>NC_080096.1:20415000-21665000 GCF_950005125.1 Chionomys nivalis | reverse complement strand
ACACCTAGCCAGGTGGTGGTGGTGGCGGAGCATGCCTTGAATCCCAGCACTCAGGAGGCAGGGGCAGGAGGATCTCTGTGAGTTTGAGGTCAACCTGGTCTACAGAGTGAGTTCCAGGACAGGCTCCAAAGCTACTCAAACAAAACAAAACAAAAAAATTAAATCAAAACAACAACAACAAAAAAATCCCAAAAAACAAAACAAAAGAAAAGCAAGGCCACACCTACTCCAACAAAACCACATTTTCTAATAGTGCCACTCCCTCTGGGGACTATTTTCTTTCAAGCCACCACACCTCCCAAGCCTGGTTAGCCATGTCTTGTTTTTTTTTTTTTTTTTTTTTTTTTTCCGAGACAGGGTTTCTCCGTAGTTTTTTGGTTCCTGTCCTGGAACTAGTAGCCATGTTTTGTTACAACTGAAACAAAAATCCTAAGAAGTATCAATTCCGTGGGTTCATTTCTTCCTCATCTTGTGTTAGAGACAAGGTCTGTCCTTGGACCTCTGTATGTGGTTCCTCAGTGCTGGAGTGGAACCCAAGACCTTGAGGATGCTCGTCAAGAGGATCTATAACTGAGACACACTCCAGCCCCTTCTCTGTCTTTCCCACCCCAATCAAGATGAACAATGTCCCCATTTTAAACTAAAGCTACTGGGCAGAGAGCTGGGGAATGTGGCTCAGATGGGAGAGCGCTCTCCTAGCAAGCATGAAGTCCTGAGTTCCACAGCACACGCCTGCAGTCTCAGCACTTGAGAGCTGTCCGCAGGAAAATCAGAACTTCATAGTCTGAGCTGGGTAGGTGGCTCAGTGATTAAGCCATGCTTGCTGCTCTTTCAAAGGACCGGAGTTCAAGTCCCATCTCCCACAGTAGATACCTCACAATTGCTTATAAACCCATTTCCAGGAGGTGACCCAGTGTTCTCACACCACACATGCAAAAAACAAAAACAAAAAACAAAAACAACGACCCCCCAAAAAAAACCAAAAAACCCTCTTTCTCTCCTCTATCTCACACATACAAATTTAAAAAAATAAAAAAGAATTTTAAGGTCATCCCCAGGCACAGACTGGGTTTGAGGCTAGCCTAGGGTACCCTGGGTTTGAGGCTAGCCTAGGGCACCCTAGGTCTTATTTGGGGGGAAAACAACAAAAGCACAAAACAGCAACAACAAAAAGCCCACAAAACCTCAGGTCCATGACCCAGAAGATTGGGTCATGGAACACGAGTCAGAGAATGAACGACGGAGGCCAGTGCTGGCGAGCCTCCAGGTTATCTATGCTAGCTTGGCTTCCGAGTGGTGAATTTTCATGGGCCACACCACTGAGACATCTAACTTCTTGCTTTTAGGACTCACCCAACTCCACATGCCCTCTAGGCTGTTTCCTGGGAGTGGCCAGTCTGTGAAATTACCTGGGACCTACACCATTGGTCTCACTCTGTTCTTATAAAATTTAACCATGCGATCGTTTACTCAAAACCACGAGAGCTGTATTTGCCTTTACAGCACACCCATTGTCTTTTTTTTTTTTTTTTTTGGTTTTTCGAGACAGGGTTTCTCTGTGGTTTTGGATCCTGTCCTGGAACTAGCTCTTGTAGACCAGGCTGGTCTCGAACTCACAGAGATCCGCCTGCCTCTGCCTCCCAAGTGCTGGGATTAAAGGCGTGCGCCACCACCGCCCGGCACACCCATTGTCTTCACAGGTTGGCCTGTCTTTTCTTAAGTCAGTAGGAGTTGTTTGGATGTTCTGAATGCGAGTCCTTAGCCACGCATGTCCGTTGCCGAGGTCTTCACGCACCTCTTCTTCAGCAGCTGCGGAGTCAGTTCTCTGAGCTCCTAGACTCCCTTCCTCACTCCTGATAACCTCAACGACCATGGGGTATGGTGGACTTGATCTACCGGAAAACGACGTCTCAGCCTGACCCTTGGTCTTCCTCCGCACCTCCTCCTCTGCTTATGTGATTTGAAATCGGAAGTGGGCGCTGCTATTTTTCCAGTCCCCCCATTCATTGGAACAACTTATATAAATCATAAAACAGAAAATGTGCATAGAAAGTTCACGAGAATACAAGTTGCTCAGAGTCTATAAATAACCCCTCCCCAACGCTCCTGTGAGTAACCCTAATTAAATTCATTGGCTCCCTAAAAATAAAAGACTTTAAAGTAGAAGGAGGTTAGTTGGGAAGAGGAAGGGGATTGGGGGACAAGAGAGAGTAATGGGGTGAGATAAATATGCTCAAAATACGTTATGCACAGTGCAAAATACGTTATTTCATAATGAAATACATTATTATATACAACTAATGTATGCTAATAAAAACCAAAAGGTACACAAAAGTAATTGGACAATTTAGCAAAGATACACCCACATACTTTCCACCCGGGCTGAGGAATAACAGCGCCAGAATGCAAAAGTTATTTTGTAAATCTCTTAAAAATGTGTGTTTGTGAATTTCAGTTTGGCCTGTATCTGAACATATTGAGACGTTGTCTCAACAAAGCAGGACCCTAAAAGCAGGACTTAAACCTGAGTCTATGGTTAGAAGGCCATATAGAGCCCTGCCTCTGTCTGTCTGGCCCCTGTGCACTGCCCCCTTCTGGTGTGCCTAGTTCTTAGGACACCTGCCCAGAGCGACACCTGCTGAAGTCCTTGCCATGTCACCTGGTTATCTGTTGAGGAAGGTCAAGAGTCCCCAGCTACTTCATACAGAGTCGTTCAACTCAGAGACTTGCTTTCAACTGCCAGAGGACTGAGAAGGAGCTGGGTGTTGCTTGGAGCTCACACATCCGTTCCCACCATCAAAAGTGCTGGACACTGTCCTGAGTGGGGAGGGAAAGAGTTGGGGTCCCATTGGATGCTACTGCTTAAAGTCAAATGGGTCTTTATTTCCTTTTGACTGCCTAATCTTGCATGGCCTCTCCCTGTGTGCAGAACTCACCCAGAGTCCTATTGTAAGGATATCGAGGAAATGCTGTTTTCTGGCCCTCTCAGCCCTGCTAGATCCAGAGAAATGCAGACCTTCCTTAGAAACAATGCCGGGACAGTAAGGAAACTTTCATGGCCTTGACTGTGGACCTCCTGAACCTGTGACTGGGTGTTGGGACAATGAGGAAGGCTTGAGGTTGGGTCTGAAGGTGTCAAGGGGATTTGCAGCTCTGACCACCAGGAACTGCCCCCTCTCCCCTAGGGTTTCTCTGTGTATCTCTGGCTGGCCTCAAACTCTCTCTGTAGACCAGGCTGGCCTTGAACTCACAGAGATCCACCTGCCTCTGCCTCCTTGGGTGCTGGGATTAAAGGCATGTGCCAACATGCCTGTGGAGACTGACTCTCTTGACGTCAAAGAAGCAACTAGATTACTCTAGATGGGATAGTCTACACACAGCCATCAAATCAAGGATTCGGTTGAGCTCCTGATGGCCTTAATGTGGCATTATGACAGAAATCCAGGATTTGTTAATACTTAAGGCTGTGCTTTCCCCGAGAATGTGTGGCAGCTGAGTAGTGAAAACAAGACCTTGTGACCAGTTAGTCAGATGCCCAACTGCAGGGCTGTACACTCCGAGGTCCTGAGGAGGTCTCCTCACCTGCTTGCCCGAGTAGTGAGTGGCTTTGTCATCATGATGACTGACTGAAGGGATGGCCACTGTGGGCCACACAGCCCACAGAAGAGATCCTGCACCATGCTTTGGAAATCCGCTATGATGTTTGACACTTCTTCCTCGCTGGAGGGGCTGAGACACGGTGGGGAGGGGAGAAAGATGGGAGAGGGAGGAGAGAGGGGAGACGACCATCCTTAGACCTAGACGGTGGCTACATCTTTAACTGTGAAAGAGGCATGGAGGTTGGGTGAAGGGGAGGCCAGAGGGAAGGGAAGCTGGGTCAAAGAGCTGATCATGGAGCAGATTTTGACGGCAGCGTGGGCGAGCTTAATGTTTGTGGGCTGGTATTTAGGATGAAGTTCTGTACCAAATGCTGGAGCGGGGGTGGCGGGAGGGATAGAGGGAGGAGGAGAAGTGAGGAGGAGGGAAGGAGGATCTTATCAATTTAGTACAGCTGATGATTCTATTGCTGCACACACAGATAGCATAGGCGCTGTGGAGGGTCCTGGTGGCTCTGTTGGGTTGGTAGGAAGCCCTAGGTGAGGAGAGATATGGACTCAATCACCTGACCTGGGTTGTCCCCATCTTTTATGCCTCATGAATTTGGTTCCCTGGATTTCCACTCTGGCTAGGGGCATCAGTATCTCTACCCCTCGCAGTCTCTGCAGACACAGGTCTCCCGGCTCCCTTCAGCTCACCGCTTCAAGGCAACTAAGGTACATTCTCTCTATCTCAGGTTCCCACACCACGGCCCCTCCCCTCCACCTTGGGTGTGGTCCAGAGCTCCTTGGTATCGCTTTCAAACCCTCTGGGACCTCGCTCTTGCGTCTCCTTCAGATTTACCTCAACTCCTCCTTTTCAGTCTTGCCATCTCAGCATCCAATTTCCTGCCACAGCGCTCCAAGCACCTCCTGCCCCTGGTCTTAGCATGGGATGGAATCCTTCCCCTATCCTCTATCACCCAGAAACTCAGTTCTGCCTTCCTGTTTCCCAGCAGCCTTCTGGACCTGGTGGTTGAGTTGGGACATCTCAGAGCACCCATCGGCCCGTAACACAGGCATTCAGTTTTCGGCTCTTTGCTTGCTAGCTGGGGCAGGGCTTCCAGCGCACAGATCTGCCGGTTTAGAATCCAGCTCCGGCCAGTGTGGTTATGTGCGTCTGGCTATCTGCAGGTGCCCATATAGTGACAGGGTGTGGCCTCGGGGCAGGCGCGCTGGGCACAGAAAGGCGGGAGAGGTGGTGGGTGTCATGAGAGGAGCTCTGGTTCTTGCCGGAGTTGCTGGAGCTCGGCTTTCCTCTTGAGGCCCCAGCAGAGGTCCGTGGGGATGAATGGGTATCCCTGGAGAAAAGTGGGGAGCCGCCTCCTGGCATCTCTGCGCAAGGCCTCAACGCCGGCCCAAGCTGTCATAGCAACAGCGCGCTCCGGCGCAGGGACCAGCCAATGGCAGGGCGTCCCGGTGAGGTAATGCCCGGGCCTGGCAGCCTATTGGTTTAGCTTTTGCCCATGCTGGGGTCCCGGGCGCGGGTGGAGCAGGCTGAGGAGCTCGAGAAGCGCGTGCTCAGAGCCAGGCTCCTTGCGCACTCTTGCGCGTGGCCTTTCGAGCGCACGGACTTTATCTCTGCCCCTTTGCTCTGGGTCTGGCTGCATCTTCCTCCTCTCCGTTTCCAATTACCTGGGTCCTTCGGTGTCCCTCCAGGTGTGTCTCAGGGCCTTTGTGACTCCTGATGACTATCCCTCTTGTCTCGGCGCTGAGGCTTCTGGGTCTTCTCCAGACAAGGGCGCACTGAGGGTTCCTTGACTTGCAACCAGGAGGTGACTCACTGCCCCAGACTGCAGGTTGGCCCGGCCAGTCTCAGGGGCACCTTTCCCCCCGGGCCCTGGGGATCTCAGTCCCGCAGGCTCAGGTCTGGAGTTGAGCTCTGGTCTGCGCCTGTCCCCTGATGGAGCTCATCAGGTGCTTGTTGGTTTGTGGCCCAGAAAGACTGGGTGATCTATTCGTTGGGGAAGGGGCAGGCACAGAGATAGGCATGAGCTTCAGCAATTCCAGTAGGGATAGTTAGATAAAAGTGTATGTCAAGGTGGCTGGACTTTGACTGTAATCGTTCATACCCTCCATGAACACATGTCTGTCCCTCTGTGTCATATTTGTGTTTGGCTGTATTCATGGGGAGTGTACAGGAAATCACAGGTTTATCTAGGGAGCTGGCAGAGACCTCAGGGGCAGAATGGCATGGAACCCACCAGGAAGGATCAGTGGGACTGGGAAACAGTCCAGGAATGTGGTACCTACAGGGGAGTTTGCACTTGACCCCAGCAACCATGAACCGGGGCCACTGCAGTGTGTCTGAGCAGGGACAGGACACAGGTCCAGCACTGGCTTCATGTTTTGCTCAGCCCCTGTGTCCATCTTAAGGGCCTTGTATGACTGTGGGGAGGGGACAGACACTTGTTGAAGGAAAGCGTGCACCGGAAGTGTGGTTCTGATAGAGGAGTCAGACATGATGAGGAGGGTCCTGGCTTATTCGCTACAGAAGGGACAGCTGTGGGAGAGTGCAGAGGGGCTCAGGGCGACACCTACCGTGCTGACTTGAGCGGCTGAGTATTCCCAAGGAGAGAGGCAGGCAGTGCAGAGTTGGACCCCTGGGGTCGGAAGAACTGGGGGATGTCCAGCTGGGCTGCCATGGGGAGAGCTGCGGGCTGCGGTTGTCTGTATGAAGTGGTGGCTGAAGCCGTGAGACTGCCTGAGAACAAGGAGGCTGAAGGACAATTGTCAGACGAGGGACCCTCTGAGGTCCCAAGGAGACCTGGCTTGGGGTTGGGTCTCAAGTGGATGCCCACACTGGCTCGCTGTGTGTCTTGGAGAGAGTTACTCTTCTCAGGGATGTCTGCTCTGCCAGCAGAGCCTCTCAGAGGTGGGGAGAGGGTTTGGGGGTTTTTCTATTCTTTTGTCCCGCTACCTACTAAGAAATTGCTATTTTTGCAATTTTTATGATGTTTACATATAGTGGGTGCATGAGGTTGCACAGGTCACAGAGGGTTAGGTAAAGATACTTGGCTGCCATGCCTGATGGCCTGAGGCCAGTCCCCAGGACCCACTTGGTAGAGTAGGAGGATGGACCTCTATATGTGCTCTATGACATGTGAGCATTCTGTGTGTGCATGCATGTGCCACTGTGTGACAGGGTCTGGTGTAGTATAGGCCAGCCTTGAAATGGCTACACAGCTAAGCTAGGGATGGACTTCTGATTCCCCTGCCTCTCCCTTCCAAGTGCTAAGATTTCGGGTGTACGCCAGCATGTCCCCAGTGATGGGGATGGAACCTAGGGTTTCATGCATATTAGTTAATACTCAGCCAACTGCTCCACAGCCCTAGACATCTCCTGTCCTTGGTGGCTTCAGCTGTCAACTTGACACAACCTAGAGTCATCTGGGGGAGTCTCAACTGAAGGATTACCCAGATTAGATTGGCCTGTGGTTGTGTCCGTTATCTTGATTGATGGCTGATGTGGGAGGCCCAGCCTACCATGGGAGACACCATCCCTGTGCAGGAGGTTCTGAGCATGAGCCGGACAGGGAGTCAGTAGGCAGCCTTCCTCCCTGCTTCCTGCTTGAGCTCCTGCCCTGACTCCCCTCATGATGGGCTGTGACCAGGAAGTATAAGCCAAATAATCCTTTCCATCCTCACGTTGAATGACTCTCTTGGGATACAACCTAGGTCTTAGCGCCAACGTCACCCCAAGTCAAGGCTGAGGCTGAGGACCATTGACCCAGGCCAGTGCCCTCAAAGTCAGGGACCAGGTCAATTAGTCCATGTGTGTTCAAGCCCCACCAAGCTGCTGTACCCACGATACCCAGGGGAGCCCCTACGGTCTGTGTTAGCGCCCCCGAGAGGATTCAGAAGCAGCTGAAGTGTGAGAAGCAGGATCTAGAGGCCACAGCCCTTGGTTCCAGTGTGACAGAAGCAGGGACCACTTCCTGCCTGCTGAGCCCTGCAGCCTGCTCTGCCCGACTGCTTTGGGTGACTTCTTGTGTTGAGACCCCCGAACAGTGTGTTGTAAGTCACATGGCCTCCATTTTCTAGTCAATGGCTGGAGACTCCAGGAACTATCCAGGGCGGCCTGAGGTCAGGTTCCTCTTAGCTTGGGTTGAGCAAGGAGAACACTGTCTGTGTCAAGTCCTGGGCCTGGTCTTCTGTGGACCTAGGAGAGCCCCAGGCAGGGAGAAGCTCCAGGGAACACCCAGAATAGTGTCATGAGGTGGTCTCTGGGCCGTGAGGCACGGCGACCAGGGACAGATGTCCTTTTATCTTCTGTCGTTTGGTATCTGTGAAAGAATTTGTGAGAACATGGGTATAAGTGTGTTAGAATGTCACCCTCCTGCATATCCTGCATACCAACACATACACAGAGGGGTGGAGGCGTGGTGGCGGGGGGTGGGGAGTGGGGGGGCGCGCTGGCCCTGGCCTCGCTGCCAGGAAGCCCCAGGGGTGTCTTTCCTCCCGCACAATGCCTGCTCTTCCATGTCCAGCTGGAAGTGTCAGTGCTGAGCTGAGTGCCAGTCCCTGCTTGGAGCAGGAACCTTTTCTCCTCTCAAAGCCTCCACTTTGAAAGGCATGGACTCTGCCAGGCTGGGAATCCTGGCAGAACTGAGGGCCGGGGGACCAGGGTGTGAAAGGCCAGGCCCCAGGGAGAGGGGAGCAATGTAAAATATAACCCAGAACCATGCATGACTTTTTTTTTTTTTTTTGAGAATCCCATGTAGTCCAGGCTGACTTCAAACCCAGGGATGACCTTGGAGTTCTGATCCTCCTGTGTCCACCTCCCTCGTACTGAGATTACAGGTGCATGCCAGCATGCCCAATTCATGAGGTGCTTGGGATTGAACTTGGGACTTGGGGCTGGCTTTCCTTGTTAGGCAAGCACGCTACCTACTGAGCCACATCCATAGCCCGGCCACCGGTTTCCTCCTCACTGTGTCTTGGACATCTCACTGACATCATGGATCTTCAGAAGAAACTCAGCTTCGGAGAGCCTGCATACCTGCTCAAGATCTCATGGCTAGAGAAGGGCAGGGTGGAATACGTCACCACGTGTGCAAAGTGGAGCTGGGATTTGAACTCAGGTCTCATCTCTCAGCATCTGTATTCTTTGTGTACCCCTCTTTCCAGGTTCTGTGGTGGATCAGACAGACTTGAGGGTGTGCGGCAAGACAGCCACGGGTGGCTAGGGGAGGGAAGGGCTGATTCTGCCTGTAGGGTCAGGACACAAGGCATGAATGACAGTCAGGGGTGCTCTAGGGAAGGGGCGGGGCAGGCCAGAGAAAAGAAGGGCATGCAGGCGTGAAATGGGGTGCCATATTCTAGTGCTTTATGGCTGGCCCACTGAGCAAGAAGATGACCTCCATTTCTCCCTGCCCCCACCCAGCCTGGTTCAGAATGCTTTACCGTCCTCACTCCCACCCCCCACCCCTTTAGGCTCCTGAGATATGGACAAGAAAGGAGCTTGTCTTTCCTGGCTCTGCTGGAGTCCTGCCGCTGAGGTTTGGTTACCATGGTGACAGGCTCCATGGAAACCCTCAGCTGGCCTTTTCCAGGATGGGCCTGGACTCAAGCCCACCTGCTGGTGCTTTGCCTCTGCGGCCTTGGCATCTGGGGAAATGTGTGGGTGGTCATTCTGGGAGTTTCCTTGCATCCACATGTTTACCTTGGCAAGAACAGAGATGCCTAAGGATCAACAAGAGCCCTAAGGTGTCTATTCTGGCACAGAGGCTACCAGTAGGTGGCCCCAGGATGCCTCATCAAAGCAGGCACAAAGCCAAAATTCTCATGTGGAGATAAACTGTCTGTGGCTACTGGTTGGTGACCTGCCATGCTGGCTCCACGTCTGGTCTGGGTCCATTTCTCCCCGCCCTGCTTCTCTCTGATTTCTGCTCTGGCCAGCCTGTCATCTGTTCCACACCCCGGTACTCACTTTGTTTCCAGGGGGACCTTGAACATGTCACTTCCTTTCCTGAGCCATGGTCCCCCTCTCCTGCTCTCTCCCTCTTTCTCTAAGACAGGGTCTTTTCATATAACACAAGCTAGCTTCAAACTCAAGATCCTCCTGCCTTGGCCTTCTGAGTGCTGAGATTACAGGTGTGTGCCACCATGTATAGCACCACAGGTACCATATCTCCAAAATGTCCCCTGGGGGCTGCTGCTTACTTGGTGAGCATGGGCTAAAGTGATCATTGCATTTAGCAAGCACTTATTGGTGTCTGTGCACCTGGTTCATTCTTTGTGCTAAAAGCAGCCCTTCCACCATCTCGTGTTCATAATGCTACTGCGAGAGACAGAATTCTCATGTATGCTAGGCAGGTGCACTGTCACTAAGCTGCACATGTATACACATGCCACAACCCACATACAGAGGTCAGAGGACAACCTTCAGGAGGTGGTTCTCTCCCCCACCACGTGGGACCCTGGGATCAAACCGCAGGCTTGGCTGCAGGCGCCTTCCCCTACTGAACCATCTAGAGTCTGAGGCAGTTTTCACCCGGTTTGTCTTTGAATGCCCTAGGGTGAGGAAGGTGGAGGTCCTGAAACAAAGCCACCAGGGGAGCAAAAGAAGAAGGCATTACCATCTGTTAGCTCAGAGTCACTCCTAGACACCTCATTTCGTGGTCTGTTAGCTTTTATTGAGCACCAACTACACCGTGGCCTCCTGGCTTCTGCCCTTCAGGAGCCGGGGAGGTGGGGGGTGCAGAAGGGAGGGGTGAGGGGCCGAGCTGCTGCAGTGTGTTGAGACAGAGGATGGTGGATGGGGGCAATGCTTGTTTTCGCTTCATTTCATTTTTGGTTGGTGCACACTAATTGTGCAGGATCATGGGTTACAGTGAGGTTTTGATGTCTGTGCATGTTACATGATGAAAAATTGGTTAATTAGCATATCTGTCCCCTCAGATATTTATTGTTTTGTTGTGGGGAACTCCAAACCTCTCCTAGCAATGTCGGAGTTGACACTGCACCATCACCGAGAAGCAGGTTTCTAAAGAGGGTGGTGATGTCTCTGAGGGACTGACACATGAGGGTGGCATCGGAAGAGTAAGGAGATCAGTCCACGAAGGTGGAGATCTAGGTGGGGCCAGCACGAATGAGGCCTTGATGGAGGTGGAGCTTGGTGTGTTCTCAGGGTAGTGAGGGACCAAGGAGGCGAGGGACCATGGAGCTTGGAGGACTGAGTGCTGGGAGAGAGAGTCGGAGGCAGGGAGAGGGAGGCCCAGTCTCACACTGGGGCCCAGATGCTTCCTATGGCTTGGTTCTGAGTGCCGTAGAAGCCATTGGAAGGTTCTTAGGAGAAGAAGGGATCTGATTGATGCATTAATTTCCCCCCTCACACACCCTGGGCTGCTATATGGAAGCAGGTAAGAGAGAGCAGGCTAGGAGGCCAGGAGGCTGTCACAGTGGTCCAGCTGGGGATGCTGGTGGCTTGGGCTGGGCAGGAGATGGAGTGGCTGAGTGGGATGTGGATGAAGGAGAGAGCAAAAGTGGAGCTGGACCGACGTTTGATTAGGTAAGGGGATGGGGAGATAGCCAGGTAGAGGCAGCAGGAGGGACTCCCTGGAGACTGTCAGGTGCTCGTGGTTGCTGAGGAGAGGAGGGGGAACCATGCAGCTCCCAGCAGCTCCTCTTCCGCCTTTATCCTGACAGTGCCGCTGATTTCTTGAATTTCCAGGTTTTGGTGTCTGCCTGACCTATTAGCACACATACCCCGAGGAAGGCAGCACATGCTGATACATACGTGTGCATCGGGGAGCATATGTCAGCCTGTAGAATCTGGATGGAACAGCTTGGAGTTAAAATTTCTGCGCTTGGGGACAGCTATGAGCTGTGAGCCTTGGATAAGGGATGCCCAGAGGCTGCCAGACTGGGGTCTCACCCCGAAGAGGGTGGTGATGACCTGTGACAGTGCTCAGCCATCTCTGCAGTTCTGCCCAGATGTGAGTGATGGCCACAGATACCTGACTGCGAAATCCGTGGGAGGGTGACCCCAAGAGGAGGACAGAGGTGGTGAGGACTGGGGAGAAGGGAGAATGAACATAGACTATGGGTGTGGGGACAGGAGAGATGGCTCAGATGCACATGGCAGCTCACACCATCTGTAACTCCAGTTCCAGGGATCTGATGCCCTCTTCTGGTCTCTGTGGACACCAGGCACACAAGTGGTACATAGACATACATGTAGGCAAAACACCCATACATGCAAAAAAAAAAAAAAAGTGTTTGTGGTGACACAAAAGAAACATTGAAGATGGAAAGTTGTGGAAAAAAAACAGAAAGAGCCAAGAGAGAGACGGTGCGTGTAGGGGTTGTTGAAGTGAGGGAAGGAGAAAGGGGGGAGGGAGAAAGAGATATTTGTTTTTTTTTTTTTTTTGTTTTTTGTTTTTTGTTTTGTTTTGTTTTTCGAAACAGGGTTTCTCTGTGGCTTTGGAGCCTGTCCTGGAACTAGCTCTTGTAGACCAGGCTGGTCTCGAACTCACAGAGATCCGCCTGCCTCTGCCTCCCGAGTGCTGGGATTAAAGGCGTGCGCCACCATCGCCCGGCAGAAAGAGATATTTGTATCTTAGCAATGTGTGGCTTTGATTTTATGCCTCTGTTCATATTAGTTTCTAGGTTTTCTTTATGTATACTTTCTAATGATCTTTTAAAAGAAATAAGGGCTAGTGAATGGCTCAGCAGGTGAGGTCGCCTGCTATGACCTGAGTTAAACCCATAGGACCCATTTGGTGGAAGGAAAAAACAGACTCCCAGAGTTGTCTCTTCTGATCTCCGTATACTGAGTTGTGGTACACATGCATAAATACACACACACTGATGCACACACACACATGCATACAAACACACTCATGTACTCACACATGAATATATACACACTCATGTACTCACACATGAATATATACACACACTCATGTACACATATACATACATACACACTCATGCACACATGTATACATACATATAAACTTGTGTGTACACACATGCATACAAACACATTCATGTACACAAGCATAAATGTATGCATACACATTCATGCACACATATACATGTGCTCATGTACACTTACACTTGAATACACACACTCATGCACACACACTCGTGCGCACATACATGCATACATATGCATCCACTCATGCACATATGCACTTGAATACATACATGCACACATACCCTTGAATGCATACACATACACTCATGCACACACAATTACATACATACATACATATACATGCACTCATGTACATGCATGCATATACACACACACTAAATAAATAAACTTCAGTAAAAATATAAAATATGGTTTCTAGATGTAAGTTGGGTCTTTAAACTTTTGCAATTTGGAAATATCTGAAGAAAGCTTAATGATTTGCATACAAATTGACCTGGAAATTTAACTTCATAGAATTTATTCAAAGGAGGTAATCATGGATATGCTGATGACTTAATTGCAAGGATGTTTCTGAAGTGTCAGTTGGCAATAGCAAAAAACTTCCCGAGAAACGAAAAGGAAAGCCACTGTCCAAATGTACAAAAACGGGCAGATGAACAAATAGAAGATGGACCTGTCGTGCAGAATGGAGCTTTTCCTTAGGTTTCATCCATACAGTAATTAATTATTTAGTGTACAATATTCTGAGTATATGCCTACAGACCAGAAAAGGGCATCAGATCTCATTACAGATGGTTGTGAGCCACCATGTGGTTGCTGGGAATTGAACTCAGGACCTCTGGAAGAGCAGGCAACGCTCTTAACTGCTGAGCCATCTTTCCAGGCCCCCATACAGTCTTTTTTTTTTTTTTTTTTTTTTTTTTTTTTTTTTTTTTTTTGGTTTTTCGAGACAGGGTTCCTCTGTAGCTTTGGTGCCTGTCCCGGAACTAGCTCTTGTAGACCAGGCTGGCCTTGAACTCCCAGAGATCCACCTGCCTCTGCCTCCCGAGTGCTGGGATTAAAGGCGTGCGCCACCACCGCCCGGCCCATACAGTCATTTTTGAGTGGTCTTTTAAAACAATGCAGAAGGCAAGCAGCAGGAGGGCGTCCTGCAACCCAGTCTTAGTAGGGAAAAAGATGTTCGCCTGTAAAATGACCTGGAATTTAAAATTTTAGAATATTTTTGTTTATTTTATTATTGTTGTGTGTGCATGTGTTTCTGCATTCCTGCCATGGCACTCATGTGGAAATCAGAGGAAAACTCTGTGAAGTTGGTGCTTGTCTTCCAGCTTTTCGCGGGTTCTGGAGATCCAACTTGGGTTGTCAGGTCCCGCGGGAAGTGCCGTGCTGGATGAGCCTCTTGCCAGCCCAACTACCAGGAATTTTTAACAACGGAATAATGACTTCGCTGTGCAGCAGCCAGAACACTAGAAGTGAGTTACATCGCTGTGGTAAATGCTCCGCACTGGGCTACTGTCGCTGTCCTCCTGTCTCGTTGAGTCCTCCGGGGACACAGGCATGGTGGCCATCATCCAAGTGTGATTTTGATGGTCACCATTAGATCCCACCTCATCCATGCCAATTCACACAGATACATGCCACCTCTTCTCTGTTAACTGTCCCACAGGGGCTGAAGCCAGCTGCTACCCATTCAGAAAAACAATCTCTTGCATCTCAGTAGGCGCTAAGGCGGTCTGCTCCCCTGACAGCTGCGAATGGATGTCTTTTAAGGTGGGCACTTCGGCAGTCTGTTTGTTGCAAGTGAGTGAACCCTGTAAGTGGAGTGTCAGAGACCGACTCCAGGTATGTGCAGAAGGTCCACATACACCTGAGCCTTGGTCCCTTCCCTTCCCTTCCCTTCCCTTCCCTTCCCTTCCCTTCCCTTCCCTTCCCTTCCCTTCCCTTCCCTTCCCTCCCTGAGGAAATTAAAAAAAAAATAAGATAAACAGGGGCTGGAGAGATGGTTCAGTGGTTAAGAGAAATGACTGATCTCCCGGAGGACCAAGATTCACCTCTCAGCGCCCACATGGTGGCTCACAACAATCTGTTTATTCCAGGTTGAGGGAGCCTATGCCCTCTTCTGGCCTCAGAGGGTACTGCACACATGTGGTACAATACACATATGCATGTGAAACACCCACACACATAAATTAAATTGGAGAGTGGAGATAAGCAGCAAAGTTAGAAGAAGACACAATACCTCCAGGAACTGAGACTTGCTAGACTGAGTTTGTCTTTATCTCCTCTCTCCCTGACTCTTGGTGGCTCCGTGGTGCTGAGGATTGAACCCAGGGTCTCACATACACCAGGCTAGTGCTCCATCGGATGCCAAGTCTGTCTCTCTGGCTATGTTTTCTGTATTCAACCCAATCTGGAGCAAGCGTAGAGAAACATAAAACCTAGGCATAAGCTATTCTTTCCTAAACTCAAATGTCATGTATGCTTGTGCAAACAAACGGAGTCTTCATCCATCTCACAGGAGAGGGCTTCCTCTCGCATCCACAGTTTCTAGCCAGCAGAGAGCTGAAGGTACCCAGGACCCACAGACAGGACCCCAGGCTCCTCTCTGGCTTTCAGAGTAGACAAATCCACGGAGAGGGTGCCCATCCTCAGGCTCGGTGGCCGGACTTCCTGTCAGCACTGCCCTCCCTTCTCCAGCCTTTGACCATAGTTTCATGTTTCAGATTCCTGGTCCTCAGACAGGAACCATTCCATCACATCCTCAGACTCCGCGCTGATCCTGGGTATGCCCACTGGGCTGGTGATTAGATTTCAAGTGAGATGTTACCTTGGCAACCAAGTTACTGGCTCACTCAATTAACCCGCTTCCCCTTTGTAATCAATACTCATTAGCTTCCAATCGCTTCTTTTTTGTGTCTTGAAGCCTTAAGCACACTTTCAGGCTCCACCTGCTTCTTAAAGGTAACGACCATCTCTCCATTGAAACCTGGAAACGTATTTGAATCCAGCAGAAGCCTCCCCGGGCCCTCAGGGCTGTTGCCTTCATTCAAGCTTACCGAGGAAGGTGATAGCTGGTCAGCTAGGACTGCCAAGAGAAACCCCAGGACACTTCTGGTATCCCATTAGGTCACAGGGCCTGCCCCACAGGGACATAGGCCAGGAGCGTGATGGGACCTCTGTGTCCCCTTGGTGATCCCTGCGTGCTCAGAGGGAGAAACACTATGGGATGGGTGTGGTGGGCGGCCCTAGTTGAGAACAGAGAAAAAACTTGGACCACTGAGGTCTGTTCCCTGTCTCACTCCACCTCTAAAGCAGAGGTAGGGTGGTGGCATCATTTATGGGAGACAAGTTTCTAGACACTCCCTTCACTGCACAGAGGTGGGGACTGTGACAATGGACATCCCAAAGCCTCTGTCCTGTCCAGAGCTGGTGTCCTCCAGGGAACAAGGATGTCACTGGAGCTGGTCAAAAGGGACAGTGGGAGTGTCTAATAGAGCCAGAGGCATAGGCGTCTATCTGACTGCCGCATTTGGTCATGGTGCGTGTGTGACACTGCCTCACGCATGTACACACACATGCACACAAAATAAATCAAAAGGGAAAAAGCCTACGTCTGCTGTTAGCAACATGTTATTGGCAGAAGTGTACTATGGGGGTGGTCAGCTGACCAAATGGAGCATTCTTTCTCTCTCTCTCTCTCTCTCTCTCTCTCTCTCTCTCTCTCTCTCTCTCTCTCTCCTGCTTGCATGTGCACCTGCATGCCAGAGGAAGGCATCAAATCTCATTACAGATGGCTGTGAGCCACCATGTAGGTACTGGGAATTGAACTCAGGACCTCTGGGAGAGCAGCCAGTGCTCTTAACCTCTGAGCCATCTCTCCAGCCCCCTCCTTACTCTTTTTTTAAAAGAAAATTCTTTAAAATGATTCACCTGTTTGAATGTGTGTACCACACACAGCCAATGCCGCAGGAGGCCGACAGAGGGCGCCAGACCCCGTGGAACTAGAGTTACTGACAGACACCTGTGCGCCACCATGTGGATGCTGGGAATTGAACCTGAGTCCTCTGGAAGAGCAATTGCTCTTAACTATTGAACGATCCCTCCAGTTTCTATTAATTTAAAAGACAGTTTCATGTAATCCAAGCTGGCTTCAAACTCATTATGTAGCCAAGAATGGCTTTGGGCTCCTGATCCTGCTTATACCTCCCAAGTGCTGGGACTACAGTGTTGTTACCCCGATTTGCCTAGGTCAGTATGAAGCAGAGGACAACCTTGAACTGTGGATCCCCCTGTCTCCGCTCCTAAACACCAGGATGATAGATAGATGTGTATAAACAATGCTGTCTGTTTCTGGGGACTGAACCCGGGACTGATCCACTCAGTGGGTTGTAAACCCCTCTGCCTCCCCCAGAGATAGGTAATCATGCAGCTTTAGAATCTCACTCAACCCTCACAAGCTCAAGACTTGTTCCCATTTTATAGACAAAGAAACTGAGGCACAGAGAGACATGTGGCGAAAGTTAACCTGCAATTAAGAGAGAAAGTCAAGACTTGTCCTTAGGGTTTTGACTTTTGCACAAGCTGTCACCCTTTTCATTCATCTCTTTGAACTCCTATTCATCCTTCAAGACCCAGTTCATTATGGTCCAATACCACCTCTTCCAAGGAGCCTTTCCTGGTACCCACCTGTGCTCTAGCTTTGGCACAGACTTCTAGCAAGTCATGTGTCGAGACAAGGATGGCGCATTGGTGACCATCTAAGTTGTAGATTCAAAGCCCAGCTCCCCGCCCCAAAGGAAGGGGGCAGTCTCCTGCTTCTACCCACCCCCATGAGGTCGTAGGCAGAGAAGAGAGACTGACTTGCATTATTCCCAATGAGTGCCCTGAGGTTTCAAATGGAATAGATATTCCTTAGAAGGTATCTGCTCACCTTCCTCATGGAAGATTCTGGAACTGCTTGGGCATTTAATGGTGCAGCCCCTTGAGCCTCAGTTTCCCTGCCTGTCAGTGGAGGTAGTACTTCCTCCAAAGGCTGGGGGAGGGCAACCTGAGGGAGTCTGTGATGCTCTCCTGTAGGTGACTGCTGGCGGCCAGCTCCACTCAGAAGTGATGCTTTCCTGTAGGTGACTGCTGGCGGCCAGCTCCACTCAGGACTATTATTTTCATTAATCTCATTACCGAAGGGCACGCGGTAACGGGCTGCTCGCCAGAGCCTCCTCCCGGGCTGGACTGCGTCTTCAGGCCAGGCAGGGGCTGGCTCCATGCCCAGCTCCGTGGAGCAGCTCTTAGAAGGAGGAAGAAATGAGTCCGTGGCTCAGGGAGGGCTCGTTGGAGAGAGAGGTTGAGTGTGAAGCAGGGGCAGCATTCCCGGGGTGGGGGGAGCCCTGGGGACCTCAGAGATGCCCCCCCATGAGTGCAGATCCAGGGCAGGAGTCATGGGTAGAGTCACCACCCTGCCCTCACTGTCCATTGGACAGTTACCTGTAACCGGATCTCCAAGACTCTGCTAAGACACCCGTCTATAGTCAGCCTGGACCCTGGGGAGGGTTCTTACTCACTTTGTACCTCAGTTTCCCCTCTGGGAACTGGAATCGTTCCTGTTAGGGTCATTGCTAACTGAGTTGGTCCCAGGAAGTGGCTCAGGACAGGTACAGCATGTGCTGGATAAAACGACATGGGTCATTTGGCACAAGGGAGGGGCTTGTGGGAAGGTCCTGGGTCTCTTCTGAGCCATGGCCTGAGCTCCACCCTCCACTACCTGTGTGATCTTAGCCTCAGTTTACCTGCAGGAGCGTTGGGGGCTGTGTCTGCAAATGGCCGCAATGTCCTTCTCAGACCGTGCTGATCCACAGACACCAGCTCCTGCTTGGGAGGTAGGCACCATGTTGAGGGAGAGAGAGAGAGAGAGAGAGAGAGAGAGAGAGAGAGAGAGAGAGAGAGAGAGAGGGAGAGGGAGAGGGAGAGGGAGAGGGAGAGAGAGAGGAGAGAGAGAGAGAGAGAGAGAGAGAGAGAGAGAGAGAGAGAGAGAGAGGAGGGAATGAGGGAGAGAGATAGAGGAGGGAGAGAGGGAGAGGGGAGGAGGGAGGGAGAGAATAGAGAAGGAGGGAGATATGGAGATTGAAGGAGGGAGAGAGGGAGGGAAGAATGGAGAGAATGAGAAAGAGAGAGAGAGAGAGAGAGAGAGAGAGAGAGAGAGAGAGAGAGAGAGAGGAGCAAGCACCTTCCATGCATTGTAGAGGCCAGCTGACAGCTCTCAGGACTCCTTTCCTCTCTTCTACCATGTGGGCTCAGGACCCTGTGGGCTCAGGACCCTGTGGGCTCAGGACCCCGTGGACTAGGATCTCAGGAATTTAACTCAAGTGCCTTTACCTCTGAACCATCTTGGTAGCTCTCTTGGTCGAGTTGTGCTTGTGTCTGAGGACTGAGGGTTGAGGTCGGACTCCGTATACTGATTCCCTCCGCTCTCAGCCATGTGCCCGCCTCCAGGGTCTGCATCCGGCCAGCACTGGATATGTTTTAGTTAATAATCCACCACATGACTGTCTCAGGAGTTAGGTCTCCGTCTGAGGCTCTGAGAAGCCGAGTAGGTGGTTCCAGATCATACGGTTCAGGTGGCCCATTCTGTCAACGTCCCAAAGCCCCAGACCTCCCCTGAGCCCCGGCCCTGGCTCCGAGAATTCTCAGGGTCACGGGTCTGTCTCTGCCGTGCCCCTCCAGTTTATATGCTATACCTGAACTCTCAGACTGAGGGGCAGACAGTTCAGTTCGTCTTAGAGTGGCCTTGGCTGCCTGGGGCGTGTGGGCGGGGCACAACTTCTCAGAAATCCAATAAGCCAAGTGACTCCGTGTGTGAGCAGCCCCCTCCCCAGCCCAGCCTCGCTCTGGTCCCACCCCTGCCCCTCCTCCTCCCTTCTTCCTGGCTCCCATCCCAGGTACTGCCTCTTCGGTCCCAACTCCCATCCGTTGCAGCCGTCTTCCTGAACCCCACCCACCCACGCAGCGCCTTCTCACAGGCAGATTGGATTCTGTCCCTTCTCACCTGTTACTCCCGCCCCCCCAACGGTAAGACTCACCTTCCAGCTGTGTGTCTCAAACTGACCCAGACATGGCCCAGGGCATTGCCTGGAGTGCCCAGCGGCCTCTGAGGTTCCGAGCTCTTTTGGCACCTGCCAGGACCGCTCACCACCGCTCTCTCTCTCCTCGGTCCGCATTAGCTTCCCCTTGACGCCTTCTCTGGGAAGTCCTTCCCTGATTCCCAAGGAGGGTTGATGGCATTTCTCCCTGGTTGACAGTTATCTAAGGAATTGTCTCTTCTCTCCATCACGCCTTGAAAACCTGTAATGATACCCGACAGCTGCCTTCACGGGGCTCTGCTCTGTGCTGGGTGCTGCTTCCTGCCTCACCTACCTGATCTCCCGAGATGAACGGGAGTGCAGCTAGGCTTGCCCCCCCCCCCAGCTGTGTCTGGAGGTCTGCTAAACAAAGCGGAGCAGCTGAGCAAATGGATAGATGAGAGGTCCCCCTTGGTTAAATCTCAACCTTAGGAGCTCAATGGGAGAGAAACATTTAGTGGCTCCGAGTGCTATTATCCCATTTCACAGATGTTAAAACTAAGGCTTAGAATTACCAAAGGACTCTCTTATGCCCACAGAAGGTGATGGCAAGGATGGGGTTTATGTCATTCAGTGTGTGTGAAGACTAAGGTCTGTGGAGCAGTTATTTCTGGGCAGGGGAGGGACTCATTTCATTCAGTAAAGCAGTCTTCCTGGGGCTGTGGCCTTAACTCTGCCCCAGGCACCTTTTAGGTCATAACATGAGGTTTTTGGAGTGCATCTAGCTGAGGTTCAGCCGGGAGAGCCTCTCCAGAACACATTGGAGGGAGGGCGTGTAGACATGGCCAAGAACTTGGTCGTTGGGAGTGTGAGGTCCTGGGTTTGAATCCTGCTTCTATCTGCTGGCTGAGTGGCCTTGGACAATGGTTTAACCTATTGGGGGCCCCCTTTCCCTCGCCTGTAAATGGCACAGTGGGCTTCCTGGCGGGTTTGTGTGAGGATCACACAGACTGTTTCTGATGTAGGCAGTGCACACACGAGTGTCTCACCAATATTTACTTCTGTTGAGCCACAGTGAAGCTGGCTTTGGGTCAGGTTGAGAACTAGGCTACAACCGGTGAAAAGCTAGACTTCGAGGCAAGTGCCGGGATCTGGCCATGTCTCTCCACTTCTTGGGGTCACCCAGAGAGTTTGGCTGGGGGTTAGCCATGGACTGGACTCAGCTGGGGCCTGGTGTATAGGAGAAGGAAGAAAGAAGCTGACAGGGCTCAGAATCCGGCTACAGCTGCATCTACTCGGGGCTGTGACCTTGGACCTCTTTTTTTTTTTTTTAAAGCATTTTATTTTCTTTCTTTCTTTTTTTTTTTTTTTTAAATCATTTCATGTATGTATTGTGTTTGCCTGCATGTATATCTGTGTGAGGGTGTGGGATCCTCTGGAACTGGAGTTACATGCACCTATGAGCTGCCATGTGGGTGTTGGGAATTGAACAGGCTGGCCTCAAACTCACAGAGATCCACCTGCCTCTGCCTCCCAAGTGCTGGGATTAAAGGTGTGCGCCACCACCACTGCCGGCTAGTTTCCCCTTCTATAAAATGGGGGTAATGTCACCACGCCCAATAAACTGAAAAGATCAGGTCAGATCACGAGGTTGACCCTTTATAGACTTGATGGCTGAGCTTGTTCTTCCAACGACGTGGGATGATCCTAAGTTCAAAGCTTGCCTGAGCTTTAGCTTTGAGTAAGATCCTGTCTCTACTGTCTCAAAATAAAACAATGTAAAAAAGAGGCCTGAGGCTATGATTCAGTGTTAGCATGAAAAAAAAAAGATTGTCTTTTTCCGAGGATTTCTGTATTGGATTATTTGTTTCTGAACCATGTGGGTGGCTTGTAGCTGGGTTTCTTCTACCCCCATCACTCATCCACCCAGGCATCTCTTCCCGTTGTGGCGCAGGCTGGCAATGCAAAGTAAGGAGGTCTGGGTGAAGCAGCTAGCCTGGAATGAGCAGGGGAGGTCTCGCCAGAAGTGGGGTGATCCGCTCGCTCCATTTGCAGCCTGGCAGGGGCACAGTGTACACAAAGGCACAGGAACCTGGTCTTTGCATGGCGGGGGAGCTGCTAAAAGGAGGGCCGTTTCCAGTCACCTACGATCCTACTTCTGGCTCTCTGCAAGTCAACCTCTAGTAAATGCAGCATGCACGCCCCCTGCTGGACATTAAGGCCAACTGCGTGTTTGGCTAGGGCTGGGAAATCAACTTAAAGGTGGATTTACGATAGATATAGGAGGCTCTTGTATGTGTGTGTGTGTGGGGGGGGTCTGGGAACTTGTACAGGGCAGGATTTGAAGCTGTGACTCCATGACTAAGCCCTGTCAGTGCCCGGAGAGGGAGACCCCTCCTCTGGAAGAATCCTGGCAGCTGAGACCCAGCTTGTGGAGGCAGGATCGGGTGGGAGGCTGTGGAGAGCAGAGGGGGTTTCAGATTCCCAGCTCCTTGCCTCATCTGGCTGGCTTGGTTCTGGGATTTCCTGTTTTGTCCTGGATAAGCCTCAGGGAGTAAACTGATAGCTATGAATGAGAACTCAAATTGTATGCACCAATGTATGCGTGTGTATACGTGTGTGTGCATGCATGCATGTGTGTATGTGAGTGTGCATGTGCCTGTGTGTATGTGTGTGCATACATGCGTGTGTGTGTGCCTCTGTGTGTGTTTTGAAGGGTGCTGTAGATTTTTAGCAGCAAGTGCCCTGGGCTGGTGACATCACCCTGCTAAGACTTTGCTGTTCTTTATAAGAATGTTCCCACCTCCACATTCCTAGGATTGCCGTTGTGAACTAGTTCTGGGTTCTCCAGCATCAGGTGGTGGGGGCAGGGCAGGATGGGGGCACGAAAGCAGGGCAGATGGATGGATGGTGGAGCAGGGTGAACTCATATTTCCCCTAAGGCTGAAACAAGAAGGTAAGAGAACCTGTTTGTTGTGGGGGGGGGGACGACTGCCTGAGCAATTAGACAAGGGAGTAGCGGTACCCCTCAGTTTTGTGAGGAGCCAGGGTGGCTCCATTCATGTGATACTGGTCACTTGTGGCATGTATTGGCTTTGTCCGACCTCCTCTTCCTCTCCCAGCTGTTCTTCCTGGCTGGGCTGCAGTGTGCTGGCATGTGCATGTGCTTGTGTGCACACGTGCCTGTCTTCATGTGCTCCGCATGTTCATGCGTAGGAGCTGGGAGCCAGGGTTGTGAGCGACCGGAATTCTGTGTGCTTGACTCTCCCAGGAAGAAGCTCATCGGTCCTGGGAGCTGCCCTGTGGGCTTCATTCTTCTTGCATCCTCTCCTTGCTGTGGCCACGTTGGCTCTAGCTGGCTCTCTGTGTCCACATATTGCCAGGTCCCTCCCTGTGGTGGCAGACAGCTGGGATCCCCACCTGACTTCTTTCCCTGAGGCCTCTAGGCCCTGCCCAATGCTCTGCTGTTTGTAGCCCTCTTTCTGGACCAGCCTTAGAGTCCCACCCCTGTCTCGGACTGAGCACTGGAGCGGACTCTCACGTGTTCCCTACTATGCCTCTGGGACTTACACCAGTGTCTAGCAACAGCTCTTCAACAGCTTTGAGTGAGCTCCAGCAGAAGCTTCTGCTACTAGACCATTCTGGCTTGAACTTGGGTTGGGATCTCAAATCCCAGCTATGTCACTCATGGCTTCCCATCCCCGAGTCTCCATTCCTCTGCCCTGGGGGAGCTAAGTGGACTGGTACCCAGCTGGCTTAGAGGACTCATCTTGCGCATGCATCAGCATGTGGGGGGCAGCAGCTGGCATCCCCAAACAGTAACAGAAGGCCAGGCCATGTGCTCAGATTCCCCTCTTCTTTAAGATCCCTTTACCCGACCCCCTCAAGGCTATCTTCCCACTTGACAGATGGAGACACTGAGGTCCATGAGAATCCTATATCTCCTCGTGCTTCAAGGAGGTCCAGGAACAGAGCCTGGGGAGGTAACACACCACCACCCAGACTTGGCATGGTGGCACATGTCTGTAATCCCAGTGCTAGACAGGTCAAGGCAGGAGGATTGGAAGTTCAAGGTCATCCTTGGTTAATAGTTAAGTATGAGCCAGCCTGGGCTGCAAGAGACCCTGTCTCAAAACAAACAGCCATCAGGAGGTCCAGGAGCAGGGAGGGCTGGGAGGAGGTCAGGCAGCTCTGGGAGGAGCCAGGAGCTGCTGACGTGGGGTCAGCCGCCTTGGCCACTCAGCTCTGGTTGGAAGTTGCCAGGCCAGAAGGCAGCCTGGCACTGCCAAATCTTTGAACTTTTCAAGAAAGCAGATAACTTGGATTTTTGATGTGAAATCTGATTTTTAAAGCATTGGCAATGATTTAAAAAGAGAAAAGAAACAAAGAAGGCTGTGTGGGCAAACAGAGGCCATTTGTGGCCTGTGTCTGGGCTCGTGGGCTGTAGCTTCGCAGTCCACAGAGTGCCCAGTTGCTACAGACCTCTTCCTGCCCAAAAGTCTTCTTAGAACTGACTCCTGCTGCTGAGCTCTTGCTGTGCCTGGATGAGGTCATTTAATCTCTTCCCATTCCCTCCAGTTCTCCTTCTGTGTAAAAGCCCTGTGGGATGTATTATCTCCACTGGGCAGGTGGGCCAGCAGAGACCCAGAGAGGTGGATTAACTTGTTCAGGGTCACACATTCTTCTCCCAGCACGCCTTGGGCTGCAGACTGTGTGGGAACGTGCTGAGCAGTGGTCTGAGGAAGCAGCACCGAAGCTGGGCCTCTGCCAACAGCCCTTCATGGCTGTTAACAGATGTCCCCTCCCCTCTGAGGTCCTGCTGAGTGACTGCCCTGGAACAGTATTGAGGTTAGGGGGTGTGGGGACACCTCCCCCACCCCCAGATCAGCAGAGCCTCTGTCAACTTGTGATTTCTAGCAGCGTGGAGAATTTCTCCAAATTGTGTGCTTCTGAGGGCTCGCTCGCCTAGCTCAGGTGCTGTGTGTCGTGTCTCTGCCCATTTGAGCCCAGGGGGCTTCAGTGTGCATGCCTTCCCGCCAGCTCAGGCATCTGCTGGATGGGTTCTGCCTGTGTGCACCACTGACTGGGCCGGTGTGCCAGAACCACGCAGGGGTGCATGTGTTTGGTGCTCGGACCTTGGAAAGTCTTAAGGGTTTAAAAAGAATTGAGGTTTGATTCACTTGCAGAAGGCACGCACATCTCAGATGCACAAAGGGATAGAATTTTATACTTACAATCATGTGACTACTACCAGGTCAGGGGTTCCCCATCCTCCTGCACCTGCTGTCTGCTGAGCTGGTTAAGGATCTAGCCTCTATCACAGTGGGGCTTCAGTTTTCCTTGAGTTTTGACCTTGATTCTGTAGACCAGGTGTTTATTGCATTAGTGCATTCAAGCAGCAGCCACGGCAGGGAGAGATTTGGAAGGACTTCCAGGTGGATGTCAGGGGAGTCTGGGACTCATGCCCTCAGGGAAGCTGCAAGCTCAGGGAGGCAGCAGGCAGTAATTAAAGTGGCCATTGCTTATCTAACTCCCACCATCCCTGTTCAGCCGACATACTGGTCCCCATTCTGTGGAGGGAGACTGTGGCAGTTTGAATGTAGTTGGGCCCCTGTAAGCTCATAGGGAGTAGCACTATTAGGAAGTGTGGCCTTGTTGGAGGAGGAAGAGCGTCACTGAAGGGGTGGGCTTTGAGGTCTTCTTTGCTCAAGCTATGCCCAGTGTGGTAGACAGACCACTTCCTGTTAACTTTGGGTCAAGATGTAGGACTCTCAGCTCCTTTTCCAGCACTGTGTCTGCCTGCCCGCCATCATGTGGCATCGTGATAATAATGGACTAAACCTCTGAAAATGTAAGCCACCCTAATTCAATGTTTTCCTTTATAACCGTTGCTATGGTTATGGTGTCTCTTCACAGAAACCCTAATTAAGGTAGAGACTGAGACTCAACAAAGGCTCACGGAGTGGTCAGGATTTGAACCCAGATCTACCATCTCCCAGATCCCTTGCCTTCTCCCTCTGGTCTCTCCACTGTCTCTTCACATCAGTGGTGACTTCTTGCTGGGGGCTGGGATCTCACTCCTGGGGCTGTCCTTGAAGCCCTCTTCTCTGTCCCTTTAGGGAATCCATCCCACCCACAGGCGAGTGCCACTGGTACCCTGGCACTCCCAACACGGGGGAACTAAGGTGACCTCTCCTGAATGTGTCCCTGGGACCCACCTGACCCACCCCTTAGCTGACAGCTGTATGATGGACTCTCAGCTAATGCATGCTCATCCTGCTATCCACTGACCTGACCCTCACCCTACTGGTTGAAGCCTGGTCAGTCTCAGGGATGTGGCCATGAGAGTATTGTCTGCGCCATCCAGCATTTCAAAATGGTGGGCCCCAGGGTCTAAAGAGGGGACACAGATTTCCACAGGCTAGAAGGGGACACTGGCCACACTTTTCCATCCTAGAGATCCCAGTGCACCTGTTATCATGGCCCAGTTGAAAGGCACTAGGTGCCATAGACACTGGGGTTTTCAGGCACACAGGGAGTGTGAGTTCGAATCCCATCTCCGCTACATACCTACTGTATGGTCTCAGGCAAGCCATTTTGGCTTTTGTGGCCTCAGTTACTTTATTTATCAAGTAAGAACAGAGTGAAGGCCTTAATAACCATGGCCAGGCCAAGGGTGATGACATTGTCCAGTTGCTGCCATCCACCCACTATCTCCAGAAGACTGTTGAGGGGTATTGCATCACCCCATTTTATGGAGGAGAAGTCTGAGGCTCAGGGGGACTCAGCGTCCTGCTCAGGATCTTCACTGGCGCCTGGCATCTCTCCCGATCTGATTCCACAGCCGAGAATGTTTAACCAGGTGGGTTATCCCACTGCTTAACAGTTGGCCTGGCCTGGGCCCCGTGCCATCAAAATAGATGCCCTCTGTAAAGAAACCAGCAGTGTGCTCTCCCAGCACCTCGGATTCGTTCTGCACTTGATGGTGTTAAATGGGATTAGTTCGGAAAATGAGATTACAGATGTCACACGTCTTGGGGAACCACAGAATACGCTGGAAGCCTTGGTTTTAGTTCCTCCTGTACAGTGGGGAAAGGAGAACTGACCAGGGAGTCAGGAGATCTGGGCTTGAGTCCTGGCTGTCACGCGCTCTCTGCCAGCACTTCCCAGAGTCTCTGGTGATTAGCTCCAAACCCGCTAAGCAGCTGGTGTCCATTAGCACCCGTCAGGCTATGCGCTAATTACAAACGGTTGAGCCTGGAGGCCTTCCGTGTGGCCGCTGTTCACTATGTCAGTCAAACAGAGGATGCTGTCCTCTGAGCAGAACTTATTAGGGTCTTCATTGGGGGATCCTTGAGAGACCCCTGTTGCTATTCCCTCAGAGAAAGAAGGGGTGGGATGGTCCTTAGACCCTCTCCTGACACTCCAGCCCTGCCCCCTGCCCCTTCCAGCCAATTGATACAATTCTACCCTAACTGTAGGGGTTCTGGAGGCCCTAGAGTGTGGAAGAGGCTGATTGAAGCAAGGGTTCCATCTATGTGGCTGTGAGGAAGTTGTCATTCATGCTGGGACAAGACTTCCTGGGGATGTGGCTGCTATGGGGTCACGTGAGCCCCTGTCGGTGACTCCACTGTAAGGAAGCTCAAGAAATTCACGGATTCACCAAGTTGGACTTCGGTGGAACTGTACCTCTGCCTGGCATTGACGCTATCTTGATATGGGGTGTCAAGCATTTGCCTCTCTCCTCCCCAAAGTTCACACAACAGCCTCCAAGAGACACATGTAGTGGGTTCAGCTCAGTATGCAACCCAGGAGGTTACCATGTGTCTGTGTAGACCAGCAGAAGTACCCCATGGCGAAGAAAGGCCAGCATGTCTGTCTCCCTCAGAAGACTTCCTGTTCCCCTCAGCCTTGGAACATTTTTTTTTTATCTTGTCCCCAGGCAAACCCTGATATGTGTCTACCACACTAGAGCATTCTCTTTTCCTAGCTATCTAATAAATGAAGTCGTGCAAGGTGGCTGTGTCCCCCTTCCTTCCTGCAGGGTAGTGTTCGAGGGGACCCCCATGGTGTGCACTCTTCCTATTGCAAATGTCTATGGCAAGGATCCATGACTGTTTGCTTTTTCACTCCTAAAGCTGCTGGTGGAGCAGGGGTGGGGGACTAGCGAGATGGCTCAGAAGAATGCTTGCCGTGCAGATTTGAGAACCTGTGTTCCATCCCCACATAAAAAGGTCAGGTGTGATGGTGTACACCTCTAATCCCAGGATTGGGAAGGCTGAGACAGAGCACTGTCTGGGGCTTACTGGATAGCCAGCTTAAGCTGATCCCATGATCTCTAGGCTCTGCCTCAAAAACCAAGATGGCAGGCTCCAGAGGACATTTGTCTGAGGTGGACTTCTGGTCTCCACACGCATGCACACCTGACATAAATGTGTCGCTGAACACACATGACCACTCCCTCTTCATACAAACATTAATGTTGCTGGGAACACCCCTGTGTGGTTGCTTTGGGTGGTCACGTGTCCTTATTTCTCATTTTGGCAGTGGGTCTGACTGTTTACCAGGTGAGTCTGTCCAGGGAGTTCTGTCTCTTGGGACTTATGCTGGGGACAGGAAGGTCATGTTGGTTCCTTTTAAATAAATGTATGTATTTTATGCGTATTAGTGTTCTACCTGCATGTATGTCTGTGTGAGGGCTTTGGGTTCCCTGGAACTGGAGTTATATACAGTTGTGAGCTGTCATGTGGGTGCTGGGAGTTGAACCCAGGTCCTCTGGAAGAACAGCCAGTGCTCTTAACTGCTGAGCCATTTCTCCAGCCCCTCCTTCCCCTTTTAAATTGCATTTTAGATAGGCTCTCAATATGGAGCCCAGATTGGCCTCAACTTCAATGTCCTCAGCCATCTGAGTATTGCTATCCCAAGTGTGTGTCAGCAGACCTGTCGAGAGCATGTGGCTTCTCGTGGCCTAAGGTGAACAAGGAAGAGCCAATATGAGGAGAGGCTGACCATTGAGCATCACTGCCTGCATGCTGATTGGTCCTAGGAGGCAGCAGAGAGAGAAAAAGGTCCAATCAGAGAAGTCCTTAGAGAGACAGGTTTTGTCAGTATTGCTGAGGGGACATCCTGTCAGCCTGGTGCTCT
This sequence comes from Chionomys nivalis, assembly GCF_950005125.1. NCBI lineage: Eukaryota > Metazoa > Chordata > Mammalia > Rodentia > Cricetidae > Chionomys > Chionomys nivalis. The sequence continues at coordinate 21,636,282 of NC_080096.1, read as the reverse complement.
CTAACGGTGAGGGGGCTTTCCTTGTGGGGCAAGTGTTCCTGGTTGCAGAGTGGCCTGCCTGGGGCAGTGGCTTTACCAACCGAGCTGTCTCCCAAGGCTCCTGGCTGTTGAATTCTGGGCAATTCTTCTGATGCACCTGTGACCTTGGCTCTTCGTACTCGCTGGGGCTGGGACGATGCCCAGGAGTCACGCTGCTGAAGCAGCAGCCCTGTTCTACCAGGCCTCTTGGGGACCAAACTGTCAGGAAAGAGTCATGTCGCTTTGTTTAAAATGAAGTGGATTCTAAACACCACTTAAAAACACATTAATAATGGTGTTGGTGTGTTATTCATCTCGGAAAAGTGACAGATGTTTCCCTCAGCAAATGGCTGAAGGGGGAGTGTGAGGCAGGGAGCCTGGGGATTGATTAGCGCCTGTCAAGGGGCCCATTCCAGTTGCCTGGTCACCTCCCTTCTCTGCCTGCCCTCTTCTGCCCTGCCATCCTCCAGGGAGGGCTTCTCTAGACAACCTTCCTCAAGGATTTAGGGGGCAGGCTGTGGTGGCGTACGCCTTTAATCCCAGCACTAGGGGGGCAGAGGCAGGTGGATCTCTGTGAGTTTGAGACCAGCCTGGTCTACAAGAGCTAGTTCTAGGACAGGCTCCAAAACCACAGAGAAACCCTGTCTCGAAAAACCAAAAAAAAAAAAAGGATTTGGGGGGCTGAGTGCTAGCCTGGGATACTGGTCCCTGTATTTTGGGTTCAGTACTCTGACTTTCCTTTGGGGTCACATCTGTCCCTTTTTTCAGCCCCATTCCAGTGTTGAGCTCAGGGTTGACATCTCCCAAAGGCTAACCAACCTCTCCAAGGTGAGCCAGTGTTTGCAGCTGGATCCAGATGTACCCCAGGCTGACTCTTCACACCCTGGCAATTCAAACCTAAACCCTCCTCCTTAATTTTTTTTTCTAAACTGGGCATGGTGATGCATGCCTTTAATCCCAGCACTTGGGAGGCAGAAACAGGCGATCTCTGTGAGTTCAAGGCCAGCCTGGTCTACAAAGCGAGTTCCAGGATAGCTGGGACTGTTACACAGAGAAACCCTGTTTAGAAATCCACCCCTGTCAGGTCAGTCCATGCGGACTGCTTACCAGTTATCACCAGGAATTGCAAAGGGTACATAGTGTGGTCTTGACTTGGTAGGTCCTCCTGGGCATTTCCTGCTTGGCGGGAGGGGAGGTGTAGAACTCACACTTGGGGAGAGCCACAGGCATAGGCAGTGGCTCAGCAGCCTTCCCAGAAGCCCCAGGGCACAAGCTGTCCCTGCATCCATGGTCACCCGGGTATGCAGGGCTGTCACCCTGGACAGAGGGCTGCTGCAATCAGGAACAAGGCACACTGCTCCCGCTCTTGTCTCTCATTTGCTCCCGTGTACCTTCCGGATTAAGTTTAGACAGAGGAAGTACTCAGTGAGGAGCTGGAGAGCAGCTCAGTTGGTGGGGAGTTTGCCTGGCACCCACAAAGCCAGGGCTCAGATCCCCAACTGCAGGCACCAGTGTGCTTGTGCACGCCTATAATCCCAGCACTTGGGAGGTGGAGGCAGGGGGATTAGAAGTTCAAAGTCATCCTTGGCAATTTAGCGAGTTACCAAGGATACTTGAAACTCCGTACTATAAAACAGCAGCAAAAATGAATGAAGGAATGAATGCGCTTTGATGCCCTTCCTGCCCCCCAGCACTGAACTCGTGAATTAAGGTAGTGTTCTCCTGGGCGCATCCCACCTACCAGGCCTCTCTGCACTGAGTCAGAACTCTGCTAGTTCCTTCATTTGCCGTCTTCTTTTCAGCCCTACTGTGTGCTAAGGGCTGCTCCAAGGGCTGGTCATGATCAGGCAGGAGAGGTGGAGAGGTATCATCGTTAGGGTCAGTCAGAGCTAAAGGCTGTGCTGTGGAGAAAATCAGTCAGGGAAGTGTGTGTGTGGTGGTGGTGATGGTGGACTTTTTCTTTTTTTGTGATTTGTTGGGGAGGGTTTTTCAGAAAAAAAAAAAAAAAAGGACATTTAAGTTGAGACCAGATAGGTGAGAGAAGGCATCATGCACATCATTGAGAAGGACCGGACAGCAGATGCAGAGGCCCTGGGGTGGGGAGGCTGGGAGGAGGGGTGAGGCTGGGAGGAGGGGTGAGGCTGGGAGGACAGGGAGGCTGAGACAAGGGGTGAGGCTGGGGGAAGGAAAGGCTGGGAGGAGGGTTGAGGCTGGGATGATGGGGGAGGCTGGGAGAAGGGCTGGGGTGAGGGGTGAGGCTGAGTTGGGGGTGAGGCTGGGAGGAGGGGTGAGGCTGGGGAAGGGGGTGGTTGGGGAGAGGAGGGGAGATGGCAGCTTATAGCGTGGATTGCTCATTGGATTTTACAGGAAGGAGAGGGATCCAGGGGGTTGGGCTCCAGGGGACAGGGGTTAAGGGAAGAGCCTAGAGGGGCCATGAGAGAGGCAGGGATATGTATTAAAAACCCAGAGTGGGACTGAGAGATGGTCCAGAGGTTAAGAGCACTGGCTGCTCTTCTAGAGGACCTGAGTTCAATTCCCAGCACCCACATGGTGGCTCACAACCATCTGTAATGAGATCTGGTGCCCTCTTCTGGCATGCAGGCATACATGCAGGCAGAACACATACATAAAAAATAGATAAGTCTTATAAAAAAAGATGGAAAAAGAAATTCAGAGTGGAGCATCAGGAATGGCAGAGTGATCTGCTTGTTGGGCTGCAGAGGCTGGGGCATGGGAAGCTATAGGTGAGCACTTTGCCTTGTAGAGCAGCAAGAAGGCGGGTAACGTCAGAGACAGAAGAGGGCCCTAGGTCAAAGGTCAGGGAGGAGGCGGCACAGCAGGCTGCCAAGGAGGGCCGGGAAACTGGACCAAGACCCAGGGGACTGCTCAGTCACCAGGACAGATGGCTCCCAGTGCCTCTTGCTGCCAGCCAGTCACCTATCCCAGGGCAGGGCTTGGCTGTGCACCCAGGACCTTGACAAGAGCGGCAGACAGGGCCAGAAACCTCCAGAGGGAGACAGAAGCACTCTGGGTATCAGGGGTCAAGGGTCATGGGTCAGGACTTAGGGAGATCTCTAAAGTCAAACTTCAGGGACCAAGGAACCAGGGAAGCAGTTACCCTGCCCCCTGCTACCAGGTAAGGAAGCTGCTATGGAATGAAGAATGGGATGGGGTGGGGGCATGCGTGTGAGCATGTGTGTGTGCGTGCATGAGTGTGCGTGAGTGCGTAAGGCAGACTGGAGCTGAACCTGTCAACAGCTGACCGGAAGCTGCTGGGAGACTGTATTTCTTTATTTCCAAATGCCTTCTGGCCCTAGCAGGGCGGCCTTTGGGGGCCTTTGATCTGACTACACCCCTCCTACATCCCTTCCTGTCATCCCTTATCTAGGCCCCTCTGACCTCTAATAGGGTCACTTTGTCCCCACTGTCTCTGATCTCAGCGAGGCTGTGTGGGCCCCTGGGCTACCCCAGCAGGAAGCTGGGTCAGTGGGCACATCCCCAACAGAGCTAGGCTTCTCTGGCCTGTGAGGCCCTTTGTTTGGGATGAACTCTACAATTTGATCAGGCCCCAGTGGGACAGGAAGTGATCGCTGGCACTCACCAGACAAAGGGCCTCTTGAGAGGTCAGGAAGTGACCATTGACCATTGAGCTTATCTGTCCAGTGACTTATGGACCATCCTGGAGTAAGAGCTGGAGCCTGGGCTTCCGGGATGCTCTGACTTCATGGATGTTGTTATTACTGCAGAGGCCTCTTCATCCCACCGCAGGCTGGGTCCTCCATGAGCCATCCCAGGTCCGTCTCCTACCCCACCCCTAGCAAGCCTGTGCCCCCTTTTCCAAATAGGCTTCCCTTCTGAGCCTTTTTGCCATACTAGCAGAGGGAAGGGTGTGTGAGCTGGAGGAAAGAGCAGGTATAGGCATGCTGTGTCTGGATGCCGTCTACTCCCGGGCTCCGCTTCTGGAACAAGAGCCCGGGTTCTAATTGCCTCCCTAGTTGGATATTCCACCCTACCAGGGAGAGTGCCCTGGGACACACCTTTCCTTTTTTGTACCACAGTTTGGAGGCAGAGATCAGCGGTTCATCGGTGCAGCGCGCCCTCTGGTGGCTGTTCTTGAGCACTGTTCTATCCTGGCCCGGTAGCCAAATCCTGGGGGACTGCTTGTTTTGTTTTGTTTTGTTTTAAAATGTTTTTCCCCCTTTGTTGGGGGAAGTGAGACCACTACAGCTCCTGAGAAGCTTCGTGGACCCCAGATGCAAGCCTGCCACTGACCTCTGCTCCTTCAAGGCCAAGGCCCTGGCTGGGGCTTCCTTTCTTGTGTGGTGGGACCTTGTCCCTGGGAACTTAGTCATCCTTAAATCATGACAGGAGGTTGAGCCTCAAGAGTCCACATGTGGGCGTGACCTGCCCAACCTCCTTCTGTTCTGTGATAGATGTCAACTTGACAGACTCTGGAATTTTCTTTTTGGTTTTTCAAGACGGGGTTTCTCTGGGTAGCCCTGGTTGTCCTGGAACTCACTGTGCAGTCCAGGCTGGCCTCAAAATTCAGAGAGATCCTCCTGCCTCTGCCTCTCAAGTTCTGGGATTAAAGGCATGAGCCGCCATGCCCTGCCATGGGTGTGTGTGTGTGTGTGTGTGTGTGGATATCTTGATGATGCTTAATTAATTCGGGAAGACACATCTTAATTCTGAGCGGGACCACCACCAGGGCAGGGACCCCGACCTGTATAAAATGGAGGAAATGCCTTTCCTCTCTGCTTCTTGACTGAGGATACCACTCGATCTCCGCCACAATGGGCTGTAAGGTGGAACTGCGAGCCAAATAAAACATTTCTCCCTTAATTTGTTCCTGTCAGAATATTTTATTATAGTAAAAGGGAAAGACAAATAATCACCACCCTTCTAGAGACTCCCCAGGGTCTCTGGCTCCCAGGAGAAGGCCTGTCATGCTTCTCCCCGAAAAGACCCTTCCTTTTCTTAGAAGAAAACTACTAGTCTGAGCGTAAGACTCATTTTCTCTCTTCAAGTCAGGGTCTTATGTAGATCAGGCTGACCTTAAATTCAATATATAACGGAGGATGAACTCTTGCTTCCTCCTCCTGAGTGCTGAGATGGCACCTTAAAGGAGTAAGGCACAAAACAATCCCACACCAGTTTGGAATTATGATTAATAAAAGGGTTATTTATTTAAAGGGAAAAATTTACAGATCACCATCCTAGACAACAGCCCTCTGCATGACCAGGAAAAGAGTCTGGTAGCAAGAGAGGGAATGCCCGGCTACCGCCACTTTTTCCAAGCCAAAGAGACCACGCCCAAGTGGGCTGGTATCTTAAAGGCTATTGGCTGAAGGAGCGGAAGGAGCTCCCGCAGCAACACCTCGCCCAATTTGTTGGGTGCCGGGATTGGACAGAGGGCTGGGTGTGTTGTACGTCCTGTCACTTTCTGTCACTGGGATAAACTACCAAAAGCAGCTGGAAAGTAGCGGGCTTATTTGGTTTGCTGGTTTCAATCCATCACTGAAGGGAGCCAAGGAACTCAAGGCAGGAACCTGGAGGCAGGAACGGAAGCCCAGCCCATGGAGGAGCGCTGCCCACTGGCTTCCTCTTCACAGCTTTCTCCCCAGTTTCTTACGCTCCCCAGGATCGCCTGCTGAGGTATGACACCGCCCACAGTGGGCTTGGTCCTCCCACATAGGTCAACACTCAAGAACATGCCCTATAGATTTGCCTGCGAGCCAATCTGATGGAGGCAATTTCTCAGTTGAGGTTCGCTCTTCCCAGGTGTGTCTAGGTTTGTGCCAAGCTGACAAAAACTGTGACACTAGGTAGCACTCTTCCGACTGCCGGGTCCCCAGCCCCCAGCTCCTCTTTTACTTATTTTTATTTTAAAAATGGAGGGAACAGATGTCTGATTTCACATTGATCATTTATCTATTTTTCACATGTATTTCAGTGGCATTACGCACTTTCTCATTGTTGGGGGACAGTCACTGGCCTGCACACCACAGCACATTTTTTCACAAACTCCATGCTGTCCCCATTAAATACCCAACACCACCTCCCAGCCACTCTCTCCTCTGCTCAGCCTCTATGAGTGTGACAACTTTGGGGATTCCATGATGAGCCGTATTGTGTGCTTATTTTGCTGAGTCTTTGAGGCTTGTCTGTGTTGTCGTAGATGTCAGAACCTCTGGGTGTGTGTGTCTGTGTACGTGTGTGTGTGTGTGTGTGCACTTGTGTGTGGATGAGCATCTGTGCGAATGTAGAAGCCAGAAGTAGATATGGGACATCTTTATCTATAGCTCCATCTTATTGTTATTTTTCATGTATTTCCTTCCTTCCTTCCTTCCTTCCTCCCTCCCTCCCTCCCTCCCTCCCTCCCTCCCTCCCTCCCTCCCCCTTCCCTCCCTCCCTCCCTCCCCCCTTCCCTCCCTCCCTCCCTCCTTCCTTCCTTCCTTCCTTCCTTCCTTCCTTCCTTCCTTCCTTCCATCTTTCTCTCTCTCTCTCTCTCTCTCTCTCTCTCTCTCTCTCTCTCTCTCTCTCTCTCTCTCCTTTCTCTCTGGAGATAGGGTATGTAGCCCTGGTTGTCCTGAAACGTGCTCTGTAGACCAGGCTGGCCTCAAACTCAACAGAGATCCACCTGCCTCTGCCTCCCAAGTGCTGAGATTAAAGATGTGTGCCACCACTGCCTGACTTTCTTAATAATTTTAAAATACTACTACAACATTTCCCCCTACACTTTCCTCCCTCCAACCTTTCCTGTGCCGTCTTACTCCAACCTCTCCCATGTCCTGCCCCTCTTTCTCTCTCAAGTTCATGGCCCTTTCCCCTTTGATTATTATTGTTATATATATACATAAGTTATACCGAGTCTGTTTACTGTTGCATGGATGTATATGATTTCAGGGCTGACTACATGGTATTGTATAACTAATCAGGGGCTCATCCTTGGGGAAGACTAATTCTCCCTCTCTCTGCAGTCCTTAATTGCCCGTAGCTAGGGGCGGGGCCTTGCGAGATTTCTCTTTCTATGTTAGCAATGTCTTCTGGGGTTGACACTGTTCAGGCCTTACTTAGGCAGTCATGTTGGTGAGCTATCATGGGTATAGCTTTCCTGTCGTTTCTAGGAGACACGATCTCATAGTGGACTTCCTGGTCCTCTGGTCCCAGTCTCTCCGCCCATCTTCCGACATGTTCTCTGAGTCTTAGGTGTAGACATGGCTCTGTAGATGTAGCTGCTGGGGCTGGACACAAGTCCGTTGTTCTGTGTCCTTTGTCCAGTTTGTTTCTGTCATGGTTTCCATTTGCTTCAAAGAAAAAGCTGCTCTGTTGAGGAATGAGAGTTACAGTTGCCAGGAGGAGGTGGAGACAAGACCGCTTGCTGAGCCTGGGGCTCACTGATTGGCCAGAACAGCTGGGCAGCAGGCTCCTGAGGTCTCCTCAGCCTCATTCCTCAGTGCCAGGGTCATAAGAACCAGTATTCTGGGCTTTTATCTCGGCTGCCAGGGATCTAAACACTTACCAACCGAGTCACCCCCCCCCCCCCATCTTTATTTTTTATGGTCAAGTAACCACCCCATGCACGTCTGTCCCCATCCTGACAGTCTGTCTGTCCCTCGATGTAGACTGAGTGACTCCCACACCTGGAACGATTGTAAATCTGGGGCTTGAACAAATCCAGCCACATCCCTGATCCTGCTTCCCTCAAGGGTGTCCTGGGAAGGGACTTGCCAGTAATTTCTGTGTTCGTCCTTCTGAGGCTCACCACAGTTTCCACAGGCTGCCGTGCCAGCTCACGGTGTGCCAGTCACATGCAAGTCACCGATTGCTCCTGTCTCCTTTTTCTCCTTCTCTTTTCTCTGTTCTTTAAACAAAACAAAACCAAAAACCACAGTAGCTCTTCTAATGGTGGGATGTAGCATCTTATTCTGGTTTTGTTTATGATTCCTAGTGATGAATGATGGTGTGTGTTTTCTCAAGAGCATATGGATCTTTTTATTGTTTTGAAAAATTATTTATTTGCGTATAATTTATTTATTTATTTATTTATTTATTTATTTATTTATTTATTTATGTACATTGGTGTTTTTACCTGCATGTATATCTGTGTGAGGGTGTTGAATCTCCTGGAATGGCAGTTACAGACAGTTGTGAGCTGCTATGTGAGTGCTGGGAATTGAACCCTGGTCCTCTGTAAGAGCAGCCAGTGCTCTTAATCCCTGAACCATCTTTCCAGACCTTTTTGTTCCTTTAAAATTAACATCTGTTCTCCCCTGCTAGCATCTCCACCAAAAGTATCACCACCACTTTCTCTACCACCTCCTCCTCCATCACCACTTTCTCCTCCACCTCCACCACCACCTCCATTACCACCTCCATTACCACCTCCACCACCACCTCCACCACCACCACCTCCACCACCTCCATCACCACCACCACCTCCTCCACCACCTCCATCACCTCCACCACCTCCACCACCTTCATCACCTCCATCACCACCACCACTATCAATAACCTGGATTTGCTGCACATGGTGGCATACATTTGTAATTCCAGGACTTAGGGAGATTTTGAGTTTGGGACGAACCTGGGCTATACAGAAAGATCCCATCTCAGGCCCCTCTAGGAATGGACTGAAGTGGACCCTCTGGGCGTGCCATGTAAGAGACTATATGGCACAGATTGGAGAGCCAGAGCCACTGGTCTGGGCATTGTGTCAGGTTCTTCCCAGCATCATTTGACTGAAGACACTATTATCCACACATGGACAATGAAAACGGAAGCTCCGAGAGGGAGAGCCACTTGCTCAAAGTCACACAGTTTGGCTTCTAACTACCTTGCCTTCCCAATCATAGCCTTCCCTTGGGATTTATCAGGTGCCTGGGTGAGGTTCCCTATGTGGCCATCAGGTGGAGCACTTGACCTAAGAACTGAGCTGAGCTTAGCTAGAAAGCACACTCACGGGGTTATTTCAACCAAGGTCCTGTTTCATAGAGGTGGGGACTGAGGCACACAGTACATAGCTGGTGAGTGGTATAAGGTTGAGGTGTGAGTGCATGTGTGGTGTGTGTGTGTGAGCATGTGTGTGTGTGTGCATGTGTGTGTGTAAGCAGGGTTTTGGGGTTTTGTGAGGCACATGGTACATAGCTGGTGAGTGGTGGGGTTGAGGTATTGTGTGTATGTGTGTGTGTGTGCATGAGTGTGTAAACATGTGCATGTATGTGTGTGTATGTAAGCAGGGTTTTGGGGTTTTGTGAGGCACATGGTACATAGCTGGTGAGTGGTAGGGTTGTGCATGTGTGCATGTGTGTGCATGTGCGTGTGTGAGAGTGTGTGTGTGCGTGCATGTGTGTGCATGTGCATAAGAGTGTGTGCGTGCGTGCGTGTGTGTGTGTGTGTAAGCAGGGTTTTGGAGTTCTGTGTAGCCCTGGCTAGCCTCAAATTCAGCTGTAGCGGAAGATAATCTTGAACTTCTGATCCTCCTGCCTCTAACTTCTGATGCTGGGGTTATAGGTGTGTACCCCCATGCCTTGCTAGTCTAGGCTCTTCATTCTCCTGAAGGGAGGTGCAGGCAGCAGAAACAGGAGCAAGGACTGTGGCAGACAACTGAAAACCTGGTCCCATATTACCACACAGTCCTTGATTACAGAGAAAGTACCAGCCTGCCTCTTGCCCATAGTAGGCCAATATAATGTTCCAACTGTTGGAACACCAGGGCAGGCAGCTTTGACTCTAAGGAACCTGCGGTGGTTGCTAGGTAGAGTGTGGCATGTAACCAGTGCTCTGTAGCTAGAAAAGCTAGTAGAGGCCATGGGGATACCTCTACTCCACCCCTAGATAGAGACTCTCATTGTGAGGGGGCCCTGTGAGGGGCATGAGGATATAGGGGCCCCTGTGAGGGGTGTAAGGATGGAGGGGGCCCTGTGAGGGGTGTAGGGATGGAGGGGCCCTGTGAGGGGTGTGGAGATGCAGGGGCCCTGTGAGGGGTGTGGGGATGGAGGGGACCCTGTGAGGGGTGTAGGGATGCAGAGGCCCTGTGAGGGGTGTAGGGATGCAGGGGCCCTGTGAGGGGTGTGGGGATGCAGGGGACCCTGTGAGGGGTGTAGGGATGCAGGGGCCCTGTGAGGGGTGTAGGGATGGAGGGGACCCTGTGAGGGGTGTAGGGATGGAGGAGCCCTGTGAGGGATGGAGGGGACCCTGTGAGGGGTGTGGGGATGGAGGGGGCCCTGTGAGGGGCATAGAGGTGGAGGGGCCCTTGTGAAGGGTGTGAGGTGGAGCCCCTCCACCCCACCATGCTCCTTCCTGCTGTTATCCTTGGAGTTGGGCTCCGAGGTTCATCTCAGGGCCTGAGATGGGCGGGGTTGGGTACACAAACACCAGACACACAGGAGGCTGGGGAACAAGACTTTCCCTTAGCAGTTTCTACAGGGCTTCCAAAAATAAGAGGGTGCATTCCTGCCTCCTGCTGCAGCTGCTAATTTATGCTAATTAGATGCATGCAAACCCCAAGTCCCCAGTGGTACCTGGGCCTAGGGAGGATGGAGCTGGGGAAAGAGGATGAAGTGGTCCTGTGTTTCTGAGGTGGCTCTGCCCGCCTTTAGCTGGGCCCCGGGGCAGGCTGCTTCCCATGAACCTTTGCCATGTGGGGCCAGGGTAGGGTACTCTTTCCTGGTCCCTGGATACTGAGGAAAACTGGGGCAAAATTGAGGAAAACTGCTATCTTGTCTGGTAGGAAAGGGCAAGGTGACTCACTAGAGACCAGGTCCTAGCCAGGTCATGGACCTGAGTTAGTTCACGGACCCCCTTTCCATGGCAGGGGTCACTGTGGGTACCTCAGGGGCACAGAAAAGAAAGAGACACACTTGGGGCAGTTTCCCTGTGTGGTAGCTGGGGCTCCTGTGATGACCACATAGTGGCCCCGAAGATCATCTGGAGCCTAAACCTCCTTCCAAGCTGATGAGATTCTCCAGGCCTTTCTTTCCCTCTGTTCCTGGCAGGCTCTTCCCCTGCTAGCCAGGGGCCCATGATGGCTTTTCTGCTGTGAGCGAGACGTGTGTGGTGTGTGTGTTGCATATGTATGTGGATGGTGTGTAGAGTTTGTGTGTATGTGTCTATATTTCATGTGTGTATGTGTTCCTGGCACTCTGTCTGCACAGTAGGTGATGGCACCCTGGTTCCTGCTTCCTCAATTTGTCTAGGTGGGCTCGGCTACCAGAAGGGTCTTTTCTCTGCCTCTCTCCCTGGCCCATTCTGCATGTGTATAGACCTGGGGCTCAAGCCCCATTTAGCTTACTAATTGCCCAGGTCACTCCTTGATCATTCTCAGCTGCCTGTACTCATTCATTCAGAAACTACCTGGTTTACCTCTCTCTCTCTCTCTCTCTCTCTCTCTCTCTCTCTCTCTCTCTCTCTTCCCCTGGGGAGCACTGTTCCCTCCCTCATCCCCTAGAGCACTCTCCCTTCCTCAGCCCCTGGAGCACTCTCTCCCTCACCCCAACCCCAGAGCACTTTCCCTCCCTCACCTCTTGGAGCACCTTCCCTTTCTCACTTCCTGGAGCACCATTCCCTCCCTCCTTCCTGGTATACTCTCCCTCCCTCACCCTACCCTGGAGCACTCTCCCTCCCTCATATCCCCTGGTACACTCTCCCTCCCTCACCCCTGGAGCACTCTCCCTCCCTCCCTCCCTCACTTTGTGGAGAACTGCTCTTTTCCTCATCCCCTGGAGTATTCCCCCTCCCTCATCCCCTGTGCACCCCTTCAGTCTACTCTGCCTTGCCCAGTCAGAGACCATTCATGAGGCCCCTGGGGTGGAAGGCCCGGTGTTTGGCCTAACAGCTGCCCTATGATTGTGTCCTTGCACAGGAAGTGACCTCTGAGCCTCAGGAAGGCTGAGGGAATGGCGACACCCTTCAGGACTGAGCTAGCTCTGACAGCATTGCTGAACTAAAACCTAAGGCCTGCGGCTTGGTGAGCTTCCTCTTCTTGCCTGTTACAACATCTGGCTGCACGAGGAATCTCAGAGACAGGAGCTTGGCTCCCTTGGGCTTCTGGTCCCATCAGAGATGGCTTTTAGACTGGATCCCACACTCAGGAAGAATTAATTTAAAATTTCCATGGAGGACTGATGTCCGCTCTGGTCTCTGAGTTATTTTAGGACACCCTGGCTAGGGCACTGTGCCCTCCACTAAATAAACCAACCCCAACAAATAGTCTTAGACCCCCTTTCTCTTATGGCCCCTGTTGCTGGCAGGGGTCTGGGTCCAGCCTGTATTCCCTGGCCCTACAGGTGGAGCACAGGTGGCCCAATGACTCATGGCACTGTGTTCTCTGGGCTGACCAGGGCGTTTGCAGTTAGCACGAACAGCGCATGTCACCCTGGCAAGGCCCCAGAGCAGTGCTCAGCAGGACCTGAGACCAGGAAGAGAACCACTTTCCTGTCAGCCGCTCACACATACACAGCTCATGTGACCTGGCAAAACAAGTCTGAATTTTCCACTGAACCATGCACAGTCCCTGCAGGGTCAGGTTGTGGGACTGGCAGCAGGCAGGGGCCAGGTTCCTGAGCGCTCTCCCCATACTCTACTGTTCAGTCTACCACCCCACCCCCCACCTCCGCCCCAGGCTCAAGTCCATCTACTAGCAACCAGAGAGTCACTGCCCATGGCCTTGGTGTTCCTGTCTCCCAGGGGAATCAGAGAGGCCTCTTCAGTGGACATGATTGAAGAGTGTAACTCTCTCCTGATAAGGCTTTCTCAGAGTATAGGGGTGTATGTGTGTGTGTGTGTGTGTGTGTGTGTGTGTGTGTGTGAGAGCAGACAGACAGACAGACAGACAGACAGAAACAAAGAGAGAGTGACTCTAATGATACAAGGCTAAAAGACAACTCCACACACACACACACACACACACACACACCAGCAACAAGAGGTAGGCTGCATCAGGAAGACACAGGCATGCAAATTCTGCTCACACAGGTTATGGGTACCATCCCCATGGGCTGCTGTTTTTTTTTTTGGCTTTATCCCTTTTGAGGTGCAACCAGTAGCAACTCAACTTACAAACTTAAGCATGGGAGGGCTCTGTGTTCTGGGGGTGACAGTATGACATATCCAAGCACATCCGTGCCTGCGTGGGTATGATGATGACCATACCACTGTGGGTCTCACGGAAGCAGGAAGGGCCATGTCTGCGCTGAGCTGGGAGGGAACTCATACTTGCTCTCTCTGCTTTGGGGTCCCCAGAGTTAGACAGTAGGACCGTTAGCTCTAAGGGGCTTAGGACCTCCAGTTCAGGGTCTCTCCTGGCTCCTTGTGACCATCTCGGGCATCCCTGGAAACCCTGCTCTCGTAGGATAGGAACCTTGGTGGCTGGTTTTGTTACCATCCGGATCTCGGCTGTGGCAAAGCAGGCTCTTTATTTTCTGTTTCTTTTTGGGGTTGGCACTTCAGTTTGAACTCAGGATCTCATGACTGCTAAGCAAATGCTTTGCCACCAAGCTATATCCTAGACTTATTTATACATGCTTTTTTTTTTTTTTTCTGAGACAGCGTTTCACGGTTATAGCTCTGGCTGTCCTAGAACTTTCTCTGCAGACCAGGCTGGTCTTGAACATACAGAGATCCACCTGCCTCTGTCTCCTAAGTGCTAAGATTAAAGACATGTGTCACCATGCCCGGCCTAGACTATTTTTTTGATATTATTTTATTTATTATTGTGCCCCCCCCTCTCTCTCTCTGTTTTGTGTGTGTATGTGAACTTTTAGGACTCAGTTATCCCCTACCATGGTCTGGACTTCAAGCTCAGGCCACCATGTCAGCGCAGCAAGTGTTTTTACCCACCAGGCCACACCCACCCCAGCTCCTGTTAATCCTGAGACAGGGTCTCAGTAAGTTGCCCAGTTTGTTTCTGGATTTGTGATGCTCATGCCTCAGTTTCTGGAGTTGCTGGGGTCACAGGTCTGTGGCACCTGGCTTGGCTAGGGAGGGCCTCTGCCTCGTTAGTGTATTGTTCTCTGCCACTCTTGCCTAGATGCCTGATTTGCTGGAGGGACCAGGGCCAGGTAGGGAGAAAGGAGAAACTGGAAATCTGGGAGGAAGCAGTACTGGTGGGGATTCCAGCATACCTTTGTGATAAAGCATGGATACAGCAGGGGGTCCATGCCTTTGATCCGTGCACCGAGGCTGGAACATCAGGAGTTAGGGCCATTCTCTGATATACAGGCCAGCCGGCGCTACAATAGTTAGGCCCTGTCACAAACAAAACAAACAACATAAAGCATATGTGAAGCCTGTCTGAGGCAGGACAAGCCCACCCCCACCTCCCTACACCCTAGCCCTGGAGAAAGCCACTAATTCTAGACCTTTGGGCTAGGCACGGTGACATATGCCTTTAATCCCAGCATTCATGAGGCAGAGGCAAGTGGATCTCTGTGAGTTCAAAGCCAGCCTGGTCTACATAGTGACTTCCAGAACAGCCAAGGTTATATAGAGAGACGCTGTCTCAAACTGACAACAACAACAACACCTAAAAAAAAAAAAAAAAACCTCTAAAAATCAAAAACCCAAAACCAGAAAAAAAATGAATGAATGAATAAAGGAATAAAAATAAGAAGACCTTTGGATTAAGCTTATTGTCTACTTTGGTCAGATGTGGACAGAGACCCAAAGAGGAGAGGAGGCCTGCCCGTGTGGATGCTCTGAGTCTGGGCAGACTGGCACACAGTTGTGGCTTCCATGGAGCACTGCTGTGCAGAGTTCTGGGGTGTGGACAGCAAGATGAGGAACTGATAACCAGAGATGGTGAGGTCCTGCCTGCAGCCACACACCCATCTTGCTGACTGGGGTGCTTTGGATGGAGAGGAACCTTCTTTCTGATGGTCTCCTCCTCTTTCACAGCCTCAGACTTCCAAGAGAGCAGTGGACAAACAAGGTGGAAAATTTCTCTTGGTCCTTTGGGAGTGAATCATCCTCGCAACGCTCCATGCACGTACTGGGAACTTAAGTGTCTGCTTTTTGCCAACAAAGGCATTACCTCCTACAAGAACACTGTAGCAGGAACCAGCCCCTCTGTGCCCATTCTCAATCTCGACCCAGGTCCATCTCCTTAGCCTCCCGCAGTCTGGAGCTATCCTTCAGGCTCCTCCTCTTTACTCTCTGGACCTCATGGGTTCCCCAAGACATGGTCCTTGCAGTGGGTGCAGGACCTTCAGCTGGGTCTGCTTAGCAAGTGATGTTTTCTCCTGGATCCTCCCAGGGTGTTTGAGGCTTGGATCTGCCCTCATGCTGATGATATTTACTTGTGCCCTTTTGGTCAAGGCTGCAGGCTTCCGTACTGTCCCCAGACCTCTCTGAAATGTTGACGAACTCTTGGAGATAGTGGCAGGTCCTCCCTCTAAACCTTCAGCACTGATCATTCACTTCTGGATTTATTCAGGGCCTGGTCACTCCCAAGGACCTGGAGGGGGCTTCATGCTGGCTTCTGGCCGCCAGGGTGTCTTCATGTTCTCTGTCTACTTCCTCATTTTCTAGCCCATGAGGCTGGTCTGTCTTCATCTCATTTTTCCTGGCCAGCCTGATCCAGCCTTACTCCAACGTGTGGGCTGATTTGATTTCCAAATGAGGCCCAGCACCGAGTCCACACATGCATGCTGGGTATGAGTTAGAAGAGTTGACTTATAAAGTGCAACAGTAAAGGAAAATGAAAGAAAAAAAAAAGAGACAAAAACGGAAGTTTTATAAATGTGTTTGGTAGGTTCTTTCTGTTTGAAAATAAACTAGACGCTCAGAGTGGTGGTGGCAGCGCCCTCTGCGGTTTCTGTCTCCTCCCCCAACCTATGAGGCGCTGCCTGTGCCTGACCCTGTGGCTCTGACACTTTGGCCACACAGCCCAGAAAGCATAGGCTGGGGACCCATGGAGCACACAGCGGAGTCACTGTTAGGTCCCAGGAGCTGAGACTCACCCTAGGCCTCTGGAGGGAGGGAGCTTAGATGCTGGTAGGAGCCACCCTCCTCCTTGAGTGGAGTGGGTAGGGACCTGACATGGTCATGTCAGAGTTCAGAGGCTGTCTGTCTCTTTCTCTCTCTGTCTCTCTCTCTTACACACACACACACACACACACACACACACACACACACACACACGTGCGTGCGCGCGCGCGCACATGCGCGTTTTTGCTTTCTCCACTCTTTCTTTGGGGGTATTTCTTTTTTTTTTAAAAAAATATTTATTATATATTGAGTATTCTGTCTGTGTGTATGCCTACAGGCTAGAAGAGGGCACCAGATCTCATTACAGATGGTTGTGAGCCACCATGTGGTTGCTGAGAATTGAACTCAGGACCTTTGGAAGAGCAGGCAGTGCTCTTAACCTCTGAGCCATCTCTCCAGCCCCTTTGGGGGTATTTCTGCTTCTACCCCATCCCACCCCGATTCTGGGTGCAGTTGATATTGAGGCAGCAAGCCCAGTGTAGATCTTTTCTCTCTCTGGTTCCACTTTGGAACTCTGAGAGGTTATGAACACCCCCAGGGGGCCTTTTATTGCAAAGACCCCTGCAAGCTGTCAATTTTGACTTTATGTGAACCTGCTCTGGCTAAGTCAGATCCACAGGATCAAAATTTTTGTTATAGTTCTTTGATGCAGGGTTTCACTATGTAGCCCTAGCTGGCCTGAAACATTCTATCCAGACTAGGTTTGCCTTGAACTTTTGGTGAGCTTGATTGCCCCTCTAAGTACTGAGATTACACATATGCACCACCACATCTGACACGAAATCAAAATTCTTTAGAGTTTGGGTGCATGCAATGGGAACCTCCATCAGGAACCTGGAGGAAGAAGCAGAACGCGGAGGAGTACTGTTTCCTGGCTTGCTCCTTGTGGCTTGCTCAGTCTGATTCCTCATAGCACTCAGGGCCACCAGGCCAGAGGTGACACTTACCACAGGGATCAGGGCCCTCTGTATCCCACAGGCATTCTGGCAGGAGCATTTTCTTAGTTGAGGTTCCCCCTTCCAAAGTGAGACTCTGGCTTCTGTCAAGTTCACGTAAAACTAGTCATCACAGAGCCCCACCATTGGACTCACAGCCCCAGACTTTTTATTCTTTTTTGAGATAGGGTCTCACTAAGTTGCCCAGGCTGACCTTGGATTCACTCTATAGCCCGGCTAGTTTGCTCCAGCTTCCTGAGGGCCTGTATCACCAAGTCTACTCCCCCTCTTTTTTTTTGGTTTTCTTCATAGTTTGGAGCGTGTCCTAGAACTCACTCTGTAGACCAGGCTGGCCTCAAACTCACAGTGATCCTCCTGCCTCTGCCTCCTGAGTGCTGGGATTAAAGGCGTTCGCCACCATCACCCGGCTTCAGCTCTACTCTTAATGTGGTTAAACGGAGCAATATATAAATCTACTGAGCAAAGTCCTATGTATTAAGTATGCTACCATACATGATCATGGTGTCAACATGAACGTCCTTGTCTGTTCCTAGAAATCTCTAGAAAGGAGCAGAAGAATCCACTCGAGAATGTTGTCCCAGGGAAGGACACCATCATCGGGTGGTTCCTTATCTTTGTGGTACCTCTGAGTTTGTATTTCTGTCTGGTACCGCGTGCATCTGTAATTGATTCAGAAGTCCATGTGGACTGAAGAGCTGAGGTGTAACTGTGTGTGTGGGGTGGGCATCCAGATGTCACCGGGGGCTTGTGGGGAGGCAGGGAGGCTGAGAAAAGCTGCACACACACAGGCCTCAGAACACCTCTGCATTCAGCAGCGTGAGGCGGTCAATGGTGTAGTGGGGATGACTGGGAGTCTATGCCTGAACCCCTGTCCTCACACGTCCTCTGTAACACTGTCTGCCGCTGTGACACAGGGACAACAGCCATCTCATGGGGGAATGGGAGATGGAAGTGTGACAGGCCCGCGGTCCCAGGGACTCTTCGATGTGGTTCCTCTCCATCCCTGGACAGCATGGCTCTCTCTGTATGGAGACACTGTGTCCAGCAGGGCCAGTGCCCCCTTCCCGGGCAAAGTGCCAGGCCACAGCTGCCATAAGACAGCTAGGGTGGGTGGAAAATGACGACCTCAGATAGGCTGTCTGGGAAATGGCGTGCCTCTCCAACCACAACCGCCCCCACATTTCCCTCTAGCACGAGGAGGCTTGGGGGCTGTGAGACCAATGACATTTTAGGCCTGTACCCCAGGTCCTCTTGGACATGATGCCCTGGGGCTGGAGACCATGCCTCGGGAGAGGCTCTGTGCCGGTGAGAGAGTCACCAGGAAGCTGAAACGCTAGCTCCGCTAGCTCCGAATGAGGCCTGCAAGCCATAGGGAGCCACTGAGCCAGACGGGGCTTATTCAGAACCAGCTTGCAGGAGTACAACTGGCCTAGGGGGAAGGTGGCAGCTTGGGGGAGGCGTGGGTCCTCGCAGGCCACCTGCCCAGTCCAAGTTCCCCAGCGTTATCTTAGCCCTCACAGTAATTCCATAAGCAGGATGGGGCTGCTGTTACCACCTTCTTACCACTGAGAGAAAATAGGGCCCCAGGGAGTGACACAAGGCTTTGTCATCCAGCTTGCCCCAGTAGAGTCAGGATGGGAAGCCAGGCTGTGCCCTCCCCCCCCGCTCCCCCCCCCCCCCCCCCGATCCGCACCTGATTCTTCTCCAGGGAGGTATTTTTAGCTGGCTGGTGTCATTTCAACTGCACCTTTTACTGTCTTGGAAGCCATTACTAAAGCTGAGACTGTGGTCCCCACCTGTCCCTGCAGGGTTTCTGTTGGGTCCTGGGGGCTGCCACCTGGGCCCTGCTAAGGCTCTGTTTGACCTCGATGAGTGGGACCGGGACCTTTGGACAGCCTGTAGGCAGAACATCATGTGGGTCACTGCTGTGTATCTAGATTCCAGCCCTGGACACATAGTAGGTCCTCATAAAGACTCAGTGAGCACCCGGTCACCCAGTGATGACAGCACAGGTCAGAAGAGCACATTTGTGATGCCATCCTGGGTAAGGGCGAGATCAAGGACCAAGTTCCTTCAGCAATGAGGTTGGTCCATATCCAGCTAGGATCTTGATAGATGCCTGTGGATGGGGCTGAGTTGATCTGGGGTTGGTGTAGCCCTTAAGTGGGACACAGGTTCTTGTTGATCTATTTGTCAAAAACTACTAATTGATCACATGTATTGTTGTGATGTGGTGGCCCAACTACCGGCTCTCTAGACCCACAAGTCCCTGGCCACGGTCTCATAAGAGATCCCAACCCCTCAGCTCCCTGGGCCTAGCTCCTTCCTCCTCTAGACATCTGTATGTGGTGGCCAGCAGGTGGCCCAGCATGCGGTCTTCTCTCCATCAACCCTCCCCCCCACCCCCGCCTTGCTGCATGTTGGGGTACTGGGACAGTTGATGTGGCTGGATCCTGATAGTGGCACATGAGAAGGACTCAGAAGCCACAGGGCTTGGGTGAATGGAGAGAGAAGTTGGAGGTAAAGGCAGTGAAAGCTGAGTCCGCCATCTCAGACTGGCCGGCAATAAAAGCAAGAGGCATCCATCCCTAGAGGGGTCAGTTTGAGATGTATCAAATGCTCCGTGGTTGCAGGGCTATGCATATATGTGCGAGCACGCACACACGCGTATACACACACACACACAAGTGAGCATGTGTCCTGCAGGCAGTTAGAGCCCAGCAAAGGCCTAGCAGGGGCTAGCTATAACTGAGTACCCAGACTAGAGCTGGCTTCCTCAAAGCCTGGACCAGAGCTGCCCAGGGGCTGCGCCTGGCCCTGCGAGAGGGAGGCCTAGCCACAATAAGGCTCTTCAGCCCATGGCTTACTGGCTGGAGCCAGCTTTTTCATCACCTGACGAGATTTATTGGTGTCTCCAGAGAGCTGCTGGCCAGAGGCCGGGCAGGCAGCAGGACCTCCTGGCTGTTTACCCAGAGCCAGGAAATCAGAGAGCAGCATCAGCCCCGTTCTGCTGGAGGGCAGCCAGCTGTTGAGCACAGATGTGCAGAGGGATGGGTCCCGCTAAGCAGGAGAACCTCAGAGAATATAGACTTGGGGGTGCTTGGAGCCTCCCTGACATTACAGATGGGGAAATAGAGGCTGGAGTGGGGAAGTGAAAATCCCAAAGTCACACATCACTTCTGGACTTTAGTCAAGACCAGAAGCCAGGCTTGGGAGCAGTGAATTCTGACTGCGGACATGGCCTCATGGATGGACATCTTTGTAGGCTGTCTCCCCAGGAGCAGTGACCTTGTGAATGACTTTTCTCATGGCTCAGACAAAAATCAAACACCTGACAAAGAAACTTAAGGGAAGAAGGGCTCCTCTGGGCTCATGGCTTGAGAGTGTGGTCCATCACGGCAGGGAAGATGTGGAGACAGGCCTATGAGATGTCTGGTCACATTGCCTCTGGCAACAGGGAGCAGAGAGAGCTGAAGGCTCGATGCTCAGCTTGCTTCCTCTGTTTGGTCCAGGATTCCAGTGCACACCTTGCCTTTATTAGGCTAACCTACCTAGCTAATCCCTCACACAAATGCCAGAGCCTTATCCCCAAGAAGATTCTAGATTCTGTCAAGCTAACTAAACTAACCATATACCCTGTGTATCTTCTTTATGGTTCTGATGCGAGCAGCTAAAGCAGGCCTTGGTGCATGTGTGGCTGCCAGGGGACTACTAGATGGAGTCAGTTCTCTCCTTTCATCATATGGGTCCCTGGGATTGAACCCAGGTCGTCAGGTTTGGCAGCAAGCGCCTTTACCCACTGAGCCATCTCGCTGGTACTAAAACAAGCTGTTGAACTCACACAGGAAGTCAGAATACATGGACAGTTTTCTCTTCTTCTTAGTATAAAATGTCCAGGGGAAGCTGTCCAGGCCGGAGACAGAGTTTTGGGTGTCACCAGGGACCTGGGCTGTCTCATCCCTCCAGAGATGATTGCTTTGGTTCTCACATTTCTAAAAGGGCTGCCGCTTCTCTAGACATGGCTGCCGCTCCTCCAAACATGGCAGCTGCCTTTCTGGGAAGAAGGGCGGTCAGACAGTGGTTAGAGGACCTGTGCTCATGGAAGCTAGGCTTTTTAGACCAGAAAACTGCAGGTTTCCTAGAAGTGCCTGAGTAGCAGGTTGTTTAAAGCATAAATAGCCCTCTGCCTTGCTGTTTTATTTTTAGCTTCTCTCAGGGGCAGGACCTATTATTTTTGTTTGGTGGCCGTTGTTGTTTTATTTGGTTAAATAAAAATCCCCTTTGTGGGGGAAATGCCCTATGAGGTAATTCTTACAGTTCTTACTAGAGTGTGAGCTACAGGTGTTGCCTCAGTCACTTCCTAGGAGGGTGGGGTAACAGCATGTGTGTGTGTGTGTGTGTGTGTGCACGCACGTGTGCGTGTGTGTGTGTGCATGTGCGTGCGTGTGTGTGTGTGTGTGTGTGTGGTGGGATGCGGTGTGACAATCTCACTCCCTAGGTCAGAGCTTTATCTCCAGGTCTGGGGCTCCGCTCTGCTCCCATCCCATAGCACTGGCCACACCCACACGCCTATGTTGGTGGGTCTTGGTGGGTGATCAATCTTCAACCAAGGACACCAGCTGGGCTGTTTAGATTATTTACCACAGAGTCTCCGTCAGCCGCGGGGTGGTGGCCCTGAGGCCTCCTGTCTGCAGGGCCCATGGAGGTCTCAACATGTGAGTGCGTGTTTAACGCTGCCTCCCGGTCAGCCGTGGCCTCTGCACTGCCTGGTGACGAGCCTGGAGGATGGAGGGCTCAACACCTCAGAGCAGGGTCCTCTGAAAGCCTGGAACTCACTGGAGACCGGGATCTTCCGGGCCTGGCTCTGAGGCTGTGTTTCCCAGGCAACTCTCAGAGCGATGTATCTTCAGCAAAATGGAGGCACAGGCAAGCCTGGGCCAAAACACTGGGCGGGGCTGAGAAGGACAGGGAGCTCTCAGGCTTCTCATATTTCCTGTGACTCTACCCTTGGGCCTATAGGTCTCAGTTCCAAGCCCCAAAGGCGGAGGAGGATGAGGTCACAGGCAGAAGGCCCCAGAGAGGCCACCCTAGGGTTAGAAGAGGCCCCCGGAGCCTCCCTAAGTTGCCCCACGCATGGCGCCCACATGGTCCTGAGGAGGACCCACCTCCTAGAAGGGTTCTGCTACCGGGTTGTTGTGTGTCCTCCTTCAGGTCAAGGTCATCTAGGAGCACATCGGTATCCCTCTTGCCTTCCTTTCCCAGCTGGGCCTGGGGGTGACTTTCATGGGAGGGCTCTATCAAGGACAGAACAGGTGGCAGCAACAATAGCGATCGGAAGGTCCCACGTGGAGGACGCCACAGCAGCCGCCGCATCTGGGATGGCCGAAAGGACACAGACTCCCACACTCATTGTTGAAATGTGAAAGCTGGCAGAGCTGTGAGGGCTATTTTTACCTCTTAGTGTGTGGGTGGAGAGGGATGTTCTGAGCCTGCTCTGGCCGCGTGGAGAAAGTGGCAGGCACTGAGCAGAGCACTGCTCCTCGGTGCAGGCTTCTGGAACAGGCTGTGGCAGGTGACAGAACAGGAGCCCTGCCAGGAACTCAGTCTCCTTAGGAGAAACGATGAGCTAGGATCTCAGAAGTCTCACCAGGTAGCAAGTCTGCAGAGACACTTTTATATTACTGATTTATTCATTTTTCAGCAGTGGGGTTGGAACCCAGGGCCTCACATGCTACCCAAACACTCTACCACTGAGCTGAGAGGCCCCAGGTCTGTCTTTTTGAGACAATGACTCCTTAAGTTGACCAGGCTAGCCCTGAACTCACTCTGTAGCCCAGATGGATCACAAACCTTTGTTTTTTTTTTTTTTTAAATATTTATTTATTTATTATGTATACAATATTCTGTCAGTGTGTATGCCTGCAGGCCAGAAGAGGGCACCAGACCTCATTACAGATGGTTGTGAGCCACCATGTGGTTGCCGGGAATTGAACTCAGGACCTTTGGAAGAGCAGGCAATGCTCTTAACCACTGAGCCATCTCTCCAGCCCGATCACAAACCTTTGATTCGCCTTTCTCTGCCTCCTGGGCAGCTGGGATCGAAGATCTGCTCTGCCAAACCTGATGCAAGGATGGTTTTGTGAGCAGATTGAAGCCTCCCGTCCTTCATGCCCTGTAACCTAGGTGACTGCAGAGGGTCTGAGCTGCGGAGGGCTCCATCGGCCAGCAGGGAGGGTGCAGCTGTGCTGGGGAGAAACTCAGGCCTGACAGAGGGTGCCCAGGAGAAGTCTGTGCTGCTGTCCTCTGCTCGTTCTAAACTCTCCCCTGGGAATTGAGGTTGTCCTGGCCCCCGCTCTGTGCGTGAAGGAACAGAGAGGCTTGTAGACCATCAAGGCTCAACCAAGGTCACAGCCAGGAGTTGAGGGCTCCATGCATATGAATAGGGAGGGTGGTCTCCATGGAGGGGGTAGGGAGTATCGGCATCTGTTACTAAGAGTGAGCCACCCCAAATAACCTAAGTTTGTTGTCTTATAGTCTATGGGCTGGGAGCCCAGAGTGGGTTCCCCATAGCTAAGCTCTGAGAACAGGAGCCCCCAGGTGCTGATCCCCTCCTCTGCCTCTCCTAGCTCCTAAAAGCAGCCTGCATTCCTTGGCTCACACACCCATTGTCTCTCTACCCCCAGAGCGATCAGCCCTGTGTTGTCTTCCTGTCTCTGGCTCCCATTCCCTTCCTTCACTCACCGGGCCTGTGTGAACCGTCTAAGACCATGTCTTGATTTCTAGATCAGTAACCCCTCCCCTCTCTAGAAGTCTCTTTGCCATATAAAATAAGTGCAGCTGCAGGTTTTAGGGTGACCAGGTGGGTGTTGTGGGGTGCTCTGTCTTGACAACACGGTGGCCTTGGGGAGAGTTGACATTTGAAGATAATGGTCACCCACTCCTAAGGACAGCTGTTGGGAGGGGACATGCAGGTCAGGATCATTCCAGAGGGGACCGCGGCTCCACCAGGGAGTCCCTAGCCTCTGAAGACTGGCGACCCAGCCAGGGCTTGGCAGGTAAGCAGTGCAGAGAATATGTGTATCTATGATAGTATGTGAGACCCAGCCCAGGGTTTGGGATCCAGCAGACCAGAGTTCAAATCCCATCTCTACCTAGTCCCAGCCCTCTGGCAGGGTGTAGATGGAAGTGGGGGTGGAGCTAGCATGGAGGAAGCTAACAGATGCTTCCAGTGACCTCATTTCATCTGCCCTGCGGCCTCTGTAGGATAGAAACAGCAGCTCGAGAGAGGCCAAGTTCTCTTCTTGAGATAACACAGCCGCTGGGAGGGGTCAGGCTTTCCCAGACCTTGGGATGTCAAGCCAAGCTGTAGCCGCCACATGCATGCAAGACCTCCTTCCTATGTCCTTTAAATCCACTGACTGCCTTGTAGTTTAATGCATCTGTCTTAAAATGTAGCTTTATAAGCTCCCATAAGTGGGAAATCACAGAATTCATGGGCTGGTTTTTATATGTTTTTATAAGGCACATTAAAATATAATTTATCACTATAAAAGCAAAAAAAATGTCTATCCACAGATTATATAAAGCAATGCCACACAATCCCTCTCTTCGGGATAGGCTCTGCAGCTGCTTCTTATGACCATAGCAGTATTGACAGCGTTCCCTTGCCGTGATCCCTGCGTGCTCCCCTCCCCCACCTTTCCAGCCATCAAATGTGGATCTCCAGGGCTGAGGTCTCCCAGCACTGCTCAGTTCCTAGGCCAGACCCTCTGCCCTGGTTACCCAGCCGGAAGTTGTCAGGATTTGAGCCCTGGTCACGAGTCCCCAATTCCCGGATCATTTTGAAGTCAGGGCTCAGCTAAGCTTTCAATTCAAAAGAGGTAGCAAAGGGATTGATTGTCTCGGTCTTCCAGGAGCTCCTGTGTGTGGGTGCGTGTGTGTGTGTGTGCGCGCGCGCTTATGTGTGTAGGTGAGAGGTTGACACTGGTGTCTTTCTCAGTGGCTCTCCGGCTTATTTTTGGCGGCAGGGTCTCTCACCGAGCCCCGAGCTCACTCACTGGATTACAGGTGGGGCCGCCTTGCCAGCATTTTACATGGACGCTGGGGAGCCGAACTCAGAAACCCCGTGAGGACTACTAGCCCTCACCCTGCCGGATTTTGTTGCTCTGTCGGGCAACACTTTTCAAGATGGGGGGGGGGGGGGGCGGGGTGCTGAAGGGCCTTTAAAAATCTCTCCAGGGGCAGAAAATGACGAACTCCTGTGGTAGCCAATCCAAGCTCTAGAATGTCACGGGAGGCGGGGCTTCCCAGCGGTTCCTACCCTGCTGTCCGCTTGGGGCTGAGCGTCCCTTCCTTTAATTGTGAGGGTGCCCTATTCTCTGAGAAGTCAGGCAAGAGCCCCAAGTTTATTAATTCCAACGTTTCCCAGGAAGAATATGCAATCACGGTTTTCTGTTTCAGAGATCTCACAAAGCAGGTTCGGCCAGGGGTCTCCCAAATCACCTCCAGGAGTTACAGATTGCAAAAGGGGGAGCCTATTACAGGGCCCAGCCCGTGCTCAAGCCCATGTCTTTGCTTGGTGACAATTCTTCTCTCCTTCAGAGTCCAGGTTGAAGGGGAGGTGGAAATGAGTGAGGATCTCATCTCCAGGGGTGGCTTCTAGAGCCCCCGTGGCTTCTGTTCCAATCCTCATTCCTTTTTAGACTAGCTGGGCAAGAGCAAGCGAGTAATGAGCTCACCCTGTGCCTCAGTTTTCCCTTCTGTAGAATGGGGATAAGACTAGCACCTCCCTGGAACAGCCTAGGTGAGGAGCAAAGACAGTTGCTGTTTTTGCAGCCAGGCAGATCTGGGTTTGAATCCTGCTATCAGAAATACTGTTTCATTGGGGGCAAAGTCTTGAGTTCTCTGGTTGGCAGATTCTTTTTCTAGAAATGCGCTTCTAAGGGTGGTGTTTAGCATCCAGGAAGCGGTGTGTATGAATGCTTAGCCCAGCCCCAGAGCACTGGTGCTCCTGGGAGTGGTAGATGCCTCAGTCAGGTTCCCTGAGGTCGGATGTGACCCTCCCCGCTTCCTCCTCCCCCCCACTGCAGCTGTTTTACCCCAGACATACAGACTTGGCCCCCACTGTCTGAGGGCAAGGCGGAAGTGAGGCGGGCAGCCGGCAGCTTCCTCTTTTTTTGCCCTGCTGTGAGCCCAGGACTCCTTGTTGCTCAGAGCCTTGGAACAGGGGACACTGCACCATGGCCTCCCGCGCGGCACAGGTCCGGCAGACATGCTGTTGCTTCAACGTCCGAGTCGCCACCACCGCCCTGGCTATTTACCACATAGTGAGTACTGGGGTGTCTGGGGTGTTGTATGTGTGTGCATGTATGTGCGTGTGCCAATGCGTGACGACCCACTGCGACCTTCCAACAGGTGGATTACTGCGTATCAGTTGTCTGTGGGACTCTGGACAACCTTGTGCTGCCCTGGGCTCAGCAGCCTTTGTCAGATGGAATCAGAGCAGTGCCCTTAAGGCTGTCGGTGGGTGAAGAGATGGGCAGGCTGGGATGGTTCCAGGATGTGGGTCCCACACAAGCCTGGCTGCAGGGCTTTCTGGGCCCTATCCCAGGGCTGGGATCTGGGGTCACACCTACTGGGCTTCCAGTAGATTCAGGGAACCCTGTTCCTCTCAGCTCACAGCTCAGTCAAACCACTGGCTTCTCCCTTCCAGGGCAGCTCAAGTTCTAAGCTTTGGGGAACTGCTTGGTGCAGCCAGCATGACTCAGTGACTCCAGGCTTGCCACATCATGACCCTGGGCAAGTCACAGTCCCCAGGGAAAAGTCTCTCTGGATTGGCCCAAGGCTGGGGTCTCTGTTCTGTTCTGCTTGGATCTACATCTGCCCCCAGCCCCTGGCCACACGCAGCTCCCAGAGGCCCAAAGTCGGGTCTCTGTTCTATTCTGCTCAGATCTACACCCCCCTTGCCCCCTGCCCCTCTACCCCCAGCCCCTGGCCACAAGCAGCTCCCTGAGGCCCAGGCATCTTCCTGCTTCACTGACTCAGACAGAGCCTGTGGCTAGCAACTCTCCTGGGCCTGGAAGTGCTTCCTCAAAATCAACCTAAATCCGTAGGCTGCTGAGCCTGGTGACATCTGCTTCCGGCCACAGGCAGGGTGGCTGGGCAGTGGTAAGAGCCTGCTCTGTCCATAGGCTCTTGTGTATGTCTCCCTGCCCTCCCCGCTTCCCAGCCTTTGCTGTGTAACCTTGGGTGACTGGTATAACCTCTCTGAGCCTGCTTCCTTAGATCAAAAGACGATAAGGATGATAAGAACCATGTGAGAGGCTGTTGTGTGGGTGAAGCTGGTATCTATAAAGTGTGAGGGCTGCCACTTAACACAGTCCACTGCCTTTTTATGTGTGCCCCGACCTGTCCATGTAAAGCAGCGGTTCCCAGCCTTCCTAACGCTGTGACCCTTTAATAAATACAGTTCTTCGTGTTGTGGCGACCCCCAACCATAAAATTATTTTCATTGCTTCTTCATAACTGTAATTTTGCTACTGGTATGAAATATATATATATGATTGGAGATAGGTGTTTGCCAAAGGGGTTGTGACCCACAGGTTGAGAACCCCCGATCCAGAGGTTGCCATCAGGGGGAGCTCAGAGGGAGCTGACAGGGGCGGTGGCACTTTGTCTCAGCATCAAGTCTTTCAGGCTGTCGTCTTGGGGATGGCACAGTGTTCTGGGAAGGATGTGGCGAGGTTCTTAAGCCAGCTCTGCTCTAGCCAGCTGTTTGAGTTTCTGAGAAAATCTGACTTTGGGCTGCTTCCCTTTCTAAAGTGGACTGGGGGGCTGTGGACTGGGGGGTTTCTAACTCAGATGTTGGCAGAGTGCCAAGAGGTCTCTAAGTGGCTTCAGTGAGGTGGAGGGGCTTGCGGCAGCGGGGACCCTTGCTCTGCCTGCTCTGGTGACTGTGTTCCTGCCTTTCTGAGAAGGACATTCCCGTCTGATCGTCTGGTATCTCAGAATATATTAAATATATTTAAACAATAAAACCACCCCAGTGGGCTGTACTGCATGACCATTGAGGTTTCTTCTTGCTCATACCATTCAAGCTCCTTGGCTATGGATGGGTGAGTGATGTCCTATTTCCATAGGAACCTGGAGACTGTGGGCCAAGTGGTCCAGGAAGGCTTCTTGGAAGGGGCACCATGGGTGGAAGGGCAGGGTTTGGCCCCAGTGTGGTTGGGGAAGTGTTCACTGCTACAAGGGCCCTACTGAGGCTGCCAGGGAGGCTGGAGAGGAGGAAGTGCCAACAGCTTTATGTGAGGTTGGGCCTTCGACCCTTTTCCCCTGTGTTCCGCTGCTATTTGGGGCTGGGTGGGTCTTTGCATTGTCTGCCAGGAGTCACCCCCTAGCCACCATTCGAGTCCCTAGGTGGGGGCCATGATTGTGCAGGCTGTAGAACCGCTGCTTAGTATGTGAGACATGCAGAGCCATGGAGTGTTCTAGAGCCACAGGGGGCAGACGAGCAGATGAGCAGCCTGGAAGACAGACACCCATCCCAGGGGCTGGGCTAGGGTACACAGCTTATTTTCCTACCCCCTTGACTCGAGACTCCTGTTTCTTCTCAGAAAAAGGGGCTAGGGTCTTTCCTTTGGTGCAGCAGGTGGGTGGCAGGTGTGCCAGCAGGAACTCACACATCTGGCTAGAAAAAGAGAAGCCACGGCCAGATGTACCAGTCACTCAAGGTGCTGTCATCTGGAGCCAGCCATGGGTGACAGCTCTGTATGTTGTGAGCTATTTGTGGACTTGGGTGAGGGTTAAATTGGGCCATTGACGCCTGAGATAGGACCACGCTTCAGGGAACCGCGGGGCACAATTACGGGAAGATCCTACCTGGCAGCGTGGCTTGTGGTCTGGATGGAGGCTTCAGGTTCCCAGGCTTGCATACGGAAGTGAAAGTGCTCTTCACTGGTCTCTTGAGTCCTGCCCAGGGTGTCCTAAGTCCGGGGCAGGAGACAAGGAGAGCGGAGAGGACCCCAGCAGACCTTCTGCTAGAGACATTCCTGCGCTCTCCTCTGCTGTATTCCCGTATTCCTGATATAGGGTGGGGCATGGAGCTGGTACCTGCTGTGGGGATGATACAATGAGCAACTGGGCTGCTATTAGCTTGTGGACTGTGAAACCTCTGTGTCCCCCCTGCTTTGTTCTGTATTTGCTTTATTTTATTTTATTTCTTTGCGACAAGGTCTTTTATGAAGCCCAAGCTGGCCTGGAGCTCACTCTCCTGCTTCGGCCTCTCCGCAGCTGTGTTTACAGGTGTGCTCCACCAGACCCTGCTCCCAAGCTGTGTCACTGGGACCCAGAGCCTCACACATGCCAGGGAAACTCGCTGGCAGGGATAGTATCCCCAGCCATCTCTTTATTTTGTCCCAGGGTGGCCTGGAACTTGTGTGCTTTCTCCCTCAGCCTTCAGGACATTTGGATGACGGGCCTGAACCACTAGACCCAGCACATAGACTACTTTCTAAAGCACACATTTTGGTTTTGGAACAGTTTCTGACTTAGAGGAAATGACAGAGTTAGTGCACAGAGAACTCCCAAGTGCCCCCACCTGTCTTCCGTGCCGCCTGTGTCTCACGTCAGTGGGACACACCTGTGACAATTGCACATCAGTACCCACACTCTGTGCTTTCTCTTTCTGTCCTTATCCTTTTTCTGTTTCAGAGTCTCTCTGGGCCATCACCCTTCTTGGGTTCTTCTGGGCAGCAGCAGGCTCTCGGGGCTCCCAGAGTCTCCTGGATTTGAAGCTGGGATGGTTCTGAGGCTCTCTGTCGGGCATTTTGTGGACTGTGCCTCACTGGGGGTTGCCTGGTGGGCTGTCACAAAGAGTCCAGGTTCCTGTGCACCAGGGAGGAGCCCAGGTTCCTGTGCACCAGGGAGGAGCCCAGGTTCCTGTGCACCAGGGAGGAGGATCAGTAATGCTTAAGGCACTGTGTAGAGGGGTTTACTACCCACCTCTCAGATGGGGACAGAGGTGACATTGACCCCCTGGCGGGCATCTTCTCTGCAGAGTTTTCTTTCTCCCCTTTCCCTTTGGGGAGTGGCTCTTTACCCAGCTCATATGCATGGAGTTGGGAGTGAGGTTCTGCCTTCTGGAGGGTAGACTAGACACACAGAGGACTGGGGCTTCTTCGTGGGACAGCCATCCATTCCCATGTCCAAGTCTAGTGAGTGGCTTATGGGCATATAGGGCGGGGACTCACAGGCACTGTGTCTACAAGCAAAGGAGCTTTAATGTGTCAATAGAGTGTCGTGCTGTACACAGAAAACCAGGTGGTACATCCTTCACTGTGTGCAGCGTGTAGACAAGGAGCAACAGGACTCCTTGCTAGGTCCTGGCTGGGGCAGCTGGCCTGTCTGGGAGGTCCCTCTCCTCCCTCAGTCTTCTGGAATTCATTTTTTCTCTTATGATCTTCCAGGTAGCTTCCTCTTCCAGGAAGCCCCACTGGCTTGCCTGCCTCAGAACTCCAGGCTTCCTTCTCAAACTTCATGCTGTGGGTAGTGAGTTGATATGTGTCACGTTCTGATCGGAAACATGACCATCTTTGCCATCTGGGCCTCAGTGTTTCCAGCTGTTAGCCAAGGCCAATGGTCTCTGTGCCAAGGGTGATTCTTTGTAGGTTTTCAACTTGGTAGTCCTGGGTGTCCATGGGGTTGACATGTGGGTGAGTGTTCATGGCTGGCAATGGGGCTCAACCACAGAGGTCATTTCCCCTTTGAAAGCATGTGTGCTCACCAGGGATCTGAAAATCAGGCCCGTTGTTTCAGTAGGGAAAGTCTCAACTAAGGTCTGGAGCGTGGCGCCTCCTTGCCCGATACCCTGGCCTGGACAGAGGCAAGATCCAGCCACCTCTGTGTTTCCTATCTACAGTGGAGAGGCCAGCAGGGTTAGCCCAGGGGCCTGGCCCCTCCTCAGCATCATTTTGGACATCTTATTTGAGGGTCTTCCTGTCCTGAGAAGGGTGTAGCTAGGGAGGCACTGAAACACCTCTCCACTAGCGGGGTGGGAGCTGCCCTGACTTAGGGCTGGTTGCGGGCAGGCCACGGTTCCTCTGCCATCACCTGGACACAGTGACCCAAGAATCAAGGTTTTTATTCTCAGCCTAGAGCAGTGACCCAGAAAAAGGGATTGGCTCTGAGCTTGAGTCTCCCAGGAAACCCACCTGCCTTAGAAGGGGGGCTCAGAACCCCAAGAAAGCAGCCAGAGACACACGGCTCTGATCCTATCTGGAGGAACCTCAGGACAGAGCCTCAGGATCCCCCAGTTGCCTGGGGAGCCGGTGTCCCCAGGGTGAGCCCCAGACAGCAGTCATCTCCACACAAGCCCTCAGTTCTTTAGAAGAGGAAACTGAGGCACAGGGAAGCCAAAAAGGGCTGCTGAGGGGACAGGCCAACTGGCTCATCAGATAAAGAACAAAAGAGCCTGGGTTCCTGATCCAGATGGAGGCAGGGGACACAGTGGTGTTCCCAGCAGCCATGGGCTGATGTTCCCAGCGGACATAATCTTAGACATGGAAGCCACACGTCAAGACTCAATTTGATCATTACCTGCACCGTGGGGAAAGTGGGGATCCTGACAGAGCCTGCCTCGGAGGGCCTAGGTCAGCATTCAGGGGAGGACCTCGTATGCAGTAGGTGCCTAATAATTACAGCTGCCATAACACTCACTGCTGTTATTGGAGGTCTTTGCCCTGAGAAGGGCAGACGTGTGTTCGGGTTACTCGGGCACCATGTCTTAATGCAGTAACAGGTTTGTACTATTTTTTATTTATAGAAGCAGAACAAGGAAAGTCATAAATCAACAGACTTTCCAAATGCAGTGGCGGAAGTCCTTTGTCATAGCTGAGCACGGACGTCGGTGCCATGGGTCTCTGAGGCTTATCTGGGACACTTTTAGCCTTTGGCTGGTGGAGGCTTGGCATCTGTTAGCACATTCTGAAAGGGTTTATCCAACAGTGGCAAAGTCATCAGGTTAAACACCGAGGTGGGAAATATGTGGCCGTTTAGGGGCTAAAGAGAGCCTCTACAAGCTGACTGGGGCCTTTAGCGTTCCAGCCCTCCACAGTCATTGAACCTGATCCTCCAGCCTTGTAGTTTATTGTGTTGTTGGGTTTAGTGTTTTGAGGAGGTGGTGGGTTTTTTTTGTTTGTTTTTGTTTGTTTGTTTTTGTTAACTTCAATTAACAAGATAAACAGGAAGTGGTGGTATAAGGAACTGCTTGGGGTGGGTATACAGGAAGTTAAAGAGGAGCAACCAGGCTGAGGGCTGAGCCTGGAGAACAGCAGTCACAAGGCTGCCCATGAAGGGTGATTAGTCGGGTGGACCCTCATCCCAGGGCATCTCTGGCGTTCTGTCCATTCCTGCCTCCTGTGTCTCTGGGCAGACCCACCTCCTGTCTTCTCTTCCATTGGGTGGCCTTGCTGGGGAAGGGGATCTCCAGAGAGCTGGAACTGACTGCCAGCGCTCTGGGTCCAGCATGTCCGGGGCCCCTGGTGGTAAACTGTGTCAGATGTCATCAACATCATCAACGCCCCTCAGCTCTGCTGCTCGGGCCTCAGTGTGTGCCCTGACTTCTGGAGGATGACTCCACGCCCATCATGTGTTCCCAGCTTGTCCTACACTGTCCCCAGCCATATAACTGCTGTCACTAATGGGGTGGGGGACTTCACCGTGTGATTGGACAACTGCCAATCTCAATTACTAGTTGGGGTGCCTCTGTTCCTGGGTGGAGGCTCTGTCCTTCCCTTTTGCCATCTGCTATGACTGAGCCCTTTCCAGGGATGTTCTCTTCCACCAAGAATCCTCCCCTGAGCCCCCGGAGTCTCCGAGCTCCCCTCGTGTCCTCAGGTCTGCACCTTATGTCTCTGTACTCTGCCTTGGCAGCTGCTACAGCGGTTGGCTTGGCCTGAGTCATCTTTCGTAAGTGCCGAGGCCTGGCAGGCAGCAGGTGGCAGTCAGGCCCTAGTGACTTTCATTTCTATAATCCATTAACTGGTTACTTACCCCTAGAAACATATAGACATCTCCGTCCCAAATCGTGACCAACTCTCACCAAGCAACTGTCCCCTGAGGTGTCCCTCTGGTCACTGCTTTGCCCTGTGACTGCCTGTGACTGCCTCAGTGCTTGGAGCGCTCCAGGGTGGTGGCTTCACGGCCTTCGACTCCTGAGGTCACCTTAGCCCTCTGGCCCCTCCTTTGCTGCACAGGGTCTCACAGTGTGAGCCTCTCGGGTGTTTATTTGTCTGCCTCCCTGTGAAGGAAGACAGGGCCAGGGTGGTTCGGGCTCTGAGGCTTCTAGTGGCTTCTAGTTGCCCCTACTTGTAGCTTGTGTTTCTTGTTCTTACACAGGTGCTCTGTGGGGATCAGCCTATCTTTTGGGGTCATCATCTTTTGTGGCAGATAGATGTGTACTCATTTTCTCCTCACAATGACTCTCTGAGGTGGGAGGGTTCTGCTCTCTCTTCTATCTTGGGAAGCTGAGGTACAGAGAAGTTTAAGTGGCCTGGTGAGGCCCACACAGGACTCGTGACTATACTGGGGTTCTTTTTTGTTTTTCCTTCTCTCTCTCTTTTATTTTCCGAGACAGGGTTTCTCTGTAGCTTTGGAGCCTGTTCTGAACTAGTTCTTGTAGACCAGGCTGGCCTCAAACTCACTGAGATCCACCTGTCTCTGCCTCCAGAGTGCTGGAATTAAAGGAATGTGCCACTACTGCCCGGCTTCTCTCTCTCTCTTCCTGCCTCCCTCATTCCCTCCTTTCTTTCCTTTTCCTGTCTTTCCTTCTCTTTTGGAGACAAGGTCTCCTGTTGTCCAGGCTGGTCTTGAACTCTGTATGTTCCCAAGGATAACCCAGAGCTCCTGATCCTCTTGCTTGCGCCTGGCAGGTGTTGGGATTATAGGCATGCACCACCACATCCAGGGCCTCTAAGCCCCTAGAGAGAGTTCAGGCAGTGCGGAGGGACAGTTAATGACACTGGGGCAGGGCTGGGGAGGACCATCAAGGCTGGGGAGGACCATCAGGGCTGGGGAGGACCATCAGGGCTGGGGGAGCAAAGCCAGCTCTGGTGACTCTGGACCTAGGCGGTGGCGAGGGAGACAGCAGGGCGCAGTGGAGTGTGCAAGCAGAGTGAGGGTGTTGCGGTGTTGGGGTGGCATCTGGAGGCTGGGGGTGTGCAGAGGAGATAGTGCACCCTGCCACGCACCCTGATAAGCTGGGACAGGAAGGAGGAAGGGGAAGGGAACTTCTTCAGGCTGCTGACACTTCTGTCTCCTCTGTGTCCTCACAGATGCCTTGATCTGCGTTCCTCAGGGTGGGATAAACATTTAGGCCTTGTGTTCTGCAGCTTCTCAAGGCTCCAGGCCCAGCGGCAGGACACAGTCAGGGCTGATGCACCCATGGGTCAATGGTGGAAGGGTGTGGGTGGCACCAGGGATTCACTGTTGGTGAAGGGTGAGGACAGGCCTGGGCATGACTCTCCAGTTCATCTCAAAGCGTTGCTAGGAGACCTCCCCACTTCCCCTTTCTCCTTTAGATGAGTCGTTTATGAGGTGGCTCTTGAGGTGCTTGGGGTGGGATTAACATCTGCTAAGGAAGAACCAGGAGATACCATGGGGGTTTAGGATGCGGCTTTGCCCGTAAACAGGGCTCCCGGGAGAGCCCCAGAGAACGGGGCTGTTCTTAATTGTTTTGAAATTATTTTTTTTATTACCTTCACCCGTACGGATATTTCGCTCACCCGCAGAGGTCAGGAGAGGGCAGCCGGTCCCCCGGAACTGGAGTTACAGTGGTTGTGAGCACCCTGTGGATGCTGGGAAGCTGTCCTCTAGGGAGATGAAGGCATCTTTCCAGCTCCACCATTTGCGTACCTCCCCCTTCTCGTCCTGCCTTATTTGAACCCAGAGCGAGAGGTCTGACGTCAGTAACCCCGCCCACTATGCGCACCCTCCTCTTATCACCGTGGCATCTGAACACGGCCCTGTCATCTCCCATCCATGTCATCAGTTCAGCGGCAGTATTTTCATCACGGCGACCACAGCCGTTACTTACTTGCCTCCCAGCACGCCCACTGGTGTTTGCTCCATCACCGGTCCTGACGCAGCCCCGTCACTTATGCCAGGCTGACGCCAGGAAAGTGGGGCCGCCCCTTCTCATCTGCGTGGCTGGCACGCTCAGCCTGATGCCTTCTCTCATCACTCTGCCCGGCCCTCGGTCCCTGGCCTGCCTTCTCCCTCATGCCCCTCCCATGTGGGTGCCCAGACCTGCTCAAGCTGTATACGGGCTCTGAACCCCTGTGTGCCCTGTGACCCTGCAGCAACCTTGGAAGGTGTCCGTCCTCATTTCAAAGCCCAGAGAGGTCAGTGGCTAACTCAGGGTGCAGCGTTCATAGCCACAAAAGGTCACCTGTGTGGTGAGAGGTTGCTGGCGTGGCACAGCAGGTTCAATGACGCCTGGCTCGCCTCTGGAGAGAGGACAGCGAGGATCCCCAAGACACCGTCAGCCAGCTTCCTGAAGCCTGGGAGAGTCTCAGGACTGCAGTCAGGTGGAGTCCAGGGTCAGTGAGGGAGAGGCTAAGCCTGGAAATCCCCCTCTCTGTCCTCTGTCCTCTCATGGCTGCCTTGAAAGAACCAATTGCTTCTTGGGAGCTTGGCTGCTCACTGAAGCGTTTGGCCATGGCGGAACAGTGTCCTCCGGGCTGGTGCAGCTGGAGGCTTTGTGGGTGGAAGGCCATTAACATGGGGCCTTGCTCTGTGGCCCTCCTGTATTTTTTTCAGTGGCCTCAGGTGCCCATAGAAGAGACCCTTCCCACGGTGAAAACCGAGGTGTGGGAGTGGCCAGGGAGAGGTCACCATCACGGGTGACACAGATGGGTGTGAGGTCCATGAGGTTGCATGGTGTCCAGCTCTCTTCTGCCAGACGGCCGCTGGGTGGACAAAATGTGACCCCTGACATACTTTCAAGCTGCAGTTTTGGCCACTGGGACACCCAATACTTAGGCCTGTCAGAATCACACCTTCTGTCTGTCCCAGATAGTAAGGATCCCCAAGGGATAGGTTTCGTTCATTCATTCATTCATTCATTCATTCATTCATTCATTCTCTAAATGCAACAGCCACGACAGTAAATAAACAAGAGACCCAGGCCTCCCTGCTGGAGCCGGTGGTCCAGGCCACACCAACTCCTTGTTGTGCAGACTGAACTTTCTTGCTTGTCATGTGCTTTGATCAGTCATCCTGTCTGGCCCCCCACAGTCTAGCAGGCTGGTGTTATTAGCTCCTCCTGGAGCTGTGGTGACCTGAGACTGCTCACCACGGGCCTGGCACTCCACAGTGTGTCTTAGGCCTCCACCGACAGCCCACGGCCTAGAAGCTCCATGATGCTTGGGTGTGATGACTAAGGTTCTGTGTCAACCAGAGCCTGTACTGGATTAGAGGGTGCTGGGAAGGGGTGCAGTTGGGGTGCCTGATCTTCAGCCCAGAAGCAGGGTGTCCACTCTGAGTCTGCCCTGTGGTACCTAAGGTAGCTTCTGAATGAACCCTAATTACAGACATAGAAACCGAGGCCGTGGGAAGTCAGGTCACTTGTCCATGGTCACACAGCAAGGAAGAAGAAGGGCCAACACGAGGCACTTAAACACCATATGTTTACCCAGGATGCTCACTGACCAGGCAAGCTGTCACTCCAGCCTCTGACAGTACCCTGCTTGGATGGCAGCCCTGGCTGACTGGTGCTCCACTCTCCCCCAGGTCATGAGCGTCTTGCTGTTCATTGAGCATGTGGTGGAGGTGGCCCGCGGTAAGGTCTCCTGCCGATTCTCCAAGATGCCATACCTCAGGATTGGTATGTCTGGGGACAGCGGTGGTTGGGAGGGGCCTGTGGGCAGTGCATGGTTAGGGCACAGAGGCTGGGGGCTGTGGTCCTGTCTTCTCCACTGGATGCCTGTGCACCCCTGACTCTTTAGCCTGGGGTAATTAGTCTGCAAATGAGGCTCTCTCCTGTTTGTGCTAAAGCCTTCCTCAGGTTCTGAGACTTAGACCAAAGTTCCCACCATATTGGCCACATGTCCTGCCCACCTGCCTCTCCCTCTGCCTTTCCTAGCCCCCACCGTGTTGAGGAGAGCCAGCCTCCTGCCCTGGTCTGATCCCAGGCTTTGCTGTTCACACTCCTAGCCCCACATTAATGATCCCCAAAGCCTGGTCCCCAGAACCCACTGAGACTTTGCCTCAGTCTCTGCCCTGCCTTGCAGCCGACCTGCTCTCCAGCTTCCTGCTCATTGGAGTCCTGTTTGCCATCAGTATCAGCCTGCTGTACGGAGTGGTCAAGGTGAGGCCCGGGCAGGGACGGAGGGGCCAGGAGCGAATGCCTTCCTGCTGTCCTGAGTCCCCCACAGATCTCCATATGTCCATCTGTGAGAGATTCTGTTCCCCGTGCGACTCCATAATCTGTCGGTTTTCAGTACCTTTTAGGATGTGACCTCCAAGGGGGCTGGGCCCGGTTATCAGGGGGGCTTTGGGGTAGCGGGGCACTCACAGGAGACCTGCATTCTATGGACTATGAGTAGGGTTGGGAGCTTTGAGATAAAAGAAGGGGACAATAGTGTAGAGGATAGGGACATTGATAATTTCTCCTTAGGGACAAGAGTCTCTGTCCTCCTCTCCTCCCCCCGACTGCAGAAGGACACTTGTTCATGAAATCCTGGAAATGTGGTTATACACATCCAGACAGAGTTGGGGTGACTTGGGGGAATTTGGGGGAGACTGAATCAGGCATTGATTCTACTTCCTGCAAAAGAGAAGTCATCAGCCCCATGGCCTCCGGCAGGTAGGAAGTAGACCTTGTCACTTGGCCACCTGGAGAGAGTCCTGCCCTGCAGATGGTGGGGATGCAGGTTAGGCAGAAGTGGTGGCTTTAATGCTGACCTGCAGTGTCTCATTCCCTGGCCACCTCTGCTGTGTCTGTGTCCTCACTCTATGATGTGCCTATAGGGGATACTGCAGGAGCTCACACTGCCTAGAGCAGAGATCCCTGAAGACTCAGACAGGGTTTCTCCATCACCTCTGAGTAGCTTAGATACCACTCACCCCACAGGGTACTACTGTTTCTGTGACTTTGCCCCACCCCCTCATGACAGAATATATGCATGGTTTCTGGGTTCCCACCAATGGAGAGAGACGCTGACTGACCTCCTGGGCACTCTTTCCATGGTCTGTCACATCTGGCCTTGACCACCTGGAGGAAGGTGGCTACTACACAGGGCAGGCTCCTCCCGCTGGGCCTTTACCTGCTCGTAGCCCTGCCTCTGGCCCTGTGCTCAGTCCCTTCATCTAACAAATTACAGATCTAGCTGGTGTCTCTTTTTAGGGTGCCCTTCTCTGTAGAATGGACATCTTGTGGGTCGGTCCTTAAGGAAGAACCAATGAGCCAGACTCTGCTCTTGGAGTCTGTCATCTAGCTCCCACGGCTGGGATGCAAATACCCAAGAGAATCATGCAGAAGGAGGGTTCATTTTGGCTCGTGTTTCCAGCCCACGGTGTGCTGGCTCTCTCTTTGGATATGAGATGAGGCAGAACATCACAGTGGGGAGGAAGTGGCATTTGGCTGGCAAAGCTGCTCACTTCATGGTAGCCAAGAAGGAAGGAGAAGAGAAAAGGTGTCATGGCTAAGTTCAGAGAGCACCCCCAGTGACCTTCAACCTCTAATCAGGCCACACCCCCTAAGTACCATTTGCCCACATCATCATCTCATGACCCCTTTGCTGGGCTCAGTTGGTAGAGTGCTTGCCCAGCATGCACAAGGCCCTGGGTTCAAGCCCCAGCACCGCACAGCCAGGGCATGATGACGCTTGCCTGCAGTCTAAGCGCTCTGGAGGCAGAGTCAGGAGATTTAAGAGTCCAAGGTCATCCCTGT
Organism: Chionomys nivalis; assembly: GCF_950005125.1. Taxonomy (NCBI): domain Eukaryota; kingdom Metazoa; phylum Chordata; class Mammalia; order Rodentia; family Cricetidae; genus Chionomys; species Chionomys nivalis. The sequence goes on along the minus strand of NC_080096.1, from coordinate 21,597,372 downwards.
TACAGAGAAAGTTTGAGGCCAGCCTAGAGTATATGAGATCACATCTTAAAAAACCAAAAGACAGAAAAACAAAACCTATAACCGGCCCCTGTGTATGGAACTGGTTCCTTGGTATCCTCTGAGACACTGCGATGCCCCTCTCCCGGTCCCCAGAGTGTGACTCACAGGAAGGTGTGTGGATCCAGGCAGGGCTAGTCACTGATCTGGTGGCATTAGTAAAAGCCAGGGAGGGAACAGGCTGCATGGGGACAGGACAGCACTGTGACAACCTGACGTTGTCACGTCAGGGGCCTGACAGGATGAACCTGCCTTCTAGAACCGGGAGAAGTACCTGATGCCCTTCCTGTCCCTTCAAATCATGGACTTCCTGCTGTGCCTGCTCACGCTGCTGGGCTCCTACATCGAGTTGCCAGCCTACCTGAAGTTTGCCACCGGGCCCCGCTCTGTGAGTACCCGTGTGCATGACCTCACCTGGGCAGGCTGGCCAGGTCATGGTCCCTTTCCTCCTCGATATCCTTCAGCAAGGCCCCTGATCCCTGCAAACCACTGCCAGGCAGGATCCTTTTTCTGCAGGCTACACCTCCTGCTTTAGGACCACATAAGGGTGGCATGAGGTTGGAACGTGGTGTGTAATGCCACCATAGGGCAGCAGCCCCAGCCCCAGATGAGAGTAATGTCTCTAGACCTCAGAGCCTGGTGAGACGGCTGTTTCACACTGGCCGTGCATGGGTTACCCCGGAGAGAAAGGCATGTTGCCTTTTCAGGCTTCAGTCTTCTTAGTCTAATTCCTCTTTCGGAATCCAGCGAGATGGATGGATGGTCAAGACCAAGGAACGAGGGATGGAGAAGAGCTGTGGTGGCCCTAGCTGGACGCAATAGGCACAGCTCTGTCACACCTGCCTTTCACAACCCCTAGCTCTGGTCCTCGAAGGGCTGGGCTGTTGGAAGGTGGGAGGGCTGGGGAGTTAGAAGACCTCTGTCATGGTCCTAGCTCTGTGCACACCCTGATATGAGCATCACATGTCCCTTTCTCTAAGTACAGCTGATGAGGGTGTGGCTAATGGATGGTCTCCCACGGGAGGGCTACTCTGTGCCCCACTCACGAGGTTTCATGCTTCCTCTTGGTCCTCCTAAGGGTCCCTCTAAGGTCCCCCTGATGACCCTGCAGCTGCTCGACTTCTGCTTGAGCATTTTGACGCTGTGCAGCACTTACATGCAAGTGCCCACCTACCTCAACTTCAAGTCCATGAACCACATGGTGAGTGCTGGTGGAAGACCAGGCCACATCCTGGCTGTGCAGCTGGGGGCAAAGTGTTCCCCCATGCTGGGAAGGGGTCATGGTTGGAGGCTGAGTTTCCGGGGAGGGGGGAGGGGGAAGACTCAGGTGTGAGTGAGGTACCCGGGGAGCAACTGTCAGACAGAACTTCTAAGGTGAAAGGAGGCCAGGCCACAATGAGCCGTAAGTGTCCACTGCTGTCACTGTCCTCAAGCATGGTGACTTAAAATAACACGTGTTATGTCACAGTTATGAGGACCAGGAACTTTGTGGTGGCTTGCTAGGTGGTTCAGTTGGTGACAGCTAGCATGGTTGATAGGCTGGAGGCGAGTGATTGGCTCCCCCAGGGGTCCTTATATCAGTATTGATGCCCCCTGCAGTTCCTCACAGTGTGGACCTCATGTAGGGCAGTCTGAGCATCCTCAGGGTATGGCTGCTGGCTTTCCCAGCGAATGAGTTAGGAAGGAGAAAGGGAGGCATCAATAGGGATGTTTTCATCTGGCATCGGGCTGGCTGTCCCTGAAAGCTCACATTGCCCCCAAGTGAATCTAGCCCATCCTCCAGGAAAGAGGTCAGTGTTCCTGAATTCAGGAAAAGGTGGGTCAAAGAATGTGTGGGGTTCCAGGCATAGTGGTGCTCGCCTGGAATCCCAGCACTTGGGAGGCTGAGGCAGGAGGATTGCTGTGAGTCTGAGACTAGTCTGGACTATGTTGCAAGATGTTTCAACAGAAAGACAGGCAGAAAGAATGTGCAGGCATATCTCCTCCTTTCCCAGAGGTGGTGTCTCTCACACCTGGTGTCAAGCAAGTTGTTCCCAGCTGGAGCTACCCTGGTGGTGGTGGGTGTGACCTGCCAGGTGTCGGAGGACTAGGCAGCTCCCTGAAGCCATCTAGGGAAGACATGAGGTGGTTCCCAACCTGGGAAGCACCAGCTACCCTCATTTTCCCTGGGACTCCTGAGCTGGGAGTTGCCAAGGTGGAGTGTGTGTGTGTGTGTGTGTGTGTGTGTGTGTGTGCGTGTGTGTGTGTATCTGCGACCCTGACTGGTGAGGGACTAGAGCCCCCAGGGCTGAGGTGTTGATGTGGCTCTATATTGTTGCAGAATTATCTCCCGAGCCAGGAGGGCATGCCGCACAGCCAGTTCATCAACATGATGATCATCTTCTCCGTGGCCTTTGTCACTGTGCTCATCCTGAAGGTGAGTGGCCCTGCACAGCCTTGGTTCTGTTTTAAGCATGGTTTCAGGCTGTGCAGTGGCTCAGGTTTCCCCATAATGGACTATGAGGATGCAGAATGAGGTGTGCTGTGGTCCCCTCCTGGTTCTAACCTTTCCCTAGCCCACCTGCCTCAGCTCCTTTGACTTGATTTGGAATCCTTCTGTACATTCTGCTTATAGTCTGTGTGCCTGTGAAGTCATCTGCACTCAGCCGCCTGGGCCCAGCATATAGCTCTTTGTGACACTCGCCCAATGTGCTGTCCTAGGTTAGACTTCAGCCCTGTGGGTGGAGGCTACACACATTGTTCTGTGCTCTTGAAAAACAGTGTATCAGGTGCCTTTGTTTTGTTTTTGAGACAGGGTCCAGGCTGGCCTCAAAGTCACTATGTAGCCCAGGCTGACTTTGAACTCTTAATCCTTCTGCCTCCATTTTCCAAGTGCTGGGATCATAGTCTATGCCCTCAATCTCAGCTCAGAGGCAGTTTTGAAGAGGACTTTCCCACTGCTGAGTTCTGTTTCAAGATGGGTGGGGTCCTTCGGATAGTGAGTTCCCCATTACTCAGATGGATGAGTAGGGCGTGTCTGTGTCCAGGGAGGCTGGAGGACTGATCAGAAGCCTGGATATCCCTTGCTGCATGGTGGCTCTGGGCATCAGGATGGGCAGTCTCTGGGGCATGCCAAGCTGGCATGTGAGGAAGCCCAAAGCCAGAGCGGGAGGGGTATCTGAGCAGCTGTTTGGATGCTGACTTCTGGGTGAGCAAGCGGTGGCTCTCTGGAGGTGTCAAACATCTGTCTGGAGCCTCTCATGCAAGAGGAGGAGGGCAGGCAAAGCACAGCCAAAATGGTCTCTTTTCCAGGTCTACATGTTCAAGTGTGTGTTGAGATGCTACAGATTCATCAAGTACACGAATTCGGCCACAGAGAACAGCAGCTCCAAGATGTTCCTCAAGGTGAGCCTGATGAAGGGGCAAATACCAGGGCTACCACTTTCTTGCTATGCCACTGGGGCCAGTTCCGTTCCCTCTCCAGGCCTCAGTACTTGTAAGAAGATTGTTGGACCAGAAGAAATGTAAACAACATTGCCTCTGATGGTCTAAGATTCCATCCACCAACTCATCCATCCACCCACCTACCTACCCATCTATAATCCATCCACCTACCTACCCATCTATAATCCATCCACCTACCTACACATCTATCATCCATCCATCTACCCACCTACCCATCCATCACCATCCGTCTACCCACTTACCCATCCGTCATCTGCCATCAACCCATTTCCCTGCTCACTCATCTATCCATCATCCACCTATCTACCAACCCATCCATCTATTCATTCATCCCTCTAGCCACCTACTTATCCATCCATCCATCCATCCATCCATCCATCCATCCATCCATCCATCTTTCTACCTACCCACTCACTTACCCATATACCCATCTATCAAACCATTATCCATCTCATATATTTACTCATCCATCCATCCAACCACTCATCTAACCATCATTCATTCATCCACCCACCACCCACTCATCCATCCACCCATCCACCCATTCACTCATCACTCACCACCCAACTAACTGTCATCCATCTGTCCACCATCCCTCAATCCTTCCTCCTTCCTTTACTGCCTCTTGTTCCTTTGGTCTTGTACTCAATGTTGGAGGGTAGAGGACACTGAGATGGCATATCTGTTTTATGGGTGTGCATAGTCTAAAGTGATTCCAATTGCTGAGATGTGTTCACACCTTGGTATGAAACACAGGGACCTAGAACACTGAGCTGGCACACCAGTGCACTAGGGAAGAGTTCCTGGAGGAGGTGACCTCTGGTAGGGGGATGGGAAAGAGAGAGGATTCCTGGCAGCAGCTGTCAAGTGATGGAAAATTGCAGCTGCGCTAAGTGTTGGGAGCTCACTTTCTTCAAACCATGGAAATTGATTTAATTAAGACACTTCTGGCTGCAAGTAGCAGAGACTTAACTCCTGTTGATTTAAGTCCCAAGAGGGATTTAGTAGTCCATAGCACTTAGAAGTCCAATGCAGGTGTGGCTGAGTCCTGATCTTGGGGTTTGAGCCCTATCTTTTGCCTCTCCTCTCCTCAGTCTGTGCCCCAATTTCAGGCAGACCTTCCCTATCATAGCAAAAGAGCTGTCAGAACCCATGGACTGACACCCTACCCTTTCAGTCGCCGCAGCAGGAAGGGTAGTGTATCTGACTGGGCCAGCTTGGGTCATTTTACGTTCTCCAGTCAGAGGTTGATAGCCATGGATGGGGGGATGGGGATCAGTTCTTTTGAAAGCATTTGGGCCAAGAATGTTCATCAAAGCCCTGGGATATTGAGGTCAATGGGCCGAGGCAGGTGCATCCTCCGTGGGAATAGGAAGCATATTCAGGTCTCACAGGCATGCAAGCCGCAGTCATCATCATTTTGATAGATGAGGGAGGGTCCCTGTATCCCAGGTTAGACCTCATGGTGCTCAGTTGTCTTCTCTGTCTCTCCCAGGTGGCTCTGCCGTCCTATGAGGAGGCCTTGTGTCTACCCACTAAGAATCCAGAGGGAGACCCGGCACCACCCCCCTACTCAGAAGTGTGACGCCACCAGGCCTCAGCCCTTGGGCTGGGAGAGGTGGAGCTTCCTCCTCCTGCTTCTTCTTCACTTTGGTGGCTGCTGTGACTTACTACAGGACAATCTGCTTGTGCACCCCCTTACTGTCTTCTCCTCCTGGGGACCCCTCACCTATGACTGAGTCACCCCTGGGCTAAATGACCCGTTGAGTCTCAGAATACTCAGCCTAGCAGCTTGTCTTGTCCCCATTGGCAATGGTACTTGTTCAGAGCACAGTCACGGCAAACTTGGTAGGGTGAGTTTGGTTAACAGCTACCAGATTGATCTGTTTAGCCAGGGGGCCAACACCGAAGGGGCATCAGGAAAAGAATTTGGACAAGTAACAGTTCTGGGTATCCGTTTACATGTAGCTCTTGGGCTACAGGGCAGTCCAGTGGTGCCCATTTACCAACCCCATACTCCCAAAGCATACATATAAAACAATCCCTTCAAACAGGTTGCTTAAATAGCAATTCAGCCAACTGTTGTCGCTAGGATTTATGATAAAATCCAATAAAAAACTGAGGTGTCAAACAGAAGGAAAAAAGAAATGGCATCGCTCCTATTATTCACTTCCTTGTACCCTGTGGGTACCCAGCCTCTGCTTGAGTTCCTCTAGCAGCTGGAGGCTGGGAGTCCAACAGACATTCCCACTGCTGCCCTGTTCATTCTGTTCCGTGTGGGAAACAATGGTTGCTTCTGTTTTAAACATTTCTTCCCATGAGTCACCGCTCTGATGGCAAGCTGTCCTCACCTTCCGTCAAGATCTGGCTCTGTGTTCCCTATGGACAGACGGTGGTGAGGTCCCTGCAAGAGTCACCTTAGCCACAGGCAGATTTAGGGTCTGGTTGTCATGCCGTCCCAACAACCAGATTGGTCCAGACTGTTTTGATCAAGGTTATGCTCTGGCGATGACAGGCTTGGAGTCAGGCTCACTGTGGGGAGCAGTCTGTCACCAACTGGGGCAGGCAGCCGATGAAAGGTGAAGAGCCAGACAGAGGCTTGTGTTCCACGGTGGCAGCAGGGAAGGTTGGTGCATGCTACTCCGATGGCTTTCCCATGGCTAGGGGTTATGCTGAGGATTAATCCTATTGCTAAGGGTCTACACCCTGCCTGTGGTGTAGACAGAGCTGCAGGGCTGAGAGAGGGCTGAGAGAGGTTCCCATTGCTCCTATGGCATTGCTTGTGTGTAACTTGGAATAGGAGCCAATAAAGCAGCTGCAAGCTTTGCTCTGACTCCTGTGATTCTTGACAGATGATACAGGGCCAGAGGGCCCGCCTCTGGCCTCCAGCCTCCATTACCCTAGCACACACGTGCACAGCACTTCTGCCTATCCCCTGGGGCCTGCTCAGCTTGCCGGTGGCCCTCTTCCAAAGCTGTTTCTGACCACAGGTCACTATGTGAACATCCCCACATCTCCGACTCCCTGGTCCAGGGGGAACTCTGTTCACAAGAAGAGAGATGGCCTCCAGTCATGGCCTGCTCTAGATGCTGGGAGCTCACAGACTGGAGCTGGGAGACAGATCCGTAAACCGTGGTCATCACCCGGTGCCACGGAGAGCGTCCATGATCTCAGAGTCACGGAGAGCGTCCATGATCTCAGAGTCTCAAGGATGGAGTTTCTTAGGGGACATTTCATCAAATGGAGTGAAGGACACATTGTGCTAAGTAGAGACTGGTCCAGGCCAAAGTTGCAGAATGTGCATGGCCACCATGGTGTGGGAGGGACTGGGCTTGGTGTTCTACCAGCTGAGTGGAGAGGAGGCAAGCATAGCCCCTTGCAGGGCAGAACTCTCTGCTTGCTCGCCCTGGACAATCCTTTCCTGAAGAGCTTACCATGGACACAGATGGATGTGAGTAACAGAAGCTATAGCGACCCCTTCATGCCCAGGGTTCCCACACATGGCCCCATGGATCTTAGGTCTCACCACAGAGGGAAAAAGCCAGAGAATTTGGGCTTCAGGCATGGCTGGGTCCAAGACAGACCTATTCCTCATCATGTCTCTTTGTCTTTCTCTCTCTCCTGCTCCCCCAGCCTGGGGCCACTGAGCAGTGAAGGCCTGCCTGAAAGGGACTTCAGGAGACAGCTAAGGTAGTTTGAGTAAGGACCTGTTACCAAGAGAGACATGGTGGCACACCTGGAGAGTGGAGAAAGAGGATCTCAAGTTATTTACGCTAGCCTGAGCTGCATAATGAGACCCTGTCTTGAAAAACCAGCTGCGGGGGGCATAACTCAGTGACAGAGTGCTTCCCAAGCATGCACAAGGTTTTGGGTTCAATCCCCAGCACCACATGGAAACAAAATCAAAGGCTAAAGAATAGCCCCAGGAGTGTCAGGGGCCCCGGGGAATGAAAGATTTCCCTGTGTGTTCTATTTGCTTTTTATCAGAACCCCCAAGCAACCGATAGCACGTGACTCCAACATGGATGCAAAAGGAACTTCAGAGAGGCCCAGAGACACCAAGTAAGTGACTTTCCTAAGACCCCACAGCACTCGGGTTAGATGGAGGCCTTTTATTTCCAGTCCTAAGTGAGGGTTGCTGAGATGGATGGGGGCCTCAGCCTGTGTGAGCTTGTGTCTTGCAAAGATCCATGAGAAGATCCTTTTACCATGACCCCAGGTCGCCCCAGCAAGCAGGGGATGGGGCAAGATCAGAGGCCACAGGAAAAGACCACCTTGTATGCTGTCATTCTTTGGATCCATTGAGCCAAATTGTGGATCCCAAGGACCAGGCGTGTCTGGGTGGACATCTGCCTCCTCTCTCTCTGCCCCCAGCGCTGGCCTGGAGTCTTGGTGCTGAGCTGTGTGGTTGGATTGTGCCCTGTGGTCAGGCAGCGGGGAGGGGGCAGCCTAGGGACAGGAAATAGCTGGGTTTGGGGAAGTCCATGTGGCCAGCCAAGTCAAGCGAGCTGTGGTCGCCTGGGCAGGCTGTGTAGGGGCCTCTCAATGCTCTACTTGAGGCTCAGACAGGGCCTCTTTGATGGGGAATGGGGACCCCTGGGGGGCTGCCTGAGTGGGAAGCCAGGAGGAAGCCAGCAGGGAGAGGGGCTGTTGTAGGGCCGGCAAGATGGTGGCGGCTAGAACGTGCAGAATCTTGCCGGGTGATGGAGCAGGAAAGCATAGGTTTCTTGGGGACTATGACGGTAGCAGAATGGTCCCCCAATTGCCTGGGCCCTTTGATATTTTATCTCCACAAACATATGGGGGACCAGACACAGGCAGGCCCCAAACTTGCCCATAACCCATATGTGACGTCAGGCTGGTGCCCACCCTACCCTGGACCCCAAGGGTGACTGCTGCACAGCACCTATATGCAGACCCAGGGGGCAGAGAAGTGTGTGCTCTCTGTGGACGTGTGGGTGGATGTTAGGAGAGAATGTCCCCCAGGTAGAAGGCGATCCCATACATTAGCGGAACATAGGGCTAGCTGCTGGCTTCCCTGCACACCCCCTGCCTCATCTAGCACTTAGCTTCCAGCTGGCATGACCCCTCACAGGACCCAAGATCATGTGACATCACCTATGGCTCTTCATCCCACAGAGGCAGTGTTCTCGCTGCTGACATGGCAGGGTATCCGTCATTTTTTTTGTAGGTCCTGGATGTCAAACTGCTCTGCATGTGAATGGGACTTGCTCTGTGACAGTTGACTAGCTGCCCTCCCCCCCTTTCCTGGCTTCTGCTTGACTTTGGGGTGACTGGGGATTCCACTCCATCCTATCGCTTTTGGCAGCAACTCCAGTTTGTAATAGAATAGAGGCAGGCAAGCATAGGGAATAGCTTGGCACCTGGGATTTCGCTTGGCTTGGACTATGTGCTCAAGCCTCTTCTGAAAAATGTTCTTGGTAATCCAAGACCATACCTGCATTGAGCTGCACATTCATTTGGCTCCAAGCAGTAGAATGTATTTACCTCCTAACAATCGTCAATAACTCCCCACTTATGTCCCAGTGAGACGGCTCAGCAGCTAAAGTTGTTTGCTACCAAGGCTGACAACCTGAGTTTGATTCGAGGACCTACATGGTAGGAGAAAGCTGACTTCTGAAAGCTTCCCTCTGACTTCCATATGCACACTGGAATGTGTGTGCCTATATATATACACACACACAGCAAGAAAAATACTCCTTTTGTGAATAGTTTCTATTCAAATATACGCCTAGATATATCAGATACTAGACAGATGCAGACATGACGGGCTTTGGGTCCATACTTAGTAAGACAAACTGCGTCCTCCAGTAAAAGACCCGATTACCATCTTCTGCTTGAGTGTAATTGGGCGTGCATATGGTTAAAATAAGATGCATCATGGGGAGGGACAAGCATCAGGAAAAGGTTACAGAACCTAAACCTGTCAATCAACATGGAGAATTGCTCTTGATAAGCCCCCTGGAAACCAGCTCATCTTTCCCTTGGACCTCATAAAGAGCAACCCTGAACAATAACCAGGGCCCTTCAATATTCTCTCCCTGGGGCAGCCAGCAGCTCACTTGCAGCAAAGCTACCTGTTCTGTCCCTTTGTCCTTGAAGAAAGGTTCCTCGCTGTTTTGCAATTGTTGTGCGTCTTTATTTCAGTTCCTGGAACAAGACGCCAAGAACCTGGAAACACCTGGTCTAGACACTGACCACAGGTGACAGAATCATTTTACATGTTGGAATAGCAGGCTGAGAGCTTGGCTGGGGCCCTCCCTGGGCCTTTGGTGGCGGTAGAGCCTTTGTGGGGTGGGAATGAGCAGCTGGGTACGTCTCTGCAGCCACAGGCATGTATGCCACCCTGGCAGTTTGGGCTCCTGAGGACCAGTGCCCTTAGCCAGGTCCTTCCAAGTTAGTTGTCAGGTATATCCCAGCAGGGAAAAGATGCCAGCATGGGAGAGCCACAGTTGGATGTGAACGCCCAGCCTGTCTGGGGAATAGTGAAGTGGCCACCCCACTGGTCCAGATGGTCCAGCAGGGCAGTCAGCCCAGCATCCTCTAGCCCATGTGCTCTCCAACAGGATGGGTTATGCAGCCACTCTCGGATGTTCTGGTCTAGATGACCTTTGGGTTTCTGCACAGCCCAAGGTGTGAGGTATTACATCACTTGGTTGATCAGGAAGCCTCAATTTTTTTTTTCTATTTTTAAGACACGGTCTCACTTGGTTACCCAGGCTTGTATCAAGCTCCATGTTTAAGCAATCCTCTTCTTCCAAGGCCAGGAGGACATGTGTCTGCTAGAGCTTCTGCCCATCTGATTTCTGATCTGGGGATGACCTAGGCCCCCATATACCTTTTCACCCAGTATTGGCTATTTTTCCTGTTTCTGTGGCAAGATGTCCTAAGAAATTCAACTTAAGGAAGAGATGGGGTGTATTGGTTCATAACTTGAGGCAGGGAAGCCATGGCGGCAGGAGTTCTGGGTGGCTGGTCATATTGCATCGGCAGTCAGGAAACAGCAATAAAATGCTAGTTCCCAGCTCTGTTCCTCTGTTTTATTCAGTCCTGGACCTCACAGGTGTGCCTGGAGGCCTGCCTCCAAGTAGACTCCTCTCTAGTTGACCATCAGTGTTAGCCATGACAGAGAGTGGCTCAGCCTGTTGCCACTCCCTGTGTGTCCGTGCTGGGGCATCAGGAAGTCAGGGGACATGTGCTCCTTGTCTGAGACATGAGCCAGGTGTCTGGATGTAGAACTTGGACTCAGCAGGTCACCACAGTGAGCAGCCCTGGGGCAGGCCCTTGCAGGGCCAAAGCCTGTGCTAAGCCACGGCGACCCTAGGTGTGCTTGTCACTGCTTTTTCATCTCCCTGACCGACACAGAAGGTACTGAGCAAACAAGCATCCGCGTAACCCTTACTGCGCTCCTTTCTTGCCTATGACAGGAACTTGAAGACCTCAGCTTTACGGAGGGGCTGGGGAGACCGAGCCTCTGGAAGCCACCATAGTGGGCACGCAACAGGACAGGACATCAAGCCCAGATCCATTCAATTCTCAGATGTTTCCTTCTAACCAGGATCCCTGTGAGCCCGGCCCATGGCATAGTGTAAGATAGTTCTGGGCGATATGCAAATGAGGAAAATGAGATGTAACTAGTCTGAATTTATATGAATAGAGTAAACATACAAACTGCACCTCAAACCAGCTATTTCATGGCTGTTATTTTATTAGGAGGAGGGAGTTCTAAAATACAAGTTGTTTCAGAGTTATCAAGGGGGGGTGGAGGAATTAGAGACGTTATATTCACTGGGAGGTGGCTCGGTGGGTAAAGCGCTTGACATGCAGACATGAAGACCTGAGTCCATATATGGACATATAAAAGCTGGACATAGTGATGGATGCCTGTAACCCCAGGACAAGGTATGAGATGCAGAGACGGGCGGATCCCCTAGATGCATGGGTGAGCCAGCCTAGCTGCATTGGTGAGCTCCAGGCTCACTGAGAGACCCTGTGTCTTAGTCACTAGTCTATTGCTGTGACAAGACACTAGGACCAAGGAAAATCCTAAGAGGAAAGTATTTAATTGAGGGACTGTTCACAGTTTCTGTTATAGTCCACTGTCATCATGGTGGAGGTGGGATGAAGAAGTAGTTGAGAACTATATCCTGATCTGCAGGCAGAGAAAGGAGAGAGAGAGAGAGAGAGAGAGAGAGAGAGAGAGAGAGAGAGAGAGATTAGGACTTGTGGGCTTTTGAAACCTCAAAGACCACCCTCAATGACACATTTCCCCTAACAAGGCCACACCCACTCCAACAAGGCCACACCCCCAATCCTTCTAATCCTTTTACACAGTTCCACTCCCTGGAAGCATTCAAATAACCTATGGTGGCCATTCTTATTCAAACCACCACACACAATCTCAAAAACTAAGGTGGAGCGTGATAGAGGAAGGATACCTTACGCTGAATTCCATCTTCCACACACACACGCACATATAATACATGTGAACACATGTAAACACGCACACACAGAGTAGAGCTCACACCTGTGAGCTCAGCACTTGGAAAGCTGAGGCAGGGGGATCTGTGAGTTGGAGGTCATTCTGCACTAGAGGGTGAGACTCTGTCTCAAAACATTAGGAAAGGGCTGGAGAGATGGCTCAGAGGTTAAGAGCACTGGCTGCTCTTCCAGAGGTCCTGAGTTCAATTCCCAGCAACCACATGGTGGCTCACAACCATCTGTACTGAGATCTGGCGCCCAGGCACACATCGAGGTAGAATGTTGTATACATAATAAATAAATAAATCTTTAAAAAAAATTAGGAAAAAAGTAATGAAGATTTATTTTGGGATTGAGTAATAATACAGACAGTGATGGGCAGTGGGGGCAGGCTTCCTGAACTGAGACAGGAGACAGTCGTCTGTTGGAGGAATGTGCTGGGCCTGCGAGCGAGCACTGGAGAGGGAGTCCTGAGTTGTATCTTGGCAGTGGAAGCACTCTACTCCCTGAGCCATCCTGGACACCTTAGATTTCTGGGAGGCTGTCGGGTACGGGAATGGAGCACACAGAGCTCCTGATTTTGAGGCCAGGGAAAATGTTTCATATTTTCTTTTTTTTTTTTTTTTTTTTTTTTTTTTTGGTTTTTCGAGATAGGGTTTCTCTGTGGCTTTGGAGCCTGTCCTGGAACTAGCTCTTGTAGACCAGGCTGGTCTCGAACTCACAGAGATCCGCCTACCTCTGCCTCCCAAGTGCTGGGATTAAAGGCGTGCGCCACCACCGCCCGGCTGTTTCATATTTTCAAAGCACAAATATTTCTTTTTCTGTCCTCAATGTATAGGTTGAACTTCCAGGTGCCCTCAGCTGTCGGCCCCATGCTGGAATGTGAAAGCCGTCCTTCTCTCTGCGACCCTCGCCATTCCTGAAAGCCTACCTGGGGCATATTTTGGGACTCTGTTAACTAGGGGAGCGACACAGAGAAGGCGCCTGTGCTTCTTCTGGGGGCACAGACCGGCCATTCAGAAGAAGCTGAAAGAGCAGCTTCATGGGCCCAGCTGGGCCCAGCAACAGGCTCTGTCCCCTGAGCCGCAGGATGAGTGCTGGCTCAAACTCTCCCTGTCCACCCTGCCAAGAGTTGGAGTGTGCATCTCTCACTGAGGCCACCATCGCTGTCACCATTGCTACCCCTCATGTGACCCAGATGGGACCCCACTCATTACCATATTAGTTAACAAACTTCTTTGTTTATCATTGTCCCTGGGCCTCAGGGATGGGAAAGGAACTGAGCCAAAAAGGACCCCCATGCTGGGGTGGTGAGGACAGCCACACAGCACAGTTTGGGAGACAGGATATTTGCTGCAGTTTCTGGGGACTGTGCAGACCTCCCCCCTCCCCCCAAGGAATGGAAGGAGGTGTCAGCAGCGCAGAGGTGCTGAGGGCTGAGAACTGGGGTCAGATGAAACCACAATGGGAGAAGGCAAAGAGAACAAGTGTGGAAAAGCGTGTTTGTCATGACAGGGTGAGGGATGATGCCATGGTTGCTGAAGATGCAGCCGTGGACTAGGTCAGCTGTGCCTGGGGATCTTCTTTGAAACCAGTACTCCCCTGCCTCATCTTCCTTCTCCTGTCTTCTCATTGCTTTCCCGATGTGATCCCGCACGGCTGGCTCAGATCATCCCTCAGTCTTTCTAGCTAGCTCTGGCAGACAACTGGCACTGTCCCCACTCCCAGAAGAGGCATGAGGCACAGAGGGGTGCAGCAAGTTGCCGGAGGTCACACTAGCATATGCTCTGGCTCCCATATCTGCCGTTAGCCATTATCCCTTCCCCGCCACTCCGTGTGCTGCCTTGCGCACACTAAGCATGGCTGTGCTAGTCGCAGTCTGGGAGAATTGTGCTGGGACTAAGTTAGTGAGAAGGAAGCGCTGGGAAGATAGCCCTGCTCAGCTCAGCCAGCGGCCTCTGGGGAGAACTGGCACAGCTGGAGAAGAAGGTGTGCGCACTGAGGAGACTAGGGAGCAGGTTGAGCGAGGAAACCGGGTTTGGGATTGTGGGTGGGGAGGACTTAGGAATGAGGGGTAGTGCAGGGCAAGGGCTCTAGTGTCCCTGGGTGGTAGGTCCAAGTCAGCACGGGCTCGGCCAAAGTGGCCTCCCCCACCCACCTGAGATTTCCTGAATTCCAGCTGTGGCTTAAGCTGCTTTTGCAGGCAAAGGGGCTCTTGTGGCCAACTGCTTCCACCCTCCCTTTCCAGGGACACACACCTCCATTCAGCATGGCCCCGCCCCCGGGGGTTGTGGCAGGGGTGCTGTCCCCTGCCCAGTGGGTTGATAAGACCCATCCCTCTGGCCCCTCTGGTGTGCCACTGCTGTCCCTGTTGCCGCAACCATGAAAGTCCCCACTGGCCCAGTCTTTGCGCTCTGTAGCCTGCTGCTGTTGCTGTTGCTGCTACAGGTCCCTGGTAGCCATGGCCTCGTCCCTCAGCCCAGAGGTAAGGGGACCATGGATAATGGGGATACTGGATCCATGGCCCCTGACAAACAGTGTGAGAAGCTGGGCACAGATACAGATGGAGGTTAAATGGGAATCAGAGTTTGGGGGTGTCAGTGTAGGAATGACAGTGGGGATATTGGTGTCAGTGAGGGCTGGGGCAGGTGACCCTCAGGGCCACACATGCTGCAGGGACCAGGAACCCACAAAGAGCCAGCCAGAGTTGGGAGCAGTGCTGGGCTCAGGGCTCTGTGAGTGCAGATTTGGAGACTGGGTGTCTGTTCAGCTTCCATCCGTCCTTCTGGAGCTGTGCAGTGCTCTGGCAGCTCTCGGGTGCTCAGCCATTCCAGTACAGATGGGGAAACTGAGGCTGTAGGAGGAGGACCTGCCTCAGCTTGGCCTGCGAGATAGCCCCAGAGCCACTAGGGGTCAGGTCCACTAGGAGGCTGGGATATGGCTAACTCTGTGTCGCTGGACCCCTGTCCACCCATTTGGAGGCTGAGCTGGCAGGGAGCAGGCTGTCAATCACGAAGAATCCTGGTACATCTTCCGTCTTCTGGTCCCTTGTGTCCTTAGGGAATGGACTTGTTTCTGTACGGCGGGGGGCTGGGCAGGGCAGTGTGTCACAGAGCCCATTTCGGCTACAGAGCTAAGACATCTGGTCCTCAGCTTCGTCTCCCTCTGCACAGATGGGAAATGAGGTTCAAAAAGTGCTGCCCCTGCCCCTGGGGTCACAGAGCAGCCGAACCAGGGACTGAACCCAAGCCCGCCTCCTTCCGCGGCTGGCAATCGCCTGTCACTGGTACTGCCTTGGGGTCTGGAGGGAGACTGTTCCTGGGGGTGTCTTGGGGCCACCTGGCCAGGATGACAAGGTGCCCCTAGGAATCGCTGCTCCTTCCATGTCATGGGTGGGAAGTGGCTCTAAATTTGTTGATGAAAATGGGCTGTGCGGATGGGTACCGTGTTGGCTCTTAAAGCCGTGCCCACCCAGGAGTCCGTTCATTGTCCTCCTGCCTAACATTCTGCCAGCAAATCCCACTGGCCTCTACGCATCTTTGCTTGTTTTTGGAGGATTCTGCAAAGTGGTGCCATCAGTCCGTTGCTCAGATAAGGAAGGCTCAAGAGGGAATGCGTGGCCCAAGATGAGAGGGGTCTCCTGTCTTTCTCCCCACGGGCTGAGCCGTATGCCTGAGACTACACACTGAGCTGAGGATCTAGCGGGACCACTGAGGCCCACCCTGACTTCTCTGGAGTCCGAGGCTACTCCTCTAACATCTGCTCCGTCTCTCTGCTTTCTCCCCAACCCCTCCCAGTGCACCTCTGCCGGACACGCCCGACGGACCTGGTGTTTGTCGTTGATAGTTCCCGCAGCGTGAGACCCGTGGAGTTTGAGAAGGTGAAGGTGTTCCTGTCTCAGGTCATCGAGTCACTGGATGTGGGGCGCAATGCCACCCGAGTTGGTTTGATCAACTATGCTAGCACCGTCAAGCCTGAGTTCCCACTTCGGGCCCACGGCTCCAAGGCCTCGCTGCTGCAAGCTGTGCGCCGCATCCAGCCGCTGTCCACGGGCACCATGACTGGCCTGGCCCTGCAGTACGCCATCACCAAGGCCTTGAGTGATGCTGAGGGTGGGCGTACCAAATCCCCCGACATCAGCAAGGTACGGAGCATTGACTGATTGGAGTAGGATGCAGGGTTGATGCCATTGAGTTCTCCAGGCCTCTCTGTTCAGAGCGTTGCCTGGCGTCTTTCCACGGGAAGTGACAGAGCGAGGGTTGGGGTCTTCTTTGAAGTGGAGAAAGGAAGGCCAGGTGGGGACAGTATGCACTCAGCAGGCTTGATGCTGCACTGCCACTCCGGATACGCTACTTTTAAGCACAATTTCTCAGTTTCCCCACCTATGAAACGTAGTACTGATAACCTCTCTTGCAGCTTGGCTCAACAAGGTGCCTGGTACCCAGCATGCCCTACAATGGCACCCGTGTACTTTGTCAGTCTGTGCTTGGGAAGGTGAGACAGTCCCCCGAGTCACCATCACAGAGGGCCCCAGGCGTGTACTGAGCAACACACAGGCTTTCTGCCCACATTACCCTTTCTCTGAGTTTGTCCCCATGCCTGCTTTTGTTGGCTTGAGAAGCCACCATTTCCCTGGGCCCCTTCCTCCCTCTCTGTAGCCCACTTTCTTGCTCACTGGAGACCAATGCCTGATGTTGATAGCTCTATTGTATACACAGGGAAAACGGTACAGAAAGCTCCAGCAGTGTGTCCAAATTCTCAAAGGCAGGAGTGTTCAGGGACTGTGACACACAATCCCAGCCATCCCCAGTCCCCAGAGAAGTGACACCAGATGCTGGTGGGCTACTTTGTGATACTGCTCAAATGATTTATCATGAGGTACAGGAGCTGGGGCCGACGGCTGGCTGTGCTTGGAGGCTGGGGTAGCTCCAGCGGATGCTGATGGAGAGGGAGGGAACCCGTGCTATCTGCAGCCTGCAGATCTCTAGAGTTAACTGGTCCCCTAGACTGGACTGGTGGCCTCAGAGGGCTAATGGGGACAACACTCTCCCAGCAGGTCACAGGGGGCCTGCTGGGGGTGGACACCTGGTGGGACACTTAGAAATCTCAAGGTTGGGTGGAGGCTAGAAACCACAGGGGTTGGGTGGAGTGTGACACCTCAGAGTCACAGCTAGGTCCCTGAGGGGAGGAATGTGCAGAATCACTTCCCAGGGGACAGTGTGATGGTTCTGAAATAGCGGTTGATCCTTTGGGGCTTCTGCAGGTGACTCATCTCACTCCCTGTGGCCCCATGCCTTTCATAGAGGCAGAGACCCCAGGTAAGCAAAGGGACTCAGGGAAGAAGCCCCATTTCTGGCCCAGACCTGCCTTAACTACTTCACAGTCAGGCACCAGGACACTGCCAGGCTTGGAACCCCTCTTCTTAAGGCACCGAGCAAGGGCATGGGGGAGGGGAGCAGTCGGCAGGCTCTTCTTCCCTGTAAGGCGTAGGTGTCATCCTGGGTAGGATGGACAAAAGGGCATTTTCCTTTAGTGTGTTGGTTCTCTGGATTTGGGAGGTTGATCTTCCTTTGGGCCCAAAGCAACGCATATATCCTGGAAGCGCCCCATCTTCATTTATGAGACTCGGCTTCCCTCTGGTGGTCATTATGCAGAATTGCAAGGGGTTAGTTTCTTGCCTGGACATTTTCTCCCACGCTGACCACGGGGACCTCAGGGAGACCAGAAGCCACAGTCACCAGGGCGTGGTTCTCGGCATCTGGAGGTTCCAGAAGGCTTGAGTGTGAGGAAGACACACAGCCGTGTTTTCAAAGTTCCTATTTGTTCTCAGGAGGTGGGACCCCAGGACCCACAGCTTTCTGCCTGATGGAGGAGGCTCCAGAGACTGGAGTCAGAAGGGAGACACCTCAGCCCTCATCTCCCACAGTCAGAAAAAGTCTGTAGCCTTCACGGCTAGTGGGATCTCTTTTCTGATGTGTGTGTGTGTGTGTGTGTGTGTGTGTGTGCGCGCGCGCGCATGCTGGCTACCACCGGTTCTGTGCCCCTGGGCGAATTCCGGTGCCTTTCAGACTCTTGTCTTGAGGGTTTGTTGGAGCCGGTCCTCATATGCCCCTACGTGCAGGTTGTCATCGTGGTGACTGATGGGAGACCCCAGGACAGCGTGCGGGACGTGTCTGCACGCGCGCGGGCCAGCGGCATCGAGCTGTTCGCTATTGGCGTGGGCCGCGTGGACAAGGCCACGCTGCGACAGATCGCCAGCGAGCCGCAGGAAGAGCACGTGGATTACGTGGAGAGCTACAATGTCATTGAGAAGCTGTCTAAGAAGTTCCAGGAGGCCCTCTGTGGTGCGCGTCCGGGAGGGGCGGGGCCGAGCAGGCCTAGGGGCGGGGCCTGGACAGAGGTTGGTTTGAAGAAGGGTTAAGAGTCAACACGGGTTGACTAACTCTGGGGACCATGGGACAGAAATAAGCCGATCTCAGAGCCAGGCCTGGGATGGTGGAGATGGGGTGAAGCAAGGGTGGAGACAGAATAAACGTGGGAGGGCGGGTCTGGGGGCAGAGCACAGAAGCAGGGCTGAGTGAACATTGGGAGGGGCTAGTCCTAGGGGTGGGACTGGGACAGGGTGACAGGCTAGGGACTTGTGAGATCAAAGAGCCAGGGCGGGTAGTGTTAAAGACTGTTAGCATCAGTATCAGGGTGAGGCCGAGGGAAAGACCTCCATGACTTAAGAGTGGAACCCAGAATAGGTTGAGGCGGGGTAGTGCATCCAGGCTCGACCAGTAATGGAAGGGGAGTCCAGATTTTGGAAGTACCCCAGCCTGAAGTTCAAGACCCTTTTTATAAGATGACTTTACAGGGACCAAGGATGGGCTTGAACCCATTCGGGGAGAATTTTAAAAACAAAACAACAAAACCAAACCAAACCCAAACTACCAGGTAGATCTCAGCACCAAAGGTTTCCATGATGCCAGAGGGTCCAGGCGCCTGGAAGGTTTGGAGTCCTTTGTGGAGGGGAGATGAGGATTTATTGGGGACGTGACAAGGTACATAGTTGGACCAGGGATGAGGCTGCGGTCCACTCTTCCCCATGTAGGTAATGGGGCTCAGAGCCCGTTCCTTACTATGAGGATTGAGTGGGTCATGCAAGGCACAGCACTAGCTCCCAGCTTGCAACAGCCTTTTTATCATGGGATTTGTGTGTTCTGTGCTTATTGTCATGGGAGTTGTAGAGACTCAGCTACAGGAGTGGATAGAACATGCAAGAGGCCCTGCCCCCATGGCCTCTACCGTTGCAGGGGGCTTTGGTTTCCATTAGCGGCATTATCCCCTTCTTTGGGAGCCCTGGCTCTGGCTAAGCAGCGCCACCCTGGGTTGAGAATGTGGGAAATGGGCTCTATCCAGTTCGGGTTGCGTGAGACTCAGTTTCCTTGAATGTGCCAGGGTCTGGTCTTCATGGACAGGGAGGGGCATTTCAGCTGAGATGAGCAAGCATTTGTGAGTCTGATTTCTGGCCTCCCCTTGTCTTCCCAGTGGTGTCAGACCTGTGTGCCACAGGGGACCATGACTGTGAGCAGGTGTGCGTCAGTTCTCCAGGCTCCTACACCTGTGCCTGCCACGAGGGCTTCACCCTGAACAGTGATGGCAAGACCTGCAATGGTCAGTGGATGGACCTGGGAAAACCCTGGGGAGGGAGGTGGGAGATGGTCCTGGCTGCTTCCCAGGACACACATCTGAGACATTGTGTTCTCTGCTTCTGGACCGATCTACAAAATAGGCAGATGCTTTCTAGAGCCTCTTAGCTGTGTGGGAGGTTCCCTCCTGACTTCTGATTCCCTCCATTGCACTAGATATGGTGTGTTGTTGAGGTAGGGCGAGGCACAGATCCTGAGCTGATGTCTTGGTGTCACCGGTTTTGAGCTGTGTGACTCCCCAGATGTTTCCGATGCTGTAAAATGCGGCCAGGAACTCTGGCTTTGTAGAGGGAAGCCTGAGACACAAAGAGGGTGACCCAAGTCCAGAACTGCACACAGTATAGTGCCCAGGCGAAGGCGGTAATGGATGACCATGTCCTCAAGTGTCACCCTCCTGTCACTGTGCTCTCCTCAGTCTGCAGTGGCGGTGGGAGTGGCTCAGCCACCGACCTGGTCTTCCTCATTGATGGATCCAAGAGCGTGCGGCCTGAGAACTTTGAGCTGGTGAAGAAGTTCATCAACCAGATTGTGGACACCCTGGATGTGTCAGACAGGCTGGCCCAGGTGGGGCTGGTGCAGTACTCAAGCTCAATACGCCAGGAGTTCCCGCTTGGCCGCTTCCACACCAAGAAGGACATCAAGGCGGCTGTGAGGAACATGTCCTACATGGAGAAGGGCACCATGACTGGCGCTGCCCTGAAGTATCTCATAGATAATTCCTTCACTGTGTCCAGCGGGGCAAGGCCTGGTGCCCAGAAGGTGGGCATTGTCTTCACTGACGGCAGGAGCCAGGACTATATTAATGATGCAGCCAGGAAGGCCAAGGAGCTCGGTATGTGTTTCCTGCCTGGCTTCTGGACCCCACTGATGGTCAGGGACACCCATAGGCACAGTTCTACTGTAGCTTGCTCTGTGACTTCCAATAAACGTTTAAACCTAGATTACTTCAAATAGGGAGGTGTTTGCTAGATCGATTCTCTCTTATACCCATGACAAAACTGAGGCTCTGGAGGACCGGGTGGCTTGTTCTAGGTCCCTTTGTTGCTGAGACTTTCAACCTTCCCAGCTGTAATAATATCAACAGTAACCCAGAAAGGAGTATAACAAAAGTTTATTTATTTGGGGATAAACTCACAGTAAGGGTAGCGATCCACAGTCCTCTGCGCCATCTAGGAACTGGAACCGAATCCAGCAGAAAAAGCAGTCGCACACGATTTTTATCTATTCTTATAGTACATGAGTCCACACCCAAAGTGGGCTGGTATCTTAAAGGCTATTGGCTGAAGGCGTTCCCACAACACCCAGCAGAATGTTGGTTCCCAAGAATGCACCAACTGTTGGGAAACAACCCCACTTTAAGACAGGTTATACCATTTTAACCAAATGAGGAAAATACAAACCATCAGACAGATGTTTTGAGGGTCAGATGAGGCTCACAGTACAAACACCACTGAACACATAGCAGACCCTCGGCCAACATGGCAGATCTATTTGTTCATGGTACAGGCACTGTGCCTGCAATTCCAGCAGCTGCCACCAGGAAGTGTCTTGCGCAGGCAGTCTAGGCATTCCCCAGGAGGCTTAACCATCTCTCTGCCTGCTGTCTGGGAGGTCAGTCTTCTGTGTTTGGTTCCTCTGACAGGCTTTAAGATGTTTGCGGTGGGCGTGGGCAATGCTGTGGAGGAGGAGCTGAGGGAGATCGCCTCTGAGCCGGTGGACGACCACTACTTCTACACAGCTGACTTCAAGACCATCAATCAGATCGGCAAGAAGTTGCAGAAGAAAATCTGTGTGGGTGAGCGAGCCCAGGGGCTGTCAAAGGGAGGGGCTCTGTGGGGAATAGAGCCACCCTGGGTCTGAGTGTGGCCTGGGTAAAGCAAAGTGGCACAGTGGTGGTAGCACCAGCACTGGGCTGGATAACTCAGTACCAGCCGAGACATGCTGACCCCCCATCTTTGAGCGGTGCTATCCTCAGTGGTCTGCACGTTCCGTCATTTGCCCCATTTGATAGGAAGATCATGGTCCTGTTTTGTAGCCAGGAAAGCAAAAGCTAGAGGGGTGGGACCACTGTTGATTGTTGGAGCCAGGGGTGAACGCTGTTGCCTTTTTGGCTCTACTGATGTCTTGGCCCATGGTCTGATCTTTGTGGTAACAAGTCTGGGATCCTGGGTAATGGAGAAACCTTAGCTGATAGTGTGCTAGCTTTGCAAGCATGAAGACCTGAGTTCTATCCCTCCGGTCCATCTCAGAAATCAAAGAATGCAGCCAGAGGGCTGGAGAGATGGCTCAGTGCTTAAGAGCACTGGCTGCTCTTTCTGGAGGACCTGACTTTGACTCCCAGCCCCCATATGGTAGCTCACAACTGTCTGTAGCTACAGTTCCAGTGGGTCTGACACCTGCTTCTGGCCTCTGAGGATACTGCATGGACATAGTATGCATACATTCATTCATTCAGGCAAAACACCCACATACATAAATAATACATTAAAAAGTCAGGTGTGGCATGCTTGTAATCCACATCTAAGGGGGCAGAGACAGGCAGAGCCCTGCGGCTTGCTGGCTAGGCAGCCTAACCTACTTGGTGAGCTTCAAGACTAGGTCTCAAAAAACTAGATAGATTGCAATACCTGCCACATGTATGTGCATGCACACAGGAACACACACACACACACACATGCACACGCACATGCACAAGCACACACTCCAGAGGTCAGACCCAGATGAACCTTCAGCTAAGACGACATGAGCATCCCCACACAGCAGGTACTCAACCCAGTTCCCTATCAGGGCTCTGAGGACAACCAAACCCCCTCTTCATCACTCCTGGGGGTGCCATCTAGAGCCCCTGATGTCCTCCTGCTATTCTTCCTTCTGTCCTCCCAGATTCCACCCCCCCATCCCTAAATCTCCCCTGTGTCAGCCCCAGCAGTGACTGGCCCCTGTCCCTCCCACCGCTTAGCAGTGGCCCTCCCTCTCTTCTTTGCTGCAGAGGAAGACCCGTGTGCTTGCGAGTCCATAGTGAGATTTGAGGCCAAGGTGGAGGATCTGCTGCAGGCCCTAACCAGGAAGCATATCCTTGCGCAGGCTGTGGAGGGCAGGGGTGAGGAGGGCGGGAGAAGCACAGAGCGCCAGGATACCTGGGCATGGCCACAGAAGGTATGGCTTTAGGTATAGGCTTGGGGCAGCCCTCTCCTGCTAAGGCCTGGGGTCTGACTAGCAAGGCTGGCATCTGCCTTATAATGAACCTTGTCAAACTCAGTAGCTCCCATATGGCAGGGAAACTGAGGCAGAAGCCAAGTTCTAGGGATGGGGTACAGATGGAGTCTGGACCTGCTCCCCAAATGTGGAGCTCATGGGCTCCTTTCTCAGGCACCTGGTGACATGGCAAATCTCAGAGGCGGACCCAGCCCTTACAGCTCACCAGTCTCAGGAATTCCCCAGGACTGAGCACTCCTGGGCTTTGGTGGAGGGGGAGGGAGCGAGAGAAAGTCCTGGATGTCGCTCCTAGGGGAATCCAGAAGTGGGGCCAGGTCATTACTCCCAGCTCTGACCACCTGCTCTTGCCCTTAACTCCAAGTCCACTGGAAGCTCTGAGCAAGCGGCTGGCTGTCCTGGAGAACAGAATCATCTAACAGCTCCCGTGGTCTTGGCATCTTCCACCCAACGCGTGGCTCACAAAGTCCTGGGAAGGTTCTCTGTAGCTGGAGTTAGTCTGGCTTCCATGCAGTAGCGAGGTAGCCTGGGGAGAAGGACCGCAGGTCTCCCCAGCCTCTGGTGTCCTAGGGCTGAGAGCAGGAGGGGACGCGTGTTCATGCCTGCTGGGAGTGCATGATGGTGTCTGTGAGAATGTGTGTGCCCGAGCATGCTCACATGTGTCTGGGAGCAGGGACGTGTGCCCAGATGGAAATGCAGGAAATGGGTGTGTGAGAGACTGTGTATGTACTTTTTTTCCCCGACCGAAAGCTTAATATATTTCTGTTTTCAGTTAATTCTTTAGCCTTTCTTGACTCTGTGATTCTTCTATACCTTGAAGGGAAACAATTAAGTGCGGATCACTGTATACCCCGGATGGAATTGGAAGTGGTGCCTGGGGGCGAGGAGGAAGGATGATGGAGGTGCATGTGCTGGGGTTGCTGGGATGAGGCGGTTGTGGGGACAGTCGCATGGTTCTGACGAAGCTGACAGAGGTCACACCACGACCAGATCGGCCTATGTCCCACCTGCTCACCTTCACACCTGTCCCCGTGGTTTCAGTCCCACTCCCAGGGACCAGCCAGAGAAGGCTCACCCATCATCCCCACCTTATGGAGGGGAAGGCTGAGTGACGAAAGGTTTCTATCTGTGTGCCGGCTCTTGCATCAGGACCGCAGGACAGCAAAAGAAACTGGTGCCACAGGGGTGGGAAGTGATACCAATTAGGAATTACTTATTCAGGCATTCATTCTTCAGGTATCGAATGTGTACCCAGCCTCCACATCAGGCAGGAGGGAGAGGGTGGCCAGGGAGGCAGAATCTTTGCTTCATCTTGACAGCTGGAGAAGGGTATGGCTTTAGGTGGTGCCAGTCTCTCCTGGGAAGCCTGGGTTGGGAGCTTTCAAGTGGGGTAATGGGGAGGTCTGCTGAGCCTGGGGTGATGGGCAAGTCCACTGAGCCTGGCTTGGCCTGGCCCCTCATGTTTTCTGCTACTTTGTGTCCCCTGTATGTTTTCTTCGTGTGTGTCCCTGATACTCTGCTGTTACAGTGGAAACCCCTGCACAGATAGCCCCTCCGGATCCTTGCTCCATGTTGGCTCTTCCTGAGCCCTGCCAGCTACACTCTGAGTTCCAGTCCCCTCCTCTCTGACCTGGAGGCTTTCTCCTTTAGTTCCCAGATTCTGGCTCCCATACCACTAAGCTACCTGGTGACTTGATAAGACCAGTCACTGCTTTGAGTCTCCAGCTGTGGAAAGGACACCTGAGCCCTGTAGCCTGGAGTACCAAGAATGTGGAGGGACGTTCTCCAGTCTCAACAACTCTGATGAGCTTCCGTGGCTCACTGGCTTGCACAGGCTGGGCTAGCTGGGCCTCTAGGATGGGCCAGGAGCCTACCCCAGCATGGACATTTGGCTTGCCCCATGTCTGTTCCTCATAAGGAACTTAAGCCACGGGGGACTCTCTGACAGAGTCCTGTACCCTCTCATATGATGCCTGTGCCCAGGGCTTCCAGACACCAAGGCCTGGGTACTCAACAGGCAATTTCTCTGAGACAGCCTCGTCTGCGTTTTGGGAAGCACCACCCTGAAGGTTCCAGGGCTCAGCTAGCAGGGAGAGAGAGCATGCAGCTTTTAGGACAGTGACTGCCTCTCAGTCTGTAATGCAACAAATGCAGTGGATTTAGGCCCGGCCTTAGGTGCTAGGGAAAGAACAGAGCTGAAAACAAAAGCTGCCAGCCTTGCTTTGCCAATGTTGTGTGATCCCGGGGCCAATATGGATCTTGGGTCCTCCTCAGCGCAATGGAGATTTGACCCAGGTCCTTCCCAAGGAACCCCAACAGAAGCAAACACATAGAGAAGCACCCACGAGTACTGCCTGTGCCTGGCACAGAGTGGCTACCAGGCTCCGAGTGTCCATGAGCTGTCTCACAGGGAGGTGAGGGTGGAGGGTTTAGGATCCCAGGGTGTGAATCAATGCCCCTCCCCACCAGCTCCCTGGCTCGAAGAGACTCTAGCATCCTTGACTCTCCACTGGTACCCCGTGCCATCTCACAAGATACCTGTGTCCAGGCCTTCCAGAGAACAAAGGGCTGGGTACATACGGGGCAGGACCTGTTGGGCACATGTGGGTTTGGTGAGAGAGCCTTGGAGGCCAGGCAAAGCCCTTTGAGGAGCCAGGATATGAGGCACACGAGGAGATGGGTGGAGGACAGCAAGGGTACAGGACTTTGGAGTACTGAGTAGCCAGGTTCAACGGCCTATTCTCTATTGCTTGGCTCACTCATGCACGCCTGAGTTCATTTCACATTAACGAAGCCACGCGGAAGGCAGAGTACACACCAGGTGCTGGGATAAAATGGAAAATGTCCCGTGGCCTCTGGTAGTTTGCGCTTACTGTGTAGGGGAGGACCACAGGCATTAGAAATAACTCCATGGAGATTTGAGCCAGGGCTACAGAGTAGGAGAGCAGGCTTGGTAGGGGTCAGAGACTCCAGTGGCTGCTGAAGCCTGGGGCTGGGGAAGGCATCCTGGCAGAGGCCAGCCTCAGCATGGATATAGAGGGGCAAGGGAGGTGGGAAGAATGTGTTGAGGGGCAGAGAGAGGCATGGGGGAAGTCCTGGACTGGGAAGGCAGGCCTGCATTAAATGCCACAGGGCCAGGGAGTAGCCAGGGGCTGGGAAGAAGCCTGAGAGATTGTTAAGGGTCCATGAATTGGTCTTAAACTTTGGGTTTAAGCTGGAGGGCGGTGGGGAGGAAGTCTTGGAGATTTTCAGGGGAGGGGGCGGACATCTCCAGGTCTCTCTTGTACGTGTATGACTTGTTATGCCTCCCGCAAACACTAGATGGGACAGGAGGTGAAAGGGACCGAGCATCCGTGTCACACACATCTCTAGGGAAGGACAGGGACTTTGAAACTGACTCTGCTGGATCCCAGGCAAGGTGGTCGGTAGAAGGCATTGAGACCCTTGGGCTGGTTTAGACCTTGGCCTCCAGGGAGAGCTGCTGGCAGGTCTCCCCTCCACCCCAGGGGGCAATGTTTGTGTCCTCATTCTGGGGCACGTGGAACTCATCCTGGTGATTGCAGCAGTTGGGAATCCCTTCCAGTTTACCCGATGCCAGCACAGGAACTGGCTTTGCCTCATTACTCTCACCTCCTGACAATGAACGTCACCCCTCAGCACACAGGACGCTCTCAGCAGACTTGGGGGCCACGGTTCATCTGCCATCGTTCTAGGAGGTAGGCTCACAGCTGGGCCAGGCAGTTCTTTGAGGAGCAGGGCCCCAAGCCTGGGGGCCAGGGTGCTGGCCGTGGGTGAGGACCTCACTAAGCAGGCTGCGGGGTAGAGAAGATACAGTCAGGGAAATTGACAAGGCCCAGTGCCAGGAGGGACTGCAGAGCAGAGGGCAGGAGAGACAGGAGGCAGGGGCTTTCCCTGGTGTGAGGCCGCAGCTGCCCCCACTCAGTCAGTTCTTGCAATGGACTCAGCAAATGGAGTGTGCACAAGTGCGTGCATGCGTGTGTGCATGTGTATGTGTGCGCGTGCGTGTGTGTGTGTGTGCTGGCGATAGGTTGCTCCACGAGAAAGAATTCTGCATCAGGAGAGTTTGGAATGCAGATGAGGGAAGCAGCTGGCCAGTTTCTCAGGAGATAGCCTCAGGCACCAACGGTTGGGACAGATGACCAAGGTTCTGGATTGTTGACAAGTACTTCAGCTATGAAAGTAATGGAAGGGTCCATGCCTGAAGGCCCTATGTTTAGCGATGTTATTGGGCCTCATTCCTCTTTGTTCTTGGCTCTGGTCTCCACTCTGACCACCTTCTCTGCTCAATCAGCCCTCTCCCCGAGACGCCAACAGGTCTGCAGCTCACATCCTTCAAGCCCCAAGTTCACAGGCTTTGGCTTCACTGACTGACTGGACACTCTACCTGGACACGACCTGTCATTGTGGTCAGGAACTCCATGCCCTGACAGGCCAGACAGGCCTGGGACTCCGTTCATCCACAGAGTGCGGAGAAGTTGGGTGTCAGGGGCATAAGGTCACGTAAGGACCGAGGAGCTAGACAGTGGTTTCACCAAGAGGGGACTGTCAGCACTTGCCAAGGCTGAGGACTTGGAGGGCAGGAGCCACAGATGTCCTTGCTGGGTGGGGATGGGGACCCTGTGTGACTCATTCTGCTTGGGGTTTCTAGCACCTGCCTTTCCACCTCAGGTTCTGGGGAGAGCAGGGGTAGACTCTTGGGGTTTTCCTTCTCTAAACCCCGGCCCTGATTCGTCTCTCATCTCCCCAAGTCTGCTACAGTCTCCCCCATAGCAACCACATTTTCCTTGTCTCTCTCTAATCTAGATTTGATTAATTCAAGGCTGTACACAAACCTCAGAAAATAGGACCCGAGCCATGCGGGTTTTTCTAAAGGAAACGCATCCCCTCTAAAGGAAACGCATCCCCTCTAAAGGAAACGCATCCCCTCTATTTTTGCTTTTCTGAATTTCACATAGATGCACAGGACTAAAGTAATCAGTAATTTATTTAGTTTTTAAAGATTTATTTATTTATTATGTATACAACATTCCTTCCATGTATGCTTGCATTCCAGAAGAGGGCACCAGATCTCACCATAGATGGCTGTGAGACACCATGTGGTTGCTGGGAATTGAACTCAGAACCTCTGGAAGAGTAGTCAGTGCTCTTAATCTCTGAGCCATCTCTCCAGCCCTAGTACTTTTTTTTTTTTTAAGTTTTTCTTTCCTGGGGCTCCAGCTCTGGTGGACTCTCCTGGCCCTGGAGCACGTGGCTCACCCAGTTTCGGTGAAGAGTCCTGTTCTCACAAATGCAATTGGTCCCAGGATTTGGCAGGGGGAGGGTGGTGGGCCTTGAGCGGGATTCTTTTGTGTGTCTCCTCTTTTTAATTGCATGGTTTTCTCCTGGACAAATAGCTTTTGCAATGAAAGGGGTGAGTGTAGGGTTCCAGTCCCACATCTGTTGCAGATGCCCTGGAGATGAACACAAAAGAGGACAGGAACCTCGGGTCGGAGTGCAGTTGGCGAATGGCTTGCCTAGCTGCACTCAAAGCCCTGGGTTCATCTCCAGCACCGAATACAATCCCACTGTGATACCACGGGAGTGCCATTCTAGCACTTGGGAGGTGGAGTCCGGAGGATTTGGAGTTCAAGGTCACCCTTGGCTGCAACTTTGAGGCTGAGGGTGGAACTCGACCCACAAAGCAGAGACAGGAATAAGACAGCCTTCAGGGTGTGGTGGGCACTGTGCTCTCTCTCATTGAGGTTCCTCCCACCCCAGGCTCAGAGAGGTCAAGCATTAACCTCCAAACTGCGCAGCTGGAAGCCGTACAAAGGTGATCTTAAAATTTCAGGGCCTGGAATTGCTATGGAGGATGTGGCCACCAGGTGGCACCATCAGCTCAGGAATGGGGCTGTCATCCAGCAGCGGGAGAAACCCTTCGAGTGTGGTCTTTGAGTTGTGCTCAGTCCTGACAGAGGGAGGCAGGCAGGCAGGCACCTACCTGTAACGCCACATCTTACCTTTTACTCCTGCTTTGGCTTCTGGGGGACAGTGTCATTTCTTCTCAAGGTATCATGGCTGTGGGTCTCCATCCAGCCAACGACCTCCCATCTCTCCCTGGGTCTAAGAGGTTCCTGGGATGTGGGTATCTGGTACTCCACTTGGTATCTCTTTGTATCTGGGATCTTCCCAAACCACTGCAAGTTTAAGGCTTACTCCCAAATGCTGAGGTGAGGTGAGGCCCAAGAAGCAGCACCCCAAAGGTGAACCTCATGTCTTCTGTCTTCCTTTGTTCTTCCGGGTCAATGACTGTGTCTTCAGGACACCTTCACTCTGAGGCAAAGAGAGGTTTCTGAGGGACCCCACATTAGGTGGCATGGAGGAGCACTGACCTAAGTCCCAAGTCTTGGTGTGAGACATCACTGTGCCTGAGGAGACCGAGAGGCACAGGAGCCTGCCCACTTTCTTCCCGGTCCCTTCAGTAGCGGTAACAGGAAGTGGTTTGTAAACGGCTACCGAGAGTAGATTATAACCCGCACTATATGGTAAAATGCATGCTGTATTTATATAGCCAGATGCAATCACACACAGCATAAATGTAACAGATACACAACAGAAATAAATATAACGTTCGGTGTTACAGAACAGCCAGCTCATGCTGCCTTTCCATAAATAGTAATTAGTGAGTGTAAACTGACGAATCTGTTCATACTTCCGCTTGCTGAACCTTGCTCAAGGAAGCACCGATCTCATTGGTTCCCGAGACCCTCTGAGTGGGGTGTTCCTGTCTCACAGGAGGGTCAGTGGGGCTCAAGGGGAAAAGGAAGAAAGTAGAGGTGCTGAGATTTGAACCGTGCCTCTCAGCTTCCCTGTTTTGTTACCGTTTCCCTGTTGGCTCTGCCTCTGGGCCTGTCCCACTTGGCCACAACCAGAATGGGTGTCTTGCTGCTCACAGCCTCCCTCCTTCCTCCGGCCTCCCTGACTCCTTCTTCCCTGGCACCGCTGGAAGAGGGGCAGGTGGCCACCCCGGAGGGTTTCTAACTCTGAAGTATTAGATCACTCCGCGTGGTTTCCTGTGTTCATTCCAGGCAGGAGTCTCGGGAGAGCTGCTTCCTCTTCTTCCCCACCTCTACCCTGATGCAAACAGAGGCACTGGCCTCCAGGAACTGGAAGTATTGAGGTCCTTGCAGCCCATTATCAGGGGCCACCACGGTCACTCTTATTCCCTTCCCCCATGAGGCCTTAATTCACGTGGCCTGTGTTCAGCTGGTCCAAACCAGGAGCAGCAGCCAAGGTGGAGCCCTTTCATGAGAAAGAGGAACCTGGCTGCTCTGGGGTGTGCTGGGCAGGAGAGGCTAGGCCTGCCCACCTGCCATGTGGTCCCACCTCCCTCCTCACCTCCCTCTTCCTCTTCCTCCTCCTCCAGTCTCCATTCTTTCCTCCCAGCTCCTCTCCCTCCCTTTCTCCTCCCAATTTCTTCTTCCCTCCCTCCACCACCTCCCTCCTCCTGAGCCTCCCTGGCTGCCCACTGGGGATAGCAGAGGGACTCCTGGGTCAGGCATGGGCAAACATTTCCTGTTTCCTATTTTACTAGCCACGTATTTATTTTAATGGACATCAGAGAAAAACCCAATGTGCAATTAGTACATCAAGGCTTTATTTCATGGACATTACTGCTCAGGGTGAGGTCAATTGAAAAATGAGCCCATTTCTGGTCTGTTCAAAGGGAACAGGAAGTGACATATGCAGAGGGTGTGGGGGAGGGGGATGCAGGTCAGGAGAACTTGAGGGAATGCTGGCGATGTCTGTGTGTCCTAGAGACAAATGCTTGAATTCAGCCTGATTCTGCCCATGACTGGGGTCTTGGCCTTGTCTCTGAGACTCAGTTTCCTCCTCTGTCACATGGGATGGCAGCAGCAGCTTGTGGATGTGGCAGGAGCGGCTCCAGGTGGCAGCAGGCGCTTGCCGGCCTGCCCCAGTGAGATCACCCATGGCTTCCTTTGAGGAAGGGAAGTGTAACTCAACACTCATTCTCTGCAGAGTGTTCAAGAGCAGTTCCCACCAGAGTCCTCTCTGTACCTCATACTCTGGGTGCAGGGTCCACTTGTCACCTACTAGGTGGTGACATAGTAGTCAGAGGCCACAGGGCTCACTGTACAGGGACATGGCTGTGAGGAGCAATCAGAAAGAGCGGTCAGCTCTGTAGAGTGCAGGCTGTCTTTGGCTTACGGGAGGAACTTATCCTCTTGTAAAGATCTGTTGGTGGGTGGTGTGAGTGTGGCTATAGGGATATGTCTGGGTCTGTGAACCAGCTCTGGGTATCCACCATCTTCCAACCATCCATCCATCCCTCCGTTCGTCCGTCTATCCATCCCTCCCTCCCTCCATCCATCATCCATCCATCCATCCATCCATCCATCCATCCATCCATCCATCCATCATCTATCCAACTACCATCCATCCACCATCTGTCCTCTATCCATTCAATACCCACCATCTTCCAACCATCCATCCATCGCTCCATCCATCACCCATTCATCTGTTCTTCCATCCATCCATCCAACATCCATCCATCCATCCATCCATCCACCACCCATCCACCATCTGTCCTCTATCCATTCACTACCTACCATCTCTCCCTCTCCCCAATCACCCCTTCCCACATTATTACTCCATCACATCCATCCATCTGTCCTGCATCTTCTACCCTCCACCATTGTTAACCAGCAATCGACCTTCTTGCTGTGTGCCAGGCATGAGCTGAACAATACATCTACGGTTGGTGGCTTTGTGGTGCTTTGGAGGTACAGAGAAGCCAGTGTGCATATGTACTGTAAAGTGTGCTCAGGATGTAGGTGGGGAATATAGACACCTGCCTGGCAGAAGAGATACCTGGGCCAGGGGCTGCAGGACCAGGAGTAGCCCAGAAATGAAGAGGCATGAAAGGAGTGGGGATGGTTCAGCCTCACTGTGGCTTCATGGCAGGGGGTCTGGAAGATCAACACCATGGTCCCTGGATCTGCATTGTGCTGGAGGTGCTGGAGAATTCCAACTTGCCTGGACTGTGCAGGGTGTGAGTTAAGGAGGGACGGGAACAGGCTTGTGCCAAAGGTCTCTTGGCTACCAGGTGAGTGTTGACTTAGAGTGACGGTGGGTTCGGAGGTCCCCGTGAACCTGGATCTCAGTCTCGGTGCAGTGAGGAGTGAGCTGAGGGGTGGGCAGGAGGGTCCTGGGCTGAGGCAGCCAGGATGCTGACTCATGTGATAACCAGGGCCCCCTTCAGTGTTCCTATGTAAAGAACCATGTTCAAGAGGGTGTGGAGCTTGGTTGCAAAACTGAGAAATCTTGAGTATCTGGAGTTTTGGGTGGGAGCCTGTTTAGAAGTTTAGACTCTGTCTGCATACGAGGAAATAAAGTCACCTCCTAGAAAGGATGATGGGGTACCTCAGGATGAGGAGAGAGTCTGAAACTATCTAATCACACTGGGCAGCTTCCTGGTCCTCAGAAAAACCCAAAGTCTGCATCCCCATTCAACATGCTGGCCTCTCTCTTATGGACTTAGCCACAACCATGGCTCTTCTCTCAGCCTACCCAGGGTCTGCGCTCTCCTGGAGCCTTCTCAGGACTCCACCAGAAAGGGAAGAGAGAAGGTGACAGTTGTTAAGCTCTCAACCTTCAGTCATCCCCCTGCCTGGAGATGCTCTGGTTGTGTTGGAAAGGCCTTTTGGTCAGTGTCAGAGTCATCTTCCCGGCTGGGTTCTGCTCAGTGCTGGGCACAGAGCAATTCTGGGCTTCCAAGGAAGACTGGACAGATGGGTGAATGGGTGGATGGATGGGTGGATGGATGGGTGGATGGATGGATGGATGGATGGGTGGATGGATGGGATGAGGGATGGGAGGCATGGAAGGGAAGATGGAACGAGGGGGAGATTGAAGGGCAGGGGAGCAATGGAGCGACTGAAGGAAGGAGGGAGTGATGGGGAAGGATGGATGGGGAAGGGATTGAGGTATAAATGGAGGGGTGGATGGGAGCAGGGATGAAGGGATAAAGACAGAGATGGGCAGAGGGGGAGGAGAAAGATGCACAAAAGAACCAGGAGCTTGGAGATTCTGAGTAGGCAGATGTCGTGGTGGGAAGCCTGGCTTGGTCAGCCTCCACTCCAGACTCATCTGTCCCTGGATGGCGATCTGCCAGGCAGGCACACAGGTGTCACTTGAACTCTCATATTGCCTGGAGGGGGTGACATTCTTCACACCAAAGATGAGTAAGTGGAGGTGGATCGGCCACACATCTCAGCAGGGCAATGTCATGGTTTGAGCTTCAGTTTCTCTGTCCTCGGTCCTGCCCCATTCCTAGTGCTCTGCCTGATGGGGCTAATAGCTGCTGGCCATTTCCTGTCTGTGGTTTCTAAGGCTCAAGGACCATCAAGAGCTGGACAGGCCCAAGTAGAACCTGGGCCTTGCCACCAAACAGCTGGTGATGGATGCACCACGTCCCTCAGACACTCAGTTTTCCCATCTGAAAAGTGGGATTGTGTCATGAGGGTCAACATGACAACATATGGGTGCATGCCATGCCGCACCTGGTGACCAGTAGGGCTCATGGGGCAACCTCCCCCAGCTCCTTGATTTCCTGGAACCCCTCTCCCTCAGGCCTCCAAAGAACAAGTTTTTTCCAAGTTCTCTGGAATCCTACAAAGCTCTCCCTACACTCAGGAGCCTGTGAGTTACCCTCTTTGTTGCAACCAAGAGCTGCCCTCTGTCTCCTCTGGTTGTGCCGTGACTGTACCAACTTTGGCATCCTGGGGCCTGGAGCGTAAAGAGGTTACAGGGCTCCAACCTGTCCTCTGGTGGCTCTGACTGAACATGGAGGCTGTGAGCTATTGTCTGGGTCCTGAGCTTAAGGCTGGTCCTGCCATGACCATGGCCATGCGAAGGGCCCTTGTGTCTGTCCCTGAGAAGGCAGTGACTTTGAGAGATGGGTGACTGGCTGGGCCTGGATGACCTGGTCACTTTTCTCCTGAGTGGACATAAATAGGTCCTCATTCTCTAGTCACTGACAGGGTTGCTCCGTGGGTGGGTGAGGATGTGTGTGTGTCTTAGATGGTCATCTGGTGCTCCTTGTGACCTCCCCTCTGCTCTCAGCTGGGCTAACTCCTGGTGACTGTAGACCAGATGTCCCCAGGCCCAGCTATGTCTGGGAGGATTCACCTGGGGCTCAGGTTTGGGAAATCCCTCTTTGATCATCTTCTTTGCTGTCCTGCCCAGAGCATAGCAGACCACCAATGTGTATGGTACCGCTCCAGTCTTCTAGTGGCAGGAAACCAAGCAAGCCAACCACCTCGGGAACCACTGATTGATCAAGAGGAAAATATCCCATGACAAATCCAGCAGGGTTCTGACTGTAGGCCTGGGTTTTGTCAGCTTAGGGGTAGGGTTTGGTGGGGAGCCCTAGTCTTCTGGGAACCCGGGCCATGGCATTAGCCTAAGGCAGAACTGGCAGTGTGGACCACACAGCCAGACAGGTATAGTGGCAGCTCAGCCTCCAAGGAGCTGTGGGACTTAGCCTCATTCACTCAGATGCCACCTATCCAGTAATTGAAACGATCCCTTATTCACTCTGTCCATCCTTTCTTCCTCTCATTATTTCTTCCTGCGTTCATTCAATTGTCCATCCATCCACACACACATACACACATCCATCCAAC
Organism: Chionomys nivalis; assembly: GCF_950005125.1. NCBI lineage: Eukaryota > Metazoa > Chordata > Mammalia > Rodentia > Cricetidae > Chionomys > Chionomys nivalis. The sequence goes on along the minus strand of NC_080096.1, from coordinate 21,562,757 downwards.
TGCACGTCTGTCATCCACGCACATATCCATCTATGCACACATCCTCCATGCATGCTTGCACACATCCATCCATGCATCCATCCTCCATGCATGCGTCTACCAACACAGGTAACAATTGTTTGTCTCCTCCACACCCCAGTAAGTGGGTTTCTTGAGTCAATGCTTCCATCTTTTCTCCAGCTTGTGGGCAGGCTAAAAGACCAGGCTCCAGGCGTGACTTTGGCCTAGGCTGGTAAAATACACAAGGTCAAGGCTGAGGGTGCAGATCGGGGGTACAGAATTTGTGCTTAGCATGTGTGAGACCCCAAGTTCCATCCCCACCCCCGAACAGAAACAGGGAAAAACCCCTGACAACCAACCACACAACAGCCACCCTCCCCGCTCTCCCCAATCTGTGCTTGCTCTCCTGTAGATCACTATGGGATCCTGGGACCTGTGAAGCGCTGAGGTGTGGCCCTAGGGTTGTAAGCCTGAGTTCTGCTCCACCTGGCTGTCACTCAGGGGTTGGGTGACTGGGTCCTGGAGGAGGGCCCAGGGCTATCTCCCGGGGTTTTAGTCATCCTACTGCTGGGGAGGGTGTCTGTGTGGCCAGAGCTTAGCCAATACTCTTCATTCCACAGAGAGGATTCCTCTGCTTACCTTCTCACTGGGGAGACCCTCCCTGCTCCTTCTTCCCGCCTCCTCCCTTCCCTTCTCTTCTCCCTCCCTTCTGTCCCTCTTTCCCTCCTCTTTTCTTCCTACTTCTTTCTCTCCTTCTCCCTCCCTCTCCCCTCCCTCCTCTTTCTCCTTCCTCCCCTTCAAGGCCTAGAGTATATTGGCCCTACTAGAGGATCCAGGCTGGCTCCAGCCCATCTAGGGAACCCTAGTTCTTCCTCAAGCTCTCCCTGGCTCTCGGTATGGCACCCCCTTCCTATGGAGACCCTGGTGAGCTGCCCCCAGGCTCTCACCTACTACAGCTCCCGGGGAAGAATGTGCCTGGGTCTCACATTCCATTTCCCACAGAGCAGAGAAGAGGTAATTATGGTCAGTATCTTCTTGTCTTTGTCCTTCACAGCCTGGTCTCTGGGCTATGGGACAGAGGAATTGGTCCTGATTAAAGGAGGGCCGTGGCATCATTCCAAGGCCTACCCCTCTGATCTCCCAGATTACAGGCATCAAGGTAAGACCAGGGAAAAGAGACAGAAAATGAAAAGAAGAAAAGAAAAGAAAAAAAGAGCAAAGAGACCTCTATTGTCTGTGCTGGGAACAGACACCCACGGCTCTGAGAACAGCAGCTGGTACCGGGGTAACCTTCCGCTGGGCGGTGGAGGACCCAGAGGGACCAATGATCCCACAGAGTCAGAGGTCAGGTGTCAGAGCTTGGACATCTGTATATTCTCCTTCCATGCTGTTCTGCTCTGATAAAGCCACTCTGATTCATTAGAAGAGAAAGATGAAGTATGACCATCTCTGCGTGTCTAGGTACAGATCTGAGGTTCCCAGGGCAACAGCGCTACACATTGCCCTGGGCCTGCTCATGGCTTAAGGTTGCAAGTGGGATGGGGCTCCCGGGGCTGGAAGCAAGAGGCCTTGGAATTCCAAACAGAAAGGATATCTTCCTGTAGATCCTGCCTCTGGGTTGTAGGGGCTGTAGGAGGGTGCAGAGAACAGGGCACCCAGCTAGGCACCTGCAAAGACACGAGTCTTCCGTTTTCTCCTCTTTTTATCAGGGTCCCATAGTGCTGGAGATTCCATTGGTCATGTGATCTAATGAGTCAGCTCTAAGCACCCCCTCATAGTCCAGTGCACGTCTCAAGGAAACATCTCAAACTGAGCTGATGCCCACTGTCTCCACAACCCCCAAGCCTGGTTGTCCCACGCTGTCCCATCTTTGTTCCTTCCTAACGTGCAGGCTGCAATCTTGTCTTCTTAACTCCCTACCTTCCTTCACAGTCATGTGATATGGGAGGTCTTTCTGTATATGTGTTGCTTTTATTGGTTGATGAATAAAGCTGTTTTGGCCAATGCCTTAACAGAGTAAAGCCAGGTGGAAAATCTGAACAGAGATATATAGACAAAACAGGTGGAGTCAGGCAGATGCCAGTCAGATGCCCAGGAAACAAGACATGTAGAAAATGAGGCAACACCATGGCCACGTGGCAATACATACACTAATAGAAATGGGTTAATTTAAGATGTAAGAGCTAGCTAGAAATACGCTTGAGTCATCAGCCAAACAGTGTTGTAATTAATATAGTTTCTGTGTGATAATTTGAGTCTGGGTGGCCAGGAAACAAAAGTGTATTCTGCATTTACAGCCACAGCCAGATGATGCCCAGAGAGGACAATGGTGGGCATAGACAAAGGGATGAGGGGACAGAGTTGGTGGAGTTGGTGAGAAGCATGGGTAGCCTGCAGAGCTGTCTTTTCTGTCATGATAGAAATCCGCCAGTGTAGTCTTGTCAAAGCCAGAAGCTGAGCTGGGGAGGAGACAGTAAAAGGAGCAGCAGAGCTTGGGGCAGGGGGCATCCTCTCCTCCCCGTCCCAGCTCTAGGCTTTCCCACTCTATCCATCCGGTCCAATCTTATCTCTATGTTGTCCACATGGCAGGTAGGGACTAGGGTCAGGTGTTCTGTTCTGGTCCAGTAAGCTATGAGAAGTGGGTATGGCCATTGCCTGCAGGTCAGATTCTCTCCCTAGGCTCAGGGTCAAGTGAAGGAGAAACTGAGAAAGACACTGGCCTGGCACAGGCCAGAGGGCATGCTTCCCATCTTGGAAGTGTCAGAAGCTTGTGGGAGTAGGGGGAGGGGAGCAAGCTGGGGCAGGAGGGACAGATACCAGGTCTGTCTTATTGTGTCTTCTTAGGACTGATGAAGTCTTTCCCAGAGAGAGCGTCACTCTCTCCCAGAGCCTCCTATGCCCATTTCTCCTTGCATCTCCCTGTCACAGCCTGAGGGTTTCAATCCCTTAGTGGGTTCACAGTCTGCGGTCACTGTGACCGCTGGACTTTTGGTCCCAGAGTATTGGCCAGAAGACCTGCCTCTCTGCTTTGTTGTTGCGGTCCTAGGGCTGAGTGTGGAAGGTGCTAGAAGCGCTTGTGGGAGGAAGGAGGGCGATGAGCAGAACCTGAACTGAGAGCTGGGGGGTCTGATGCAGTCTGGTCCCCCCACGTGCTGACCCTGGGCTGGCAGCACAGGGATGGACTGTCCTGTTCTATGAGCCCCAGGCCCCGAGACTTCTCAGTGATGGAGGCAAGCATACCTGGGTGGGCTCTGTCTGGGTCTTGTGGTACAGATGGGGAAAATGAGGCCTTGACGTAACAGAGGCTGGTCTCTGCTGACAGCCTGGGTCCTCCGGAAGGAAGAAGCAAGCATGGGGAAACCAGAGGTTGCCGGAGTTTAGGGATGCTTGTTCACTGAGGATACTGGATGAGGGGTAAAGTAGGCCCAACACAGGCTTGGGGGAGAGTGCAGGGCGTGGCACTAAGAGGATTGACAGGGTAGCCCTCTGTTGGCAGGTGGAGAGGGATGGAGGACCAGTTGCAGCCTGGAGTTCAAGCTGATTGATGTGCAGTCAGATGAGCTGGTTGGGAAGAAAAACAAAGTAAGCTAGAGCCAAACCAGCAGCCTGACACTGTGTCACTCAGAGTGGGGTTTGGTCTGCATACCCGGGACTCTGCCAAGGTATGGTGACAATGCCACTCAGGAGGGATCAAGGGAGCAGTGGCCCAGGGCTGGCAGGGTTGAGGTGACTTTCATGTATCACCTCCTCTCTGGGAATCCACCTGCTATCACAGAAGGGACCTTGGCAAAGGAATCCGGCAAGCTAAGGAGACCTCTGGCCCTGTTCAAGACAGCACTGTGTGCAATGGTTGCCATCAGGATCAACCCAGCTGCCCATCACTGCAAGAAGGAGAATGTGTCCTCATATTCAAAGGGACTGTCACTGAGCCACAAAGGAGAATGGGATCCAAATATCTGCAGCAAAATGCATGAGATTGGAGGCCTTTATGCGAAGAGGAACGAGTACATTCAGAAAGACCAGTGGGATATGTTTGCTTTCATTCATAGGAAGAAAATGTAGACCCGAATGTAGAAGGGTGGTGATCACTAAAGGTTGGGAAGGTGGTGGGAGGGGGAACGGGGAAAGTTGAGTTTGATCAGTGTGTGCTGAACGTGTGTATGGAACTGTCAGACTACCCTATGAGTATGTGAGGTTAATGCATGTTAATAAAACACGAACTAGGAAAAAACAGAAGCAAGCAAACATAGGGCGGGGAGGTGGCTCCAGTGCGCAAGCGTGGGGACCTGAGTTTAATTTCCAATGTCCATGAGAAAAGAAAGGCTTGGTGGCAAGCTCTTGTCATCCCAGCACTGGGGAGATGGGGACACGAGGATCCCTGGGAGTCATTGGCCAGCCAGCCCAGTCCACCAGGCAAACCCCAGGTCCCAGTGAGAGATGCTGTCTCAATAAACAAGATTGATGGCTCCTGGGAGGGACATCTGAGGTTGACCACACCCACACAAAACCAAACAAAAGAAACACACACACACACACACACACACACACACACACAAGACCCCCTCAAAACCCCACCACCACCACCAAAACCATAACCAACCAACCAACCAAAAACAAAAATACCAAAACAGTCCCCCTCCGATTTTCTCAGTGTCTGAATCCTGACGGACTGCCCTGAGAGTAGGCACCTTCTCTGGCTGTCTTCAGCCGAACCCCCAGCTCAGTGCAAAGTTCTCAGTGGGCAGATTAACAGCGTCGTCACCTTTCCCAGTGTTGGCTCAAGGGAAGCCCCCAGTAGGCTGGATCAGGCTAGCAGCAGGAGATTGAAGTACAGTCACACAGAGCTCAAGGGGGTCTCGGTGCTCAGGTTCCAGGAAGGAGTGAGGCTGCATCTCTCAGAGCATGGGCTGTAGACAGACAGGCAGGTCTGGGTTCAAAGCTTTGTCTATCACTGAGTGCTTCACAGTAGGAGCCTTCTTAGCTCCCGAGAGCCTCACATTTTCCCCAAGATTATGCTTCAGAGATTCTTTTTTTATTTTATTTTTTTTAAAGTGTTTTTTCTTTTCTGTATTAGCAGAAGTGTTTTTCTTCTTTTTTTTCTATTAAATTTCTTTTGTATAAAAAGTGTTTTTTCTCTTTTGTATTATAAAGTGTTTTTTCCTGCTTTGTATTTACAAAAGCATTTTTTTGTATTAAAAAGTGTCTTGTTTCTTTTTAGATGAAAAGTATATGTTTTGCTGGGTGGTGGTGGTGGATGCCTTTAATCCCAGCTATCAGGAGGCAGAGGCAGGTGGATCTCTGTGAGTTTGAGGCCATCCAGATCAACAGAGAGAGTTCTAGGACAGGCTTCAGAGTTACACAGAGAAACCCTGTCTCTAAAAAAACCAAAAAATTTAAAAAAGTATATATGTGCATGGGTGTTTTGCCTTCATGTATGTGTACCATATGCATGCAGTACTCATAGAGGCCAGAAGAGGGCATCAGATCTCCTGGAACTGGAGTTATAAATGGTTGTGAAGCTGCTATGTGGGTGCTGAGAATTGAACCTGGGTTCTCTGAGAGAGCAGCAAGTGCTCTTAACCACAGAACCATCTTTTCAGACCTTCAGAGGGTATTTTTTGAGTATGAAACTAAAAAAAAATATATTGAGAATTTAGGGCATCAATAGAAAAGCAAGCAGTGATGATTACATATTTATCATTATTTTACCACAAATTTGTCATTGGGACCGTTGAAGCTAATTGCCAACTTGATAAAACCTAAAGCCACATGGGACATACCTATTAGGGATTATCTGGAGTGTGGTAACTAGGGTGGGAAAACCAGTCAGCTCCGGGCGGCACCGTTCCCTGGCAGGGATGGGTGCTGACTGCATAAATGGATAAAAGGAGCTGAGCAGTGGCGTGCATCCGCTGCACCCTTCTAGCTGGGGTGGACACTGCGTAGCCAGCTGTATCAGGGTCCTGCTGCCTTGATGTCCTCACCACGATGGACTGTGCCCCTAACCGTGAACTACAACAAACCCTTTCCTCTGTGAGTGATTTTGTAGGGGTGTTTTTTGTCATAGTAACAGCATAAGAGAGCTAAGACAATCGCGATGGTTATCGGTGTTTGGCGCCTTGCCTCTCTTGTTTGTGGTGGCATCCTGACTGATGTTCAGCTCATGGGATGGTACCCCCAAACTCTCCCCTGCACAATTGCACAGAAGCCCCCTGGTGGCCCTTCTCCCCGGGACTCTTGAGCAAAGAGCAATTTTGTGGGTTCTCAATCTCTTTCCACCCTCATCCCTGATCTATTTCGTTATTGACTTCGGCGGCTTAATGCGCCGGCTCTCCTCTGGGAGAGCCGGTGACAAAATGACAGGGAGCCAAGGTCTCAGCGCCCTCTGCTCTGGCTTTTATCTGCCTGATTTCATGCGACTGGAGCCCTGGCTGCCACTCAGCTGGAGAAATGTCAAAATGATATTAAATCACAGAGTGTAGGCAGGAGACAAGAGGGTGCTTGTCACCCACCTCCCTCTGGGCCCCCTGGTCCCGAGCCCTTGGCAGGGAGGGGGCGTGTGTTTGGAGGGAGCCTGTTTCATTTTATACATGCTTTTCCACAATCACAATGTTAGACTTGGAGGCAGTGTTATCGGGGTGGAGCTGACAGCCGTCATGTGTGTGTAGCCATGGCAGCTTATGCCAAGACAGAGCCAGGGGGTGAGCCCAGAAGGATAGGGCTATCACAGAAACAGTGAGGCTGGTTCATCTCATTGTAGTATTCAGACTTAGTTTTGAAGTGCTTGGGATGGAACCCAGGGCCAAACACATTTCAGGCAAGTGCTTTACCATTGAGCTACAGTCCCACCCCCCCCTTTTTATTCCAAAGTGTTCCACCCTGCAACAAAGAGAATCTATGCGTGTAGTTTTAAATGCGATAGTAGGAGGGGCCTGATGGTACTGGTCTCATCAAGTTGGGAGACTGAGACAGGAGGATTGTAAGTTCAAGGACAGCCTGGGTAACTTTGTAGGACCCTGTCACCCAAAGGATTGGAGATGTAGCTCACTGTTAGAGTATTTGACAAGCATAGGTGAGGCCTGAGGTTCAATTCAAACCCCAGCATCACACACACACACACACATACACACACACACAAAGTGATCTTAGCTTACTGTTAAAATTCAAGCAAGAAGTATGTGAGAATTTTAAATGCCCCCTCCCCCCAGAATGAGACAAAAGTCTCTTACTGAATCTGGAACCTAGTAAGCTCCAAGGGTTCTCTTGTCTCTGCCTCCCCAACAGGGCTGTCCTGCCATCCTTGGATTTTTACGTGGGTGCTGAATTCAGGTCCTTTACCCTCTGAGCCATGTCCCCAGGTCCCTGCTGGTGTCCTTTTCAAGGCTAGGTAAAGAATCTGGAGTATTGGGGTGCATCTCAAGGCCACTGGTTTCAGTGCAGGGCGGCTCTCCTGCTCTCTCTCCACAGAGGTTTGGAAGGTATTTTTTTTTTCCAGGTGTAGAATAACCTGTCTTTCTTTAAAAAAAAAAAAAAAAAAAACACAGCTTGCACTCTGAGCATCATTTTGCAGCTTTTGAGAACATTTTCCCACTTGGATCCGTCCCATTTTCCTCAGCAGCTGCCAGGCAGCCTTTTGTTGAAGGCACCAGCGCTTGTGGAGCGGGTCCCTTTTAGGTGGTCGGTTGGTTCTTGGGGCGCCCTCCCACTATTCTTGGCAAGGCTGTCACGCACCCCACCCACCAATTATGCAAGTGCTACGCGCATAGATTCTCTTTGTTGCAGAGTGGAACAATTTAGAATAAAAAAAAAGTTCCTTGGCCTGGCTCCCCCACGTTTGAATCCCGTCCATCTAACTGCTGTTCTCAGGGTGGCAAGCGATTCTCACGGACCATTTCCATGCCTCTCCATACACACAGACGCATGCATTTTTAATGGTTGTTTTACGAAACATAAAGGTATCATGCAATATGCATGCTTGCACATCTCCCTTTCCCCTGCCAGTAACAACCCAGACAACGCTCTGTGTCAGTACATACGGAGCATGGACCTCATTAAAAAACAAAACAGCCTTACATCATGTTTCGTGGCACAGCATATTTTTTTCTTAAATCACTTCTGAAAGACATTTAGGTTCCCTCAGGTTTTCTTCTCTCTGTAGAAGTTCTAGGGCTGGGGATATGGCTCGGTGGGTAAGAGTGCTCTTAAGAAGCATGAGGACTATGTTTGGATCCATAGCACCCACATAAAAAAGGTGGGTGTGGGCCAGCACTGTGGGAGTGGGGTGCGGATAGGAGGATAGTTAGGGTTTGCCTACAGCCAGACTCATTCTAGGTTCCCCGACAGACTCAAAGGAATAAGGTAGGAAGTGAGGGATATGGCAGGATGCTCGGTGTTCTCTTCTGGCCTCCGACTGCACATGGACCCGTGTGTACATCCATACATCCACCGGTGCGTACGTCCACACATCCACGCCCACACATACATATACCTTTCCATGTACATACGTGCTCACATACCAATACCTACACACTCACCTACACAAACATGCACACCTACAGACACACTCACCCACATTCTCACACTCACCCCTCACAGACAGCCCACCCACACTCAAACACACCTATACACATTCTCGTAGAGACACAGACACACACTCATGTATTTACATGTACACATATACTCACACACATATTCATGCACACACACTGACACACACACTTATACACACATGCTCACCTACACCTACACACACTCAAAAAAGTCATACATACTCATACATTCACACCTACACACGTACACTCACACATATTCATGCACATGCAATCACATACACATGTTCATCTATGTGCTCACACCCATCCATACTCACTCACATGTCTATACACACAACGCACACTTACACACACAGGTACACACTCATATATTCACACACATACACCTACTCAAAGCAGTTATACTCACACACGTTCAAGCATTGATATAATCACATTCTTTCTTTTTATAAACACACACACACACACACACACACACACACACACACACGTCCTGGGTAAGTCTTCTGCATGCCTGTGTGTGTACTTGGAACTTTCCTCATCAATACCCAGATGACATTGCTGTATTGAAGGCTTTGCTATACCACATCTCCTTTGAGGCCACAAGAAGCTGAGGTCCCCAGGTGTGATCCCCAGGTGACTGACAGCTTCTGGAGACCTTTGGATCTTTTCTTCATCCAAAGGTCCACTTTCTGTGGCCCTGTCCTTGGCCAGCTCCTGGAGATACTGCAACTCTGGGCACTGTTTCCTGACTGAGCACCCATTTTGTCTACAGAGCTTGAGGTCATCCCACTGTGCACCCTTCACCCCTCCTTTTTTGCTGTGCTGGCTGGTGATTTGCTTTGTCGCAGCCTGGGGGGACAAAGTGGAAGAATTTGTCTGAAATCCTGCGTGGTTTGGATCAGGAATGTTCCCATAGCCCAAGCTTGTGGCACTATTTTGGAAGGCTGTGGGGACTTCAGGGGGCAGGATCCAGCTGGAGGAAGCAGGCCACAGGGACATGCTTTTGAAGGAAACACCTGGTCTTATGCCGTCTCTCTGCGTTCTCTCTGTTGTGAGGTGAACTGTTCTCTACTCAACTGGTGCCACAGCATGCTATACCGTGGGAGCTGAAGGGAACGGGCCGAACCTTTCAGGCTCCGTGTCCAGAGAAACCCTTCTTCCTTTAAGGTGTATCTGTCAAGGATGTGTTCACAGTAACGGGTACACCCAACACTAGGCCCGGTCTGTCTCTTGTGCTGGGGATGAGGAGGTACCTGTTAGCAGGACTCCAAGTCTGGCAGGGGGCGTGCCTTGCCAGCTGTTCAGGGTTGTGACAAAGGTAAGCACATGATGTAACAGGAGCATGTAGTGGGAGTGGGGGTGGGGTGAGGGATTTGGGGGAGCTTCTGATGGTGTCTGCGGTGGTCGGAATGGGTAGGTAGGTGGGGCTTATGGAAGAATACAGGTACTTTGGGATGCCTGTTCAGTTCCCTGCATCAGTTCTGTGATGGCGCGATCTTATGTTTTGAACCCAATGGCCAGCCACTTTCTTTGGTTGGTAAGGCACAACCTTGCCTTTTATTCTGTCAAACACAGTTCCTCAATTCCTACTGCTAACCCTCTTAGAGAACAATGATGAACATGTGACCTGGGGCTGGCCAATCAGAGGACGACTTCCTCTTAGGACGGGCCAACCGAGTCTTCCCTGGGGTTTTCGGTAGACCACAGGAGAAATACCCCTTGCTACTGGACTTGTGGAGCAAATAAAGATGCTTCTCTCTCTCTCTCTCTCTCTCTCTCTCTCTCTCTCTCTCTCTCTCTCTCTCTCTGTGGCTGTGTGTGGTGTGTGTGTGTCTTGAGGGCCACATTGGGAGCTGACCCATAGGCACCAGCCATTTTAGTTTTGACACAGGCTTTCTTATTGGCCTAGGGCTTGCCAAGTAGGCCAGGCTGGTGGGTCAGTGAACCCTGGATCTTCTTGTCTTTGTTTTTCTGAGCCGGGGTTACAAGTGTGTGCCCTCGTGCCTGGCTTTGTTTTTAAAATCTGAGTTCTGGGACCGGAACCTAGGTTCTCGTTCTCGCACAGAAGTGCAGCATGGACTTCCGTTTAAAGTAGCACATCAGCGAGACGGAACAGAACCTGCGTGTCTGGATCGCAGCCCCAGAAGGGGGAGACAGGAGGTTGGTAAGTCGAGGCTGGCCTGGGATACATATGGAGGCGCTGTTTCAGATAACACCAGAGCCAAAGTGTTCTGATCAGTTTCGAATCCCCAAATCTCTGAGCTGTAGGGGAGGGGAGAAAAGTTACATTCACCCAGGCTATAATAACTTTAGTTCTGTATTAAGTATACAATTTTTTTTCAGAGGTTTCTAGAAATTTTCTAATTAGATTTATCATTTGGTATTTTATGCTTGCTTTCTGTAGTAAGTAGTATCCCCCCCCATTTACTGGTGCACGGGAACACAATCCAGTTGATTTTATGTCCAATAAACATGTGACATTTCCCCACTGACTCTATCTGTGGATTTTGCTAGTTTTCTTTCTCTATTCTGTCTGTCGGCCTCTCCCATGAGACTGTGGACTCCACAAGTGTGTGAGCCCTTAGTGAGGGGGGCTGGATGATGTGACCCAGGTTTTTAGGGTTACTCTGTAGGCTGAGGCAAGAGCCCCACGAGGAGGCAGTGTCACTGACCTTGGGGTTGGGGTTGGTGGCTTGGGAGAGCATGAGGGCGTTTGTGCACATTTGATGAGTCCCCTCCCTTCTCACTCCCCACACTGGGCTCTTTCTCCTGTTCAGAATCTTGTGTGTCCTTTGACATCTATTGCTGACAACTGGTGTGTGTGTGTGTGTGTGTGTGTACATGTATGTGTGCCATGGGTCTGCTTCTTGGGAGTCAGTAGTCTTTCTGTTTTTACTGGTTCCAGCTATAAGTTCTTTGAGTCAGTTCAGTCAGTGATGTAACTGGTCTGAACCAGGGTCGTAGGGCGCGTGGGTGGGGCCTGGGAAGACTGAAGGAAGTATTGCCTGCTCTTTCAAAGGTCTCATCCATCCATTCACAATTGAAAGTGCACCCTGAGGACCTCCATGGCCGGAGGCATAAGCGTCAGCACAGCCTTGACCTTTTGTAAGAGGTTGTCAGAGCCAGACTGTAGCTCAGCACCTAGGAGTCCCAGGCTTTCCTGGCTGGGGTGACCTGGTCAGGTGTGTTGAGAACCCTTTGTCTGGCAGGACAACAGGTCCCTTCAGCAGGGACTGCAGGTCCATTCATCTTCTCTTGTCCCTCTCCATCCTTTTGTCTTAGGCCTTATGGAGACTGAGAGTGTGAAGTTAAACTTGACAGCGTGCCTAGGTGTCCTGGGCTTTGGGATCCTGGCAGGGCAGGGAGGAAGGAAGAAGATCTCAGGTCCACCTTCCCGCCTTCTTCCCAGGGGTTTCCCTGTGTCTGATTGAGGTGGAGAGGAACAGGTATGTGGCCATCCAGGCTGATCCTGCCCATGCCAATGGGTAGACAGGGTCCACAGAGCCAGGAATCCATAGAGCGGGGATGTCCCTGAGGAGAGCAGCAGGTGGGAGGCAGCCCGAGCAGGTGGGAAGGCAGAGCTGGGAGAGAATGCCGTCAGCTGTTTGTGTCTTCATCAGTTGCAACCTGTTCGACGAACCAATTGCACATCTCTATTTTGTGTTGTTTAAACGAGGCACAGACTCATTAAAAGGTCCTGCAAGCTCCTTTTTAAAACTTTGAGAGAAAAAAAAATTTACCACTATGTTCTTAGAATAGCCCACACACGAGATAAAAATGAAATAAGAACAATCTAATTGGTGAACCATCCAGAATATTCTGCCGGCAGTGAAAACATTGTTTACACTTATCCTAGATGGGAAATACTTAATGCTATAATATGAAGTTTATAAAAGACCCCTGGGATGCTAAATTATACATTACAGATCAATAATGACGATGCCGCAAGAGCTGATAGAAAAATATGGAAGGAAATGGGGCCAAATGTTAAACATGCACCTCTGGGGCTGAGAGTGTGCATTAGAGACACAGGGCAGAAGATGGTAGCTCCTTGTTTGTTAGCGGGGTGAGACGATTTCATTTCAAACTGGATGTCAGTGCTCTGTTTTTCTGTCCCATGGTCTCTGATGGGAATGTCCCATGCAGAGTCAATAGCCAGGATTTTAGACACTGCGCTCTTTTCTTTTTGTAAGTATGTGACCACACAAACACTGTCTCTCTGCCATCTTTCTCCCTTCTAGCTATCTGGGCGATGTCTCTCTGGAGGCACGTGTCTTCCTGTTGTCTGTTGAGCTGGGTCTTATTAGCTTCAGTGTCCTGACTTCCTGCCATTCAAAAGTCAGAAAAAGTCAGAGCTTGAAGTCCATCCATTCAAATCTCCTTGCTGACGACAGACTGAGGCACAGAGGGGTAAGTACCTTTTCTAGGGCTGCACAGCCAAGAAGCAGTGAGGTGGCATTGAATCCAAGTCTGTGAGATTCCAAGGCTTGTCCCATGCCGCCCCTTCTTGGGGTCCTCTTCTCCTTCCACGGTTTGAACCTTATACCCACCTGTAGCGGTGCATTTTGGCTCCACCTGGAGGCTGTGGCTCCCCATGGTCCTGCATTTAGGATAGGGACCACAGGCATGGGCAACTGCCATTTCTCCTCAGAACATCCTGGAAAGTACAGAGGTGAGCCTTGAATCATGCTATACACACCCGTGGGGCTCTACCACTTTGTGAGGCACTAGAGAGCAGGAAACAGGGAACACTATGTCCCTCCCATCTGGCTTTGGGTCCCTAGGATCTCTTGATAGACATGCCCCTGTTTCCACCTCTTAGGAGCCTCCTCTCTCTGGGGACAGAAACTTGCCCTTGTCTTGTTCTGTTGTCTCCCCGGCCCCTGAGCCTAGAGCAGCCCCTGGAATGCAGTAGGCTCTCAGTAAACGTGCGTGGGATGAAGAAGTGCGTGAATGAACGACGCACTGTTACACTCCTGTTACCTGTGCCCTGTACACTCAGAGCTGTGTCCTTCCTGGAGGATGAACTTGGCCTGTGCTTAGCCAGGTGGGCCAGGAACTTGCCGATTGCTTCCTAGGACCTGGGCCCTGGGTCTACCCATCCTCCTCATCTGTGGGGCAGTTTTCTCCCTCACCTTAGCTTCCTATCTGTGCACAGAGGGTCCTTTCTAGTGGGTTCCAAAGCATCGCTGCTTCTTATCGGGCCATCTGATCAACTGGGGAACAATGCAGTGGTCCTGGACCTCCCTGTAGGAGAAGGTTCTAGAAGGAGATGCGCAGCATTGGGAAGCCTGGCACGTCACTGTGTGTGCCGACTTACTCCAGCGACTGTGTAGAGCTTCCCAAATTCTCTCGGCAAATGTCCCCATCACCAGGACTAATTTACTAGCACCTGCTTGGGCTGTGAGGCCTGGAGACTGTCTGCACAGGCTCAGTCAGCGAGGCCTCTGAGAGAGGTGTAGAGCAGGGCAGACACCCACCTTCCCACGGGTCAGGACTGGGGTTTTTCTGCAGCTCCTCTGAACTCTAGGGGACCAGCCTCGGGCTCAGCAGTGTCCCAAGGGACTTAGGGGACAGACTCTGTGGCATGACAGACTGGCCTTGGTTCCCAGCTTTGGTTCATACAGTGTGATGTCAGGTAAATTCTATGTCTGCAGAACGCAGATGACCATCTGTCCTCCCTCTTCTTGGCACGTGCCCCCTCCCTGTCCACACACAGCGGGGCCTGCTAGCTCTCCAGGGTTCCGCTGTCTCTCCTCTGTTTACAGTAGATCTACTGTCCCTGGTCAAAGTTGGAATAGTCGTGACTCCCTGTGCCTCTAGGTACAGTCAGGGACCTCTGACCCAGTGAGACTGAAGGGCTAAAATCTTAGCCCCTCTGGAAGCTGAAAGTGTGACCCTAGCAGCTGCCACAGAGGGCTTTCAGCCTGGGCGAGGGGCTGGTGCCTAGGTGAAAAGCGGAGTCTCTGGCCTGGGACCCCTGGTTCCTGTTGCCTCTGGATGGTCAGCTGTTGCTGAGAGCACCCCCTTTGGATGGTGTCAGGTAGAGAGAGCCTGTTTTTTCCCCCTTTCTCCTGAACTCAGGGCCCTTCCAGCCTTGTGAGGTGATAACATCATGCTGGGCTGGCTTGGGAGGCATCATGAAGCATGGGGGTGGGGTGGAAAGACTTCTCTTACCACACATTGGATTCCTGTGCAAGAATCCTCTCGGTTCAGATAGCAGCCGCATTAGGACCACCATGTCCTCTATCTAAACATTACATTTTTATTAACAAAGTCCATTAGAGACAAAGGCTCAGAGGGAATGACTTTGGTCTGGAGAAGAAAGAATCTAACCTCAGAGGTGTACTGTGAGTTGAGAAAGGGTATGGGCCAACAGATGTGAGTTTGAAATTTGATTTTGATTTGCCACAATGAGTAAAGAGCTGTTCTCCTTGACCTACGCCCCCATCTCCCTCATAGGATGACAATATCACCTACTTTAGTTGAGGACAGGAGAAGGAATTGCCGGGGGAAGTGTTATCGGGCACACATGAGCAGCTGCTGTTGTGATCGTAGCTGTCACTGTCATCTTGATGACATCATCCAGGGAGTGCCTCAGTGAGGGGCCGTTTATATGGGGCTGGCCTGTGAGCATGTCTATGGGGGAGTTGTCTTAAGTTGATTGATGTGGGAAGACCCAACCCGCTGTGGGTGGCACCATTCCCTAGGCAGGGGGTCCTCAACTGTGTAAGAGTGCAGAAAGCTAGACATCAGCCAGTCAAGCAAGGATGCATGCCTTTATTTCTCTCTGCTCTTGACTGTGGATGGGATCTGAGCAACTGTTTGAGGCTCCTGCCACTGGGACTTCCGTACCGAGATGGACTGTAATCTAAAGCATCAGCTAAAATAAACCCCTCTCCCCTAAGTTGCTTCTTGTCAGGCTGTTTTTATCACAGTAACAGAAATGAAACCAGGGCAATTGGGATGATAAGGCTGGCTGTTTAGAGCCAAGCTCATTCACAGGAGAGATGAGTGGCCACAGGGACAGAAGACCTCTGCATCTCCTGGATAGCTTCCTCATGTACTTGACCCCACACTTAGTCATTGTTTGGTTCACTCTCTTACCCACCCATTCATTCATTGGATTATTCATACATTTGTCACTGGTCTGTTCATTCACTGGCTTACTTCCCTCATTCATTGGCTCACTCCCTCAGTTGCTCATTCAATCATTTATTGGCTCATTTATTCGTTTATGTGTCGACTCATTTATCCATTCATTGGTCCACTCACTCTTCTTCCATCCATTCACTGGCTCACACATTCATTCCTTGGCTCACTAATTCATTCACAAATATACACTGAACATCTGCGAGTGATTGAGGCATCCGGCGGGGCAAACCTGGTCACAGCCTCCCAGAGTGACCATCCCACTGTAGAGTTCTGCTCAGGGAAGAGACAGAATTGGGAGAGGTGAGGAATCTGGTGTAGAGAATCTGCTGCTCCTTTGAAGGCTCAAGGTAACCTGATGTGCGAGGCTCTCTGAGGGAGAGGGTGGGGCAGTGTCTCTGCCTGCACTGAACCCCACCACCTCAGTGCTGCAGGCGGGAGATCTGGGAGTGTTCTCTACTTCCTGTTCTCCAGACCCACAAGAACTTGCCTGAGTCCTCAGCTCAGGAAAGTCATGAACTTAGAGGCAAGTGCAGCCCCAAGTGTCTCCGGATCCTGTGCTGCACAAGTGTTTCCTGGCTCTGGGTCATAAGGCCTCTCATATCCCCAAGGCCTCCTTTCCTGGGTTTGGGTGGCAAGTGTCTACCATGGGTGGCTGACGAGAGAGCCAAGGCATCAAAGACAGCAGCCACCTGCCTGTCCATGACATCACTCTCCTGATGATTGCTCTCTGAGCTCACCCTGGTGTGCCCTTGTTGGTCCCCTGGCCTTGGGCAGGGTTTGGAACAATAGAGACTCCGGGACAACATTTCTCTTGGGGTTCTAGTCAGTCTAGCATAAGCCTATTGGGAATCTTGGTTTATGAACACTGGGCCGAGGAAGAGTTCAGCAGCTGGTGTTCCCACTGATTGCAGGGAGAGAGCTGGATTCCCAGCTAAGACAAGTCTGTGGCGTGGCTGTGGCTCGGAGGAGGCTGTGTGTAGAACAGTAGCTATCAATACGACCTTGGGTCCTGGCAGGAGCAGTAATGAGGCTAAGAAGTATCCATCTTGGTAGGTTCCTCCTAGGGCCTGTGAAGAGCTAACCTCTCCTTCTGGTGCAGGTACAAGGTTCTGCTGGTGCCAAGGATGGCGAGGAATAAGATTCTCCCCCGCATGTCTACTCTTGGGTTCTGGGAAAGGAGGGGAATTGAAATCCTTGCAAGGGCATGGAAACCCCCAAACCAGAGCTTCCCAGTGTTCCTCCCTGCAGAGCTTGCTGGCCCCTCAGTAGACTGTTCTCTCAGTAGACTGTCAGGTTTTTCTGACCAACGAGGAGCAGGAGGAGGTGCACATGCTCAGAGGCAGTGGGACCGAGGCAGGTGCCATGGGCCTGGCCCTGTGCGTAGGACAGGGACTTCAGGTTCTTCACACCCATGTGTCTCAGCCTATGCTATGAATACGGAGTCTGACTCTTTGCCTGACATCCTCACGTCTGACTCTGCCTTGGCTGTGTCCCTGAGTCCCCTCTCCAAGCCTCAGTTTCCCCACCTTGCTGAATTCTGTGCATGGGAGCCTTGGTTTCCTGATGTGAAAGGCAGAGGCCGTGCCTCCCAGCCCAGGCTGCAGCATCACCCACAATTGCTTTGTTAGCTTCAGTCTCTAGGAAGCTGCGTGCTCCCTCAGGCTCAGTGACGTCACTGTGTGACCTTGCTCCTCAGAGCTCTGAGTTGGGAGATGCTAGGGCCTACATGTTTGCATCTGGACCACAGATGACTGAGGTGGTGTGTAGTGTCTCTGGCACTTGGTCAGTGCTTTGTAAATGTAGCTAATAGCTCTTACAGCACTTGACAGTTTCTAATGGGGCCCATCTTAGTCACTGTTCTACTGCTATGAAAAGACACCACGACCAAGGCAGTTCTTATGAGAGAAGCCATTTAATTAGGGGCTGGCTTACAGTTTCAGAAGCGTAGCCCATTATCATCCTGGTGGGGAGCATGGTGGCAGGCAGGCGCTGGAACGATGGCTGAGAGCTACCTTCTGATTTGGAAGCAGAGAGATGGTCTAGGCCTGGCACGGTTTTTGAAACCTCAAAGCTCACTCCCAGTGACACGTTTCCTCCAACATAGCCACACCTCTTAATCCTTCTAATCTTTCCAAATGCCACCACTTCCTGGGGACTAAAAACATTCAAATATATGAGCCTATGGGGGCCATTCTCATTCACACTACCAAAAGGATGCTGTTAGGGATGCTGTTCCTACCTTGTCTGTGGGAACTAGGCACATCTGGCTTTTGCCCATAGACCCAGGAGGTGAACCCAGGTTTCTGATTCCAGAGTCCAGGCTGTGACTGTACTAATACACTGGCCCTGTGTCTACTGTGATTTGTTAGCATGATGATGGGAACCCTGAAGTTCTGACTTGAGAGATAAGGAGACGGGATAATAGCTGGGATGATGATGGGATCTGGGTGGCTAGACCTACTCCCCACAGGCACGTGTCATCTATGGGGCTAAAAGGATGGTACTTGGGATGGAGAGGGGCTGACCACTTCCAGACAAAGGATAGAGTAGAGGACTCTGTGTTGTCTCTGAGCAGAGGCCAAGCAGGACTTGATCATGAGTCTAGGTACAAGATTCTCTCCTGGGGAGAAATGGTAAGATAAGACAGCTCTCCCCAGCACCCAGCCCTGCCAGAACCCTGACCTTGGTCATCTAACCTTGAGAACAGGGAGAAAGCAAGCTCCTCAGTCCACGTTCTGTTTTGACAGCCTGAGCAGACACTTGAAGGGAGGGTGGAGGTTTTTCTGTTTATTTGCTCAGTGCTGTTGGCTTGCCCTTCTTGAATATTCAGCTGGTGATGTTTTCTGCTTGTAATCAATGAGCTCCCATTGATTTCCAGATAGAAATATTTCTTGGGTGCACTTTTTAATGAGATGATGGTCTCGCATGAACTAACACCAGGTTAGAGAATCTCAATTTGGATGTGTTTCATTGTAGAAATGGCATCGATTCCTCACTCGGGACATTTGTGTCATCTGGTCTCTACTGGAGTCATCTGTCCGGGTTTTGGCCTGGGGTTTCCCTTACTGTGTCGCTCGCTGTAGGGATGTAGAAGCTAGAAAGTCCTGAAATCACTTCTCTCTGAAAATGGCAGTTATTCCTCCCTGCTAACCGACCAATCATGCCACAGCGAGGGGATTTGCTTGTGGAGGGGTGGGGAGAGGGTGCTGGGGGTTCACTGAGATAGAACATAGTTCATGGACTAAGATGCCAGAACAGAGAAAGTTCTGGAAGGAAGAGGAAATGATTAAATCCATTTATGTGCCCTACGCTGCCCCAAACATGGCTGCCCTAACTCCTTAGAGTTGAACTAACTCATTGGTCTGAACTCATGCATGAGGAGGGTTTGTAAGCCCACAGTAAATGTCTCCTCCTGGCCTTGCTGGTTCCCTTATATCCCTTTTTTTTCTCTGCCATCTCCAACTTGGGCTCTGAGGATATCTAATTCATCTCCCCACCATCCATAGGTTTGCTCTTCAGGGACATCTTCCTAGGTCACACCTGGTGCAGTACTGGTGGGACCCATCTGCAGAATAGAAGTCACGGATTCTGCTGAGCATGCACCAGTGCTCAGGATGGTACCCGTGTAAGAACTGGTGTGAGCGGGACCCTGGCAGGTCCCACTGCGTGTGGGGGACTGTGGCAGGTAACAGAATATGCCATGAAGAGAGACTTGCTTGCCTGGACAGGAAGAGAGAGATGGGGAGTGGGCAGAACTTGTCTCTTAAAAGGACAGGGTACCATCTGCCCTTGAGGCACTGTGCCAGGGTATGCCTGAATACTAACAACCCCTACACTAGACGGTCCAGCCCAAGGGCCAGTCATGCTGCTACTGAGAGGTGTACGAGTCTTATGAAGAACATGAAGCTCCATGGGGGCAGCAGCCTGCTCAGAGTCACATGCGTGTTGGAGGTAGGGCTAAGATGGCTGCTGTATTTGGCTCTCCTACAGTTTGGAGGGTCTCAGTGCCAAGTGTCTTCTCTGTTTCAAGCTTGGTTTTCATTCCTCTGCAAATAATCTCAATTTTAGGAACATTTGCGTCTGTATTTATTCCTGCTTGTCTTTCATTGTGCTTTCTGCCTGGGTAATCCGAGACTTGCAGGCAGCTAAATACGAGGTGCACATTTCAATGAAACGCAATACAAAATAATTGCACAGATTTCTTTCAGGTCTGAGTGACAGATTAATCTCCCTAGTACATCTCTCTTCCCTCTCTGCTTCTTCTGCTTTTGGATTTTTCCCCCTCTTTTCAAATTCTCTGGGATTTAAGTGGCTCCCTGGTACCTAGGCACTGAGATACATGAGATCCCCATCATGCAGCTTTTGTCCCTATGATCTATAAGCAATGTCCTCAGGACTGGGGAGACGGAACTGGCTGGCAACAACACCAGCCCTGGGCAGGGAGAGAAGGGATCTCTGTGGATGATGGGTAGGGTGGGGCTGGTTTCAGATGTAGGACAACAAGGATGCTTTATGATGCTGAACCCTCAGGACAGACACCATGACACCATCATGGGTGTCAAAGAATCAGAACTATAAGGAATACTATGGACTTTCACCAAAGCTTGGGCTCTGGTCAGAGGAGCGAGGAACACGGATGGAGTGGCATTTATGGCCTTAGAGGAGACAGGGGGGAGTGGAGGAGCTCCCTTGGGTGGAGGAGGCACAGGGGAGAGCCTGTGAATTCTTGCCTCCCATGGGGAGTGTGTTCTATCCTGGGAGTACTGGGGAGTCCT
Organism: Chionomys nivalis; assembly: GCF_950005125.1. Lineage (NCBI taxonomy): Eukaryota > Metazoa > Chordata > Mammalia > Rodentia > Cricetidae > Chionomys > Chionomys nivalis. The sequence goes on along the minus strand of NC_080096.1, from coordinate 21,542,272 downwards.
TGGAAGTCTGAGAGGCCCTAGCAGATCGGTAAAGGAATTATTTTTAAAAGATTTATTTATTTATACAGTATTCTGCTTACTTACTAGAAGAAGGCATCAGATCTTATTATAGATGGTTGTGAGCCACCAACCATGTGGTTGCTGGGAATTGAACTCACAACCTCTGGAAGAGCAGGAAGTGCACTCAACCTCTGAGCTATCTCTCCAGCCCCCCGAAGGAAGAATTATTATTATTATTATTTTAAAGGTTTATTTATTTATTATGTATACCTCCATGTATGCCCGCACACCAGAAGAGGGCACCAGATCTCATTATAGATGGTTGTGAGCCACCATGTGGTTGCTGGGAATTGAACTCAGGACCTGTGGAAGAGCAGCCAGTGCTCTTAACCACTGAGCCATCTCTCCAGGCCTATTATTATTATTATTTTTATTATCATTATTATTTTCTGGCTGTTTTGTCATGGTGTGCAAGACTGTGGGGCAGGCAGATGACAGAAGGCAGGGGGAAGCTGCATAAAGTTCAGAGGGAGCTGATGAGAAAGAAGAGGCCGGGGAGCTGGGGAGAAGAGAGGACCAGCACAATGAAAGTGTTGCCTCCATGGCTTTCAATTTACTCACCCATCTGGGTCCTCATACAGTTGTTGAATGAAGGCAGAGTGGCCACTCCACAGAGCTATCAGAGGGGAACCAGCTGGAAGGGTGCCAGGCGACTTAAGAGGTGTGTTAGCTAGTCAGAGGCTACCAGGCTGGTAGGAGGTGGAAGGGCAGAGACCTTGGACTTGGTGGTTGCCCAAGGATAAGGACTCTTAGTGGAGCACAAGGTTTCCCAGGATCCCGGGTCCAGGTGGGGGGTCCCCTTGTTTTAGGGTGAAGATTAGCAGAAGCTGCCCAGGATGGGGTAAACAAGGGGGTTCTCCTGGGGTTGGTGATCACTTACTGTTGAGTCACACGCTGGAATAAGGGAATAGGTTCAGAGGGGACCAGAAGGGGCATGGCTTGCAAGCATTTGTGTCCAGTGAAGAAACCCTGGATCATGACTTGGAAAGCACCCATGTTTGATGGGTCTGTTCGATGACCGAACAAGAAAACGGACTCAGTCACATTGAGTCCCAAGCTGCAGGAACAGTGACTGCCTATATCTAGAGATCAAACTCAGGCCTTCCTGACCCCAGACGGTCCATTCTTCTGATGGGCTGCCCTGGCCAGTCCCACATGGTACTCTGCCTTTCTGGTATCTCTGAGCCCCCTTGGTCTCCTGACCTAGCTGTGTCCCACATGGTGGGGCTGTCTATCCAGCAGCTAGTCAGTTTCCTGAGAAGCGGCTTCCTCAGTCTCCTATCTATCTCCATAGCTCCAGCTGTCCTTCCTGACTCCTCCAGAGGCCAGCAGCAGCTGCAAGGGAACCTGGGACATTTAACCCATTACAGGACCATTCTGCTTACCAGAAATTGTGTTCTACCCTCTCCCTAAACCTGCTCTGTGTCAGGAAGCCCAGAGGATTCAAGTGGTCTGCCAATCAACTCCAGTCTGCCTCCTGCTCATGTCCCCTTGGATGTCTGCACAGTCCCTTGGGGCCCCAGGGCCTCTGGCTCCTCTCTCTCCTTCTTCCTCACACAAGGCATCTAGTTGGAACACAGGCTTTGGGGCCCCACCTCTCATGAGCACTTGGCTTTGCTGAACCTCCCTTAGCCTCAGTTTCTGAGGTGTCCACTGGCTGCAGAGATAAGAATGACCAGCGTCTGTGAAGTTCTGGGCTGGACCCTGGTGTGTAGTGTGTGATCAGCGAGCAGAGCCTCACATTTGATCCCACCAGGTCCTGATTCCACCAAGATCACTTCAGACATGGCTTTGCCCATTTGATGCAAGTTAGAGTCCTTTGGCCGGGCATTTCAGGCCCCTGGGTGGTGTCTCCAGTTGTCATTTTGGTGTGACTCACTTTGTCTCCACCTTCTTGTAGTCTCGAGTGACTAATTCTCTAGGCACTCGCTTCCACAGAAGGAAAACACTTCCAGCTCCAGCTGTGTTCTCCGTAAGGATTGCTCTACCCCATTGTATCATGAGCTTTGGTCCCGATTTCTCATGGGGATTGCTAATCTCTAGCCATTCCTCTGCCAGGAAGCCTTCTAGAATGTTGAACTGGGCAGACCCACTTCTGTAGCCTAAAGTTCAGCTGAGAGTGAGACCAGCCTCCTGGAGCCTGTGCTCTCGCTGGTCCCCTGCAGGGACGGCTCTTTCTCCTCTCTGTAGCTCATAGCTTGGGAGAGCCGCTTCACCTCACAGCTCGGTAGCTCTCACCTTCCCAGAAAGGCCGTTTGTGTGTTTGTCTTAGACATGTTGCTGATAAGAGCTCCACGAGGGTCCCTGTTCTCCATAGCTGCTCCCCCTCCTCAGCCTGGAGCAGTGCCCCAAGGGGTCCCCAAGATACCTGAAAGGAGAAATAGAAGCCAGAGGGAGGGGGAGTAGGAAGGAAGGAGAGGGACAGAGAAGGGAAGGGAGGGAAAAAATAAAGGGTGGGTGGGAGAAGGGAAGGGAGGGAAAAAATAAAGGGTGGGTGGTGGGTGAGCACGAAGCCTCGAATGGCCAACAAGCTTCTCCCACAGGAGTGTCTGATACCTCTCATCTCCGCTGCTGGGAAATGGTTCCGCCAAACCTCTTAAACCAACTGTCAAAATAAAGTGCTCAGGGAGACACATCTCTTGCTTTGATGGCAAAATTCCCTTGCACTGAGTCTTTAATCCTGGCTCCCTGTGAAACCGGAGCTGCTGAACACCCTCACCCTCATCCCTGCTGCCCCTCTCCCCGAGCCCCTACCCGCCTTTGCTTACAAAATGCCTCAGCAAAGCGCTGTGCGCAGGTATAATGATCGTCATTTGGTTCCTCACGACAATTCTTTTCAGAGGAAAATGACAGCGCCCAAGCCTTGTAGTTTAGTGTCTGGAGAAGGGAGGTGGCACTGGCTGTCAGCATGGGGGACGGAAGGAGAGGAGGAAGGAGTGTCTGATGATGCAGACTCTAAGTCTGACAGCAGGAGGAACATCTGGGAGGATGAAGTACCTGTGCCGGGGTACTGAGGCTGGGTAGTGTGTCCCCTAGTCCCCTGTGCTGGGGTACTGAGGCCGGAGTAGCATGTCCTCTAGTGCCCTGTGCCGGGGTACTGAGGCTGGGGGGGGGGTAGTGTGTGCTGGACCTCAGAGATGGACTTGGTGGGGATCATTAGACCTCTTTGTCCCCCTTCATAGTATGACTATATTGAATAGATCACGTTTCTCTGCCTTTTAGTATGACATTATCTCTGTAACTGGCCGGTCAAGGACTGTTGGCTTAGCCTGGTCGTTCTGGTTGCTAGGGTCCAGGCACTGACCCTAACATCTCTGGTAACATTTGACTCTATGGTCATGTGGTTCACCGTGGGCCACTGTGTGTCAGGATCTTACAAAACTCTGGCCTAACCGACATCAAAGACACAACTCCTCACTTCCAATGATGAGGTGGGGACCTCTTGGGTCTTTGGGGGACATGCCATTCATGTCTTTGGCAGAGACGTGAGCTGGACACACAAGAGGCTTCCATTATTGGGAGGTGTTGGGAAACCCATGGCAGGAAACCAGCCAGCAGTGGATCAAGTTATTCATGTATGAAGTATTCACAGAGCCAGATGTGTGGAAAGACGGGCTAGGTAAACCATAGCCTCAGGCCATGGTAAGCCACCTTCTGTATAGCCCACAGCTTTGTCTTACAGACAAAGACCTGTGGCGGATTTGAGGACAGGGAAAACTAACTTTGAATCTCAAGTGGGAGAAAGAATGTGTTTATTCTCATCAGTGGACCTGTGCTGTAAAAATTTGGACTTGATTTTTATATTTGAATTTCATCAATAAAAGATTTGTGGAAATTTGTTTTCTCTCGTATGCAGTATTTATGTTGACTCCTTGATGTTCCCTCTTGGCTCAAAAAGCATAAATATTTGCTACCTTTCCTGCTGACCTCTGGTTTAGAAGGTCAGATACTTGACAATGTTAACAAAGCTGTCTGCTCTCTTTACCACCCCTGCCTTTTTATTCTTAACATGTGGCCTCGTGGTTACATGATGACTGTCACAACATAGTCTCATGCCAGTGCTCAAACCAGGAAAGAGGATGAGCAAAGATGGAGGCAGCAGCAGCTCTCACTGTCCCATGGACCCACCCCTAAACCACTCTCCGAGGAGGAGCCTACAGGTTGCCTGCTACAGCAGAGCTAGCCCAGGGTCTGATAGGGAAGGAGAGAGGGGCAGTCACGTCCACTGCCACATGGTCCTCAGCGTTGGCTAATGTGCTCATCTGCAGTGTCTCAGCGGTGTGGGGTCTGGGCTGGAGACCAAGTCTAGGCACTTGAGGGAGCCTTACATTTCACCTTGCCTCCTCCTGCTGCTGTGGGGTGTGTGTGTGTGTGTGCAATCTGCAAGTGTCTATGGGCTAGCTGTCTCCTATGGGTTAGGGATCACAACAAGAGAGTCATGGACAGGAACCTGTGGCATGGAACGTTCTTTCTGTCTGTTAGGGCAGGGATCTGGTCTGTCTGTGAAACAGACCCCTGGCTTCTGCTCTGTCCAGCCCTGGGCAACATGGGCAGAATCAGGAGTCCACATGTGAGAGCCTGTCTGTTCATGGAGTCCTTGTGTGTGTTCACGTGACCTCCTAGCTCCCCGGGGGAGCCTGTCTGTTCATGGAGTCCTTGTGTGCGTTTATGTGACCTCCTAGCTCCCCGGGGGAGCCTGTCTGTTCATGGAGTCCTTGTGTGTGTTCACGTGACCTCCTAGCTCCCCGGGGGAGCCTGTCTGTTCATGGAGTCCTTGTGTGTGTTCACGTGACCTCCTAGCTCCTCGGGGCAAGGGCCTGTTTTTGTTTTACAGCTGGAAACCTGAGACTCAGGGTGGTGACCCCAAGTCCAGTGAGGGCAGGTGATGGGCAAGGCTGTGCCCCATCTGTCCCTCTATGGAGCTCTTGGTAGAGCTGGTACAGGTGGATATCCAAGGAGCCTTTCCCTGCTTTGAGGACTGTCACCAACTCCACTCTAATGACTGGGCTAGTCTCTCAACCCTCTTCTTTGTCCCTCTTGATACTCTAGGCCTTTAGAGCTTGCCTATGGTGTGAGGGGACTCCCTTTCCTCCAGGACTGTGAATGGACATTCTCAGTATCCTCAATGGTGGGACACATAGTTCCCAGGCTGGTGTTTAGGTCCTGATGACATTTCTTTGTGAACCAGCGCAGTTACACAGAATAGAAGCACATGCTAATGACAGCTAATTGCTGTGCATATTCATAGATGGCTAATGTGGTGGTTTGAATGAGAAGGTGTTCATAGACTCATATGTTTGAATGCTTGGCACCAGTTAGTAGAACTGTTTGGGAAGGATTGGGAGGTGTGGCCCTAGTGGAAGGGATGTGTCACTGGGAATGGGAGTTTCAAAAGCCCATGCCAGGCCCAGTCTACCCCCAACTCTCTGTCTGCTCGCTGCTTGAAAATCATAGTCAGGATGTAAAGCTCTCAGCTCTTGCTCCAGTTCCATGCCTGTCTGCTTACCCCCACATGATCATGGACTAACCCTCTGAAACCGTAAGCAAGCCCCCAATTAAATTCTTTATTTTATGAATTGCCTTGGTGGTGATGTCTCTCACAGCAATAAAACAGTAATTAAGACAGTCATGATGTATAACACTTACTTCCAATGATCCCCGCCTATGCACTACAACTGCATGGGTGAAATCTCCTTACAGAACTACAATGGGAGCTTGGGTACCAGCTATGACTCAGAGCCTGCATCTAACTCTGCTGGGGGGAACTTCACTGTCCCTGCTGCCTCACATAGACCCGTTATTACCTGCTGGCCTTCCTGGCATCTAAGAGAGATATTTTGTTTGTGGGGGACATTCAAGTAGAGGGAACCTTGTATAGGGTCCCCTAAGGAAGAAGGGGCTCTGGGTGTGGATGGAGCAGAGTGGAGTCTCAGGGAAGGGGAAGTGGGTGGGAGTTCAGGTGTGTATTTCTGGGTCTCGTGGGTAGGGTCAGGGTCAGGAGGGAGGCTATCTGAGGAGCCATGAACTCTTGGGAGGAGGGGGGGCTGTCTCCCCTGGAGGAGGAGACCTCTGAGGGAACCAAGCACCACTCCCAGGCTCTGAGGAGAGAGACAGAAGAGGAGGGAGGTCACGGTGCAGGCTGGTTTCTCTTGGTGTGATTTTCTGTTATCAAATGGGGACCCATCTGAAGGGCCTTGTTTGTGGGCTTGATGCGGTGCGTTTCCTGACCCTCTATGCCAATGTGAATTGTGCACGGCACAAATGGACACATTTGGATGAACTGACACCCAGAATTGCTCAGCACCACTGTGCTGTGTAAAAGACAGCAATTTCAGCTGCTCCAAAGTAGTGTTTTTCTCCACCAGCAGATTTCTCTATTTTTTTTTTCTCATTCAAATGGTACTTGCAGGGAGAATCTGCCTCATCTTCTAGCCAGCTCCAGGGAGATAGATCAAGACATCTCCATCACAGGCAGGAATGTCCCCAAATGGGGGCCTGCGATGCACCTTCCTCCTCTGTCCCTGGAATGCACCTTCTTCCTCCGTCCCTGGAGGTGGAACAGCAGCCCCTCTGTATCTGTGCCGCGATTTCGTTCTATCTGTGGGTCTGAGCTTGGTGGCCGCTGCCCCTCAGCCTCCTTAAGCTCAGATGGCTTGGGCTTGTTTTGATGCTTTGGGACACTCAGTCGCTCCCTGCTGGAAAGAGTGTCCCGTCTTCTTAGGCTGCAGACACCTTACTCCTCCCTGCCCCAAATCTCTTCTGCACCCCAGTCCTGGGGGCACAGATAAGGCCTAAGTGAACAATGGCTGGCTGCTAATCACTGATTTCAGACTGGAGCCTCTCTCCTTTTAGAGCTGGGGAAATGGCCGCAGCCTCTTAATCTCCAGCCCCTCCCCCTCCTGTTTGGCTGTGCACGTAGGTGGTCAGGGACAGGTGACCGTCTTAGCAGCTGAGGAAACAAGTCCAGACACTATTCACTAGAGACAGTGAAGGTGAGTTGGCACAGGCCAGTTCCCCGTGTCCTGTGTCACATAGGATGACGCAAAGCAGAAGAGGCCTGGTGACATTACAGGTAGCCAGGCAATCTGTGGCTGAGGAGGAGGTGGCATGTCCTGGAGAGCTGGTTTAATGTCAACTTGACACAAGCTAATGCCATCCAAGAGGAGGGAGCCTCAATTAAGAAAATGCCTCAATAAGATCAGGGTGTAGGCAAGCCTGTAGGACATTTTCTTAATGATTTATGGGGAGGGCCCATCCCATGGTGGGTAGTGCCATCCTGGGCTGGTGGTCCTGGGGACTTTACGAAAGCAGGCTGAGCAAGCCAGTAAGCAACACCCTTCACGGCCTCTGCATTAGCTCCTGCTCCAGGTTCCTGCCTTGTTTGAGTTCCTGTCCTGATATCTTTCATTGATAAGCAGAGATATACAAGTGTAGGCCAAATGAACCTATCTCCCCAAGCTGCTTTTGGTCATGGTGTTTTATCACAGCAATAGTTACCCCAACTAAGACACCTGGCTAAGCATGTGACTGCCTACTTCTGTCCCCCACCCACCTAGAGTCCCTAAACACCTCCTACCCCACTGCATCCTGAGTTTGAGAGTCTAGCCAGCAGCTTCCACGGTTCCTGTGTTCCAGGCATGCATGTGGTACCCTGAACTAACACAGGCTGTTCCTCTGTGGCCCTCACCTGGTACTCTGACAGTTTGTCATCCTCTCTGTCCAGCGATGGAACTTCTTTCCATTTGATTCACAGTCCCTGACTCTGGAGTCACGTGGTCCAGTGTCATGGGGTGGGTCCCCAGTCTCTGTTCCTAAGGCTTCCGCTTACCCATACACGCCTGCTTCTCCTTTCTTTATAAAGTCTCCAGTTGCTGGATTCCCTCCCGGTAGCAGAGTGAACCAAGATACTGTGAAGTCAACCTTTGAAGTCTGAACAGTTTCTGATTTTCTTTTCATTCTTCTTTTTTTTTTAACCACCACAAACAGGACTGCAATGGATATATTCATTCTTTAAGGTTCTTTGAGATGTCTGTGCTGTGAGGAGGGCTCCAAGCTGATGCCGAATGAGGCAGTGTGAGCTTTGTTGTTGTTCTTTGCTTGCTTTTTTTTTGTTTTGTTTTTTGTTTTTTGAGACAGGGTTTCTCTGTGTAGCCCTGGCTGTACTGGAACTCACTTTGAAGACCAGGCTGGTCTTGAACTCACAGAGATCCGCCTACCTCTGCCTTCCGAGTGCTGGGATTGAAGGCGTGTGTTACCACCGCCCTGCCAGTATGAACTTTTGAAAACCAGCAACACCTCATTGAATGGAGTGAGCTGTTTGCAGGCCCTGCCTGCTTGATCTTGATGTAAATCCAGCTCTGGTTTCTTTTCATTCTCCCCAGCTCCCACCGAGCATGGGCTGGTGCAGAAGCCTCCTGCTTGTTCCTGCCTTTCCTCTCAAGAGGGAATGGCTTAGAAATGCTTGCTGGAGATTTTCTTAAGACCCCAGCTCCTGCCTCACTCCAAGACAGCCATGCTTACTGTGGCTTGGAACTGGCAGTGCCAACCCTTCTCGCTTCCTCCTTGTTCACTCCCAGTCCCGACTCCTTCCTGAACCTAGAGCTCTTATTTTATGTCCCAGGCTTCATCTTTTTCTTTCATCCACAGTGGACTCTTTACAAGTCTGTCTCCTGCTTCTTGACTCCTTCAGGTCCTGCCCCAGTGTCTCCTGCTCTAAAGGCCTAACCCTGATTACAATCTGGCTTCACTGACCTCTGCAGCCTGGGTTCCCATCATATTCTCCTCACTTAAGATAAGCCAACCATATTTTTTCAGCCCTTAGAACTCTGAACTTTTGCACCTGCTGCTCCCTCCACATGGCTGTCTCTCAGAAACCTGTGAGTCACCTCTGGAAAGTCCACTATAATGTCCCTAGCAGGCAGGTCCCTGTGGCCCTCATTATAGTCTGTCTGGTCCTTCATACAGTTATTGCTGTGATGGTGGCCCATACTTTTTTTCTGGAGACTCCAGGGAACAGCTTTATCTGCCTTAGTCCCTGAGCTCTGCATTTAATACAAATATGCATGCAGGGGACTCTGGGGTCTGTGAGGGTGCTGGAGACAAGAAGTTCTGTGGACTGGAAAACAGGGGATGGATGGGTGCAAGATGGGGTGGTCAGGCCCATGCCTGTGGGAAGATGTGCCACAGGATTTAACTACTTTGTGCTGGAAAGCTGCTTGGACCGTCTGGGTGGAGTGGGAAGTTGGACGCAGGCCGTCTCCTGACCAACTGAAGACACTCTTGCCAGAGGATACTCTATAAGGTGTGTGTAGCATGGATGTTCGATCTCCTTACTGACCCTGGAGCACGAGGGGCTGCCATGTCAGGATGACGGAGAGCATCTCAGGGCCACTCCGGCTGGAGGGCGCTCTATAAGGTGTTATGTATCTTGGATGCTCAATCTCCTTACTCACCGTGGAGCACTAGGGGCTGCTGCTGTGTCAGGATGACAGAAGCATCTTAGAGTGTAATTAGCTCAACGCCTTGCTCTCTGGAGTCATCTGTGGTCATTCTCGCGCCCCCACTTTCCCTTCCCTCCAGCCCTCTCCTCCTTGTGATATTTTTAAAATACCTTATTTTTGATCCTCTACAATACAATGCTTTCCACTACATCCATTTGTAAAGACCCCTGAGGGAGCAGCAGGACTGGCTCAGCACACTCTCTGCAGAACCACAGATGCTTCTGCGCAAACCATAGGAAGGGGCTGAAGCAAGCAATGGCAAAACGCCTGCCAGGTTTAGTTAGGTCGGAGATCGGGGGAAGGTGTCCGGATGGGTCAGGGTGGTCAGGGCCACGGTCAGAGCAGGTTGTGGAGTGCTGGGAGCCTGAGACTGGGGCTGGGACTTGGAGTAGAGACCTAATGTTGGCCCCCACCCCATTTGCCCTCTAAAACCCAGCTGTGCCATTCTCTGCTTGTACCTCCAGAATCTTCTGGCAGCAGTCAGGGAGGGAGTCCTGTTCTCAGGCCAAAGGACTTCCCACCCTAACTGCCTCTCCTGCAGGGTATCTGAGCTTGGTTCTCATCACCCACATCAGGTGGCTCAGAACTGCAACCACCTGGAACTCCAACTCCAGGGAATCTGACACCCCCTTCTTTTGGCACCTGCGCACACAGCAGACACACATGCACACTCATACACCTCACAATTACAAATAGAATAAAATTAAAAATTAATAAAAATGAATGTCTCATACATGTTGGATATTAGTTTGTAGAGTCTTAAAATTTAATAATAATCCCTGACTTTATTGGCCAATGTTTCTAGGTATTTAGCCAATGTCAATAAAGGCACATGTTCACATCGAATTACACTTGTGAATGTTCATGGAGGCTTTATTTATAATATTCTTTTTTTTTTTTTGAGACAGAGTTTCTCTGTGTAACAGACTTGGCTGTCTTGGAACTTACTCTACAGACCAGGCTGGCCTTAAACTTAAAGAGATTTCGCCTGCTTCTGCCTCCCAAGTGCTGGGATTAAAAGTGTGAGCCACCTCTGCCCGGCTTCTCATGACATTCTTAAACTGAAACAACTCAAGTGTTCATTTTACAGATTAGTGGATGAATAAACTGATATTTCACTATGAGTGAAATATTAGGCAGAAGACAAAAGGGAACGAACTGTTGATAGAAATAATAAAATGAATTAATCCATTTGCTGGTGTGGGAGAATTGTCTGTATTCTGTCAATCATGTTTTAAATAAATGCTGATTGACCAGGCAGGAAGTATAGGCAGGTCAACCAGACAGGAAGTAGAGGCAGGGCGATGAGAACGGGAGACTTCTAGGAAGGAGGAAGCCCATTCCTCCCAGTCCTGCCCAGATCATGGAAGAAGCAGAATGTGATCTGCTCTGCTGGGTATTGAGCCATGTGGCTAACGTAGATAAGAGTTATAAGAGCTAATACGATGCCTGAGCTAATGGGCCAATCAGTTTATAACTTATGGAGACCTTCGTGTGACTTTCTTTGGGACTTACTGGCTGTGGGAACTGGGCAGGACAGAAACCCCAACAAGCAGGCCCTCGTGTTACAATTTGCCTGCTCAGGGATTCATGAGAGCTTTCAGGGAGATTTTTGTATTCGCAGCAACATGAACTGAGGATTGATACAGGCCATGGAAAATGCGCACACACCAACCCCATCCCCCAGTGGCATGGTGGTGCAGTGGTGGGGAGTCTGATGGGGGTGGATGGAGCAATTTCTCTGAGGCCAGGGAACCAGTGCTTCTTGGGCTGCTTTGCCTCCCAGCACATGACTTTCATCTTCAGTCTGATGGCCTCAGCAACAGCTTGGACCACACGGCCCCTCCTGGCTAGAGCGCCTAAGCTCAGGGCTTCTCTCTGGTTGGTTCATGTTTAAAAGTGTGTCCATCTCTAATCCTGCATTGACTGCTCCAATCTGGGGGTGGCTTAGCCTGATCGGGTTCCTAGGTTGAGGGGGACCGAGGAATCAGAGATGGGCTGTGGGTTGGCCTTGGTCTCCTCTTATCTCCTCTTGAGGTTCAGTCAAGCCGGTTCTAGGCAGTTAACAGCCACAATGGAGAACATTTATCGGGGACACATGGCTTCTTCCAGGCATGTTCTCTTGCCTGCAGCACCCTGTTTGCTCATTCATTCATTCATTCATTCATTCATTCATTCATTCAACGTTTTCATGATGCTTTCCATGTGCTACGAGACGCGTAAGGTCCACAGGAGGGAATCACAAACAGAAACTCAGTTCTTGGCCTGGCGCGCTGCAGGTGAACCAGGACAGCCATCGGCCAAAGAACAGATAAATAAAGCTGCAGAAAAGGCTTCCTTCCAGTTCCGGGCCTGTGGAGGATTCTAAGTGAGCCAGGATGTGATTTATTACCCTGGATGAACGGTATCATTGATTTCTTCTTTCTTTCTCTATTCACTGGGCACTCTCTTGGACCTCCATGGCTAAGGTCCCACATACTTGGATGGTTTATGGAGCACTTAGTGCCAGATGCTGTTATTGCGTCTTGTCCCTACAAGGGTGCCAGGAGGGAGGCATCATCAACCTCTCTGACTCCTGTGAGGCTGGATTGGTGATGTGTTTTGCCCACTTTTGTCTAGCCAGTAAAGGGCTACCCTGCTGATTGAGATGGTGCTATTTTATTATCATGACCGGGATCACGATGGCAGCAGTAGACAGTTTCTCTTCCTTGCAGAGTTCACCTGGTGACTGTCCACGTGCAAAGTATGTATATCATGCACTATGTGCAAATTAGCAAGGTGGCCTCTGCCTCATGTCACATGAAGGAACCGCTCTGTGGGGATAAGGGTCTGAGACAAAGCTGCTGAGTTTGGGATTTGAACTCAGGCCTGCCTGGTCCTTGACAAAAAGGGTGTTGTGGGGAGGCAGAGACAGGAAGATGCCTGGTGGTCTCTGGCTAGCCAGTCTAACCAAAGGACAAGAGCCCCAGATTTAGTGAGTGATTTGGTCTCAAAAAATAAGGTAGAGAGAAGCCGAGATGTCTGATGGCAACCTCTGGCTTCCACATGCATGTGGACACATGTATGTGTGTGTGTGCACACACACACAACTAGAAACAGTGGAAATGGAACAGCTTCACAGCGGGAAGCTTTGGTACACCCGCAGTCCCTGCCTGGGGAGCTGGGCTGCTTCCTGGGTCTCAGTGTGGAGTTCCAGCTCACAGGTCCAAGCCGGATCAGACTCAGGTTCCCCAAGTTCTCAGAGGCACCCCTGGAGCCCTGCTCTCCCCCCCCCCGCTTCTTTCCTTTCGCTTACATCATCATGCATTTTTCTATTATTTACAAAGAGCCCTGATTTAGATGCCCCAACCCCCTCCGCTTATTAAAAAAAAAAAAGAAGGAAAAAAAAACAAAACAAAGCAAAAACACCTGTTTAAAAAAAGAAGCACCAATTCTTCTAGCAGTGAGTGTCTCCTGCTCAGAGGCCTCATCACAAGCGAAGAACAAGGCCCGCACAAATGGATATGGAAATTAAACCCACAATCTGGGCACACACTTGTTTGACAAGTGATAATTAACTGCTGACAATATAATTTCAGGCTGGATGCAAATGTGGTTTTCATTAAAAAGTAATCAAAAAGATGCTCGCATCTGGGAGTGTGGGCTCCAGCAGCAGAGCCCGGTTCTTCTGCTATGAGATACTTAGGGTTGGGGTGTTTTTTGTTTAGAAGGGGCACAGAAGCTGATACTGACATTGGGAGAAGTCCTCAGGGCATCCTGCAGAAGGTGATCCATCATTTTGTCCCACAGTAAGGCTCCAACATCCTCCCCTGGGATCTCTGGTCTCAAAAAGTATCTAGGGTTGGTGTGGCAAGAGACAGATCTGACTTAGTTTGGGTTCTGACTTTCAGTTCTGAAAATATCCCTTTCCAATCCCTGGGGATGTTTCATCATAGCAAAATGGTCAGGGAGTAGAGAGAAATGGCCAGGTGGAGTGGGAAGCAAGGACGTGAACTGGTGTAGCAGCTGCCTTCCTCAAGCTCTGGCATCAATTTGGCACCTCAGAAAATAACCTGTAGGCTGATGGGATCAGTCTACAGTCAGCTTGCTTAATGGCTGTAGGCCTGTGATGGGAAGGACATCGTGGTGGTGAGGTGAGGTGGGAAGCCATGGCAGAGGGAAACTGTGGGAGAGCAAGGAAGCTGTCTTGGTTAGGGTTTCTATTGCTGTGACGAGACATCATGACCACTGCAACTCTTATGAGGGAAAACCATTTAATTGGGGTGGCTTACATTTTCAGAAGTTTAGTTCATTATCATCATGGTACAACATAGGGGTGTGCAGGCAGTCATGGTGCTGGAGAAGGAGATGAGAGTCCTACATCTTGACCCACAGACAACAGGAAGTGGTCTGTGTTTCACACTGAGTTAAGCTTGAGCAAAGGAGATCTCAAAGCCCATCTCCAGAGTGATACACTTCCTCCAACAAAGCCACACCCACTTCAACAAAGGCACACCTCTTAATAGTGCTTCTTCCTATGAGCTTATGGAGGCTTATAGGGACCAATTACATTCAAACCACCACAGGCGCTCACTTTATGGTTGCTGGTGAGTCTGATCTGGCTTTCTCTTCCCATTTATGCTCTGTCTGACCCTCAGCCTATGGGGTGGGCTGCCATATGTGAGTCTGCTCTGGCTTTCTCTTCCCATTTATGCTCTGTCCGACCCTCAGCCTGTGGGGTGGGCTGCCCATACTCTGGGTGAGCCATCCGCACATTCAGGGTAGCTGTCACACATGCTATAGACTTTCCCAATGCTGATTGTCTCTGGAAATGCCCTCACAGACAGACCGAGAAGTGCTTTGGGAATGTATGAGGCATCTCTCAGTCCAATCAAGTGGACGATCAAGATCAATCTTTGCCCTCACCACTAAAAAGCTTCAAACTCTTGGTTGCATGATAAAAGTTTGGGTTTGATTCTCTCCAGTGACAGGAGATGGTGAGATCTTGGGTACAGAAAGAGAAATGCATAAAGTTCAGCCTTTCAGGGGCCGAACACCAGTGACAGTCTGTACACAATAAGAACAACCCATTTCCAAGAACCAGGAGGCAGCAGGGGAGTGGGCGGTATTAGGGACAGAATGTTCTGCCCCCTACAGGCTCATGCATCACTGGTGCTATTTAGGCAGAACTTTTGGTAGGTGGGACTCAGCTGGAGGAAGTGGGTTGCTAGGGGCTATGGCTTCCTGGTCCTCAAAGATATGACTAATTCACACTTCTGGGGCTTCTGCCTGCACAGGCCAACTCCAAACACAGCGCCTTGCCTGCCATGATGGACAGAGTCCTCTGAGCCTTCTGCTTGGCTCTGAGAGGAAAGAGGACTTCTTTCCTTGGGTAATCGTGCCTACAGTTTATCTGTCTTTGGGTAGTGTCCCAAATGTGCATTGTAGATTTTGCTTATAAACCTCCAGACTAAGCAGTTAAGATATAACTGACAGTAGGCCGGGGCATTTCTGAAACATCAGGTAGAAGTCAATCCAGAATTGTTTCCAGAGCGGTGCAGTTTCCTTTAGGACCATGTTCTCTCAGATGAAGACAAATGAGAAAACAACTTGCCATGATGAGGAGTTGTTGTCTTAGCTTCTCCTGCTGTTGCTGTGATAAATACTCTTGACACAAGTAACCTGAAAGTGTAGATGCAAGTTTCTGTCCCACCTGGTCCCACAACCATTCAGTCCCAAAGAAACACACAGAGGCTTATATTAATTATAAACTGTTTGGCCTATTAGCTCAGTCTTATTGTTAACTAGCTCTTACAACTTAAATTAACCCATAATTCTTGGCTATGTTTAGCCATGTGGCTTGGTACCTTCTCTCAGTAAGGTATTCTCATTTTGTTTCTTCTGTGTTTGGCTAGTGACTGTGTCTCTGTCTTTCTTCTTCCCAGAATTCTCTTAGTCTGCTAGTACTTCCTGCTTGGCTACTGGCTAATCAGTATTTTATTAAACCAATATGAGTGACAAATCTTTACAGTATACAAAAGCATTATCCCATAGCATGAATGAGAAAGGGTTAATTTTGGCTATCAGGTCCAGGTTAGATTATTACCACAGGTTAGCCATGGGAGCATGAGTTCAAGACAACTGGTCGCTTTGTCTCAGGAAGTTTGTTTTCTTTTCCCTTTCGGGTCAGAACTGAGCCCACAAAATGGTGCCACGCATGGTTTGGTGTGTCTTCTATCTCATTTCACCCAATTAGGAAGATACCTTACAGGTGTGCCCACAGGCTAACCTAACCTACATAATCCCTCATGGAGACTTTTTTGCCTGCTCACACCAAGTTAACAGTTGAGACTAATGAAAGCCAGTACCATTAAAACAAACAAACAAACAAGCAAACAAACAAACAGCCAGGGGCGAGAGAGATGGCTCAGTGATTAGGAGCACTGGTTGCTTTTTCTAGAGGTCCTGGGTTCAATTCCCAGCACCCACACAGCAGCTCACAACTGTCTGTACCAAGTTCCAGGGGATCCAATACCCTCACACAGACATACATGCACGCAAAACACCAATCAGTGTACATCAAATAAAACTAAATAAATCATCAAAAAGAAACCAAAGCATTTTAAAAATATAAAAACAACACTGATAGAAATCATGATGCAATTAAGTCGGTGAAAGCTTAAAAGATAAAAATCAAAATCGCAGGCTTAGAATATGCTATAAAAAAGAACAGCTGGATTAGGAAAGCAGAAACCTAGTCCTACAGCATGTAGTCATACAACTAGAAAAGTCTCCAAGGGAAGACTGGAGAGTTAGGTAGGACTGGGGAAGAATCAGCCCACTGAAACACGGATGGGAGGAAATGACCTTGAGTGCACCACAGAGAGGACCAGAGACTTGAGGGAAGAATGGGAAAGTCTTGCAATCCCTCATCGATACCAAGACATTTCTCAGAGTCCACAAGGACCTTGAGGTCATAGTTTTAAGACGTCACTGTAACGAGCAAGTGCAGGAACTGCCTGCCTCGGTATGGCAGGGGAGACATCACTCCCACTCATCCAAGAAGCTGTACAGATTGAAATCAACAGCTCTTCTGACTCCACCAGAGAACCGAGGCTCTTAGCGTAAGCCATGATGATCAAGTCTGGTGGGATGGCTGGAACTGGAGAGTCTCAGTAGAGATGAGTCTGCACAGGCAGCTGCAACCACGCACTAGTAGGAAAACATAAACACTTTTGAGAAGTTTTTAGAAGGTGAGTGTGAGCTAGTGTGGGGTTGAGAAATCACACCGTGTGTCAGAACCTTAAGAATCCCCTAACTGTGTAAAGAAATATTAGAATATTTTCTTTAGGCAAAAGGAAAAGGATGCATTTGAATGCTTGAGTCTGTAAAAAAGAGGGTTGGAAGGAAAAGACAATAAGAATAAAAATAAAACTTTTGGTTTTTTTAATATATATTTTTTATTTATTTTTATTGAGCTCTACATTTTTCTCTGCTCACCTCCCTGCCTCTCCCCTCCCTTTAAATCCTCTCCCAAAGTCCCCATGCTCCCAATTTACTCAGGAGATCTAGTCTTTTTCTACTTCCCATGTATATTAGATTCATGTATGTCTCTCTTAGAGTCCTCACTGTTGTCTAGGTTCTCTGGGATTGTGATTTGTAGGCTGGTTTTCTTTTCTTTATGTTTAAAAACCACTAATGAGTGAGTATATATGATAATTGTCTTTCTGGATCTGGATTACCTCACTCAAAATGATGTTCTCTAGCCCCATCCATTGTTTTCTTTTTTAATCCTCAGTTATGTTCACCCCTTTTCTTGTTACTGTGACGAAATCCCCAACAGAGCAGCCTAAAGGAGAGAGGCTCATTTTAGCCCACAGCTTGGAGGGCACAGTCCGCTGCCATGGCGGGAAAGACTGGATTTGCTCTACTTATAGTGGTGGGAACTTGCAGTGTGGCTTGTTCACATGCTGGCAGATCAGGAAGTGGAGCTCTAGACCAGCAGTGGATGTGGGTTTAACCTTCAGGGCCTGCTGTCCTCAGAGACCCACTGCAGGCTAGGTCTCATGTTCCAAAGTTTTCCCAACTCTGACTCCTTAAAACCTCATCACCAGCTAGAGACCAAGTACTCAAACACTGGATGGAGCCCATGGAGGGACATGGCACACTCAAGCAAAAACAGCCATTCAGAATCATCTTTAACTATTCGAAGTAATAATAGGGATTATATATTGAGTAATTATCACATATAGGAAAGTAAAATGATTGACAGTCCTGTCCAGGGAATGCTGTTATAATATAACTGTGCTAGATACTGAATGGAGCAGTGCTGTTTGAAGATGAGCCCAGGTTAGAAAAGTCTATAGTATAAACTCTAGGAAAGTCACTAAAATTTCTTTGAAAAGGAAATAAAAAAGCATGGTGTTGTAGCATATATCTATAATATCTCAACATCTTGGGATGTGAGGCAGGATGATCAGAAGTTCAAGGTCATCCTTGAGACCAGCCTGGGATATATGAGGCCCTGTCTCACACAAAACAAAACAAAATCCATGAAGTATAATGGACACATAGAACAGTACAAACTTCACAGTTAAAACAGCAAAACCATGGTAGCAAACAGAAAACAGTTACAAACATGATCTTATAAAGTGAGATGCATGAGACCAGGGACGTTTACAGAAAGAGGACTGAGTCAGTGACCTAAGCCAGGGCAGGCCTGAGACAGCAAACTCCATAGAAGCTGGTACAAGGGAGCAACTGCTGAAGGAGTAGGCCCGAGCCAGGACCTCTGAAGCATGAGTCTGGGACCTCTGAGGGAGTAGACCTGAGCCAGAACCTCTGTGGGACCAACCCCAAGCTAGGGACCTCTACAGGAGCAGATCCAGACCAGGGACATTTACAGAAACAGGACTGAGCCAGTGACCTAGGCTGGAGCAGGCCTGAGACAGTGAACTCCACAGGAGCAGGAAAAAGGGAGCAACCATTGAAGGAATAGGCTGGAACCAGAGACTTTTGTGGATTTGGGCATGAGTCTGGGACCTCCAAGGGAGTAGGCCTGAGCCAGGACTTATGTGGGTCTGGAACTGTGGCCCTGACTGCACCACAAGAAGCAACCATCTGAGCCTTGGATCCACTGGCACCTGGAAAATTGATCACCAGAGTCACAGACAGCCCCAACTATACCTATGAGAAGAAAAGATAGATATACAAGGTAAGAACACACACAACACCACAAAGAGCAAGACATCAGTAAAAACTAGTGACCCTACAACAGCAAGACTTGAACAACCAAATATAGATGAAGCAGAAGAAAATAACCTAAAAAATAACTTTAGGAGAATGTTTGAGGCCCTTAAAGAGGAAATGGAAGAAAATGGTGGTGCATGCCTTTAATCTCAGCACTTGGGAGGCAGAGGCAGGTGGATCTCTGTGAGTTTAAGGCCAGCCTGGTCTACAAGAGCTAGCTCCAGGACAGGCTCCAGAGCTACACAGAGAAACCAAAACCCTGTCTTGAAAAACAAACAAACAAACAAACAAACAAACAAACAGACAAACAGACAAACAAAAGAAATGGAGGAAAAGACAAACAAAAAATTGGAAGACATCAACAAATCCCTTAAAGAAAACCAAGAAAAAGCAATCAAACATATGAAAGAAACTAATCAGGACTTGAAAATTGAAATTAGAGAATAAAGAAAACACAAACTGAGGGAATTATAGAAACAGAAATCATGAGAAAACCATCAGGAACCACAAATCCAAGCATAAGCAGCAGAATACAAGAGATGGAAGAGAGACTCTCAAGTGCTTAAGATACAATAGAAGAAATAGACTCATCAGTAAGAGAAAACATTAAATCTAACAAAATCTTAACCCAAAATATCCAGGAAATATGGGACATCATGAAAAGACCAAACCTAAGAATAATAGGTACAGAAGAAGGAGAGGAAGTTCATCTTAAAGGCACAGAAAATATATTTAACAAAATAATAGAAGAAAACTTTCCCAATCAAATGAAAGATATGCTTATGAAGGTACAAGAATCTTACAGAAGACCAAATAGACTGGATCCAAAAAAAGTCCCCTTGCCACATGATAATCAAAACACTAAACATACAGAATAAAGAAAGAATATTAAGAACTGCAAAGGAAAAAGGCCAAGTAACATATAAAGGCAGACCTATCAGAATTTCACCTGACTTGTTAAGGAAACAATGAAAACCAGAGGTCTTGGTTAAGCGTTATACAGACATTAAGAGACCATGGATGCCAGCCCAGACTACTATACCCAGCAAATCTTTCAATTACATAGAAGGAGAAAACAAGATATTTCATGAAAAACCAGATTTAACCAATACCTAGCCACCAACCCAGCCCTACACAAAACACTAGAAGAAAAACTCCAACCCAAGGAAATTGGCTACATCAACAAAAACACAGACAGTTGATGATTTCATACAGCAAATCCCAAAGAAGTGAAAACCACACAAAATAACTCACCAAAACCAAAAACTAAATTAACAGGAGATAGCGATCACTGGTCATTAATATCTCTTAACATAAATGGACTCAACTCATCTATAAAAAGATGCAGGCTAACAGACTGGATATGAAAACAGAATCCATCCTTCTGCTACATACAAGAAACACACCTCAACCTCAAAGACAGACATCATCTCAGAGCAAAGGGTTGGGAAAAATTTTCCAATCAAATGAACCTAAGAAACAAGCTGGTGTAGCTATCCTAATATCTAACAAAATAGACTTCAAGCTAAAATCAATCAAAAGAGACAAAGAAGGACATTTCACATTAGTCACAGAAAAAAATCCATCAAGAGGAAATCTCAATACTGAATATCTATGCCCCGAATATAAGGACACACTCATATGTAAAAGAAACACTTCTAAAGCTTAAATCATACATTAAACCCCACACACTTCAACACTCCACTCTCACCCCTGGACAGGTATGTCAGACAAAAAATGAGCAGAGAAATAAGGGAACTAACATATATTATGACTCAAATGGACTTAACAGACATTTATAGAACATTCCATCCAAACACAAAAGAATATACCTTCTTCTCAGCACCTCAAGAAACCTTCTCAAAAACTGACCACATACTAGGTAACAAAACAAACCTCAACAGATACAAAAAATTGGAATAATTCCATGTATTTTATCAGGTCACCATGGCTTAAAATTAGAATTCAACAGCAATACTAATTCCAGAAAGCCCACAAACACATGAAAATTAAACAATGCTCACCTTGAAGCATCAATGGATTTTGGAAAAAATAAAGGGAGAAATTAAAGACTTCCTAAAATTCAATGAAAATGACCATATAACATAGCCAAATTTATGGGACACAATGAAAGCAATATTAAGAGGAAAGCTCATAGCACTAAATGCCTATATAAAGAAGCTGGAAAAAAATCCCACACTAGTGAATTAACAGAACATTTAAAAACTTTAGAACAAAAAGAAGCAGACTCACCCAGGAGAACTAGATGGGAGGAAATAATCAAATTGAGAGCTGAAATCAACAAAATAGAAACAAAGAAAACAATACAAAAAATCAATGAGACAAAGAGTTGGTTCTTCGAGAAAATCAACAGAATAGACAAACCTTTATCCAAACTAACCAAGAAGCAAAGAGAGAATATCCAAATTAACAAAATCAAAAATGAAAACGATAACATAACAACAGACACGAAGGGAATACAGAGAATTATTAGGTCATACTTAGGAAAACCTGTACTCCACAAAATTGGAAAACTTAAAGAAAATGGACAACTTTCTGGATAAATATCACTTACCAAAATTAAGACCAGATAAGCAAATTAAATAGACCTATAATGGCTAAAGAAACAGAAACAGTCATCAACAGTCTCCCAACCAAAAAAAGCCGAGGACCAGATGGTTTCAGCTCAGAATTTTACAAGATTTTCAAAGAAGAACTAATACCAATACTTCTCAAATTGTTCAACACAATAGAAACAGAAGGAACATCACCAAACTCTTTTTATGAGGTTACAATTACCCTGATACCCAAGTCACATAAAGACATCACTAAAAAAGAGAATTATGGGCCAATTTCACTCATGAACATTGATGTAAAAATACTAAATAAAATATTGGTAAATCGAATCCAGGATCACATCAGAAACATCATCCACCATGATCAAGCCAGCTTCATCCCAGAGATGTCGGGATGGTTCAACATACAAAAATCTGTCAACATAATCCACCATATAAACAAACTGAAAAATAAAAACCACATGATCATCTCATTAGATACTGAAAAAGCTTTTGACAAAATACAATATCTTTTCATGATATAGGTCTTGGAGAGAGCAAGAAAATACTTAAACATAATAAAGGCAATATACAGCAAGCCAACATCAAAATAAATGAACAGAAACTCACAATGATCCTGCTGAAATCAGGAACAAGATAAGGTTGTCCACTCTCTCCTTATCTATTCAATATAGTTATTGAGGTCCTAGCTAGAACAATAAGACAACAAAAGGAGATCAAGGGGCTATGAATTGGAAAAGAAGAAGTCAAACTCTCACTGTTTGCTGATGATATGATAGTTTACATAAGCGACCCCAAAAATTCTAACAAGGAACTTTTACAACTCATAAACACTTTCAGTAATGTAGGAGGATACAAGAGGATACAAGATTAACTAAAAAAAAAAAAAATCAGTAGCCCTCCTTTACACAGATGATAAATTGGCTGAGAAAGAAATCAGAGAAATATCACCCTTCACAACAGCCACAAATAGCATAAAATATCTCGGAGTAACTCTGACAAAAGAAGTGAAACACTTGTATGGCAAGAACTTTAAATCTTTGAAGAAAGAAATTGAAGAAGACACCAGAAAGTGGAAAGATCTCCCATACTCTTGGTTAGGTAGAATTAACATAGTAAAAATGGCAATCTTACCAAAAATAATCTACTGATTCAATGCAATGCCCATCAAAATTTCAGCAAAATTCTTCACAGACCTTGAAAGAATGGTACTCAATTCATATGGAAAAGCAAAAAACCCAGGATAGCCAAAACAATCCTGTACAGTAAAGGAACTTCTAGAGGCATCACAATCCCTGACTTCAAACTCTACTACAGAGCTACAGTACTGAAAACAGCCTAGTATTGGCATAAAAACAGACAAGAGGACCAATGGAACCAAATTGAAGATCCAGATATGAATCCACACACCTATAAATACCTGATTTTTGACAAGCAAAAAATATCAAATGGAAAAAAGAAAGCATATTTAACAAATGGTGCTGGCATAACTAGTTATCAACATGTAGAAGAGTGAAAATAGATCCATATCTATCACCATGCACAAAACTCAATCCAAATGGATCAAAGACCTCAACATAAAGCCAGCCACACTGAACCTCATAGAAGAGAAAGTGGGAAGAACACTTGAATACATTGACACAGGAGACCACTTCCTAATTATGACCCCAGTAGCACAGACACTGAGAGAAACAATTAGTAAATGGGACCTCATGAAACTGAAAAGCTTCTGTAAAGCAAGGGACACGGTCAACAAAACAAAATGACAGCCTGCAGAATGGGAAAAGATCTTCACCAACCCCACATCAGACAGAGGTCTGATCTCCAAAATATACAAAGAATTAAAAAAATTGGTCATCAAAAGACCAAATAATCCAATAAAAAATGGAGTACAGACCTAAACAGAGAACTCTCAACAGAGGAATCTAAAATGACTGAAAGACTCTTAAGGAAATGTTCAACATCCTTAGTCATCAGAGAAATGCAAATCAAAACAACTCTGAGATTTCATCTTACACATATAAGAATGGCCAAGATCAAAAACACTGACCACAATTTATGCTGGAGAGGTTATGGGGTAAAGGGAACATTTCTGCATTGCTGGTGGGAATGCAAGCTGGTACAACCCCTTTGGATGTCAGTGTGGCGATTTCTCAGAAAATTAGAAAACAACCTTCCTCAAGACCCAGCATTACCACTTTTGGGTATATATCCAAAGGATGCTCAAGCATACCACATGGACATGTGCTCAATTATGTTCATAGCAGCATTGTTTGTCATAGCCAGAACCTGAAAACAACCTAAATGCCCCTCAACCAAAGAATGGATAAGGTAAATGTGGTACATTTACACAATGGAGTACTACACAGCGGAAAAAAAAATGACATCTTGAAATTTGCAGGCAAATGCATGGATCTAGAAAACATCATATTGAGTGAGGTAACCCAGACCCAAAAAGAAAATTATCATATGTACTCACTCATAAGTGGTTTTTAAACATAAGGCAAAGAAAACCAGTCTACAAATCACAATCCCAGAGAACCTAGACAACAATGAGGATCCTAAGAGAGACTTACGTAGATCTAATCTACATGGGAAGTAGAAAAAGACAAGATCTCCTGAGTAACTTGGGAGCATAGAGACCTTGGGAGAGGGTTTAAGAGGAGGGGAGAGGCAGGGAGGTGAGCAGAGAAAAAAATGTAGAGTTCAATAAAATCAATTAAAAAAAAGAAAAACAAACAAGACAAAAAAAGAAAAGAAAAAAAACAAGAAAAAAATAAAGTGAGAAACACTAACAATCACTTCCAGTGTCATTTGATCTAAATCTACCAATTAAAAGATAGACACCCAGGGCCTGGAGAGATTTCTCGGGTGTTAAAAGTACTGGCTGCTCTTACAGAAGACTTGGGTTCAATTCCCAGCATCTACATGGAGGCTCAAAACTATCTGTAACTCCAGTTCCGGGGGATATGATGACTTCTGGGCTCCACAGGCACCAAGCACACATGAGGTACACAGACATAAGTGTAGGCAAAACACCCACACACGTAAAATATGAGCAATAAAAAGAGGTCAGTCAATAGGTACACTTGGGCAGATGAAGCCCCTGGAAGGGGCTGGGAGTGGGGCTTATTGCTAATGTTCTGTTTACTGTGTGAGCATCTTGTACCTGGTAAGCATTATGATTTGTGTGCTTTCCTTTAAGAACTGTGTATCATCAAAGCATTCACACTGAAAAAGACAACCGGAGTTGGGCTTAGCAGTTAAGAATGACTGCTTGCTCTTCCAGAGATCTGGATTTGGTTCCCAGTGCCTATGTGGGGTGGCTCACAACTGCCTGGGGATAGGATGCCCTCCTGTAGCTTCTACAGGTACCCATGTACACATACATATACACACAAAAATAAAGTAAATTTGTAAAAATGATACCAGAGAAAGACCTGGTTTCCTAGGAAGAAACAAACTGGGGAAGAGTACAGACTTCTTAGCTGCAGCAACAGAGACCGGAAGGCAGTGGAACAGGGTTTTCAGCATCAACGGAAATGACAGAAGAATCCTCCAGTCAGCTACACTTCCATTCAAAGTTAAGGTAGAAAAGGAGCTAATTTCAGACATAATTCATCACTCATAGGGCCAGACTCAGAGACCAGACAGACACCTGACATATTTCAGGGGTGGTGTGGCCAGTGGGAGGAGTGGCTCCAGGTATCCTGTTGTGCAGAGAAACCACTGGCCGGCTTTGGTCACATGGCCCAGCAGCAGGGAGCAATGAAAGCTAAGCTGCTACTCAGGCATTTACGGAGAAACCCAAACACTAAGGAGACCAAATTCTAAGATCCCTGTGCAGCTCCTGGGATGGGAGGCTGTACACCACCATGGGTGTGTTTATTAAAGTGTAAAGGTCACCCAACCAGTAAGAGAGGCTGAATAGACCTTTTCCAAATTGGTAGAGGGAATTAAGGGCTTAAGAATCGCTACCTCTATAATGTAGGGCAGGAAATGAGAAAACCACAGAGAGGGCTCAGGGAAGCTGCTGTTAGGTAACAGTGAGTCAGAAGGGGGAAGCCTTTGTCTGGCTGTCCCACTCATGAGTGACTTAATGACATCACTGCTCCGAGCCTCAGAGTCCTTCTCTACACCTTGGTAGGACAATGGCCCCTGCAATGTCATGAAGGGACAGTGGCCTCAGCACAGGCCAATGCAGACAGGGCTGAGCTCTGACTTCTCTTCCCCGAGTCTTGTGGAGCCCGAGTCTTGTGGAGCCATCCTGCTCTGTGTGGCTCTCTCTTTTCTCCCGTGACAAAGAGCTTTCTGCATCCAAGCTTCATTGTGTCAGAGAATGAGAGATTATCACACAGGCTCAGACAGCCGCTCGGGATCTTTCCCAGTGACAGAGACAAGAAGTGCCTCTGATAAATTCCACTTTATCTTGGCTCTTCACTTGAGTGATAATGGCCACAGCCATGTCCTGAATGCTAGAGCCAAGGCCCATGCTGTTTTTACCCACGCTGCCTCCCACCCCCACCTGTACTTTTCCAGGTGAGTGCACTCCCATTCCATAAACACCAGGTGATGCAGGTTTGAAAAGTGAGCCATCAAGGACATGGCTAAGCTGTGACCCAGACCCTGGGTCTGTCTGAGTGTGAAGTGTGTGGTTATTTAAGTTCCAGAAGCTTCTGATCCTCCAGTGATGGAAGACTGGCTTTGGTGGGAGTTCTTCCCAGAGAGGGAGCTGGGGCTGCCACAAGAGAGTGAACAGAGGGTGAGAGAGAGGGGGGGGATGGGGAACAGAGCAGAGACATTGGGCAGAGCCAAGGTGAGCCAGAGCTGCTACCCCACCTGATGCCATTGGCTGAGGTGAGGACACAGGACAGTCTGTGGGGACAACAAAAGTCCCCACAGTAACATGTGTTCACAGGCCCTGGGGGAAATCCCAATTAACTGCCACTAGGTCTTTTTACCCCAAGTTATAGTAAAAGGTGACCGATGCTATGTGGAAGGACCATCTGCCCATGCACAGCTGACCTTGAAGTCTCTATCTCAGCAGCCTGGCCAGCTCTGGAGATGAGAGATGAAGTCCAATCCCCTCAGAGGGGCATGGAGGCCCTGTGTGTCTAGCCTGTGCTCCCTCGCCTGCCTCATCTTTCACTCTAACCTCCAGTTAGACCCACCTACAGCTTCGGATCCTCTGAGCATCCCATTATCTCACTTAACTTCTCATTCCATGCAATCAAATGCTCTGCCCCAGACAGAATTAAACCCCTGTGTTGACAGAGGTTTCCATCCTTCCGGGTCCTGCAGTTGTTCAGTCCCAAAGAAACACACAGAGGTCTACATTAATTATAAACTTGTTGGCCTATTAGCTCAGACTTTTTGTTAACTAACTCTTACATTTTAAATTAACCCATAATTCTTGTCTGTGTTAGCCATGTGGCTTGGTACCTTTATCAGTGAGGCATTCTCATCTTGCTTCCTCTGTGTCTGGGTGACAACTGCAGACTGAGCCTTTCCTCTTCCCAGAATTCTCCTGTTCTGGTCGCCCTGCCTATACTTCCTGCCTGACTACTGGCCAATCAGCATTTTATTAAGCCAATACAAGTGACAAATCTTTACAGGGTACAAGGCCGTTGTCCCACAGTACCCCTTTTGTCTCCCTACTTTTTCATTGCTGTTTTCTTTTCCTGGAAAGCCCTATTTTCTACTGCTCACCCAAGTGAACTTCCTACCCCATCTTTCATGACCTCTTGCCCTCTTACACTCAATGTCTTCCTCTTTGTCCTCCAATATTGTGATCCCCCTGTCTGAGCAGGCCCCACTGCCTAGGGGTCCTGTCTGAAGCTGTGACTGCTTGAGGATGCAGGTGAGTATCTGATACACATTTGTCAGAAGCCCCAGTTGGGCCATTGTTACTTTGGTCAACTGTCCTCTCTTTGTGAGGGTCATAGACCATGACATCCCTGGTTTCTGTCCTAGTCTTTTTTCCTCCAGAGCCCAGTTTGAGCCTGACATAGAGTCAAAACTGAGTTCATCACAGTTACTTCAAGGCTACCAAGTCGCCCCCTGAACTGTCCCAAGCCTCTTTTGTTGTTAGGTGACCTTGGTCAACTCTGTTCACACAGGAACCAGTTCCCTCTAGATTCATATGGACAACTGAGAGTCCCTGTATTGAAGGGGACAGTGTTGAACAGTGAGGGTGGTCTGGTGGGGTCAAGCTCAGAAGAGGAGTTCATCTGGTTCAGGGGACCTATGTGTAGTACACTGGCCTTCGGTGGAGAAGCTGACCTGGAATGAGCAGATATAACTGTGAAGGGATTCTAGGATAACCAAAGATAGAGCTGAATACTCACTGTTGTGAGGTAGGACCATGGGATCATCATCAATCAAGTCTTTGCAAAGGACACTGGATCTCTTGCTTCCTCCAGGCCAAAGTCAGGCAAATATTACCCACTGTGGTCCCTGTGAGGTCAGAGCCTTATGCTAACCTCTCATCAATGTGGCTGCATCAGTCTCAGTGTGGAGACCTGGGCTCTGGTCCCCTGCTCATGGACTAGTTACTGTCACTCAGAACAATGTCCTGGCCTCACTCGTCCCCTGTGCCCCTGTGTGCTCCGTGCGTGCACTTTCTGCTTCTGGAGCCTCAGATGTGAGCACAGGATGGAGTGCAGAGACAGGAGGCCTCTGATGCAGACAGAGCAAGTGACAGCTCGGAGGAGAGTTTGAGGACAGGGAGCTATGATGCCACAGCTAGAAGAACGCTAGGCTTAACACATAGAGCACGCAAGCCTATATGCAATTATTTCTCTTTGCTCTTGATTGTGAAGAGCCGTTTGAAATTCCTGCCTTGGCCTCCCCACAATCACACACTAGGCTGGAATTGTAAAGTTGTAACAAACCTGTTCCCCCCGAAATTGCTTTTTGTCTGTGTGTTTCATCACAACCACAGTGCTGTTTTCTAAGAAAGCGTCAATCTTTTCCAGGAAAGAGGTCACCCACGCCTTCCCAGGGGGGTGAGCAAGGAGAAGAGAAATGGAGGACCAGGACTTGTAAGTCCAAATCCTGGGGGCAGCCCTTTGCTGCTGTCACTCAGCCGGGTCTGCCCTCCACTCCAGAGTCTCTTTGCTTCTTACCTGATGAAACTAACCTTCATTATTAGCTCCCTTTATGCCCTGTGTGGATTCTTCTCTTTGGGAGGGAGGGGCGTCTATTCTTCAATCCACAGCTGCAGTGGGGAGCTTGAATTACTCCTAAAACATCTGCTGGACAGAGAGACCACCATGCCCCAGTCAGCCCAATCAATTCCCTCCTGCTGTGTGCTGAGCCCCTGCTCTGTCCTTGACACCATACTAGAGGCTGAGACACTGCGAAGAGCTAGGCAGGGTCCTGGCCTTGGTGTGGAGTGGGAAGGAAGAGCATGTGTCGAAAGAAGATCCCTTTGTGAGCCTCAGGGACACAGGCAGGGAGTAAGAAAGACTGAGAGTTTGGGGACCCATCATCATCTTGAGGACCCCGTGGCAGAGGACTTCTGAGTCCACAGCTACAGTCTCCGGAGCATCTTTTCTGAGTCCTGTGGCGGGGGTGGGGGAATGAGCTGCAGCTCCCACGTCAGCTTCTCCTTCCCCCAAAGTCGTTCCCAAACCACAGGGCACACCTTCCCTTGCTAGCGGTAATTATGCCTCCTGGAGGTTAATTTGTAAGGAAACAGCAAGGCAGTTATTTTAACAGCTGATTGTTGAGCTCATGCTGGGGGCTTGCTGTATAATGGGTAATTGTCTGGGACAGAGCAACAATGGAGTCAATTCTGTTTAGCTGTAGCCACCCATCCTGGGGAGCAGCCGGCTTCTGCTCATACTTGTTCAATCATATCCTATCAGATTCTAGCAGAAGCCTTTTCTCTTCTCTGAGAGTATGGGGCCAATTAGCCAAGAGCCCTGTTGAAAGACCCCAAGGACACTGGCAGTGTCTTGCTCCAGCTTACTCCATTAATTTCACCCCCGCTCCTGGGACCAGACTTACGAGTATCTGTTGTGTGTGCTCCTTCACGGAGCAACCCTCTGACTTTGACCTCTACCCATCCATTCATGCTTTCATCCCTTTACCTTTTCAACTAAAGTGAAAATCCATTTTAAAATTAGTTTTCTTGGACGGAAATTTCTGGGATGGTCTTTCTATACAGTTCAGGCTAGCTTTGAACTTGTGAACTTTTTGCTTTCGTCCCCTGCCCCATCTCTTCCATGTGTGAATTTCCACTTTCCCTCCATTGTTAAAGCACCTATTTCTCCCTTCCATTTTCTGGTACTTTATTCATCCAACTTTTTTTTCTCCTCCAATAGTCACTCGTGGGAGCTGGAGATGCAGTTCAGTGGTAGAGTTCTTACCTAGCACACATGAGGTCCTATGTTCAGTCCCCATTGTCAGGAACTATACATCTATCTATCCATCCATCTATCCATCCATCATCTATCTATCTATCTATCTATCTATCTATCTATCTATCTATCTATCTAATTATCTATCTATCTATCTATCTATCTATCTATCTATTCATCTATCTACATACATACATATCCAGCCATTTATTAACTTCTTTTTATCCATATATCCATTCATTCCTTTTTAATTGGCTCATTCATTCATTTATTATTAAAGGACAGAATTCCAACAGTTTAGCTTAAGGGTCGTAATTGGTTTTGTTTTGTAATTTTAGAATGGAGTGGTACAACACTCTATAAAGCAATGAGTGTTCCCATGGGCTGGTTTTATAGACAGAAGAACTGAAAGAAGCAGGAATGATAATAAAAAAAAAAACCCAGAGAGGCCTGGGGAGGAAATGCCATATAAAACCTGTGTGGTGTTGTACACTCATAATCCCAACACCTGGGAAGTGGAGACAAGAGGATGAGGTCAAGGTTATCCTTGGCTACATAATGAGTTCCAGGATAGCTTGGGTTACGTGAGACCCTGTCTCATACTTTCCTTGTTAGAGAAGATAAGCCTTAGAAAATAAGGAAGCTAAGTCATTTGTGACAATATGGACAAATCTGGTGGCCGTTGTGCTAAGTGAGATACTCTGGGAACAGACCCCACATGGTCTCCTAAGTGCAGTCTATGGAGCTGTGCTCATAGGATCAGAGAGTAGATGGAGGTTACCCCGGACTTGGGGTGATGTAAAGAACAGAGAGAAGTCGGTCCAAGGGTGTGAGATTTTAATTAGACAGGAAGAGTAAGATTGGGGGCCATTTTATAGCATGACACCAACAGTGAGGGATGCTAACGGTCATGATGTGACATCATCTTAGAGGCTTTTCTCAGAGCTGTGGACAAAAGAAGGGAGAGAAGGTGTCTTTGGCTCACAGTCTGTGGTTACATTCCATCATGGTGGTGTTCTAATTGTGTGTCTGTTACTGTGGTAAAAATATTCCAACTAGCCAGGCGGTACACACCTTTAATGCCAGCACTCAGGAGGCAGAGGCAGGTAGATCTCTGTGAGTTTAAGGCCAGCCTGGTCTACAAGAGCTAGCTCTAGGACAGGCCCCAAACCACCAGTCAAGATAATCAATCTCTCTTAGACATGGCCACAGACAATCTCTCAGCTGAGACTCCCTCAGATACTATAGAGTATCCAAGACCAATGGCAGGAGACTCCTTTCCCTTCACCCTAAGACGGCCAGATTGCCTCTTCCTCAGCCACTGGAGGAGCCAGCAAGTTCCATGGGAGACAGGGCAGAGGCACTAAGGCACACCGGTGTCTCCAGTGAAGGTGAAGATGAGTTCTTGTTGGAGCTCCGGAGCCCAGACATGTCTAAGGCTAGGATTGGGCAGTCTAGCATCAGGATGTCTCCCCCGGTCTCGGTGTCACAAGATCTCTGGTTGGGCAGGTCCTGGTTGTTCAAGGGGATTAAAATAATTGGATGTTATGTTCACTCAATAGGTGCCCAGTGAACCAGGGGTCATAGAAAGGAGACAGAGCCTGGTACTAGCCCCCTGGTGCCAGCCTGTCTGGAGGAGAGCAGAGGCCAGTCAGGGTGGGAGGACCCGACATGCCAGACTCTGAAAACTTACCAGGTTACAGGTGATACCTGCAGAAGGAACACAGACTCAAAGACACGCAGAAGCCCAAGATGTGCTTGATGGCGTCGAAGCCTTCTTCTAACGCATTGAAAGTGCACGGTTTCCCCGCAGGCACTGAGCTAGCTTGCCTTGTGTGCCGTTCTGTTTAACAGTCTCAGCTATGCAAGAGAGGAAGCATTGTCATCTTTAGTGGAACATAGAACCTCGGAGGGGAAGTCACCTGTCCAGGTCCCTCAGCTGGCAAGAGATTGGATACTTAATACCAATTCCTCTGCTTGTGTGCTCAGAATCCTGGCCCCTCTTCCACTCATGAACACAGTGAAGTCACGAGAGTCAGGCTCCATTGTCACCCACCTGGCCCCTCTGTGTTGTCTGATTTTAGGTAGGGGCAGGTGTTAAAGAGACATGGCTCAGAATGAGGGGTGGCACAGACTAGCTGTGGCTCTCAGAAGCTGAAGCAGGAGAGACAAGGGTATAGTTACCTGCCAATCATCAAAGGATGTTGTCATCTTTGTTACTCTGACCAGGAGTCACTAATCACTGGTCTACTGCAGATGTGTCTGGAATATCGGGCATCTTATCTTTCTGAAGGAGGGAGACCTCATGGGTACCATGGCCAGACCCCATGAGTGGCAGTGAGGTCTTCAAAGCTGAGCATCCCCTTCAGTCAATGAACAAGCACCTATGAGCACCTGCTGAATGCTGGGCATGGGGGCTGTGACAGTGAACCGGGTAGAGCTGATTTCTGACAATGGGGAAGGACCATGGACTCTGCCCTGCCCAGTGTGGCTTCTGTTTCTGTCATCATGCGGAAGTTTCTAGCTCATGTTCCCATCTCTCCTGTTGCTCCATTCCACGCACATCGTTTCCCCATCACACACTGCTATTAGTTGTTTTAATTTGTTTTTAATTTCCCCAGGACCACTGGAAAGGGAAAAATTCAGAAGAACGGCATCCAAACAGTGGATCCAAGCAGAAAACGTCTTGTTCATTCCCATAAGAAATAACTAGGTTAATGCAAATTAATTCAAGGCCGGCTATAACTGCAGAATGAGATGGAGCCTGTTAGCTTCATTTTCTTCCCATGGTATTGATCTATTCATCACCGCAGCTCACCGGGAACAAACACGCTCTTCAAGAACTTCCCAACTGAAAATAAATGCCTCATTAAGTTAAACACGGGGACCTGAGAGTGGCCTTGGTGTTAGGCCACTAATGAATGTCATTACAGGGAAGGCTCCAGAGTCCTCGGAGGGACCTTCTTTCTAGTCTTCAGCAGTTCAGCATCGCGCTTTGTGCGATCAAGGAAGGGGACTGTCCCCGCAGCTTTGGCATGAGGTCCCTGATTAAATCAGCCACCTTTGGCCTGAAAAGAGGCTTGGGAGAGAAAATAGATCCTGGTAATGGGGGTGGGGTAGGGTGGGGTGGGAGTGATGGGCGGGGGAAGTGAGGAGTGTGGTACTTCCACAAGGAGGAAGCTGACTCTCACCTCTAGAGCGAGGGGAGAGAAACAAGGCGGGGCCTGGTTACCCATACCCAGGTGCCACAGCCTCCTCTGATGGAAGGCAGACTTTGCCTCAGGTGGACTCGGGTGCTCTGACGCGGGTGGACCCTTAGAGGCGTCTGTGAAATCCAGCTGGGTTGTGGGGAACTGCTTAGTTGGCAAAGTGCTTGTTCTTCAAGCACAAGGTTTGAGTTTGATCCTCAGGACCCACGTGACAAGCCAGGCATGGCAGTTTGTGCTTGTATTGCCAGCACTGGGGAGGTGGAGCCTGGTGGATTCCTGGGACTTGCTGGCCAGTCAGCCTAGCCCAATCAGAGAGACTCTGTCTTAGTCAAAGTGAGTAACACCCGAGGTTACCCTCTATCTACTTACACACACACACACACACACACACACTGGTGGGGTGGGGAGAATCCAGTTAGATACTTTTGTCCTATACTGAGTATAAGGCTACCAAGTTCCATAGATATTAAATGAAGCCACCCAAGGTCACCTGTGTAAGTAAGACCATTGAGATTTGAACCCAGGTTGGTCTGACTCTGGGTGGAGACCTCTCACTTGAACCCCCTCTGTAACAGGCCCCCAAATCTTGCTAAGACCCAAGATGCTAGCCTGTCTGACACCATCAGACTCTTCTCTGCAACTTACTTCCAGCCCTCCCCCTCCACGCCATCCTGCCTCCTTGTCCTCATATCCTGAGAGTCTGTAGAGCCACAGTCCTTCAGCTGATTACTAAGAAGAAGGGAAAAGTGGAGACATTGCATGTACTTGGGACGTCCTGGTTCAGGGACATATTCTTGGTGAAGACACTCTGATTCTTGGGCCCCTATCAGCAATATGGGAAGAGTCCTTCCTACCCGAGCACTCACTGTGAGGATGGAAGGAACTGCCCTGGTCCTGCTTCTTGCCTGTGCCAAGCCTCCTTGCCACGAGAAAGATTCTGACACAGTCAGCTGGCCCTGGTCCTGCTTCTGTGCCACAGACTCCTGGTATATTCATTTGGGGTCTACTCCCTAGGTAAGTGACCTGTCCCCTCACGGGTGACATATGGAAGAACAGAACTGCCCCCAAACCTGAGTCTGCATGACCAAGGTATCAAAGAATTGCAGAGATGACCAACACAGTCTGGGACCTCTGAGTGCTCACAGGCAGGTAGGGACCAAGAAGTGAGCATCCCCAGACACAGTCCAGGTCCTGGGATGAAGGTTCTGGACACAAAGCCAAACTCTTGGCAAGGGTCTGGGAGAGGATTTGGGAAGTGGCTTGGAGAGGTGATGTTCTAGTTCGCCTTTCAGTTCCTATGATAAAACACTTTGACCAAAAGCAAGGTGGGGAGGGAGGGGCTTATTTCTGCTTATACTTGCTGGTCACAGCCCATCACTGCGAGATGCTAGGACAGGAACTCAAAACAGAAGCCTGAAGCAGAAGCCACAGAGGAAAGCTGTTTGCTGGCTTGTTCTCTGGGCCAGGCTCAGTTTAGTTTTCTTCCTAGCCCAAATCCTCCTGCCTAGGAATGGTGCCGCCAACAGTGAACCAGGCTCTCCCACTGCAGTCATCCGTCAAGGTCATCTTTCACAGATCAGGCCCCACATAGGATAGCCCATCTTGGCAGTTCTTCAACTGAGGTTTCCATGTCCGAGGTGACTTCAGGTTATATCAAGTTAACAGTAAAAATTATCCGGGACAGCGAGTGTTCCTGGGGAGCAGCAGAACTGTCTGTTTGAAGGGACTGCCCTGCTGGAGGCTGGAGCTGCCAAGGTGGGGGACGAGAGGAGTCAATAGATGCGCAGACTCTGATGTCTGCTCTCTTGGTGCCTGGATGCTGTGTGTTCTATGACTTCGTGAGCCGGGGTGTGGGGAGGTGTCCTGAAGCATGTGACAGGATCTGGCTCTACTTTTCCTTTCTCCGCATATGGTCTTACTTGATCCTCATAATCCACAGCCCCCCAAAACAACCCAAGAGGAGTTAGTGTCTCTCTGTGTCTGTTGAGGAATAGGGACTCACAGGTATCCAGTGAGTTAGCAGGGAAGTGCCATTCACGGAAGACAGAGACCATTTTCATTCCTTGCCAGGCTCTGTGGCCATGGTATCCCCTCCCATCACACATCCTGCAAGGCTGCATTTGCTCCCCCTGCTGGCCCCTGAATCAGTTCCATTTCTCCCCTCTCCTTGGACTGACTCTCAATCACCATGCTTCCACATGTGGAGTGAGCCCAGCCATGCACTCAGCGGGGTGAGTTCCCTCCCTATAAGGGCCTGCTCTTCTACCTAGCGGTTCTGTGCAATGAAGCTGCAACTTAATTTCTTGTTAGGGTATTTTATGGAAACTCAGAGCAAAAGATTACTTATTTTCGCTATTGTTATATTTATGTTATTTGTTTAATGCCACTGCCATCTGTATGTTCTGTGAGGGTAGAGAGTGAGAAAGCAAACCCATAGCAAACACTTATTGAATGACTGAACTGAACTGAATGATGAGTGAGGGAGATACAGATTCAGCTATACAAGTGTCAGGGTGCCTTGAGACATAGAGAAGTCCTCCCTCTCCCCTGTGTGTTTGGTCTGTGGATATGCTGGCTGTGTGGTTCTATTGCTCTGGGCTGAGCTAGGCTAGCTTAGCTGGGGTGATGAGTTCATCAGGGTGGTTGGAACACTGGCTGGAAACCGGTCCAGCGGCGGTGGCCAGATGGAACATCTCTGCTGTATGTTTTCTCCCGGACATCTTTGAGCCTGGCTAATGAGGGATGCTGGAAACTGGGGCTTGGGGAGCCAGATGCTGTTCCCTGCCATGTCCTGTGCTTCTTGGGTCCTGGAACCTTAACTGGGGTCTCCAAGGAAATGAAGAGAGGACACAGAAACATATAAACAAAAGCTGCGGTCAAGTGGACTGTGGGTACTTAGATAGAGCCGCGCCTATGCAGCGCCCTGGACTCTCACTGAGCTTGCTGTGTGCAGCCCAGGAGAAGGTGAGCTAATCTGTGTGTGACGTGTCTACAGGCAGCTGTCTCAGGCTGTCAACATCCTGGAAGGCGAGGCTTCAGTTGCTAGTTTTTGCACACCCCTGTCAAACACTGCCATCATTGCTTGTCACCCCTCTGAGCCTTGCTTTCATTCCCGTGAGTCTGATGCACTGGGGTCCTTGACATGTATGTGCGCATGTCAACAACACACATTCAAGACTTCCTCTGCTACCCACAGTTCCCCACCTATGGAGAAAGTCTGGGGAGCAGAGGCCTTTAGGGGGACTGTGTGGGAGGGCTTCTCTGTGTATCTAATTTGCTTTCTGTTGCGGCTCCTTCATTGGTCTCCCTGGACTCAGTATTGAAACTGAACTTCAGTTGGAGAGAAAATAATTAAGAGTTGTAAAACCTTGCTGGGAGTGTGGCTCCAGGGCTCCCCACGGGATGGCTGGGCAGAGTTTTATCATGGCTGGGTCTCAGGCAAAGACCCCTCTGTGAACAATGGGCCACTTAGCACTGGTTAATGGCTCTATGTTGCACAGACTTAAGTACCTTCTTGAAATTGATCTTCCTGTGAAAAGCACGCTTTGGAGACACAAAGCGACCACCAGAGAGCCTTAAATGAATTGTGTGTTATCAAGCAGAGAAGCAGTGTGTGTGGAACACACATTAGGAGAAAAGTGGAAGCCCCTGGTGCCCCAGGACAGGAGGGAATGGTTTGTGGCACTGAGCTCATCTGTGTTCATACTGCAGCCTGGGCCACCATCACCATGGCGTGGAGTGGTCTTCCCCTCTTCTGTCCCTCTGTCCCTCTCTTGAGGAGGCAAGCCACTCCTCTCTGCTGGGATGATGACTCTCTCTAGAGGAGGGAGATTGGGATATTCCTTCCCTCCTGGACTCCATCAATTGAGAACAAATCCTAGAAAAGAGATATAGTGCATCAGGGGTGCACATACCCCGATTCCCAGGGAACGTGACGACATGATACCTCATTGGAGATGCACCTGGGGTCACTATGTCAGAGTGACCATTGCAGACCTGGAGGTGTTTCTCTGGAATGGGGGGGGGAGGTAGAAACACTCAGAAAGTGTTTATTGGAAGCCTCATGGTTCCATCTAGGGGTCCTGACCTGATTTATATTTTGGAGACA
Organism: Chionomys nivalis; assembly: GCF_950005125.1. NCBI lineage: Eukaryota > Metazoa > Chordata > Mammalia > Rodentia > Cricetidae > Chionomys > Chionomys nivalis. Next base: position 21,505,225 of record NC_080096.1, on the reverse strand, counting down.
AGAGGGATGAACTAGTACTAGGGGAACCCCTGATAAGTGAGCATGAAAGTTTGGGTTGAGAATGGAGGCTCAGACTCCTGGGAGCCTGGGGCATGGCTGTGCAGGCCTGTGGTCTCTGGCAGATGCCTCAAATAATCTGGGATGGCAAAACAGATCCTAGGATCCAGAGCGTCTACGAGCTTCGGGAGATGCTGCAGTGGGACCGTGGTCCGCTCACCGAGAAGCAAGGGCTGTTGAAGGCTTTCCTCTCTGGAGCTCTTCTATGACTTCCTTCTTATGTCTCTTCATTCTTCCTTCTGCTGAGGTGACCAGATCCTGGAGCTTCTGTGAGCAGAGGCAGCACAGCCTACACAGAGCCAGCAGGAAGGAACATCCAAGGAAATGGTGGTTCTCAATCTGTGGGCCGCGATCCCCACAGAGGTCACGTATCAGATATTCACAGTATGATTCATAGCAGTTGCAAAATTACAATTATGAAGTAGCAATGAAAATAATTTTATGGTGGAAACCACAACATGAGAAAGTATATTGAAGGGTCACAGCATTAGGAAGGCTGAGAACCACTGGCCTAAGGACGGCCTCGCAGGATCTGTGTGTACAGCAGCCTCTACCACAAGTGTCACGGTCCAGCTTCCTTCCAGAGACAGGCCCTGTGCCTGTCCAGGCAATTTCATTTCCACATTCAGTTATCTGACATAAGCAAAAGAGGAATTAAAATGTCATGCTCCTCGTTGCATGTCTGTGCGCATCAGTCTGACAGAGGACATGTTTGCCGGAGTCGGTCAGTTACATCATGAGAATCTCCATAGAGGCCCGCCAGCCTCCACAATCCTTTTTTGGTAACAAGCTGCTGTTTTACAATAGGCGCAAAGCTGGAAGTGGGGAGGCCTCTTGTAGACTGTGACCGTCAGCATGGTGAGTCCCTTGGGAAGCAGAGCTGGGGTTCCAGACAGACGGCCATGGGCTCTGGTCCCAGGAGACAATCACTGACATTTATGTGGTGAGATCCATGGGATGGGCAGGTAGGCAGTAGAGGTTGGTGAGGGTCTGAAGTGCAATGTGCCTGGAGGTCATAGAATGTCACATCTCTACAGATGGGTGGTGAAAGGTGTGTGTGTTCCCGGTCACTATCACACAGACCATCCAGTTTCTAAGAGGCATGTGAGTGACCTTGGGGGTGACTTCATCTCTCTCCTGATCACCTCCCTACTTGGAAGTCAGAGATGGCAATCCGTACTTTCGTTCCCTTGACAGGGTGTCTATAAGTGTCCTAGGGAGTTGCCTGGGGATGCTGCCAGTAGGTGCTTGGTTCACAGCAGGTACTCACATCAGTTATAGGTTGTTGGCTTGACTTGGGAGTTCAGAAGTAGGGTTAAGCTGGGGAGGACAGTGATGTGGATCCCTGGCTTCCAGACCCTTGACTCTAGTAACAGCCTGAGAATATTCTGGGCCTGCCAGATGGACAGACACTGAGACAGATCAGATTTGGAAAGTCAAGGGTGCGGTCAAGTCCATCAAGGCACAGGTGGACAGGCTTTGAGAGAGGCTCCAGATGTGGCAACCACACCTGGTGGATAGGAGCAGCCCCAGCCTCTTGGACAAAGGAAAGCATAGACAGCTTCCGTGGGCTGCTTGGGGCCCACAGATGAGATGAGGAGTGGTGTCCTTGGCATGACTTTGTGGCTCAGAAGGAACCAGGTTGTGGAGGAGAGTCATGCAGGGCACACCGTGGTGCCTTGCCATCCCCAGGTGTCCCGTTGCAGAGGTGCAGAACATGTCCTGATGCAGGTGCACGGTGCCCAGCTTGAAGCAGGTGCTGTCTAGGGTCAGCTCTCAGCAGCTCAGAGGAGGGGAGGGAAGTGTTCCCACTTCCTTGCCCTCAGGTGGGACAGTGTTGTGCGGGATGAACAGGGTGCAAAGCCTCAGCCTGCTCAAGAGCAAACCTTTTACTGCTCCCTCCCACTCTCCCCCTCTCCTTACTCAAGTCACCCCCATCACGGATTTTTTTTTTCTGCTGCTGTAATAAAACGTGACCAAGAGCATTTGTGGAGGATAGGGTTGGTTTCATCTTACACTTCCAGGTAGCACTCCTTCATGAAGGGAAGGCAGGATAAGAGCTCAGGGTTGGAACCTGGAGACAAGAAATGAAGCAGAGACCACAGAGAGGTCCTACTTAGTGGCTTGCTGTCGATACCTTGCTCAATCTGCAACCCAGGACTACCTGCCCAGGGTTGGCACCACCCACAGTGGACTAGGGCCTCTGATATCAATTATTAATCAATAAAATGCCCCACAGACACACCCAAAGGCTATGCTAATAAAGGCAATTTCTCAGTTAAGATTGTGTCTTTCCAGGTGACTCTAGTTTGTGCCAAGTAGACAAATGCTAGCCAGTGCAATTGACCCTTGTCAACTTGACATGCAAACACATCACTATTAAACTGTGACCTTTCCTTCCTTTATTGTCCCCAAGAGTGCATGCTAATATTAACATTATAATAAAAATCACAGCCTATATTTAAAGTCCCATTTCAAAAATTCCAATGAGCAGTACCACTATATAACTATAGTTTATTAAAAACTTAAAAGCATAAATGGCTTAAAAACCTGTCTGTAGGACTGAAGAGATAGCTCAGTGGTTTAAAGCATCGACTGTTCTTGCACAGGACCTGGGTTCAGTTCCTAGCACCCACATGGAAATTCATAACCATTCATAACTCCAGTTCCAGGGGCTCCTGTGCTCTCTTCTGGCTCTCAAGGGCACACACACACACACACACACACACACACGCACACACACACACACACACAAAAGAAAAACACTCATACACATAAAATAAAATTTAAAATCAAAAACTGTTTAATAAGTTAGAGCCCACAGCATTTCCTCCTGTGTCTGGGTACACCTTCACAGCCCAGCCTAGAGGTGCGCTTTGCTAAGCCCCTCAGTTGGCTTTTCGTTTATGAAGTTGACATTAAGGTTACATAGCATTTCTGGCTCTTCTTCTTGAATTTCCAGCTTTGTAATAAATGATCCGTTTTATCTGTTCTGAGATCATGAGGTATTTCTCATCTTAGCAGTTTCTAAATAAAACTCCAGCTACAGCAGTCAGCTTCCTGGAGGATGAGGGCTGGAGAAACACTAGCAAGAAGCAACGCTGGTCTCTGTGTGATCTACTCATGACCGTCAGGGCTGGCGCTCACACATTAGCACGTGTGGCCTGCAGTGATGTTCCCGTGTGCCCAGACAAGCTCACAGTCCATTGTCACAGGCAGAAGGGTATGCTCTCCAGAGAGCTGTGGAAGAGGCGTTTCATTTCCAAACCTTTTCATTCCTCGCTGTGAGGCAAACTCAGGGCCATGTTCCATTTCTGTGTCAAGTTCTTCTCAACTCAACCAGCACATTTCTGAATCCCCCCCCCCCCGTGCAGGGCTTTTGGTTTGGCCTGTGGGGAAACACGGATTAGGCTCACCTATGCTTTGAGGAGAATGCGGGCTGCATGGTTGGTGCAGTGGTAGCTCTTCAAGGAGTGTGTGCAGGGACAGTGTCCACAGTCATTCTTGGCAAAAGCAGTGGGCACGTGAGTGGAGGCCTGGGTGGGTGAGGACACAGGCTTCGGTGGACAGAGGGTAACTTGAAAGGGGGGGGGCAATAGTCCTGTCTTAGTCCCACCTCCCATTGCTGCTCATGTTCCACGAAAATGGCATTTGTTTTTCAAACCAAACAGAACTAAAGGACAAACCAAATAACAGGACAATAGGTTAACGCAATGGCTTTTAAAGTGATTTCCAAAAAAAGCCATCAGAAGGGATCTTATGACAGCAAAGAGCACTCAGAGAAGCTGGGTGAAGAATGATGGTACATTTTAGACATTTCCAGTGTCCCCACCGGCGAGGCACAGTCCCTGCAGCATTCCCACTCCCAAGTCAGGCACTGCTTACCCCTCTGAAGCTGTGTGAGTGTCTCTAAGGCCAATAGCATTTGTTCTTTAGTCTGTGCTCTCCCTGCAGGAGAGCGAGTCTGGGTCAACCCTTGAGCGCAGCTGAGATGGGAGCCCGCTGGCATGGAGAGGAGAAAGCTTCGCTCCTGGCTGCAAGAGAAAGAGATTTTACTCTGATGTGTGATGCTGGGGTTCTTTGTAGATATCATTTTCCAGGCCTATCTTCTTCCTTCTTCCTTCCTTCCTTCCTTCCTTCCTTCCTTCCTTCCTTCCTTCCTTCCTTCCTTCCTTCCTCCCCCTTCCTTTCTTCCACCCATCCATTCTTCCTTTTTCTCTTTTTGTACCAATTTGAGATGACTATCAGTATGGTATATCATACTGGTTGAAGCCTTTATAATTTTTGCTTATTAAGGCAGTATTTACCCCGTGTAGCATCCACCATTGCAGTCATTTTAGGCGAGCAGATCAGTGGCACTGCAGACAGTCTCGGGACTGTGAGCACCTCCAATGCCAGAGAGTTTCCATAAGCCTGAAATCCTATTGGATGGCATGACCCTTCTCTCTGGGAACCATTTTATGGAAGGCCTCATCTAGATGCCTCATATAGGTAGACTGGTGTTATATTTGGCTTTTTGTAACTCACTGTCCTGTGTACCGAGCACGACGTCCTTAAGGTTCATCCGTGTTGTAGGCTTCAAGCTCTACTTGAGTTCATCCATGTTGTAGGTGCTCGGCTGGGACTCTCACCTCCTCCCATCTTGGAAGAGCAGAGGACAGAGGGCAGAGAATGCTGGCAATGTCCTCTATAGCTTCTGTTTATTTAGTCCCAGACCCCAGTCCACGGGTGGGTGCTGCCCACATTTTGGGTGGGTCCTTCCTCCTCAGTTAGACGTCTCTGGGAAGCAGCCTCACAGACACGCCAGAGTCTATTCTAAATCCTGGTAAATAGACATCAACATTAACCATCACAGATTCCATGTATTTATTTGACCTTGACTAATTGCTTTGTCTGGGGCCGTCAGAGCTGCGTTGAATGGGAGCAGAGAGGAAAGGCACCCTTGTCTGTCCCTGGTCCAAGATGGAAAGCCCTCTGGGTTTTACATTTGAGAGCGACTTTGACTGTGGATTCTCAGGATGTGGTTTCCTTCTGTTCCTACTCAGGTGTGTTAATGTTCTTAAACAGGAAAGGATTTTAAGTTCTTACTAGATGTTTTGCTGCTTGGGATGACTGGTTGCCTTTGCTCCCTAAGGCAGTGCATGGTGTTGACTGGCTTTTGTGTGTCAGAGCATCTTGGCAGTCTGGGGGAAATAATCTGATGTATTAGTCACCTCCCTGTGGCTGCGATAGAATACCTTGACCAAGAGGAACTTACAGAAGAGTTTCCTTGGCTTACGGCTCTAGAGAGAGAGCCCACAGTGGTGGGGGAGGCATGGTAGCTGGCAGCTGCAGCAGGAAGCTGACAGATCACATCTTTAACATTCAGGATGCGGAGAGAGTGAACTGGAAGTGGTACAGGGCTATAAGCTCTCAGAGCCCTCCCCCCAGTGATGTACTTCCTCCCCAGACAGTGCCATCAACTGGGGACCAAATATCTGAGATTATGGGGAGAGTTCCTGTTTAAACCTCCACATTTCACTGGAGTTCTGTTAAACTTACCTTGTGTACATTTTATTGTGGGTTTTTACATGAACATATTATTAGTTTGTGGGTTTTTTTTGTAATGTGTGAGTTTTTTGTTTGTTTGATTTTTGGTGGCACTTTCCTGGCTTCAATATTGGGGGAACACTTGTCTCAGAGAATAAACTCATAACTTTTCTTCCGCTGCAGCTTTTCCCCCCCGTGAGACGGAGTTGATATTAATTCCTCAAATGTTTGGTATCATTCTGAGGCTATCATGCCCTGGGTTGCTTATGCTGTGTGGTTATTTGTTATAGATTCAATTTCCCTACTAGTTCCAGGTCATCCATTCATATGTGTGTGTGTGTGTGTGTGTGTGTGTGTGTGTTTATATATTGGCTCAGATTTTTTTTTTTACTTCTTAGGAAGCTTTACGTTCCCAGGGATCTATCCCTGTCTGTGAGATTACCCAGCACACCAACAGTCAGTGCCACAACGTTATCTTATAGTCTTTTAAATTTCTGCGACATCAATTGTGATATCTTCTTTCATACTTGAATTTGGTTGTTGGATTCTTCCTTCTTTTTTTCTTAGTTTATCTACTGAAGAGTCTGTCAATTTTGCTGATCTCTAAAGAACTGTTAGTGCCACCGATTTCCCTATATTATTTTCTTCTTTGCTCATTTCACTCAGCTCTGCTGCAATCTTTGTTGTTTTCTTTCTTCTGATGGCTGCAAGTTCAGTTTGTTCTGATTTTTCTTACTGAGGTATAAAGTAAGGATTTTAATTTGAGATATTTCTCTTTCAACAGGGAAGTTTATAGTGCAAGCTTCCTCCACAGTCTGCTTCTCACTACACTCCCTACATTTTGGTACACTGTATTTTTTTCAAAATGTATTTATTTAATGTGTATATGTGTGTGTCTGTGTACCATGTGTGCACTGCACTTACAGAGGCCACAAGAGAGTATTAGATTCCCTAGAACTGGAGTTGCAGAACGTTGTGAGCTGCCATGTGGATGTTGGGAATCGAACCCAGGTTCTTTTCAAGAGCAGCAAACAACTGTAATTGCTAAACCATCTTTCCAGCCAGATTTTTAGTTTACTTCTCTCAAGGTATTTTTTATTTTTTTTGTTAGCCATTCTATGACCTATTCATTGGTTGTTTAAGAATGTATTGCTTGCTGGGTGTGGTGGCACACATCTTTAATCCCTACACTTGAGAGACAGAGACAGGTGGGTCTCTGTGAGTTCAAGGTCAGCATCGTCTGTGTAATGAGTCCCAGGAATACATAGTGAGACCCTGTTTTAAAGAAAAAAGAGTGTGCTACTTAACTTCTACATATTTGTGGGTATTTCTATTTTCTGCCTAGGATTGATTTCCAGCTTCATTTCCTTTGACTGGGAAGGCTCCTGTGTGTGATTTTAATATTCCTAATTCTATTGATTTGTTTTGCTCTGTGGCCTAACACACGGCCTGTCCTAGAGAATGTGCGCGAGTGTCTGTTACTTGAGTCCTGCTGGTCAATAAGGTTGTTCAGGTGCCTGCTTCCTCCATTGCCCGCCTGGTTTTTCCTCTGTTATTGACAGTGCGGATATTGAAGTCCTCTGCTAATGTGGCCGCTATCAATTTCTTCCTTCAATTCAGTCAGTGTTTGCTTTGTATATGCAGGAGCTCATTCGGTGGCTCCAGCCGCACTGCCTGCATCAATGTTCCTTCACCACACCCCGAGCAGCCTCCCTCCCCGGGGTTCTCACTGCATTTCTCCCCCTGTGAAACCCTTGACCCTGGCTCCCTGCCATCCTCACATCCGTCCTCGTGACCATGTCTTCTTTCCACACCCTCACGGGGCATAGCCCCACGTTCTCACCACTCTCCACGGTCCTCAGTTTCCTTTCAGTTTAATCAGTGATCAAACAATGTCAAGATCACCTCTTTGTTAGTGCTGTTTAGCCATTGTGTCTTTTGCAACATTTTAGCCACATGAGAACAAGCTGTTCTTGGCATCCAGCAGAGCTTGGTAACAAACATTGCCTCCAAAAGCACCGCTGAATGAATCTTCACTCCTGTAACCAGCTTTCACGGCATGTGGTATCTTTATTTTTGTCACCGAAGAAGCCAAGGCTCAGAGACACAAAGCTACTTGCCCAGAGTCACAAAGCTGACAAGGAGCAGAGCTGAGACTTGAACTCGGGCATTGAAAGGGGCCCTGTGTACACCATTCATAGGTACTTGTGGCAGGAAGAGGGACCTTCAGGCCCACCTCTGCAGCCTTTCTCCCTTGCCCAAATTCCTTAACTCACCCACTCTTCAGCCTTTCTGACCTTGAACTGACTGAGCATGTCAAGCCTCTAGACCATCATGTGTGCCGGGTCTCCCATCTGGAAATGCCCTTCCTGCCGCCACATCACCCACTGAGTTCCCACCCCACCTCCCCCCTTGCACTGAGTGTCAGTTCCTCTGTAGAAACTCCCTGAGCTGCTGGTGGGATTTAGCCAAACCCTCAGCCAGTCTCTAGGACAAAAGCCACACCTTCGGCATCCCCAGTTTCCAACGGCAACAGCAGCCGTCATCACCCAAATCGCCAACATGGCATTCGTGTGTCTCACTACACCTCCTGACACTGCACCCCTCCCTGCCATGATGCTCATCTCTGTTTGACATATAGTTGCGTGGCGCTTCATTTTCTCACCACAGAACATAAGCAAGCATGTGCTCATTTAAAGAGAACAAGTAATAACTCCCATGATCCTTTGCGTCAGATAAGGGGACCAAGGTACCTTCTGCACAGCAGTCTCTCATCTATGAGTGTGTGGCTGGGTCTTTGCTTGCCTGTGTGACACCAGCTCAGCAATGTCCAGGCACTAAGGCCCTGGGGAGGGAGGGGAGTCTCCTGAGGCCGATCCCCTGAATAGACTGTGTCCTTCCCATTGTTATTAAATCAGTATTCAACTGCAGCACACAGAGGGAGTCCACTCCTGTGCTCAAGCAAAGATAACATCAGCTGCAGAGATTTAACCACCATGTCCCGAGTCACCTTGCGGGGGACTGCATGCAGGTGGCTTCCAAGGTGCCCATTGGTTGGGCTTACGGATCACCCTTAAGGTGGCTGCCTCTCATTATATCTCAGGAGTGATGTAATGACTCCTTCTATGGTGGTTGGAGATAGGCTGTCAATCTCAGGCATGTGTCTTTCCCTCTTACCCCAGTGCTGGGTTTATTCAATGGTCTGGTGATGAGTAAGGAGGTACACCCTAGATGTAAGGGGTGGGCTGTAAATGAAGAGCTGTTCCTAACCATCACCTCTACCTCTTGACCAATGATTGCCCTTTTCCCCCTTTTGTGCTGTTGCCTTGGTGTACCCTAACCTGAGGCAGCTGTGGCTAGCACGAGGTTGAGGGTCTTTATTTAGAGTGCTGTATGGGAGCTTCATTAAGAGTGAGAACAGGTTAGGCATGGGGGCACATGCTAGGACCAGCACGCAAGAGACAGAGGCAAGTGGATCTCTATGAGTTCAAGATCAGCTTGGTCTACAGAGTGAGTTCCAGGTCAGCCAGGACTATGTAATGAGACACTGTCTCAAAGACAAACACAGAAACAAACCCCAAAGATACAAACAGATACAAACAGATTTTTAGAAAAGGGTGAGACTAAGGGAGAGAGAGAGAGAGAGAGAGAGAGAGAGAGAGAGAGAGGTTTCCTGGTGACAGTAATGAAGAAGGATCATGGACCAAACCAAACACATCGAAGAGCAATCATGACTGCCTTCCCTGAGGCCTGGTTCTGTCCTGGTTCCCCCTCCCACACCAAGAAGAGGAGATGGCTCATGGGTCTGCTCTTTTTCCTTCAGAAGGGAAGAGGGGACAGAAATGAGGCCAATGAGAGGTACCTGCAGAGGCCGTGGTTGGCCACCCCGAGTCCCACTCCATGACTTTGTAGCATTGGCTAAGGAGGTTTGGGGAGCGTCTCCCACAGCTTCTTCCTTCTCCCTGCCGCCTCACCTGTTCCAACCTAACTCGCTGCGTGGTCACAGCTGGAGTACCTCAGGTTTCTGCGCATCTGGTGAGTTAGTGCAGATGGTGGCCTCATCTCTCAGAGAGCACGTATGCATGCTCATGAGTGCACGTGTGTGTGTGTGTGTGTGTGTGTGTACGCGTGTGTGGGTGACTGGTGCTTAGAAGCTGTTGTGCAAATGTTGCTTCCTATAGCTGGTTTCTGAAACCCAGGGCTGCACCCACCCTTCCCCTCCAGCAGGGTAGGCAGGACCCCAAGGAAATCTCAGCCAGCAGCCTCACTCTGGAAAGAGAAAAGGAAAATATTCTAACTCTGAAGGCAAATGTCACAGGCTTGGGAGGATTTCCGAAAACAAACTGCGTGAAATAAGAGAAAAGAAACAGGAGGGAGAGGAGGGTGTGGGGAGAGAGGTTTAAAAACTGGGGCTGTACACACAGAAGTCAGACTTTCTTTTCTGAAATAGAAGGAGGCCCAGCCACCCTGAATGTGGCCCTGTCTGGGGACCAGAGCTGGGATGCGGTCCCGCCAGGACACCTAGGGCTCTGAAAAGACATTCTCCCAGTCCCTACTCGCGTCCTCAGCTCTGACAGCATTGCCTCTTCCCACTCAGACACTTCTGCAGCCTAAGGACCCTGGAGGCGTCCAGGAGGTGACCCTGGACCAGAGAATCTGATGATCAGCCCTTCAGCTCTGGGATTCTAGGATAGCTTCAGCTCAGACGTCACTTCTGCGGGGAGACCACCCTTCTTGGCCACCTGGATCAAAGTGGACATGGTGGTCCCCCTCTTCCTCCTTCTTCATCCCAACCAGAAGACAGTGAGAGTGGCTGGGTTGGCTGCCTGTGGCTCAGCAGGAGCCAGCAGTTGAATAAGGACTGTTCCTGTGTCCTTGCTCTCTCTCTTGACAGGGGAGAGCACCCTCAGAACCACTTAGAGTTAAGAAAATCTTGTTCCTCATAAAGGCTACAGGACCAGACTGGGAGAAAAATCCAGGAAGGTTGATTGCTTTCAACTCCTCCAAAATTTGACAGTATAAGCCCCCACCCTCACCTAAAGACCCCATTGGCTTGTCTTTTAAACACAGCCTGGGACAGGCCACACACAGGGCAATATACATTACAGCAGCCACTGAGGAGGGGCTTATGAGGCCAGGTTCTGGCTTCATAACTGTTTGTCTGTCTATCTGCTTGTCTCTTTGTACCCCCACCTCCTCTTGCAAAGGTCCCATGCAGACCAGGAGTGTGCAAACCCATTTGCCTATTATTTCATTTAATCCCCACTCCCCAGAACTACATAGGAGTAGCCTTTCAAATGTACTCATTTCCCTGGTGGGGTTGGGGTGGGATTGGTCAAACTCCAATGAGCTCAGATGCTCCTCTGAGGTGGGATAGCCAGATGGATAGGAAGTGGAATTTGATCCCATGTCCATCTGGCTGCAGAGGCCTTGTGATTAGAGCAACTCCTCCCACCCTGCCCGACTGAGTGACTGGGAACCAAAGACACGTTAAAAAAAAAAAGGTGGATGAGAAAAGAAGCAGGCATGGTAGTTTTAATTATCGTATTGCTCTGACAAAATACACAACAAAAGCCATTTAAGGAAGGAAGGAGTTGCTGATATTGGCTCTCAGTTCCAGGGTATCTACTGTGGCAGTGAATGCATAGCAAGAATATGAGGCAGAGGGCCACAGCTCACAACTCATGTCCAGCCTATTGTACCTGTCTATTAAGTCCATGCTTAAATTTACATCAACATTTCTTCCTTTATTAAACCTCAGTGCTGTTGCATGGTGTGGGACAATGGTCTGTATTCTGTCAATTACATTTTAAATAAATGCTGATTGGCCAGTAGCCAGGCAGGAAATAGAGGCGGAACAACCAGACAGGAAGTAGAGGCGGGTCAATGAGAACAGGAGAATTCTGGGAAGAAGGAAGTCCTAGTCTGCAGTTGTGACCCAGCCACAGAAGAAGCAAGATGTGACTGTCTCACTGAATAAGGTACTGAGCCATGTGGCTAACATAGACAAGAATGATGGGCTAATATAAGTTATAAGAGCTAATAAGAAGCCTAAGAAAACAGGCCAATCAGTTTATAACTAATGTAGACCTGTGTGATTTCTTTGGGACTTAATGACTGCGGGAACTGGGCAGGACAGAAACCAGGCAGGACAGAAACCCTGACAACAGCTCCACTCTGACCCATTCTAAAATCCCCTCCTGTGGTAGTCAAGGATCTGGCTTCACCTGAGTGGATGCCTCTGAAAGAGCCCCTCAGGTTGCTGTTCGCAGTACTGTGAGATTGTCTCTGCTGCAGTGCACACTGGTTGGTCCCCAGGGCCAACTGGGTAGCTACTTAGGATCCTTCCTCCACGCCATCCCTCCCATAGGCCTTCCCGTCTGGCCCTCTATGATGGGGCTCCAGGCTGGCCACTGGACATTTTCAGGGAACATAGAAATTCAATGAGTTGGGACAAGAGAGGCTGATGCCCTACTGACTAGCCCGTCTTCAACTCCCTTATGAAGTCAACGGAGGCTGACATTTGCTCTTTTCTTTGGGATCCCCATCCCAAGTTGGAAGGGATGCTTTACAGCCCTTCAGCCCCTCAGCCTGGGCTTCTCCTGTTGGGGACCTCAGGAGACACTGGGCAGAGGCCAGGAGTCAAGGTGTGGACAGCTCCCTGTGAGATAGTTGGAAGATTCACTCACACACATCCTGAGCAGACAAAGGTTGCAGCAGGGTGGAGTAAATCCCATGGACCTGGAAGAGCTGGCCCTGCAAGTCATACCTATGCCATGGGCCTTATAGAAGCTGCTGAAGGCACTGCCTACTGGCTTCTGTGTGACTGTCACATACTGCTCACTGCCCAGTCCAGGACCATAGTGACCTGTGGGTCACAGTAGGCTCCTTACATTCTGGCTCACCCTGATTTGCTCTCCACCCCCAGTGCTACACATCCATGGTTAGGAAAGGATCCTGTGGAAGGTAGGGGAGCCCTAGACCTGTCTGGCTATGGGGCTGTGTTTACAAGGGCACTGAAGCCTTCGAAGAGATCTCAACTCATCATCCCAGCTTGAGGCCACGAGCTCCCCAGGGTCCTCATTAAAGAGCTAAGAGTGTTGGCTCCAAGGCTGTAGAGGACAAACAGAAAAATTAGAAAATTTATAATATTTATGGGAGCTGGGGAGATGGAGCAGCAGTTCAGAGTACAGACTGCTCTTGCAGAGGACCCAGGTTCAGTTCCCAGCCCTAAATGACTGTATGCAACCATCTGTAGCTCCAGTCTCAGGGGGCTCAAGACCCCCTTCTGTTCTCCATGGGCACCAGGCGTGCATGCAGGCAAAGTACTCATACACTTAAAATAAAAAAATACTTTTATTAACTCTTTGAGGATTTCCTATAGGCATTCAATATATTTTGATCATAATCAACCCCCTCCTCCCTCAACTCCTCCAAGATTCTCCCTTCATCCGCTAAACCTGGCTTTCTTTTCTTTTCTTCCAATAATGCAGAATTCGGTTTGTACTGCACTCATACTCTTGAGTGTGCGGCCATCCTCTGGGAGTATGGCCGACCCACCAGGGCCACATACCCTTAAAGGAAGTCAACTCTCCCCGTCTCCAGAAGCCATCAATTCCCAATAGCTTCTCAGCTAGGGGTGGGGGCTAAGGTGAACTTTTTAAATAAACGAATGCTGCTTTTAAAAAAGTGAAATATAAAATAAATCTATCTTGTCAAAGACAGATCTATGCACCGTAGAAAAACACGCCAGCTATGGGTAGTGACAGTCTACAAATATAAGTTGCTTTTCATATTCTGTGCATTCAAAAACGGACATAGACTTTTGAAGGAGAGGGGAAAAACAAACAAAAAATGTTCCTGGTAAGCAACCTTCTATTTCCAGCTATTCCATGAGCCGAGGCAGGAAAGTCACAGGTTCAAGGCCCCATCTGGGCTGAAGAGTGAGTTCAGCATGGGCAACCTCGTGAGGTCACCTTTCAAAATTTAATAATGCAAAGACAGCTTGATGGGGCCCTGCCTTGGAGTGTTTGCCCAGCACACACAAGCCTCAGGGCTCAATCCCCAGCACACACCAAACAAGCACGGCTTAAGAAAAATATGAAAGGTCACTCAGAGCAAAGAGATGCACACATTTATAATTTTGAAGGTTTTGGTTTCAAACCTGAAGGACTTAGCCAGTGACCGTGTGGTGACGCTTGGGGTGGGGTCTGGGAGTTGCTGGGGATCGTCTTCATGGGGTGTGTATAATAAAGTGAAGACATGACCTCTCCAAGGTATGATGGAGGAGAAGGTTTGTATTACAGATATAAGGGAGAGTACAGCCAGAGGCATCTGGAAGAGTCCGAGCAGAGAAAGCAGTGAGCTGAACATAGCCAGCAAAGTGGATTTGGCCACAGTGTGTGGTCGGGAGCTAGAGAGCAGCTCTGAGGGATGGGCAAGAGAGGGGTGGGGTGGTCCCAGTGGCAGGGTTGTATAGGCATGAGAAGCTGGGAGAAGGGAAGATCTTGGGCTGGAGAAGTTTAGGGTAGGGGTGGGGTGAGAAGAACTGAGAGGAGAGGAGCCACAGGTGCCGAGTAAGCAGGAGGCCAGCAGACACTTTGGTGTGCTAATAAGCGCTACAGTTAGCTATTTTTTTTCCCAGTTTCTTTGGATTTGACAGGGTGGAGATTTGAGTGGGGTAGAGCTAGCGAGTGATGGGCTGTGACATCCCTGTATTGTTACATCCTCCTGGTATATAAGGCCCTGCCAGGGCCACCTGCGGGTCCCCTGTTAGCCCTGAACAGCCACAGCAGGCTTGGGAGGAGGCATGGGAGTCAGGCTCAGGATGGGCCTTCTGCTCCTGGTGTCTGCTTTGCTGGGTGCTAAAGGCCCAGAGGAACCACACAGCCTGCTGTATCTCGGTGGCTGAGATCAGCACCCTCAACTCCTCCCACTGTGGCCTCTTCTTTTGCTCTCCTTTCTTCTCCATCTCTATTGTTAATCTCCAGTCTAGAAACGTCTTCCTGTCTGCAGCTCACCTTTGGAAATCCCAGGAAAAGGGGGCATCAGAAAAGAAGAAGGCATACTGCCTGTGCCATGGCAACGGGACAACCCAGGGCCTTATTCTGAAGAATATCTAAAGGACCCCACTCCCCTGGGAAGGCACCATGGGAGACTGGAGATGATATAGACTGAGGACAGTCAGAGATGGAGTTTGGGGACATTGTGCTGAGCTACTGGGATGCTTGGAACACAGTTGAGAGGGAAAGGATGGGTGGGGTGTAGGGTGGAACGTGCTTTTGATTGGATTTACCAGATCAGCCTAACCATTAAAAATAATTGCTAGAGAAAGCTTCCATGTGGTTCTCTCCAGTATCCAGCCAGCTGAGTCACGGGCTGACCACAAATTTTGACCTGCTGCGGAGTTAACACTGCCTTGTACTTGTGTGGAGTTGTTAGGTGGTGGTGGGGCAGGGATGGCTTGGTGGGGCTCCACCTACAACATGAGCTGCTGCAGACTGTCCTCAGAACCCCACAAAGGTGACTGGGAGGGACTTCCTGTCACTTCTTAACAAACAGTTGCACCAGGTTTTTACTGACTGTGGCTCTGGGAATCGCACCTATGGACTCTTGGGTGCAAGTGTTCTAATTTACTTTGAGTTGGGGGCAGTGGGGAAGGGTCTCACTAAGTTGCCATGCTGTCCTTGAACTCACTCTGTAACTCAGGCTTTCTTAGAGTCTTTTTAAAAAAATCTTTTTTCTTTTTTTCCATCTTCCACTTCTTTCTCTCCCTTCTTTCTTCTCGTCTCTCTCTCTGTCCTTCTCAACCCCCCTCGTATCTCTTTTCTCATGGTACTGAGGCATCAACCCAAGGCCTCACACATGCAAAGCAAATCACTCAACCACTGAGCCACATCCAGGAGGTTGGATCTATACTTGACCTGGTTCCATAGGATAGAAGATCATTGACTGATGTCACGGAATCTCAATTTTAGATGGATGAGGCCCTGCCTTCTCCCAGCAAGCCAATGAGATGGTTTCCTGGGAAAGCAGCAGGTTTTAATTCTTGCTTTTACAGGTGTGATTTCTAGAGATGTCATCTAGGGATTAATTCCCAGGTGACCTCTCTAATCACAGCCAAGAACCCCGGGGGCGGGGTAGCTCTCTGTGGCAGTCACACCGCCCAGAGTTCCCTGAAGCAGGTACAAAAGTTGCTCTTGCAGAGGGTCAGAGTTTGTATCCCAGCATCCACAGCAGGTGTTCAGCTCCATGGGACTGACACCCTCTTCAGTACACACACACACATACACACACACTTAAAACACATTTTTAAAAACTGTAGTTTTTTTTTTTTGTTTAACATACTTGGGTTTAGATTTTATCTCTACAAGCTACTAGCTATGTGATCTTAGGTATACCTGCCTGCCTCTCTGAACCTTTTTTATAAATATATATTATAAATTTGAGCCTCTTTTGCATATATAGATACATGTGTATGCATATAATATATTAATTTATCTGGATTATTTTGGAGCTGAAATGACATGATGCATATAAATTCCATCATGCAATGTACCCGGCACATAGTAGGTGTTCAAGAAATGAAGTGATATTACGAAAAATTACAGGGTCATTGAACTTCTGCAAGGTTCAACAATTGCTGAAATCCCAACTATGCAGATCCCAGAAGCCTGGCATCTCCCCACAGCCCTAACTGGCCTTTCAAGTGATGAATTGGACTCTTAAATATTTAAGCAGCCTTGGCTGTTCTGCATTAAAAGTTAATAAGTCTCAATAAAGCGTCTGTCAGGTGAGTTTAACATCCTGCTGTGGACCCACGGCATCACCCAGAGGCGCAAGGTGGGGATGATCTCCAGATGCGGGTGAATCTGCCTTGGAACACTTGCTGGATTCTCCTTCCGTGCAGGGTCTTCTGCCTCATCCCTGCCCGGGAGCACTCCCCCCAACTCCTGCCACTATGATGACGCGCTTCTGATCTGGGCTACAATGGATTCTGCACTGGTGGGCGTGTTCACATCCCCTCTCCACCACCTTGGGAACTAAAGCTGGGAGCAGCTGGAGCTGTGTGGAAGCAGGAGGCCCGGGAACCCAGGGAGAGGAGATGGGTGGGCTCTCCTGGGGTCTGTTTACTCCGGATCCCACCAGGTGATCTTTGACAGGATAAAAACGTCCTTTGGTCCTCTTTATCTTGCTCAGCTTGATGCTTCTGGAAAAGAAACACTTGACATTCAGGTTGTAGAGAAGAGGGAAAAACAGAGACATGAGAGGCACGTGTGATGTGTGATATTCAGTGGCAGTCAAAGGATGGAGAAACTGCAGGGGAAGACGAGCCGGAGGAGGACCAACCCCAGTCCTCCAGCCTGGGATTGCTGGAGGTGTTACTGTACCCTCAACCCTCCTCAGCCGCCATCTTTCCTGACAGGGTCTCCCTGTGAAACATAGGCTGCCCTTCTGTTCCAAGTCTGCACCTTCCCCTCTGCCAACTCATCCCTCTTCCCCACTGAAGAGATCCTCGGGCCGTGGGAGCTTACCTTCACCCCCTTCTTTCCACTTCTTAGCTACATTTGACTGATTGTGAAGATATTGGCCTGGAGTTGAGCAAGGTGCTTTTTTTTTTTTTTTTATCAGTTTCAAGTCAACCCACACTGGTAGACAGGATACCATGTCTGTTTAAGGCTGCGGGTACCGACTGCTCTGGAATCCAGGATGGGTCTTTGTTTCAGACCACAGAGTCCTGAAATATTCTGTCTCAAAGCAAGAGGCCAAACCATGACAGCTCTACCATTATCAGTGGACCATGAGAAGAAACCTACTGGCTGGTGGCAGCATAGACTATCTGGTCTGGATCAAAGGACTAGGTCTGTCTCCCTAGAGGGAGTGCCACTGTGTCCAGCAGGGTATAGCCTGCATGGTAGCCCTTTGCTTTGAAACAATGCCACTGGCATATTTTGCTCAACTGCCTAGGTTCAAATCCCAGCCTCACCACTTGTAAACTGTGTGACTATGGGCAACTTGTCCCACTTCTCTGAGCCCCAGTTTCCTCATCTAAAGTGAGGATCATCGTAGTGGCCACCTCCTAGTGTCACCGTGGGGATCGGGAGTCCTCTCTGTGCTGCAGAGCAGCTGCAGTGACAGTTTCTTAAAATGCTGTGGTTTTGCTAACGAGGACGTTCAGGAAAAGACCTGCTGATGTATGCACCCGTGGTCGAGCATGCACTTCCCGGCTGCTTCGGAAATAAGCACAAACACTGGGAGACCCAACTGGCTTCTCATTTGGATCATTTGTGACTCAATGTACAATTCTGTGAGTCTATTTTTGTCTGTTTAATGCTGGGGATCAAAGCTGGGGCTTTGTGTAAGCCATTGGGCCACATCCTTCCGGCCTTGTATGTATTTGTGTATGTATGTATGTATGTGTGCAGGTATGTAGATATGGTAAGTGAGGGCTTAGTAAAACCACTGAACTAGACCACTCCATGGGTAGAAAAAAAGGTTTACTGGGGATTCATATTGCAAGGCTGTCCTGTCTCTTAGGGGCAGAGAAAACTACAAATGGCAGAAAGAACATTGCCAGTTTTTGTTTTGTTTTACTTTTGTTTTTCAAGACAGGGTTTCTCTGTGTAGCCCTGGCTGTCTAGGAACTCACTCTGTAGATCAGGCTGGCCTTGAACTCAGAGATCCACTTACCTCTGCCTCCCAGGTGCTGGGATTAAAGGTGTGAGCCACCACCACCTGACTGAGCCTTGGCAGTTTTAAGGGGATAGGTAGCGATGTGGGGTGGTGGTGGGAGAGGGCACGTGAACCAAACCATCCTGGGAGCTATGGTGGGGACTTTGCTCTGCTGCAGGCTCCTTTGAGTTTATCAGGAACTAGATGCCCTTGATGGGGGTAGCTAGCTGTAGGGGGAGGATAAGAAAGTGAACGGCTTTTCTGGACAAACAGAAGCTGATTCATAAGGTTTCTGAGGAATGCTGAGCTTAGGCTTTTGTTTACAGAGAGCAATCCTTCTTTTTACCCGGAGTCCAGCCCGAGTTGAGCCCAGACTGTTATTTAAGACAATGTCAGCAGTATTGCCATTTTGGGCTCCAGCTTTGAACCTAACAATCTGTATTTATTTATTTTCTTACTTTTATTTTCCTTGAGACAATTTTCTTACTTATTTTATTTTCTTTGAGACAATTTTCTTACTTATTTTGTTTTCTTTGAGACAGATTGACTTCAAACTCACCATCATCCTGCCTCCTTCTGAAAGCTGGGATTATAGGTGTGTGTACCAGAGCAAGGGTATCTGGGTATTTTCCTCTCAGCTTGAGTCCCAATTTTGCCAACTGCTAAAGGATGCCATGGTTCCACATGACCGCTGTCTCTGCTTCTAAACCTCTGGATTTATGAATAGAAACGGCTAGAAAACAATGCCCTCCTTGAACAGAACCAATGTTCCTTTAACTATTTCCTGACCCTTTCCGATAGCCCAACTCTGGGGTCCTTCATCTATAGCATGTGGGGACTGGCTGCCTTCCTACCCCTGGGCCTCCATCACACAGACCAGAATCTTCCTGATTTTTAGAGCTTTGAACACTGGAGAGCAAGAATTGGTCTGTTTTCCTGTGCCTCCCAGAAGACCCTGGGCAAATGGCTCCCCAAACTGTAGTCCCTCAACTCTGTGAGTCAATATCTCAGGGTGGGGGCTGTGGGGCGCGGGAGGAGGGGTAGCTATGACAACTCACTGAATGCACCCAATCATGCATGTAGGTTTTCCGGCCCAAGACAAGATCTATGAATATTTGTGGAGCCACGTCTGAGCTCTCCCCAATGTGCACGGATCATTTGCTAGAACACTGTGAAGAGGACGGGACTGTATGGTCAGGGCCCAAGCCGCACAGGAATTTAGACAGGGGATGTTTAGTAAGACAGTCTTTATTTCAGGAACTGGGGAGATGACTCAGTGGGCAATGGGCTTGTCACTCAAAAATAGGAGGGTTCAGTTTCATAGCACCCACATAAAGAGCCAGATGTGGCATTGTAGACCTGTAATCTCAGCTTGGGAGTGGGGGAGGGTGAAAAAATAAACAAGATGGAGTGGGATTGAGTAAGACACAGAGTGTTGAGGTTTCCTCATCCACAAAATGAGATTCCAAGTTTTCCTCATCTGTGTGGGATGATCTAGATGAGGCTAGGTAGGGAGACCTCAGGCTCTGGACGCTGCGACTAGCCACCATGATGACCTGGACCCTGAACCCATGCACCAGAATGAACCCTCTGGCCTTAGTTTGCATTTGCCAGGGACCTCCTCGTGACTATGAGAAAAGTAAACGATCCCCACCCCCATCCACTTGGATTTATTTGATAGAGAGTGATAAGCAGATTATAAATATGCAGGTCATGCAAAAGCTTTGTATGCTGTTTACTTTCTACCATCAACTTGACGAATCTTAGAGATGCCTGGAAGAGGGCACCTCAGCTGAGGAACTGCCTAGGTTGCTTTGGCCTGTGGGCATAGCTGGGGGCGTTATTTTGATCCGTGGCTGATGCAAGAGGAAGCAGACCACTGTGGGCAGCACCATCTTCAGGCAGGTAAGTCTGGGCTGTATAAGAAATCTGGCCGAGCAAGCCAGTAAGCAATGTTCCTTCATGATTCCTATCTCGAGTTCCAGCCTGCCTTCCCTCAAAGATAGATTATTACATGGAAGTGTAAGCTGAAATAATACTCCACAGTTGCTTTGGGTCAGGGTACTTGTGGTGGTTTGAGTGAGGATGGCCATGGGCTCATGTGTTTGAAATCTTGGTCCCAGTTAGTTGAGCTGTCTGAGAAGGATTAGGAAGTGTGGCCTTATTGCAGGAGATGTGTCATTGTGGATGGGCTTTGAGGTTTCAAAAGCTCACTCCAGGTCTAGTCCCTCTGTATCTGCTGTCTAAGGAAAAACTCTCAGCCGCTGCTCCAGCACCAGGCCTGTCTGCTTCCTGTCATGATGATCATGAACTAACTCTCTGAGCTTGGAAGCCAGCCTCCAGTGGAGTGTTTTCCTTTTGTGTGAGTTGCCTTGGTCATGGTGTCTCTTTACAGCCACAGAAGAGTGACTAAGACAGTGTTTGTCGTAGCAAAGGACTCAACAGTACCCAATGTTGATGGACAAAGATAGAGGAATCAAGACCCTACGATTGAGATTAACATCCAGACAGACAAACAGATCAGTGAACAGAGCTGAAGGCCCAGTCACAGGTCTGTTCAAGGACAGAGAGCCCTCTTCACGATAGCCGTGATATACAACTGACCTAAGTGCCCATCAGTGGACAAAGGAACGACAGAAACGTGACACAGACGCACAATGAAATAGTGCTCAGTCGTAAAAAGTAACAACATGGGTGAGCCTGGGGGACATCGTATTAAATACTCAGACCCTGAAAGTCACTGAATGCCGTCATTCATTGGAAGCTAAGCATGCAGACCTCATAGAAGTCGAGTGTAGAACCATACTGAGCAAAAGGTGGGAAGAGGGAGCAGTGAGAGGGCAGTTACAAAACACAAAGTTCTATCAGAGAAAATGAGGGAGTTCTCAGCGTAGTAGGCGGCCATAGTTAAAAATAATTTAAAATAGCTGTAGGTTAGTCAGGTGGTGGTGCCTGCCTTTAATTACAGCAGTTGGGAAGCAGAGACAGGCAGATCTCTGTGAGTTCAAGTCCAGCCTGGTCTACAAAGCGAGTCCAGGACAGCTAAAACGACACAGAGAAACCTTGTCTTGAAAACAAAACAAAACAGCAACAAAATAACTGGAGAAGAGGATTTGGAACACAAAGATGTGATAAGTGTTTCAATGGTGGATATGTTAATTACCCTACTCTGATCCGATGTGTATCAAAATATCACACCGCACGCCACAGTCCCACATAGTCAATGCATGTCAATTGAACAAAACCAGGAAAGAGTGTGCAGCTAAAGCCTGACAACTGCTCAGGAGCAGTTTGGTGGCCCTGAGCTTTCAGCTGATGGTGGTAGAACAACCAAAGGGTGCCAAAACAGGACAAAATTGTGAAGGAATCTTGGTTTGAAACACGTCATAGACCTAGAGGGGAGAATGTGACGTTACAAAGCAACTTGAAGGGACTAGAAGAAAAGAACAGACCCTACTATGGCTTTTAAGGATTTCTTCACTGTGACACCAAAGGAATGGTCCATAAAGAGCCACGTGACTGGTTGTACTTCATCAAATGAAAATCCCTGGCTCTCTGAAAAACTCTGGTAGAGCCTAGGTGTGGAGTGTGGGGGCACACCTGTAGTCCCAGAACTTAGGAAGCTGAGGAAGAACGTCTCAAGTCTGAGTCCAGCCTGGGCCAGACAGTGAGACCATCTCAAAAAGAAAGAGAGGGATAAAATTAGACTGGGAGGGTGAAGAGAAGCCACAGATCTCGGTTCTCAGAACTCAGTGACTGGGAGGGTGAAGAGAAGCCACAGATCTCGGTTCTCAGAACTCAGTACGGAAGGTGGAATGGTTCGCCTTGGTTGTCAATTTGACATTACCTGACATCAGCTGGAAAGAGTCTTTGTCTACATCAGGTTGTCCTGTGAGGATTGTCTCAATGGTGCCAATAAATGTGGGAAGATCCAGCCCACTATGGGCAGCATCATCCCCTAAGCAGGGGCTCCTGATGCAGGAGTGGATGGATCAAGTTGAACTCTAGCGGGCAAGTAAGCTTGGTGTGCTCATTCTCTCTGCTCTTGACCATGGCTGTGTTGTGACTCCTCTAGTCCTGATAAGCTGTCACCTGGAATTGTGAGCCAAATAATCCCTTTGTCCCCCAACTTGCCTTTTTGTCTGGGTATTTTATCACAGCAACAGAAATGAAAGTAGCAGAAAAAGTAGTAACCCAATAGAAAACGACAGACTGTCTACAGAAGCATTTTACAGTAGACAGATGACAGACAATTAAAAAGATGCCAGCCCTGCTCACACTCAGAAATACAGATAAGGGCCATAGGAGCGGCTCTGCACGCCCACACCTGCACACACTTGGATGGTCGGGGTCATGAAGGGGACCATGCTGTGTGTGGGTAAGAGGCAGCAGGGTAGGGGGTGGGCTGCTCCTGCTGTCCTAGTGAGAATGGAAGCAATGTGATCACTTTGGAAACAGTAAACAGGCCTGGTGACACAGGCCTGTAATCTCACCTACTGAGAGGCTGAGACAGAAGGGTCACAAGTTCGAGGCCAGCCTAATAATTTAATGAGACTTTGATTCAAAACAAAGGAAAAGCAAGAAGAGTGTGAGGGTACAGGTCAGCCGCCAACCACCACCAACCATGAGTGAATGCCAAGTTGTCAAAAAACCCCATTTCAAAGCTTCTTGACAATTACAAGTACACCTACCAGGTGCTATAAGGAATCCCACTCCTAAAAATTCACTAAGGCTGGGGCTGGAGAGATGGCTCAGTGGTTAAGAATACTGACTGTTCTTCTAGAGGATCCAGGTTCAATTCCCAGCATCCACACAGCAGCTCATAACTGTAACTCCAGTTCCGAGGGATATGGTACCCTCACACAGACAGACATGCAGGCAAGACAGTACTACACATTAAAGCTAAACTTTGAAGGCAAAAAAGAAGAAAATTTCTTTAAAAAAGACCCACTAAGGCATGTGAAATCAAATGTCCATGCCAAGAGCCACTCATAAAATGTTCAGAGTGGCATTATCTGTAATCACCCCAGACTGGATGCAGTGTAGGCATCAGACCAGAGGTGATTGGGAGGAAGAAATTTTGGAATCCACATCTGGGGGACACTTCTCGCCACTGCAAGGGAAGGCCACTCACCTGTGCTCTGTCACAGACGACAATCACGGTAATTGTGCTTGGTGACAGAGGACCCATACCCCGAAAAGATCTATTGATTCAAAATATAAATTTATTTGTGGTGACAGTGGATCAATGTCAGGAAATGAGACAAGCAGAAGAAGTTGCTAAAGGACTTGAGGAAGATTTGGAAGTGACGGATGGCTGGTTTTGTTAGCTAGAGCTCAGCGATATTTTGTGGGTGGGTACACGTGTCAATGTTACATAATTTTGCATTTTAAATATGCACAGTGGTTGTAAATTATACATCCACAAAGCTGTTGGGAATAAGTTACCATCGATGAAGGTCACTGAGAGAACAGATATTCCCCGGGCCCGGCACACAGTAGGCACTCAGCGAGCAGACCTGCATATGGGCTTCTCAGCGTCTCGCGGTCTCTCGAAGGCCTTACATGGCCTCTGGAAGAAACCAGAGAGGAGGTGGGGGACCTGCTCCACTCTGAGGCTCAGGTGTGTTACTCCACAGAGAGCCTCAGGTCTCAGCTGCACCCAGCAGCCTGAGAGGGTGACAGCTGTCATGACAATGCACGAACCACAGACAAGGCAGCTGCCCATCCCCACAGCCACCTCAGGCCTCAGGAGCTGGCCTCCTTGCTGGTCCCCATCCTCTATGCCCTGTCATCTGGGCTTCAGTCCTCCCTAGCTTGCTAATCCTGGCATGCTTCCATTGTCGTCTTACCAGCAAGGCCTAGGTTAGTCACACCAGGCAGTGTGATGTTCCTGTGGCCAGCTGGCAGAGAAGAGCATGAGACCACGTCTTTTACTTTCTGATTGCTGTAGTTACGTGTGCTGGCCAGGCTGACATTTTCTATTCTTTTCTCTCCTGGAGAGATGAGACTCTTTAGAAACTGCTGGTTTAAACGGAAACCCCATCACTGAGTGGGTCGCACATGCAGAGAGCATCGGAGCCAGTGTGCTCTCAGGGAACAGAATTCCAGGGAGAGGGAACGGCAGGGTGGTCGAGGAAACTGTAAAAGTGGGAACACAGCCTGACCAAAGTCACACGGTGAGCTGGTGACATAGAGTTCAGTATCTGACTTTGCATCCATGCTGATGCTGGTCCAGTCTTAGACAGTGGGGTCCCAGCTCGAGGCCAGCTTTAGCCAGAAATCCACAGTGAGATCAGCTAAGAGAAGGGAGGGGACAGTATGGGTTTGCACACAGAACACAGAACAGGGACAGTGGTCTTTACCGACAGGCCTGGGGAGGGATATTAAACAAAGGTCTTCATCCTGACTGAAACCTGGAGTCTCCACCTTCTAAGATAAAGCTGTCACAGGCGCTCGAGGAAAATCAGACCCGTGTCATCTGTCTGCAAGACATTGCCAACTGTTAACACCTCCCAGAGGAGTGCCATCCGATCCTACTCTGGGAAATGCCACGTTCAGGCATTTAAAAGTCAGTGTGATTCAGGGACAAACTTTCCCAGCGTTGGTGGGCTCCCCTCAAGTCTGAGCATGGAGTGAGGGGGTGTGGACATGTGTCTGCGCTGTTCCTGTGACATGGGACATCAAACATGAGAAATCACCGTCTCCCCTGGAGCTTCTGTTCCGCTGGTGGTGGGGGACACAGAGAGGTGATAATTTCAGAGTGTTGGGAGCAGTGAGACCCCAGATCCTGAATTTCTTATAATCCCCTGATCTAAGTGCCTACAGCTGCTCTGAGCACGAGACCTTCAGGAGTTCCTGATGGCAGGAGAGTGGTTTCTGGTGGGTTTGGCTGGGGCGTGGCTATCTCTATATAATCTGCCCCTGACCACAATAAAGGGGGCATTCTTGGGGAATTCAAGGATGACCCGTGTCACAGTCTCTCTGTCTGTGTGTTTGTGTATTTTAACCTCCAGCCCCTGCCGAAAGCTTGGGAAATGGGTGCCAGCGCACAGAGCACAGACACGGGGGCGCGGTGCGCGGCATCAGAGAATAACCTGAGTGAGAAGTTTGGTATGGGGTGCATGGGAAGGAGGAAGGTGAGCAGCATTTGTCTGAGGACCCACCAGGGACAGTTGACATGTGAAACTGGATAATTAGGGGAGATTGTATACAAAAGGGTGGGCAGGTGAGTGGGATTTCCCAGCTTCTAACAACAGGAAGACTGTGTCCCCACTCTCGGGCCCATTGAGTCACTAGAGAGGTGGGACCCACAGTTGAGAAAATGCCTTCACAAGACTGGGCTGCAGGAAAGCCTGTAGGGCATTTTCTCAATAATTGACATGCGAGGGCTCAGTCCATTGTGAGTGAGGCCGTCCCAGGGCTGGTGGTCCTGGGCTCTATAAGGAAGCAGTCTGAGTGAGCCACAAGAGCAAGCCAGTAAGCAGCACTCCTCCATGGCCTCTGCATCAGCTTCTGCCTCCAGGTTCTTGCCGTTTGAGTTCTTGTCCTGATTTTCTTCATTGATGGCCTATGATGTAGAAGTGTGAGCCTGAGAAACCCTTTCCTCTCCACCTTGCTCTTTGGTCGGGGTGTTCCGTCACAGCAATAGGAACCCTAACTTGGACAGAATGGAGAAGGAGTGTCAAGATGGAGGGGGCTGAGTGCAGGAGCCATTGGGAGGACTGCATGAACCCTTTCGGTAGCAGCTGATACCCGCCGTAGGCAGGGTGTGCTTACAAGGACAGGTCCCGGATCAGGACCTTCTTCTCTTCCCTGAATCCCCTGCCTTGACTCCCTGATGGCTGGAGAGGATGGGTTTTTAAATTCAGTGTGAGTCAGTGGGTGAGTTCAAGCATAGTGTTTTGGGCCAGAAGTCTGTGGGGCTACAGTTGGAAGTCGGGGTAGAAGCAGGATAGACAGGGAGTCTGTGACACTGGGTAAGCCTGCCCAGAGGCTCAGCCAGGGTCCCGGGTAAGAGAAGAAGGA
This sequence comes from Chionomys nivalis, assembly GCF_950005125.1. Classification (NCBI taxonomy): domain Eukaryota; kingdom Metazoa; phylum Chordata; class Mammalia; order Rodentia; family Cricetidae; genus Chionomys; species Chionomys nivalis. The sequence continues at coordinate 21,478,939 of NC_080096.1, read as the reverse complement.
ACAGCCATGGTTTGTGTTGGGGTGGGGTGGGGGCGGCGAGTTTGGAGGGAGAACCTCATCCCTGGCTGATGGATCAGATGTGGGGGACAGGGCACAGGAGCAGGGTAGCTGGTGGAGCTGGACGCAGGGAGGGCTGTGGGCTGTCCTGAGTGGGGTAATGGTGGTGGTGGTGGAGAACTATGGGAAAGAGTGTTTGAACATTAAAGCTGAAATAAATCTGGGGCTGTCCATAGCAGGGCAGTGGTTGTTTGAAAAGAGGAGCCCTTCTTCTAAAAGTGAGTTATTGGTCACGTGAAGCCGTAATGGTCACTTTTAAATCTCAAGTGCTGCTCTTAGCATCATGGTAGGAGGATTCAGCACAGGTGCGGATGTGAAGGGAGGAGGCAATGTGGGTGGAGGAGGGTCTACACAGAGCCCAAGGGTCCTCCCTTCACCCCTCCCCAAGGTGACCTTGAAGGCCTGCGCAGAGTTTCCAGGTTGCTCCTTCAGGGGAGCTGGGGTCTAGGAGGCATGGGAGGTTTTCTAAAATAAAATCATGGTACCAACACCTCAGGGTCTTCCTTCTGGGTGCGTGGATGGAAGAAGGGGAGTCAACTTGGAATGCTCATGGTAGGAAGGGAGCAATGACCAGAGAGGATCAGCCACTCTGAAGATGGGGTCCTCTTTCTGCCCTTTGCTGAGAGTTAGAATGGAGGATGGGCAGAGGGTAGGGGCTTCTCGTGAAGAGCACAATGTCCCTTGGGTGCTGAAGCATGACTAGGAGTTTGTTAGGCAGACGAGGCAGGGTAAGGATGTGCCAGGTGGGAGGGGCAGCGTGGTGAGCCACATATGGTTACCTGACCATCACAGAGAGCATCGTGGACACAGGAGAACGAGGACCTGATAGAGAAGACCTGTGTTTACAGGAGCCAGCATCTGGGTGCCCCTGCAGGGACACCCCTGAATGACCAATGTAAAGTTTTAAATGTCGTATTCAAGTAGGCAGATTTCGGAGTCAATAGTTTGATTGCAGATCCCGTCTCTATTTTTTTTCTCCACCTCTACTGATGCCTTTGGATGAGTTGCTTAACCTCTCTGTGCCTCAGTTTTCTCATTTGTGAAATGTGACAGTGCCCACTAGTCAGCATGTAAGAATTATAGCTGTGCCAACTGCTTCCAGCAGAGCTGAGCACCCAGCAGGTGTCAGGAAGGCATGGATTCAGAGCTACCTGGTGTGTATGGGGAGGGGAGTCATCAGTGTCAACAGAAAAGTTGAGTCCCAGAGAGGAGAGGTGGCTTCTTCAGAGTGACATAATGGAGCTGGTGAGGGGCTCCCTCCTTATCTGGCCACCTTCTAGGGGAGGGAGTGGTGGTCTGTAGCAGAGCCCCTGACATTTAGAGAGAACCTGGCTGTGTGAAGGCAGCTTGTGGCTGCCCCTGCTCAGGCACAGACACTCTCATTCCTCCCTAGTTCCTGCTTTATATCCAGGTCTGGTGGATGGCAGTGTGGCTGGGTGTGAGGGAACGCCCTGCTGGAGGGACATCTGAGCAAAGCTGACCGTCTAAGAACACCAGCTTGGCCTAAGGCCTAGAACAGTGGGTATAGGAAATTGAACCCCAAATGCTCTTAACCGCTGAGCCATCTCTCCAGCCCCTGCCAAGTCTTAGTGTTGATACTTAATAACATTTTTTTTAAAAAAGCTTATACACACAAAAATGAATTTCACTGTGATTTTATGTATGCACATCATGCATTGGGGTCGTATCCAGTCTCCCCCATCACCCTGTTTTATCCTCTCATGCTGGTCTCTTCCCTTGTTCCAAAATAGCCTCCCTTCTGCTTTCAAGTCTGTGTTTTAGCCTAGATTCCTCCTAGGGCCTTAACATCTGGAAGCTGATAACTATCCCCTGCTGGATGAGCACTGTTGGATTTTCTCACCCATGCACTCACCCAGGCATTCACCCATTAATTCATACATCCATTCACGTATTAATTTATGCATTTATTCACCCATGCATTCATGCATTCATTCACATATTTATGCATTCATTCACCCATTCATTCACCCATCCATTCACTCATCATCTTAATTATGCTCCCTGTTGCTATGACAAAACAACTTTACAAAAGTAAAGGGAAAGGTCTTATTTGACTCATTATTCCAGGTGACTGTCCATCATTGCGGGGAAGTCAAGGCTGCAGGATCTTGAATCAATTGGTCACATCACATCTACAGTCAAGAGCAGCGAGCAACAGACAAATCATGCATGCATGCTAGTGCTTAACTCCAGTCTGCACTTAGCCCAGGAGCCCCAAGTCCAAGAGAAGGTGTCACCCATGGCAGGCAGGCCTGCCCTCATCAATCGATGCACTTAAGATATCCTCACATTAGAAACATTACAGAGCCTTCTCCCAGGTGGGTCTAGATTGTGCCCAGTTGACAATTAAAACCAACCATCATACTCTCTTGTTCATTCATCATTCCATTACTCTTCCATTCCACTGCAAATTAGTTAATTAAAATATTCCCAAGGTACCTCCTATGGCTGGACCCAATGCTGAGAACCAAGAACATAGCTGAGCACCAGATAGATAGAACCTTTAGGGGGCACCATGTTCCCATCTTACAGAAAAGGAACCTGGGGTTCAGAGAGGCTTGGAGATCCCAAGGGGACACACAGTAAGGAGGGAAGGAGGGAGCAAAGAGGGAGGGCGGGAGATGGGGAGGGAAGATCAAATCAGCTCAAAAACAAAACAGTAGTGCTTGGTGTTCATGGGTCTGAGCTGAAACAGGCACACTTAAACAGCACTGTGTTCAGGAACATAAGTCACAAGAGTTTGTGTCTGTGTGTGTCTGTGTGCTTGTGGGTGTGTGAGATGATCCAAAAGTGCGGGTGCTTGTGTGCATGGCATATGTGCGTGTGGAGGTCAGAGCACAACCTTTGGGTGTCAGTCTGAACCTTTCTAACTCATCTGAGGCAGGATCTATTTGCCCCTGAGAGGCAGCTAGCAAGGCCCAAACTTCCGGACTTTCTCCTTCCCAGTTCCCAGCTCCTGTGGGCGTGCTAGGATTGTAGACATTTACAGACCCTGTCTGGCTATTACACAGATTCTGGGGGTGTGAGCTCAGGTCATTAGGCTTGTTTGACGAGCACTTTACCTGGGAGTCAACTCTACAGTCCCACTCATGAGACTTGGACACATTCGTCCCCTTTGTGCTGAAGTGAAATGCTGTGTGTGTGTGTGTGTGAGAGAGAGAGAGAGAGAGAGAGAGAGAGAGAGAGAGAGAGAGAGAGAGAGAGAGAGAGAGAGAGGAGAGAGAGAGAGAGAGAGAGACTATGGTTGGTTGAGGCTTGGCTAAGGGCACACTTTCATGGCCTTTGTAGTGTTCTCATTTCTACTGGCCACTGCTCCTCTGAGCCATGGGCTCTTTCAGGCAAGAGTTATTTCTTTTCTTTCTTTCTTTCTTTCTTTCTTTCTTTCTTTCTTTTTTTTTTTTTTTTTCAACCCAACACCATGACCCTAGAACCTGATTCAGGCCTGGAGCAGGGTGGAGGCGAGGAAAGAAAAATCTGTATAATCTGCAGCCAGTTTGATACACTCAAATGACCCATTCCTGATGTCAGAGTTGTAGCAGCAGAAGAAAGTTGTGGCACAGCCCTTAGGGGGCCTGGGCAACTCCAGGCACTGACCCTGGGTTTGCTCTGCCTGGAAACACCTGGGCACCCCCTCACTGGCCGAGGGGGGCTGGGAGAGTTTTAAGGCTCCAGACTCCAGCACAGCCCCTGCCATATCTGAGCTCCCTTGAGTTTTGGTTTTGGTGAATGCCAATCCCAAAGTGCTTTACTTCATCTAGTCCCTGGAGCCTGGCGCTCAGGGGCAGAAGGTTACTGAGGTGTGTGCACTGCGCGCTGAGGTCCTGGCAGGAGGCAGTCTCTCATGGAGGTAGCTGTTTTCTGTGCAGACTGTCCATTGTCCCAACTTCTGGCTTGTTGTTCTCTGCCCTGTGCCTCTGAGGTCACCTCTCAGATAAACCCCACAATTCATGATCTTGTTTTAGGACCCTTGAGAAAGGAAACATCCCAGGGGCTAAGCACAGAGGTGTGACCCTCTCTTTCCTGGAGCTCCAGGGATAGTGTGGCCTTCCCCATGGGGCAGAAAGGCCAGGGCAGAGGACAGAGCCCCGACACAGGTCCCCAGGTCCTTCCTCAGCACTAGACACGTCCTCAGCTGAAAGAGAAGAAAGAACTTGCTGGTTCTTAGAGAAGCCATGCTTAGACCTCAGTTCTCAACCACCACATTCATGCCCCATAGCAGCCCTCATGGGGCACTGTGATTTACAGACCCAAAGCCAGGGAGTGTAAAGACCAGATGGGTCCACACCTTCTGGGCAGCATGTTCATCCCACCAAAATGGGCTGGGGGATGAGGGAGAAGCTAATGAAACCCAGGAGTAGGGTGTAGGATTAGAATGTCTCCTATGAATGGGTGACGCTTGAACACATTGTGGCCTAGAATGGGTGGGCTTGAGGTCCTAAGACCCCTGGCATTGCTGAAGAGAGAGCCTCAGCCCCTTATTTTTTATTTATTTTTATTTTGTATTGAGGTTTAAACCCAGGAAGCTGAGCGAGGATGCTACCACTGGGCCAACACAGCCAGAGGGAGAGGCCTGTGGGCCTGAGTGGTGAGACAGGCTGATCACTAAGGACTTTGCAGCTGGCTAGATGTCAGGACTCTAGTTTGGAATCCTGTCACCCTTCTACTGTGTGACCTTGGGCAAGCACTTACCGCTCTTTGAGCTACTCTTCTGAAGGACCTGGTGCATTGATGTGAGAGAATGCACAGGGCCAGGGACTCCAGTGTGCTGGACTCAGTGCTGGGCATGCGGCAAGAGCCCTGAGACTGTCAGTCATTGAGAAGGAGACCCTGGTCCTGAGGATCCCCTATGCCTTCCTGTCCTGGATACTGGGCTCTTTGGGGGTTATAGATCTCCTTGCAGGACCCCCCTCTTGTTGCTCCCCATTGCTTCTACTTGGGATAAGGGTGGGGGCACTGCTCAGTTCCAAATGTTCCTCCCTCCCTGCTTTCTTCATCCCTGTAACAAACAGCTTCACTTAAAAAGCCATCTGGGAGGATGGATGGCCCAGGCACATTTTGTGGATTTTGTTTTTCAGAGAGAAGAGCCAAGAAATTAAAGGCGCAGCACTTAGGACTCCATTCTCATTAGGCCCCATAATTCTGACTGTGGGGTTGTATTTCTGAGTTAGACGGTTTCTCCCCACCCCCAACGCCTGATGCTGCGAGCTTGGTTTGCATTTGTCTTCCAGAGGCCTCGTTCTGATGTACAGGGTCCATTTCCTCCCTCTAGGTAAATCCCTGCTTCTTCATCTTCCACCAGGAACAGGCTGTACTTGCGACCCTCCCATGCCAACTCTCCTCCTTAGTACAGTCTCCTCCACCCCTCACTGGTGGCAACTGAGAGAGGGGAATACTTCTTTCTGCAAAAATCTTTAGATGCCTGATGAGGTGGTTTCCAAGGCCAGCTTGGTGCCAGTGGGCAGAAGTCTTGAGAAAAAGAGACACATCCAAAAGAGGGGCAAATGAAGACCCCGAGGAGGAGTAATGGCCTTCCTATTACTGGAAGTTAGCAGTGGACAGGGAACCATCACTATGGAAGCCAGAGGCCAAAGAGATAATGAGACTTAACTTCAGAGCCTGGGAGACCTGACCGGAGTGCTGACCATGAAGTGTCCGGCCTTGCAGCCACAGGTGGAATGATAGTTCCTACTTCCAGGGTTGTCATGGAGACAGCAGGGCACAGTGTGTACAGAGGGCCAAACTCTGTCTGACACAATGTGTACTTCTTAGACAATTCAGATGACCAGAATGACCATGCCCCTGTAAGAGGTATGGAATCATGTGATCAAGGTTGAAAACTCCAAGTTCCGGCCTTCATGATTTAATCAGCTCGTGGGAACAGGACACTTGGAGATTCTAAGGCCTGTAGGATGCTATGACTGAAGGTTTCATGCACTTTTCCAGGATGAACCAACAGGAGTGAACCTTCCTCCTACCCGTAACCACAGAAAGGAGAGAGGGTGGGCCTATGCTTTGTATGACGTCAGACATCAGATGGTAGAGACCTGTGGTCTGGAGAAGGGAAGTAGCCACATGAGGCCCTACAACTTGCTGGACTCGAAACATTTTCACGTGACAGCTTGAGGAAGCTGTAGTTGAGGATCCAAGAGCCACAGACCTAGGCAGCCATCGCAAGGACAAGTAGCATAAGAGAGAATTGCATGGGGAAAAGGAGCCCGCAGATGCTCAGGGGCCCTTTGAGTGACTGAACACCAGTTTGGCTAGGCGGCCTGGGCAGTGAGTCTGATAGTCAGTACTCCCAGATGGGGCTGATTGGCACCTTCATCTCACAGTGATGAACTACCAGACTCACTGTCAGTTGTAGAGAATAATTAGTCTCATAAGAAGAATGCCCTGGGGGGCTGGAGAGATGGCTCAGAGGTTAAGAGCACTGGCTGCTCTTCCAGAGGTCCTGAGTTCAATTCCCTGCAACCACATGGTGGCTCACAACCATCTGAACTGAGATCTGGCGCCCTCCTCTGGCGTGCGGGTATACATCGAGGCAGAATGGTGTATACATAATAAATAAATCTTAAAAAAAAAAAAGAAGGATGCCCTGGCTTGGCTATAACTTGTGTGTTGGATTCCTAGGGCTTCGTGGTTCCAAACAGCAGAGATCTACCTCTCCACTTGGGTGCTAGGAAGGAGTCTGAAGATCGCTCTTCCCAGGGTTCTGAGCTTCTCTCGAAGCTTTGGTAGATGTCCACAGTCTCTGGATATCCTGACGCCATGGATGCTTTACTCCCTTGTTAGCCTCCATTTTCACATAAGCCTTTTTCTAAAGACACTAGGTCCCTGGACACTCTGATTGCGTCTGAACCGATGACAACCTCAAATGCCCCATCTTAGGTGATGGCACGTTTGTGAGGCAGACATGCATGTTTGAGGATGCTACCCAACCATGCCTAAGATAATACCCAGGGACTGGAGAGATGACTTTGTAGTTTAGAGCTCTTGCTGTTCTCCCAGAAGATCTGAGTTCAGCTCTCAGAAGCCATGTTTGGTGGCTCAAAACTGCCTGTAACTCCAGCTCCATAGAAATCTGACTCCTCATCTGACCTCCTCCTGTGCTGGCACTTACAGGTACACACACACACACACACACACACACACACACTTTTAACACCCCCCTTTTAAAAGTAAAACCTGAAAATACCAATTTGTTTTCAACTTAATTTTGCCACAGAGAAAAGCTCAAGAATATTTATAGAAACACAAAAGTATCCATATATATCAGGGTAGAAGTTACAGTGTCTGATACCTTACAGAAGATTACCAGAGGTGCAGAGAGGCAAGAAAACACAGCTCAGAGCTGCAGTCATTCCAGAGCCGACACCGATATAGACCGAGAAGACAGGGGCATTAAAAACAACTAGGTGTTTCAGATATTCAAAAGTAAAGCAGAGACAGACATCACTAGTGATCTTCACTCGGGCTCTAGAGATGCACTCTGAAGAAATAATAATGGTTCAGGAAGAGATATGCAGAGAAGAAAGCCACGGACAAGACTTAAGACCATCGACAGCCTGAGACCACATCAACAGTCCTCACACAAATATTCAACTGGAGGTCCCAATGTGGCAGGGAGGATGTGGAGAAATGATTTGAAGAAATGGTAGTTAAAAAAGCTCTTCAGATTTGTTGAAAATGTGCAAGATGTAGGTACAAGAAATACAATGGAAGCAGTGGTTGCCACTCAGATCCTGATGCCATAAAGGATATCTGAAAAGCCACCAAGAATGAAGCTGTGTTAGACACAGAGCAGTATAGGTGGTGGTGGTGGATGACTGTGTCTCTTGAGCTATGGAAATGAAAAGACAGTGGAACAGCATCTTCAAGGGAAAACTGCCTGTCTGCACACACAACACACACATACACACTCATGCACATTAGCACATGTGTGCATGCACACACACACATAGACTCAGAGATAGACACACTCATATCCTACTGATTCTATTTCTCTGCAGAGCTATGGTCAGTGTGGCATTGTCACCATTGCCACCAGCATCCTAAGATCATAATTGTTTTCTCAGGTGCTTGCTGAGCTCCTGGGGGCTACCAGCACCGAGCAGTGTATGGCAGGCTCATCTCGACAAACCAAAAGCACGAGATAGGAACCATTTTTATCTAATCTTAGAGGTTGAATTTGGTGCTGGGTGTGTATGTGGGAAGGGGGGGAGGAGAGGGAGAGAGAGAGAGAGAGAGAGAGAGAGAGAGAGAGAGAGAGAGAGAGAGAACACTGCCTAGGTCTTCTGTAGGAAGCAGTGGCTTCAGATCTGCAGTCCGGCACAGCACCCCTCCCTACTTGGCATACATATGCCAGAAGCTTCCCCTGGGAGTTCCCAAAGGTTGACCCCAGATGGCCCCTCATAGACTGTGGCTTGGGTTCACATTCCATCTTCCACATGGCAGAACTCTGAAATACCCGCTGCTGCTCCTCTGGGCACATGGAAGGCATGGGTGTGACATCACTCTTGATCTCGTCTAAACACTGTCAAGGCTCCCTGCCTGCCTTCCTTCATTCCCCGAAACCCTCTGGTTACCCCAACACACATGTTTACCCAAAGCACATGTTTACCCCCTACCAAGGCTGTGGAGCCTCACTGGGCAGCTTCAGAAGCTCAGCTCCACAGAACCAGTTGGTAGAGATGGATCAAGTCCCCTTCTCTCCTCCTCCTGCCCAGGGTGATACCTTCCCCTTCAGAGGTGACAGTCCATCAGTGTGGGCCCTTGTTTGTGGCTATAAAGTTTTAAACTCTGCATCTCATCCTGGGTGGTTTCTAGTTACAGCAAATAAAAATGGAGCCAGCTCAAAGAGATCAAGGAAAATCAATGAGTAATAAAAGTCGCTGTGTGGAAAATGTGTCATCCCCATGGCAGAAGGAGCCGGTGTCAGCCTTGGGAGAGCCCCAGCAGGTGGCTCAGCAGCTGGGGAAGGGAGGATGGGGAGAGTGCAACTGTGGAGGGGGGCTGCACCAGCCAGGTGGCACTGTTTCTCAGAGCCGATGTGACATTTCTTGGCACCACGGTGGAGCGGCAGAGAGAGAAGGGTGAGTGGGGCTGGTTGGCTGTGGGTGAGGGGTGAGGGTGGTGGCATGGTGTAGACCCTTGATCTGGGCCACTGAGTGGGAGCTAGTGGCATGAACATATGAGACATCTCAGTGGCTGAGTGACCTCTTCGTGTCCTAATGGGGGTGATCACAGAAGGACAGATCAGCCAGGCAGTGTCGGACCACCCACCCACTGGGGAAGAGCTCAGTTTGTTTACAGCTCCAGGCAGTCCCCATCCCACATCATGCCCCAAGTCCTCTACCTAGGATTTGAGGACTTCGTAAATTGTCCTAGGAGAGGCCCCCCCTGCAGAGTCGCATCTGACACCTGTAGGGCTTGCATTAAGCACGCCACTTGATGATCACCACTCAGACCCCTCAGATTCCCATGAGAGAGAAACTGAGTCAGGAAGAGGTTAAGTCACTTGCCCAAGGTCACACAGCTCTGTGCGCATGGACCAACCTCTTCTACAACCCTTTCCCTCCAGCTGTTGAAAAAGACCTTGTGATAATCCATCCTTTCCCTTTCTATACAGAAGGGGAAACTGAGGCACAAAGAGAGCAAATGACTGCATATTAGTGCTCAAGCTGAGTCTCTTGACTTTTGCTTAGCATTTCTCTATCTGTAGGCTGTTCTGGTCACCTTCTCCTTGGGCAATGGCAAGGAAGTGACCCAAAGGCCAGAAGAGGACAGATACAGGGGAGCCCAGGCAGCTTTGGGGGGTACCAAGAGGAAATGGGAGTCGCAGCAGCTAGAAAACTGCCCAGAACCTTCGACTTCATTCCCCCACCCAAACACAACTTGGAAATGCCTCCTTTGCAAATGAGAGCTGGCATGGAGCGAGCAGATTAGCGATGGTCATAGTGGCGCTTTATTAATTAGGTACCCTGAATATATTAAACCTGGGCATTTAATTTAGATTTACAGGGATAATTTGGATTTATGGGACTAGTTATCACGCGTTAAGTATGGAAATGCCTGTTAGTTTCATAGGCGACATTTCCTGAAGCACGTGAAAGAAAACAATAGACCATTTAATCATCCCTGTTAGCTCAGAGCTGCCGGATTCTGAGGTGGGACCCGCATCCTACAGATATGGGAGTCTCCTGACTGCATAATCTTGCCTTCCTTCCTGTTTTCTTAGATTCAGACACCCTGCCACAGAGGAGGCAACACTCAGCAATGCCAGCTGTCTTCCCTGCATTCCTGCTGCCTGGGCAGGAACAGGAGAGCCATGTGGGAGCTTCTATGATGGGAAGCCTCAGCCTGCATCCTTCTCTGACTCTGACCCTTGAGGACCTGTGGCCTGAGGCCACGGCTCTCCTCTGTGTTCTCTCTTTCCTAGAACTTGGAACCCAAAAGGCTGTGATGTGGCCTGGATGCCCATGCAGGGTTTGCATTTGGTGGCCTTCATCTCGTGTGTGTCTCGGGGATGGCCACTCAGTTCCTGTCCACTATACATACTCTGTCTCCCTCCATCATATGGTCCCCTAACTTTCTTGGAGTTCTACACTTGCTGTCCTTCAAAAGCCACAGGGGACCTGTGGGCAGCTTACTGGGCTGTGCTCCAAGAAGAAGGGAGTCGTAGTCCAGGGACAAGAAGCAGCTCCCAGCTGAGCACTAACATGCCCAAAGGTGTGGGTGAATGCCAGAAGCTTTGGGAGGTGGGCTTAACGGGAATCTGCTTGACACTGATTGATTTGAGAAAGGCCACCCAGGCTTAGGATGGCAGGTGTAGAGGGAGAACCTCAAGAATCCCCATCTCCACAGGCAGTGAGTGGTCCTAGAACCATGTGTGGCTGTGGCTTTGATTCCTGTGGGTGCCTACCTTTTCCACAGCTATGAGTTCCATCCGGCCCAGCCCTTGCCCCCCACACTCTGATTGTGCCCAAGATCCCGAGCAGTGTAGCCCAGGGCAGCAACTCCTGGAGTCCAGGGAGGAAGGCTCTTTCCAGGAGTCTGGATGGCCACTGGACTTGAGTGACTGGCCGGTCCAGGTGTCAGGGAGTTGTCAGCTGATGGCAACAGGTCCCACGCCATGACCTCAGGTGGTGCAGAACTGCCCCAGCCTAGAAGGCGAGATAATTCTGAGGCCCTATTAGTCTGTTCTTGCAACTCCTGGGAACTCATTCTCGGTGTCCCCTTGATCTCTCTCCAGTGCTATCTACACCTTCCAAACAAATGCTCACCCTCAGTCTTTCCCTCCAGTTCTGCTCCTTGGGGAGAACCCTACCTCCCATCAGATCTCCAGATCTGTTCCTTCCATGCTCCCGGTCTACACTGCTAGATGTTTCCTGGAGTCTTCACCTCTGGCTAGCTGTCTGTTCCGGGTTCTGGCTACCAGAGGACAGCCCTTCCTCTATCTTCTTTCTTTCTTTCTTTCTTTCTTTCTTTCTTTCTTTCTTTCTTTCTTTCTTTCTTTCTTCTCTCTCTCTCTCTCTCTCTCTCTCTCTCTCTCTCTCTCTCTCTCTTTCTCTCTCTTCCTTCCTTTTTTCTTCTTTCCTCTCTTTTTTCCTTCCTTCCTTTCTCCCTCTCTCCCTCCATCCCTCTTTCCTTCCCTCCCCTTCTCTCTCTGTTTCTCCCTTCCCCTTCCTTCCTTCCTTCCTTCCTTCCTTCCTTCCTTCCTTCCTTCCTCCCTCCCTCCCTCCCTCCCTCCCTCCCTCCCTTCCTTCCTTCTTTTTTTTCTCTTTCTTTCCTCTCTTCTCTTCTTTCTTTTTTGATGTGTGTGTTCATGTGTGTTGTCTGTGCATGTGTGTCTGGGTACATGTATGGGCATGCAGACACCAGGTGACCAGAGGTCGATGCCAGGCACCTTTATCAATCATCTCTCTTATTTTTGAGATAGATTCTCCCATTGAACCTGGAACTCACTAATTCAGTTAGCAGGACTGACCAGCTATCCCCCAGGGACCCTCACAGCTCTGCCTCCCCAGGCACACACTTCCATGCCTAGAGATTTACATGTGTGCCAGGATTGAACCAATGTCGTCAGGCACATGCAGAACTTTGCTTCCTGGGCCACCTCTGCAGCCCTCCCTTTTAGGGTTTCAGTAGTATTCCTGAGGTTGTCACACCAGGAAGGACCATCTCCACAGCAGGACCTATCTTTATCCCTCACCTGCTTGGCCACAGGAGCCTTCTATATGACCATTGAACACAAAAAACAGCCATAGTGAAGGGTTGGGCCCTTAAAGGCCTCCTGGAGCTCTCTCACCCACCCTCACTTCCTCTGGTGTCATATGCTGGACTTTATGATTCAGTGGGTCAGAACACACCAGGTTCCCAGCAAACAGGCAGTGTCTTGGGGTCACTCGACGCCTCATGGGATATTATCTTTAGCAGTAGGCAAAGATTTGCTCCGCTATCCTGCAGGTCCTTGTGCTGGGAACTGCCTGCTCGCTCCATAATGACATCATCTGTCACAGACAGTTGATGCTTTATCACAAGGCCTTAGCAGCAGCTCAGACATCCCACGGAGCCTGCCTTTCTTGCTTCGGGTCCTGTTCAAAAGCAGTAGCTTTTTGATAGATGAGCCAGTCAGGCTAGTGTGGGGATGGGATGGGGGATAAGTTGTTCCTAAAATCTAGAGTAGTCCACCGTGTGCCTTGTCTCTTAGAGGACACCAGACAAACTGTCTGTCACTGTCTGAAAAATACTTCTGCGTCGTGCTGGGGTCAGCAGAACCCTTGACGGGGCCTTCAACCATTTGGTGCTCTATGTTCCGAAAGTGTCTCAGGGTTGTCTCTTCCACTCAGCAGGTCCAGTACACGTGATGTCATCATTCTGGGGACTCAGCGTGGTTTCCTTGCGACGCTAACTCAGGTCTCTTCAGTCTCCATTATGTCCTAGCAGGAGAGCTGACACAGTGCTGAGCCAAGGCAGGGCGTCCTGCTGTTCCTGCTTCCAAGGAAAGCCCGCTCGCTCGTTCTGAGCCTTGCTGGGACCATAATTGCTTGCAGTTCCTGGGAGCTGAATGGACTTCTCCTCAGGGAGTCACATCTGGAGTAGCAGGTGCCCTGGGAGCCACCCCTGAGCAGCTTGGTGGTAATTCGCTCCCGGCATCTTGCTCTACACAGGTCAGGCAGGCAGGTGAGACAGAAACAGAGAGCAAGAGGAGAGACACACCACCTGGAAGTCTGCCACCAGAAAATAACAGGGAGGGAAGGGGCCTTTCCCAGGTGAGGCAGAGGATGAAGGGATGTGGGTTTGAGGACCTGGAATGGATAGAGGAGGCGCCAAAAGGTCTCAGATTTACTTGACTTCTGGGGATCTTTCCTTTTCTTCATTAACACCTTGTTCACTTCGGCCATGGGGTTCGGAAAGCCTGGAAGCCAGATTATAATTCAGGCACCCCCAGGACTGGATGGCAATATACCATGGGGTTAGATAAGGTCTGTCTAGGAGAACTGCTATGGCTTGCTGGCCTCTGGCCTAGCTAGCTTCGGTTTCAGAAAGACCCTGTCTCAAAGGAGGAGAGTGGTAGAGAAGAACCTGACTTCCTCTTCTGGCTTCTACCCATGGGCTCATGTTCACTCACACACATCTGCACACACACGTGCGTATACATTTTATACACACTACATACATGGACCCTCCCACACACAAACAACAACAATGAAGCATGTCTAAAACTGTACCCTGAAGACTCACGTGTTAAAGGTGTGGGTGTAAGTTGATGGGAGTTGGGGAGGCGAGGGATCAAAAGGGGTCTCACTTTATCGATAGGTTTACCCATGGATGCAGGCACAGATGAAGGGTCTGTTAGGAGGGAGGGCCTTGTTGAAAGAGGTCATGGTGGGCATGAGTTAGAAGGATACATCTCAACCCTGGACCCTTCTTCTTTTTTCCTCTGCTTCCTGGTCACCTTCCACCACTGTGTCTCTGCCCCCCTCCACCACCGCCATGTCTCTGCCCCCACCCTCCCCCACTGTGTCTCTGCCCCCATCCTCCACAACCGTGTCTATGCCCTCTACCCTCTCATAGCCCCTAACCCCTGGAATTCTGTCTCCTGTGAACATCCCTGGTCTTCATCTTAAAGCCTCCTTCAGGGTTCACTTGGGAAAGCAGACTACAGAATGAAGATCATATACACTGGTTACAAGTGGGCTGAGAGCTCAGAGAGGGGAGGGACACTAGAACAGGGATTGGTAACTCGGGGATGGCCACCACCCAGGACTGGGGGAACCAAGGGGACACAGGGTACCTGCTGTGGCTACGGGAGAGAAAGGACCACTGTAACTGTTGCTGAAGTCGCTGTTGTCCGGTTGCTACTGGAGTCACAGGCCACAGCAAAGAGAAAGGAGACCGTTGTCCCCCTGCCTCCTAGTGTCTGTTCTCTGCCAGCTCCTCCAGGTACCTGAAGTTGTGGGAGCCTGTGGTCAACGGAAACCTGGCTAACAGCTGCAAGGCCCCATTGTCCCCAAGAAAGGAAAAGTCAAGGGCCACTGGGCAAACGATCAGCCCTAGGTCAGGACTTGGCTTTCGTGTGAGGCATGTTTATTCAGTTCCTTGTCTCCGTGTGACACCGAGAGGCTGTATTCATGAGTGCAACAGGCCCATCCTTGACCAAGGATTAGAGACAGCGAAATCAAAATGGTGACACCATCAGGCCCTCCCTCATGGGTTTTGTTTCCTGTTAACTCATTTTCTGACCTTGAACAAGGGTCTTGATCTCTCAGACTTTGTTCTTTTTGTCTGTGAAGTCAGGTCTGGGTTGAGGTAGTGGTGCTATGTACAGCTCCCTGTACTGGAGACCGGTAGACTGGGGGCAGAAGGAGGGGTTCTGGGGTTCTTAGGCTGTGCCTAAGCTGCATTCACAGGAGAACATGCTCAAATGTCAAGCCACTCACACCTCAGCCCCTTAATGAGTTCTGTATCTTCAGGCTAATGTCGCCCCTGGCAACGCCGATCTGGTCTCTGTTCCTTTCGATATGCTTGCTCTACACATTACTCGCTGGACAAGAAATTGCCATGGGCAGCATGCGCTGTGTACTCTGCTCTGGGCGAAAATAGACCCTTCAAATTACAGCCATTGTGAAGATTGGATTTGTAAGCTCTGGGGTCTTGCTAGGCCTGAGTGCTGGAGCTCTGAGGAGTGTTCTGTTTTGGTTGAATTATGAGCTTCAAAGTGTTGGAATTTGAGGCCACGTGGCAGGTGCTGAGGGGCCTGAAAGAAGTGGGGTGCCGGGGGTGGGGTTCCTGGGAAGCTGGAGCTGAACAGTTTGTTGGGAAGAGCTTCTGATTTCTTATTCTGTCACGTACTGCCATGTTGGTTACTTGGGCTTTCTAAGTTGGTTCTCTCCTTTGTAAAGCATGAATTACAGTCATGACTGACCTGTGCTGTTCCCATCCTGGCCACTTCCTCCTTCAGGAAGCAGAAGTCCCCGATTCCCCAACCTGTAGGTGCACATACAACTCTTCCTTCCTTCCTTCCTTCCTTCCTTCCTTCCTTCCTTCCTTCCTTCCTTCCTTCCTTCCTTCCTTCCTTCTCTCTCTCATTTCATTTCCGATGTTTGTTAGTGGTGCACAGAAATCCACTCCGTTTCTGCTATTGATCCTGTAGCCTGTAACCTTCAGTCCTTTTTCAGACCTCATCAGGTTTCTTGAATTCCTTAGCCTTTTCTGTCTACATGACCATGCCGTATACAGCGTGCACTTGCTTTTCCCTTTCCTACCTCCAGGTCTTCCATTTCTTTTCTCTTTTTCTTTGCTGCCACCCTCCCTCTCTCCCCAATCCCTGCAGTGCTGGGCGAGGAATCCAAGGCTGTGCATGAGATGTGCAAGCATGGTTTCCCTGAGTCGAACTATGTGCCTACCCTTTATTTTCTTTTCTTGCCTGACAGTCCTGTCTGGAACTTCCAGTTTCATGTGGGAGAGAAGCAGCGAGAGCAGGTGAGGTCCGGTCTTGTTCCAAACATCCGGTCTCCACTGTCGTGTGTTGTTAGCCATGACGTTTTCATAGATGACCGTTATCAGAGGAGAACACTACTTTTCTTGACTTGTCTGCCAAGTTTCCCTCCCTCCTTCCCTCCCTCCCTCCCTCCATCCATCCCTCCCTCCCTCCCTCCCTCCCTCCCTCCCTACCTTCCTGCCTCCCTCCCTCCCTCCCTCCTTTCCCCTCTCCCTCTCTATTTTTCTTTCAAAAGGGAAAGGATGTTGGTTTTGTCAGATTCTATTTGCGCCTCTATGAAGACGATAATATGAATTTAGACTTTTATTCTGTCAGTCTGGAGTGTGGCATTGCTAGGTCTTCATACAGAAAGTCAGGCTTGCACTCCTGGGCTAGGTCCCTTCCTCCAGCATCAGGTCTTCCTAAGACCCCTTTGTTGACATTTTGTTACAGAGTTTGCGTCTGCATCATGGAGGACTGTCTCTGGTTTCCCTTACTCAGAATAACGGCCTAGTTTCACCATCAGGACAATCCTGGTCTCAGAATAAACTGGACACAATCTCTTCCACCCCCTTCTGTTTCATTTAATTGTCCTGGTTGAACGGGTACTTCTTGGCTGTGATGGTTAACTGTTGGTCGCGAATTCTTGGGCCTGCCTGTGGGAGAGTTTCTAGCCTGGGTTGGTGGAGGTGGGGAGGCTCGCCCTAACTGTGGGTAGCACAAATCTACAGGCTCAATTCTTAGACTGAATAAAATAAGAGCCCGAAAACCAGCATTCAACTCTCTCACTTCTTGACTGTGATGCAACGGAACTGGCTGCCTCCAGCTATTGCTATGACTCCCCACCCTGATGCGCTGTCTGTCTTTCAGCAAAAAGAAGCCCTTCCTTCTGCAAGCTGCCTTTTTCATACACCAACCGCCCTCCCCCATGAGAACTGAGAAAAAGAACGAAGACAGTGGCTTATGAGGGATCCTGGGCCCACTTTGGGGAGCACCTAGAGCTGAATCACAATCGCTCCAGACTCTTCTCCACATTTCAACATCACAGCAGTTTCAAAGGAAGTCATAGACCAAGGTCGGATGCACTGGTGGGAGATTAGGCAGGTAGGTTAGTGCAGCAGTGGGGTGAGGGGGTGAGGGGGTGAGGGGGCAGGGGTGGGGATAGCTGCTGTAGGCCTCAGATGCTATCTGATGACACTCTTAGCTCTTGGGTTGGTAGAAGCTAGTGCCGTGTTACGTTAATAAGTTCGAAAAGTTCTTACTGGTTCTACACAAAGATATTAGCTCAGACATGGAGGTGGGTAAGGAATGGCTATTAAGGACGGGGTGGGGGAACTACAGGCAGTCCCAGAAAAATTGTAGGTAGGCTCTGGACCTGCAGCATTCCAGCCTGACTACGTTCAACGAAGCTCTCATCAATCAGTCGTCCTGGGGGGAGATTTGGTATAAAGTGTTGTGTTTTTACCCAAGAACTTTTGTTCATGAAGGCAGGATGACCTTGAATTCCTGATACTCCTGTCCTGACCTTTCAAGCCATCATGTCCTGCTGTGACTCCCTTCTGGGACTTCTTCCAGTCTCCTAACATCTATGCATCAGCCTCTCTCAAGTCTCACTTCTTACAGCATCAATAAGCCACTTCTGTGGTCCCCTGTACCCTTGTGCCTTAGGCACTCTATGAAATCCTTTGGTCAGGCCACACCTCATGTAGCTTCCTGATTCCCTGAAGGTTTGGCTCTGGACAAGTCTTAATTAATATCTGTGTTTCTGGACTGTAGGAGCTGCCTGGCTTAGAGTAAGAACTCAATAAATATTTGCTGAATTAATGAAAATGTCTGTGAAAGGCAGGACTTGTGTGGTGCTGTTTGTTCTTCAACAGAAGACAAAGCCACCAGCCACAGCAATGAGGCTACAGTGCTGGCATTTGGAACATCAACAAGCTGGGGACAAACGCTTGTGACCCCTCTGTTGTTTAGATTCTGGGAAGAAATGGTTCTCTTGACAGGCGGGACTCTCCTGAGGCAGGAGAGCAGAATAGAGAGTTTCTAGAGGCATTCCCCTTAGTCACTGCTCTCTTGCTGTGAAGAGACACCACGACCTTCAGCTGGGGTCTGCTTACGGTTTCAGAGATTTAGTCTGCTATTATCATGGTGAAAAGCAGAGACATAGCAGTGGCTGAGAGCTCTACATGCAGATCTGCAGGCAGCCGGCAGAGAGAGTAACAGTGGGCCTTCAGAGCCCATCCTCAGGGGGCCACACCTCCTTCAACAAGGCCACACCTAGGAACCCTTTCTAAACAGTTCACCAACTGGGGACTAAGCATGCAAAAAGGAGCATTCTCCTTCAAACCACCACAGGCATCAAATTACTGTATGAATTAGGCTCTGGCCCTGCAATCTTTGTTCCCACAGCAGGGGACAATTTGATTACATAGGCTGCATGTAATCAAACAGCATGCGCAACAAAAGCCCTCTCCAAGGCTGAAGAGATAGCCTGGTGGGTAAGGTAGCACAAAGAACTGAGTCTGTATCCCCAACACCCACGTGAACACTGGGAGTAGTGGTACACATTGGTAATCCAGTGCTGTGACGTGATGTGATGACAGAGATGGAGAGCCATAGAGGAAGACATTTGGCCCCAACATGTACAAGCATAGGTGAGTGCATCCTCATTCACATGGGGGACTGTGTAAGTGATGCTGGAGAAGGGATGGGACTGTGTAAGTGATGCTGGAGAAGGGATGGGACGTGTAAGTGATGCTGGAGAAGGGATGGGACTGTGTAAGTGATGCTGGAGAAGGGGTGGGGTGTGTAAGTGATGCTGGAGAAGGGGTGGGGTGTGTAAGTGATGCTGGAGAAGGGATGGGACTGTGTAAGTAATGCTGGAGAAGGGATGGGACTGTGTAAGTGATGCTGGAGAAGGGGTGGGGTGTGTAAGTGATGTTGTAGCAGGGATGGGACTGTGTAAGTGATAGAGATTCGTATGGCCCAGGGCCTTCAAGTTTTATTCGTTTCCTACATCTCTGGCGTTCTTCCATTCTTCAAGGTGCCCTTCTCTGTCTTAATGATCTGTCTCTATTTTCACCACTATTCACCAGCCTCTCTTGTTTTGGGACACAAGAACCTAGAAATCTAAGCAGTTGCATTTGAGACACTCTGATCCACACCTATAGCATTCCACTCATGTGTGGTCCTCTGACCAACAACAATGTGTCATGGAATCCAGTGTGTCTCCTCTTTGAATTTCTCCTGGACATAAGCATTTCCCAGCCCTGTGCAATCTCCCTGTTCTGGCTCCAGGTGACAGCAGGATCCTCTTATCATCCCATGGTGAGGCTTCCCTTCCCTCCCTCCATCATCCCAGACCTCAGACGTTGCAGCATCCAAACCCCGCCTTTCAGCCCAGCTTTGCCAGTATTCCTGAGGCATTTGAAGCCTTATTCTCCAACTCAGATATCTCAAAGAAATTCTAGTGGCCTGGCTGCTTCTTCTCCATAATCTGATCACCAATCTTAAAGCCTTATGCTTTCCCTGATCCTCTGGTTGGGTGCCCCTCTGTTACTAAGGCAACTGAATGTCCCTTTCATGG
Organism: Chionomys nivalis; assembly: GCF_950005125.1. Lineage (NCBI taxonomy): Eukaryota > Metazoa > Chordata > Mammalia > Rodentia > Cricetidae > Chionomys > Chionomys nivalis. Next base: position 21,459,293 of record NC_080096.1, on the reverse strand, counting down.
GTTCTTAGTCTTGTTAATAAAAGAATTGAAAGGGGGACTGGGAAGGAAGCTTGAGAACAATTTTATTATAAATTGAGAGAAGACCAAGAAGACAGGATAGATGTTGTTGTGGGAATTCATTCCACCAATAGCTTTGGGGTATTGGCCTTAGGGCATGGCTTCTTGTCTGCAGACCTGATCCCTTAAAGAGAGAGAGACAGAGGTTGTTTGCTCCCTTGGGTTGTGAAGACAGAGTCAGGTGACATGAAGCAGCATATGGTCAGTCCCCAGCTCTAAGGCCGGTACCCCAAAGCTATTTCAGGAATGAATTTCCACAACAAGTTGTGTTTGTGTTACTCCGAGAAATCAGATGAAGGGGAAGAGAGAAAGCCCCCCTCCCCCAGCTATTTGTAAGGAGCCATGTGGCAGAAGTAGGGGAGAGAGGACTGATTTCAGAAAAATCTCAGAACATCACAGAAAATACACTCATACTTTGGGCAGTGTCTAAAAGAAAGAGAGACAAGAAGAAAAAAATGGAAAGTCACATTTTTCTGAAGTTAGAAGTTGGGAGATTTTAGAGGAGCTACGTGGAAGCTGCCCCCAAAGCAGCGGTGCCAAGGGGGGGCTTCTGGAAAAGCCGGTGCACCATCTCGTTAAGGGGATAGTCCTCCCTCTCCTAAGCATGTGTCTAGGCGAATCAGTTTTCCTGGTGGTGGTGGTGGTGGTGTGGGACATTGTACTCCTGGCCAGGTGACTGCCAGGTCCATTTGGATTAACTCTTTAGGAAGGAGGAGATTGCACATAATGTTCTTTAAAAAAACAAACCTTTAATCCCAGCACTTGGGAGGCAGAGGCAGAAGGATCTCTGAGTTTGAGGCCAGCCTGGTCTACAGAGTGAGTTCTAGGACAGCCAGAGATGTACAAGATGTACAGGGAAATTCTGTCTTGAAGGAGGAGGAGGAGGAGGAGACAAACAAATGAAAACATACACACATATCCCAAACTCAAAGTCTTAAGTTTTATTTATTTTTATGTGTATGTGTGTATACCATGTGCAAGCAATGCCTTGAAGGCCAGAAGAGGGCACTGGATCTCTTGGAACTGAAGTTACAGGTGGTTGTGAGCCACCAGTATAGGTGCTGGAAACTGAACCTGGGCCTTCTGCAAGAGCAGCCAGGACTCTTAACCTCACAGCCGTCTCTCAGCCCCTAGTATGTATGTTCTAATCTTTGGAGCTTAGGGTCAGAGGTAGACTCCTTTATTGAGGGGTCCATTCTCACATAAATGCACATGCACACAGACACACATGCTCAGGCACATGCACACACACACATGCTCAGGCACATGTGCACACATCCACACAAATAAGGATTTAAAAAAAAGTACCACTTTTTAAAAAGAAGGGTGACCAGTCACATCAAGGTGCCACACAAGGGTGTTCCTGGTGTAAACTTGAGGCTGACCCCAGGAAACCTAGGGTAGTGGGGATGAGCTGGCTAACTGCCCTTACTGCTCCTGGCCCATTCATCAGGAAGACCGTAGAGTCTGGTGGGAGTTAAGGGTCTCCCTCTTTATAGGCATGGACTTCCAGTTCTTCTGTGAGGATATTGTTTCCTTCATCTTCCAAGGAGATTCAGGCATTTCCTGACCTCACACAGCAGGCTCAGCATTTAATTCCAGGGCCCTGCTTTAGGAGCGGTCCATCCTGTATGGCTGTGGCAGAATCTGAGTCTGAGATTGGAAGCAGATTTAGCCACGGGACAAGTAGGAGGTTTCAGAAGGCTGGATGTGGAGAAACAGATACCTACAGCCTGTGTCCCAGAGAAGAGAGGCGAGGCTGGGCAGACAGATCAGGGGAGTCAGCAGGTAGATGGTGAGGGCCTGGGGACCTGGTCATAGTAAAACTTAGTAAAACTGTCTCCCCCACTGTGAATTTTGAGAATCAAATTCAGGTCGTCTGGCTTGTACAACAAGCCCTTTTACCTGTGGAGCCGTCCCAATCTGGTCATCCTTTTGAGGTTTCCCCTAACTGGAAGCCTTCCTGTTTAGGGCTCAAGGGGACATCTCCCCCCAATACCTTATAATGTAGAGTAGGCCAGACACCCTCTGCTTCCCAGAGCACCCAAATCTGACGATCCCTAGGAGTGAGTCTGCACCCCACAGACAGATCTACTCCCCACAGCAGAACCAGCCAACTGCGCCTTAATCACTCCCTCGGTTTATGCCCGCATACTCTATGGATCTCATGCTACACATGAATTCTTTTTAAAAAAGCCCTATCTTCTCCGGAGTTCAGGACTTCTCCAGATTCATCTCCTAACAGACTTGCCACGAGAATGAACAAAAGATGATCTCATTTAAAAGAAAGGACAAAGGAAAAGCCTGTCGGCTGGGAGAGAAGAGCTGGCCTCTCAGCGCCTCAAGCCCCAGAGCTAGTATCTCATTTTGACAAATGGCTTCTCCACTTTTCTGCTCCTGAAGGCAGAGGGCGGGAAGGTGCCTCGTGGCACCCCGACATCTGCCACGTGAAGGAAAATGAGATTTCCAGCAGAGTCGCAAGATAAGTGGACAATCACGAATGCAGAGAATCTATTTCCACAGACAGAACTTCATAAAGCTGAGGACAAAGAGCAGGACAAGGGACTTCAGGGATCTGTGTGGGGACCTCTGGAGGAGTACCCAAAGGGAACAACACTGATGCAGCGTTAGCAAGTCCTTCTGTTGGTTCTGGACACCCATCTAAAGGCCCCTCAGATGTCACCCCTGCTTGGAATGGGGGACGGCCTCTGTGTAGGTCCTGGATGGGAACTGAGTGGGGTTCCATTTTGTAGACAAGGAAACTGAAGCTCAGCCAAAGGGAGGGACTTGCTTAGTCACACTGCAAGAGACCAGACCTCTGGTTGCTGATGGGTCTTAGTTTGGGGTGACCGAGGAAAGAGCCTTCACTGGGCATGTTCTATATTTCTGGTTCTTTGACATCCCACTGTAGTCCTGAGAGGTGGCCTTCTTATTCAGCCTTAGGTTTCAGAGGATGAAGAAACTGATCAGGTCAGTCTCCTGTGTGCTGGGCAGGTTTGATCTCACCTGTTTACTTATGGGAAAACAGTACCTGGGGGTGTGGCAAGCTAGCTCTACTTCCTTCTGCCCTCGCCCAGCCCAAGGGCACTGCCCCTCACACTGATGCTACTGTCTAGAACCCATCACTGCTACCCAGCTGACTGTGGGAGGGTCCATGCCATCTCTGTGAAGTGTCTTTGCCCAGCCAAAGATGATCCTGTGCTGATGCAGAAGGAGCTGACGAACCTGGTCCTTCCAGGGCAGAGAAAAAGACATGTTGAAAATTCCTGTTCAGGAGGCAGAGGCTCTCTCCCTGGCCCCTTTCAGGACAGGGGCCTGGCTGGATGTCCCAGCAGTCCACGAGCTGGATCTGGCCTGTGATGCTGTTCAGATGTATGTGTGGCTCTGGTGAGGAACAGAGATGGGGACAAAAGCCTCCCAGCTCTCACCCACCTCAGTTCCTGCCTGGCTGTGTGAATCTGGACGGAACTTCTCTAAACCTGCCTTCCCACTGGGAGGTTATTGGGTTGGGCTATTTCTGGAGTTCTGTGGCTCCAATTCTCATTGAGTCCTTCGTCTCTGAGTAGGTGTTCAATTTTATTTTCACAGTCCAAAATGATGGGGCCCCAGGCAATCAGAGGCTCTTGAGAACTTGAGAGAGAGGCCCGAAGGCCAGTTTCCTTCCAGGGATGCTGGCCTAGCTCCCACCCCAACAGAGGCTCCACACTTCCCTCTCACAGTCTTGTTCCAAGTCTTTTCTCTAAAGTTTCAGAGCCTTGGAGCCTGAGGGTGCTCTGCAGATCCCTGCACTCATGGACGGGAGTCCCGCCTGTCTGACCCCGCTACAGTGGCTCCTGCCACTGGCCGTGACTCAGTTCTGCCCTTTCCACTCTGTCCCACACCCGAACTCCCTCCAGCAGGACATATAGCAGGACATATACCAGGAAGATAACAATTATTCCTGCTTTAGATAGTATGGAAAATGAAAACCCAAGCCCAGAGACTACCCTAGAGAGCAACTGAGGCACAAACCTGTTCCTCCTCATCAGCAGGGCCAGGCACCCACCTCATGGGTCCTGCCACATGAAGAGAACACAATTGCTGCTTTGGCTGTTTTTGAATCCTTTGGCCCCAGGCCAGTTTCTCTCTTCTGCCCCTCAGTCTCCAGCTGTGCCTTGCCTACCTCTGCTCTCAGGCTCTCCCTCTCTCTAACACATCCTTTTGTGTGACTGTAAATTGCTTTCAGTTCCAGTGAAGCCGGTCTTGAGCTCTGCATAAAGTCAGATCCTCTGGCCTGGAGGACAGGTTTGTCACGGCTTTCCATTCTCCACAGCCAGGTACAGAAGCCTATTGTTTGAGCCACAAAGGAAGATAGAATGGTACCTTGAGTGTGACAGGAAGGTCCCTCCCTGTGGTTGCAGAAGCATCACAGTATGTGAACCAGTTAGGGGAACCCTGGCTATATGCACCATCCAATATGCCCCCCCCACTTCACCTAGGAGGGAGAGGCGTGAGATCATAGTGAAAACCTGAGCCAAGCTCATGGTCACTGAGCCCTTCTAGTGGTCCAGGCAGAACTGAGCAAATCGGTTTGGTAGATCTCAGTGGAACTGATGAAGTGGGTCCCGCAGCAATCCCATTCTGCACGACAGCACCAGGGCATAGGGAAGTCTCCCACTGTGCATCTACAAAGTATAGAGTAGTTCACGCCAGCGTGTGGAGGCCTTGCCCCAGTGTGCAGCTGGATGTCCTCACAGCAGCAAGCCTGACCATGGACACGAGAGACACACTCCCACCTCACTGATCATACCCTCCTGTGAACAGCAGTGACATGGTGTGTGTACCTAGGTGACCAGCCACTCCTGTTCCCCAGAATGCCTGGGTCAGCCTGACTAGATATATAACACACAAAATGCAAATAAATAAACAAATACCTTTCAAAATGACAACCTGATTTTATTAGTCTAATGCTTTGGATTATGGGAGGAGAGAGGATTTAATTTCAGGGGACAGATGCTAAGGATAAGTGACAAGGCAGACATGACAATGAGGGGGGAGAGGAAATATGTATATGAGGCACTCTCTCTCCCTACTGCAGGGTGTAGTGTTCAGGTTCAAAGAGAAGGGTAGAGGCCCAAGCACAACCACACACACACACACACACACACACACACACACACACTCGAGGCTCCAGGGGAGCTCAGGCCCCAGGCCGCCAGGGGGTCTGAGTACAGATAGGTTTTTCATTTCAGCATGGACACAGTGAAGAACCTCCAGGTTCCACCGGGCAGTGGGCCATTCATATACCTCAGCTCTCAGCAGAGACACAGCATCCAAGACTCCATTTTCAGCCTGGAAGGGCCAAGGTCAAGGGGAGGCCAGAGTGGACAGCTGAGGAAAGACAGAGCCCTGAGCGTGGGCTTGCCCATGGTGGGCTCTCAGCAGGAAGCGGGAACTGTAACTGCAGAGGCGGTTCCGTGCCCACCTGCTGAGTGTGCAAAGATGTTTTTTTTAATCATATTTGCATATGTGCATACCATTATGGTTCTACTGTACCCTCCCGTTGCCTCCCCCTGTGCCTCCAACCCCTTCGCGAATACCCCTCTTCCCCTGAAGAAAGAAATCCTTCTGGTCCCTTTTCACTATGGGATGTGCTTGGAGCTAAGAGTCACAGATGCGCAGGGTCCCTAGGCCCCTAGTTGGTGGCTGGCATCCGCTTCTCTCAGAACTTTAAGGGCTGGAAAAGCTGGGGATGGAATGCTACGAGACTGAGCCCAGGATCCATATTTGTTATACAAGAGCTTCACATCCAGAACAAAGAGGGTGGGGGGTTGGGGAAGGGGCTGTGCTATACGAGCTTGGAGATTGTGCCTCCCTGAGTACCAGCTTATGGGAAACAAGGGCAGGGATTTCTCACCATCTGGGACTTTAAAAACCACCGTCTTATGCCAAATGGTCAGTCGCCCTTTCCTCTGCTGTGGCCTGCTTCTGCGTTCACTGGACCCTTGGATTTGTGTGTGTGTGTGTGTGTGTGTGTGTGATGTCCCCACATTGTCCTGTTCCTGCTTCTTGTCATATATATTTATATAAATCCACTCAACAAAGGAGAGAAAATGTGCCCTGTCCCTCCTGACCCCTCCTCTTCCTCCTTTCTATTTTCAGCCCTCTTCATCTTCTAGCCCAGCCTCTTCCACTTGGCCATATACACGAATGTATATATTGAGATCTAGATCCCAAATGAGAGGGAAATCACAGGGCATTTGTCTTTGGAGTTAAGGGCTGGGAGGGCGGAGGCTTCTGCTCACATGTCCCTGCCACAGCAGGAGTCCCAAGGGATGCTGTTCCAGGACTGCTAAAGGGTTTTTCAGAGGAAAAACTCCCTTATGAAACGGACTTGGGCCACTGGGATGTCATATTTCTTTTTGATTTTCCTATGCAACAGCACAAACATCTCAGGCATGTAGCAGCAAGCATTTTTCTTCCTGGCTTATGGGCCTGTGCGTCACCTGCGCAGTGGGCTGAGGTCTGCTTTAGGATCTGCTTCTCAACCCTGCTGGGAGCCAGAGGCTCCTCGGCCTTACCATGACTTCGCTTGGTGTCCTAGCTAGTTTTTAATGTCAACTTGACACAAGCCATTTGAGAGGAGGGACCCCAACTGAGAAGATGCTTCCACAACATTGAGGTATAGACAGGCCTGTAGGGCATTTTTAGAATTAGTGATAGAATGGGGGAAGGGCCCAGCTCACTGTGGGTGGTGCTCCCCTGGGCTGGTGCTCCTGGGTTCTTCTATAGGAAAGCAGGTTGAGCAAGCTGTGAGGAGCAAGTCAATAGCAGCACCCCATCATGGCCTCTGCATCAGTTCCTGTCTCCCTGTTCTTTCCCTGCTTGAATTCCTGCCCTGACTGTCTTCCATGACGGACTGTGAAGTGGAAAAGTAAGAGAAGTAAACCCTTTTTCATCCACAGGTTGCTTTTGGTCATGGTTTTAATCACAGCAGTAGAAACCCTAACTAAGATACCGGGTCATAGAGGGAGAGGGACAAGTGGGGCCAGGATGTGCGCCGCATCTCCAGGTCTTGGCTGGGAACTGGCAACTGTCATTTCTGTCCTCTTTTCACTGTTCCAGCAGGAGCAGGGCAGGAGGAGGCATCGAGATTAGCATATGAAAGAAAACCAGTGGCAGAGAAAGAGCTGACATCCATCCCAGGGCCACTGGGAAAAGGCAGAGGCGCTAGAGAAAAGCCAGCAGGGAAAAGCTAGGTGCTATGTGAATGACCCAGAAAGGGTTGCCAGTCCCATGGAGGTAGGTCCAGCACCATGGAAACCTTGGCCCTTCCAGCTCTGGCCCACTTCTGGTCTTGGAGCATCTTTTTTTTTTTTCCCTTTATAAACCTTCTTTTCTGTAACTATTCATGCATCTCGTCTAAAGTTTTGTTCAGGGACATGGAGGCCTGTAAAACCCAGCAGTGACTGTGCACTTCAACACCTGCACTCTGCCCTCAGCAAAGGGACAGGCAAAACTGTCACGTCAGTACCCTGCGAGGTCACATGGTAGGGAGGGAGGAATTAGGGACAACACCCCTTCCTTACTCCTGCATGGACTCTCAAAAATAGGCGGGAGAGAGGTTCTGTGGTCCCTTCTGTGAGGGTCGTCTGTCTGCCCCTCAGCACTGCAGACTAAGCCCCCTTGGGCAGAATCAGATGCCTTCCACGGGAGGGGCAGAGATCCCTAAGTCTTTCCATATAATGTACATAGTCTGAGCCCCTGCTCTGTGGCTGGGGGGGTGGGGGGGTGGGGAGTGTCCATGAGTTTCCCTGTCATTGGGCTTCCTGGGGACTTAAGTCCTTCTGAGTCCTCATTGGTGTTTCCCCCACTCCCTTCTGATCTCTACCCTCTTTCTAGCTCCACAGAACCGGAAGCCTCTCTCTTATGACAGCTCATTTTAACTGCTAGTTTCATTGAATTAAAAATACCTAGGGCACGAATAAGGCACACCTGTGGGTGTGTCTGTATGCGGCTTCCTAAAGAGGCTTAAATGAGGAGGGATGCCTCCCCAGATAAAAGTGGGCAGTGGCCCCATCTTACAGGCTAGGGCGTTAAACTGAATAAAATGGAGAAAAGTAGAAAGTCACAAGAGCCCCAGCACTCCTTCCTCTCTGTCCTGATTGGCACAGGGGACCAAGTTGCTCCCACTGCTGTGCCTTCCCACTAAGAAGGACTGTTTTCCTCTGAACTGTGAGCCAAAGCGATCACTTCCTCTGTTTCTGAGTTGCTTTTTCTCAGGTACTGGGTTAGAGCCTTGAGCACAGCAGCTAATACCACTTGCAAGCCTGGCTGTCCCACCCCTCCGGTGCCTAGCAACAGGTGGTCTATTCTGTTTCTACTTTCTGGCAGTACAAGCCCCATGTTTTCAGGACCCCTTCTGTAGAGCCTCCTGCCCACCTGCTATGGCCCTTGATGCAGCTGCCCACCCACAGGCCTCTCTGTGGAGGGGGGAATGACCGACCTGGAGAAGAGGAGTGGGGCAACCATGAAGGGAAGGAAACAGGACATGGGTCAGAGTCCTAGCCCTGTTGGAACTTCAACCCTCAGTGCCCCTACTCTGTGGTAGGTATAGTCCTAATTCCCTTGCAGATCTATCAGTAGAACCTGGTAGACCCTTAGAAATCCAAGTCTTATTTCCGCTCCAGAGGTCAATGCTTTACACATACAAACACCCCTAACACACCTAAAACATGTATGCACACATGTATACATCTATATGTGTATGTGCACACCTATAACGTCAAATACACACATACACAAATCAATATATACATGCATATATATGCACACATATTTGCCACACCTCCTAATCTAAAAACACACATTCTCACATACATACACCTACTTATGGGGCACACACACAAACAATTACATACATCTGCACACTCATATACAATGCACACACCTACTTACATCAAATACATATGTATACACATCTACATGCACATGCATGCACAGATATTCACAAGCATCTCTACACACACGACTCATATCTACATATAAATACACATGCATACACACACCTCTATACAATCCACATATGTATACATATCAATATGCATACACAAAAATGCATACAGACTGACATACCATACATGTATACAATATTTATAAGTAGGCACACACATTTATACATTTATAAGTACTTCCACACATATCTATAACAGATACCTACACCATATCTAGACCCACACATCTACATACAGTCTCCCTGAGACTCAATAGTATACCAGATATTCTAGACCTCTGGTACTAGTCCTACCTGGAGTGGATGACCCCTTCTCTTGATGATCTTCACAAACATCAAAGGGCCTCCAAGACCCATGAACAACCTTGTTCCGCCATTGGCTGCTACAAGATTTGCTTCCCACTCACTTGTCCCTTCCATGGAGGGACACCATCTGATCCTTTCCTAGAATCCAGCCCCTGACTGCAGCAAAGGAGGAACTTAACTGCTTCTCTCGAGTTACCTTTCCCCAAGCAATCCATGCTCCAAAGAAAATCTGTGTTCAATTACCTAAGAGGTTAACATCGCCTGCTATTGAAGCTTTCTTTAGATTATAGAACCTAAGATAGCCGGTGACCTTTGGCTAACACCAGACGGGTGACACTCTCCCCTTTTCTAGTGCTGTGCCTCAGCTCAGGCAAAGCTTGTAATTGCTGTGAGGTTTAATTTGCAGAAAAGGGACATTTGTCTAAAGAATCACACGAGCCAGCACGGGGAAGTCAGGGTCAGTTGAAAGTTCTGACTAGAGGAAGGAAAAAAAAACAGGTGACAAGTGTCTTGGATGACAAAGAGACCTTGATTATTGCACTGGTTAGTTTTAACTGTCAGCTTGACCCACCCTGAAGTCACGTGAGAAGAGTCTTGCTGAGGAATTACTTAGGTAAGGTTGGCCCGTGGGCATGTCTGTGGGGGATTATTAATGAATATAGGGAGACGCAGACCATTGTAGGCAACACCATTCCCTTAGAAGGGATCCCTGAACAGTACAAGAGAAGAGAAAGCTAGCTGAGATCAAGCAAGCAGGGATACATCCATTTCTCTTCTCCCTGCTCTTGACTGTGGGTGTCTTGCTTCGATTTTCTGCTTTGACTTCCTCAAATGGTTAAACAGGTTGAAACCCAGAATTGTGAGCCAAGTAAACCCTTTCTTTCCCAAGCAGCTTGCTGTTAGGTGAACATCACAGCAATAGAAATCAAAATGAGACCCTTACCATGCAGTTTTCTCAGTCATTGCCACGCTGTGCCTTCTTCCCCACCTTGTAAGAGCCCATTTGTACACTTGCTCTCAGACTGCATTTAAGTATGATAGGCCCCTCATCTTCTCAGAGTTAATGCTGGAACAGACCTGATTTCCCTATTAACTCTTGCTAGTGTTGGCTTTCAAGTGGTGAGCAGACAAACCAGGAGCTGCTAGTGGATGTGTGATGAATTGAATGTGATAGAGAGGGAATGGGTGAATGACTGGTCATTCCAGCAGCCCTTTCCTGCTCCCATCCCTCGGCCTGGACCATGTATTGTGATCTCAGCTCCAAGGGTTGGACCACATTTTTCCATCCTCTGTAAAGAACTGTATGTTCAGCCTGCCCTCAGTTCTTGGAGCTGACACTTGGTTTGGGGAAACTCTTGTACCGGTCCTGATCCCCTAAACTCTGTGTGGTCTGAATGGGACCTGTCCTTCGTTTACCAAGCATTGGCCCATTAGAATTTGCCCCTGGGTTTCCAAGCCCATGCCCAGCGAGTTCTGCCTGTCTGTTATGAAGCCAGGAGGGAAGCCTGCAGTCCACCCAGCGGTGCCGAAAAGTGACTAAGGGAAGAGAAGCCTCCTGCTTATGTCAGAGGAGGAGGTGGTTGAGAGGAAGTGGAGAGATTGAGAATGGGTATGGGAACTCAGCAGTCTGGCTCCTGGCCCTAGTCTCCCTGGGATCCATCAATGTCTCTGCCACTCCTGAATTAGTTACACTAAACAAGATGTGACCAGTTATTTTCTTAAATCACATTGCTGTTACTTGCAGCCAAATGTCCTGGCAATCCCACCATGAATACGTGACCCTTAGGTGAACCATAAGGCATCTGTTCTATCTGTCTGTCTGTCCGTCCGCCCATTCATCCGTCTGTCCATCCATCTATCTATCATTTATTTTATTTTTGACATCTCTATCTACTTAAACATAAAGAAAATGATGACCATGTAGCTATTCTAAACCCTCCTGGGCTACTGTGTGATTCACGCAAATGGGTATCAAAGAAAGCCGGGTGATCAATGCTCCCATCTCCTTGACTAGACAGTGTGTTGGGGTCTTGCCTGCTTCTCTTCTAATTATTCTTAAAATGCAGAATGGGCTCAAAGCACAAGCTTTTGGGGGGCAGAGGCCAGGTGAGAGAACAGATCATCCATGGGCAGAAGACCAGACCGCTAACACTGACCCTGCTCATCTCCCTTCACATCTTGGGTCCATGAGTGCCACAGCAGTTTATGGTTACAAGAGGCCTCTGAGACCATTGCACTGACCTAAGTTCAAGTTCATTGTTGACTATTCCGAGATCAGAGGGAAAACAAGGAATGTGTTTTGAGGTAGAGCTCAGCATCTTTACTGTAAAACAAAGCAATGACTTCTAAGGATCTCAAATCAAATAAATAATTGGGGTGTGATCGGTTCCCATAATGTACCATGGGAATTTCACTGAGCCATGGTGCCCCAGTCATAAATTAGACTTGCCCCTTGATGTTGTCCATCTGCAGAAGGCATCATTTTCATCTCAACCTTTAATCTTTTGTCCATGACAGAAGGAACTAGAAAGGCCTTTGGAAGGTGGAGCCTGGCTGAAACTAAAACAGCATCTGCAAACAATGCTTGTGGGAGTTCTAGTACCTTCCAGGCTGGAGTCCCAGGGCACTGGCAGACACAGACCTCTGCATCTCCAGCTGGGGTTGCTTACCATGCTTTCTTGTTCTGGGGTGATAACCGTCAGGGCTCCTTCGAGCTACAGACCCCACACTTCATTGGCTAGCTCTGGATAGCTCTTGGTGGCAGCTGGGGGGCTACTCCCCCCGAAACAAACAGAGAGAACTTACCCCCTCCACATTTGATCTGACAATTGGGTACTGTGATGTCTCAGGTTTACTGAATCTAAGTATTTCTAGATCAGGCTAGCCCTGGGGGGGGGTGAATGGTCTGCTTTCTAGGAAGTGGCAGGGATTGCCTCTGACGAAAGCCACCTCAAGTTAGAATACCTCACCAAGGACTTCAGGTTCTGACAGCTACTTGGTGAGCACCCTTCCCCCAGTGCTCAGCAGAGCTTGCCCTTCCTTCCTCTCTATAGCTCTCCCAGAGACAGCAGGACCTAGGCTCAAATCCTGCTTGGCTAGTGACTGATGCATAAATACAGACGCATTGCTTCATGGCTGCTGTGACACCAGGAGTTATCATTATTTTAGATGGGCCCGTTTCTTTCACAAGGCAGGAAAGGAACTTACCGGCTCATGGAACTGGAAGATTGATGGGGACTGAAGTATGGCTGGAGCCGGGTCCTGAGGAATGGTCCTTTGGGTCCTGAACAGGGATGGGTGTGCTTACTCATACCCTAATTCCTGAACAGTCTCAGGAGGCACCAGTGAGTTGTGGAAGGGTGCCTGATGGCTGGAGAGGCTGATAAAGGTTCCTAAGGACCCCAGGTCTCACTGTCCTCTGCTCTGAGGCCTGTCCACCTCAGCCCCCGATACTCCCCACTCAGGTCTGTTCAGAGGCCTCCACAGAAGAAGGTCTTTCATATGCCTTCCCATGGCTCTCTCTGCTCTGTTGACTCTTTGTGTTGTGTGTTCTACTTTGACATGGGATGGCGGCGGGAGGAACCTTTGTTGTCATTGCAGAACAGGGTCTGTTGAGGGTGGGGTGACCGCTGTCACTGACTGCACTCGGCTTCCCTGTCCTTGCTTCTTTGAGTGTCTGGCGAGGGGCAGAGAGAAGAAAGCTGGTGAGACCATGTCCACCCTCCCACCCCAGCTGTGAGACCTCAGGCCAAGCACTGTCTTCTCTGTGGCTGGGTTTTCTCACCACAAAAGGGACACCTTGGTCTTCCTCTCCCAGCACACACAGGCTCTGAGCAGCCTGGTGACACAGGAACATGAAACCAGGCTGCTTAAGTAGGAGCCAGGCTGCTCCACTCAGGGTCCCCTTCTGTCTCATGACTCTGCCTTTGGTCTCCTGGCTCCTGAAGCCTCCTGGGAAGGTGACCTTGTTCACCCTGAGCCATGACATCCCTCAGGAGAGGGAACACAGGTGTCCCTACTGTCACACCGAATGCAGGCTCCTGGCCTGGCCCCACTGTCCCTGTCATCCATCACGTCTCTCAGCGCTCACACCTGGCTCCTTTCCACTAATGAGGCTGTCACAGGACCTCAGTCTGAACTCTACTCTTGTCCTTTGTCCGTCCAGTCTCAGGCAGAGGAAGGTGGGAATCCAATGATCCTGGGCTTTGGGAAGGGTGGGTCCCTTTTGGGCTGGTGTTTGTGCTCTGCTCCCTCTGAGGGCATTTGCATTGCACGGAGAACATGGCAGTGCAGGTGGCTGTGTGAGGTGTAACCTGTGGAGACAGCTCGATGCATATGCGCATGAAATAGAATGCAGAATTCCTTTTGCAGGATGGAGTCAATAAGCTGTATCCAATTCCTGGTTAGCTCATCGCAGCGAACTGAAGAATATTCAACAGAGTTCAGTGCCCCAGACAGCAGTCACAAAACGCTCCTGCCTTTCCCAGCATCCCCCGCAGTTCCTTTTGTTGCTGTGACCAATGAACTGTGATCAAAGATGTCTTGAATAATTTCCAGTAAGATGAGTGTGGCACCGTCCTCTGCAGCGCTGACCTCTGGGACCACATGTCCTGGGCGAGGGAGAGAGATTTGTTTTCCTACCTTCACCACTTCACATCCCAGCACAGAGAAAGCAAGAACAAAAATAAATGCACTGGGCAGAGGATGTGGCTCGGTAGATAGAGTGCTTGCCTAGCATACAGAAAACCCTGGGATCTGGTCCCAGCACTGAAGGGCTGGCTGTGCTGACACACATCTGTAATCCCCGCACTCCGGAGATGAAGGCAGGATGATTAGAGGTTCAGGATCGTTTTTGGCTATATAGAGAGTTCAAGGCCAGCCTGGGCTAGAGGAAACTCTACACACAGAGACTCTGCTTCATTTGCATGGCAAATGAAGGGATGGGAAGGAAGAATTTTCCACATTCATTACCAGCATCTCCTTAGGCAGCACCAGAAAGCCCCACATCCAGGTGAGGCTCGCACACTGACTGGATTGGGAGCTGTGGAGCTTGACTTGGAGGGTGCCGCTGTCCCTGTTGGGGAGACCAGTGCTTCCCAAGTTCATGCAAGGGCACTCATGAAAAGCCAAGCCCAGTTCTAGTGAGATCCAGTGGCTTTTCCCTCCTTGTGTAGATTGTGGTTTTGTACTGAGACCTCCCCCGGGCCCTCCGTTATGAAGGTTTCTCCCCTGTATTTACCCCCTAACAGCTCTGCAGTTCTCTCTTGTGTTATTTCTGAAATTTGCTGTGATGTACAGAGTGTGAGACGCTCCTCCTTCACCTGTGTGATGGAAGGGTAATGTCTGGTGAATGGACGGCTCCCCATCCAGTCACTATGTCACCTTTGTCCGCTGGTATGGAGTTTTACATTTCAGATGAACAAGAACTACCTTGGTCCTATTTCTTCACTGCTAGATGTCACTGTCTTGGTATCAGATGGGTTATGATTTGCATTTCATTCATCAAGTATGACATAAAACTCATCAGGAAAATAAGAATTGACTTATCTCCCCGATTTCTGTGCCTTCTGTTGCTCTTTCTTTTCCTCCCAATGCTCCAAGGCTTCTTTAACACACACACACACACACACACACACACATACAACACACACTTTAAGTTGAAGAACTCCTTGTATTAGTGAACTTTTTTATTGCTATCACAAAATACTTAAGGTTAGGTAATTCGTGAAGAAATATTATTTTTGGCTCATGACTCTAAATAAAGTGGGAAAGTTGAAGTCTGGAAGGCTGCATCCGGCAAAAGGCCTTGTGCTGTGTCAAAAAATGGTGAACAATGTCACCTGATGGGAGCACAATTGTTTGTGGTGAGGCCAAGCAACAGGGTTAGCTTGCTTTTTAAAGCCGTATGTGTGTGTGTGTGTGTGCGTGTGCGCGCGCGCGCATGCACACGCATGTGCACACCTTCATGCACGTGGTGGAAGCAGAAGACAACTTTTGAGAATCAGTTCTCGTCTCCAGTGGTGGGATCCGGGGATCGAACTCAGGTCCTCAGACTTGCACCATGAGCACTTTTGTGTTTTTCCCGGAGCCGTCTCACCAGTTCTAAGCTTGCTTTATAAATCTGTCTTCTCAGAACTAATCTAGATCTAGCTCATTTCCTAAACAGACCTGAAGCAGGTCCTGAGAGCCCTGATAGAATCTCTAGAGAAAGGGGTGAATCATTTCTGGGACATCCCTCCAAAGCCCTGATTGCCTTCCACCAGGTCCCACCTCTTAAAGGCCCTATTACCTCTCAGTCCATTGAGGACACGAAGCTTCTGTCACAGGGACAATCCATATCCAGTATCTACACTGTAGCATCCTTCATGGCAACTTTCAAGTATAGGTTTGATAATGATAAATTTTTAATTGTCCTTTATTAAGGGTATTTTTATTTTTCTTCTTTGATTTTTTTTAGTGAATTACAATTTTTAGTTGAACAGAAATGATTCTATTTTTGGAACCATTCCAAGCTTTTCTCAAAGATAGAGTCTGAAGGTAGAGGTTTTTAAGTATATGTGAGATAGTTTGTTACTATTTAAGGAAAGCCCTGCTAACCCAGCTGGAATAAGATTTTCAATTGGCTATAAACTGCATCTGAGCGATCATCTCTGCTGACTCTCTGTAACAGGATGACCTTGAACTCCTGGTTCTCCTCCTGCCGCCACCTCCTGGGAACTGGGATTACAGGTGTAGGACCACCACATCTGGCTGTGGATCTTTTCTCATCGTCTCACAAGGCCCACGGTTCTCCTGTCAACTCGGCTGCTCAGAGAAGGCAAAGCCTTTGTTCTTCAATCTTCTGATTCCATTTTGACACCTTGACTCTAGGACCCAGCAGGTTTGAAACCTTTCTGTTGTTGTATTTTTGGTTCTATAATTTCTTTACGTTCTTTCTTGTAATGTCCGGCTCTTATTTTATCTATTTCAAGGGAATTTGTAATTCAGAGATGTTTTACAACAGTCACTTTCAGAACCTTGCTCGGGTATCTTAGGATCTGATTTACCCCAAGGCTTGCTCCTGGGTCTGTGTCTCGGCTCTGTTCAGTTCTGATGGTCTTGGCTGCTGGTGTGAAAAGTGATTCTCAGCCTCCCAGTCCTTTGTGTCCATGCTGTCACTTACCCACCTGGTGGCTCTGTGCAGGAAGAGGCCTTGAGCCCTGAAACATAGCTGCTGTAGCTTTGAACTCAGGCAGATGCTGGGAAGGTCGTGGCTGCGTTGTGAGAGGGAGCATAGGCTAACACTGACCCCTTGCTGCCTTTTGAATGGGAGTCCTCACGCCTGAGCGACATGTTGGGATCTCTTTTCCTGATCTCACGCCAGATCTCCACATTGTTCCAGGGGCGTAAGGACTCGAGTCCCAGAACCTGTGTGAGTGCTGAGGTAGCCGTGTGGCCCTTAGCAGCTACCTTAGCTTCCCTCTGCTTCTGTCTCTGCATCTCCTGGTAGAGAGGGCAGGACTCCGCTCCTACCTGAGTGAGTGCGGGTGAGATGCTGAGCACAGGGAGACAGATGTTCTACAGATGCTGGGGTCAGACAGTGTCCTTGTGACCTGACCATGGCAACGTGGTATCCACCAGCTTGGCTTTCAAAATTTTCTGCCTTCTGTAGATAGTTCAACTTCATTCACTTTTCCTTAAATAGCATGACCCTGGACATGCTCCTGACATACCTGGTCCAGTTGTCACCTCTGCCATGGCAGTTCTCTCTGCTTGTACTTGACCCTCCACATTTGAAATCATGATATAAGCCGGGCGGTGGTGGTGCACGCCTTTAATCCCAGCACTTGGGAGGCAGAGGCAGGTGAATCTCTGTGAGTTCGAGACCAGCCTGGTCTACAAGAGCTAGTTCCAGGACAGGCTCCAAAGCCACAGAGAAACCCTGTCTCGAAAAACCAAAAACCAAAAAAAAAAAAAAGAAATCATGATATATATGTATTTATTGGACTGTGACAATATGCTGAGGCTGGGACTGCTATGACAAAGATGTGGGTCATTGTCTTAGTTAGGGTTTCTATTGCTCTGAAGAGATACTATGACCATGTTTCTTATAAAGGAAAACATTTAATGGGGGAAGGCTTACAGTTCAGAGGTTTAGATAGGTTCATTATCTTCATGGTGGAAATCATGGTGGCACACAGACAGACACAGAGCTACAGAGGTGGCTGAGAGTTCTGCATCTGGATCAGCAAGCAGCAGGAAGAGAGAGACACTGGGCCAGGTTTGAGCATGTGAAACCTCCAAGTTCACCCCCCAGTGACACACTTCATCCCACAAGGCCACACCTCCTACTGGTGGCACTCTGCTGGCCTATAGGGGTCATTTTCACTCATGTTACCAGGTTCTTGCCTTTGTGGGGAGGATGCTCCTGAAGCAGAGACCTGGGGTCAAGTACCTTGTCAGTGATGTCCCTTATGATCAGAGACTTGGGACTTTGGGGCCTGAGCAAGGCACCTGCTACCTGATTCTCAACCAGTCCAGAGAACCCATGTGCAAAGACAGGACCTGGCTTCCTTTTTCCCTGATTCAGCTGAAGTTGTAGGGAGGGCTCACCTTGCACATGTAGGGGTACCGAAGGCTCCGAGACTAAAGGAGGAGTCCAACGCAGGGGGTCCTGGGCCCTAGGAACTCCATGGCAGGGTGCAGGGTGGCCGCTGTGAAGCCTCAGATAGGAGCAACAGGGCAGTTCTACAGGCAAAGCATGGGAAGAAGGCGCTGTTGTCAGTCTTCCTCATTACCAGTGTTGGGAGGCCAGAGGTCTGAGGAACCCCTCCAAGGAAGCTAGAAGAGCGTTTTCTCAATCAATGATAGTCAACATCCAACTGAGAGGGAAAGTGAGTTACGCAATATTAACGTATTTGCCTGGATTCTGGAAATACGCGCATGAGCCAAATATCCTGTAATTTATGTCAGAGACTTAGCAGGCTGCACCCACCCTGCCTCACCCTGACCCCTGGATGCCCAGCCTCACCCTGACCCCTGGAGACCCAGCCTCACCCTGACCCCTGAATGCCCAGTCTCACCCTGACCCCTGGAGACCCAGCCTCACCCTGACCCCTGAATGCCCAGTCTCACCCTGATCCCTGAATGCCCAGCCTCACCATGATTCCTGGTGCCCAGTCCCACCCGGATCCCAGACACCTATCTGCCGGGAACTCCCTTACCCACCCTGTCCTGCTGTCTGGAGCTTCCATGACTCTGCCCCACTCTTTACCCCCCAGATAAACCTATCAAGCTCTGGTTCCTGGGTAGCTCACAGCGAGACGCAGAGAAGCTGCTCTTCAGGCTGTCATAACTGACAGCACCGTGGAAATCACGGGATTAGAAACCGGACTGGGCACAGGGTGACTGTGTCACCTAGAAGTTCAAAGGAACAGAAACTCCCTGAACAACAAGAGCCGGATTTGCATAAATCACCAGCAGGAGCAGCCCAGGAACCCCAGGAGTCAGTGACCTTCCAGAGGGTCAGGTGTGGAGACTGGGAAGGGGAGGGGGTATAGGGGTGCTATTGTGGTGACTGCGGTGGGGAGCAGACTATCTTTGAAACATGGACTTGTTAAAGGCTGCACTGAATAAAATACTCCAGCTTTAGGAAAATTCCACTTTACATATTGGACAACATTCCTACAACACGGCCCCTCCCTCCAGAATCCAGGAAGATGGGAGTTTGCTTGGCACACAGAGATGACTCACAGCAGGCCCAGAACTGAAACACAGTGACCTCCCACAAACCCCAGCTTTGGTGACCAAGTAGCTGCCAGATGGTCATCAGGGGCTCAAGCGCCTCTTTGCACTCGCCTCTGTGGTGTGTGCGCCTATGTGTGTGTGTGTGTGGTGTGTGCATGGATGCGTGTGTGTGTGTTGTGTGTGTTTCTCTCAATTGCCTCAGCAGCACCCCTTGGTATCAACCGTGTTGATTTTGGGGATGGGAAGCTAAGACTGAGAGTCACCCCAGTGCTTGCTCAGGTCTACCCCATCGGTCATTCGCAGAGCTATAAAAGAACCCAGGACCTGCAGCCTCCACCAGCAACAGCTGCCATCTCTCCCAAGTCAGATGGATAGCTGTGTCTTTGCTATGAGATGCTGATATTGAAAAGGCATTGGGCGATAATGATCCATTAGCATTGTCTGCCCTGGAAATGAAGTGGTGGAACCCAAATGCCCCAGCCACGCCATTTGTGCTGTAATCGCTCACACCACACACCAGGGCGTGTGAGTTGTAGATTCAAAGTCAGGACGTCCCCCGAGTGGGCACAGGCTGGTGAGTGCAGCCCATATATACTTTCATTGATCAGGCCTCACGCTCTGTATTTGTGTCTTCCCACCCTCTGGGCTACATACCCAGGAGATACATAGGCTGTTTTGTGGATTGGTGTAAGGTATGTAAGGTATCAAGTTTGGGAAAGTACTTAATGTCCTGGTGAAAAGGATGGATGGAGGTAGGTCCCCTGCCTCGAAAACACCAGAAGAAAGTAGAGGATGGAAAATGAGAGTGGGGTATCCTTGCTTTAGTTGCCATTAAAAAAGAAACTGGCTGCAACTCCGTGCGTCAACCCCTTCGAAGAGAAATCTGGGCCAGGACAAATGACAGCCAGCCTCACAAATCTCCTTAACCTTGAATGGTAGCAAGGTGGCTTAACTCACCATTCCACACGTGAATGCTTGGCCAAATACCGTTGGCTGGAAGTTTGGAGAACGGAGACAAGTCCCCGCAGTGACAGTTCCCTCCCAGGCTCCCTTAGAGCATCTCCCTTGGGCGAGATTGGGCAAAGAAGGTATAATCACCAACTTCTCACCCACGATGGGCTGACAGCTGCTCTCACAGTTAGAAGACCCTCTAGTGGAGAAGCACTAGATCCAGCCACAGGTTCTGGATGCTGGGTACCAAGATGCCCAGAATCCACCCCCCCCTCCTGCTATCACCATCTTCAGAATCTCCATGCAACAGCAAAGAGCCTGATCAACAAATGTTGATCAAGTTACCACAGTCTGAGTCACCCA
The DNA here is from genome assembly GCF_950005125.1 of Chionomys nivalis. Lineage (NCBI taxonomy): Eukaryota > Metazoa > Chordata > Mammalia > Rodentia > Cricetidae > Chionomys > Chionomys nivalis. Next base: position 21,438,898 of record NC_080096.1, on the reverse strand, counting down.
ATAGCCATAGTCCCTATGGACCAGGCCATTCACCCCTACTGGAGCTTTCTCCTCTGCTTCCTGTGATGAGCCCCAATGCTTTCTCCTTATTCCTGTCTAAAGCAAACAACTGGCGTGAGCCTGGACCCTAAGCTGCCATGCAGACTTGGTTCTCTGCTGCTCCTCCTTCAATGTCTGTCTTTAATGCGAACTAAAGGGGACATGGGTGCAAGGTATCCATGGAGGCTGGGCGACAGTGATGGGCTTCCAGCTTGAGTAAGAGAGGAGCACAGAGAGAGCAGCCCCAGAAACAGACAGAACAGAAGATGGCATGTTAATAAGAAATGGGCAGCTCTGGAGAAGGTGCCAAAAAAGGTCATTATGGATCTGTCAGCAGGTTATTGTCCTAGTTGTGGCCTTGTGATCATGGAGGCGTCTTAGTATTCTTTGGGTCTTTGTGTATATCTGTGTGCTCTGTCTTCAAGAGTGCTACTACAAACTCTGCAGTGGCCCTCACCCCAACATGTTGGGACTCTCCTTGGCCTTGGCAGGGCTGGCGACCACCCCTGGGATCCTATGTTACAAAGGACACTGTTGGAGGAAGCTGGGACTCAGCAAGGGCACGGTGACCATGGAGCCTGTGCAGCCCCCTCCCACCTGCTCCTTCTCAGAGTGTCTGGCTCTGGGCAGGGAGGTTAATGGGATCCTGAGGCTGTGGTGGAAGGGAAATTGCTTGGCTTCCCTCTCTGTATTTTCCTCTCTACGACCGTGGTCGTCTTGTCCTCACTCAGGGCTCGAGCCAGGCTCGGGGCTCATAATTTCAAAGTCCTTTTAACTTTTCAGGTCGGCGTGTTATTGCTTTGGCCAAAGGCCCCTTGAAGATTTACAGAGCAAAGAGTAGGCACTACACAATCCTTAGAGTGCACTGCAGGGTCCCACAGGACGTGTGACTCTGATTAGTGGCTCCTTCAGGCCTGGCCTTCTGCAGAGTGGGACCCGCACTGCAGGCAGGTGTATGTTGGACCCAACCTGGTTTCCCTTCCTGGATTCACTCTTAGCCCAGCCCCCATCAAGGTTGCTGCCCAGGAACCTATGGCTAAAGAGCTGGGCAGAACCAGAAGATTTTTCAGTTTCCTTCTTAAAGGGTGAGGAGAATAACATACCCACGTGACTGCTTTGGGGGTTAAGCTGGGTGAGGAAGACGATGGGTTTGGCCTGGCACAAAGCCAGTTTTCAATAAACCCCAACCTTATTCAGAGACCTTGGGCTCAGTGTTCCTAGAATTTTCCATCTGACTCTAGTCTTCTAGTAAAGGGAATTGAAGAAATAAAATACCAGCATTTTTCACCTCCCACTGAGCCACACACAGGACCCGGAGTTCTGAATTGGGGTGGGACAACTATAATAGAGAGAAGTCGGGCCCCTGGTCTTGCCAGACTGGCAGGGAATTCAAAGTCTGGCTGTGGATGGGGTTTCTGTGGCTGGATCAAGGCCGGGTCAGGATGGAGCTAGGGCTGTGGATCAAGTGTTGGAACCCTGTTGAGGTCGGCTGAGTCACACTACTAGGAGGACTCTAGATTTCTTCCCAAAGTCAGATTCTTGTGATGGTGGAGAGGTGGTATGGATGCAGTCAGCCTAGACCTGGCAGAGGTGAGGGGGTCTTGGGAGGTTGGACAAGAACTGATATAATGATGGTCCCAGGACTTCCAAGCAGGTCAGGACAGACTCCCGGGAAGTGGCTAAACCACTGTTTGTCGACTGGTCCCACTAAGGCAAGGAAGGGTTCGAGGGTTACGGGAATCTATGTGTTAATAAGTCCCTTCCCCCTTTCCCCTCTGCTTCATGTGGCTGCTGACTGTCCTTGGGCTTTTCTCAGGACCTCAGCAGGGGCAACAGAGTAGGGAGCTGATGGGAGCTGGAATTGAAGGACACTTATGAGGCCAAGTGTCTGGCTGGTCACCCTGAAGGTAGGGAGGAGTAGGGAGGCGCATCTGCTGGGATTGGCAAGGGCATGGTGACCATGGAGAAGACACCAGCACTCTCCACTCAGTGCGGTGAGCATTACATCAGTCCAGACCTAAGCACTCAGACAGGCTCCAGAGTCTATGCCCTTCTGGGTACCGTCAATACCCTCCCTGTCTACAGCAACCAGGCCCCATTGCTCTGAGGTCTATTTGGGAACAAAGTAACTGCCCCCAGTTTCAGCACTGAAATCTCCAGGAGGTTAGACAGCTGGCCAGGAGCTCAGGTTCAGTATCTGGAAAACAAACTGTTCCCAGTGGCCAGGATGACATATGCTTGGAAAACACTGTTCAAACAGAGCCCCTGGGCCATTTTGCTCCTAACATGGGCATCAAATCACAGAGATCTGTGAAGGTGTTAGTTATTGCAACTGAGTTAAGCCTTAGACCTTGCCCAGGCTCTGGACACACGGTCAGTCAGCAGGAGCTGCCGAGGCCAATAAGAGCCATGAGGATGCATGAGTACAATGTTGGGCACTGTCCACCAGATGAGAGCTTAGACGTTCCTCTGTTCCCCTAAAAACCCCACATAGGGGCTATATAGGGGCACAGTGCTCCTCCAACACTCTCTGGGGAAGGTTTGAGACCAGGGAGCAGATGAGTACGAAACACTCATGTTCTAAGTGACAACCATCAAAGTGAAAAGGATGATGCTGGTGATGCTGGTGAAGATGGTGATGGTGGTAATGCTGGTGATGGAGATGGTAATGGTGGGAAAGATGACAGAGATGATGGTGATGATGGTGATGGTGATAATGGTGATGCTGATGATAGGGTTGATGGTGATGGTGATAATGGTGTTGGTGTTGGTGATGATGGCGATGGTGGTGATGGTGATGATGATGATGGCAATGATAATGGTGATGATGGTGGTGGTCAAGGTGATGATGATGATGGCAATGATGGTGATGGAAATGGTGGTGATGGTGGTGATGGTGATGATGATGGTGATGGCGGTAGTGGCGATGATGGTGGTGATGATGGTGATGATGGTGATGATGATGCTGATAATGGTGATGATGATGATAGTGATGATGGTAATGGTGATGATGGTGGTGATGGAGATGGTAATAGTTGTGGGAAAGACGACAGTGATAATGGTGATGATGATGGTGATGGTGATGATGGTGATGATGGTGGTGATGGTGGCGATGCTGATGATGGTGATGATGGTGATGATGGTGATAGTGGTGACAGTGATGATGGTGATGATGACGATGATGATGGTGGTGATGGTGGCAATGATGATAGTGATGGCGACGATGGCAGTGAGAGTGATGATTATGAGAATGATGGTAATGATGATGGTGATTATGGCAATGATAGTGGTGATAGCAGTTCTCAAGGGCTGAACACCTACATTAAAATTCTGTGTGTGTATAAATATTACATCAGACATAGAGCGCAAAAATATATAAAATTCAGATCAGGATCATGATAGCTAATAGTTCTGATATGACCCAGGATCTTTCTTCTTGATGACCTCTATGAGCCAGTCCTCTTTCCTGAAGACTTCTGTCCTGCCCACTGCTCAGCCTAACCACATCAGAGCCTAGAAATGAGCCTTCCTAGCTATGAAAGACCTTACAGTGTTTAAATAAATAACATGTGGTCCCTGCATGCACACAGTGTGATGCCTATCAACAGGGGGAACTGTGAATGAAAGATCTGAAAAGAACCTGCATCTGCAGACTGATGGATTAGAATTTCAGGACTGTGGAGAGATTCGAATGGTGCAGGCCCATAGGTTAATTACTGTATCTTGGGCTCACTCTAGCCCTCCAGAACAGTGATTCCTTGCCCACCTCTGTGTCAGAACTAACGTCCTGTGACTAATAGTTAAAAACCCTTTGGAACCTGTTGTCTTAGCAGTCCAATAGCTTCCACCAACCCTAAAGCTCAGAAAGCATCTTGGATTACCAGCTGTATCGGTCTTTTTGATGTATCCACGAATGTATTTTAAAACTGCCTTAATTCATTGCTTTCTCTGTTCTGTAAAACTATAAAAACTTCATGAAACTGCTTCCATGTTGGAACATAGAATTTGGGGTGACTTAAGTCTGTATTCCTAAGTCACAGCCACTCAAAATGACTCCAGATTTAACTATATTTTAGATCCTTAAAGAAGATTCTGTGTATCTAAGCCCATGTAACACTATTAACAAAGATGACCACATGAGTGTCCTCTCCCTGGCCCCTGGGCAGCGTGGCTCTTCCCACTTGTCTCAGGTCTCAGTTCAGGAGTACTGATAGTGGCTCTGTCTTGCTGTCTTTCACATTGGTCCACCCACGTGTCCATGTACCCTGTAGCTGCTGGTTGTTCATGTGTCTGTCATCTTTCTTCACTACCACGTGGGCTCCAGTGAGGATGGGATGACATATCGTTTATCCACTGTTGGTCCCCAAGCTTAGACCATCGTGTGCCCCATAAGAGGCATTCACCTCGACGGATGGGTGGACAAGTTAATGGAGAGCTGTGGATTACAGGAAATGAGACTTGAACCCATTCTTTCTCTCCACAGGCAGGGCAATAACTTCCCTGAGGAATCTTCCAGGATTTTTGTCACTGGGCATGCATGGGAAGAGGCAAAGACTGTGAGTCTGCCCTGGGTCTCCTGGTGTTATCAGTGACATTCTCCAGAGAGCCTCTAGCTATCTGGACTTTCCAAGAAGGCCACCCTGGTCCACACTGGCCTGAGCAGCACCAGGTACTTAGATACATGTAGAAGACATGAACACTAGAAAGTAGGAAAACACCTTGTGGTAGCTCTAGGCCCACACCCACCGGGATGGGCTCTCAGTGTTGCATAGCAACCTTACCAGGTTGAGGCTCGGCATCAGATTCAGACTGTACTCCCAGCTACTTCACACTTCACACTTACAAGTTCAATCCTCCATCTCTGGCAGAGTAGGTGCGACACAGAGACCAGGGTCAGCACCAATAGGCAAGTTCCAGGGACATCTTCCTTAGGTAACTACATCATTTGAAGATTGGCTTCAGGCTGTTACATATGACCTGAACCTATGACCTCAGGACATTAGGTGGCTGTGTGACCTGTTACCCAGCATGCACTTGACCCGGTCTAATCCTAAGGTGGTATATATAGAATCTGTTATCAAATAGAGGAGGCCTTACAGAGATGAGCCTGGGCAGGCCTGGAAGGTGGCTCAGACTTCCCAAATCAACATCTGCTGCACATGCCCTATGCATGTTTCTAAACTGTCCTGATGCCTGGGACCCCAAGGAGCAGAGCCTGGTCTACAGAGAATCCTGGCATTGTCCTAACATAGATGGCCGGTCTTCCTCAGTGTCACACTGAGGGGAATGGGAGGGTGCGGTGGAGGGACACCTCTGATCAACTACTGTCTCTCCAGCAAGGGCAGCAAGGATAGCGCCCCCCCCCCCCAAAGGCACATGTGTCCTTGCAACTGGCTAGGCCACATGGTCAGGGGCTCGAGGGTAACAGGGTTACAGATTAGAGTTGTGGAAGCCCGGGGAAGAGCTGGAGCGGGCCCTCAGAGAGGACACACATGTGGAAGATATTTGGATCGCATGTGAAAACTCACCGAAGGTGCGGACCCTGATAATTCAGTTGACAGAAGGCCCTTTGACACAGTCACCCTGAGGCTTGTTCACAGGGACAAAGGGGCTGCAGTAGCATGGACAGAGACTCTGCCAGAACTTCTCAGCCCAAGCTGATGACCTGACTGATAATAAGAACCTATTCAAACCAGAAGAGGCTACCACTGAGGCCCTGCTATCATACCACTTCTGGGGGGTGGGGGAGAATGCCGGCAGCGGGGGCCCGGGAACCTGTGACTTGCTTACTGCCTCAAGGTAAGTGGACTGCAGGAGATGAGGTAGGACTCACTCCGGCATCATGGACAGAAGCTCTGGGTGAGGATTAACTTTTCCTGCTCGTGATGCAGCAGAGGAGGGCGGCCAGCAGCTTTTGTGCAGTTCCCAGCATTGCAGACATCTCCCGCCTGGGGAGACATGAACAATGTCTATCTGCTCCTCAGAAGGTCCTAATGACGAACCAAAGTACATTTTCACCGAAGTTCACCCAGGGGAACCAACAACTTTATTGGCTTACTTCCAGAGCTTGGGGAGGGGGTTGCCTAAGGGAGCACGGGTGACCGAAAAGCAGCCATACTGGAAAGGCTTCATCCAAAATCGATGATGGCTTCTCCATAACTACAAAGATGGATCCCCGTGTGTTAGCCCTCCTCAGTCTGCACACTCCAGCACTTCCAGGGATCCTGAAGACATGCGCAGTTCAGGTTGTGCAAAAATGGCTGGGAGAAGCAAATGTCACCTCAGATGAGGGTCCAGTGACCCTCCTCACTCTCCCTTCCTATGAGGGAATGTTGACAGTCAATAAGCCCAGGGGCGATGGATTCTTGCAAGCAGGCACATTCGAGCAGGAGAAGATGGCAGTTTCTTTGCTTGAAGGACCACAGTTTACCATGCAGCAGCCACACTTTCTACACACATGGCCCGACTTTAAAGTATGATGACTCCGTGAAGACTTGGTGGGATATCCAGACAGCACATGCCCTGGGGACATGGGTCCTCTTTCTCACACTGCAGAGTGCTCTTTAAACTGGAGGGGGCTGAATGTGCCGAACATTGGGGTCCAGGAGGCAAGGGACAGAAGGAGCACCTGTCATTGTTCTGCCTGAGCACAGAGCCTTTGAGATTGTCTTTCTTAGCACACTGTGGCCAATTTATATTCTGCTGTGTCACGGGGCTTCCTTCTCAGAGAACACATCAATGATGCATGGGAGGGTGGGTATGGTGACTGTGTGCACACGCTTGTGTACACAAGTGTGCCTGCTTGAGAGAGAACTGGGCCTCGTCAGAATTGCCCATGAATGCTGGGTGAGCACTATATCCAACCCCCCATTTTTTTTTTATTTCTCAGCTCCCCTAAGCTTTTCAGGCTGGCCTTGGGTTCATTCTGTAGCCCAAGCAATCCTTGAACATCCAATCCTCCTGCCTCAGCCTCCTGCGTTGCTGGTATTATAGGTCTAGATCTCTGTCCACTTTGGACTTAAGTCACTGACCCAACAGATAGGAAAGAGGTTCCTTTGCCACCTGGAAAGATCCACCCCTGTCTCCAAGGGAAACATGGCCTACCACTATGTCTCTTAGCACATGTGTGCCTATGTAAAGGCTGTAGGCAAACCAGGGTCACACAAATGGGGACAGAGTACTGGGTGCAAGTCTGAGTCCCTCCAGAAGTTAAAGAGCCCAATATGAGAGCTTTGGGCTGACAGTGAGAACGGGCGACATAAGGAATGAGCAGTGGCAGGAGGCAGCTCCTCCTACCAGTGAAGGTCTCATGGCCAATTAGACAAGTGAGGCTTGTGGCAATGCTGAGTACCCCAATCTTCCTGCTGGCTATAGCTGCTTGCTTATACGTGCCGGTCACTCTTCTCTCCCCTTTTCCCCACCTTCATTTTATATACAAGTGCTGGGAAGTGAACTCTGGCAATAGAGTCTTCAATAACAGAATAGTCAGTGGGCCGTGACTGAATTTGAGGAGTAATTTGTAGCTAGCGGAGGCAGTCTCGGGACTGTGTGCCTGCTCCATCTGGAGCCAGATCTTGCCCACTTGTAAGATAGATAGCTGCCTCTTGTTAGATGGAAATATAGAGCTTGTTTTCTGTTGGATGAGGTTCAGATATGCGTGGAAATGTGTCTTATGGAAGGTGAGCAGGTGTGCACCGTGCCAGTTACAAATGTCTTCGTCTCCGCTCCCAGGCACGCTTGGCTGCCTGGTGAGCGTGGAAATGGGTCCTGCTCTGTAAAGACTTTTCATTTTCCGGTTGGCTTGACAGTAAACCTAGTCAGCAGAGGGCAGAGGAGGCACGCTGCTGGAAAGGGACTTGCCTTCCTGGTTCTGGAATGTTCCCTGGCTCAGCAGACGGTTGCAGCAGGACTAGCTGTCACTAGCCACCACCCCAAGCACAGGCCGTTTCCTTAACACCCCCTGCTTCAGCCACGCTGCAGGGCATAGCAGCCAGCGGCAGCCAGGGTGGCAGCTAAACCCTCTGGTGGTGTCAAGGCCTTCAGCATCTGGTCTACAGACAGTTTTCTATGTTACACCAGGCTTCTGGCAAAGAAAGATTCCAGCAAATTCCACCCACACAGCATCATAGCAACTTTTCTAATTGTAGTCAAAAGACACTGTCTCTGGAAGGCTTGAGGTCCGTTCTCTGTGTTCCCTGGCTCCAAAGTGCTGGCTGCCCCTCATCTGGGCTGTGTTTCTCTTTTAAAGTCTTCTCTTCTTCACTCTTATTAGCCAAGCTCTCATGACACCAATCCATGGTTGGAGTGAACTAATGTCATTCTATTCATTAAACATCCCCAATCAGATTCCAGTGCAGCTTCTGCATCCTGCTGGGCCTGCACGGCTATACCTGGACAGATGTGCAGACAGATCTCTGTGCAGCTGTGGCAGGGAGACTGGGAGATACTCAGGTGCTTTACTAATTGACAGAGCTCATCTGAACCCACCTTCAAACAGTGGCACGACCTTGGGCCTGTCACTGTTCCCTTCTTCCCACGTAGGGGCCAGTTTGAAGGTAACAGGGAATCAGCAAGATTTATTTATTTGTATATTTATAGGAAGTTGCAAAAAAAAGGCCTATCCAAGATGGAGAGAGTACTGATAAAGAAAGAGGCCTATCAGGTCCAGCTTGGAACTGATGAGACAAGGGCTACCGGCAGGGGCACAAGGCACACATAGGCATCTTCACTACATGGGAGTCCCTTGGGTAATTTCCAGACAGTTGTAGCACCAAAGAGTCCTACCTGTGACAGGGACAACCTATCAGGAGAACCAATAGGACCCAAGAGTCCCCCACCAGTCAGTTGCTTAGGTTTTAAGCAACCTTGAAAAGGGGAACAACCTTGAAAAGCGGAGGGAATTGGTGAGGATCCAAAAGACTCCTGAGCCCTGGGGTTTGCTTCTCCCTCTTTCCACAAGGGAGTGTCAATATACCCCATCTGTATAGGCAATAACAGTTGCTCTCATTCAAGATGGTACCAGTCATGCCCAACCTGGAGGAGACATGCAGGCCACAGCGAGGATTGTGGTATGCTCTGAACCAGTGTGTGGGGCTCTGGGAGGCAAAGGGGCCTTTTTGTTTGCGGTGCACAAATTTCTAAAAAGGGTCCCTACTTACCTCCCCGCCCTCTGTGCTGAGGCCTTCGCAGGGTAAGCACTCTGCTGGAGGCTGGCTGGCTGGATGGGTGGCCATGCTCACTCTTTCTGTCACTTTCCCACTCACTCCTGGGCACTGGGCCCCCTCAACACTCAAGGCTGGATTTTAGGGGCTGCAGCATTCAGCATGTTAGCTGAAGTCCCTTCCCTGAGGAGCCTATTAAACAAACTCAGGAATTAGTGTGCAGTCTTAATGCATGTTAAGTGCTCTGAGGAGAGGAAATGGGTTGAGGGAGAGCTTTGAGAGGGAGAATTTAATTTAGCTGGGGGGGGGGGGTGGCAGGAAAGTTCTTGGTGGGGAGGAGGGTGTGAAGGTAGAAAATCTGAAGTGTGAGGAGATTGGGGGGGCAGCAACCTGCGGCAGGAGCATAAGGAACCAGTGGCTGCTGAGGAACAGGGGTCAGATCCTGGCATCTGAGCCCTGGATGCTGAGGGATGAGGATGGCCAAGTGTTAGCATGAGAAAAGGGAGAGATTGTGGGGGTCTGGGAAGGGTTGGGTGTGGCTGGGGTAGGAAAGGAGCCCGGAAGGAGAGAATAAGGGACAACTGGGGAGCTGGTGGGAGATAGCATGGCCTTGCTGTGACCTTGGTCGCAACACGGAGTTGCCCCTTGGGGGTACTTAGCCCTGAACCTGAGGGAGTCCTGACCCCACACATGTAATCTGGAAGGTATTAAGTCCAGGACTGGACTCCTAGGTATGCTTGGGGGCAGGGGTGGATCAGAAAGAGCCAGGTCTGTGTCCCTGACATTTCTTTGGCAAGCAGCGATTCTGGGCTGCCTCCTCCATCAGTCAGACCCTGGACAGAAGTGAAGCCGCAGAGGGCAGAAGTCAGTGGGTTGCTTGACCTCCAGTGAAGTTCCACATGAGAGAGGACCTGGAGCCTGTCCCCCACCCCTGTGAAGACACGTGGTTATTGCCCGCTCCTCAGCTGAGCTGCAGAGCTGGCCCCTCCTCCCTGTGATTAATTCAGTTTGGTAAAGCAGCATTTACACTGGGAGTTTAATCGTCATTTCTGATGCTGAAGGAATTGAAAAATAAATTGAAAGTGTCAGACGACACATTAGGGCGGGTGATGGAGCGGAAGCGGCCACCCTCTCGGCCTCCCCATTGGGTGGTTTGTGGGCCCAAGAAATTAGCCAAGTTGCTGTTGGATCAAGATGATTGCAGAATCAAGGACCAAGGTGACAAGAAGGAGCGTGGAGGGATGGGGACAAGGAAAGGAGGGTGATTACCATGGAAGCAGGGCAACCTTTAGGTACCAGCTCCTGTCTAGGTTACCAAGAAAATGAGCCTAGAACAGGGACCCAGCCACAATGCTACTTGCTGTAAGCTGGGGTCCAAGTCCCTGCCTTCTGCCGCCAGGCAGGAGAACACCAAGGGGCTCATGAGGTCTGACCAGGGTCCAAGCAGGTGGTAAAAGCACAGCAAGGCAAGATCTCATTCCCCAAGGAATATGTCCCCATGGAGTAGGGAGTAGAGAGGGACCCATGACAAACAGAACAAGTGAAGGAGCCGATCACTTTTGAAACTGTCAAATGCTGGGAAGAAAGTTAACCAGGCACAGGTGGTGAGGAGCCGCGAGGAGCACTGGGAGGTCCTCTGGGGTTTCTAGAAAGTTGACATTAGCAGAGACTCTGGACTCTGCATGAGAAGAGCTTCCAGACAGCAAGGAGCAAGGACCAAGTGTCCCAGTTTGGAATAGTGAACTCGAAGACCTTGGAACCATCTAGAAATGACAGAAAGCCCACAGCCTAGAGAGGAGATGTGGTGTGGGTGTGTGGGAGAAGAGGTGATGACGCATACACCATCTTAAGGTCATGATGGGGCCTCTGGGTTTAGCCTGAGTGTAGCAGGAGACCAAGGGGCAGTGCTCTGAGCAGGCGATCATCCAGCTGGGTACTCACAATGTTACAGTGCCAGCCGAGGCCATAGAGAAAGTGGGGAGGGGCAGAAGAGAACCTGGTAAGAGCGACTGTGGGCACCAGCCTGAACCAGAGCTAAAGGAGAGAAACACCCATGCCCCCTGCTACCCATGTGAATACCAGGTCTTCAGACTGGCATTTGAGTCTGCCGATGGTGGTGGCCACCTCTTCCTGCCTTTTTTTTTTTTTTTTTTTGGTATTTTTTTTTTATTCTTTTTTACTTAAAATTTCCAACTGCTCCCCGTTTCCCATTTCCCTCCCCCTCCTCCCACATATTGCCCCCTCCCCCTGTTCCCCTCCCCCTATCCCCACTCCACTTCTCCTCCCCCTAGTCCACTCCCCCTCCCTCTCGATACTGAAGAGCAGTCCAAATTCCCTGCTCTACATGAAGACCAAGGTCCTCCCACTTCTATCTAGGTCCAGGAAGGTGAGCATCCAAACAGGCTACGCTCCCACAAAGCCAGTTCATGTATTAGGATCGAAACCTAGTGCCATTGTCCTTGGCTTCTCATCAGCCTTCATTGTCCGCCTTGTTCAGAGAGTCCAGTTTCAACCCATGCTTATTCAGTCCCAGTCCAGCTGGCCTTGGAGAGCTCCCAATAGATCAGTTCCACTGTCACAGTGGGTGGGTGCACCCCTCGTGGTCCTGATTTCCTTGCTCATGTTCTCCCTCCTTCTGCTCCTCATTTGGACCTTAAGAGCTCAGACGGTTGATCCAAATTGGGTCTCTGTCTCTCTCTCGATCCATCGCCAGATGAAAGTTCCTGTGCCATTCTCCTTGGCCTCTCGTCAGCTCTCATTGTCCACCACATTAAGAGAGTCCGGTTTTATCCCATGTTTTTTTCAGTAGCAGTCCAGCTGGCCTTGGTGAGCTCCCAATAGATCGGCCCCCCTGTCTCAGTGGTTGGGTGCACCCCTCATGGTCCTGACTTCCTTGTTCATGTTCTCTCTCCTTCTGCTCCTCATTATAACCTTGGGAGCTCAGTCCGGTGCTCCAGTGTGGGTCTCTGTCTCTATCTCCATCCATCGCTAGATGAAGGTTCTTGCTTGATGCAGGCAGGCTGGAGAGACAAAGGAAGTCTCGCCTGCCTACTTGCCCTGAGGATTTGCCCCCAGCGCCAGACAGACTGAGCTGGATGGTGTTATGTGCCCAAAAAGGAAAGGGGGCAGAAGGAAGAAGGGTTCTGGATGCAAGCTGGGTGGGACAAGAAGAGAGAGCTTTTTTTTTTTTTTTTTTTTTTTTTTTTTTTTTTTTTTTTTTGGTCAGAGAAAGCTCACAGCTTGCTTTCCTTTAAGCTAATCACTGGATTTCTCAGCTTGCCAGTTTCAATGGTTCCACTCTGCCAACCTCAGGGTGAGTTTCAGGGGTACACTTCCCTCTTTAGCTAGGCCTCAGCTGTCCAGGAAATGCAATGGAATTCTTTTTTTTTAAATTTAAATTTATTTATTTATTAAAGATTTCTGCCTCCTCCCTGCCACCGCCTCCCATTTCCCTCCCCTCCCCCAATCAAGTCCCCCTCCCTCATCAGCCCTAAGAGCAATCAGGGTTCCCTGCCCTGTGGGAAGTCCAAGGACCACCCACCTCCATCTAGGTCTAGTAAGGTGAGCATCCAAACTGCCTAGGCTCCCACAAAGCCAGTACGTGCAGTAGGATCAAAAACCCATTGCCATTGTTCTTGAGTTCTCAGTAGTCCTCATTGTCCACTATGTTCAGCGAGTCCAGTTTTATCCCATGCTTTTTCAAACCCAGGCCAGCTGACCTTGGTGAGTTCCCGATAGAACATCCCCATTGTCTCAGTGTGTGGGTGCACCCCTCGCGGTCCTGAGTTCCTTGCTCGTGCTCTCTCTCCTTCTGCTCCTGATTTGGACCTTGGGATTTCAGTCCGGTGCTCCAATGTGGGTCTCTGTCTCCTTTCATCGCCTGATGAAGGTTAATATTCAGGAGGATGCCTATCTGTTTTTCTTTGGGTTCACCTTCTTATTTAGCTTCTCTAGGATCACGAATTCTAGGCTCAATGTCCTTTATTTATGGCTAGAAACCAAATATGAGTGAGTACATCCTATGTTCCTCTTTTTCGGTCTGGCTTACCTCACTCAGGATAGTGTTTTCTATTTCTGTCCATTTGCATGCAAAATTCAAGAAGTCATTGTTTTTTACTGCTGAGTAGTACTCTAATATGTATATATTCCATATTTTCTTCATCCATTCTTCCATTGAAGGGCATCTAGGTTGTTTCCAGGTTCTGACTATTACAAACAATGCTGCTATGAACATAGTTGAGCATATACTTTTGTTGTATGATAGGGCATTTCTTGGGTATATTCCCAAGAGTGGTATTGCTGGGTCCAGGGGTAGGTTGATCCCAAATTTCCTAAGAAACCACCACACTGCTTTCCAAAGTGGTTGCACAAGTTTGCATTCCCACCAGCAATGGATGAGTGTACCCCTTTCTCCACAACCTCTCCAACAAAGGCTATCACTGGTGTTTTTTATTTTAGCCATTCTGACAGGTGTAAGATGGTACCTTAAAGTTGTCTTGATTTGCATTTCCCTGATCGCCGAGGAAGTTGAGCATGACCTTAAGTGTCTTTTGGCCATTTGAAGTTTGAAGAAATGCAAATGGAATTCTTCTAGCGTGAACACCCTGCACTGTGAGACTGGGCCAGGTTTGCCCCAGTCCCCTTTCTCCCGCTCACTTTCCCACTCTCTCAAGTCCAGCAGATGAAGCAACTGCGGCCTGTCCTCTGCTGGGCTGAGAAGCTCAGAGGGAATACAGGCCCAGCTCAACCCAGGCAGTTCACAGCACAGTTACGTCACACATACTCTCAAACACACTCACATGAAGCACACACTCATGTCTATGTGCCTAGAAAATCATGCACCCTCAAGGACATGTACAATGATGGGCACTCCTCACCCTCAGGGCATCAGGCCCTGTCTGGCCCCCTCTCTGGCTTCCCTCTCTAGGACCAGCCTAGTCATAAGCCCTGTTTCCAGGTGGGCTGCAAAGCTCACCAGCAGATGGAGGAGCCGACAGGAAGGATGGGGGAGGGGCTGGATTTCATTTTCATTATCTGTGTCAGGACCCAATTTTTCAGGTGATAATTATAATAATTGAAAATGCTGTTATCAGCACTGGGTTGGAGGGGCACAGAGCACAGCTGCCTTTGGGATGGTGAGCAGGTGGAGTTCTGGTAATAGGCATGTGTGCCTCCCTCTCCCAACCTGTTTCAGTAAGACGAGAAGGGTGGGCAGTGAACCCAGAAAGGTACCTGAGGGTGGGCCTGAGCCCTGGCTGCTGAGTCCAAGCCCTGCCTGCGGCTGACTATGGACTTGAGGAAATGACCTGACTCAGTTTCCTTCTCTGTAAACATAGGCTGAGAAGGGTAGCTCTGTCTGAGGCTCGTTGTGAGGTTAAATGTGTTATTTTTGAGTTCTAGAAGGAAGGAGGCACGAGGAGGCTCCAGATGAGGGCCAGAACACTGGGACCGTGGGGGTAGTTTTAGCATTAATAAACGCTGGGTCCCATGGGTGAGGGCTCGCTTTCCTCACAGAAGCAGCAGTAGTGGGGAGAGCACCGGAAGACAGACTTCGGGTCTGGGTTCTCCGTGGTTCAAGGTCTCACATGTGTCTCTGAGGCTCACTTTCCTTGTCTGTAAACTGGGGTAACAGCCTGGCCCCAGGTTGCTGCAAGGACTGGATGTGCTAATTAGCTTACCACCCAGACCCCGGCAGGGATAGGCTGCAGCATCTGGCCCTAGGCCCACTCTTGATTCCCTTTCTGAACTTTCCGACCCCCTCCTTAGGTACCTGGAAGAGCCTGGTGCCTGTTTGTGCATCAGAGCCCCAGTGGCTACCATCAGGTCCCAAGAAGAGGATGTAAATACTGGACAGAGGCTGTCAGTGATGCTGGGTGCTTCTCAGAAGTTCCCAGCCAATCACAGCAGCACACACTGTGGTGACCTGGATTCTGTTCTGCCCTCACTAGTGACTCTATGGGCACACAGTTGAAGTTTTCTTGCAGGACAAATAAGTGTCCTAGCAGTTGGCACTCTGGAGTCCTAGGCCCTAGGCTGGGAGCCTTAATCAGACTCTAACTAGGGCTGATGGGACTTTCTGATACGAAAACCTCTGGTGCCAGTGATGGGGCCACTTGTGACCAACTGTACCTCTTCCCTCCTGCCCCAGCTACAGCCCATAGCTCGGGATACCCAGAAGTGCCTACAGGTGTGGTCATCCTGCCTACACTTACCCTTCCCACCCAAGCATTCAGGTTCTGGCTTCTGATTTTTCTCAGTGAATACCTAATGGCTCCCAGGATGGGCCGGGAATGGCAATTGGCACTCCCGGCTCCGTGCGGCCCATCTTCTGCAGGCCACCTAATGAGAGCTCGCTCTGGTGTGCTTCAGAGCCAAACACAAATGAGAAACATTCCATGCTATCATTTAATTAGCTGTGGAAGGTGGAGCGGGATGTACAAGCGGGGAGACGGGGAAAGCTGCAGAGAAAATGAGAGGGTGAGGAAGGTGGGGGAGGGAGCAGGGAAAGGAAGAGGAGAGAGGGTACTGGTACTAAGGTTTCAGGTGATTTCCCCCAGGGGAGGGCATAACAGAGCAGGACCCAAGTATTGTGACTGCTGGGGGTACAAAAATTCTTAGTAGCCAAGAGGCTCACAGAAGTAGGAAGAGGTGGTACTGAGCAAGTTTATGCGTGCATGTGTGTGCCTTTGTATTCATGTATATTTGCACCCATGTACCTGTGGATCTGATGTATTTATGTGAGAAAGAATGTGTGGTCATGCCGGGCGGTGGTGGCGCACGCCTTTAATCCCAGCACTTGGGAGGCAGAGGCAGGCGGATCTCTGTGAGTTCGAGACCAGCCTGGTCTACAAGAGCTAGTTCCAGGACAGGCTCCAAAGCCACAGAGAAACCCTGTCTTGAAAAACCAAAAAAAAAAAAAAAAAAAGAATGTGTGGTCATGGGCAGCTGTGAGTCGGATGTTGGTATAAGAATGTGTGCATGCATGTGTGAGATTGTATGTGGATTCAGGATCTATGAGAACACCCACACCTATGTTTGTGCATGCCCATGCAGGTGTATGTGTGCACATGTGTGTACTTGTACTCATGAATACATGCATGAGTGCTTGAGTGTAGGCGTGAAGCATAGGCCAATGTGGTTTTGGGGTGTCTGAGTGCATATGTAAATGAAAATGGGAGGCAATGAGTGTACGGAAGTGTGCATGTGAGTGTGTGAAGTATATGCTTGTGAGAGTCATGGCAGAAACCTGCTCACACTTCTAGAAAAAGGGTCCATGGCTTTGTGATTCAAGCAGACACTCCTGTAGTGGTTTCCCGTCTGCAGGTGATCCATGATGCTGCCAACACAGAAGAAAACAGAAGCCTGTGTTCAGAAAGGATGCATTTGAATCTCTGGATCCAGTCATGGCTGGAGCTATCAACTCTTGGATTTTTCCCCCCATGTGAACGGGACAAATGGTCCTTTTGACAGAGAGTGAACAGGTTCCAAAGGGAAGGGTTGTAAGAGAAGACAATGAAGAAATGGCAGATATCTAAGCAATATGGAAGGTGGAGCATGCTCATGTGCCAGTCCTGGTGGCAGGGATGACAGTGCCTGAGCATAGATGGGGCAAGTTGTCAGAAAAAGATGGGTCTCAGTTTCCAACTACCAACTGCACCTTGCTCTGCTCATCCTTAAGTACAGGGACCAAGACAAAAGCCATCTAATCTAGTAGCTTTTACATTTTAAATGAGCACACTTAACTGTCTTATATTATTCTGCTTCATTGTTTTATTATTTCATTGAATTTACCAAGTGATCTATAAATACAGTCTCCTAAGGACTGTCTGTCCCTGAACAGCTTGTATGAGGCAGGCAAGACTTGAACTCACGAAATCTGGTCCCAGAACCTATGCTCTCATTTCTGGCAGCAAGAGTGAACTGCATTTAACCAGATAATTCTACCCAGAAGTCAAGGAACCAGATAGTGGCAGGGGTTGTGAAGAGGAAGGCCGAGGACGGCCATGGGAGCTGTCCGACGTTCTGAAACCCAGTGGCAAGCTACACAGGGGGCCCAGTACAGGATATGTCCCCAGCCGTTGTTCAGCCCAGTTTTTCAGCCATCTCCTCAAGACTCGCTACATTGGTTGTCCTGTGCTCACCCAATTGCTCACTGGGACTCAATACATTTTGTCTTCATTTGACCCAGCTTCCTCCCATAAATTTTTGTTTGTTGCATTTTACGTATTAAAGTGTAACTATGTAAGGTGGAATGTAGAACTCTTACGTGTGCCTGCAATATTGTCAGGTTCTTTCCCTCCCTGAGTCTGTACCCTGAGGATGTGACCCTCACATCCTCCCATCAAGCATGGGATCTCTACCTACCTCTTCCACCTTGGCTGAAGGACTTGCTCTAGCCAATGAAAGCAATAACATGCACAAAACCAACAGGCTCTAGACACTCTCCACACCTTGCTTTCTTCCTCTCGATGAACTTTCAGAGGTGGGAATGATCCCAAGCTTGCTTGCTAGAGGTGAAAATCCACATGAGGGAGAGTGGGGGGAGGGTTCCCATGACAACGATGGACAAGTTGTGAAACCGTTGCAGAAGGCCCAGAAGAGATGGATAGGCCACTGACCACAGAACCACGAGATAAAAACAGAGGAAGCTTTGGCCCGATCAACTGCATATCCAACCAGAACAGCTAGGAGCTAGCTGTATGCTCATCATCCACATCACAGGATGGCAGCAGAGGGAGGGAGCTTGTGAGCTTCATAAACAGGTGCACCCACACAGCCAGTACTCAGGTCCAGCTTCAGCAAGGTTTTCCTCCCCCAGAAAGCTGTTTTGTTACTCTGAGAGGGGCCCCACAATTCGGCTCCTATCACTTCAGGTCGGCTCGTATTACTTGAACTGTGAAGCACAGGAGATCTGTGCTAAATATATTCTTTTCTTTCTGTGGACTGTGCTGCTGGTACTCATACGCGTCTTGTGGGGTGTGTTAATCTGTTCATCTTTTCAAACGTCATTCTGTTCCATTTCACTGGAGCCAGGCTGATCCAAGGTTTTCCCTGAGGCCCTGATGTATGGAGAAGGAACATAGCTCCTATTTAAAGCCAGGAATATGCCTTGCAAGGCCAGTTTGTCTGAGGCCTTCAAGGAGCTGTGGTTTTGGATTCTGAGAACTTAACTTTTCCCCTGTAGAGAGACTGTGTTATCAGCCGAAAGACAGTTGGAAGACGGCCGAACACTCAGCCAGTGATGCACTTGAGATAGCCTGTGTTCCCTTTGTATACATTGCTTAATTGAGCTTCCTGCTGACTTTGCCCCATTGTATGATAGTTCTCTGCTGATTCTGGACCATTTTTCTGCCGAAAACTGCATATACAATGCTGTACTTCTTAATAAACTTGCTTGGCATAAGACATGGCTTGTGCAGGACCACCTGACCCCAGTTTCCGTAGCTGCGCTTCTTTTTTTTCTTTCTTTCTCATCTCCTGATCTTCTTTCTCAGGAATCTGCATTGAAGAATGACCCACCAGTCCAGGGCAGTCTCCACAATGTACCCTCTGTTCTTACAAAGACAGGCTTCGGGTTGTTTCTCTTTTGCCCACCGTGAGTAAAGTGTCACTGAGTCTTACATACATGTGGTGTGTGGACATATGTGCTCAGTTCTCTTGGGCAGATGGTTTTTATTTTATTCCATTTTGTTTTTGCTTTTTGAGACAAAGTCTCATGTACCTCACAAGTTGGCCTCGAACTTGATGTGTGGCTGGGATGACCTTGAATTTATAATCCTTTTGCTTCCACATTCCAAGTACTGGGATTACAGGCATGTACCACCGTTCTCAGTTTACGTGGTACTGGGGGTTCAACCTACGGTGTTGATGCATTCTAGACAAACAGTGCCAACTGAGCCACCCTCCCAGCCCCTAAGCTTGTGCTCTGATTGACTGGCATTCCAAAAACTGTTGTCATATCCTAAGCGTCTCACACTGCATTCAGGTCCTTTAAAAAGGTAATTATAGCTTAAAATGAGAGCTCATGACTATGAATCTTAAGATTTTTTTTTAGTTAAGGCCAACTCTGTGGTTCTTTATGACATGATTTATTTACTTATGTATTTGCTTATTCCTCAGTGAGACAGAGTCTCACTTAGTTGCCCAGGCTGGCCTTGAACGCACCCTGTGGCCCAGACAGACCTTAAACTTAATCTTCCTCCTGCCTCAGTCCCTTGAGTAGGAGTAGGAGCCTTCACTACCACTCCTTTTCACTCCTTTTTGGTGATTTGCTTACATTATGGTCTTTTCCCCTCCATGAGGTGTGTTTGGGAGGACGGAGTCATTAGTGTTGCCTGCTGTACCTCAGCACCCAGGCCGGTGGGGACACAGCTAGACATTGTCTTTAGCTCCTGGTGCGCAGTCCTCTCTATCTGCCACCCCCTTCTGAGGCTTCAGGGCTCTGTGACAGAGGTGGGGTGGGGCTTCCGGGCAGGCACTTGCCTTTCTGCAGACAATTAGGGGGAGATGGCTTCTAGAAAGAGCTTCCATGATTAACTCAAATGAAGTGTAAAATTGTTTTTGGTTTAAAGGCTTTGCTTACCGAGGGATCAAGTAGTAGGAATGGTGGGCGGGGGAGGGAGGGTCCCCGCAGCCTCTGTGCTGTCTCTGCTCCTCAGTTAGCAGGCTCTGGCAAAGTGTGTGACATGCGCTGGGCCCCAGTCTGGCGACCATTATTAACAAACAGGCAAGACCCTGGAGAGCTCACAACCCGGACCAGAAGGGATCTTTCACCTGGGAAGAAGGCGGTGGACAGAAGGGTGGCATTATACAATTGCCCCAGGTTCTAATCCCAGCTGTGCCACATCCTGTCCAAGTGCCCTGGCGGCCTGCTTCTGTCTTTGAACCCTCCTTGCCTCACTATTGGATGCCAGGGTCACTGGGAGTGCTCAGTGCGGCAGTCACTTCAAGCCACAGCTCAGGGCTGGGCACAGGGAGTGTTTAGCAAAGGCCCTGAACTTGAGCAAATCTGTACAGAGGGATGAGTGGGTAGAAGAACCTGGAAAGGGTCTAAAAATAAGTCAGGGGTCTGGTAGGCATGCAAGACTGGTACTGATAAGTGGAATCAAGGCTCTGTGGAATCTACTGATCTGGCGGGAGTGGGGGAAACTGAGAAGGCAAGGAGCCCGGGTTCTTGTGGCCAAGGCACCTGCTGGTGTTTGGGGTGTGAAGACAGTGCTCTGAACTGGGTAAGTATTGTGTAATCAGAGTCAGAAGTCAGAGAGGTCAAGAGGTCAGGGCTGGAAACTGGGGACCTGCTGATGGGAAGCAGATGGCAGTCGTACCTCATTGGACCAAGACCTAAGAAACAACAGGTGGCTGGGGCCAGAGATTCCTGGTTACAGATCCTTGGGAGGGAAGGAAGGACCAGGTTGGACTGTGGAGAGGGCCGAGAATGAGTAGACCTTCCAATTGTTCTCCATTTGAGTGATACTTAGACTCTAGGCTCAGCCAAGGAGTCACAGGAGTGTGGATGATAGGAAAGGTTGCCTCTCTACAAACAACCAGAATTTAATTTTAGTTCTCAAATCTAAAAGCAAAATTGAGGGGCTAGAGAGATGGCTCAGAGGTTCAGAGTGCATACCATTCTTGCAGAGGACCCAAGCCTGGTTGCCAGCATCCAGGCTGGGTGACTCACAGTTCCCTGTGACTCCATCTCTAGAGAATTTCTTACCCCCTTCTGGCCTCCACAGTTAACTGCATTCAAGGGCGCAAATGCACAAACAGATACATACAAACGTGTAGAATATAAAACCAATACCAAGAAATTGAAACAAGAAGTGTTTCTGCTAGCCTGACCAAAAGCTGGGCAATTTTCCTGACTTAGATCAGCAACTTGGGGAGAGTTTTGAACCTCAGTCAAGGGTGTGTAGACCCCTAAACACTGGAACAGGGCACCCTTCCAGGTACTGTGTGCAGAGATTCTAAGTAGAAAGCCCAGCCTCCCCAGCCCAGCCTGGTCCTGTGCTTTACTCTCTAACATGCCCCAGGGTGGCAGGTTGGTGGCTTCCACATAAGGGCCTCCTTCTCTTTCCTGCCTTCCTTCCATCCCACTGGGTCTCCAGGCCAGAAGAATCTGGAACCAGGACCCAGAGCTCCAGGGCTCCAAACTAGAGCCCCATAGAGCCACCTCTCTGAGGTCTCAGCCTGGGCTGGGTAAGGAAGGTTAAGGCTGGAGCTGCCTTGGCTGTTAGTGTTATCGCAGCTTCCAGAGGCCACAGGAGCTCCCAAGCGAGCGTTTTCTCTCCTAATGATACTGCAGCAGATTAAAGAGGGATGTGTCTCCCCCTGCAGCATTAACAAGTGGTGTCCATTAACCAGTGTGGTCTGGCCCAGCAGCTAGAATAACTCTCAGAGAGTTGTGCCAATGTGAGGATCTGGCTTTCCCAGCTCTGCTGGCCACGGGCCTGGCCTGGTTCCTTTTGCCAGGGAGTGAAAGTGAATGCCAAGATGACAGATTGCATGGTCACGGACATGGGCTAGTTTTGGTGTCATGTGAGAGAGATCTGTCCTGCCGAGTGGACCACAGACAGCCATTCACTGGGGAGGGGAGGGGATGCTTTAGGTAGGGGCTTTAACTGGCCCAATAATTCTAGCTCTATAGCATCATATGGGGGGTGTAACGAGCTTCCATGAGAGCAGGGTCTTTGAAATGGATTGACTTTGCTCTGTCCAGAGCTGTTAACTATGGTCCAGTCCGGGCCACCATCCAGAGTGTAATACTTTGTGGTATATGAAATTGTACAAAATCCAACATCCATGTTTGTGAGCACATTTTTATTAGAATCTAGTCAAAGCTTGTTTTTCACAGATTTCTCTTTGTGTGCGATCTGGAAGGTTCCTCAGAAGCCTATATTTTGAAGGTTTGGCTTCTTTAAGAGATGGGGCCTACTGGGGGCCGTGAGGTCACTAGGGCATATTCTTGGAGGGACTTGGGGGACCCTGATGTCTTCACTTTGGTCCCTTTTTTTTGATCCCACCATGGGGTGGAGGTTTTCACTACAGCAAGTTTTTGATCCATGATGTCCTGGACCACTGTAAGCCCAAAGCTTCAGTCACAGACTGAAACCTTCTCAAATTGACAAAAACAACCTTTCCTTATTTCTAACTTGCTCATCTTAGGTATTTTGTTACAGTAATGGAAAGCTGACCAACATGTGTATTATCACTTTCACAGTACAATAGGAGGATTGTGTGTGTGTGTGTGTATGAGAGAGAGAGAGAGAGAGAGAGAGAGAGAGATAAAGAGAGAGAGAGAGAGAGAGAGAGAGAGAGAAAATCGGAACTATTTATTCTGTCCCTGTATAAGGATAGTGTGTGGACTCTCACTCTGTGCTAATAATAAACAAATAAAAATATTTTTATTTGTTTATTTTCTGTTTCTAAATTCTTTTGTTAGTAAGACTGTAAGGTGTGGGAAGAAATGGGTTGTGGGAAGTCGAGGTGTATTTCAGGTCATCTGGTCATTTAGTGATACTGGCTGCTTGCAGTGGGGGAAGCTAGAAAAACATTTTTTTAAAGAAAAACCATTTTTTAACCTTCAGAAAAATGTTATTGGGATAGAAGGATGATTCGACCTGGCTACACAATAAGATCCTGTCTCTTGAACAAATGGATCCAGCAAGATGTCTCAGCAGGCAAAGGTGCTGTCCAGGCTGGTAACACGAGAACCCACATGGTGGAAGGAGAGAACCAACTCCCACAAGTTGTCTTCTGACTAATATATGTGTAGTTTGGTACGTGCATCCCCCCAAACCCATCTAGGTCCGTAACTAAGTGGTAGAGTGCTTGCCTAGTGTGGTTTGAAGTTGAAATGCTTCCCACAGCCTCACTTGTTTGGACACCTGGTAACCTGCTGGTGGCGCTGTTTGATGGCTGTGAAACCTTGGAACCTCTGTGGAGGGTGTGGATGGCTGGGGCAGGCCTTGAGGATGCATAGTGGGGTCCCACTCCTGATTCCTGCAGATGGGTTAAAAAATGGAAGGACAACAATTTGGGGCCAATAGAAATCAACACGCTAGTTTAAATTACATACGTAACAGATTTTTCAGCAGAACTTGGGGATCTACAGTAGCTGGTTCAGGACAGTGAACACCCAGCAGCAAAGACAATGTAAGATGAGATAAACAGGTCGATGGAACAGAAGACAGAGGCCCAAAGAATCCACACACACGCGCTGGCCCTTTCAACAAACGGTGCTACACCACCTGAGTGGTCCTGGGGGAAATGGGTCCAGTTCCTTTCCCACACACCTGCAGAGGGAAGATCTAAGCATAAAAATAGGACAAGAAGAGTGTCATGTGACTCTTTTTAAAAAAAATTTATGATATATTTATCTTTATTTTATGTGCATCGGTGTGAAGGTGTGAGATCCCCTGGAACTGGTTTTTCAGACAATTGTGAGCTGCCATGGGGTGCTGGGAATTGAACCCTGGTCCCCTGGAAGAGCAGTCAGTGCTCTTAACCACTGAGCCATTTCTCCAGCCCCATGTGACTCTTTCTATCATTTTTGGGTGCAGTGAGGATGTCTTAAAAACACAAAAGCATTCAAAATCATCATGGAAGGAAAAATAATCAAGAATTCTTCTTATGATAAACACCCTTTGTCAAAATAGATCAATGAGTAAGGAAAGGTGTTGACAGAGGTTTCTGTTCCACTAGGTCCCGCAGCTGTTCAGTCTCAAAGAAATGCACAGAGGTCTACATTACTTATAAACTGGTTGGCCTCTTAGCTCAGGCCTCTTACTAACTCTTACATCTTAAAGTATTCCTTAGTTCTTGTCTGTGTTAGCCGTGTGGCTTGGTACCTTTTATCAGTGAGGCATTCTCATCTTGCTTCCTCTGTGTTTGAGTGATGACTGCAGACTGAGCCTTTCCTCTTCCCAGAATTCTCCTAGTCTGGTCACCCTGCCTATGCTTCCTGCTTGGCTACTGACCAATCAGTGTTTTATTAAACTAATACAAGTGACAAATCTTTACAGGGTACAAGAGCATTGTGCCACTGCAGAAATGCATGTGAGCTCAGTCTGCAGAGTGCTTGCCTAGCACGCAACAGATGCTGGGGCCAGTCCTCAGCAGTGTATAACCTCAGCACTGTGTCAGCTGGGCATGAGGTGCACACCCGTGGTCCTAGCTCTCAGGAGGCAGCAGGAGGACCAGAAACTCAAACTCACGCAGGACTCCACAGAGAATCTGAAGCCAGCCTGGACTACATGAAACCTATCTCTAAAAGCTACAGGAAAGTGTCTGGAGAGATGGCTCTGCCATTAAGAATACTTGCTGCGCCACCACCGCCTGGACTATAGAGGACTGTAGCTCAGTTCCCAGTATCCATGGCAGGTGGCTCACAACTATCTGTAACTGCAGCTCCTGTGGATCTAACTTTGGGCTTCCTAGGGTACCTTTGTTCATGTGAATGCATGCACACATACCTATACATAACTAAAAATAAAAATAAATCTTAAAGTCACTTCTTTAGCATCATTAGAATTTTATATTTATAGCTTTGTTAAATTTAAATAAAAGAATTATTTTGAAGCAGGTTCAGAGCCTGAATATATAAAGAGCTCTTCACAAGTCAATCACAAGAAGAAAAACAGCACACACAGGAAAAGACATCATTGTTTATCCCTCAAGGGAAGAATGCCCAATTTTGGAATCACTGGGACTCTATACCAGGGCACAGTTGAAAACACTGAAAAAAATTCAAAAGAATGTTGAAAAGAGGAAGCCATATTGAGGCCATGGATTGAGAGGTTGCAGTCCATGTCTGCGGGCTCCGTTGCTCTGGGCCTGCAGTGTGGCAGAGCATTGTGCCATGGAGGACATGGCAAGGCGGAGATGCTCACTCAGAGTCTGTAGGAAGCAGAGAAAGAGAAGGGCTAGGAGACTCCACTCCCGTGACCTGTGAGCTACTTCCGACAAGGAGCCCTGTCTACTCTTCACCTCCCAATAAAGCTACTATATCATGAAGCCATTAAGGAATTAGCCCGTTGATGAGGTCTGAGACTTCAAGATTCAAAGCCCACAAGCTGGCAACCGAGTCCTCCCTGCATGAGCTTGCGAGAGGCGTTTTGTATTCCAATGGTAACATGTGCATGGATATACATGTGTGTAGATATGTGTGCAAAGAGGAGAAAGAGAACACCACTAGCCAGCTGAACGCGGAGGTCATGCGGCCTCTCTTTCCCCCAGAGAATCCTTCCTGGTCTCTCCTGAGCATCCATCAAACCCTCCCTGTCCCCCAACACTGCTGCTGGTCTGAAATGGGTCTTGTGCTTTTTGACATGGGTTCTTTCACAGTGCAGGGGATTTTCCTGGTGCTTGATGCCAGGAGGTAGCCGGCAGGAGTGAGAGAGCCAGGAAAGGCTCAAAACCGAGTGGGAGACCCTGCTTGGGCTGTGAGAACCATCCAGAGGACCTTGTGCAATGCCATCTAGATATGAATGGGAGGAGCTGGATCTTCCCCCACTGTTTACCATTCCTCCTGGTGAGGGCTCCCTGGGTGTTAAGCCTGTGGGCACAAGGGTTGTGCTTTGTCCTGGGGGCTAGTCATATTCCAGGATTCTGGACAGCATCCCTACCCTAGAGGTGGCCTGCTTATAGGAAGCCACCTGGCTAACACAGTAGAAGGTCGAGGGTCTGGGGTCACTGACAGAATCCTTGACACTTGGCTCCCTACCTGCAAGAATGCAATCCTCTGGAAGGACCCAGCTTTGCCTACCCAGCCAAGCCATTGATTGCTGTCTGTTTCTAAAGAGCCAACCTGTCTCCGCTCCATCCCACTCAGCACCCTGTCTGCTTCCTGTTAGATGAGAGATTGGTTGCAAATTAAACTTAATGGGACTTGAGTAATTATGTTGACTTTTTAAAGTGCCTACAGATAAATACAAGCTTAGCTATCTCAGCTTATCAGTTTTTCTATTGTGTTTCCCAAGGACAGAGGGGGAAGGGGGAGGATATATGATCAATCAAAGATGGGGTGGTGCTGAAGAAGTGAGGGATGGCCATGAGGGCTCTTGAGGTGCAGGCCCAACTTCCCACACACAGAGCCTAAAGAACGCCAATGCCGGTGCCCTGTGACCCCTCAGGCCACCTGCCTTCAGAAAACAACCAAAAGCAGAGCACAAGGTTTGAGCATGGGGTCCTAAGAATGTAGCACCTGACCTCAGGGACAGAGGTTATGGTGTGAGAACACAGTGGGCTATTGTTGGCCACTAAACAGGAAAACCCCATCAAGACATTCACATTGGTAGAGTACTAATAAAAAGAAAGGTGGGGAAAGAAATGAGGATGCAGATTGCTAGTATTTTCTATTACGGATTCCTGTCCCTGGGCTATACAGTCCAGATGGATGGGTGGAAAGATACCAATAGGAGCTAAGTCTGGGTTGGGTTATGAAACATTTGAGTATTTATTATTTATTTATTTATTTACATTTTGTGTATTTTTTAGTGTGTGTGCATGTGTAAGCATGTTGGTGCGTGGAGGCCAGGGGTTTGATAGCTATAGAACATCCATCACTTAAATATTGTTTCAAATCAGAGATAAGCCTGGCCATGGGGGGGTCGGGGAGGCAGCTCATATCCTTCTTTCAGCCTGTCTATGATAGTCTGAGCTGGTATCTGCCTTAGAACATGCCTTAAAATGGTAACTGGTGTCTTGGGATTGTTCTGGCCAGCTCTGTAGGCCCAGGTGCCATTAGAAACCTGCCCTGCTCTCAGCTCAAGGCTGCTGCCTCCAAGGATGGGTGCTTCTTGAAGTGTGAGAGACAGGTGGCCTGGACCCTGGTCACGTACTCTGGGGTTGCCTGTGGGAGTGGAGACCATTGTGCCCCAGGGGAAGAATTGTTGCTGCTGCTTCGTAACACTGGAGTGGGGTGCTGATTAACCACAGGCCTGGTCCCAGTAAGGTCAGAGGAGACCCAGCAGAGTCCTCTGGGTTCCTTAGTCTCCTCCTTGATGTGACAGATGCCTGACCCATCACAGGGCTCCTGTTAGCTCCAGAGACACAGCAGTTGGTTCTCAGCCCTGTACTCCACAGTGAAGGCCTAGGGGTCTGTATCTGGGTTGCTTCTATGTACAAGGAGTAGTTCATATGGACAGCGGTGGAGGTGGGGGGGCAGGGTTGGGCAGAGCCAGTGCCTTCTGCTGATGCAAGGCCATTGTAGAGTCTCCCACATCCCCGTCTGGAAATCAGATTCACTCACTCAACGGTATTGATTGGGGCCGTTACTGGGTTCATGTTATTGCAAATGAGTGACCACGAACATCCTTGTATGAGGCTCCCAGTGCTCATGTACCGGAGGCTCTTCTGGGTATGTTTGAGAAAGCAGAGCTGTTGCAGGATGAGGGGGTCTGCCTGGCAGGCTTTACAAGACAATGCCAAATTAGTCAGAAAGAGGGAGTGTCTGCTTCCAGGAGACAATGGGGGAGAGTCCCCTCCTCCCCACCTAGCCCCAGCTCCACTCTGCCCAGTCAGCAGGTGGATTCTTTTCCTGCAGCTCCATTTGTGCTTCCCTGATTGCTAATGAGGCTCCGCATATTCGCAAGTGCTGATGAGCCATTCAGGCTTCTTCTTGAAACCCCAATTCAAAGATTCAAGTCCTTCGATTAGGGTCGTTCTGGAATCTTCGTATATTCAGAGTGGGACCATTTACTGCTAACATGTCAAAATAGCTGCTTCCACAACCTGTTTTATCTTGCCAGTTTCTCCATGGTGACATTGGATGAACCGAATCTTTTTGTGGGAAGGGAATCAAATTTACCCATCACTTCTTTCGTGCTTAGCCTTTTTCTGTTGTTTTGTTTTGTTCTGATGAATACCTCCTGTCTTATTGAAGCCATCAAAAGAGTCTATATTTTTCTTCTGAAACTGTAGACATAAGAAACACACAAAGGATAGTGGTCACTCAGGGGAGGAGAAGGGACTGGTGGGAAGGGTCTAGGCTCATGGGAAGGTCTTTTTTTTTCAATACATTTATTTATGTTAGTGTGTGAGCATGTTCAAGAGTACGCTATGTCATGCACTTGGAGGCCAGAGGACAACTTTGCAAGTCTGTTCTCCCCTTCTACCATTTAGGACCTGAGGGTCCAACTCACACCATCAGGCTTGGCAACAGTGCCTTTGCCTGCTGAGCTGTCTTGCAACCATCATGGAAATGTCCTAAGTCTCAACCTGCAGCTCCCTGGGGTTTGCTCTGTGCTGCCGGCTCCACGTGGTAGGCAGTTTGACAGGTAACTGGATAGAGAGACCCAAAACATCTTCTGCTGTATACATGGAAACTGACTATGAAAACATTCAATGAAGTCATTGGTGTGGGCATCTCACCTGGCAGTGCTGTGCACTCTTCCTGAAGTTACTTTTTGTTCTAGAACCTGCCATGGCTCACCCATGGCTCCGTCTCGTCTTCATAGTCATCCCAAGCTTACCTCTTTTTCACAGGAGAGGATGCAGACACCCTGAGATACAAAGCAAGTTGCTCCAGTCACACAGCTAAGAAGAGGACCTGAGTGGTTCATGCTGGCGCCTCTATGACACCAAACTCCTCTTTCTCACAGCCAGGCTTGGGGAGAGTTTGGATGGTTCTGTGCTCATCCTACCAACCTCAAGGCAGTAACTTTCCTCTGTCCTACCACATGGGCAGGCCCGCCTCCTCCCCCTGCTCTGTCTCAGAGCAGAATTGATAGAAACTTTCCTTGGGGACAATGGAGAAGCCTCTTTGGTCCTGATGCAAATCAAAGAGAGAGAGAGAGAGAGAGAGAGAGAGAGAGAGAGAGAGAGAGAATATGTACATGTACACATAATATATATATATAGAGGGAGAGACAGAGAGAGACAGAGAGAGAGACAGAGAGAGAGACAGAGAGAGACAGAGAGAGAGAGGAGAGAGAGACAGAGAGAGAGAGAGAGTTATAAGGAGCAGAATGAAGGGAGAGATGGAGAGTAGATAGGAGCAGGGATGGGGGTGGGGAGCTCTCTGACTCCACTGGCCTTCACTCATCTCACTGAGATGAGGCATACGGAATTAAACACAAACACTCTCTGAAGTACACACCCAGGTTGTGCTATGATTTTTAAAAATTATAGGGGAGGCCAGACCTAAGACATCAGCTGCAGGCTAGGCCTGGGGCTGGAGGAAGAGGGGAAGAGCCTGGGGGCTGGACCTCAAAACCAGCTCTAGTGATCAAACTGGAGGAGGAGGATGCGGACTAGGAAGGGGCCTCAGATGACGTGGTGTGGAGGCGGCACTGGATCTCAGGGAGTTGCTCACACTGAGGATGGCAGCCCCAGAACCTGGTGTGGTCCCCTGGAATCTGAGGATCGACTCGAGGATCCCACTCCCTATGGATACCCAGCCTTAGGATGCTGGCACCTGAACACTGTAGGTTCGCATTAGACACATTTTCAGTGTGATTGTACCCGAAACTCAAGCACCAGGAAGACACAGCGCCTGGAGAGTTCCACTAAGAGGTGTGGCCTCCCAGAAGTGACTGCCCAGTTTCAACTCAACTCTGGTCCCAGGTAGTCCCAGTGCTGCCCGGTGTCCACACTGAGACCAAACACAGGGTAACTCAAGGCAACTGCTCTGCAAAACCATTAATGTAGGAATGAGTGACCGAGTTATGAGCCACATACATAGGCCAGCACACTCCTGCTCCCTCAACCCATTGACAGGGTTAGCACTGACTGACTCAAGCAGTGTCTGGGACAATACTGAAGCTGGAGTCTTCAGGAGAGGAAAGGGAAGGGACAGCCCATGCCCCAGGGCTGTGGTGGGAAGTGGGGAGGCCAGGTCCTGGGGCCCCACATGGTCCATAATGCTTATTTTCTTTAAGTAGAGAACCAGTGTCCCAGGGGCTGCCTCTGTCCCCTTCCTTCCCTTTCTGTGCCGTTACTATAGCAGCCACCTCAGCTCCCAGCGAGGGGGAGTGCAAAATAGGTCAGATCAGTAATGAGGCCGCACGGTTCTGATCTGTCCCCTGATGGGATCTGGCTTCACAAGGCATCAACTTCACATCAGAGCAGCTGTATCTGGACTCTGGATCAAAGGTTGGCTGCCTCTGAGCCCAGATGCGAGGCCTGGGAGATCTGTCTGTGGCTCCGGCTCAGGAGGTCTCTTCTTGATCCTCCCACAGTGGGTCACGCTACCGCAGAAAGCAGCTAGTGCGAGGCTCCTGAAGGCATCGCTTGATACCCAGACCCAGGGAGGGCCCAGGTCTCTGGAAAGGCTGTAGGCTCTCATGAGGATATGACCCCATTTTGGGGCGAATTCTGGAGTTCTTTCCAGTGACAGCTCATGGCCAATAAAAGGCTTTTCATCCCCCAAATCCTGGTTTCAAACCCTGATCATTGATCCACACTGTATAGCCCAGGCAAGTGTTCTACTTTCTTTTAGGGCAAATGAGGAATTATAGTTGCCTTGTCATGGTGAGGGGACAGAGAGGTTCACCACAGTAAACATACCTGTGAGGCAGAGAAAGTGTTTTTGTGGGGAGGACACTCCTGTCCAAGGTGGGTTGGGCAGGTTCCACTTCCATCTCTTGCCCTGTGACCTTAGATACTGTGGTAGTTTGAATGTAATTGGCTCATAGGGAGTGGTATTATTAGGAGGTGTGGCTTTGTTGGATCAGGTATGATCTTATTAGAGGAAATGTGTCACTGGGAGGTGGGCTTTGAGGTCTCATACATGCTCAAGCCACACCTAGTGCCCCAGATCACTTCCTGTTGCCTACACGTCAAGATACAGGAATCTCAGCTCCTTATCCAGGACCATGTCTACCTGCACACAACCATGCTAGACCATGATGATAATGGACTGAACCTCTGAAACTGTAAGCCACCCAATTAAATGTTTTCCTTTATAAGAGTTGCCATGGTCACGGTGTCTCTTCACAGTAACAAATCCAGCAGGGACTGGAACTGCTGTGATAAGCCTGGCAATGCATCTGTTTGAAGGAATATGGACGTTGGGAATGTGGACTAGAAAAGCAGTCGAAGGTTTCAAATTCTTCTTAATGGGCCATCCTAGTAGGAGCATGGAAGACGGTGGTGCTGAGGGGGACTTAAACTGTGAGTGCCTGAACTGAGAGGCTTCAGAGAAGAATTTTGTTATGTTGCCTTGAGGTCCTCCTTTGGATATTTTGGTGAAGAATGTGACTGCTTTTTGCCCATGTCTGAAGAGTCTGCCTGAGGCTAAAGTGAAGAGATTTGGATGCATTCTGTTGGCAGAGGCAATCTCAAAACAGCCGAGGATAGACCCTGTCATATATGCTTACCAGTTTTCATGTTTATAAAGATTTATAATGAAAAGGGGCAAGCTAAGAAAGGAAAAAGGCAAAATTACAATTTGAGGAGAAAAGGAACACCAGGAAGTGGAATGGAGTTAAGTCCCACATTCAAGGAGATAAAATGATTAAGAAATGCAATAAAGGGCACAGTGACCTCGGGGCAAGATCCCACCCAGCTAAGTTTCCAACTTGTGAAGAGGAATTAAAGAAAAGCTTACAGCTTGGTGTGGTGGTGCACACCTTTAATCCCAGCACTCAGAAGGAAGAGGCTGGTAGATCTGAGTTTGAGGCCAACTCGGTCTACAGAGAAAATTCTAGAACAATCAAGTATAGGCAGTGAAGGGAACTATCACTGGCAGAAAGCTGGCAATGATCTAATTAAACAAGGGGGCTGTGTTTCCGCCGCAGCAAGCAGCAGAACTTGGCAGCTTCAGTCAAGTGGTTCTGGCTTTAGAGTCTAAGACAGAAGAAAAGGGTAATGGAATTTGTCTCTGTGTCTAAGGAAAGTTGCTGAGGCCAGGCATGTGTCAGGGGGGTCCCTTAATGGAGGCCTAGAGAGGCCTTTGCATGAAGCTGTGAAGTTGAAGCCTGGATTACCTTGAAGACCCCAAGATGTTTGAGATGCCAGAGTTTTGGGGGTTTCTGCAGAGGAGAGCTGCTAACAGGAAGTGGAACCAGCTCAAGAGAAACAAAAGTGTGTTGTAGTGAACAAAGCTGAACGGAGTTGGAGATCTGAAGAGCATTTGACACCAGGCATGGAGAGGTAGAGTTTGGAGTTTGCCCAGCTGGTTTTTAGTCTTGCTTTGGTTCAGGATTTTCTCATTATGTTTCCCTTCCCTTCTGAGCCCTACCCAGTCTCCAAAGTTTAGTTACTTCTTTCTACTCTGTGTTTGCTGCTCATGGTCTCCATGCAGCTCCATGTAGGCAATGACCTTGGTCTTGTTTTTGACATGGTAGAATGACATGGGGCATAGAGTCGATGCTCAACAAATGTTGTTGAGTGACTACACACACACACACACACATATGCATGTGCACACATCCACACCTACACCCATCCCAAATGATGCCTGGCTTTGTGTGGGACTCCACCAGTGAGTGACGTGTAACCCAGGCTTACTTTCTGGAGTCCCTTCCTTCCTTCACTGTAGCTGCACCTGTGGGAGTCTCTCTCCCTAACAATGAGAATGAGGAGCTGACTCCCTAGCGGATGCAACTCAGCTCCCTTCACCTCCACCCATCAACCACATTTTACTTTGTTCTAGATACTCGTAAAGGAATCCTTGTCAAGAAGACATGATCCCTGCCGCG
The DNA here is from genome assembly GCF_950005125.1 of Chionomys nivalis. Classification (NCBI taxonomy): domain Eukaryota; kingdom Metazoa; phylum Chordata; class Mammalia; order Rodentia; family Cricetidae; genus Chionomys; species Chionomys nivalis. The sequence goes on along the minus strand of NC_080096.1, from coordinate 21,406,059 downwards.
TGGTGATCCCTGAACACCACACCCGAGTAGGGAGTGAAGGTAGGGACTGCAGAGAAGCCATTGTCCCTTGGATCCTGGGGGTGAGACCAATGTGCTGTCCACTGGACCCCAGGTCCCACATGGGCAAGCTGGATTTACTGACCAGAGTCTAGGCCTGCGCAGCCCAGGAGCCTCTGCTCATAGGGCCTCAGGCAGATGGAGTCAGGCCAGTTGGGGTGTTTGCTATGTTCCTGACCCTCCATGGCCAAGTCTGTCGACTTTGAGTGTCCTGGAGTCCCAACCCCCAGCTCAGGAACTGCGTAGGCTGGCTTGGGGGCAGGAACCCCTGATGCCCTAGAGGACCCAGGACCGCCAGCTTCCCCCAGTGTTACAGGCTCTTCTTATCTGTGGGAACCAAATTCCTTTCCAGGGGGACAGCCCTGCTCTAACCTCAGAGGGCACAGTGGGACCCTGGGGACCCTGTAGCAGAGCAGGTGCCCCTCAGGAGGACAGGCAGGCCAGGAATGACAGTGGGCTGTTGCTTCTGGTCTCTAGGCTGTTGACACCACAACGCAGGGAGACAGCAGAACTTTCCAGTCAGCAAGGGGCATGGCCCAGAAACCACAGCAACTGCAGAACCAGGTCTTTCAACCAGCATCCTGAGTCCGTGGACTTATCCAGAGGTTTCTGGTACCGTTGGGCCCATTCATCCTGCAGGGTCATGGATGGGAAGGATTAAGGTACACGAGCAAGGAGGGACATGAGGCTGGGGACTCCCAGGAACTTCATCCTTCATTGCTGAGAAGAGCCTGAGACCCTAAGTCCAAACTCCTCCTCCCATAGATGCTAATATGGGTGCTCTAGAACCTTCCTTCTCTTATGGTGAGGATTTCCTGATCTATCTGTCTGTTCCTAGCTTGGGCTCAGTCTCTGAGCCTCTTTGGTGAAGTAAGACATGCTGAAATCGAATCTCTGACCCACAGACTCTGAGCCTTGCAGGCACAGTCAGAGATCCAGAGGACCAAAGAGACTGGGAATGAAGGGATTGCTGGGAAGATGCCAAAGCCTGTATCGACCTGAGACCCACAGAGACCGGGTATCTGGAATTGAAGTCACAGCCTCAGTCATCTCTGCCTGTGAGGTAGAAGCCACCTCCTCACTGTTCCTTGAGTGTGTGTGCAGGCAACGATCTATCACAGTGGCCAAGTTCCTGGGTAAACACAGGGACCAGCTGGAGTCTCGGATGGGGACTCCTGTCTTCCTCCAGTCCGTGGGGTGCAGCCTTAGCGCTACCCACCTCAGTTCACCTAGGTGGAAGAGAGGCCAGAGGCCAGATGCTGGAGATGCAGAGCGTGACTCCTCTCTGGAGGAGGGACTAAGAGAGACCACCCTGGGGGTGAGGAGGACAGACCAATTGAGATAAAAGAAGAACCGGGAGCTTTCCTGGCTCTGGGGTCATGAGAGTGTCTGAGGCCAAGTGTGTATGTGTGTGTGTGTGGACAGCCACTTCAGCCCCTCCACTGACCTTGGGGAAACTTTAGGCAGGTCGTTCCATGGCTAGAGCCTCAGCTTGTCTCCCTGTGAAATGGGCTGGTGTAGCCTCCCCTGTGATTGGTGCTGGGCACTGGTCCTGTGCTGGCTTCATCGAGAGTTCTCACTTCCTGCATAGATGTGGTACAAACCATGACACACCATCTCTATTTCCTCCCACCTCCCATCCTCATCCTCAGGTTGGGAGGTCAGGGGGTCTCCAGATAGAGAAGTGGGAAGCGTTGTCCCAAGTGAGGAACAGCCCTGCGAAGGCCTTCAGTGTTGGGAAGTAGCACACTATATGAGGGGTGTCTAGGTGTGGGGTGCAACTATAGGGTTGAAAGGGACAGTGGTGGCCTGTAGTGAGGGTGTCAGCAGCCTCCCGTGGAGACCTTCCACCTTCAGGCTGGTGTTGCAGCCCAGCACCCGGCTTCCAGGGTTTTCACCAGCCAGGGAGAGGCAGGAACGTTGAAATGCATCACCAGGGATCACCTGAAAGTCGACAGTGCTTCTAGTCAAATCCTGGCCCTTACTGTGTGGAGAGGTTTGCTCTGAAACCCAGCACAAAAACTCACAGCAACTTAGAGGATCTGGGGAGGTTTTATTCTGACATGAAGAATGGGATTTTATTAGGTTCACTTCAAATGCCATCTGAGGAGGAAAGGAGGAGGTATGGGATGAGTCTGGGTCTTCACAAACCCTGTGCAGGTGTGAGGACTACACAGGCACCCGTTGAAGGGCTACTCGCTCCATCTTCTGTGAAATGAGGCTGATGAAAACTGCTCCTGGGGTGGGGGTAGTATCCCTTGAAGGAAAGAGCCGTGGGGGGCCTCCAGCCCTCACCCTGCCCTCACAGGCTCTCTCGGCAGCTCTCCCCAGGTGGTTGGCTCCTCTTTCTCTAGGAATTGCACTCAGGTGGTCAGATGTGTTCCTCTGGTGTTCTTCCCCATCCTTGTGTCTAGGCTGGACCAGCCCTCCCCCAGAGCAGAGATGGACACCCACACCATGCATTCTCCTGGCCAACCCTCTGCCTGGTGTTATGATTCCATGACTGGGAAGGGACTGAGCAGTTCTGAGAACTCAGTAATAATCTCATTTAGGTCTCCAGTCTCTCAGTCTCCCCCCCCACACACACACCTGCCTTCTCCTGGATTGCCTTGTCTTCTCAGATCTCAGCTGTCAGCAGAAGTCTTTTCCATACTTGGGAGGGTGTCTAAGCAGCTACAACAAAGACTAACTGGCACAAGAAGGTACTGCCTCTGGTGAGCTTTCAGACGGCAGAGGCCCTCCACACCCCTCTGGCCAGATCAGGGTGGCCTGTGATGACATCTATAAGGGTGCTGGCTTGATAGATGGTTGGTGTAGGAAGGCCCAGTTCACGGTGGGCAGCACCTTCCCTAGGCGGGTAGGTCTGAGCTGTAGAGGAAAGCCAGCAGAGAGGGAGCCAGCCAGTGAGCCAACCTTCCTCCATGGCTACTGCTTGAGTTCCTGCCCTGATCCCTCAAGGATGGACTGTGACCCGAAGTTGTAAGATAAATAAACCCTTTCCTTCCCCAGGTTGCTTTCAGTCAGAGTGTTTATCACAGCAACAGAAAGCAAACTAGGGCAGACACACATGCGTCCAGATATGTATGCATTCAGATGCATGACTGCCAGAGGAACTTCAGCTCTAGAAGTTTCTAAAGGTCCAGTTAGGGAGCTGGACCAGGGACAGTGTATTCATCAGCTTTTGTCTGGAAGGGAACCCTGACAGCTTAAAGTCACCCGTATGCTGATGCCCCCTTCCCCAGCAGCGGGGAGCAGGTCCTACCCTTGAAGTCCCTTCTGCCAGCCTGGGCTGTGGCCTCAGTAGAAAGCTCCCTGGGAAGGACCTGGATCTAAGCTTTTGCGAGTGTTGTAGGCTCATTTTCTTGTGGACTGTTAGTTTGGGGTCTCCAGGGTCTCATTTCCTTGCTGGCTGCTGGCCAGAGGCCACCCCTAGGTCTCTGATATGTAGGCCAGTTTCCTTGTAAAAGCCCCAAAGTCGGGATGTCCACACAGGCAGCATGACAGCAAGACAGACGTTGCCATGCTTTCTGACCCGATCTCAGGCATTTGGTTCCATTGCTTCTGACCCAAGAGAACGGGTCTGTCAGGAAGATCCAGCATTCTAGGCCACCAGGTCTCTGGGGTAAGATTGGGCCCTGCCTGTGAGCGTGAGGGCTATGGTGACTGAGCCTGGATGGGCATAGTCAGCACACAGCCTGAGGGGGAATTGCTAATCTGGGTTCTGTGCAACAACCAGGAGCTTGTGGGAAGGTAGTGGGGAACACTTAGGGACTTCACTGTGCCAGGGCAAATGGGGACAACTAGCGTGCCTGATCCTGAGGTCTCTCTTGTTGTGTCTGTGATCAGGCAGTGACAAGATATTTCTCAGAGAGATCACTATTCTCCGTCATTGCCTCCCTTCCTCCCCGCTTGCATTTCTGGCCATCACCTGAAAGGGTTTCCTCCCCTTTGTGGTTTCCTCAGTTTATGGTCATAAACTGCTGGACTGTGGGTCCCAGGAGCATGTGAGGGAGCCCGAGTCTCTCTTCGCTTTTATTGCTTAAGGACAAGAAAACCCACTGGGACCACAGGAGGATCAGGTTACACGTGAGAGTGAGGAAAGAGTGAGGGGAGGAAGGAAGGAGGGAGAGGTGAGGCAGGGGGATGGAGAGAGGGAAGGGAAAAAAGAAAGGACATGTGCATGAGTTTGGTCAGAGGAAGACCAAGCTCCCCTCCACACCTTCTCTAGGCATCTGTCATAAATATGGCCATTGTTATGGCAGGAATGGCTTCCCAGAGAGGCACCAGGCATTTCTCACCCGTTATCCCATTGGGCTACAGAACCTCCTTCAGGAGGTGAACTCGCTGTGCCATTTTGCAGGTATCAAGGGCACCATCTCAGGTTTCCCAGCAGTCTCAGCAACCTGGCTTTTGCAGAGACCTCTCATCCAGGGTCTTCTGGAAGAGTCACCAGGATGCCACACAATGCAATGGAGCAGGGACTGGACAGGGACATACCTGGAGCAGTCCCAAGTCTACCTTTGCTCTATCCAGGCACCAGGGAGTAACCGGGCCTCTGAGTCTCAGTGCCTGTCTTAGTTGGGTTTCTGTTGCATGACCATGGAAACTGTTATAAAGGAGACATTCAGCTGGGGCTGGCTGACATTTTCAGAGTTTTAGTCTGCTATCTTCATGGCAGGAAGCATGGCGGTGTGCAGGCAGACACGGTACTGGAGAAGGAACCCTGAGTTCCACATCTTGATCCACAGGCAGCAGTGAGAGAACTGATTTGAGCTTCTGAGACCTCACAAGCCCGTCCCCAACAGTGACACACCTCTTCCAACAAGGCCCCTCCTACTCCAACAAGGCCACACCTCCTAGTAGTGCCCCTCCCTATGGGCCAAGCATTCAAACACGTGTGTCTATGGGAGCCCTACCCTTTCAAATCACCACAGTGGCCTTTCCTGTAAAATAACGTGGAAACTAAAGTCACCTCACTGGCGGCTGTGTGGTGACCAGAGGGAGGAGTGGGCACACTCACTGTGGTGCTGTGCTTAGTGCAGAGGACAGAGATCTCTGTCGATCGTTCCTTCTCTGAAACCAGAAATGTGTCGTGTTTTGATACTTTGGATTTAGGAATGGTTTCACACGCATAGTAGGTGTTCAGCTTCTGGATTGAAGCCCTCCGACTCCACCACCAGTGACCTGGCGTTTCCTCGGCACATTTACAGAGACCCCCTCCCTGGCGGTCTTTTCTCCAGAACCTTGGGACTCCGGAGGAAGGAGCAATTTTGTGGGCTTCTCAATCTCTCTCCACTTTTATCCGCCATCCATTTCATTATTGACTTCAGCGGCTTAATGCACTAGCTTGTCTCTAGGAAAGTTGGTGACAAGGCAACAGGGGACCAAGGTCTTGGTGCCCTCTGCTCTGTCTTTTATCCATCCAATTTCATGCCGCTTGAGCCCTGGCTGCCACTCAGCTGGGGAAACGCTGGAACTGTATTCAGTCACAAGGTACAGGCAGGTGACAGATCTCGTCACCCACCTTCTGCCTGTCCCCAGGCTCCCAAGCTCCTGGATGCGAGGCAGAGTCTTTCAGGAGTGTCTGTCTCCGTCCCTGGCTTTTCTCCCTCCCTAGTTTTTCTCACTCTCTGGCTTTTCTCCACAGTCGCATCTAGGGCATCATGAATGAACATTCAGGGGAGGACCCAGAGCCTCCTCCACAGGCAGTGCCAAAGAATTGCCCCAGAACAATAATGTGGCAGAAATTCCTACTTTTAATGTGTGTTGTGCGCACCTATGTGTACACTCACGCATGTGGAGAACAGAGGCCAGTTGGGGCCAAGGAAATTCCTACTTTTAATCTCTCTCGCGCGTGCTCTCTCGCTCTCTGTATGTGTGTGTGTGTGTGTGTGTGTGTGTGTATGTGCACACACGCTCATGCATGTGGAGACCGGAGGTCAGCTAGAGTCAAGGAAATTCCTACTTTTAATCCGTGTGTGTGTGTGTGTGTGTGTGTGTGTGTACAATAGGAGTGTTTGGAGCATGCTCATACATCGCTGGCTACACATTTGGCTACTCCTCTTGCAAACCTGCTCCATCCTTCCTTCTCTCCATCCCCCTGCCTCACCTCTCCCTCCTTCCTTCCTCCCCTCACTCTTTCCTCACTCTCACGTGTAACCTGATCCTCCTGTGGTCCCAGTGGGTTTTCTTGTCCTTAAGCAATAAAAGCGAAGAGAGACTCGGGCTCCCTCACATGCTCCTGGGACCCACAGTCCAGCAGTTTATGACCATAAACTGAGGAAACCACAAAGGGGAGGAAACCCTTTCAGGTGATGGCCAGAAATGCAAGCGGGGAGGAAAGGAGGCAATGACGGAGAATAGTGATCTCTCTGAGAAATATCTTGTCACTGCCTGATCACAGACACAACAAGAGAGACCTCAGGATCAGGCACGCTAGTTGTCCCCACTTGCCCTGGCACAATGAAATCCCTAAGTGTTCCCCACTACCTTCCCACAAGCTCCTGGCTATTGCACAGAACCCAGCTCAGCAGGGGCGCTGGGAAGACAACTTTTGTAGCTCTGGGGCATGTCACTGTGTCCTGGCTCCCAGCACTTTCCCTGTAGCTGCTGTGGGAAAAAGAGCCCAAGACTAGCAGGGGCCAAGCAAGGGTGTTGGAAAACAAGACATTCCTGTGGCCCAACCCCAGGACTGCATCCTTCAGGCCACTTCCCTCTTCAAGCTATCAGGGGTGGAGTCTGTAGGAGGGGGGCACTGGGGTGCACAGTATGACAGGGTTTGGGGAAAGTGTTATGCAACTATGAATCCTTCAGTCAACACTGGCTCAACAGATGTAAATCATTCTGACAATCTGTGTTTCTTCTTTTATTTCCCTTTAAAAATATGACATTTGTTTGTTTGTTTATTCAGTGTGTGTGTGTGTGTGTGTGTGTGTGTGCGCGCGCGCGCGCGCGCGCGCGCGCATGCGTGTGGGCATGCTCAGAATACCTTTGGACATGAGAGAACAATTTGCAGGAGTTGATTTTCTCCTTCCACCTTGTGGGTTCCGGGGATTGAACCCAGGTTTTCAGGCTTAGCAGCAAGCGCCTTTACCCTCTGAGCCATTTTGGCACCTCAGAGTGTTTCTTTAGGAGGGAAACCCACAGCAGAGAGGAAAGGGGAGCGCCCACGCACAGAGCAGCGCCACCCTTGGCACGCCCATAGCAGACCAACAGTCATTTTCTCCTTAGGGGTTGTACCCACTCTAGTTAGAGGCGCTTCCTGTTTTAGAATTGTCACGGTTTCCTCCTGGAGATGGCCTCTTTATTTCCACATACTTATCGCAAGCCTGGGGAGGGCGTTTAAATCACTCCGACTTTCTGCGGACTCCTGGGCATTTCAAGTTGATGAGCTCTGCCTCTCCTTCCCCAGTCCGTACCTTTCGTACCTCTCATTTCTTCTTTCGGCTCCAGGGAGGACCTCCCATGCTGCGTCTCCAGGGTGGTGACAGCCGCCATTCTTGCTTCCCTTCCTGGTACCAGAGATGAGGCTTTTAACAGTTTGCTCTTTGCCGTTCTTCGCGGAACACCTCCTTCTCTCCTTCCCAGCTTGCCGGGAGTTCGGCCGTGAGTGGATGGCAGTTTTGGTTAAATGCCTCTTCTGCACCCGTTCAGATGAGCATCTGCTTTTCAAAGACTCCCTAATGCGACAAATTACTTTCCTGAATACATTACTGCGCGCACGCACCGCACACCGTGCGCCACATTCCCGGCAGAAGGAAGCCGCTGTGATCTATTACCCGATTCATTCAGTGCTGGGACTTTCAGTGCTGTTATCATTTTTTTACATTAATTGAATAATTAATTTTATGTTAATTAATTGATAAAGTAATTGTAGGACCGAGATTGAATCCGGGGCCTTGTGCGTGCTAGGCCAATACTCTAGCCCTTGAGCTATGTCCCTGTCCTTCATGTTTACTTTTAAAATTTTTTATTCATGGGCCTGGAGCGGTGGCTCTGCGTTTAATAGCACTTGCTGCTTCCGCTGCGGACTTGGGTTTGCATCCCAGAACCTGCCTAACGGCTCACACCTGCACATGTGCACTCCTGCCGCCCTACCGCTCCGGCAATCACAGGACCCCGTCCACCTTGCTGAGGTGTGGATTTTCCTGTTTCCATCATAGCGTCCATGATCCGGCTGGCTCATGAGCTTCTTCTGGGCCATTCCCCCAGTGCACAGCGCCACTTCTGGCTCTTTCAAATGGCTTCTGGAGGACGGACCTTAGCTCCTTAGACTGGTCAGGCTGTCACTTATTGAACTATCTCTTCCACTTTGTCCCATCCTGTTAATTTTTAAAGGGCTTTTTGCGTTCACGTTTTCAAGTGAATCTGCTCTTTAGCGTTCCACTTCTGGTGCGACCTTGGGTTCAAGGCTTCGTTAGTCTCACAAACAGAAATGTCCCTGTCATCAGGGTTTCTGAGAAGCCAGACATCTCCTGGCTAAAGCGTACTTGGTATATTCCTATACCATTTATTTCTCCAGCGCTTTTGGAATTTCTGAGAATCTTAAATTTTCTTTTAGTGTTGGTTTCAATAGTTACATTTTTATTCAGGATGTACTTGGTGAGTCTAAAATCCGGGGTTCAATGGCACAGAGTTCTGCATCCAGTTTCCTCTTTCCCATCTCAAGCTTGGGGGTGACCTCCCTTTTCTGTGGCATGTGTCTTGTCTTGTTCCCTCATCCCCCCCTCTTTTATGGTTCCCTTCTCCGTTTCTATCTATTTTCCAGACAATAAACTTTGGCTTTGTGACATTATATTTTTTAATTTAACCTCTCTGTGCCTCAGTTTCCCTGAATGATACTGAGGAAGACCATCACTAGGATAAATGGCCTAAAAGATTGAGAATTCAGAAGGTTGGAGGTCGGCCACAGCTGTTCACTAGGGCAGGTGTGGAGAGGAGGTTGGGAGGCTGGGGAGGGGGACACACAAAGGAACGGGGGACGTGATGACGACGACACCTTGTGCTCTCAGGATGTGGTGGGCAGAGGGGAAGAGAATTTCCTGTGAACTGTGTGAAGGCAGCAGAGTTCTGTTGATGCTTGAGCAGTTATTACTGGGTCTTTCTGAGGGGATAGGTCTCAGCAGCTGGGCAGGGTAAGCAGATAAAGAAGACTTTTGGGAACTGTGGGTGAGGGATGAAAGATCAATCAGAGAGACAGACCTTGCTCTCTGTCAGGGAACTCTCTGGTTCCAACGAACACTTCCACAGCATCTCACAAAAAAAAAAGTCAACATAGGTCTATCCTTGCACTACCGAGAGCCACCACAATTTAAACACGTTTTTAAAAAATTAAATATAAACATGAAGCACTGGAGACGTCGCTCAAGGGCTAGAGTGCTGGCTTAGCATGCACAAAGCCCTGGATCCAGTCTCGGCACCACAATTGCTTTATCAATTAATTAATGTAAAATGAATTATTCAATTAACGTAAAAAATTATAAAACCCTGTGAGCCCCAGCAGTGAACGAGGGGGAGCAGCACAGACAGCATGGGCTGCATCTCAAGCTCTGCTCTTTTCTTCTGGGGTCCCCTTCCTCAGCCAGGATCCCAGAGAGGAAGGAGCAGGAAGGGAATAATTATATATATATATATATATATATATATATATATACATATACATACACACACACACACACACACACACACCTTCTAGCCCCTTTTCAGCTGGATCCCCTAACCTTGGTGAGCCTTGAGAGCTGGCATGGATGGGTGGACGAATGTACTGGAGAGTGACAAGCAGAAGCTGGACTAATTGCTGTTATGGCTCCTGCGGCTGTGGCTGTGGTGGCTGCTGAAGGCAGAAGGCTTGTGAAGCTTCTCAGGGTACCGAAACTGACCCGGACCTCAATAAGGCCTCCAGTGTCACTAGCTGTCAGCTGGCTTTGACAATCACCGCTTCTGTTGCTCTCAGGGCCAAACAAGTTATTATTAGTCCCTCACTAGCTTTGCCAGGTGACACCTCCGATGTGTGGGTCATGATGACAACGGTTGCCTAGGTTACGTTCAGGGAATTGAAGGCTACTTTTGTTGAAACTATTGACTTTTCATTTGTGCTGGTGACCTTTCACCTTAGGAGGCAGAGCATCCCTCTTAGCCACCCACACCACCATTGTCTAAGCACATGTAACAGAATGAGCCAGGAAGACTGTGAATAGGCTGGTCTCACCTCTAGTTCCTTTCCCCATGACTTAAACCACTGGCTTCCTTGTCTCTTAAGTGGCCCCAAGCCCTGAGCTTAGAGAGGCCAAGCTAAGCCTCAAGTCTTCTCTCCATGCTTAGCTACCCTGTGAATAAACTCTTTCACAAAGCTCATTTCAGTGATAGGAAAGGACATGAGTCTGTGCTCATGACGTCCTTGGAAGCTCAGAGGAGATTGACTGAAGGCAGGGCCCAGAATTGATGTCCATCTGTGGGTTGTACTCACCCAAATGGATGAATGAATTGATGATAGACTCATTGGATTTTTGTAAGGAAAAATTAGATCAGGGACTCTCATCTTTTCCTCCCCAAGAATTTTGAGTAGCAGGGCCCAAATCTGAGAGTATGGCAATCAGCCCCTGAGGAGGCACCCAGACATCCAAACTGATGACTCTGCTTGGCAGCAGGCTCTGGTAAAATGCCAACAGTGACCACACACAAGAACATGACAGTGGTTTCATGACTGTGATGGAAGGGTTAGCTGTCAATTTGATACAGTTTAAAATCACCACTGTAGAGAGTTTCACATTGGCCTTCAGGTGTATTTGTGGGGAATTATTGTGGTAGCATTGAGGTGGGAAGATCAACTCAACTATAGATGAATGATGTAGGATTCCCCTATATATGCTGTGAATGTGTTTTATTGCCATTTGTTACTAAAGAAGCTGCGTTAGCCTATGACAAGGCAGAATATACCTGGTGGGAAAGACAACCGAATATAGGGGGGAAAGGCAGAGTCAAGGAAGATGGCAGCAGCTGCCAGAGAAGCAAGATGTGAGGTAACACCATGGCCATATGGCAATACAGGGATGACTAGAAATGGGTTAATTTAAGATGTAAAAGCTAGTTAGTAATAAGCCTGAGCCACCAGTAAAACAGTTTGTAATTAATATTAAGCCCCAGAGTGGATATTCAGGAACTGGTGGGCTGGAGAGAAACCTCCAGCTACATGACACCATTCCCTAGATGGGGGATCCTGAGCTGTGCACACTCTCATACCCTGCCTCTATTATCTAATTGCTCAAGTCCAGTGCATACATGTGTGCATAATAACATCAGAGGCACCAACCCTCCCCACCCCCTTGTGGGAAGCAGTGTTTCTATTGGAGCACAGTGAAGGTAGCTGTTTTGCCTCCTATCCTGTCCCTTCAAACCATAGATTGTTACAACAAGGGTTATTCTTCCTCAGGACTCTCTCCTCACCTAAATTATTTTTCTTAATTTGGCACACTTTAGTGTGAAGCATGAACTCCCAAAAGGAATAAAAAACCCAATTCATTAAGAGGGTGCAATGGAAAGACAAACTCACAGATACAGACTGTGACTGAAGCCACCACTGTCACTGTGCCTCTTTGCTGTTTGTTCTCCAGTCACTATAGTATGAACTAGAGCAGGATCAGGAGCACACTTTCTTCTCCAGTCCTGACAGGGTACACAAGGCCACACCCTAAGGCCAGTACCCCAAAGCGACTGGCAGAATGAATTCCCACAGCCTTTCCCTCTTTTGTCTAAAATAAGAAGGTTCTAAAACCTAATACAAAACTATATATACTCAGAATAATTATCAAGTATTGTCCCAGGAGAAAGAAAGGATATGTAAAATTATCTTTGTATTTCTGTCTAAGATAATTTGTATATTGATACAAATTCAAATAATATTTGTTAAATTGAGTATGCTCCTAATTCTGTTTACAATATTTGTACACAGATGCAAAATTACTTTGTCATATTGTATGTATGTTTCTACCTTGACTTAGGATATTTTGTATATTGATGGATATTTAGGATATTTTTTATCATATTGAACTATGCATTTCTACCTTTGATCAAGATATACATATATATATATATTATTTTTATATGTTAAGCTTTAGTCTTTAAGCTATATAGGTATTAAGAATTACAGGTCAGTAGTCACCCATGTGTGTCATACTTTTAGTTATGTTAGTCAGGCTCTTTAGATGCACAGAAATATACTTTGCATAGATAGGTAATCTTCAAACACTTCAAAGAACTGTAGAATATGGCATTTAAATAACTCAGGATTCTGGGATGTGAGACATGATTGCTCCTGGCAGCACTGATCTATTCCCAAGAGAATGTTGGGCACTGAAGATACTCCACTTGGAGCTTGTTTTCTTCTTGGCCTTTGGACAAAAATTGCCCTTGCCTCAAATACGGACAATATGCACACTCTCCAAACTAGACAAGCAGAACACAAGCAGAAGCAACTGCTGAACCTTGTCAAGACAGGGTAGGACAGTCTTTCGAATTTTCCTGCTTCTGAAAATGGTCTACCAGATAGATTCTCTAGGTCTTTGCCAAAATTGGTTGCCCTAACATTGTGAATGAGACTTCAGGTGATTGTTCAGGTAGCCAGCTGTCTCTATCATTTCTTGCATCTTTTGGAAGTCGCTTGCTTGTACTTCCTGCTTACTCAGATAATAACTCATTTCCTTCTCTTGTCTTAGATGGGATTGAAGACTAGATAGTTATAATTGTAGTTTTCCTTAGTTATAATAAAAGACAAATTAGATATGAAGAATTAGACTCACAAAGATAGGATAAATGATAGAATATATATTTTAAATTTTGTCAGATACAAATACACTAAATATTGTAACTACAATTTTTGCTTGATACCTCTTTTGTGGGATGTAATTTTCCTATGTTCAAGTTAAAAAACCTTCCTTTTTAATTAGAAAGAAAAGGGGAGATGATGTAGGGTGTCTTTCTGTATGCTGTGAATTTGTGTTGCTTTTATTGGTTGATGAATAAAGCTGTTTTGGCCAATGACTTAGCAGAGTAAAGTCAGGTGGGAAATCTAAACAGAGGTAGAGGGATAGAATAGGTGGAGTCATGGAGACATCATGTAGTCACCAAAGGAGAAAGAGGTGCAAACATGACTGGTAAGCCATGAGCCTCAAGGTAAAGAATAAACTTAGGTATGGGTTCATTTATAGTGAGAGCCAGCCAGTAGGAGCCCAAAACCATTGACCATTGACCAAACAATTATATTTAATATATTAGCCTCTGAGTGATTATTTCATAAGCAGCTGTGGGGACCCTGTGGGCAAGAGAGAAACAGGTCCAGGGGGACCAGGTGACACAGAGAAAAACTTCCAGTTACATGCCTTCTTCTCCAGCTCACCAAGAAGAAAGACATTGCACACAAGTCAGTGGCCTAAGGTCATTTTCCCAAAGCTATTGGCAGAATGAATTCCCACATTAGCGTTTTCTGTTTGTCCTGTAGGGTCCATGGGAATTGTCCTGGTGCAACTACTGCAGGAATTTAGAAGTACTTTTTTAAGTTAACATATAAACTAATAGATTTTGTCTTGGCCTTATACTCTGTTCCCTACCATTCGTTCCCCTCCCCAACTGTTTCCTCTGTGACGCCCTCCTTCTTGTGGGCTCCCTTCCTCCCCACAAGAGTCCCCTGTTCTTTCATATCACATCTCCCCCATTAGCCTCTCTTTTCCTATCCCTCTAAGATCGCTCCCTTCCATCTCAGCAACCCCTTTCTAACTGCATGCCCTATACAGGTATGTACACAAGCACATGTCTACATACATTTAATTTAAGTTTTTTGAGAAAGGATCTCATTATGTAGCCCTAGCTGACCTGGAACTCAATATACAGACCAGGGCAGACTTAAATGTGTGGCAATCCTCCTACCTCTGCTTCTTAAGTATAAGGATTATAGGTGTGTGTCACCATGCATATATATTCTTTTCCTTAAATTTAGGATCCAGGTCTGAGTTAAACCTTATTTGTCTCAGTCTGACTTGTTTGACTTTAATGTAATGATCTCTAGCTCCAACCATTTTCCTGTAAATGTCATTCTTCCATTTTTCTCTATTGATGAATAAAACTCCATCAAGACATGACTCATTCAGGAGATTTTTGGCACTAAGAATCTTGTTTGTCATCTGCTCCTCCTTTGGGCAGACAATAATGGACTTTGAGCCATTCCAATAGCGTGTCTTTCACGGAGTGCCGTGTTTGTAGCCGCACTTCACTCAGTCTTCCCAGGTTGGTGTCTTTGGTTTCCAGTACGTGCTGCTGACTTAGCCACATTCTGTCACGACTTGACAGAGTATTTCTTTATCACTGTGCAATATTCCATCGCAAGCATATGCTGCAGTTTGTTCATTCGTTTGCTTAATGTAGGGACAGATGAGTTGCTTCCGGCCTTAGGAGACTATAAGTGGCTACTTGCACATAGATCATGTAGACACAAGTTTTAAGGTTACTTTGGGGACTACCTAGAGCTGTGACTGACAGCTCATGCTAATGTCCTGACTGCCAGTTCACAGTCCCACCACTGTGAGCGACGGTCCTTGTGCTCTGTACTCTGCAGCGATGGTGCTATCGGCTTCTTCTTTAAAACAAAACAAAATATTTTTATGTTAAAATATATGTGTGAGGGAATACTACACAGCAGAAAAAATAATGACATCTTGGAATTTGCAGGCAAATGGATGGAACTAGAAAACATCATTTTCGAGTGAGGTAATCCAGATCCAGAAAGACAATTATCACATGTACTCACTCATAAGTGGTTTTTAAACATAAAGCAAAGAAAACCAGCCTGCAGATCACAATCCCAGAGAACCTAGACAACAATGAGACTCTAAGAGAGACTTACATAGATCTAATCTACATGGGAAGTAGAAAAAGACAAGATCTCCTGAGTAAATTGGGAACATGGGGACCTTGGGAGAGGGTTGAAGGGGAGAGTAGAGGCAGGGAGGGGAGCAGAGAAAAATGTAGAACTCAGTAAAAATCAATTAAAAAAGAAAAGGAAGACTAGACATATGGGTTTGTGCATATGGGTGCATTGCCCTCAGTGGCCAGAAGAGGGCACCAGGATCCTCTTGAGCTGGGGTTACTGATGGTTGTGAGCTACTCAACACAGGGGCTGGGAACCAAACCCAGGTCCTTTGTGAGAGCAGCAAGAGCTCTTTGGGACAGCCCTGCCACCCAGCTTATTTACTTCATCTGTCGTCAGACTACAGTGGGGTCTCCTTGCTTCTGTTTTTGACACCCCCCCTCCCCCATGGAAAGATACAGACCACCTATCAGAGAGTTTATTCCCTCTCCCTTTATCTTCTCTGGTGAGGTGTGTTTAGATCTTTTGCTCATTTTTTTCCATTGGAAATCTTTCTTACTGTTTGATTTTAAGAGTTGCTTTTGTAGGGTAAAAGGTCTGAGCCCAATTCTGGGTTTGAAAACTCACCAAAACCCACCAATCCCTGAGCTCAAAAATCTACCAATCTCGGGGCTGGAGAGATGGCTCAGAGGTTAAGAGCATTGCCTGCTCTTCCAAAGGTCCTGAGTTCAATTCCCAGCAACCACATGGTGGCTCATAACCATCTGTAATGGGGTCTGGTGCTCTCTTCTGGCCAGCAGGCATATACACAGACAGAATATTGTATATATAATAAATAAATAAATAAATATTTAAAAAAAAAATCTACCAATCTCCACCTGCAAAACTCTGCCCCCAAGAAGCCCTGTATGAGGTTTGCCTCCTGCTCAGTTCTCTGTGGCTTCTTGCCCAAGCAGAGGCACCCACCCCTCCTGGATCTCTCCCAATGACTAACTCTCTGGAGTGAGACTCGTTGTGTGGTGTGACTTTGTGGTATTCCTTGGCTCCTGACTGCCAGGATTCATTTCCTCTTAGAGCTGCAGCATCTCCACTGGGGGATCCCCCGCCCCCAGAGCTGCAACACTCACAACTGTGCATCTTGGGTCACAATCACTGTCCTTCATCAGCTGTGCTTGCTAAATATTTTCTTCCCTGTCTATTGGCTCACTGCTGATTCTCTTAACCACTTTTCATAGAGCAGAAAAATGTAATTTTTTTTTTTTTTTTGGTTTTTCGAGACAGGGTTTCTCTGTGGTTTTGGAGCCTGTCCTGGAACTAGCTCTTGTAGACCAGGCTGGTCTCGAACTCACAGAGATCCGCCTGTCTCTGCCTCCCAAGTGCTGGGATTAAAGGCGTGCGCCACCACCGCCCGGCAGAAAAATGTAATTTTAGTAAAGCCCAACATCAATTGATTTTCCTTTCATGAATCAGGCTTTTAATCTTGTATCTAAAACTCACTCCTAGGAACTGGGGAGATGGCTCAGTTAAAGTGCTTGTCACAGATGCTTGAGGACATGTGTTTATGTCTTCAAAACCCACAGGAAAAGCTTGATGTAGGGAGACATATCTGTGGACAGGACTTTCTGGCCAACCAATCTTTCTGATATTATATACTTGGGTTCAGAGAGACCCTGCCTCAAAAAATAAGGATACCTGATGTCAACCTCTGGCCTTCACCTGCACACCTACATATATGTACACATATCATCAGCACACAGACACACACACACATGTGTGCACACATACATCATAAATGTACACAGCACATGTGCACAGGCAGTAACTCATCGCCAGAGGCAAAGTCACCTATGTTCCTACTGAAACTTCTGTGTTTCCTGTTATGTTTTTGAGGCTGTTGTGAGATGTGTCCAGGTTCATTCTAAAGATGTGGTTGTTCAATCGCCTCAGCGCCATTTTTCACACAGACTGTCTTTTGTCAGTCGACTCACACTGGTTCTCTGCTGAGTGTGAGACCATAATAGGAAAAATAAGCCTTGCAGGTTAAGGGTTCTGTTCGCAGTTAAGAATAAGCTCCTGTTTGTCCCATGTTAACGTTCTTGTAAGTTAAGATTTCTATTTGTAATTAAGTTCCAGATTCCTAGATCTTATATAAACTGCAAAACATGTTTATCAACCTATACTAAACTTGCAACCCTGTTCGCATGATGGATATCCTTATCCTTGTTCCTTCCGTTGCATTGTATTTTTCTAACAACATAAAACAGCCAACTCTCTCGCCCTGTGATCACCTTTTCTCTCCTATAAAAAAGATGTCAAGGGACCAGCAGGGGCTACCCTCTCAAGTCTCGATTTAGGGTGAGACAGCCAGCCGAACAGTCCTGCATGTACACCCCCCCCCCCAGCTTGCTTTATTGGATAGCTGTGGATTTGGTCTTTTCTCCCCTTGATCCTACTGAGAACCCTGGGCAATCCCTAGCTCTTCACCTCTGTCTTCTCCTTTGGCTCTTGTAGATGCGAGGAAGTAGGTTAGGTATTCTAAGATGCCAGCCGGTTCTTATAGAAGATGGTTTGTTTTATCAAATGTAGCTGCATCCTTTTGCATTCAGGTGGAAAAGCATCATAGGAGTCATCTTTGAGTTCATCTGCTCCTTTCTGGGGCCATATCCAGTCTATTGATGAACCTATGAACAGCGTCCGTTTCTTTTACCACATTTTTCACTGCTAGCCTTTCCTTCGGATCCTGAGAGTCCATCTCCTGTATCGAAAGCCATTTGCTCTCACCTGGCCTTTCCCTGGAACTCTCAACATAGCCCTCGTTGCTGTTTAAAACTCTCCGCTAACGGTTCTCAGATCTACGTTGTCTGTGAGCCTGGTTCTTAAGTTCTCTTTGTTTCTTCTTATCCACCTTTTTTCTTCTCTCTTATCATCTTCTGTGATTTTTGTTGAAAGCCAGACATGTGGTAGCTTGTAATAGGAACCGAGTTGAAAAAAAGCCTTTGGCGTGAAGATTTGTTTTAATCAGGCCAGATTTAATGTTTAGTGCCCTCGGGGTCAAACGTAGCTGTAGTTTCCAGGGCCTGGATTCCTCAGCCCTTGTTCTGTCTCTAGGATTCTTCTTAAAAGAACTACCTGGTTTTCTGAGACAGGGTTTTGCTGTGTAGCCCCAGCCGACTCGGGCGCACTATGTAGCCCAGGCTAGCTGTAAACTTACATCAATCCTCCTTCATAAGATTACAGAGTGCTAGAGTTATGGGCTTGTGTCAACGGGGGATCCTCAGGCGGTCTCATCCTGCAACTCCTAGCTGCCCCCACCGGCTACCCCCACACTACCGCTCTGTGGAGAATGCAGTGAGATGTGGGACGACGAGCCTCAGGGAGGAATCTCATTCGGCGTTTCTGGGGGACTGCGGGCTGCAGGTAGGGGAACTCCTCACTCCTAGGTGTGATAAGGTTCTCTTCTCAAAGAGTAGGCTTCCCCAGGAAGAGGGGTCTACACTACCAGGGAGAAGATGTGGGAGCTGGACAGATCACTGAGTTTGGAACCCCAGGATCCACAGGAAAAGCTTGCAGAAGTGTGGGTCTCTGGCAGGTGGATCCCTAGTGTTCATTGGCCAGCCGGTGGCACGAGTTCCAGGTTCAGTGAGAGATCCTGCCTCAAAAAACAAGGTGGAGAGTGACTGGAGAAAGAAATCCATAGTGGGTTATAGGTTAAGGGCATGAGAATTTGCCATCCTGTGTCTCCAAGAGGGTCATGATTTTTATTTCAAAGGGACACCACAGCAAGGTTTATGAATGCATTCCACTCCCTGTGAGTGAAACCTGAGTCCCATCTCTGCTCACCACAGATGTTCCTACTGGGATTTTAGGTGCCAGCGGCATTGTGAGTACTTGGGGATGATATCAGTTCTGCTCTTGTCCATAGGCACACTGCATTCTCTCTAAGCAACAAGCGAGCAAAGTGGGCATGTCTATAATCCTGGCATTGGGAGGCAGGGGGATCAGAAGTTCAAGATCATTTTTCCTCTATGACCAGTGTGAGGTCAGCCTTGGCTACATAAGGTCCTATGCAAACACATGAAGAGACGGTGTTCAGACCAGGCTTCAAGTCCTCCCCCTCTTCTGAGCTCACCATTGGGCTAACTCCATATCATCACTGAACGTCAGCTTGTTCTGTCATCAGCATCCATGGCCTTGATCTTGTACTTAGCTGTGTACTCTGAACCGCCATGATCTGCTTCTACAGAGAGCTCACTCCCAGTCCAACCATGGTCTTGCTGTGTGTTTTTGGGCAGCTCCCCGCTTCTCTCTCTCTCTCTCTCTCTCTCTCTCTCTCTCTCTCTCTCTCTCTCTCTCTCTCTCTCTCTCTCTCTCTCTCTCTCGTTTCCCTGTGATTTCACTGAGGATTGATGCTCGCTAGCCTTTGAGTAACTCTCTCCCTCGCTCTGTACCTTGGATTCTGGGACTCTCAAGTGCCCATGCCAGCAGGTGTATGTGACTCTGAAGTCCACTTACTGTCGGGGAGGCCACCACAGCACAGTGCCTTTGAAGATCCGGGCACATCCCATCTGCGCAGTTCCCGGTTAACTGCTGATTCCTGACTCCCTCACTCCCTGAGGAAACGTATCTACAGCTGGGGGTAGTTGGCTGGCTGCCAGTTTCTGCTGGGAAAAATGGAAGCTTCTGATGCCCCCTACCCAGCAGACACACTATGAAGGGGCTGTAGAGATCCCAGGACACAGGATCTTCAGGCTTGGCTCCTGCCCTCCTCACACCCCAGCCTGAACTGTATATCAATGATGAGAACATTAACACAGGACCCCCAGCCTGAGCTTGGGTCCCTGTCCCTTTGTGGTCTTTAGAACGGTGTACATGGCTGCAGCACAGAGCAGAGCCATGGCTGACTCTCTCACTGACAGCACTACCGGGAGGAGTCTGCGGATGTGGTCGGTTCCTCCCACCTTGCACCTGCAGGACTTCTGCCTGACTGTAAAGCCATGAACTTGGAGGTGAGCAGCAGGCACTGGGTATCCCCGGATCCTGAAATTGACAAGTATGACCTGAACATGACTTTCCTGGGGAAACTTCTAAGCCAGGAAGCCTTTCTAGTCCCCTGAGAACTTCTTACCTAGTTCACTGGGCTTTTATTAGGTAAGAGTGTCCATCATGGGTGACTGGTGAGGGACAAGGCATTTGAAACAACAACTGCTTGCTTGTTTGGATCATCACTCTCCTACTGATAGCCTCAGAGCCAGGCTGGTCCCCTGGACTTGAGAAGGGTTTAGGGAAATGGAGACTCCAGGATGGCGCCTCCTTTGAGCCCTGACTAGTCCAGAAGGAGTCTATAAAAGGCCTTGGTTTATGAGCTTGGTTTATGATGGGGATTTAGAAGCCAGCTTTATCATTGATTTTGGGGAGGAAGCTAGGCTCACAAGTTCACAGCTGAGACAGCTTCACGACAGCTCTGCAGTGGGCTACAGGCTAGAAGGAGTTATTGATATGACCTCTGACCTTGGGATGAGCGATAATGAGGCTAAGAAGCATCCATCTGTGTGGGGTTCTCCCCAGAACCTGTGAAGAGGTAACTTCTGTTTCAGAGGTAGATACATGGTTCTGCTAATAGCAAGGATGGAGAGATGAGATTCTCCTATCAGGGTCTCCGAGGAGGCTAACGCTTAGCATAGGGATTGGAAGCAGCAGCGATTCCAGCAACTGGAGGCAGGAGTCGTGATTTCCCAGAGACTGCAGGCCCAGCCTTCCCTCCTGGTCCCACATGCCCTCCCTCCAGCAGCTCTGCCAACCCTCCATCCAAGGCACCGAGGACAGGAAAGGGAAGAGAGACACCCACCTGGTCACAGGGTGGACAATGACATCTCGGGAGTGGATTCTGTGGGATCCTTTCTCTCTCTGGCTGTGGAACCTGGTGGGGATCCCATGCCTGCCCTGAGCCTCGGTGTCACTACCTATGACAGACTGCACTCAACACTTGGGGGGACGATCGAGGACAATGGCAGCCATGGATGCCAGGTACCGAGTTGACTTGACAACATCATCTGTGGGACCTTGAACTCTTGTCTCTGCTTTGAGGTGGAAATGAAGTTGTCCCCATGAGCAAACAGCACCACTCAGTCTGTGCTGGGAGCATGACCAGTGTCCCTTTCTCTGGCTCCACACACAGGGACAATAGCCAGGAGCCCCATATTCCTTATATTCTCTCTCCTCCTTCAGGAGACCAAGCAGGAAGGAAGTGACAGTACAAGGTCTGGATGCTGGCCCTGCAGCACCCTGTTTCTCTTCTCTGTGCCTCAGTGTCCCCTTCTGTAAAGGGTGAGTGGGATGCAGAGCTCTGATTTGACTGCCCAATATCTTCTCATCGGACCTTACAGGCCTTGTGCTCTCCCTGGACAGACACCACAAGAATCCTATGGGGATACAGTCAGTCTTATTTTACAGATGGGGAAACTGAGGCACACGTGGAAAACACCCTATCTGGAGTCACCTGGAATGAAGTAGAAGTGGGATTTGACCCCAAGGATCTTGGTTCCCAAGCACCCAGTCAGGGATCCCCTAAGAGAAATGACTTCACAAAGTGAAGAGGGCTGTAAGCCAGAGGAGCCGCAGGTAGCAACTGAAGTTCAAGGTGTCAGCCTACCAGGAGAGAACCCTCTGATGGATCAATCTCAGACAGGCAAGGCCCCGAGACCACAGACCTCAGAATGTCTTTTGCTTCTGTTGTGCCTTTATATGTTTGCTCTTCCATCTTTCTCTGCTATCTGGCACGGCATGAATGGGTGTGGGGAGATCCCCACTGCCTGCAATGGAGGGTGTTTATCTCATGGAAACATCCGTTCTACTGGACATTTTTATCTGTGGATTATTATGAAGATGATTCCTCCCTAAGTGATACTGTCGAATCGATAATAATAATGTTAGTTTAAATAGAGTTCTGATGATTAAAAAATAAAACAAGGAAGTGTCACGCAGCTAGAACACACGAGCTTCTATTGAGGAGCCCCATAGACGGTGACTTAGGTTAATGATTAAGAAAAACAATTGAGTTCCAGTAGCCTAGCTGGTTTAAATTCTAACCTTAATGTTGGGAGATGTGTTCGCAGGTTTTGGAGCTCATAATAGCCGAAACAAAGCTTTGAAAATAACGAAGTTAGACTAAGATGTTTTTGTTAAATAGCTTGGGTGAAAAACCCAAGAAGACAATCTAAAGTTTCAGAAGGGCACATAATTGAATGTGGAACTTGTTAAGGTCAGGGAACAAGAACAAAGCAGCCCAATTATCTTTAGCTGCTGCGTCTTTCTTGCTAGGATGGGTTGATAACCAAAGGTGATGATTAATTCCTTGTGCCCATTTTTGCCGTCAATCTCCTGATACAAGAAACTATTGACGAGTGGGTATGTACCCTGAATGTTTCAAATAGAGCTGGCTGGTTCTTTTCCATAGGTTTTCATGGCTTTAGGTTTGTGATTCCTTGAAGCTTCCTTATAAGATTCCCTTTCAAGGTCAGCAATAAAGTAATTGTTCCTTTCTTTGTAACTGCAAAATGCAACTTGCCAGTAAAAGACACGACTGAGAAGAATAGCTTGCTTGCCCCCATGGTTAATCCAGAACAAGTTGCTTGGGTATGAATGTATGTGGGTTCCTGGGATAATTTGTTTTTCACCTGTAATATGTAAAATGTTTAATCATGTAAGGGATATGGAAAACATGCTGTTTTTTGTTTTTTGTTTTTTTTTTTTTTTTGTATTCAGTGTCATCATTCACTTGAAAAACAGAATGTAGCCACATTGTAATTCTTAAATTGCCTGAAACACTTTGCTGGGGGAACATAGACTGTAATGAAAAGAACAAAGACAGAGTTAAAATGGGCAGGGACACATCAAAATGAGAGAAGGAAACCACCAGGAAAATCAAGAGTGGAGACTACAAAGGAAGGGTGAAGGAAAGGCCTGAAGGAAGCCATCAAGGGAGTGTGCGAGTCTTTCATTCCTTACCCCACCCAGATAGAAAAGTCTTAGTACCCTGCACCAAGGACACCAGGGGTTCCCTTTTGAGCCCTGTGCTGCTGGAGGCTACCTGGCCACCTCAAGGCAGTGAAAAAGACATGGCCCCCTGCTGTGGGGGAGAGAATGGGAACTCGGGGACTCTGCTCTGTACCTGCCACAGACACGCTCTACTGGGGTCACCTCATTTTTGGGAAGAGGCCTTAGAGGGGCATAGCTTCACGAGATACGGTCCAGCCCAGGGCTCATATGGGATGGCAGGGGGCTGTCCCAGACTCAGTCCCATGAACAGAAACTATGCAGCCCAGGCAACTTGTCCGTGATGTTAGCTGACGCCTGCCTTTCTCCCTAAGAATTTGTACATTTTCTCATAGTTCCGTATCACCACGTTATCAATTCGATGTCTTTGGCCCTATAATCGGGAGTGAGCTGTGGCCTCATCTCAGCAGCGCACGAGGGTCTATTGACTCATCTGCTCTCATTATTTAGCTAGTAATTCTTCCCATGGGCTTCCATTGATTTCTAGAGAGAAATATATTTCGCCACGTAACGAGATCCTGCCTCAGGTGAATGAGAGTCATGTTAGCACGGCACTCTCTCTGGACCACTTAATTATAAAGACAGCATCACTTCAATACAAGGAACACTTGTGTGCCAGGACGCTTGCTTTGTCCCTTCAGGTTAGGGGTTTGGTCTTTCAGCAAGCTCCCGCCCCTCTGTGCTTATAGTTTTGTTTGTGGGTGTGTACTCGTGTACTTGTGTGTGTGGAGGTCAGAGGTCAGTCTCGGATGTTGTTCCTAAGTATCTTCCCACCTTTTTTTTTTTTTTTTTTTTTTTTTTGAGGCACGATCTCTTACCAAGCTTGGAACAGTGTATGCCATGACCCTGTAGGGGTTCAGAATCTGCCTGGTGGGCCCTGCAGATGGCGGCTCCGTGGAACCAGGTGAATCTGGAGAGAGAGGGGAGGGACCGTGCCAAGTGACGGGAGAAGAATGATTTTGTTTTGTTTATTTGTTGTTGGTGATTTTTTGAGAGAGGGCCTCACTATGTAGCCCTGACTGTTCTGGAACTCACCGTGTAGACCAGGCTGGCCTCAAACTCACAGAGATCCACCTGCCTCTGCCTTTTAAGTGCTGGGATTAAAGGCGTGTGCCGCCACATCCAGTTGGAGAAAGTTTGATTTTATTTTATTTTATTTATTTATTTATTTATTTATTTTGGGTTTTTCGAGACAGGGTTTCTCTGTGGTTTTGGAGCTTGTCCTGGAACTAGCTCTTGTAGACCAGGCTGGTCTCGAACTCACAGAGATCCGCCTGCCTCGAAAGTTTGATTTTAGTCTTTGAGACCCTGTGGTGTTTTGAGGCATCTTACCAAGGGAGGTGCATGCAGATTTTGGTGGCGCCGTGTTCTCAGCCTCGTCTGGATGTGGCTGTGGGCAGGCGGAACAGTTGCAGAGGCACAGAGAGGGAAGCGATGGGCGAGAGAGACTCTGGAGCCGCGAGCATAGTCCATAGCAATCCGGGAGGACATCCTTGAGGCAGCCTTTTCCAGAGGTCTGGGAGGGATGGATCTGGCTTCCTGGTAGAGAGAACCGAACAGTGAGTGGGACCTCGGGAGCCAGATTTCTGGGATGCAAAGGGCAATGGATCTGGGCTCTTTTGGCCCTCCACTTCCGGGCATCTTCAGTCCCGCCCCTTCCGGGCACCTTTGGTCCATCCCTTTCGTTCCCTTCCGAGGTAGGTGAAGCTTTTCTCTCCAACCTGGTCTCTCTTCCGTTCACCTGTGCTGCTTACACCTGTCCTGGTTACTTTCGCGTCAACCGACACAAGCTGGAGTCATGTGGAAAGAGGTCGGACTCTCACCAGAAAAACATGCCTCAAAATATTTGCCTGTAGGTAAGTCAGTAGTGCATTTTCTTGATTAAAGATTGGTGTAGGTTGGCCCAGGATACTGTGGGTGGTGCCACCCCTGGGCACTTGGTTCTGGGCTGTGTAAGAAGGCAGGCTGAGCAAGCCAGGAGGAGCAAGCCAGGAAGCAGTGTTCCATCATGCCCCGGCTTCAGTTATTCAGTTCCTGCCTCCAGCTTCCAACCCTGCCTTCTCTTCACGATGGACTCCCCAGGTTGCTTTTAGTCAAGCTCTTTATCCCAGCAACAGTAACTAAGATATCCATCCCCCCCAAACCCTGCCCCATGTTTCCCGAACATCTACCCAGCCTTGTATGGCCTTGAAGGTCCCTTGGCCCTCCCGGTCTCTAAGGAACAAGGGAGAGAAGAAGCCCAGAGAGGGAGTCTGATTTCTCAAGGTCACACAACAACCCGAGGCAGAACTACAGAGGGCTGAGGGGCAGGGCCTTGTAGCCATCCTTGGCTGCCCATGACACACTGGACAGCGCTCAAGCCATTCTCCTGAGACCTGCAGACCCCTCAAACTCAGCGTCAACAGCTAAGGAGCCCGTGTTCATAGTGACTTTTAAAAAGCAGGTTCAAAGAGAAGTTGATAAATGGAGCCTCTCCTTTCCCGGGGGATTATAGATTTCCTTTCTCCCTCTTTCTTTTATCCTTTCATTTTTCATGGGTCTCTGACACTCAGTTCTCCCAGCAGCCACGCTCCCCGAGGGCTCCATTCCTGCTGCAGACCGGGCCTGTGAGGCTACAGTGGATGCTCGGCCCCTTAGCTGGTTGCCCCCTGCTCCAGCCCCACACTAAGCATCTCCGTTCCAGGGACTGGAGGATACTCAGGAGGAATCATAGTGCTTGGCCTTAAGTTTCTCAGCAGACCTGTTTACAAAGTTAACCAACAGCAACTTCCTGTAATGAGTCTCTGCTTGACTTAGCATGCCACATACCCTGTATTGATGCAGTGGTCCCCCTGGCCTGTGAGGACACATCCCAGGCCCTGACCCTGTAGCTAACGAATCTCTTATCTACAGTTTCCCCGTGTGCATTCAGGTCTACAAAGAGGAATTTGTCAATTAAGCCATGAAATGAACTCTAATGATGGTGCACAGTAACAGTGAGGTCAATGCTCTCGCTCCTCAAAGGTCTTGTTGGTTCTACAATTTCCTAAACCATACCACCGGCTGGGGATGAGGTGTCCAAACACATGCCCCTTTGGGAGACATTTTATTTTCGGGCCACAAAACCTGTTCTTCTAAGCCAGGATCAGATCCCCAATCTCTTCTTCTAGAAAGGTCTCTGGAGATAGGGAGGGGGGCAGTTCTCAGCTGGGGAGGGTGTTTGTGTTTTCTGTTGGCTGACATGATGGAGTAGATTTATCATTGTAAAAGCATAGTAAGATTGTTGCTCCTGGGCTGCAGCGCGTCACCACTACACTGAGTACTTAAAGAGAAATATTCCAGAGAAAGAGCATTCCGTGTGGGCTGTCTTCACTCCTGCACTGCAGCTCTTGTGCGGAGCTCTCCCTTCACCTTTGCGTGGAGAGAGGCTCTTTGTGGTGTCTTCCCAGCACATGCCAAGCGCAGCACGGGGACTCCAGTATGAAGGGCCATTTTTAAGTAACAGAGGGTTGCTTGTGCCCAAGCCCTGTGTTAGCCACTGTTTGACAAGTGGGAAGATCGCATAGACCTTGGGGATGCATTGGAGAAAGGAGGATTCTCATCGTGGGTGGATGGACAAGATTCCCGTGATGTCTGATGATGCTTCTTAAAGCAGGGCAGGTGTGAAAACTGAGGGATTATTTATTTCTATGAATACTTTAATGGGAATTCTCCATGCAATACTTTTGGACTGTGGTCGAGTATGGGTGACTAACACCAGAGAAGGTCAAATCTTACACACAGAGGGGCTTTGTCACAAGGTAAATACAAGTGTTTCCACGTTAAACTAAGATGCCTTTTGTTGGTTTGTTTATTTGGTCATTTTTGAGGCAAGGACTTACTATATAGACTTGTCTGATCTGCTTCTGCCTCCTGTGTGCTGGGATTAAAGGTGTGTGCCACTAAAGCTGGCCACAATGACATCTGCATTCAGACCAACCATATCTTCAAGGGCTCAGCTCCTGTGTGTTCCCCAGCAAGATGAGGAACACAGGACTAACTGTGTCCCAGCATCCCCCTCCGTCTAGTGGTCTGGGATTCACTATCTTCAGTGTCAGGATGGGAGTGGTGGTGGCGTTTGCGGATGGTGGATTTGGTCTGCTAGCATGACATTCTGGCTGTGAATTGGGGCTCTGCAGCCACTGGGACCTCCGTTGGTTCAATTCCTGGCCCTGGCCCTTGCGTGTCAGATGCCTCACACAAGTGACGTCTTGGTGTGTGGGAAGACAGCTGATTGTGTGGGTAAAGAAGTAGGCACGCTGTTCTGCCCTGTCTGGTGATGAACAATGACCACTGCACTCACACAGCAACGCTGCTCCTGTCTCCTGCAGAGACCCAGCTCATCTTGTGACAACCTGTTCTGGCTGTCCCTCTTCCCGGATGCCTGGTGCTTCCTGGCCTGCTGATCTGCTGGGCAGCGGCTGCCCTGCATGAGACCCTTCTGCAAGGAGGAGCTGTATGGCTCCCAGAGCATACAGCCTGGCTAGGGTCTGAGCAGACCTCCATCACAGCTCTTCCTGCCTTGCTTCAGGGAGGCTGGGGAGCAGGGGCACCTCCAAAGTCACATGCCAGGGTGTGAGGTTGGTGGTCTGGATCGCAGTGACCTGGCACGTGGGCAATGCTTACAAAGGCTTCGGATGATATAGGAGCTCACTCCCCAACCTAGGGGTGACCTGGTTCCCATTGTGAACTGTGGCCTCCTTGAAAGCACACACATTTAAGGCCTCGTCATGGGCAGGTGCATGTCTGTTCTCCCGCTGACTCCGGAGAGAAACCTAGGCGTCTTTCTCACTTCATGGTTCTCAGGAAACTGGAAAGTGAAGAACTGCCAAGACAGGGTCCTGTGTGCTTAGACAGAATGTAAATATTTACATTGTCCAAATTAACACCTGAATCAACAGTGCAGGAGGTGTAACTCACAGACACAAGGTGTGGGGAACTTCTGCTCTAGGAATAACGGGAAGAAAAGCAAGCAGAAAATAATGAGGCTCAGGGAGAGGCTTTAATGGAGACTTTTTCTCAAGAAAAGAGGAAGGAGTCTGGGGGAGGGGCAGGGAGGAGCTGCATGGGGGCGGAGGGTGGAGTGGGGTGGACAGAGGCTCAACCACAAGGCTAGAAGGACTGTGGTGGTCTTTGGAACTGCTCTGGGCCGCCCCCTGGGAACCTGAGGCTGGGTGTGAAGTTTATCACCCATGGCCATAGAGACTCAGTTCTGTCAGCTGCGTTTTGCTGAGGAAGACAGGGTGTTGCTGTTGAGGGCAGAGTGCCCTGAGCTTGAGAAGACAGAATCCAAGGTGCCATTGACATTACTGCTGTTACCATGGTGACCACCTTTCTGGAGACAGGGTCTCCCTGCTCATCAATGGTCAGCATCCTGGCTGTTGTACTAACCCATGCTGTCTCATCACGCTCGCTGTGCCTGTGTCCTCATTACCATTACCACCATCACTGCCGTCTTTCTTAACCCTTAGGGAGCATCACCCATGCTGGGCGTTCAAGGTCAGTATCATCCATGTTGACGATGGAGAAGCTGTAGCACAGAGAGAGGCAGACACCAGTCTTGTGACACACAGCAAGCCAGTGGGGCAGATGGGATTCACACCTCAGGGCGCCTGGCTCAGAAACTGTCAGAATTTGGATTGGAGGTGTCCCATGAGGTCTGGGCTGGAGCTTTCTGGAAGGTGACCGGATCACATGGGCTGTGACCACCTTGGTGGATGAATCCACAGATGCCACCACACTTTGATGGCTGTCTTGGTTAGGGTCTCTGTTTCTCTGAAGAGACACCATGACCATGGCAACTCTTATAAAGGCAAACATTTAATTGTGCTGGTTGCAGGTCAGAGGTTTAGTCCACTGTAAGCAAGGAAGCACACAGCAGACATGGAGCTGGAGAAGGAGTTGGGGGCTTTACATCTTGACTGACAAGCAACAGGAAGTGGTCTAAGACAGTAGGCAATATCTTGAGCTTGTACGAGACCTTAAAGCTTGGCGCACAGTGACACACTTCCTTCAACAAGGCCATACCATCTCCCATCAGTGCCACTCTCTTAGGGGGCCATGTTCATTCAGATTCCCACAATGGAGATGTTTGGAGGCAATGGAAACTAGGGTGGGGCTATAGGAAGTCACTTTGAAGGTAATACCAGGTCGCCCTGTCCCCTCGTCCGGCTGTCGGCTTGAAACAAGTCACTTTGCATTCCCACATGCTTCCTGCTGTGACACAGCCTCAAAGTCAAGTGACCGAAATCTCCATGAGGAGCCACAATCAACCTCTTCTCGTAAGCTGCCTCCTCAGGCATTTTGTTACAGTCAAGGACAACAGCTGCAGTGGCAGAATCTCCTCCACCCATCACCCACAAAACCCAAACAGCAGAGGCAGTGATGCCTCTGAATTTGACCCCCTGCAGACTGACCCCCTAGCCTTCCACCCCCATGGAGTCCTGGGGATAACCAGCAGCTGAAGGCCTACTGTGTGCCGGGTCAGTCTCAGTGCACCTGTGGATACATAAAACCCGCAGTCCCCTGGTGTACATCACCTCCGTGGAAGAGGAGGATCCTGAGGGTCAGAGTGGGTGAGGCCACTGTGGAGGTTGCTGGGGTTGTTGAAGAGATACAGCTTGACAGTTATGGGAACAAAACAAAATGACCCAGGACGTCTGTGTCTTGGGATCTGGGAATAGCAGGAAAGGGTCCGCAGTGATGGAGGGGAAATAGGGTGAGAGACTTGGGTGTCAAAGCCTGTGCTGGCTTCTCCAGAGCATGGTGGACCTGGATGAAGACTCTGCCCCTGCCAGCCCGGTCCCTGCCTGTCCACCGACTCTTGAAACAAGGGAAATTTCCAGAGGAAAAATGACCCTGAGCTCTGCTAGCATCCATCCTCCTGCATCAAGGGAAGCAGGAAGCCCAGTGCTCCCCTTGGAATTCTCGCCCCTTCCATCAAGGTAAGTGAGCCCTGTGCTCCTCGTGAAACGGGTTTTGTTGCTACCTTGATCTCATGCATCTGATGGAAAAATGAGTTCTGTCAAACTCTTTGACGCCAACCGTCAGAGCAAAGCGTTTGGGGAGACGGATCTCTCACTCTGATGGCAAAATGCATTTGTAACGAGCCTTTAATCCAGTTTCCCTGCAAAGCGGGAGCTGACATTTGGAAAAGCATTTGCCCCAGCGCTCCTCTCATTTCCTGCTGCCCCTCTCTCAGCGCCCACTCCCTCTTTTTGTCACGTACAAAATATCACCATGGAGAATGGCACAGGTACAGCGATCGTTCTTTCGTTCCTTGTGACAATTTCTCAGGAGAACATGAGGGAGTTCCAGCCTTGTATTTCAGTGTCTGGGGAAAGGAGAGAGCCCTGGCTGCCTGCACTGAAACAGCTGTGGCTGAGGACAGCCTGTCTTCTGGTTCACCTGCATCCCCCCCCCCCTGCACCCTTCCACCTGTACCCCCCATCTGTATCCCCACCTACACCCCTCACCTGCATTTCTTAAGCTGCACCCCTCCATCTGCACTCCTCTACCTGCATCCCCACCTGAACCCCTCCACCTGTACCCTCCATCTGCATCCCTTCACTTGCACCCTCCCATCTGTACCCCTCCACCTGCATTGCACGCTCTCACCCACACCCCTCTATCCATATTTCTCTACCTGCACCTGTTTACCTGCACCCCTACCTGCACCTCTCCACCTGCAATCCCTCCACATTCCTTCACCTGCACTTCTCCACCTGTACCCTCACCTGCATTTTTCCACCTGCATTCCTCCACTTGTATCCCACCTACACCCCTTCACCTGCACTTCTTCACCTGTACTCCCCATTTGCACCCCTCCACCTGCACCCTCCCACCCACATCCCTCCACCTGCACCTCTCCACCTGAACCCTTCCACCTCCACCCCTCCACCCTACAGTTTTCCACTTCTTAGCGCTCAGCCTTGCATCTCAGCCCAGCACTTCACAGCCTGCAAGGTCTTTCACCTTCACACTGATTCCTTAGGGTTTAAGGGCCCTTCCTGTTGCCGATATCCTGGTAACTGGATTCACTGTCTTGCTTTGCTCACAGGATGCTTGGGAGCTGTAAATCTCTGAAGTCTACCCTTCCTGTGGGATTTCAAAGCCCAGGACATGGGCAAATGGTTGTGACGTGAGCAAAGGCATCGATTGGTGCATTTGTCCTTGGCACATTGTTACCACTTCCTGATTTGAGCTGTGTTGCACAGCATGGATGGAAGAGCAAAGACCATTGGCTAAAATGATTAAGACATAAATGCCCCCTGATAACAAGTATTAGGCAGTGGCTGTCCAGCTTGCCTACATGCTCAGGAATGTCAACTAAAGTCTTGGCTCTTTCTATTCCTCCTTTGCTCACATGGCCTGTGTTGAATTTTGGTCCTTAGCTTGTTGCCTCATGGTTGCAATATGGCTGCTGCATCTCCAAACATCACATCTAAGTTGAGAAGAGGGCTGTGGAATCAAACTGAAAAAAACATTTCCCAGAAGGAGTTACACCACCTGAAGATTTTTTTCTCATGCCTCTGTGGTCATCTAGGTTGTGGGCCCACCCATAAGTCTCTCTCTGGAGAAGGGAGGATGGGGTGACTGGCTGAGCCTGTCCCAAAGGCAGGAAGATCCACCCATCTCATCTGGTAGGTGTCTGCCACTTCTGTGAGTGAAGTGGGGGAAGGGCGGCCGTGTCCACCTTTCCTTAGTATTGGCTGATAAGTGCTCCCAGGAATTGGGCTGATAGCCAAGTCCATGCCCTGAGACTAGAGATCCCCACTCTGAATGTCTATCCCACCTGTGACATGGCTGTCTCTTATAGGACAGGAATCATGTCAGTATCTAACCCAAAGCTGTGAGGATGATGTTGGGTCCCTGCAGATCCCCGTGCATGGGTTGTCCACACTGCTAATTCAGGCATTGGGTGCATCTGTGAACTGTGCCCATGGCTTCCACTCTGCCCAGCCCTAGGCTACATTGGCAGCATCAGGAGTTCAGGAGTTTGTGTCCTCCTTGCTCACAGGAGCCCTGGATGAATGTGCCCATCACCTCCCACTTCAGGTACCACTTTGTCCTGTGCTTTACAGATAGAAACCAAGGCTCAGGGGAGGCAGTCCAAGGTCCAGAAGAACAGGTGTGCTCAGATTCCAAAACTCTGCCCCTCTGCAGGGTCCTGGGTGGAGATGGTGCAGGTAGGTAAGCAGGAAGCCCAGGACGCCCCCACCCAGGTCCAAGCTGCATGGTTAGGCTGGTCTCTCTCCATCTGTCTCTTCCAGCACTCCCCCAGCCCACCTGTCCCTCCTCTCCCGAGCCAGCAAATGAACATCGGTGGTGTCGGTTTATTGGCAGCTTCTGTTCTTGGAGGAAATAATGTATATTGTGTACATTTGACAGACGACAAGCATATGCCAATGAGAATAATCTGCTGGTATTTACAGACACATTGCAGCATGCACAGCCTGCTTCCTATTGCTGCACAGCCACATGCACAGCAGGCCAGTGCTGGAGGCAGGCACTGTGAGCCCGGCACTCAGTGCTGGGCCACCCTTCCAGGGATCTCAACTGTCCCTTGCTGGTGCCCTACCATACCTATGCTGCCCTGCCTAGCTTACCTGTTTTCCAGGTGGTACCCAAGTATTGCCCTTAGAAGTGGAGCGGGAAGGGGAGTTAAGAGTGATCCCATAGTCATCTCTCCATTTAGATGGAGAAACTGACTGATTCATCTAGCCCGTCACTCACCCTAATAGCCCCTGTGTGCCAGGCTCCATCTCCCCTCCAGGAAGCTGGGGATGTGGCAAGTGTGTGGTGGTAGGATGAAGAAAAAAACAGGTAAGGTATCAGTAAACCACAGGCTTTAGGCCTCTCCCTTGCTGTGACACCTGGGGAGGACGGTTGAGCCTCTCTGAGCTCAGACTCTCAGGTAAGAATTGCAGACAGCAGTGAGGTAGGACCGGAACTAAATGTGTGGCACAAAGGGAGATGTGATCACTGTCTTTTAATTACGAGCCATAAGTGTGCCCAGAGGGTAGATCCTTCCAGCCATGATGTGTCTCTCAGGTTCAGAGAGGCCTCATCTAATATGGGGTTCTAGGCTCCCACACACCCGAGTGGAAATGAGACCCACGGTCTGAGCACTTGTGTAACAGGTGACAGCTGCTGGCTGTACGGTCATCTGAATACAGACGTGTCACTAAGGAGTCTTGACGATGCTTGGGCCGGGAGTGGGTCTCATCTGCTGGGTTCAGCTCCTCTGAGGATGGAGGCTGTGGTGGCATTCTGAGTCCTCTGCTTTCTGCTGGGATGTTACAGGCTCCACGGATGACACTGGGATTTCAGAAAGTGCCCCTCAGCCTTCTGGCAGTTCATAGAAGGCTCCTCACCCCCAGGAGACCATCATTCTTTCCTAGTTCTCAGCCTCATGTGTGCAGGACTTGATACCAACCCCAGCTCCAGAGAACATGGGTATCTTATTGTCCCAGCCCCAACTCTGCCCTGGTCCCACAGACGCCATATCCACCCCCACAATGTTTCTCAAAATGGGAAACTAGGGCGCAAAAAGGGAAGCATTCAAGACAAAAGAGAAAAAAAGACTGGGCACCTTTAATCCCAGCACTCAGAAGGCAGAGGCAGGTGCATCTCTGTGAGCTTGAGACCAGCTTGGTGTACAGAACAAGTTCCAGGACAGCTAGGGCTGTTACACAGAGAAACCCTGTCTCGAAAAAACAAAACAAAACCAAACAAAAGACTGACAAAAGACCAGATGAAGCTCTGAACTCTGATCTGCTTGGCTCGGCTCCCCTCCCCAGCCTCCTTCGCCTGTGCTTCAGGTCCTCTTCAGCACTTCTTATGCGGCCATTTGCAGGTAAAAGGAATTGGTTATAAAGGCTCTCACAATAGCGCCTGGCACTCGGTAAGCCCTACAAATGCTTGGCCCTCCTGCCTATTAATTATAATCAATAGTAATGTTAGCACTAATGCTATTAAGCAAACACAGTCCCTTCCACCAAGAGCCAGTAGCTCTTCCCGCATTAATCATCTCTGTAAAGCCCGAGCAGATCAGATGAGATGGAAACCAGCCTCAGGCAAATGTGGAACTGCAAAAACAGAGAAATCTTGAGCAGAGCCCAAGGAGACAGACCTGCTCCCAAGGAATGGCAGCCGGCTGTCCATGGGGATGATAGGGGCAGAGAGCCAGGGAGCGATATGTTCCCTTCCAAATGAGATCAGCAGAGGAATATTCTAGATTCAACCAAATTACCATTCTGAGTTGTTCAAGGAAGAAAGAGACTCACTTGGAAGCTTACATGAACTAGCTTTCTTTCTTTTTTTTTTTTTTTGGATTTTCGAGACAGGGTTTCTCCGTAGTTTTTGGTTCCTGTCCTGGAACTAGTTCTTATAGACCAGGCTGGCCTCGAACTCACAGAGATCCACCTGCCTCTGCCTCCCGAGTGCTGGGATTAAAGGCATGCGCCACCACCGCCCAGCTCATGAACTAGCTTTCTAGAACTGTAATGAAACACCTGGGGTGGACAACCCAAGGGGAAAGGTGGTTTGGACTCAATTTTATAAGTTGCAGTCTGTGGTTGAGTGGCTTTATTGCCTTTGGGATTTTGTGTGTCAGGGGGTCCTTGAGGGGACAGAGTACGTGGCAGAGGGGACAATTAGAAAGAAAGAGAGAGGGAAGGGCTAAGACCCAATTCCCCACAAGAGCCCCCAGTGACCTCATTTCATTCCACCATAAACCCCATTTCTTGTTTCCACCGTGTCACAGTGGTTGAGGACCAGGCCTCCAGCATGTGACCACGATTGTGGAGGGGTGGGCAACAAGATCAGGACATTTGAGCTTATTTTTAAAATTCAGAAGAAAGACATGGAACCCACAGAGGAAGAAGGAATGAGAACAGTAACGGGGAACAGAGACACAGGGAGTTGAGGGCTAGCCATGGGAAATAAAGCCCCACCAGCAACAATCATTGCCAGTAATGTGTAGATGCAAACACAGACAACACAGTCTAGATCACACAAAAGCAAGATGGGTAGAAAGATCCCAGTTAGCACATTCTCCAGTCTGAGTGGCTCAGAGGGAGGGAGAGGCTTTTATTCACTAGGCTGGTAAGTTGAGTGGGTGGGTAGCCTGTGATTTACTGTGGATCAGTGAAGAAAGAGAATAGAAGCCGAAATTCCCAAGTCAGTGGAAGGAGAAGAGGTACCCACACTCCTCCACTCTCCTGCAAGGCAGGTGACATCCCTGGATTAGAAATTAAGACACACCGCTCAGCTGAGACCCAAGCCTGCATCTGTCTATCTCTGAAACCCAGCGTTCTTTTGCTCCTCAAATTCCTAGAGGCTTCCAGTTCCTTCACTGCCAATTATTCCCTGGCAGATGACATTTAAACTGTGAGGGAGTCTGTCCTGATCTCCCTGGATCTGCGAACAACAGTGTTGTTGAGTTCACAGGCACAGAACTCACCCGCTGTGACCCTCCACCTGTTTTTCACATAGAGATGGTGTCTGTGCTCCCGTCTACCCCTGTAGGGTGGGCTCTGCACTGAGACTGACCTCTTCCGTCTGCCCGATGTCTGCACCACAGCGGGTCTGATTGGAGGAATGGTAGGCATGCGGAGGAGGTGGATGGTGGCCAGGGAAGTGAATGGTGAGCAGGGGGACTCGGGTGAGGGGACAATGACTTTTCACCCCACAGGGGGCGCTGAGCTAAGTGTGGCCTCCAGCTTTAGCGATAAAATGGACTGAGTGGACTATCTGCACTTGAGGGGGCAGGAAGCAAGGCCAGGATCACAGACTCCTGCTGATCCTGTATTATCCATGTGATGGGCAGCAAAGATGGATTTGAGGTGTGGTCAAGAGACCTGCATCCCCCAGGTCCTGAAGGTACAGCATTTCTCTGGCTCCTTTGGTCCTGACCTCTTGTTAATGGGACCATGACAGGGTCAGTGTAGAGGCTCATGCCCTCTACTTGTAACTCTGGCCTCATCCAGCCCCAGTGCTTTTGTCATGTCCATGTTCCTGATTCTCTGTTCATAGACAAAAGCACAGCCCACAGCAGCTAGACACAGGGATAGGAGGGGAGTGACAGTTAAGGGTGTGTCAGAAGACCCAGTAGTGTGGCAAGGACAGGGAACATGTGAGCAGTGTGTATTCACCAAACCATGGCTGTTCTGGGGCAACCTGAGATAACCCTAAAACACACAGCATGCAGTGAGACCATTGTGACCTAAACCAGTGCGACTGAATACCTACTGTATACGGAACTGCTGAACACCTACTGTATACCAAAGACTACTTTGGGCACTGAGGAGCCAGGTGAATCTGGACCTCAGCACAGATGATGACAAGCTGGCCCTGATCCAGGCTTAGCATGAGTTGTGATGTCCTGAGAATCTTGGGACTACCCTTGTCTCATACTGGGTCCCATTAAGGGGAGAGCATTGTTTGAGATGCAGAAGTCCCCCCAGATTTAGAGACTTAAGCTCCATCCTCAGCCACCTGACCATGAGGTGTCACAAGAGGACGCCGGAGTCAGATTTCAGCCATCCCTCAATCCCAAACCACGTGGCAAACTGTCACACGTGGGCATTAATTATACTTCCTGGAGGTTAATTTGTAAAGAGAAAGTGGAAGTGTGTTATTTAAACAGCGATTATTAAAATCATGCTGGGGGCTTGCTGCATAATAGCTAATTATCTTCAGACATAATTGGGAAAACAATGCAGTCAGTTGCGTTTAGCCCTTCCCACAGATCCAGAGCTAATCCTGCTGAGCAGCCAGTGTTGGTTAAATAATATTCTTATTGAATCCAAAATGAGGCATGAGAGGTGCTTCTATGCCACTTCTCCAGGGCTTTATCCTGTAGTCTCTAGACAGAGACACTTCAGTTTGGTTTCTGGGGTTCGTTACCCTTCAGTTACTCTTACTCTCTTGTTCTCTGGTGATACCTTCACCTTTGTGTCTGTATATCCAAGTCTTCCTGTGTGCTTTTTTAAAAAAAATCTGTTTCCCCTTACTTCTTCAGACAGTTTGGGCACACTTGCCTATTCCATTCTGTCACTTTTCTTTCTTTAAAAAAAATAATTTATTGTTATTTTATGTGGATTGGTGTTTTGCCTACAGGTATGTCCACATGAGGGAGCCAGATCCTCTGGAACTGAAGTTACAGACAGTTGTGAGCTGCCATGTGGGTGCAGGGAATTGAACCTGGATCCTTCTGGAAGAGCAGCCAGTGGGCTCTTACCCTCTGATTCATCTCTCTATCCCCCACCTCATCTAGTCATTTTTTTCATGGGTACCCAGCTCTTAATGCCTTCCCTTCCTTCATATCTTAGTTCATCCATTCCTACTGTCTCCTGTCCTGTCACTCATTCTCCCTTCCCCTCTCCCTGTGTGTGCTCCCATTGGGGCTCACTGGAGATTCAGATTCAGTCTTCCAGTCTGTACTTTATTTATTCATTCCCTCTCCCCTGGGCTCCAGCACTCATTGCTTCCTTTTGTGCTCATTCTCTGCTTTTGTCCGCTTGCTTATGAGATGTATTTGTTACTTTTCTGTTGCTGCTACTAAAACACCATAACCAAGGCATCTTAAAAACAAAAGAATTTATTTTGGCTTATGGTTTGTTAGAGCTAAGAGCTCATTATTGCATGACAGCAAGCAACGGGCATGGTGGTAAGAACAGGTCTGAGAGCTTACATTTTAAACCCAACCATGAAGCAGAGAGGGCAAATTGGAAGAGGTGAAAGACTTTTAATCTACCCTCCCCCAACCCAAACAGTGTTACCAACTAGGAACCAAGTGTTCAAATCCCCCAGGCTATGGAGTGCTGTGGAGTAATCCTGTTGGACACTGTAAAGATTTTTCACTCAAATTGACTTAATAAAATGCTGATTGGCCAGTAGCCAGGTAGGAGGTATAGGAGGGGAAGCCAAACTAAGGATGATGGGAAGGAGAAGGGCCAAGTCAGGAGATGCTGGCCAGACCTGGAGAGAACAAGATGGGCATGCTATACTGAGAAAAGGCATGTAGCAGAGTGTAAATAAGGAATAAGGGTTAACTTAAAATGTAAGAGATAGTTAATAATAAGTAATATTATAAGTAATATTAAGCCTCTGCATGGCAATTTGGGAAGCAGTTACCAACTATTTGGGACCAAGTGGCTCTGAGACAGGAAACTTCCACCTACAATAGGGGACATTTTTCATTCATTAGGCACTATACCCTTCACACCCATGTGAGGTGTGTTCATAACTGCGTTGGGTCCCTTTTCTGTCATGTGGTACATACTTGAGACCGTCAACTTATAAAAGAAAAAGGACTTGATGTGATGGCCTGGCCAGCATGCCTAATGACCTTAGATTGATCCTCAGAACCCACATGGCAGAAGGAGAGAATCAACTGAAAGTTATCCTCTGACCTCCACACACACTCCATGATGCACACACTATACCCCCCCCCATTCAGTAATTTAATAAATCTTGGGGACAGTTATAAAGTTTGCAGTTTATTGTTAAGTTGCTCTGTGATTTTAGGTCTTTAAGGACATGGCCATCATACCCAAAGACACCCCCACCAGGCTATACCTCTTCCTCCTTCCTTCCTTCCTTTTCCCCTTTCTCCCCTCTATCCTTCCTCTCTCTCCTTTCCTCCCTAGCCCCAGGGTCTTGATATATAGCCCCTGCTTGCCTGTAATTCAGGATCCTCTTTCTCCAGCTCCTAAGTTCTGGGATTACAAGTGTTTTACAGCATGTCTGCCCACAGACCCTGCCTTTTAACAGTTCCCTGCCTCCTGATAGTGCTACCCAGGGGACCAAGTCTTTAATAGACAAGTTCTTATTGGTGACATGTGTTCACCTATGTGGAGACAGTCATTTGTGTCACACTTGGCTCTGGATGAGACAGTTCAGCTGCTGTGCATAGCACTGTTAGTGTCCTCTGAGACACATGTGTTAGCAGACGGTGGATCTGGGGAAGCTGCTGGACATACACTGCCCAGTGTGCCCAGAGACTTGCTCCTGAGTCACCTCATCCCCATGACTCCACCTCACTCTCTTGGTCCACCTCAGGCCCCTGAACCATCCCTTCCCCAGAGCTTCAGGCAGATCTCACTTCTTCAGGTCCATCCATGGTCTTCTCCTAACCTTGGTTCTGTCTGTCCATCTTGGAGATGTCTCCTTGAGTCATTCTGGCAATGACCTCTGGGAATGGTCCCTTCTAGGCAACTGCTCCTCTGGATATCTACAGCCCAGTTCTTTTGGGATAGTGTAGGGCTCAGAACACAACACTTAGAGTGATGGCAAGTGAGGATTTAGGGAAATGGGATGTTTGTACCCCAATTCATTGTGGCCACTATAGAAAGTCAAAGCCAGGGCTGTTTATTCCTTGACCCTCTGACTGTCCCACAGGAGATAAACATCACCTAGAAGCCCTTGGATGGGCAATGCTTGGTCAGCTGGTCCTTACTGGCTTGACCTCTACTGAGGGGAGGGCTGGACTGAGCAAGGTGTCAGGGTATCTACAGAACTGAAATAGGAGGGCAAAACAACATCCTGGAGGGCACATCTGGAAGATGAATAGTGGTGCACACACAATACCTATAGAGCATTCTGGAAGGGAGCCAGCTTTGATGGAGATGCCCAATTTCCCAGCCTGTGACTAATGAGGCTGTCTTGGTGTCCATCACGATGACTGAGGAGGCTGAGGACAAGTGATGAGCTCAGCTCCTAACATGCTGAGTTTGAGCTGCCCTGAGCTTAAGTCTTAGGCACTGTGTCTAGGAAAAGGCACACAGTGATGAGAAAGGTCGAGGTAAAGAAGGAAGAGCTGTGGGGGTTGCAG
Source organism: Chionomys nivalis (assembly GCF_950005125.1). NCBI lineage: Eukaryota > Metazoa > Chordata > Mammalia > Rodentia > Cricetidae > Chionomys > Chionomys nivalis. Next base: position 21,366,238 of record NC_080096.1, on the reverse strand, counting down.
AGGATGGGTCTCACCCCCATTGGCCTCACTGGGAGCCACACACACACTGATCAGCTTCTCATCCCTTTTCTGTCCCTGGTGCCACTCTCCTGCCCTTCATAGGGATGCAGGAAGCAGCTCAATCACAAGGAAATGGTGATGTCAATGATGGAAATGCTTCCTTCTAACACAGCCAAGGTGAACTCCCCATTCTCCACTGAGCGCTGTAGTGTGGACTGAAGACTTAGGGACAATCTAATCAGCCGAGATGGTTGAGCACAAGAGAATCTGCAGGTTGGTTCTGAAGCAGTCCACGACTCTGTCCTCATTCCTTGTTGGTGTGTGGTCCAGGGGACCCCTGCTACGGGCAGACCCAGGCCTTCTGCATGAACTCTGATCCCAGGGCTGGAGGGCATTGACAGTGATGCTCCGGCAGCTGACTGCCCAGGTATCAGCCCTGAAGCTTCACCTCCCAGCAGTCCCTACTGAGACCCTGGGGAAGAGTTGAAAATCCCCCGTGGTCTTGGTCTCAGGCAGCTTCTCCTACTAAATGCATTCAAGTACAAAGCCAAGATGATCATCTCCTCATGCAGTTATGTGTTCCCTTTCGATCCTCCTAGGGAGTTCATGGCTTTTGCAAATGACCTGAGAAGGAGATATCAGTTCTTCATAGGGACCTACCTTATGTGGAGCAGCCTCAGGATTCTCAGCTTCAAGCACTGAGGAGGACCAAGGGTCCTTGCGTTTAGACATGTGCATCCAGGATTGCATGGAAGCCTCGGCCTAGTGGGTAGCTTCTGATAGGACTTGCCACCTTTCTAAGCTTCAGAGTCAGTGATAGTGACAGTTGTCTCCTGGGTCTTAGAAAGAATGACATGGAATGTTTGTGTATTAGGTACCTGAAAAAGACAACTTAAAAAAAGGAGGAGTTTGTTTTGACTCTCAGTTTGAAAGTATACTCTATCATGGAGAGTTAGACGTGGTGGTAGGAATGGCTCTATCTGTGGTGGCAGGGACGTGAGGCGGTTGGTGACATCCTGGCCATCATCAGGAAGCTGAGAGGGAAATGCTGGGACTCATTAGTTGGTGCTGCCCACACTCAGCACACTCAGGGTGAGCCTTCCCTCCTCAGTCCATCCTCTCAGGAAGTGCATCTCCTAGGTGACTCTGATCCCCATCAAAATGGCAGAAAGGGCAGACAATGTGGCCGAATGGGTAAAGCCACTTGCTGCCAAGCCTGACAGTCCTCGTTCAGTCCCTGGGTCTTAAATGGTAGCAGGAGAAAATGGACTCCTGAAAGTTGCTCTCCACAGTGTGCAGTGGCACCCATGGGTGCCCTCACAAATAACACACACAAATACATATTTTTAAAAGTTGACGATGAAAACGAACCATTGAAAGTGGTCTTACTTGTCTTAGAGGCCATGGTCACTGCCACTGTGGGGTGACAGGAGGGTGCTGGTCCTTGCTCTCATTTCCCGGTGAGGAAGAGCCGACTCCCACCCATGCAGCATCTCCCAGCATTCCTGTCGCACCCACACTGCTTCCCAGTGCCCCTGGGGTCTGCACAGCTTACCAAGAAGGGACTCCCTTGCCAGCGACAGACACCAAGATCAAAGGCCCGCAGGCAGGAGGCTGATCCCACGGCTGGAGGCTAATTGGCTCTGAGGTGAGGCCCCTTAGCTGTTGATTTTCTCCTTAGCTGTTGATTTTCTTACCTCCATGCCTTCAAAGCCACAGTTAAAAAATCTGAAGTGGCCTTCCATTTCCTTGGCTGGCATTCTGTCCCTTGAGCATGGTGTTACCAATCTGCCTGGCACGCTCTCCAGTGAAGGAGTTAATGCAAGAGGCTGATTTGAGAAAGCTCAAGCTGTTTAGTTTTCCTCCTCACCTTTTGTACGTAGCTTTAGCCTTTAAAAAAGCATTCAGAGGTTACCGTAGCCTTAAGAAAGTGTGCGTGTGAATGAGGCTCTGTAAAACGTTCCTATCGCTTGTTCGTGTTCCTGCCCCAGTGCTTCTTCCATAACAGGCATCTTCCTGAGGTCTCATCTGCTGCTGGGACTCCCCCAGCCACCCCTCCACCCCTGCACCACTCCCCCAAACCCCCAAGGCCTGACCTCAGGCCAAGTCAGGCAATGAGGAATTTAGGGTTTGGGTTTCTTAGCACCTTCTCTGTAGAGATTGTCACCACAGCCTGTGGTCAGTGAGGCACTAGGTTCTGTAACAGGTACTTCCTGAATTCATCTTGCCCCATCCTTGGCATCATTATTGCCGGGGTAGGGAGATGGGGGATGGGGGGAAGGGGCTGCCCAGCTCCCTAATTCTATTCTAACCACACTAGCCCATTGTACTGTCTTTTTACTAAGCAGCAGGAGAAAGTCTTTTAAAATTGCCAAGTCATGCCAGGCATGGTGGAGCACGCCTTTAATGCAAGCATTTGGGAGGCAGAGGCAGGCAGATCTCTGTGAGTTCAAGGACAGCCTTGTCTACATAGTGAGTTTCAGGACAGCTAGGGCTACACAGAGAAACCCTGTCTCAAAAAAGCCAAGGCATGTACCTCTTCCCTCCTGGATCATACCCTCCATGGCTACCATCGTCCTCAGACTAAAGCTAAAATCCTTCTCTGGCCTCTATGACCCTGTGATCTTTAACCTCTCCTCCCTTCTTTCCTCTTCTCAGCTCTGTACACATAGGCTTCCCTAATGACTTTATAGTAAGCCAGGCCCACTCCCACACTGTGACTCCGTTGGCCAGAGTCTCTCCTCCATAGCGACTCATGGCTCACAGTCTCTGTCCTGCAGGACCACCCTCAAGTGACAGAGTCTATTGATCATCTGTTCTGTGCCCCTAGACCTTCTGACCCTGCCCCTCTGCCTGACCATGTACCGGTCACTGAGAACCTACATATTCATTCACTTGGTGGTTCCTCTTGGCTTGCGCATCCCATGGGAGTCTTTTTGTTCTCAGACAAACACCCAGTCCCTCTGACATGAAGACACTAATAGTTGCTGAAGAGATGAAAGACTTATATTCGGCATGAGAGGGATCAAGGATGTGTAGAGAAAAGCCAAGGCAACAGAAAAGCAACATAAGATTAAGTCATGACGGGTGATGTGAGAAAAACATGCAAGACTTTGCCATGAGCCTGGAGGAAGCCGCCTGAAGAATGTATTAGACAGATCAGACACACACACACACACACACACACACACACGGAACAAGCGATCCAACTGAGTGCTGGCCGGAGGTGAGCTGTGGGCTGTGGCTGTGAATTGTGACTGTGGGATGAGGGTTGTTGCTATGGCTGTGGGCAGAGGGCTGTGGCCTGTGGGCTGAGGGCTGTGAACTATGGGCTGCAGCAGTGGACTGTGGCTGTGGATTGTGGGTTGAGGGCTGTAGCTGTGAGCTGTGGCTGTGGGCTATGGGCTGTAACTGTGGCTGTGGCTGTGGGCTGTGAGACGTCAGTTGTAGCAATGTCTTGAGGTCACAGAAATGTACCCGCCTCTGGGAACTCCCCACAACACCTGAAATGAAGTGCCTCAAGCCTTTTGTCCACTGTGTGGTCCTTATTCCAAGTGTCCCCCTTCCCGGGGAGGTTGAGAGGTATTCAGGCTCCAAATGGAGTCACATTTCTTTATTCTGCACCTGTCATGCCTGCCACAGGGCCTGGTACACAGCAATTTCCACAGAGTTCTCTGAATGGGAAATCATTCCCACATAGGCAAGGGTGCCTAGCAACTGTGAACACAGAGGATTGCCCAGTGAAATGACCCAGAGAGCCGTGGACATGACTCAATTACAAGAAGAAACTGAGGCTCAGAGTGGGCAGGGCCTTGCTTGGGATTACCAAATAAGTCATGACTGGCCCTGGAACTTGATTCCAGACCCTTCTGGGAGTCTTTTCCAGGGAACTGATGCTGCTGCTGAAGGCTGGAGAGACCTTGGAAGCAGAGCCCCAACTGAGACTCTACCCCTGCTCTCAGGTCAGAATGGAGACAAAGTCAGGAGTTGGGGGAGAGTTTATGACTGGGCACAGTCATTGAACCACAGCCCCTGGAGCTTCCTCTGTCTCCCAGATGTCAGACTTCTCTCTACTGTAGTATGTCTCTGAGGACAAGGACCGGACAAGCACCTGCTATGACTCCAGCCTTGGGCAGGATAAGCAAGCCCAGCACCTCTCTCATAAATTATGGTCCTACATTTTATCTGCCTCTTGATGCCCCTTGGCTCATTGGCCAGGCCAGGCTAGATTTCACAGTATGAAGTCTGCACACCTGCTGAAAAATTGTTGGAAACCCCTCTTGTCTAGGGAACCTGAAGGTACTACGTCCGTCCACCCCCCCCCCCCGCCATCATATATCATGCTATTCATGGTGGCCTCTCCCCTAACAAAACTCTCCCCAGAACTGAAAGCCTGCTCTCTCACTTCAGGGTCCTGTCTTCTAATAAAGTTCCTCTGAGTGCTAATTTGTGTCAATTCCTTTTTATAAGTCCACTGCTCTTTAGTTAATGCCTAAACCCAAGGGAGGGTCTGGTGAGTTGAAAGAAAATAGCCCCCCCCACCCCATGGACTCAAATGTTTGTATGTTTGGTTCATAGTTGGTGGAGCTGTTTGGGAAGGATTAGGAGGTGTGGCCTTGTTGGAGGAGATGTGTCACTGCAGGTGAAGGGAACTGGTGGTTTTGCAAGGATGACTGTACAGAGTTCTGTTTTATAATGTAGAGATATGGTCACTTCATTCAGCCAGGTTGGTTGTGGTTGGTTTGGGGTGGTCTTTGTGCACTTATTCTTTGAGTGGTGTTATGATTTGAATATGAGATGCCTCTTACAGGCTCAGGTGTTTGCTCACTTGGTTCCCCAACTTGTGGCGCCATTTGGGAACCTCGCTGAAGGGAATAATTACTAGAGGCAGACTTTGAGGTTTTATTACGTATTTTAAAAATATTTTATTTTAATTATATGTACGACTCTGTGAGTGGGTTGGTGCATTTAAATGCAATGCCCACAGGAACCAGAAGAGGGCACTGGCTCCCCTGGAACGATTGGTAGTTCCAAAGGTCTCTGAACTACCAAACTCAGGTCCTCTGCAAAAGCACACTCGTAACCCCTGAGGCATCTCTCCAACCCAGCGCTCAGGTTTTATATATTGCCCTGTTCTCTCTAGTTTTCCTGAGTGTGGATTCAATGAGATCAGGCAGCCTCCGACTCTGCCTCCATGCATGCCTTCTCTGCTTGTGTAGGTCGTGCCGTCATGAACTCTAGCTCTCTGAAACTGGAAGCTAAACCTTTCTCCCTCACGTTGTTTCTGTCAGGGTATTTATTGCGGCAACAGAAAAGAAACCCATAGAAGCCGTCACATGTCAAGTTGGCGCTCTCTCAGATGCATCTGCCCAGGGCAAGCATCGTTTGTCTCTGCTTTCTCTCTGTTTATCCATCGCATCTCAGGACCACTCTGCTGAGGAGGCTCCCTGGAGTCCATGGGTCCCTGGCTCCTATAACAGGAATTCATATGCTCTGGAGAGGTTGGGCATCTGGGAGTGCTGATTGCAGACGACATTAGAACCAAAAATGAGGCTTTGTTCCCAAGTAGATTCCTTCAGACTGAAAGACATATGCCCACCTGTGAGATGAAGACCCACAGGACTAACTTCCGGTGCATAGCTTTTCCTTCCAAGCCCATCACAGAGCGGCTGAGGTCAGGGCAGATGGCTGGACTGAACTCTCAGAAGAAGTTGAAATGGATGGAAGTAAGGATATGGGGGAGGAGGGGGCAGGGGAGGGGAGAGCTCCCTGCCTGAGACGCATGAGAAAAGTGAGGAGAGCCTTGAGAGTGAGAGGTCAGAGAAGACCCAGAGCAGAGAGTCGGGCAGCATGAAGTCCGCAGACCCCAGTGTCCACACCAGCTTCCAGGTGCTCTCTGTCTCTCTGAAACTCAAGGGGATATGCACAGGGAAGGGGACAGAAGGAGTCCAGAGCAAGCAGCCTGTACTTCAAATGTAGAAGGGCAAAGACTGACCCAGACCTTTCTCCTCATAGAAATCAAAGCCTCAACCTCAGTGGAAGAGGGAAATGAGATCCTACAGTCCTGAAGCCACACATCCAGCCCATTGCAGTGGGAAGGAGGGGAGGACGCTCCTTACCTGACTTCAAACCATGGAAGAGAAAGGACGGGGGAGCAAGGAAGGCTTTGCCTTGAGATGTGGAGCGCCAATGCTCGCCTAGGATGGGGTTAATCACAGCGGCAGAGATACACCTGAGGGCAATGCACCCCCTGCCAAGCCGACCACCATCTTAGGCTGAGCCCTTGGAGAAGTGCAGCAGGGAGAGGAACAGGGGAGGAGAGAGGATGTGAGACCCCCTTCCCTACAGACCCAGTGCAAAGGAAGGGCCTCAAGCGGTCCCCAGTAGACACTGACCTGGCAGAAGAGTGCCCATTCCAAACCCAGGCCACACCTGAGTATTTGAAACCTGTGGGATAGTGAAGGTAACTGTAACAGTAAAAAAAAAAAAAATCTCAAAACTGGTTGGGCTTCCGACTAGGTTAACTCAGACCCCACCATCATTTCCCTTCATCTCTAAGAGGTCTAGCTGTTGACAGGGACCAGAGGAAGCCTGTGAGAGACCTGGATGTTCCGAGAGCCAAACTGGGCCCTCACAGGCGCTGGGGTGGCTGGGGAGGATCAGATCCCTGTGGCTAATAGTTAAAAGACAGCGAATGAGACCTGGTGGGTGATCTCAGCAGCTATAGAAACCAAGGGGAAAGCCCAATAGCAGTGCTTGAAATAGATGAGAGTTTCCTCCACAGTTCCTCATCCAGGCCTGGAACAGGCCAGAGAAGGACGTGAGGACAGACGGGCGGAGATCACTCACCCCAGGAATAGGTGGAACTGGAACAATCCGGATGAAAGTCAGTGTGGTAGTTCCTTAATATGCCAGGCAAGATGGAGCCTCAGATAAGAGCATTTACTGCACAAGCCTGATAACCTGAGCCTGATCCCCCAAAACCAATTCCCACAAGTTACCCTCTGACCTCCGTAAACATGCCATGACACCTGCGCACTTTTCATTGCACATATCATACAAACACACACAAAATAATAAGCAAAATCTAACATTGGAAAGAAAGGAAAATAACAATGCAGAACTATTATGATTCCCAGAAGTGAGGTCATCGTGCTGCAGACAAGCACTTACCCACAGTTATCTTAATAACTAGTCACAGAAGGCAGGGAGTCCCCATAGGTGCCCATGAACGGATGAGGGGGTAAAGAAATATGGTCTCTATATGTAGGGGGTTGCCACGGAGCCATACAACACTAATTGTTGGAGTGCAAGGTTCTTATGACCTAATCACTCCTACAAATTTTCCTCTTAACACTACAGTGCTAACACATAAACTTTGAAGATGGCCTATTAACCAAAGAAGCCATGTTCCCCATGAGTACAGATGGGTGGAGATCACTCACCCCAGGAATAGGAATCCTTAGACACTGGTCACAAGCAAGAGAGAAAGAGGAAGGGGCCGGAGTCTCACAGTGCCCTTAGGGTCACTTCCTCCAATGACCTAAGCACTTTCTCCAAGGCCCTACCTTTCAAATACCACCACCTCCCAGCAGCAACACCCTGGGGACAAAGGATCACAGTAGTGGCCTTGAGGAAACTGAGGATCCAAACCGCAGCAAGGCCAGCTGGACTCCCAGCTGAGTCAACGGGCTCTTGTGGCATCTGTCATGGCAAGAAAGCTTTGCTTGTGTCTGGGCTCACTGGTTACTTGATGGGGCCATTCTTCTCTCTGCTTGCTACACGCTGATCCTTGGAGATTTCCTATCCTTGATCTTACAGATACAGTGGGTGAATGGACCATAAATCACAGAGCCGAGGAGGAGCGCTCTCCTGTTACTCTGTCTCAGACACAAGCGGCTTAACACGATTAAGTGCAGCCCATATCTGATGATGGAATTAGCTGCATTGGTTTCCCTTCCCAATCCTTCCGAGCCCTGCTATTCTGCTCTGAGACTGGCTAGGCAGGAGCAAGCACACCTCTTAGGAGTTCCCTAAGGGAAAACAAAACAAGACACAAAAACACTGAATACCTTAAACACATTAAGCACAGGAGCTTGAGAACCCCCTTCACGTTAGGCAGAGGAACCAATGTTGAGTCTCACCTTCTGGGGAGTCTTATTGTCACCCCGTGGGGCACATAGACCACTTCTAGCATTAATCCCAAAGATGGGAGGAGAAAGACCACCGACCCAATTCATCATGGCCAAATTAATTAAAGCAAACTTTGGCTGCTTGCCCCTGAGGGAGGGTTTGAGAGGTCAGCATTGGACGTGAGGAAGACAAGGTGTTTATAGCTTAGGGCTATGGGGTTTCCAAATGGAGGATTTGGCGGGCAAAATAGGTGGGGTTACAGGAGCAGAATATAAGCATAACGGGTTAGTCATGATGATCTCCTGGAACAAAGACAAGATCAAAAAGTGGTCTTAAGAAGGTAGTCGAGCTGGGCGGCGGTGGAGTACACCTTTAATTCCAGTACTCAGGAGGCAGAGGCAGGCGGATCTTTGTGAGTTCAAGACCATCCTGGTCTACAAGAGCTAGTTCCAGGACAGGCTCCAAAGCTACAGAGAAACCCTGTCTCAAAAAATAAAAATAAAAATAAATAAAAAAAACACTGAGAAGAAGGTAGTCATAACAACCCTGTTGAAACAAGGTAAGGTTGAAAGATGGTTATTAACTTTTTGAAACAAAGACATTGCTGTCATTCCTGGAACAGGCAGAACAGAGCCATTGTAGTTAAGGTTGCAGATGAGGTCAAGCCCAATCCTTGAGAAACGGATTGAATCATAAACAGGGATGAACCTAGTTTGTCTTTATTATAAGATGACTTTCAAGCCTAAAATGGAGGCACGTTGGTTCATCACTAGTTTAGGATATTCCAGGCTTTGAGTGAGCCTGTGTGTTAGGCAGCTTTCAGACACTATGACAAATACCAGAGATGACTGGTTTTTAAAGAGAAAGCTTTTATTTGGCTCACAGTTTTAAAGGTTCTGGTCCAGGTTAGGTTGGCCCACTGCTTTGGGTGAGGTGGCCATCATGGCAGGAACAGTTAGTGGAGCTTTTAGATCATGGCCAAGAAGCTGAAGAGAGTAAGGGGAAGAGGCTGGGACAACACAATCCCGTAAGTTACACACCCAATGCCTAAAGATGTTCAACAAGGCTCCACCACCTCCCTAGAGAGTCACTCTGGGGACCAAGTCATCAAAACATAGCCTTTGGAAGCTAACAAATGTCTATAACTGCAACATCCTCTTCTATTCAATGGACTATGGTCTTGCCCTTTCCAGCAATGTCTGAACCTTGGTTTTGATCAGTGTGGCCTTTCTCCACATTGCCTCTGCCCTAAATTCTCTTCCTGAGAAAGCTTGAGAGAGGAGAAGTAGCTACTGGTAGGTTTCGTGTTTTTGTTTTCTTTAGTAGCTCTTTGTGAGTGAAAAAAATGCCTGAGGGAAAGCATTTAAAAGAAAGACATTTATTTTGGTTCCTGTTTTCTAGAGTTTTCATAAGGGCTGGGGAGTATTTTTGTCTGAGTGATGCAGGCTAGGATCATCTAGGAAGATGCCTCCTGAGAAAATGAGATGCCTCCAACTGAGAAAAGGGCTCCATCAGATCAGCCTGTAGGAAAGACTTTGGGACATTGCCCTGATTAGTGATTGATGTGGGAGGGCTCAGCTCACTGTGGTGGTGTTCCCCCTGGGAATGTGGTCTTGACTTGTATAAAAGAAGCAGACTGAGCAAGCATGGGGAGCAAGCCAGCAAGCAGTACTCCTCCATGACCTCTGTTTCAGTTCCTGCCTCCAGGTTCCTGCCTTGGGTTCTTGCCCTAACTTCTCTCGGCCATCTACCATGACAGGGCCAACTAAACATAGGCTTTCCTTCCCAAGTTGTTTCTACTCAGAAGTGTTTTTCTACAGCAGAAGAAAGCAATCAAGAGCACAAAGCCCGGTTAGCTGGCTTGACTGTTTGGGGCTTGATGTGAGGCAGAAATAGCGGTGAAGACTGTGACAGAGGAGACTGCTTCCTCCGTGGAAGCAAAGCAGGAAAGGGCAGCTGTGAGGAACATGGGACAAACCACTTCCCTCGAAGATGTCCCAGTGACCTGCTTCCTCCAATGGGGCCCACCCTTTAGTTCCCACCACATCCAAGACATCATCATATCTTGAATTCATCAGGGGATGTATCTATTGATCAAATCCAAGCCTTAATGGTCCAATCACATCCCCACATCCCCACGCCGAACCCTGTACTGGGGACCAAGCCTTCAGGACACAAATTTGAGAGTAAGCTTCAAAACCAAGCCGTATCACTCAATATTCCATTTTATTCCTTTTAGTATTCGATTGCCCATTAGCTCCTAATAATCCTATACAGCAAAATTTCCCCATTCAAATTATTTTTATGGTTTCTACACCCCAGGAAGACCCTGGTTTGTAGGATTCATCTGTTCTTGCTGTACAAACACTCCCATCCCTGATCAGCTTCTAGTTACCAAGGTGTCAGTCAGTGGGAGCCGGAAAGAGACAGAGGGCCTCCCCACACAAACACAGACTGAGTAAGGAACCCCGGAGGCACAGAGCAGAGAAAAACCACAAAGTAATTAGGAGCTGATAAGTTCCAAGGGCTCCGTGCATTTGTTTTTAGTGCCATTTATTTCACTGCATGTTAGTGTAATTTAATTTTTCATAGTGCCTGTGATAAACAACAAGCCAAGGCGATCCCTGATCACTCACCCCGCAGCTTCATGGCTGGTCTGAGCTGGCTTCAGCGCTTGGCTGCCCACACACTTCTCATCCGGGTCATCCGGGTTCTTGGCCCAGCAATTACAGTGGCAGAAGTCAGGCTCATTTCTCAGGCTTGCAACATGCTGGCTGCGGAGGCTGGCAGTCAGAACCCCCCCCCACACACACTTGCTCACTCTCCTAATGTAGTGTTTGACACTTGCAATTTATTTTTCCACCCGTTTATCATCAGAAATGATTAAATTTCCAATGTAAATACTGCACGGCCAAGCTGAATCAATCACACAGCCAGCAGGCAAGCATGACCCCAGGGACTTTGAAAAATCACTTAGACCCCATGGAGGCCACCACAGGGTAAACACTGGTCACATCCTTCTGAACCTCAGGTGGTCACGCAAGCCCTCGACTCACTTCCAAGGACTCGGGACCTCACACCACCCCTTCTCTTCCTCCTGTAACCATCCTGGCAGAAATGAAGACACAGCAGTGTCTCTCAGTCCGACTATCAATCAGACTATTAAAACAACAGGCCCAAAGAAATGGCAATTTCTTTGAGAATCTCACGTTGGAGAAGGAGAGGGTGCCAGATAGAAGGATGGCTTGTCTCTGGGGGAGACTGACAGTGTGTCAGCCCACCTTGTAGGACGAGGCCGAACGAAGCCCACACACTGATGGTCAGTGGTGGGCTTAAAAGTGCATACTCTTGACTTTTTATTGAAACTTTAATCTCACTCCCCAAACTTGAGGGACTCTGTGTGTGTGTGTGTTTGTGTGTGTGTGTGTGTGTGTGTGTGACTGAATCTCTTAACCGCTCTTTCCGGTGACCACATGGAATAAAATCTCCTTTTTTCTACTTTTATTATTAGTTTGTTTGTTTTCATGGGCTTTCCCAAGATAGGTGGATGAACTTGATTTCTTGGGGTACAGAGTGTGAGCCTGTTCATTAACACTCTTGTCCCAGTCCCCACACTGCCTCGTGAATGGTCTTCCCTGATTTAGAATGGCCCGTCCTGCCTGGCCCACTGTGGAGAACAGTGTGGATGGGTGGAAGCTCCGTTTGGTCCCCACCCAAGCAGGTGAGGAATGACTGATGCTCACACGGAAAGAGGACGAGGGAACCGGGACAACAAGCTGCTGTGCATCCTAGCATACTCACAGAAATCCACGTTCAGGTGGGATTTGGTCACCCCATTCCATTGTGCTTGGCAGGTGTGAGGCTCCGGCAGGTTCTCAGGCATCTCTGGGCCCACCTACACTTTAATTTCAGAATCAAAGACCAGAACCGGTGTGAGCACCGCCCGAGCCCCGTTGCTGACTGCTGGTCAGTTTCTGGCTCTTGCTCTCAGTCTGAAAGCCTCTCCTCTGACCACAGGCTGTCAGCACTGTTTAGGGGGTGATGAGTTCTTGAAACCTGTCTTTTTATGTAGAATGTAATTTGAAGAATAAAATAGCCATCAAGGAGTCTTGGTGCCTTGTATTCTTGCTAGGAGATACTAAGCAGGCTTCAGAGAGGAACCGGTGAGCACCGGACAGGGAGGCTGAGCAGGCAGGCTGCTGAGCTAGTTGCCCATTTTCTCTGACTTTTGTAGCAAGTGTTTGTGTCCTCTGTCCCCATCCGTCCCTGTGCCCCCCCTCCCCCCCGCCAGCTCTTCCCTACTGGGAAGGGGTGTGGCTGTCTCTAAAGGGTAACATTTTGCCTTGGAGAAGGGAGGGTATGACCCACACTTTCTTTACCTCTCTATGCCTTTATCTTGAGTTTTGTTCATGAACTCCATCATAGACAAATGAGTATGAAGTAAAACAGAAAGGGAGACCTCCCAGAAAGGTTGGGCCTGGCCGGGAGGAGGCAGCAGGGCCTCTGGAGGAGAGACAAGACTTCTTCAGGGCTGTGTGCTAAAGTGATAGCTCAAGATGGCCATGAGGGATGGATCCCCAGAGGGTCATGCTTCAACTGGGAAACCTAGAGCCATAATAGAGGCAGAGGGGCTGGGCTGGACCCCTGAAGGAAATAGAACTCAGGTTGGCCTGACACTCTAGACACTCCAGGAGGCTGGGGGGGGGGGGTCCCTTAAGAGTGGCCGCTGAAACTCAGCTTCCTTCAGTCCCTTTGGGCCTGTGGTGCCCAGGATGGGACAGTCTGGGGGTGTAACCAGGGCTAAGTTCAAGCGGCTATGGAATTGAACATCTACAATGTCATTGCTTCTCACCGAGACTGTCTGATGGTGACCACACTTGTCTGATTCCAGTTTTGTCACTAGAATCTTCATCTGAAGCCTGCCAACCCTTATTCATCATTTGTGATAACAAGCCATCTTGGAACCGCCACAAAGACAAAGCAGAACAGCCTCTACAGACCCAGCACACTGACTATTGGCCAAACAAGCCCCTTGAGGAGCAGAGGTGAAGGTATGTGTGTCATTTGCTGGCCGGAGAGTAACAGGCGATCTCTGCTGTTTACTCAGCACTATGGGCGGAATAACAGTCAACGAGGACCAGGATGATTGATCAGGGACTGCAAGGGATGTTCCAGGAGGTCGCAGTAAATCACATCCCTGCAAACAGAGGGGGTGGATGCAGGATGCCGGGGATGGGTTTCCCTTGTTCCTCCCCACAAGAACCCCTCAGATTCCTTTAGAGTCACCTGGAAGGCAGAGCTGGTGGGTTTCAGTGACGAGGTGGCCGCGCGCGGGTCTAAGGATGGCTCCGTAGGAGATATTGGCAACAGTTTTCAAGAGATGCTCGCCAGTGGCTGGTGACTTTGGATCCAGGCTGAGAAACTGCACTGAGTAATTTGTGGTGTGAGGCTGACTTCTAGCATCCTTTGTCTTTGTTAATGGCCTGAGAATGCCCAGAGGCATTCAGTCTGTCGAATATGCTAAGTCTATAGGCCGAATATGGATTCCCCAATGTTACAGAGGAACTTTGGGTGACTGTCCAGGCAGCCAGGTGTTTCTGCCATTATCCGCATTCTTTGGAAGTTGCTTGCTTGCACTTCCTGCTTACTCAGTTAATATTATTTCCTATTTGGGTCTCTGAGGGAGTTGAAGATTAGATAGCTAAATTATAGTTTTATCAGACACAGAAAGCAAGTTATGATAGAAAATAAATTAGGTACAAAATTTTGGACTCACCAAGATAGGATAGATATGGAATATTTTCTTTTAATTTGTCAAATGCCAATGGATTAGATATTTTTTGATGTATTTATTGCCTGTATATATTGCATATAGTTGTTGTACTTATACTTACTGTATATAGTCTTTCTTATATTAGTTATAGCCTTCCTTTTTATTTTAAACAAAAAGGGAAAATGTAGTGGCATTTCAATTTATTTTAATAAATAAAGCCTGCCTGAAGTCAGAGAGTAAAACAGCCCCACTGGTCAGCCTTACAGACCAGGTAATGGTAACATACACCTTTAATCCCAGTGGTGCACACCTTCAATCCCAGGCCTAGAGAGGATTATAAAACAGGAGGAAACTGCTCTCAACACATGATCTCATGCTAAGATTCCCAGAGACAGGATTGTAATTTCTGACTGAAGTCGAGGACTAGCCAGTGCTCGGCTGCTTTGCTTTTTGGGTCTTCAGGTTGGACCCCAATTTCTGACCCTGAGTTTTTATTAATTGTGCTTCATCAAAGAATTAAAGAAAGACTTGGGGGACATCAAGAAGATGATAAACACACACATCAATAAGAGATATAAATCAAAAAGTTGAAGAATAAATTCTGGTAATAAATGCTATCAGAGAAATTCAAAAACAGATGCCATGACTTGAATTTTATATCCTTTCCAAGTTCATAATTTGAAACCAAATCCCCAGTCTGAACATATTTGGCAGTGACTTTGAGGAGTAGTTAGACCATGAATGTTATTGATGTTCTCATAAAGGAGTCCCCAAAGAGACATTTCACCCTGCTGCCAGGGGAAGATACAGTGTGAAGAAGTCACATAGGAACTTTGCAGAGGCCTGCATCAAATACCAGGTCTGCTTTGCTTTGATCCTGGATGATCCACCCCTCCCCCAAGAACAGTGAGAAAGAAATGGCCATTGCTTATAGATCATGAAAACTATAATATTTTTTATGGAAGCCTAGATGGCCTAAGACAGCGGAAGAAACAATAGCCATTGAAATGGTCAAGACAGAAAGAATGAAGAGGGAGAAAAAATGAGTAGCACCTCTGGGATCCATGCCACCAAGAAACCATTATACTCACTGCGAAAGTCCCAGAAGAAGAAAAGAAAGAGAAAAGGTCACAGAAATTAATTGAAATAGACTCTTTAAATTTGATGAGAAGCTGAATGAATTTAAAGGCACCCAGACTAGTCAGCCTGTCAAAAGAGAAAAGAGAGTCTTGAAGACACAGCCAGCATGGCAGTGACTTGTCATCAAGGGATGCTTGATCCAGTTGCTAGCAGATTTCTCATCAGAAACCTTGGAGACCCGAAGTCAGTAGGCTGATGAATTCAATATATTGAAAGGAATATAAACTACCCATCAAGAATCCTGCTTGTGGCAAACTTTCCCTCCAAAAGTGGAGGAGCAATGATGACATCTGAAGGTAAATAAAAGCCCAGGGAGTATGGGTAACTGTGAATGCTGAATAACTGTGTGATGACAGGATCGTGAATCTCCTAGGAGACAAGCCTGCAAGCACACCTGGGAGAAATTACCTTCATAGGCTAATTGAGGTGGGAAGAGCCACTTTCTGTGTGAGTTGTACCATTTCCCTGAGCTGGGGTTCTGACTCTCACAAGGTATTTATTGCTCTCTATTTCCCGGTGGTGGAGTGTGAAGCTGCCTCAAGCCCCTGCTGCAATGGCTTCCCAGACACGGTAGACTATACCCTTGAACTCTGAGCCCCAATATTCACTTTCTTCCCTAACCTGCTCTCTTCAGAGTGTTTGATCACAGCAACAGGCAAGTTACCAAGAGGGAGTTTGTTGCTATGGTACCCGTCCTGTAAGAAATGAGACCCTTCATATAAACGTAAGATGTAACACGGTTAGAGATATGGCTCAATGGTGAAGAACTTATGCTGATCTCCCAGAAAATTCAAGTTTGGCTCTGAGCTCCCATGTAGTGGCTCACGGCCACTTGTAATTTCATTTCCAGAAGTTCCTGGTACCCCTTGGGCAAGAATTCATACACATAAAATAAATAGGTTTTAAAAAAGGAGTTGTTCTACACATTTAAAAATAAAGTAAAGATACTACAATGGTCTTATACCCTGTAAAGATTTGTCACTTGTATTGGTTTAATAAAGTGCTGATTGGCCAGTGCCAGGTGGGAAGTACAGGTGGGGCGACTGGAACAGGAGAATTCTGGGAAGAGGAAAGGCTCAGTCTGCAGTTGTCACCCAGACACAGAGGAAGCAAGATGAAAATGCCTCACTGATAAAAGGTACCAAGTCACGTGGCTGACACAAACAAGATTTATGGGCTAATATAAGATATAAGAAGCCTGAGCTAATAGGCCAACCAGTTATGATTAATGTAAGCTTCTGTATGTGTCTTTGGGACGGAACGACTATGGGACCAGGTGGGACAGAAACTCCTACCTCTACCTCTCCAGTGTTGGGATTACAGGTACACACATTACACCCAGCTTTATTTGGCACTGGGGGATTGAACTCAGGGCTTCACACTTCTAGGCAAATACTTCACAACACCTTTTTATTATACCTTTTGTTTCCTGGGTAATTTGAGAGATTGAGTAACCACCTTATTCTATGTCTTTGGCCATGCAACACGAAAGGAAGTGTTTTGGTGACATTCGTCACGGAGAGGGCTAAAGACAGAGCTGGATAGGAGTGGAGTTCTGGATATTGTTGATGTTAAGTGGGAGAGACGGACATTCAAACCAGGCTTGCATCACCCTAGGATACTCAATGTAATCTCTGTGGTCCTCACAAGGAAACTGGCTCTGGAATTAGCTCAGCGGCAGCAAGAAGAGAATTTAAATGTTTCCCTACAAAAAATGAAACAGAAAGAGAGAGAGAGATATCAGCAGGAGTGACTCCCAATTAAAAGAGACAGTTGTCTAAGGACAACAGAAAAACAAAGCAACATGACGGAATGGAGCCCTCTACCAATAATTACCCTAAATGAAAATGGATGTAGCTCTCCAGTCAACATATAAGCTTGTCAGAATAGATTAGAAACCATGGACAAATGGTATGCTGTCTCTGAAAGACTCTCTTTAGATATAAAGACAGGACTTTATTGGAAGTGAAAAGATGGGAAAGATTGCCATGCAAACGGGAGCCTAAAGAGGCGAGGGTTGGGCATAGTCAAATTGGGCAAAACTCTCTTTAAGTCAGGATCCCAGGGCTCATTAGTGGGAGGCCCGGGTCTTCCCAACAAGAGCACACCCCAACACATGTCCATCTGCTCAGAGCTGCTGTAGATTAGGCTGAACTAAACAAGGGATTCTTGTTCACCAACAAACCACGTAATGCATCCTTCAGGGAGGGTCAGTCTACCTGTTCTTAGCTAGTGGGTAATGGGTCCTTCATGACCTTCCTGGCCTCTTCCTCACCCAGGCAAATGACGTCTCAGAGATCACTCTGAGGAGCCTGTGGCTTTTGTCACTTCACACTCTTGATTATGAGCACAGCCCCTCCCTCTCCTGCCTCACCCCACCCATGTGGTTCTGCAAAGGCAGCCAGCCAAACTCACAGAGTATGAGAGCTAGGGAGGAACTTTCTGGCAGCCTGGGAAACCCTTGTAGTTTACAGAGAAGACAGAGGCCAGAGAAGGGACCTCTGAGGCAGACCCAGCAGGGTGGGTGGGCTGCTGACTACCAGGCTAAGCTCCCCACCATGGGTCTTGCTGGCTGCAGAGCACTGAGCCAGTCATCCTGTGGCCCTCAACATCCTGAAACCCAGTGCTCACACAATGACACCCCACCCCCGATAGTGTCATCCCCTGCAAGGTGAAGTTGTTCTCCTGTTTAACAGTGAGCTACCAAGAGGTCAGAGTTGGGGGATCCTCTAAGGTCACATTGACCTGTCAGAAGTCAGGACAAATGACCTAACTCCCAGCACCCAGGACAGAGGCTTTCGAAGGATTAGAATCATGGTAGCCTACTTTGATCCCAACAAAGATGGTGGCACTGAGGCTGTTGGCTCTCTTACCAACTAGGGAGGAGGTTCAGACACCCAGCCACCTTGGCTGTGGTACTCAGTTTGCCAGTGGTGGAGTGGGGCTTGGACATGTTTTCTGGGGTCCAGTGTGGCGTCCCAGGATTCCCTCCTCCACTGCTAGCTAGACACAAAGCAATGACATTCTGCCCAAGGAATCCTGCAGTGTGGGGAGGAGAGGGCTGTCTGTCACACGCAGTTCATGCAACAAAGGCCTAGCTACTCCAAGATGCCCCTGGGGCCAGTGGGGCCTTCAGTTTCCTTTCTGTGTCTTTGCCATGTGGAGACTGCCCTGAGGTCATGGAATGGCTTTTGTGCTGCTGGGCCTCCTGTTCTGTATCAAGACAGACAATGACCAACTGGTTGCAGACCTTTGAATGTCCTTGAAGCATCCCCTGCTCCCATTGGCTGGAGAGACAGGCAACATGACTACCGTTTTTTTGTACAGAATTGAGACTGTGCGGACAGAGAAGAAGGACACCAGTGAGGAGCCTGCACCCTGCCAGGACACCTGTGAATTCCCTTGGCATTCTTTTTGGGTGGCACTACCTTGGGAGTGAGTTCTTCTGTGACTCTAGGCAGTGAGAGGCTGAACTCAGGTCCCTACAGAGAGGTGTTTCTGGCAGTTGCTGACTTCTAAGGCCTGGTCTGATGAATCCATAAGCACTCCCTGTTATGATTGTTCATCACTTTAAGAGACAAGCCACGCCCACTCCCTGCAGCCCTTCCCTCTCTCACCATCTTGACTTTTTCTCTCTGTTCCCTTTCCCTCTCCCCTCCTTCTCTCTCACTCTCTCTGTCCTCTTCTCTCTCTCTCTTCTCTCTCTTTCTCTCTCTCTTTCACCCCTTTCTCCCCTTTTTCCTTCCCCTCCATAATTCAACTAATAAATATATAATTCTATTCTGTACAATGTGTCTGTCCATGTGCCTCCTACCCACCGCCTGCTTGCACCGCTTGCTGCTGGCCAGGGCTCACTGGGGACTGCCCGCCGCCGCATGGCTGGGGCCAGGCACCTTGGTTTGTGGACCCGCTGCAAGCTGGGACCCGCAAAATCATAACACTCCCTAAATCTGTCCTCTTTCTCCTTGGCTTTCCAACCTCCTTCTTGACTTAAGCTTCAGCCCTCCCCAACTCCTGGCACATCTGTGCAGATGTGAAGAGAAAGTGCCTGCCCATCACCTGTGTTTCTGACATTACTTTTAAGCAAAAACTCAACAACCTGTTGTTGAAAGTTCAGACAAGAAAAATCTCCCTGTCCAAGGGTTTCTAATATCCTGGCAGTGGGACATCCATTCTTGTCACCTGAGGAGTGGCCATTAGGGCAATGCCTATCAAAATTGAAATGCAAGGGCCTCTCACTCAGCAATGTGAGCAGTGATTCACTTCAGTTGCCAAAGCGTAACGGCAAGAACAAGATCCTCTGTATCTATGACTAGGAGAAGGATAACGTAAATGACACTCTCTCTCCAGCAGCCATTAAAAGATAACAAGCTGGGCCCCTATACACTGACCCAGAAGGCTGTCCATCATGTTTAGAATGGGAATGTCTGATAAATGCATGCGTGGCAAGCTGCTGTTCCAATACCGTTTTCCATCATGTTGTAGAAGCTCAGATAAATATCTTGGAGGAGGGACCTGGAGAGAAATTCTTCACAGAGCTGGGGCTGCCTTGAGTAGCATTGCATCCTGATTGCTGCTCAGGGATGTCGCCAGTGTCCACACCCCCACACTGTCAATTTCCCCTCTCCCCAGGGCCATGCCTGTCAGAGGATCACCACACCTTTATTCTCTACTCTCTGGAAACCGGCATGGAACACAAAGAGAAATGAAACAACCCCTTTCCTGCTACCTTTTTGTTTTTAATACAGACCCCCCCCCACACACACACACACTCATTTGGCCCAGATTTCATGCCCTCACGTTGCACTGTGTTCAGATCGGTTTTGTCAACGTCACCAATGGCCTCACTGTGAATTGTTGACTGGCAGCAGTTTCTGAGCTTTGGGCCTTTGGCAACGGTGGCTTTGGTTACGGTGTGAACGTGCAATGCAGTCCCCTGAACTCATGTGTTTAAACACTTCCTCTCCAGCTGGCGCTACTCTTCTGACAGGCTGTGGTACCTGTGGGGAGGCAGGGTATGGCTGGCAGATGTCTGTTGCTGGAGGGAGGTTTGGGGAACTTAGGCTGACTTTTGCTGCCGGCCACTGCTCTCTACTCTAAGGTCTGTGTAAGCGGAGGCCTGTCCCTAGGTACACTTTTCTCCAAGGACAGAGCCCCTACCCTGCACCGTCCTTCCCCGTTGGGAAACCAAGTGCCCCACTATACCCTTCCTTAAGGCTTCTGTGACAATGTGAGAATGGCTCAGTTTCTAAAGCCCTCCTTCCTGGTGGATTCAGGAACCTCTTTCATTGCTCGCACCCCTCTAAGCTCCCCTGGCTGTCCCTCCACCCCACCCCACCCCACCCCGTTATCGTTCCTGGTGTCTCCTTGGCTGCCTTCCTGCCCTTCCACCAGTCCTGACTCTCTTGGGTTCTCACAGAAGTCTCCGAATGTTCCCCTCCTCTCCTGCCCTGCCCCTGCCTCAGTCCACTGCCTAACCCTAGGAATGTGCTTCTCACGGAGCAGCAGGGGTTTCCTAGAAAGATCCAGCTTCCTTGGGAGCAAAGCACTACACTACGCACTCGGGCAGCTACTCCATCCTCTGCCCTCAGGCTTCTCTTTGGTCCTGTAAGTCTGCTCTGCTCAAAGGCCTTTGTGCCTGGCCCTCCATTCTTCAACTTTGCTTGGTCCTTCTTAAGACACCGCTCCAGCTGTGTTGACTCCTCTGACACCTCTAGGGCCACCCTGTTGCCCACCCCACACCTGCTGTGTTCTAACAAACCCGCCGTTGTCTTCACCGTCAGTGGCCCTGACAGATGATCCATCCGCAGATGACTGACCAATTCAGTCCTTTCTCTCTTGTTTGCCCAGAGCACCTGACTCAGCTCATGGCACAGAGCAGATGGTGGGGTGGGGGCCACTGTCATGACTTAGGAGCTGACCACACTGTGGAGAGTAGACTGCCCCTATACTGAGTTCTGCAGGATCCTGAACCCCAGCACACTCCCAAAGGAAACCCCAGTGCCATGTTTCTGCTGGGTTGGTGACTCTGTAGCGGGGACAGAATTGCCTGTGTACTGGGCAGCCCTTTCTACATCCCTCTCAGTGAGGGCTGTGGGTTCCCTGCTCGTCTTGACTGTAGCGCTGAGAACTCGGGGGTTTGCTGAGGAAATCGGGACAATTGGCCTGCTTGAGCAGGCCCTCTTTTCCAGATCGTTACCGACAGATCCATACTGGACGGCACCACCCAGTGCAGCATCGCGTCCCCCGGCTCCAGACACGGCCGAGAAAGACCATCAATAACCTTGACAAAATCTAAATAAAAGTGTCTCCGGTAACCGTAGGGGAGGGATGTGCGGGCGCTTCTCGAGAAGTCCATAAATCTGGGGCTGATGGATCACCTGGGCAGGTACTCTGCCACCAGCGTCCTGGCTCGGGACCAGAAGTGGCGTAATTACTGCTCCGGCGGCGGTTATCTGAGCTAGCCAGTCCATTTTTCTCTTTTATTACCCCTGCATTTCAGGAAAGTGTCCTCTGCAGACCCCTCTTATCTAAATGTTGGATTTATTTGATGGTTCCACTAAGACCGGGCAGTGGAGCCAGAGCTTGCTCTGCAATAAGAGGGACTCGGTCCCTGAGCCCAGCTGCCCAGAGGGCTCTTTCCTGGTGTGATGGGTGGGTAGCTGGATAGCCAGGCATTTATAACCGTCAGCCCCATCAGTGTGGTGCCATTCATTTTTCTTCCTTTTCCGTTCCCTTGCTCTGCAGACCGGCTGTGTCCAACTCAATGCAGTGGGATGAGGCTACGGTTGAGCACGATCATCTGGATACACAGAAAGGGACAGCCACCAGTACAATCCCTTTCTCTGTCCAGTCTCAACATCCTTCTCATCATGTGTTCTGTTGCAGTCAACAAAACTCACAGATTGCAAGGGACCTTTTCCTTCTCTCTCCCGCTCCCTCCCTGTCCTGTGTGTGTATGTATGTCTACACACATGTGTGTATAGATGCTCTCACCCATGTGTGCTTATGAGGAAGCAAGAGATTGACATTGGGTATCTTCTCTATCACTCTTCACATTTTTTTTTCTTGAGACAGGAACTCTCATTGAACCGGTAACTCACTGATTGGCTAAACTGAGTCCCAGGACCCAGCATCTTAGTGCTGGGGTCACAGGTGCATGCTCCCATGCTTATGTGTGGGTGGGTTCACCTGCCTGTTAGTGCATGGAGGCCAAAGAAGGATGTCAGGTGTTAAGCTCTATAACCCTGTCCTATAAGATAGGGTCTCTTGTTGAACCTGAGGGTAACTGGCATCCAATAAACCCCAGTGACATGCCCCCTTCTCCCCCCATAGTGCTGGGGTTAGAGGCATGGGTGCAGCCATGCCTGGCTTTCCATATCAGGATCTGAACTCAGGTCCTCATGCGTGCACAGCAAGTACTCTCAGCCACTGGGCCATTCCTGCCAGCCCTCATTCTCAGCTAAGCCTTCATGCTTGTGCACAAGCATTTTATCCCCTGAGGTTTCTCTTCTGCCCCTGGGAAGCTCTTTCTGAGCGAATTTACTGGGCCCAAGCTGCATTTTAGAATCAAAAGGCTTTTCTGAGCAATGTCAGCTTCTGTGAAAAACAGACAAGTGCTCCACCTGGGTGCCATTGAGCCTCAAGACTCAGCACAATAACAGCCTACAAAAGCTTGGTCCACCATTAACCACCAGGGCCTCACAGGACAAGTCTACAGTGTTGGGGACACGATGCTTCCATTGTGTTCTTATTGCCCTCATTTAGTAGCCTTGTAACCTCTGTAAAACACGGCTCAAGGCCATGTCCGTGTTCCCTCCAATAGGAAGAACTGGAGGACACAGACTGGAAACCAAACGCTTGATGACTTGCATGCCCTTGGTAGACATTAGTCATTGACTACACCTCGACCCAGGGGGAAGCTGGGAAATGCAGTTTTATTCTGGGCAGCTTCAATGTGAGGCTTTCTAACTAAAGAAAGTAGCTAACTTATGGACGGGAGCAGACAGGAACTGGTTGCTGGTCACAGTTGGGTATATGGGTAAGAAAAATACTTGTGGTGGTGGTGGGGACTGAAGTAGAGGTGAGTGGTGACTTGTATTGTTGTCTAATTCTCCTGAGTGCCTTCCTCCTTGGGTTACTTTTCTCAGCTTCTTTTCTGGCATGTGATTATTTTCTTACCTGCAGTTAGAAATGACTTCTGGGGGCTGGAGGGGTCTCTCAGTGGCTAAGAGCACTGACTGCTCCTGCAGAGTACTTAAGTTTGGTTTCCAGCAATTACAACAGCTCTGGGGAATCTGGCGCCCTCTTTTGGCCTCTGTAGGCACCTGTACTCATTTGCACACATGCCTATGTTCATGCACGTATACACACACACACACACACACACACACACTTTGAAAAATAAAAAATTTTAAAGTGCTTTCTGGATCTTCTGACACCTCTGGGAAAATTTGGAGAATTTAGTCATTGGCGCCCATTTGGTGCCAGGTTCTATGCCGGGTGCTGAGGGTATAGCAGGGAACAGAGACAGGTATACCATGGCTGTTCCTCCCACCATGGGGCAGCCATGGTACATTTCCACAGACATGATAGCTTTACTTCAGGTCAAGATCTCCAGAATCATAGTGATTAGATGCACCCTTCTGCTTGGGAAAAAAAAAAAAAAAAACCTACCAAAAGCAAAACTAGACAAAACATATGAAAAAAATTAACAAAACCTCCCAGAACTTTCCAGATACTAGGCATCAGCAAAGGGGACCTTATGATTCTTAAGATACAAGGAGTGAAACACGAGCCCCAGATAATCCAGGTGTGGGTACCAAAAGTGTCTTCATTGTCTTTTGTTTTTAAAGGCAAAGCCTGCTGTTACCCTTGCGCTCCAAAGCCCTTCTCTTAATCACTGCCTTTGAGCCATTCTACTATGGTGTCAGCATGGGATTTCAGTCCTTCCATCTTTGGGGGGGGGTAGATGCTGGGGGTTTATGAAATTTCTTAGACCCATTTTTGTTTTGTTCTGTTTTATCAGAACCAGCAAACTTCTGACCATTCTCTTTTGGAATCTTCTATCTGTGCTGATTGAATTAAGAAGCAGCAGATTTAGCTCTGTTAGGAACGTGGCAGTCTCTCAGGCAGAAGAGAGATGACACTACATGCAAATATGATCTTGCATGGAACAAAGCATTAGGAATGGTAATTATATGCATTAATATCCCATAGGTCCTCTGATTAATTAAATATCTTTAAAGGGTTATTGACTGCTTGGAGGCTGATAATAGCGAAGTGTTGAGCTGACAACATACTAACAACATGGTAACAGAAGTAAAATGGGCAGCAGCCAAAAAGCCCAGAGCTAAAAGAAACACAGCAAAAGGTTCTTACATGTGAAATGCTTTGAGTCACTTGTGATATAAGCCCCTAGGCGATCATGAAGGTATCTGTGTACCTATGCAAAGGGTTGGCCAAAAGACAAAAGGAGATCAAAATGGAATCCAGATAATAGTTACTCAAACCGAAGGCAGCAGAAGAATCAGCCAATAGAAAAAAAGACAAAACGGAAAAGCAAGAACAAAGGCTGTCCTAGCTGAGTCTTGTCTTAGGGTTTTTATTACTGTGATAGACACCATGACCAAAAGCAACTTGAGGAGGATTGGGTTTATTTCCTTTACACTTTCGCATGATAGTCCATCATTGAAGGAAGTCAGGACAGGAACTCAGGCAGGAACCTGGAGGCAGGAACTGAAACAGGAGTGGAGGAGCACCGCTGACTGGCTTTCCCTTCGTGGTTTTCTTAACCTGCTTTATTTTAGCACCCAGGACCACCTGTCCAGGTGTGGTACCACCCACAGTGATCTGGGACCTCCCACATCAATCATCAATCAAGAAAATGTACCACGGGACAATCAGGTTGGGACATTTTCTCAATTTGTCCCCTCTTCCAAAATGACTCTACCTTGTGTCAAGTTGCTGATAATCTAACCAGGATGAGTATGAACTGCCTCCCACTGGCTCCTGACTTAATTCTTAGTCTAGGAGTGGGTTGTGTTTTTTGGGGGAGATTCTAAAGGATTGAACCTAGATGGCGGAAGTAGGTCATTGTGTGTCCTTGGAGCCTCTAACTCGGCCCCTCCCTGTGTTCTTTCTCTCCGCTTCTTTGCACCGAGGTGAAAAACCCTGTAAGCAATCCTACGGGGTAGGACTGCTCAGGCACCTGGGATCCAATGACCAGGACAGATCTCTCAGAAACCGTGAGCCAAGCAAACAAGCAAGAAACAAACAACCCTTTCTTTCTTCTAATTGTTTTGCACTGTCAGGGATTTTGATTAAAAAAAGTGGCTCATACAAAGATTATGTGTAAGACCTAACTATGTCTATAATCGTGTTAAATACAAGAACAAATATGGGGGGGGAGTTACAGGGTTTGGGAAAATACAACTATAAGCTAATCACAGGAAGCCCTCGTTAAGTATGAAGACACAGATGGGCAACGAGAAAAATGATGGAACATGTCTAGAATGATTCACACACAACAGGAATGGCTACCTCCATATCAGAGTAGATTTCTGACCCAAGAATTCTACTACCAGAGGTGCAGTGGGGTACTCCTAGTGACAGATCTGTCCCCGTGTCAACAAAACATCTAAGAGTTTCCAGATGAGAAAGCAGAGCTGGATAGAACTGCAGAGATAAGTAGACAGCGCCACTGTGACCCACAGATGACTTCCTTGTCGCCTCACAGCAGCTGATGGGATGGTAGAGGGTGGTGGAGAATCCCACTACACATACCATTAAACGACTGCCTCTAATTGACATTGATGGAACTCTGGGCAACACGGCAACACGACACACACTATATTCACAGGCATCTGGTACTTTTAATAAGTTGGAATATATGAACCAAGTCTCAGTAATTTAACAGGATCCTGGCCTTTAAAAAAACATGTTGTTTGTTGATAATAAAATAAATTAGAACTCAAAAGCAGAGAGACAGAGAATTGTGAACTGTTTGGACATTGAGTAAAGACACTTATAAACAAGTAAACTTGAAAAACATGAATCAGGAAATAATCAGGAAACTTTCCGAACTGAATGAGGACGGAAAAATAAGTCGGATTTACAGCCTGTTGCTAAATCAAAACTCACGATATATTTGCATGTCGAATATTCGACATGCAAATGAGCAAGGTCTTAACCAATGGCCTCAATTTCTACTCTAGGGGGCTAGAAAAGCAAACTCAGTCTACAGTAAATAAAAGAAAGAGATAATAAAAATTAGATCAAAAATTGTTAACACAGGAATAAAAAACAACACAGAGAGATGAAAATAAAAACCCAGCTACTTGAGATGATGCATAGAGAAAGACACACACAGAGTGACTAGGGACAAAGGGAGGAGATGACTGCTTCAGAAATGAGAGAAAACACCATGCTATTCAGCTCACAAATATTTAAATGTTTAAAGGAGCAATATGAACAGCTTTACACAAATAAAAACCTGATCGCCCAAAGATGGGGGTGGGGCATGCGTTTGTATGTGTGTGGAGGTCAGAGGATGATTTGGGGGATTGGGGTTTCTTTCCTTCATGAGGATCCCGGGGCTCAAACTCAGGTCATCAGGCTTGGCAGCAAGCACCTTTGCACACTGAGCCATCTCCCCAGAATCTAGTTTTTGACTCCGCCTATGGAATCAGTTATGGTGTGAGTATTTTCATCTCCAATCGAGCCACAGCTCAGTCCCCAGCTGTGATGATGCCCCAGGATTCTGCCCTAGAGAATGAACTGAAGATGTTATAAAAGTTCCAGATGGCCAGAACTCACCTGTTCCCCTCCCGTCTGCCCCAGAAGGATGTAGACTGTCTCTGCTCTGGAGGATACACTTAAGGTACCATCTTGGAAACAGAGAGACCAAGCCCTAATCAGCTGGCCCCTTACAACATAGCAATTTAAAAAAAGGAAAGGTTGAGACTTCATGACAGGGACTCACGGTGCTCTTGTCTGGGTCCTCAGTTCCCTACAAAGGCTGATATGGTGACCCCTTGGTTGACAGCCCGTGGGGCTATTGAGTCATGGGGGAACCTTTAAGAAGAGGGGTTCTACTAGGAGAAAATAAAGTCCTTGAAGGGGATCTTGCAACTCCAGCCCCTGCTTGTGTCCCCCACTATGATGCGGGGCGGCTTTCTGTCACCAGACATCCTTGCTTTGATGTGTGGCCCAAAGTAACAGGGTCGAGGGATCGCAGATTAAAACCCTGAAGCCAAAATGATCTTCTCATCCTCTACGGTTGTTTATCTCAAATATTTTTGGTGCAGTGACAATAAGCCAGCACATGGGCTCCTGGGCTGTCTCTGCCCAACCCAAGTGCCAGTCTTGTCCTCTGTCAAGCCAGGGCTTCGACTCATCTGTGTTTGTTGTTATGAGGTTCATGCCAGGCAGGGAGGTGGTGCGATAACTAACCTCTAAGAGAGATGAGCCACCTGCTTTATCCCCTCCCTTGGGAAAGAGGCTCCACAGTGCTACCACCTGCTTGGACCCATTTACAGCCCCATTGAGATGGAAAGGGGAAAGGCTGATCTGGTCTTTGAACGTTGAGTCACCATGTATAGGAAAGCCACTTTGGGGCTGGCAGTATGAAAGATGAGCACCTCTGAGGCTGATCCCTTAGTCCAGGGTCACCTGGAATCTTCCAAAAGTTGATGACATGGTCGATATGTTCCAACACAGTAAATAAGCAAGCAGAATGTCCATGGAGCTTATGTAGGGACCTCTGAGTTGAGGGTGATAGGCAAAAGATCCATGGCACAGGGAGGCATGCAGGCTGGCTATGGTACACAGAAGCCTCTGGTCCCGGCCAGCTGGCTGGGTGAGAGTCCCCACGCTGCCAGACATTTGTATTTCTCTGAAAAATAGACAAATTTATAATCACTGGAAGTCCATCCAGTTTGGGGAAATATTTCATGAGGAAAAAACAACAGTAAATCTGTAGAAGGTCTAAAACCTTCGGACAACAGCCTGGCTCAGCCTACCATCTGCACAGACACACCTGGCCTTTTTCTTCGTAGGGCACATTCAAGAAGACATGAAGGCTCTATGGAACCCCCCCATCCCCCATCTCCTCTTTGCTCCTCACCCTGATCCCCACCTCTACCCCCCTTCTCTCCTCATACTCATGTTTATTTTCAGAGTCTCTGGATTCCCCCTCCCCCAAGCCTGTGACATTTACTCTTCAGAATGAGAATCTTTTCTATTTCTGGTTCCCAGAGTGAGGCTGCTGGGTGAGATTTTCCCAACATCCCCCTTGTCCTGTAGGCTGTGCTAGGACAGGGTACCCACTGTGTCAGCCAGAAAGACATGTGGGCATAGGCACAAAGGCTACTAGCCATGTTGTGGGAATAGAGGTCTCTCAGGAGCCAGCAGCACAGGTGCCCAGCCATGTAGGTGGAGACTGCTCATTCATTCCCAGTCACCCAGACCCTAAATAATCACACAGAAACTGTATTAATTACAACACTGCTTGGCCAATAGCTTAGGTATCCTATGAACTAACTCTTAAATCTTAAATTAACCCATTTCTATTAATCTGTATAATGGCATGAGGCTGTGACTTACCAGGTAATTTTCTGGTGTCTGTCTCCTTCAGCAGCTACATGGTGTCTCTTGGACTCCGCCTACTCTCTCTCTACATCTCCGTTTGCATTTTTCGCCTGACTTTACTCTGCTAAGCCATTGGTCAAAAGCAACTTCTTTATTAACCAATGGCAATAAAACATATTCACAGCATACAGAGGGGAATCCCACATCATAGGCACCCTGTAGGAGCTTGAGCTACTTGCTGGCACAAGGATGCCGACTTTAGGGTGTGTATCCTTAAAGTGCCAGGCAGCAGCAAGCTCAGGCTGAACCCATCTATTGATAGGCCAGGACTCACACCCATTCTGTCTCATTGGCTTTGGAGACTGTTCTTAGCCACCGAGCCTGGGTAACACTGGTGTACACACTGAGGTGTCTGCCCTCAGGGGCTCAAGGTCTGGTGGGAGACTCTGGACACAGGCAGAGACACCTAATGCAGATGGATAAGCTCTGTGGTGAGGGAGTGGGTTTGTACTTCAGCACTGATGCGAGTGAAGGCTTGAATCTGCCACCACAGGACTCACCGGACGCCAGCACTCTGGGCTACTTCCACCCCTGAAGGACCCTCTGACTTCCTGTCTATACAATGGGATCGCATTGGGATGGTAGGGAATGGGCTCATTCATGCAGTTAAGTTTCTGGCCCAATGCCCGGTGCAGAGCAGGTGCTGACTAAGCATCGGCTCCTATTTATGAATCTAGTGAGCAGGTGTTTGGTGAGCACCTGCTGGGGGTCTGGCCCTGTTTGGGAAACTGAGAATTGGGTACTGGAGGAAGCCAGGTTCTGTGTCCTTGCCTGATCATGCACAGAGGCCAGCTCTGAGTGGAGGGTGGGCCTGGCAGGGGTCTCTCTGAGCAGGTGGCGGGTCAACTGAGAGGGGCAATAATTTGATATGTACTATATGTACAGGAAGTGGAAGGAATTTCCGGCTGTGCAGATTCCATTTGCAGGAAGAGGCTTATGCTGAGAAGATCCCGGGGCAGATAGCAGAGACAGAGACAAGGTGAGAAGTGAGGAGGAGAGAGGGCAAGTGCCACAGGGTGTCCCTTACACTAAGGTTTCTGAATTGTGACATGGATAGTGGGAGAGATAGGGACAAAATGGCTCCCCTCTGTCCTTGGGCTGCTATGGGAACAGAATCGTAAAAGAGCAGACAATGGGGAAAGGAGGGGCCTTGAGAGCCGTTACTGTGTTTGCATTTAGACCCGGGACAGGGCTCCAGGGCTTGGAGCACCCCACGTTCAGCAGGAGGTGTGCTCAGACTCCACGGGGCTCATGTCCTGCGAAGACACCAGGGGCAGGGAGGTAGGGAGGGTGGTGCTGGCAGAATCTGCAGACAGGACAACCCAGTGACCAGAAACCCAGTCCACACAGTGGAATGTACATTGCCAGAGAAAGCGGTGGCTCATGAGAAATGCCACAGTGTGAATGGGCCCAAGACAGGAGGGCTCAGCAAAGAATCCAGATGCAAACACCTCACAGCATGGTGACATCAAACACAATGTCAAGGCAGGGCAGGTCTAAGGCGATGAGAGAGGAGTGCTCCCTGGATGTGGGAACCGTCAATGGGGACAGCCCATTCTCGGTGGGGTGATGTGTATCCTTCCCCTAAGTGGATCGTTGTCAAGGTGCATGCCTTAGTTACTTTCTGTTGCTGTGACTGAACACCACGGCCAAAGGCACCTCAGGAAAGAAAGTATTTGATTGGGCTTGTGGTTTTAGAGGGTTAATGTCTGTGATGGCAGAGCAAAGACATAGTGGCAGAAACATCTTGATTGGTAAGGAGGAGGCAGAGAGACACAGTGGGAATGGTAGGGGTCTTTTGAAACCTCAAGCCTGCCTCTAGTGACAACCTCCTCCAACTCCAAGGCTTCACCTCCTTGTCCTTCCTGAAACAGTTCCACTAAGCATCAAACCCATGAGTCCATGGGGACCATTCTCATTCAAACCACCACAGTGCACAACTGTCAACTTACTAACAAGTTTCTACACCTCACAGTAAACAAGTATATTGACTGGCTATAGTGGGGCACACTTATATAACACTTAGGAGGAGGAGGCAAGGAGGATCAGGAGTTTAAGGCCACCCTAGGCTACACAATGAGTTTGATTGTGGCCCAGTGACTGTTCTCTCCTTCCTCAGGTTCCTGTGGGACCTGGATATGACGTATGAGGTGGCTTGAATGAGGATTGCTCCCGTATGCTTGGTCCCCAGTTTGTGGAACTGTTTGGAAAGGATTAGAAGGTGTGGCCTTGTTGGATGAGGTGTGCCATGGGACTTTAAGGTTTCAAAAGCCCACTCCAGGCCCAGTCTCTCTCTCCCTACCAACTTTCAGAAAAGAGGCAAGCTCTCAGCTACTGCTCCAGCACTATGCCTAGCTGGCTGCTGTCATGTTCCCCTCCATGATGGTCATGGTCTCACCTCCTGAAACTGTAAGCAAGCTCCTAGTAAAATGCTTCCTTTATGAGTTGCCTTGGTCATGGTGTTTTTCCCCCAGCAATAGAAGAGTGATTAAGACCATGTGTGAACGCAGAGCTGTGGGGACAGACACTGCGGTGCCTCACAGATGGATGCCATAAGGTACAGCAAGTCCCCTTGGAAACAAAGAGTGACACAGACCCAGCCAAAACAGCCAAGGGCGGTGGCTAATGAGCAGTGGGGAGGAGGGTGTTGTTTGTATTGGCAGCAAGCCTGGTGGCAGCCAGTGTTTCACCAAGCATCCTCAAGGGGTTGCCTGGCAGACTACCAAGGAGTTTGGTTACAAGAGGGGGAAGAATGGGAATGGGGCAGAGAGGAGGGGGTGGGGTGAAGGGAGAGAAGAGGAAAAGGAAGAAGAGAATGATGAAGGAGGGCAATTAGAGAAGAGGGGATGAAGAAAGAGACTTGATTAGACAGAATGAGGGAGAGATGACGGAGAGGCAGAAGGGAGAGGGAGGAGGGGACGGGAAGAGTTAGAGAAGATAAAACAGGAAAGAAGACTCAGAAATTGTATCACATTTTGACAGGGGAAAGGAAGAACAGAAAGGGGGAGAGGAGGAAGGGAAGGGGGAGAGGAGGAAGGGTGACAAGTGCTCAGGACACAGCCCAGCTTAGCTTTGATGAGTGATGCTTTCTGAGTCTATCAATGAAGCATGCAGGACTTCCAACCTTGCTCACCAGCAGGCTAAGCAACTGGAGAACTTTCGAGCCCAGGGTCTGTTAAATGACTCCCAAGGCAGGAATATCTTCAGTGCTCCCTACTCCGACTCCGTTACACTCAGGAAAGATCAGGGGTCTAGTGGTGTTCAGTATACTGCAGCCCCTCCTTCCGTCTGAGCTAAGTAGAGAGTCTGCAGGGCAGACATGAAACCATCCTTAGAGATACTGGAGGTCTTCTGTGAACCGGGCAAATTTGCTGTGTGACCTTAACCTCTCTGGGCCAGATTTCTCTGTCACAGGAGGTAGCCAGGACATCTAGTTCACTGTCCTGTGGTGTGTATGATATGCTTAGAATAGCCCCAAATCATCCATAGGTGGTCCCCCCTTCTTCCTTTAATTATTAGGACTCAATTACTATTGCAGTTTTCATTTTTCAGACCAGTACATGCAAGCCCTCAGGGATGACAAGCCACTTAAAGTCACATAGGTCATTCACAGAAAGGCGGACTGCCCCTCCCTCTGCAGCACAAAGCCTGATCACTCCAGGGATTCTGGACTTCCAGTCACTGTCATCCCCTTATGTCTCAGGACGATGGGGCACTGAGGAGATGCTATGACCAGAGTCCCAAAGGCCGACCTGCCCGTCACGACAGAGGCTGACAAGCAGAGGTAGGAAATGAATCTTTAAACATGTTTTCTGTCTCATCTCCTTCTGGCAGATTCAACGGCAGGCCAAGAACAGAGGCAGTCAGTCAGTCAGTCAGTCAGTCAGTAAGGGGCCCACTCTTTGCCTCTCTGGTCAGATGACCAGAAAAACAAACACACACACACACACACACACACACACACACACACACACACACCTAGTCCCAGGATATGAGATCTCTGGAATAAGGGTCCTCAAAGGCGGGTTTAATGAGAGAGTGTCAAGATGTCACAGTCAACAAGGTGGGTAGGTGGACTTCCCACAGATGTGGACCATAAAGATACAGTATCTGGTGTCACTGAGGGGCCTCTGCGGCAGAGAAGGCTCCCCTTCAGTGTGAACCAGGCCCAGCCCTACACATGCCTCTGTGGCTGCTACTCAGTACGAGGATGACCCTTAGGCACAGGCCGTTGATGAACCGCAGCAGCAAGGATGTCCCATCTGGGGTCTAGCCTGGAGTCTCCCTGTCACGGTGTCATCTCCTGCCTCTCCTGCCCCTGCTTGTGCCTCATCTCAACCCTGTCTGGTGTTTGGGTTCAGCCCCGATTGCGTATGCAGCACAGAACCCTCCGCAAGGCCCCATCTGTCAATATGTCTGCAGTCCCAAAGTGGCTCCTGCTTCAAATCAATGATGTTTACCAAGCTGGGCAGGAAGGCGGTGAGTTATTTTTCTTCCCTCCCCGCATCCTTTCTTGAGTCACCAGCCGTCTCTCTGGCTCCGCAGGCAGAGATGACTGGCAGACTCTGCTCCCAGGATGAACGTCAGGGTCTTGCCCATTGGCTCTCCAGCTAGACCGCACCCCTACACTGCACCCTCAGGATGTCACCCCTCTCTGCATCAGCTCTGTTGGATGGGTCACCAGGGGGAGAGATCGGGTCCCTTAGCTAAGAAAGCACAGCAGAGCTGGGCTGGTGGCTCAGTGGGTAAAGCACCTCCAGGAAAAGGGTGACAACCTCAGTTCCAAACTCCAAAACGCATGGGAATCCAGGCATGGTCATCTGTATTCTCAGAGCTTGTATGATAAGATGAAATGGAGGCACTGGCAAACAACAAAAAGACGGTGTCCCAAATACGGAGGCTGACACCTGAGGCTGTCTTCTGGCCACACACACAGTCAGACACAGACAGACACAGACAGACAGACACACACACTCATACACACAGACAAACAGACACACAAGACAGACTGACACAGACTGACACAGACAGACA
Source organism: Chionomys nivalis (assembly GCF_950005125.1). Lineage (NCBI taxonomy): Eukaryota > Metazoa > Chordata > Mammalia > Rodentia > Cricetidae > Chionomys > Chionomys nivalis. The sequence goes on along the minus strand of NC_080096.1, from coordinate 21,332,508 downwards.
GATACACACACACCTACACACATGCAAGAAAAAAAAGGGCTTCAGTTTGAGCCCACAACAAAGTGACTGCCTTTCGCTCTTGCATATCTAAAGGTTTTTATTGCTTAGAACTCCCATGTTTCATGACAGCCTGTGTCATCCCTCTTTCACACTTGACAAAATGGAGGCATGGGCATGTGACACTAATCCCCAGTCCCCCATGGCTTCCCGAATGCTGTTCCAAAGGCTGAGTTGCAGGAAGCCTGGGCAGCCCCTCCCCGGCAGTCACTGCCACAGTTCTCACACTCCTGCTCTTAGTTCTTGTCTGCTGAGGTGGGATTGCCTCTCGGGATCCTGAACGGGAACCTGTCCCTGCGGGATGGGCGTGGGTTTCCTTACCTGACACTTAATGAGGCCACCCAAGAGTAACAATGACAACCCAGACCCGGGCTGAGACCCAGATGACCCCTGCCTCTGCACCCTTCCCCCCACTCTGTCCCACATTAATCCCACGCTGAAGAGCTGGGTTCCTGGGCAGATCCACTTCACTGGAGAGAGAGCTCTGCCTGTGAAGACAGAGCAGGTTGGGCAGGAAAGCTCCTCGGGCTTGCCCATCACTCCAGAAATCGATGCTCTGTGATTGCTGCTCCAACGTCTGTCAGCAGCTGCCTAATTTTAGCCGGATCTTTGCAGGCTTCTGGTCCTGCTCATCCGCCCCGGTGGATGGCGAGAGACTCTGAGAAGCACCATTGATCTTTTGACTAAAGTGTCCTAATGAAATACAAATCTGTTGTCACTTAAAGAGCCATCTGTCATGGTGGCACAGAAGAAATGCTACCAAGAGAACAATAACCATAATTTCATTTTAAGACCCAGCCCTCCACCCCCTTTCCCTGCCAGAGAAAAATCGATGTCTTTTACAGTTTCATTTTGCCACAGAGCAGTGGGGGAAAGCCATCAATAGGAAGTTAAAGATATTTCTAGTTCTGCGCCAGCGAGCTGCTCAGGGGCCCATGACTTCTTGCATCGAATTAACGCTATTTGCATGGGGGCTTCATTCAGCTTTGGTGCTCAGAGCCACTAAGTGGCTCAGGGCACTGCAGTGTATAGCAGGGCTCCCAGGAGACCCTTGGCCTTGCACAGCCTCGGGTCTGCTTGGATGGAATGTACAGCCTGACTTTGTGGTTTGAATATGAATTGTCCCCCAGGGTCTCCTGTATTGAGAGCTGATGGCCTTTGGGGAAGCGATTAGATCTCGAGGGTTCAGACCTAATCAATTGATTATGATTAATCCTTGGGCGGATTCATGATATGATAACTTTCCTGGAAGTGGTCAAGTGTTGGAGAAGGGACCAGCTAGGAAAGGTGGTGGGTCACTGTGGATGTGCCCTTGGGATTGTGGCTTGACTTGGTCTCTTTCTTCCTGCTTCCTCTTCTTCCTGTTCTTGCCGAAGTGAGCAGCGCTCCCCTCCATTCCCACTACTGATGTGATTTACCACCTATGTGTACGTGGCCAAGTGAGCATGGACCAAGATAGAAAAACAAGCCAACCCTCCAGCCCCATGACACTTCCTCTGGTCCCCTGGTGTCGCTGGACTTGCTGACACTCATACACAGCCTCCCTAATCCAATCCTTGCTCCAAACTGCTGAGGTTTGGATTGTCCATGCCCTTCCTGTCACCCCACCCCTCCCATTGTCCCTTCCTTATCTTGTCTGTTGATGTGACATTGCTCCTCAGGAATCTTCTGGGAGCCTGTCACCAAGGATATCTGACACACAGTGGGTACTTCACTAAGGACAGCCAAGGACAGCAGTGAGAAGCCGGAAGAGATGGCTCAGCAGTTAAGAGGACTCGCAGTACTTGCCGAGGACCTGGATTTGGTTCCCAGATCCCAAATATTGGCTTACAACCACCTCTAACTCCAATTCTAGGGTCTCTGATGCCCTCTTCTTGCTTCCAAGGTCACTGCAATCATGTGCGCATACCCACACTCAGACAAGCACACATACACATAACTCAAAATAAAAAATAAGCTTAAAAAACTGTAAATATAGATCTACCATGTATTACCCAGCTCTATCATTTTTTAGAATTTATCCAAAGCACCCACAGCCAAAACATTACAGAGATTCTTGCATATCAGTGTTTATTACAATGCTGGTCACAAGAGCCAACCCAGGTGTCCATCAATAGAAGAATGGATAAAAAATAGTACCAAGACACAATGGAATATTTTTTTCAGCCAGAAAGAATGGTAGAGTTGTATCATTTTCAGAAAAAGGACACAACTGGAGATAATCATACTGAATACTTTAAGTCAGTTCCAGAAAGACAAATATTATGTATTTTCATTCATTTGTTTCTTGGTTTTATATAGATAAATAAAGTCAAGTATGTGTATAGAGGACATGAAATTATAAATGAAAATTTCAAGGGGTGACTATGGGGGGAGGGGAGACAGATAAGGGGAAGGGAGGACATATGGAGAATATACTGTGTATCCACCAACATACGTTCCTATGAAAATATCCTTATGTAACACAATACCATGTACAATGACATATTAAAAATAACAAAATTGAAAATAAATACGTGATTCCTCTTTTAAGTTACCTGAGTCAAGTATTTAATGACTGGGGGTTCAGACCAATGATTGGATTCATTCCTTGGTGAGTTCATGATATAATGCTTTTATTGGGCAATGGTGGAGAGCCAGGGCCCCACTGCCTACTGAACAAATAGCAGATCCAGCTGGGGAGAGCCTGGAGGGAGGGGAAGGAGGCACCGTGCTTTCAGTGGGGGAGGCACCTGTTCCTGGCATGAATGGCACTGCAGGCATGAGCAGTGGCAACCTCTCATGTTCAGCTGCTTTCGGATGGTGGTCACTGGAGACACAGGAAGAAAATTGGCTCCAGTGTCACCCAGAAGACAAGATGAGGTCCCTCTAGTCAGCTCAGTCTGAAACACTGAGAAGTGACAGGTCCCTTCAGCTTCTGTTCACCGTTCAGAGTCTCGGCTCATTTTGACTGACACTTAAGTGTTGACAGCTGAGAAAGCCTGGAGTGGATGTAAAGACTTGATGAAGTCCCGAGTGGGCATGTATGATTGACATGGGCATGGTCATGTCTAGAACCAATGCCTAAAGCCTGGAGTGGATGTGTAAAGACCTGATGAAGTCCCGAGTGGACATGTATGCTTGACATGGGCACAGTCATGTCTAGAACCAATGCCTAAAATACATGGGAAACTAGCCAAGCCTTTCCCATGTGGGACAGGCTCAGAACTGGCCAAGCCTTGAGTGGGAATGTTGGCAGTGTGTGCCAAACTCACAACTACAACTTCCTCCGCCTGGATGTGTATGGCCTGAGACTTCTCACCTACAGAGACCTCCCGCCAAGACTATCTAATCCCTCCCTGTGTCCGGTACATAAAAAACTCACTGAGCTTCCAATCTGATGTAGTAGTTGGTGCCACTCCATAAGAGTGTGCAGGGTCACTCAATCCCTGGCTCTTCTGTGCGTGTGTCAGTGTGTCTGTCCTTTCTTTGTCTCTCAATGCCCCAGCCAGGGTTCTGGGATCCAAGATGCATAGCATAGTACAAAGCACTTAATGTATACATCCCTTTCTTCTTTTCCTTTGCATAACTCCCCCCCCTCTCTGTGTGGTGTGTGCATACGTGTGTGTGTGTGTATTTACAGATGTCTACGTGCATGTGGAAGCCAGGGATTGATATCAAGAGTTGTCCTCAATTACTTTCCAGCCTAAATATTGAAGCTGAACCTCTCTTTTGGGCTCAAAGCTTGCTAATGCAGCTAGTCAGGCCAACCGGCTTCCTCTGCAGATCCCTGCTGCAGCCTCCCATGTTAGAATTACAGGTGGGCCAATTTGCCTACCCAGTATTTGCCTGGGAGCTGGGGATTCGAACTCTAGTCCTCACACTTGCATAGCCTGCTCTTTCCCCACCGAGCTACCTCCCGGGCCTTGGGAATACATTTTTCAAATCAACTTTGTTGCAATGTAGCTGTGATCAAATGCAGCTGTGAGTGTTCAGTTTGAAGCGTGTTGACAGGTGCCCACAGGTGTTTGTTCTCTCCTGCGGCCACAGCGCAGACATTCTATTAACCCCAAGATATTCCCTCCAGTCTCTCTGCACTCGAATCCTTCCCTTCACCTTTGTCTGGCCTCTGTAACTTTATTTTTGCCATTTCAAAAGTTCAGATAGATGGATTTGGACAATTTTCATTCTCGGCTTTTTCAGAAATTGGTATAACACCTTAAAGCTACACCCATGCTGCTATATGTCAGTCGCTTGTAATGTTTTCATCACTGCGTAGTGTTCCAGTGTGTGGAGGTGCTGTATTTTGTCTCTTCAATAATCGATGGACACTTTCTGTAGTGCTTGGCTCCTATGCATAAAGGGCTGACAGATATTTTCACACACGTCTTTAGGTAGAAAGATCTGTTTTTTTTTCTCTCACTAGTAAATAAACACCCAGTGGAGAGATGGATGGGTCGAATTGTGAATGCACATTTAACATCTTAAGATGCAGCTAAACAGATTTGAAAAGTATCCATGTCAGTTTGCATTCCCACCGCACTTCAGGAGGGAGTTCCAGGGGATCAGCAGCCTTCCCCTCCCTTACTGCTAAGCTCTTCAATTTTAGCCATCCTTGTGGCTTTATGATAGCATCTTACTGTGGCTTTAGTTCTATCTCCCCGATGCCTAATGCCATTCAGTAGCTTTTGAATATATGTTTGTCATTATATATTACCCTTGCTATCTTTAATTATCAACCCAACACAATGTAGAGTCATCAGAGACCTCAACTAGAGATTGTCTAGATGGGATTGGTCTGGGGGAATTGTCTTGACTTTAATTGGTGCAGAAGGGCCCAACCCACTGTGAGTGATGTCACTTCTTGGGCAGCTGATCCTAAGCTGTATAAGAAAGCTGGCTAACTGGGGGCCACGCTGCAGCTGGAACGATACAGCTCTGGGTGGCCTGTGATATCACCCAGGGCCAAAGTGTCATCTGGGCCCGAGCTGCCACCAAGGGCCATGTCTAGGTCTGTGACCTTATAGTGGCCAGGATCTGGGTTGACAACCATGGTTCCCGTTGCTACCCTGTGGATGCCCAGGGTCAGGTAAGCCACCTGAGTTCCTGTTGGTGTCCGAGGGCCATACTGCAGCCAGGGCCATACAGATCTGAGTGGCCTGTGCAGCTACCCAATGCCATGGTGACGTCCAGGCCAGAGCTGCAGCTGAGGGTCATGCCTGGGTCTGTGACCCTACTGCAGTCAGGGTCTGCATTGGCATCCAAGGCTCCTGTTACCATCAAAGGCCATATGGATGCTCAAGGTCTGGGGCCATGTTGGTGTCTGAGGGTCACACTGCCACTAGGGCCGTGGCTATCTGAGTGGCTTGCACTCCCATCTGGGTCAATGGTGACATCCGGACTCAGCTGCTAATGAGGACCATGTCTGGGTCCATTGGTCCTACAGTGGCTGGGGTCTGTGTTGAAGTCTGAGGCCGTGTTACCACCAAAGGTCACACATAAACCCAGTGGTGGGGCCTCAACCTGTGGTGCTATGGGGGCATGTTGCTTCAAGGGCCATCATGATCTGAGTGGCAATGCTTCCACCCACAGACGGGATGTCATCTGGGTCTGAGCTGCTTTTGAAGGCCATCTCTGATCCATGGTCTTGCAGCAGCTGAGGTCTGTGCTGGTGTCAGTGGCCTGTGTCATCTCAGGGGACCAGAGGAACCATGCCTGATGAAATCAGAGGGCCATCCTGAGCCAGCCTCACTCTTTGCTGGCCCTGGAAAAGCTGGCCCTGCTTCTTGCTGGACACCGCAGAAAGAGAGCTGGCTCCTGACCCTCAAAGGAGAACTCTGACTCTGGAGATCTGGCCCCACCCCTTACCACAGGTGAGGGAGAACTGACCCTGATGGCATGGGTGTAGGGGAGCTGGCTCCATCCCCTCACCTGAGGCAGGTAACCCCGATGAACTGACCAGATCAGTTACCACTCAGGCCCAGAGCCAGGCTTGGATCAGTCCACTCTAATATCTACCCCATGTAGGACCTGCTGGAGCTTGCAAAGGAAGTGGCACTGTGGAACGATACCTGGAAGGGTCTCCATGACTCGGAGCAGCCACAGAATATTTCAGAGCAGTTTCGGCGAGGATCCAGTGAGGATGGTGGACCAGAAACCAGAGGCCTTGTACCAGACTACTGACTCATTGCAAGGAGCAGTTGCTAGCAAAGCTGATTGGACAGAAAGGTGTACAGTGTGACATAGGGCTCCCAATGTGGCCAGGACAAATAAAGAGTGCTGGAGAGGTGAGAAAGATGGAGAAGCAAAGAGGTTTTCTGTTTTTTTGTTGTTCTTGTTTTTGTTTGTTTGCTTGCTTTGATTTGTTTGATTTTTTTTTTTTGAATTTCCTTTTGGGGGTGCTGCAGGGGTGAGGGAAGGATATGGGTGACTGGGAGGTGAGCGGATTTAGGGTGCATGATGTGAAATTCCCAAAGAATCAATAAAGAATTTATGTTATTTAAAAAGAAGGAAAGCTGGCTGAGGATGAGTGAGGAATTGAGCTGGAGAGCAGGCCAGCCATCAGCTAACCTTCATAGCGTCTACTTCATGTTCCTGCTTGAGTTCCTGCCCTTACCTTGTGCCAGAGAATTGTCTGTATTCTGTCAATCATGTTTTAAATAAATGCTAATTGGCCAGGCAGTAAGTATAGGTGGGTCAACCAGACAGGAAGTAGAGGCGGGGCGATGAGAACAGGAGAATTCTGGGAAGAAGGAAGCTCTTCCCCCAGTCCTTTCCAGACCACAGAAGAAGCAGGATGTGTCCTGCCCTGCTGAAAAAGGTACCAAGCTATGTGGCTAACATAAATAAGAACAATGGGTTAATATAAGCTACAAGAGCTAATAAGCAGCCTGAGCTAATGGGCCAATCAGTTTTATAACTTATGTAGACTGTCTGTGTGATTTTCTCTGGGACTAAAATGGCAGGGGGACCAAGCAGGACACAAGCTGGCCCTCATGTTACACTTACCTCCTTCAGTGATGAACTATGACCTGGAAGATGAAAAGAAAGAGCTTTCCCTGTAGCTTTGGGTCATGCTGTTTATCACAGCACAGAGTGAAGCTTGGGCACATATTCTGACTGGTGAGTTATGCATTCAAATACCCTATCCATTCGCTCACTTTCCTCTTGTTTGTACCCTTTGTAGACTCTGGGGCCCAGTGGTTTGTGAAATCTGTTTTTCCTCACAGGATCAGAGCTGCTGTTAATTCTACTGCAATTTGTTAAAATACATTTTTCTGGTATTAGTGTTAGTGGAGGTCTGTATTACTCAGCCCACAAAGATTTCTTAGTCCCCATTCCTTCTAAACTTTGGGGTGTATTTCTTTCCCGTGGGAGCCTCCAACATCCTTTACATTCTTGAATCCATTTCTATTGCTTTTTTCTGGTTATAATCATATTTTCATGTTTCTTTGCACACCTAGTAATTTTTATTAGATACTAGACAATTATGGCTGGGTGTTGTTGCCTACTGAATTGTGTTACTTTTCTTTAAATGCGTTGGATTTTCCTTTGAGAAGCAGTTAGATGGTTCTGGGTCATTTGGATAATTTTGGAGTTTACTTCTGAGCTTTTTTATATGCCCTGAGATTCAAGGGCATATTCATTGACGGTTAATGTTGCCCGTGTCTCACAATGTCATGCCACCTTGATTATGCTATCCTTCCACTCAAATTCCCAGCCCTGAAGATGCTTCCGGAATCCCCCTGTGCCCTCTCTTCTGGTGCCCTTTCCCTGGCCTGAGGTACTTTCTTTCCCTTCACATGCAGGAATTCTGCTGCCAATTTCTCAACAGGACCCTTCTGGCGTTCCTTGAGGTCCCTTTCTCTGTCCTCTCCAATGTCTATACTCAGGATTCTGGCCCTGGGGCCTTCTCATACTGCAGGCTCCCCGCTTCCTGTGTGGCTCTCTTACAGCTCCTGCTGCAGCCTGGAAGCTAGTGACTCAGCTCACCCAGTGTTTTCTGGCATTGTGTTCCTACACAGCCATGATCCCGTATCCAAGAGCCGTTGTTTCTTAAGCTTATTCATTTTTCTAGTTGCAAAGGGCAGGAGGATGGATTCCAACCCCACTGGTTCACCAGGACCACAAGGTCAAAGTTCAGCTCACATGATGTTCTAGCAGTTGTAACACACGTGTGAATATCACTGCTAAGGTTATGATGTTTTCTTTCCTGGTGAGATCTGTCACGGCGCCTTGAGTCTGAGGTTGAGGGAGCCTCAGAGTAAAGAGTGGCCCAACTGCCTGCCTACACAGTAATTATCTAATTATTGCCTCTCTCAGCTGACCCGCCACCTGCTCAGAGAGACCCCTGCCAGGCCCACCCTCCACTCAGAGCTGGCCTCTGTGCATGATCAGGCAAGGACACAGAACCTGGCTTCCTCCAGTACCCAATTCTCAGTTTCCCAAACAGGGCCAGACCCCCAGCAGGTGCTCACCAAACACCTGCTCACTAGATTCATAAATAGGAGCCGATGCTTAGTCAGCACCTGCTCTGCACCGGGCATCGGGCCAGAAACTTAACTGCATGAATGAGCCCATTCCCTACCATCCCAATGCGATCCCATTGTATAGACAGGAAGTCAGAGGGTCCTTCAGGGGTGGAAGTAGCCCAGAGTGCTGGCGTCCGGTGAGTCCTGTGGTGGCAGATTCAAGCCTTCACTCGCATCAGTGCTGAAGTACAAACCCACTCCCTCACCACAGAGCTTATCCATCTGCACCAGGTGTCTCTGCCTGTGTCCAGCATCTCCCACCAGACCTTGAGCCCCTGAGGGCAGACACCTCAGTGTGTATCCCCATGTTACCCAGACTTGGTGGTTAAGAACAACCTCGAAGGCCAATGAGAGAGAATCAGTGCTGAATCCTGGCCCGTCAATAGATGGGTTCAACTTAAGTAGCCGCTGCCTGGCACTCTGTAGGACAGTGATTCTCAACCTCCCTAGTGCTGTGACCCTTTCATACCGTTCCTCATGTTGTGGTGACCCCAACCATAAAATTATTTTCATTACTACTTCCTAAGTATAATTTTGCTACTCTTATGAATCATAATGTAAATAATTTTTGGAGACAGCAGTTTGCCAGGGGGTCACGACCCACAGGTTGTGAACCACTTCTGTAGAAGGAGTTGCCCTTTGAGAACATAGGGCACTGTTGTTTAACATCATCAGTGAGCCTCCGAGCTGAGCAAAGTGTGTGCATTCCCGCATGTTTCTCTCTGCAAACTGGAGTATACGTTGGTCTAGGTCCAGCTTCCTGGGAAGAAAGGGGCCAGGGGTATGGATGCAGAGGGCTGAAGGCCCTCAGACTGGGAGCATCAGTTGCTAAGGACAGGAAAGAGGATGTCTCAGCACAAATAGAGGCATGCCTGCTCCACTTTTGTGGCATCCAGGCCCCAGACGACTCAAGGGGAGCCCCACCACTGAGCAGCAGATCCTTATACTCATCTGTGACCCCAGCACTAGTCTCCAGACCCCCGACTCCGACTCCCAGAAATAACACGCCACCCGCCACACGGGACACCTCCATGCAGGCCGTGGAGCACCGCTCCTTAGTTTAGAGAAATGACAAACACGAACTATGACCATGTCTGAAGTAGTAACATCTCCCAGAAGTGAGCTCACCAAACCAAATATCCCTGTGTGTACACAGCTGCTTCAGACTGTACCTGTCACCTGGGACCACACAAGCAGATGGACTCACAGGAGGAACTGCGACTTCCACGGATAGAAAGAGACTGAGGAAGTGGGGAAAGGGAAATCTGGAGTCAACCCACTGATAAGGCTCGGTCCCCTCTCTGGCATTTGCGTTGGTGACAATGTGATTGTTGGGTTGGCTTCAGGGAAGTAAGCATCTCTCCCATGAGAACTTGCTCCTGTTTTTCTCTCCACAGCTTTCCCTTGCATAAGGTTGTCATTCTCCTATATACCTTAGGAATTCCTTACATATTGGATAAACAATTTTATATTAAAAATTATATATAAAAATTGTGTGTGTGTGTGAGTATGTGTAGGTGTATGCATGTACACAAGACTGCCAGACACCACAGTGCCCGTGTGGAGGTCAGAGGACAGGTTTTGGGAACTTATTCTCTCCTTCTACCATGTGGGTTCCAGGAGTTGAAATCGGATCGTCAGACTCAACAACAAGCACCTGTAGCTGCTGAGCCATCTCACTGGCCCCTTATTGAGCATATGAGCACAAATATCTTCTTTTACTATGTCTTGCTTTTGTTCTTTCCTTTTTGTTGGTGCTGGGGTTAGAACTCAGGGCTTCACACATGCTAGACAAGCGCTCTACCACCAGGAAGCCACAAGTTCTGCTCTGTGTGTGCAGTCAATGTGTCACGTCCAGGCCTGTGGATGTGCCCCGTGTCCTGCCCTGCGTGTGCAATAAATGTGTTACACCCAGGCCTGTGGATGTTTTATGCATTTCTGTTTGAGTAAGAAATTCCTACTTCAAGGTCATAAACAGTACTCACTGTTTTCTAATTTACAAAACCATTTTGTTTTCCATCATTTTATAGCAAAATTTCTCTTTATACTGTAGCTTTAGGTGTGTATACATATATGCACACACACATATATTTGTATGTGTCTGCGGGCAGATGTGTGTGCAGAAGTGTATGTGTGTAGAGACCAGACGTCCATTTGCCCTCTACAGGGTTGGCTTCTTGGTGGCATGCATCTTGCCGCCTTCAGTGCCTCTGTCGCCCCAGACTGAGTTCCCACCTATAGCAGACTCTGCTCCAGAGCCTCTTCACTTTGCCCTGGGCCAGCAGTGTGAACTCCGTGACTGAGGTGCTCTCATAAATCACATTTGTCCTTCAAGGTGATTTTCCAGGGGAGCATTGGACCATCCTATCACCCCCCAGGAGCCTCTCCTGGGATTCTGGGAAGCTGTAATGACGCTGTGTTTAGAGCCTGACATTTTTAGGATGTCAGTTCTTCCTCTGTCTATGAGCACATTCCAACCCCCCTTCCCAATTTGGTTTTCTTTTTACGTCCTTCAGTAAAGCACTATAATTTTCTCTTTAAAGGTCTTTCACATAGTTTACTGGATTTATTCTTCACCACGTTGAACATTTATTGGAGCTTTGGAAGGAGGCAGAGCTCTGCAGCTTCATCACTTAGGAACAAACCCCATGATCCTAGGCAAGTCCTAAATGGATCCGCTCTCGGTTTCCTCGTAAACCATTCCACTCTCAGCACAGAGGGGCCATGGCGATGGAAGGAATTGAAGAATGTGACACTTTCACAACATTGGAAACATTGAATAAATGGTGGTTTGTCCTGGAACCCTCATGGGCTTGGAGTTATGTATCAGAATGTGCGTGTGTGGTTGCCCCAAGGTGTGAGCAGAGGATCCACGCTTGCTCTGGACTCAGTGAGAGATTCTGTCTCAAAAAGTAAAGTGGAGAGTGATTGATTAAGATGTCTCACGTTGACCTCTGGCCTCCACACACATGTGCTTGCACACCTGTACATGCATGAGCGCATACAACGCACCACACACACAAACACACAAAGGAAAAATCAGGAACAAAGCTGAACACCAGATTCTCGCCACACACACGAGCAAGGAAGATGCACAGAACACTACACACACTGCTATCCATGGTGCCGAGCTGCAGCAACGCTGACGTGCAAAGCCCCCTTCCAGCACAAAGATTCATTTGCTAAGCCCTGCGGGGCCAAGCCACAGGGCATGATGTGCACGGGCAGCAGGCACGTGAATGGATAATTTAATTTCCCTCCTAACCAAGGAAACGCTAGGGCCCAGAGAGGGTGAGCTCACTTAGCCGGTAGATAAAGAAGTTGGAGAGGATTGACAAGCCCACAGAGCTCCCGGAGAGCAGGCACCCCGGTGCACAGAAGACGCTGGTGCTAATGGACTTGCCTTGGCAGGAAGGCAGCTCAGTGACAGATATCGGATGTGAAATGAGCGTCCCTTTTATCCCCATCCTCTCAGTCCCGGGAGTGTATTGATAGAAGCGGTCACACGAGTTAACAAGAGAGCACACAGCAGGGCTCCCGTGGAGCCAGGTTTGCTTCATAGATCAAAGACCCATGCAGAGGAGGCTGGTGGTCCCTATTGGGATAGATCTTTATATTGGAGCAGAGTATAATACAATGATGCAAAATGAGGCAATTCTGCAGCTATTAAAGGGGAAAGACCCCCCCCTACACAGTGCCCCGCTGCAGGGAAATGGAAAGCTGGCACCAGCCAAGAGCCCTTTTACTGGCATCAAGAGAAAAGGAAAATGTCAACAGGAATGTTAGCGATGACGACTATATTTGAGTAGTGTGACTGTATGTGTCTTTACATGTTTGTATGTGCACATCTGTGTTCAGGTTCATGTATGTGCTTGTGTGGAGGTCAGAGGTCAATACTGAGTGTCTTCCTCAAATGCTCTCCACCTTATTTTTTGAGACAGGGTCGCTTGCTGAACCTGGAGCTCACTGATTGGTTAGCCTGACTGGACAGGGAAGCTCTATGAATCTGTTTGGCTCCTCCCATCCCAGGACAAGGCTTATAAGCGCATGTTGTCATGACTGGTTTTTCGACTGTTTGATTTTACACTGGGAGTGTAAAACCGGAACTTGGCTCCTCACGCCGGCAGAGCAAGCACTTCGCTGGTTAAAAATCTCCCATTTTCTGCCCAAATAAACCCACCCTGATTTCTGCAGAAATTTGCTCCACATTCCCTCTCCTATTTTGTTTGTTTATCATGTGGAAATTTCTGACTGTATGTCTAGTTCACCCCCCTATAATTCAGTACGGGTATCCAAGCTTTTGGATTTTCTGGGCAGCAATAAAGGAACACTTGCCTAGGGCCACACATGAAATCGAAAGGGTCCAACCTATAGCTTCGAGATTGTGGGGTCATACACAGATTTCTTATAAGTGATAGAAGAGTATGATGGGTATCCTGGGCTGTGGGGTGAATCCCTGAAGCCTCATAGCCTGTTTAGAAACTCACTTCCCGTTCCACACTGAGAACGGGTCAGAGGAAAGCCCTCTTCTACCAGCGCTTTCCAGTCTACTTGTGTCTCAAAGAGCCCGGCCCATTGTCACGGCCAAACTCATTCAAGGACTCATGTTTCCACGTGGCATTGAAATCCACAGATGGATTGCACAGGGCTGTGCACGCTCAGCCTGTGAGCACGTGTGCCCCCTGCTTTGAAGCTGACTAGGGTTCTGAAACCGCTTTCATGTCTGTGGCTTTCATCTGTTGCATTGATTAGCTTTTCCATTGCTGCAGACTTCTGAAATCTATTAGTATCTACCGGTATCAGCAGGATTTAACCTCCCCTCGGGGACTTTTCCTGCCCATCCTTCCATGTCCCTCCATGTGCATTTTAGGTGACTGACTCGTGGGGAATTTTTTAGCCTGCCCACCCACTCCCTGCTGTTAGGGGAACTCTTTCCCAGGGGCACCAATGACAAAGTAAAGCAGGAAGTCTGTCAGTGGGTTCATTGGGCACGCATGCTGAGAAAGCATGGATAAAGGGTTACTTACAAAAGTATGGGTGACCCCAAAGCAGCTTCACCTCCAGGAAGTCTCACCCCAGGATGGATGACAACATCCCCACAGCTTCAATGATGGGCTCCCCATCTTAGTTAACCTTCTACACTCTGCCATCTGACATCTCTGAGGCCATGAGGTCACACCCAGTCTAGGGCAGAATTACTACAGCTAGCTGGGCCGCTCCTCCTCTCTCTAGGAGGGAATACGAACAGACAACAGGCCCAGTCTTTTTGTTTGATGAAATTATGTGTGTTCACGCATGTCTATGTGTGGATATAGCACATGAGTGTGTGTGCACGCATGTCTGAGTGTGGGTATGGGCACATGAGTGCAGGTGCATGCATGTCTGAGTGTGGGTATGAACACATGAATGCGGGTGCATGCATGTCTGAGTGTGGGTATGAGCACATGAGTGTGGGTGCCCCTGGAGGCTCTCGGATCCCCTGGACCTGCAGTAGCAGGCTTTTGTGAGCTGCTGGGCATGGGTGCTGGGGCCAAACTCAGGTCCTCTGCAAGAGCAGTGCACAGTGTTAACCTCTGCAGCTCCTCTCCAGTTCAGCCCGAGGTTCCTGTAAGTAGTCGCAATTACTCCGATGAAGATGATGGCTGTTTTCTCAGAGGCCAACCGGCTACAACACCTGCCTGTCACCTGCAGCTACCCTCTCAGTTCGCATGTGCAGAGTGTGGGAGCTACTTCTGAAATCAACTGGGCTTTGCTTTGGTGGTACAGCTTGCTACATTTAACAACTAAACATTTAAAAAAGACAAAGACAGGAGCCTGAAGAGATGATGGCTCAGTTGTTAAGAGTCTTTGCTGTTCTTGTAGAGGACCCAAGTTCAGTGCCTAGCACTTACATTGGGCAGTTTAGAGTTACCTCTAACTATAGATCCAGGGGAATTCAATGCCCTCTTCTGGCCTCCTTGGGCACTACACCTACAGGTACATACACAGAGACACATACATATCAATAATAATAATAGTAATAATAATAATAATTTTCCATATTTCTTTATTGAATAGCAAAGAGTTGCTTGTTGCCTAACATGGATTTTATCAGAAGTGCTCTTCATTCCCTCAAATAATCTTTCCTAGTTATGTAGCTGGCCAAGGGAGTCTTTTCAAGTTCCCACAGTTTATTTCAGTGGGATTTTGTTTGCATTTCCTGCCGTTTCTACTTCATATATTTGAATGGTGTGTAATTGGTTCATATTGATTAAAGACTGTTTTATCTTTACGGTGATTACATTGCTAATCATTTAAAAATGACCTCATCTATCCCACTAGACTTCTTTTGTTACTGGGCTTGGTGGAGCAGGTTTGTAATCCCAGCTCAAACCCCTGAGGAAGCAGGATTACGAGATCAAGGCCTGGCTGGGATACAAAGTCAGTTCTAGGCCAGCTGGCAACTTAATGAGATCCTGTCTTAGAACAAAAAACACAATGAGGGCTAGGGACCCAGTTTTGTGGTGGAGTATTTAACACATTGAGGCCCTGGGCTCCAACCCCAGAACCAAAATTTTCTCTAGGCTTTTCCTTTGATTTCATCTTCTCTTACTGAACTCTGTCCTTCTTTGGTGTTGCTCTCTCCTCTCTCTCTCTCTCTCTCTCTCTCTCTCTCTCTCTCGTGTGTGTTTGTGTGATATATATATATATATGTGTGTGTGTGTGTGCGTGTGTGTGCAGATGTGATATGTGTGTACAGGTGCACTCACTCAGGAGTGCCAGAAACTGATGCCCAGTGTTATCCTCAATCACTTCTGTACCTTATTCATTTGTTTTTGTTAGAATTATTCATTTTATCGCATGCGTGAGTGTTTTTCCTGCAGGTGTGTGTGCTCATCACCTGAGTGCTCGGGGCTTGTAGAGGTCGGAAGGAGGTGTTGAAACCCCTCCAACTGGAACTGGAGTTAAGGATGGTTGTGTGCCACTACGTGGATGCTGGGACTTGAACCTGGGTACCCTGTAAGAGCTACGTGTGCTCTCAACCATCTCTCTAGTCTCTGCATCTTAGTTTTTGGGACACGGTGTAGCTAGAAGTATTCTCTAGAACACTGGTCCCCCTGGGTCAGTTTCCCTCTGCCTACTGGGTCCCATGTAGTGATTATATGAAATAATCACTCAGAGGCTAAATATCAGTTACAATTGCTTGGCCAATGACTTGGGCTTCTTACTGGCTAGCTCTAACTATAAATCAACCCATTTCTATTAGTTTGGATATTACCATGAGGCTCATGGCTTGTTACCCCACATCGTGCTTCCCCAGGTATGAGCACATGAGTGTGAGTATACGCATATATACTCTGACTTTTCTCCCTTTGTATCTTTGTTTGGTCTTCCCATCTCGATACATTTTTCCTGGTTGTTGGCCCAAACAGCTCTATTCATAGATCAAAAGAAGCGACACATATTTGCAGTGTACAAAAGGACATCCTACATCAACCTGGACCACATGGACTCAGCACCCAATGCCTCTGTCTCCATCCCCTAGCACCAAGTTACAGAAACTTGCCACGTGCCTGGCTTTTCTTATGTGGGGGCCGGGGTTTTTAACTTAGGTCCTCAAGCTTGCCTCGCTAGCCCTTCGCTGAGCCATCTCCCCAGCCCTGACGTTGTTTTGAAGTGCCTGTTGGATACCTGTTATGGTGGATTGAATGAGAATTAGCTCAGAGGTTCGTATGTTTGCATGCTTGGTCACCGGGTATTGAGCTGTTTAGAAAGGACTGGGAGGTCTGGCCTTGTTGGAGGAGATGCGTCACTGGGAGGGGGCTTTGAGGTTTCAAAAGTCCCTGCCAGGCCCGGTGTGTCTCTTTCTGCCTGCTGCCTGCATGCCACTGTGCTCCCTGCCACGATGACCAGGAACTAACCCTCGGAAACTGCAAGCAAGCCCCCAATTAAATGCTTTCTTTTATAAGTGTCGCCTTGGTCATGGCGTCTCTTCACAGCCACACCACAGTGACGAAGACGCCCATCTCCCTGGGTATTTCTTGCAGAGTAGCCATTGCTCCACCCCTCGGTGAGAGCGCCCTTTACCAGTCTTATTTATCCCACAGTAGCTGCTTTCTGTTAGTTTTAACCATTTCTGTACGTCCTGTTTTTGTGACACCCACTGCCGTTTTCTGTTTTATGGCTTTGATCCCACTGTGTTTTGATGCCGTGTTGACACACACTCTGGCTTAAATTTCATTTCTGTACTTTAATTTGATGTGGATAGTTTGTGCTTCTCAATTTGTCGACTTTTAAAGCTTTCTTACCAAATTTATTTTCTGTTTGTAGGAGGGTGGGGGTTACACTGTCTGGCATGAGGCTAGAGGTCAGAGGATAAGTTATAAGAGTCTCCTACCATGTGGGGACCAGGACTGAACTCAAGTCATCAGGCTTGGTGGCAAGTACCTTTGGCTACTGAGCCATCTCATTGACCCTCAGTTAACCAGCTTCCCGCTCCCCCATCCATCACCCACCACGAAGCAGAGATAACTCACAGCATATTGCTGCCCTTTCTCTACCCAGCCTTTCCTTTCATCATTGGGCTTTCCCCTCCAGTCTAGCTAGGACCTTCAAATCTTTATTTTATATTGTACAACTTTTCTTTCAAGACCCACACAAGCTGTATCCTATTCTGTAACCATTATGACAATATTTTGTTCAACTTCATTCTTAATATTATTCTGGGCAGCCAGGCTCAGCACCCTGTAGACTTGGCTGTTGTGAGTTCTTTGAATTATCTTCTGGTCGGTTGGATTAAGTCTTCAGGTAGATTTTACCAGAGGCTTAGAGCGAGCTGAGCTGTCTGAGCCCTTGTATATTTGAGAATGTATCTCTCTGATAGACGGCTGGCAGCTTGGCTACACACAAAACTCTCGAGTAAAATCGCTTCCCCGGGCACAGTTTTACAACTCATGTTCGGTGGGGCTCACTATTAAAACCAAGCAGATACAAATTAATTCTCTTTTCCTTCCTTTGTGCCATGTGACTTATCTCCCAGCCCCCTTCCTCTGAACTTGGTCTTATGGTCTGCTGGAACCTAGCAGATGAGAATCTGGTCCAAGTTTCATGTCTGTGTGGTCTGACTTTCCAACTGCTTCCACAGACCCCGTGGAACATGGTCCTTGCTGGACCTCCAGCAAGAGACTCATGAGTAGATCTGATCTAAAGCAATGGTCTAGAATCTGGTGTACCCATGCCGGGCAGAGCCTTTGCCACTGTCTGTAGGCCTGGCTGAAACTCTGGGCAGCCCTCTTGAGCTGCTGAGTTAGCTATATGCAGTAGAATCCAGACACCGATGGTTTGGCATGCCCTATCCTTCTCTTACTATGTGACCTTGAACTTCTGATGTCCTTGGGGTACAGGTATGCATCACCAGTTCCAGTTTTAGTTATTCAACACTGGGGGGTGGAGCCCAGGGTCTCATGCATGCTAGCCAGCACTCTACCAACTGAGCTACATCCCAAGTCTTAGATTCTTTTGACCATAAGATGAAGGTGTTGATTGCCAGGTGGCTGTGAGGGTCTCGTCTAATGGTAGGAGCTGGATTCTGAGAGGAAGGGTGGTGTTTTAGAAGCACAGAGGCATGGAGAAGTCAACAAAGGCAGAAAGGAGATGAGGGATAGGCTTGTGCCCTGCACTGTGTGGTCTGAGGAACAACACAGAGGCTGGCTGATCAGGGCCTGGAGGATTCACGCGGGATGGGTGCCTGCCCCACACCAGAAATCAAGCTAGTCCATTGGCACCTGCTCCTTAACCTCTTGCTGTTGTGTGATATTTTGATTGTGTTCTGACTAATAAAGCTTAACCAAATTAACCACTAACTATTTAATTAGCTTAACTAAATTAACCATAGAGGTGTGGAGGACTGTGGACAGAGGAGACAGGAGGTAGCAAGGTGGGTCTGAGACAGGATCTTGATCCTTTTAGAGGAAGTACCGGAAGGCATAGGAGGCAACTGGCAGCTGCTCCCCTGTTTCTCTGACCTTTCAGGCTCCTACCCTGAAATCTGACTCCCGATTCTTGCCAATCACTTTCTGGCCCACCCTGCTGCCCACTCGGCCTTCTTGCTCCTGACTTCTCAATGCCAAGCCCATGCCCCAGCATCATTGAGCTGGAGGTCCCCCCACACCTTCTTCCCTGTCTGTGCCCAACACATCACTGGCTGTCTCTACTCCCTGCCCCCAGTCTCTTTTTCGACTGATTCTAACATACAGGTGTTATTCCTCTCTGTTCCCTCCTCAGATCTCCTCAAACTACTTAGTATTAGACACAGGATTTAGGGGTACAGACCCAAGGCAGGAGACCCTCATACCACAGAGTAGGGCTCCAGGCAAAGCAGCTGCGGGGCACAAGGATCAAGCCCCATCCCAGTACTTCTGGAAAGGGAGTTTATATGATGTTGCCATTTTAAATGACAGTGAACCTTAGAGAGAAATCCTGGGGGCTCAGGGCTCATCCAGCTCGCTGGGATGCTGTGTTCCGACAGCCACCCAGCAGCATCGGCATGCTGTTCTTTCATCTTGCGGGCGGCGGTGGTGCTGATGGCTGTGCAGGGTGGCAAGCCTCCAGGCCAGCTGCAGCCGCAGGCAGCGCATTTCTCTCCAGTATCTCTCCCAGTGCTCGCCCAGTCTCAGCCAACTCTTCCTTCCTCATCCTTGGCTGCTTGTACTCTCTGCTCCTGATCTCCTCGTAGTCCGTGCTCTTGAATTCTAAGCACACCCAGGACGCCAGCTTGTGGCCCAAAGGCTGTCCCAGTGTTCACCTTGCAGATAGCCCCGGCTTTGGAGCCAAGTGTACTTGAGGGAACGTGTTTGTTATTCTTGAGAGCTCCTTGGCCCTGTCAGGACACCTACTTGTCAGAGTCTTCACACCTGGGCTGGTTGACTTTTGTGAACCTAAATGTATCTGGGAAGAGGGAATAGACTCTTTATTAAGAAAATGCCCCCATAAGAATGGCCTATAGGCAAGACTGTGGAGTTATCATCTTGAATAATGATCAGCGTGAGAGGGTCCGGCTCCATGTAAAGGGCCACCATGGACAGGCTGTCTGAGGTGATCTCACACAGGGTGATAAAGCTGCTCTTTTCAGGTCTGCCCCCATGGGAAGGTGAGGTAGGTGGCACTGTGGGACAGTCAGCGCCGGGTGGGTGATTGTTTCTGGTGTACTGAGGCTTCTGCTCTATGAAAGGCGGAGGAGGTAGAAGCAAGGTAGGTGCCCAGGCCTCAGTCCCAAGAGACATGGAGACAGAAAGCTGAAAGCAGCAGGCCCGACCATAGTCACTCAGGATTACTTCCTTTTTTCCCCACAGCTCTGTGTAAGCCACACTCAGTCCCTGTTCGTCCATCATCTCTCTCCCTGCCGTGCTCTCCCAGAGCCCACGCTAAGCACGACTCCCCGACTCCCCGTGGCTCCAGCTTTCTCTCTCTGCTCCCATCCGACACTTCTCTACCCAGAAGCCCATGTGTCGACCAACCTCCCAACCCATGAGAACCTTCCAGACGCTGGTGGCTTTCCCAGAGCTTAAGGAAGCTTATGCTTGAGGGTTGGGGCTTCTCCGGAGCCCCTTCCGGGGCCCCAAGAGCTAAAGCTAATGAGCCCTGTCGATTCCTAAGATTAATGAGGATTAGAAAGAGCAAAGAAAACCTGCCGGGCGCTCAGATCTCACAGCCCACATACAAAGGATCCTTGACAGGGCGCTTCCCAAATTGGACAGCAGCTCCGAAAGTTCCCATGACGTCATTGGCAGTGCACTTGGAAGGTGAAAGACACTCGGAAGGATGGATGACAGAAACTGGTTCTGATGAACTGTCTGGAGGAGAGCCTGGCCCTGTTTTCTATTCAGCTGAGAATATCAGGTCGGGAGGGTGTGGCCCAAAGAGCTTAGGGGACAAAGCCAGAAGACATCAGGGTGAAGTGGGATTTGCCTCAATTCCACACTGCTGTTGTCAGTGGTTTGGCTTTTAAATATGTACAGTTTATCACAACTTGGTTGCCCAGTTTAAGTAAATATTGATTTGCATATTTAAATTGAGTCTGACTATTTCATGCTTTTCTTGTGTGTGCACAGTGTTTGGGTGAGTATGTGTTCGTGTGTGTGTGTTCGTGTGTGTGTGTGTGTGTGTGTGGAGAGGCCAGAAGTCAATGTTAATGGTTTCCTCAGTTGTTCACCTTTAATTTTTGAAGGTCTCTCACTGAACCTAGAGCTCAATGACTCTATTAGACGGGCTTGTCAGTAAAGTTTGGGAACCTTCCTATCTCTGGCAAGCCCCTGGCTTTTCCTCACCCTGACACTGGATTATAGATGTCTGTTCCTGTGCTCAGTTTTGTTTTTTTTTCCCCAAGACAGGGTTTCCCTTTGTAACAGCCCTAGCTGTCCTGGAACTAGCTCTTGTAGACCAGGCTTGCCTTGAACTCACAGAGATCCACCTGCCTCTGCCTCCCGAGTGCTGGGATTAAAGGTGTGTGCCACTAGTGCCTGGCCTGTGCTCAGGTTTTACATGGATGCTGGGGGTATGAACTTGGGTCCTTGTGCTTGCGAGGCAAATGCCCTCCTGATTAAGTCATCTCCTGGCCCTACATGCTTTTCTTAGAAGAGGATGGCATGAAGCTGGGAAGATGGCTCAGTGGGTAAAGGACTGGCTGAACAAATGAGTATATCTCAAACATGAAGGGAATCCGAGGACCAACTCTGAAAGCTGTCCTCTGCCCTCCACGCCTGAGGCATGGTACACCTGAGCACCCATGTGCGTGAATGTGCGAGCACACACGCACACACCCACAAACACGACGTCCCAGATGGTCTGATTTTCACAAACATGATTCCTGATTGTGCTGCCTCCAGGTTTTACTAGGCTTAGGGTCACAGTCTGTGCCCTCAACAGACCAGGTTCAGCCAGCCACCTATCTTTAATAATCCAGTTAAAATAGCCAAATCAACAGTGAAAAACAAAAACAAATAAACAAGCAGAAAAGGAGATTTATTCAATGGGGCCACATTAAGAAAAAGGGTAAGGAGGCCCAGTGAGCCTCCCCCACTGCAGTCTATCCCTGTGAGGCTTGGGCTTAGGTAAAGGCTGGAGTCATTCATAGCTAAGCAGTCCTGGTCAAGAGTGGCCCCGCCCATCTATGGTCCATTACTCCTGGCTTCCCTCTCTAGCAAGCTGGTCTGACACATCTCTTTCACCTCTGGCTGGCTGTTGTGGGAACTCCTTCAGTCAATAGCCTTTAAGATACCAGCCCTGGCCCAGGCTTTAGACTTTCCCCTAGGGATGAAGTTTTTTTTTGTGTGTGTGTGTGTGTTGGGGGTATGCTACTGTTGGGGACCCATGGTTTCAACAATAAAGTCAAAATGAGGGAGTCAAGTGTCCCTGCCAGGTCTGTCAAGAGGGCATCTTCTCTTTCCCTGATCCTTTTTGTCACCTCTTATCCCACCTCCCACTGCTCCCTCCCCCCTCTCTACCTGTAGCTTCTCAGGACAGCTCTCAGTTCTACCTCTTGAGCTCAGCTGCACTTTGGTGACCATATTTTATCCTCTGCCTGGAACCTCTCTTGCTCTTCAGGCCTGAGCTTATGTCTGAAGTACTCTGGTTGTTGACATGAGCCCACAGGGAGACTGAGTTGTTATGAGATAATGCTTTTGTACACTGCAAAGATTTGTCATTCATATTGGTTTAATAAAACACTGATTGGTCAATAGCCTGGCAAGAAGTATAGGCAGGGCAACCAGACTAGGAGAATTCTGGGAAAAGGAAAGGCAGAGTCAGTCACTATCCAGACTCAGAAGAAGCAAGGTGAGAATGCTGATAAAAGGTACCAAGCCATGTGACTAAACATAGACAAGAATTATGGGGTAATTTAAGTTGTAAGAGCTAGGTAATAAGCCTGAGCTAATAAGCCAAACAGTTTATAATTAACATAAGCCTCTATATGTTTCTTTAGGACTGAATGGCTGTGGGACCAGGCCAGACAGAAACTTCCGTCTACACTGAGTGGTGAGTCTATTGGGCTCTTATTGAACGACAGGGCAGGCTGTGTCACAGAGCAGTTGACTCCTGTCTGATCCTCAACCTGGTGAGCTCCAGGTAAGCAGCAGCAGTGGAGAAAGGAGTTGATGTGCTCAGGACTCAGGCCTGAGAGCCATGGAGACTCGGGTGACTGCTTTTCTCCTCTACCTGTGCTCTGCCCTCACATGTTAGCAGAGCAGTTCACATGGCCTTAATTCCATGCAGCGGCATCTCCAGCATGGAGGCTGACTGCACAGCAGGTGAACACCCTGGGCAAACACACGGATGCTTGTAGTTTAAATGGATTTTTTTTTTCTTTCTGGAGGTTTTGCTGGACACATGTCTTGGGTGCCTCAAAGCAGGTAGGATTTCTGTTCTCACTTCTAGAGGAGAGTCACGAAGGAGTCTTGGGGAGGCACACAGAAAGAGGGCTCACCAAAAGGTTAAGATGGGAGGCAGGACTTCATAATTGTCAGACCTCAGTGAAAGTTTTTGGACTTGGTGTTTGAGGGAAACTTTGAGACAGGTTTCCCTTTTTGTAAGACATCAATTAGAAGAGCTTAAAGCCATTAGCCTAGAGGCAGACAGCGGTAATTGGGCACTCTGAGGAGCAATCAGACCCACTTGGTAGCTTGAGGGTCCCTTCTGATAGAGTTCAGAGGAGGAAGCGGGGGAGGAGGTTGGAGTTTATTTTGCTTTGGCTGACAGTTTGCTGTCACAGGGAGTAACCAGCAAGCACCTAATTATAGGACATCACATGGTCCATAAGTACCTTTCCTGGTCTGCCATTCCTGTGGTAGATGGGGCAGGGAAGACAGGGAGTTAGAGCAGCAGTTGTCAACTTGGGGGTCACTACCCCTTGAGGAGGTTGAACAGACTTTTCACAGGGCCTGCATATCAGATGTTTACATTATGATCATAACAATAGCAAAATTGCACTTATGAAGTAGCAATGAAAGTAATTTTATGGCTGAGGGTCACTGTTATAGCATGCCAGGCAGTGGTGGCACATGCCTTTAATCGCAGCACTTGGGAGGCAGAGGCAGGTGGATCTCTGTGAGTTTGAGTCCAGCCTGGTTTACAAGAGCTAGTTCCAGGACAGCTAGGAGGATTACACAGAGAAATTCTGTCTAGAAAATACAACAACAGCAACAACAAGAAGGGTTGGAGAGTTGAGAACCACTGATCTAGAGATGTGTGGTTCTGTAGTTCTGGAAATCAAATTATTGAAGTTGCTAGAATTGTCATAGTTCAACCAAAAATGGAGTTTTTTCAAAATGGCACGTCCCTGGCTGACGCTTGCATGCTACGTTCAACACAGTGTAACTAACTCATCAGCTGGATGTTTCCTTTCTTCTTAGGAAAAAAATGTAGGTAACTGTTAAAGGAAAAAAAACAACAGATAAAAATAAAAAGAGAAAGCCCCTCTGCCAATACCATCTGGGGTGGTTTGAAGGAGAAGGACTCCCATAGGCTTCTATTTGAATATTTGGTTCCCAGTTGGTGGACTGTTGAGGAAGGGTTAGGAGATGTGACTTTGTCAGAAGAGGTGCAGCATGGGTGGGGGTCAGGGGGGCCTTTGAAATTTTAAAAGTCTACATAGGCCTTGTCTCACTCTCTGTGCTAGGCCCTGCCTGCTTGCCTGCCCCCACGCCCCCCACCACAATGATCATGAAGTCACCCTCTGAAGCTGCAAGCAAACCCCAAATTAAATTGGTCAAGGTGTCAGAACAGTAACGAAAACACCATTCCTCTGAGTGCCTTCAGCCTGACATTGGTTAAATGCATAGATGTGTTTATATTTCCCCTTGGATCTTGACTGCATAGTCATTCAGGCCTCCCTAGACATTTTCCATGTATGGAATGATTCAGAACTGTGGGGTTAGCGTTTAGTCTTCTGTACAGATGTGCTGTCAATAACTTTCCCTGTTTAGTCTTCCGTGCAGGTGTGCTGTCAATAACTTTCCCTGGCTTCCAAGGTAACATGTAGAGATTCATTCCTGTTTGGGGCTGTGATAAATAGCACCCTATGCAGTAGATCTTCACACTCATCTCTGATGGAATTAGAGGTTATTCTAGAGCCTGGATTTTCAGGTTGGTGTTCTATAGATTTGGGGAGTGTCCCTTTCCATCTCCAAATGCCATTGTGCTCATCTGCATGAGGGGAGAGATTTAACCTCTGGGACTTGTGTGATCCTCCAGTTCCTGCTGTGAGGACCTGACTTTGCAAACCCCATTTTAAAGAAGGGGCTTCATCTTAAGCCATATACTGAGCTGGGGGTGTGTGGCTGAGCTCAGCTCCACAAATGTGCTGCCACAGCAGAAATTTGAACCGATACCCTAAAAATGCCCAATTAAGAAGATAGGGAGCAGGGCCATAAAATATAATGAGGTCCAGATATTCTTGGGAGACATCCTATCCTTGAAGATACCTCGTCAGTAATTTATGACTCTTTGTTAGGTTTTTGTGCCCAAAAACTGACCAATGGTTTCAAAAACTACCCTATCCT
The DNA here is from genome assembly GCF_950005125.1 of Chionomys nivalis. Lineage (NCBI taxonomy): Eukaryota > Metazoa > Chordata > Mammalia > Rodentia > Cricetidae > Chionomys > Chionomys nivalis. The sequence goes on along the minus strand of NC_080096.1, from coordinate 21,307,406 downwards.
ATGTACTCCTTACGCAATCCCTGGATATCAGGACATGAACTCCCCTCATTAAGGCATTTCCCCTTTAAAAGTTCTGCCCTCCCAGGGCTCTCTGTCACACTTTCTGCACCTACCACACTGGGGTGCTGGAAAGGTGTTGGTCCAAACTTGAATTTGAATATTATTTTTTTTTAAAAAAACAACCTTGTATAATTTACATTGGAAATCTAGCTCCATAAATTCATTTGGGGACCAGAAACTTGGGCATAACACAGCTTCCTGTTGAGTTCAAATAACCAAGGAAGCAGAGACCCATTGAGCCAACATCCTCCCCCGTCCTTAACATGCTGCAGTGGGAGCTGTTCATTAGAAGGGCAGGCCCCAGGGAGAAGTGGAAGGTGAGCCAGGTGGGTGTCCAGGATCTTGTTCCTTCCCTATTATCCCTCTAGATGACCCAGACGCATGTGAGACCCCTTGAGCCTCTTGCTCCCTTCTCGGGGAACCCTATTGCTGCGACCCCACTGGCCACCATGAGATCCTGCTGCACTCTGGTATGACAGACCTTACATGAAGGGGAAAGACCAGGGACCCAGGGATGAGAGCCTGCCTCTGTGGTTGGCTCTGTTATGATCCCACTGAATTTCTGTGACGTCACTCTACCTGTGCAGATGTGGCACGGCTGTGTTTCTTCTGTTTCTTCCAGACATATAGCAGAACTACACTTCCCAGTCTCCTCTGCAGCAGCTGGGACCAGGTGACTATGTTCAAGCCAATAGTGTGTGAGCAGAAGTGAGGCAGCCACTCACTTCAGGCTTGAGGATTTCTCTTGCACCCCTTACCTTTTGCCAGCTTGATGCAGACAATGTGATCAGTTCTCTGTGTCTGGCAAAGGGACTGTCTCCCACATAGCAGCCTGCAATGTCAAAGAATGCAAAGAAGGCCACAGAGAGCAGTCTGGAAGGATGGGGAACATGTGTCCAATGGTGGCTTCCTCCCCAAGCACCTGACTCAGGCCTAATCTGGTTGCTGGTACCATCCAGCCAAGAAACCACTTTGGAGTTGCCACGTGGAAGCCACTGCTTGTGGCAGGTGAGTTGTTAGCAGCTAGCTAAACCAGACTTGGCCAGAACTCAAAGGAGCTTGATTCAGTCCCCCATCTTCCATATGGTACACACGACTGCCCTTCTGCCCCCCCCCCGGCTGTGGCCTTGGGAGAAGAAGTGCCCCTGTTTTCCCAGAGCAGTGACAGAGTAAACTCAGGCCTTTGGGTCTGATTTCCCCCAAACAAACAGAGTCTGGAGGTTCTTAGAGTCCTGACCAGGATGGTCCTGGTTCCTTCCAGATAAGGAAGAAGTAAGAAGTGGGCAGGCTAGAGCAGGGCAGGCTGGGACTGAGGTTTTCAGGCGAGGCTGTGGCTTCCGTCTGCTACGGTTTCTCCCTGTGTCCAGCGCAACTGACACAAGAGGACCTAACTATGAGCAGAGCCTTAAGACCAAAGCCCCAATCCTAACAGCCTGCAAAGGCTGGGCTCAACCACATATCCCAATATACAGCCAAAGAGAAGAGCTAAGAGAAGCAGGAGAGCACATGTCACCTGTGTGGGGAAGACAGACAAAGGGTCCTGGAACCTCGCCTCCACCCTTGGGTTACCAAAACGAGCTTTAGGTTTAAGCAGAGAAAGTGCTGGGGCAAGAGGCAAGAATCATGCACAATTCTTCAGTCCTGCCTGACACAAGGCCTAGTTGATCCCTGTCCAAGTTCTGGCTCTGCAAGGTGGTGTGAAGAAGCCCTTATAGCTTGAGGGACAGCTGGCCACCTCTCAGGAGACTGTTTCCCTGCTGTCAGGAACAATTTGCCCTCCTATGTGTGTAATTTTTCCTCTGGGACTTTGCTGTTCCTACAATCCGGGGTGACTGCAAGTTTAGGGCTATGATTTATCTATCCCTCCAGGCCTTAAGGGGTCAGGTAAGCAGATACCCCAGAAGTGATAAACTTGCCTGAATGGAGTCAAGCAGGAAGTGTGGGCCAACGCAAAGGAGAAAGAGAAACAGAGGCAGAGATACCAGGCTTTTGAACCCTGCCTCACGGGCATAAGTGAGGAATCTGAGCAAAAGCAGCTTCTACATTGTGCCTACTGTCCACAGTGGGATTATATTCCAGAGGGTCGTAGAGTCCCAGACCTGCAGTGTGGTGCTGACTGCAGCCATTTCCAGCTCCCAGGAAGCCGGGGCAATGACCCAGTTTTTGTACTAGTCAAAGAGCCCGACAGTCCCCAGAACTTTTCCAGAATCTACCTTCTGGGAGTCACCAGGTCCTGATGATTTAATAATGGAGCAAATGAGAACCCTGGTTCCCTGGGGAGACAGCTGAGCTAATCTGAAACAGGAGTGGAGAAAGTTGGCCTGGTTTGGGCTGGTTATGTGGGGCTGGCCTTTGGGGACTGCTCCTTCAAGGGAGGGGGTCAGCAGGATTTGAAGTAGCTAATCCAAAGTGGGGGAGGTCGGGGTGTTGCCTGCACTTTCAGGCTGGGCAGGGATGAATGGAAAGGTTGGAAAAGGAGGGCAGAAACTCTGGCGTTTGCATGTGTCCATCTGTGTAAGGTCCCCATGGGAGGGAGAGCCTAGGTTACTGAAGTTCTGTCTTCTCCAATCTGAGCCCAGTTCCCTCAGGACTTAGTGGGCATGGCCGGGAGTTTGTGTTTGTGTTCAGTATTTCAAACATGGATGCTTTCCCTTCATTGGTGTGCTGGGGGAGGGCAAAGGCAGATAAACTCTATGCTCACTTTTCACTGCCTGAAATCAGAAGCCGGCTATGCTGGCCGCTTGCCCATGGCAGCTGGAAGGAGCCTCCGAGGGGCCAAACACCTGCAAGGCTTGAGATCCTTTGTCTTAGGATACAGACCGCCCTCCTCAGGGCCAGCTGGGTGTGGTTGCACACTGCACCCAGGATACTGACAACTTCCCTGTGTTCACTTTTGCGTGGGACACACTCGCTCCAGTCTGTTTGTACCTGCTGGGATCTGGGCCTGTCTGGCCAGCGCTAATCTGAAACTCAGCCTTCCTATTCTGTCTACCTGGAGGGACTATCAGATGTCACCTCCTGTCAGTGTCTTCCCTGAGCCCATCCTGGAGCTCATAGCCTGTACCGCAGCATTCCCAGAACAAGTTCATCCGCCATCCAATTATTTATTATTGGGGGTGGGAGCGAGTGCCATAGCATGTGTGTGGTGATTAGAGGTGGGGCCATTGAGATGGCTCCATAGAGGTGACTCTCTTCTCCCACCTTCCGGTGGGCTCCAGAAACTGAACTTAGGTTGCCGGGGTTCACATAGCAAGTATCTTTACCTGATGAGCCATTTCGCTGGATCCTTTCTGGTGCCCTTGTTTTTCTTATCTCAGAGAATCCCTCTCTGTCCCTACAGCACACAGTGGTCATTGTCCATCCCTGCCCCTGAAGAGTCCCAATGATGTCACCCCGTGTGGCTTTGTCTGTAGCCCTATTTTCCCCATGATGGCCTTGGTTGCAATGGTTCTCTCTTCTTCCCTCCCAACCCAGCACACCGACTCCCTGGGACTGAGGTCTGTTTGTCCCTAGCTGCACCACCAGGCTAGCACACAGTAGGGCTCCGTGGGACTTGCTGCACTGAATGAGGGTAAAGGTGGATGTTTCCAGCATCCAAAGAAGCTCTTTCCTTAGAATATTCTGGAATTGTTTTCTGCCCCTTTGGCACAATCACCTCCCTCCCTCTGGTTATTCAGGAGGCCTTATTTACGTATCAAGAGAAAACCAGAGCCAGCCATTCCCCTGTGACATTTTCTGGCTCCTTCCTGAGTTCCTAATAACAGCCACATTTTAGGGTCTGGAGAAGACGAGACAACTGGGTAAATCACAGTTTTTAAAAATGGGCCAAACATGGATTTACACAATAGCCTGTGACAAACGTGTCTTCGGGGGATGAGCTGGCAGCAAACATCCATTTTTCCAAAGGGCGTCACAGCCCTGGGAAAAATAATGAGGGCTGTTTAAGAGTCTAATCACTCCCCAGTGCTGACAGGCTGGAGAGCGAGAACCGCTTGTCTGTGCTCATGTGCACCCTACGGTTCTATGCTCGGTCCCAGATAAGCATCCTGCTCCCAGGAGTGGCCTTGCATGTCCGTTTTTTCTCCTCCTGCTTTTTGCCTCCCCCTGTCCATACTCAGGGGGTGCAGGGCACCAGAAGCTCCTGGGAGCCTAAGGCCTCAGGAGCTCTAAATAACCTTTCTTACTGCCCCAGTGCCCGAGCCAGCAGGAGATGGTCAGTTACTAGCCATCACCCTTGAGTCTCTGTGCACATCTAGTTTGTTGTTGTTGTTCCTTCCTTCTCCCACCTGGTTGTAAGTCCATCTTCTCTGCCTCAATCATGGGCCAACCACCAGAAGAGCATGCGAGCCTTGTACCTGCACCCAAGTGTCCACCATCCTGTCTCCATCCTGCGATGGTTCATCCCCAGTGCTAAATTGGACTAGGAGTCCCCTGGAAGACTCACCTTTATCTGCATCTGTGAGGCCATTTCCAGAAAGGTTAACTGAGGAGAGAAGACTTTCCCTGAAGGTGGGCTACACCATCCTCTGGGGTGAAGCCCTAGAGTGATGAAAACCAAGGAGTTGAGAGGAGAGGACCATTGTGAGCAAGAGACATTGGAATGGGCCCCCTTGAGGAAGCCCGGGAGAGTCTGGGTGACAAGCTGGAAGGACAGAACACCCAGAAGGGAGGGGCAGCCACATTCACTGTTCTTAGATCTGCAGGCCTCTGGGTTAGAATTCTCCAGAAGAAGGTTTTCAAGGTGTTCCTGGGGCAGTCCCCTCTGCCACAGGTGGAATTGCCTTCAGGGACAAGGGAGGGTGGCTCCTTGGTAAGAGTGCTGAGTGGGAAGGAGCAGAAATTCCTGGGACTTCCTGCTCACTTGGTTTTGAGAATCCCAGGTAAGCCTGAGGCACATGTGCAGTGAGGGGACCTAGGCCTCACAGGTGGCCCTGATAGTCATTAGACTGCATCCCACCTAGGGACATACCCTACCAGCCCTAGTGACACAATGCTTCATCAATCCAGACCTGCTGAGTAGCAGTCTGGGAAAGAAAGGTCCTCCTCTCTTATATGCCCCAACACCCTTTCCTATAATGAGGCCTCAGAAGCGAACGTCATAGGAGCACAAATGTCATTATCAGCTCAGTGACCCCAGGATGATTTGGGGAGTCATGTCTGTCTGGGTGGAGCCATGCCTGTCTCTACATACATAACTCTCAATAGAAAAATAGCTGGTGTTAGGGAGAGGGTGTTTCTGAGAGGTGAGGAGAGTTAGAGCCTGAAGGACTACCCTGTGTTTGCAGGCCCAGTGAACTGTCACTGTCCCATCCTGTGCGTGTTACCACCTCCTTCGTCTGCAGTGGGAGCCACAGACACTTTGGTAGTCTCCTACATTGTAACTTGAGGGTCAGGCTTGTCGGGGTTTCCGTCCTGCCCAGTTCCCACAGCCAGCAAGCCCCAGCTGCCCAGCTAGCTTAGCTCCGAAATAATCACACAGAAAGTCTGCATTAATTATAAACTGATTGGCCCATTAGCTCAGGCTTCTTATTAGCTCTTGTAGCTTATATTAACCCATTATTCTGATCTATGTTAGCCACGTGACTCAGTACCTTTTTTCAGCGGGGCAGGTCATATCCTGCTTCTTCCGTGTCTGGGCAGGACTGGGGAGGAATGAACTTCCTCCTTCCTAGAATTCTCCTGTTCTCATCACCCCACCTCTACTTCCTGTCTGGTTGTCCCGCCTATACTTCCTACCTGGCCAATTAGCGTTTATTTAAAACATAATTGACAGAATACAGACAATTATCCCACACCACTACACCCCTGAGTTGCACCAGGCAGAAAACAGCTGATGGGAAAGGTGTCTCATGCTGAGTTGGGGAAGAAGGGGTGCCTCTTGCAGGCTGAGGCAGCGGGGCTGGCACCCCCTCTGCATGGAGAGCTCCAAGGAAGATAAGAAAGGCTTATCCGTCTCTCTCCTGTCAGCGGCCCACAGCAAGCATGGCTCCCACTCCACTCAAACACTGCCTGTTTATCTCAAGAAGGGTCCCTGGTTTCATGTCTCTCTTTTTCTTCCGGTTCTCTTCGCTCTGCTGTCACCTGCATACAGAGTAGCACAGTGTGGCGAGGGACTCGGGACTGAATGGGAAGCAGCCTTTTTAACGGGCTCAGTGAAGCTCCATTGCCTTAGAACCTAGCTTGCAATGTTGAAGGCAGGAGGCACTGGGGTCTTGCTGAGCCAGAGGAGGCACAGATGAAGGGAGCGGAGCTGGTGAAGGGCACAGGTCAGGTGGGGTCCTCTGAGTCTTCAGGGTTAGGGTAGGGAGGGGAGGTGACATCTGTCCTCACATGAGTAAAGGAGGCCGCTGTGAAGAGGCTTTACCTGGGCTCTGTCACACACTTGACCCCATGGGTGAAATTCTAGAGGGCCAGAGGGGACAACTTGACCAGACAGTGGCCCTCTAGACATCACCCTGGGACCCATCGGCCCTGAGCTGCCGCTTAGACTAGCCTCTTGGTCCTCCTGGTCAGGTCTGGGTAGCTGAAGAGACCTGAGGGTGGATGCTGTCTTCTACACCTGTGCCTCAGGCCAGGGGACCACTGAGGGGCAGCATTTACAGTAGAGTCACTGAACCTGCCTGCCACGTGGTGTCATTTCAGATCCAGTCTCTCTCTCTCTCTCTCTCTCTCTCTCTCTCTCTCTCTCTCTCCTCTCTCTTCCTCTCTCTCTCTAAAAGTGTATACACATTTGGCTCCAGGTGGGGACCAACTTAGAGGTCAGCCAGAGAGACCAGTGGCTCTTCCAGTGTCATGGTCACAGCACCTGCATTCAGGCCCTGAGCCCAGGTGGCCTCACAGAGACTCCAGTGTTTGTCAGGGAGCCCAGGGCGGGGGGTGGGAGGCAGGGGCAGAAGGGTGTCGGTAATGCCTATTCCAGCAGGGCTCTCCCGCTGCAGCAGCACAGGGTGTAGCAGTGACTGACTCAGAGGCCCCACTTCCATGGAGAGTCTCCTCTGGTCGCTTCCCTCCTGGGGGAGTACTTCAGCCCCTGCCTCCCCACCAGGTTCCCCTCCATCCCTCCCTTGTTCCCAGGAAGTATCCAGAACCTGGATGACCTTGGGGAGGGGACGGTCAAGGCCCTTTGAGAATGCCGGGGCTCTGTTTCTGGGTCAGGGACTTGGGCTCATCCGTGGAACAGAACACAGAGCAAGTTCTGCTTTGGCTTCGCGTAAGCAAATGACTGTTCATCATTATTGGTGACAGTTACTTTACCTCTCCCACTGTCCCCTGGCAGGGAGCCTCCTGGGAAACTTGACAGGCTCAGCAGAAGAAGAATGAAGCCTGTGGGCTGGGTCCAGACTTGCAGTCAGGCCCAGCTCCCTGATCCGAACCCTGGCTTTCCCAGTATCAGTGCCCCCGTCTGAAAATGGCCCTAACATCCCCGCCACATGGTAAAAGTATGGCCAGAGCGCCTTCTTTTCCCCTTGTCCCCTGTGTATCCCATGGACTGGCCTCCTGATGGCAGCAGTTCAGTAAAGAGAGTGGGCTGCAATGCAGGCACCTTTTGGGGGTGCAGCGCCCTCCTCAACCTGAGCCCTGGCTTCTGGAGGCTCAGAGGAGGCTGGTATTGGTTCCCAGATCTTCTCTGTAGAGTCAGGGGCTGCCCGAGCTCACTGGAGGCTTCTCTTTCGGATCAGGTAATGTCAAGTGAGTGCTCCATGGGGGAGGATCTGAGTTTTAAGAGGACCTCGGTCCACTTAAGAAGACCCTGAATCTCATCCAATGCCAGGGAAAGCTGTGGGGAGGACGGAGACTGCCTGGTGTCAGTCCGTTTTCCCTCCACTCTGACAAAATGTCCAGCCAAAGCAGTTTGTTTGAGTTTGTGGTTTGAAGGCACAGTCTGTCATAGCAGGAGAGACACGGAGCATGAGATCGCTGGTCGTGAGTGCTGGAGGGACAGTGCTTGTGCCTCAGTGACACAGGCTTGGGTCTGATCTGCTGCGCCATGGCCATGCAGTTGTGCGACCTTGGGTGGATCCCATGACTTCTCTGAGCCTCTATTTCTTCCCTGTAAAAAGCTGCATTTGAATCCATTCGTTTTACTCTAATATATTCTATCATGATGCTTCATCTTCATTACCAACCTGACCGGTGATTGAATGGTTGTTTAGAATCACCATGAAAACACATCTCTGGTTGTATCTATAGGGAATTTCCAAAAGACTTAACTGAGGAGGGAAGGTCCACTCTGAAAGTGGGTGGCATCATTCAACGCTGAGGGTGGCTGAGGTCCTAGACTGAGTGAAAAGGGAAAGATGAACCGAGCCCTGTCAGTCACCTGTGTTTTGTGACATCAGATGCTGCATGACCAGCTGCCTCAAGCTCCTGCCACCGCAGCTCCTGTGCCCTGACGGCTCATACTCTCAGACTGTGAGCCAGGACAAACCCTTCCTACCCAGGTTGTTTTCGTCAAGTGGTTTGTAACAGCACTTAGAGAAAAAAGAATACACTGACCCAGGGAGAAAGAAGCCTGTCACCTCTGGAGACTGGACTGTGTGTGCTTCAGGCAGGTGCCACTAATGGATACAGGCAGCTTCTGGCCTGACCTGACTAGCAAGGAACCCCACAGTCCGGAGTGTGCTGGTCTCACATCAAGTCTGCCCTGCTTTCTCTCGGTTTCTCTTCCCCTCTCTCCTGTATTTGCCTGAGCTGACTTCATCTCTAGACAGTCTCCCCCTTCGCTGGCCACCGGTGAGTCTGGCTTTGCATCCTCACAGCTCAGCAACTACAAAGGAAGGAGGCAGTGTCTTTAGAGGGCAAATGGAAATTCTAAATGAACCTAAATCAAGGTTCATCTCTAAGTCAGCCAATCACTTACTCTCTGTGTCTAGAGCTGTGTGCATGGTTGATACTCTGGGATGAAACCCCACTAAGTTGCTGGAAACTGACCTACCAGAGAGCAAAGAAGGTACTCAGTGATAACTGGCTTGCCAACACCTGGCTCTGAACCTTTCTGAAGCGTCTGGTCACAGGGCCCTTGTCTCAGCAGGTCAGATTTCCCCTCCTTAGAGGGAGTTGAGTCCCCTGATAAAGCAGCTGTACCTCAATGGGAACACACCAGGCATCACCACAGAGGACAGGGTAGTACTAGGAAGGATGGAGACATGCAGGGAAGAGTCATCTAGGCCTTTAAGAAACGTGTTTTACCCTGAACTCAGGGTACAAAGAAGCCGCAGCCTCAGCGGTAAGCAGAAGCAACAGTGCTCATGGGTGGCTTGGCCTTCCTGAATGACATTCTACAGAGGAGACTCAGGCAGCTGAAACCACTTTCCATTTAATCTAACTCTCAGAAGTTCACAGGGAGTTGGACTGTGAGCAGCAAGCCCCAGTGGAGGAGACCCTTTCAGCAGGAGAGGAAAGAAGGTGGCATCAGCATCCACATCAGCATCAGCATCAACATCAGCAGTATCCACATTAGCATCAGCATCCACATCAGCGTCCACATCAGCATCTGCATCAGCATCCACATCAGCATCAGCATCCGCATCAGCATCACCTGATGCATACACCGGTCCAGCAGGCACAGCACCTACTATAAGCTCAGTCCTAGTGTGGCCCAGCCTCCTTGGTAAGGAGGAGATCCTCAACCTGCCACCTCAAGTTCAGGCCTCAAGGACCTTCTCCCTCCCCATCTCTCACCCAGAGGGGTTCTATCTCAAAACTCACACCTTCCAAAACTCAAAGTCACTGCTAAGTCTGTTCCTATCACATACAAGGCAGGGCTTATACATGGCTCAGAGGATAAGAGGACCTGGGTTTGATTGCCAGCACCCATATGACAGCTCATATAACAGTCTCTAACCCTAGTTCCAGGTAATTCGGTACCCTCTCTGGCCTCCATAGACACTACATGCACATGGTGGACATGTTTTACATGTCAGTAAAACATCCATACCTACAAAAACATGAACTAAAATAAATTCTCCATTTTTTTTTAAAGAAAAGAAGCTGTCACTGAGTCAGGTATGGTGGCATACAAGTCTGTAATCTTAGCACTTGAAAGTAGAGGGAGGAGGATCAATAATTCAAGGTTATCCTCTGAGTTTGAAGCCAACTTGAGATACATATGACCATATCTCTCAAAAGACACGGAAAAGAAGAGAGGGAGGGAGGGAGAGAGAGAACATCAAAATGAACAGGGCAAACAGAAACCCACAGATGGATAGACCACAGCTTGCCCTACCTGCTGCCAGTCTTCAGCATGGTCCCTCTGGTCTGGAGGATCCAGCAGTGAGCATTGCCTTGGTTCTGATTGGAACCATGGCTCCGGGAGCCCAGGGAGAAAACCCCACAGACTCCAGATGAAACGAGAAAGGCATTGTATCTGTCAGCGTGATGTTACCAGCGACTCCTAGAAAGGCCTTTTACTACAGAATCGTGGAGTTCTTTCTGTTGGCTCAATTTTCCTTCCTCTCCTGGAAGGATTGTGACAGCAGAGTGGTGTGGCCGCAGTGGCCCTCTCGGCTGTGATTGAAGTTGTCATAACTTCAGGGCTTCTCAAGTGCTCTCCGTGCAAGGTAGCAGGCAGCGCGCAGGAACTATCTGACTTGGTTACACAAGAGACCTTTGTTCCTGAAGCCCCCTGTCTCCACACCCTAGAATGCTGGGTCGCCCTGGATCTCATTTAGGAAGCCTTGGCCTTTATAACTCTGGGCCATTTGTTAGGGAATGGTCACAGCACAGTCTGGGCTCTTCTGAACTAGCTTCACAAGTTGGGAGCTACGTGCCACCATATTGTTCCTGTCATGTGGAGAGGGCAAGCTCCCTACTGAGGTTGGTGACACCAGAGCTTCTGACTGAAGACCACCCAGCAGGACAGGGGACATCATGTCCTAGGTCCCCAGGGCTTATCCCTCTGTTGTTGTTCTCAGATAAAGTCACTTTCTTAAAAAGCTTTGGGCCTCAGAGATCTTACAACAGGTAAAGGCTCTTGCTACATAGTCTGAGGACCAAAGTTTCATCCCTGGGACACATGCAGTGGAAGGGGAGAACTGACCCTGCAAGTTGTTCCCTGACCTCCACACATACACCATGGTGAATACATGTAACCCCCCTCTGACACAAAATAAGTAACTATATTTAAATCCTGTTCTTAAAAAAAAAGCCTCTTGTGCTGGAGAGATGGCTCAGTGGTTAAGAGCACTGGCTGCTCTTGCATTGGGTTCAATTCCCAGCACCCACGTGGCAGCTCACAACTGTAACTCCAGTTCCAGGGGCTCTGACACCTTCTGTTGGTCTCTACAGGCACCAGGTTCACACATGGTACATAGACATACACACTGGCAAGAAGCCCATGCACATAAAGTTGATTTATGGGAAAGAAAGCCTTTTCACACACATCTTCACTGCAGAATTTACATGTGGGGATGGATGGCCACATCTTCACTGTAGAGTGTACATATGGGGACTGATGGCTGGAATGTTAGGGTGAGTCTCCCCGGTATGTCTTTTCAGCCTCTGTGTGGGTGGCAGATGACGGTCTCCCCTGAATCCTCAGATTGGCAGTAGATGCAGTGGTCATGTGACTGCTGGGAAGGCTGACGTAGCTCCAGTGTTTTATATGAGAGGGTTCCTACTTCCAGCCAGGCCATCCAGTCTTGTCACCTATCCAGCAAGCCCCTACTTATCAGATGAAGACCAGGCACCTGGTGGGGCTTTCAAGGTCCCGTGAGACCAACCACATTTATTCGTTCTGGGATGTGAAACCGCGCTGGACACTGCCCAGGGCTGCAGGCTGAGTCCTGCTGCTGGCGCACTGCATGGGTGGGCCCCCCGCAGTGCTGCACTGTGAGCCTGAGTTGCAGCTGCTGCATCTGGAGTAGTGAGTCTGTGAGGAGTGCGACAGTCTCTCCATGAAGCTTTTCTGCTTCAACCTGCCCTCACTGAGAGACTTTCTCGGGGAAGGAGACACTATCTTTCTTTGAAAGTTTGGAGCTGTAGTGGGCGTTGCCATTTCTTTCTCCGCTGGTGCCTGGTTGGAGCCCAGGGGTAATGAGTGCTGAGGCTGGCCGGGGAATGAAGCCATTAGAGGGCGACATTGGACCAGCAAAGCCCTGTCTAGGACGCAGCAGCTTGTGCGGGAGTTTCTGGACCCCATTACCGTCCCACCTACCACTTGCACCCCTGTCGCGACTTTGAGACCTAGAAAACCCTACAAAGTCAGGGGCAGCAACAGGAAGATGGACTCGGTGTGGCTTCCCAAGTTGTCTGTCTTGTTATTTTTGGCCTTTTCTTTGTTCTTACGGAGGGAATGAATCGACTTCTGATCTTTCCTGCCCACGTTGGTCACTCACAGACTTTCTTAATAACTACTGATAAGAATCTGGGGGCAATCAGTGTATTTTTAAAACCTCACCTAGGACAAGCTACAACCTAGGAGAAAATAACTATTTATTTAATAAATTGCATATATTAAGTATCTAAAAATATATAAAGAGCCCTCTAAAGATAATAATAATAATATAAAAAGTTTGCTAAAAGACTTTTTCTTTGAATACACACTTCATCAAGGAAGAAAGATGGTACCAAGAAACACTCAGCATCTTTAGCCGTGTTTTGAAATGCAAAATAAAACCACAGTATATGCCACTTTATCCCCTAGAAAGCAGCCCGGGGCACAGAAAAAAATGACAGTGGGCAAAAGAGGAGAAGAGATTGAATGGGAGCAGAAGGAACTATTGGGGTGGGTACATTTGCTATCCTAGTAGCTATGATGATTTCATGGCTGTACACGTTTGTCAAAGTCAACAGCTGGTAGGTTAAATATGTACAGTTTATTGTATGCTCACAATAAGGTAATAAAGCTGCTTAAAATGTTGCCACCTCTAGGATTATTGTATGTATCTTGCTGTGTGCCACAAGGATTGTCCTCGCCCCTCTCTGCACCAGGACTCTGCTATACAACTTCTCAGCCCTGTGGGAAGATGGCTGGTTTCATCCTTGAATGGATTCACAAGGCTCCCCAGAAGGCTTGAGCTGGGAGCGGCTGTGTTGCCACTGTGGGGCTGGTGGGTTGGCTGGCTTGTGCATCTCTGCTAACACTTCAAGAACATGCCTTTCCCAGCCTCCTGGAGGACAAGAGATGCTAAGAATAGAGCCAAGTAAAGTGGTCACCTATGCTAAAGTGGTCACCATTGCAGCCAGGTCAGCCATAAAACACAGAAGGCTCAGGGCATGTGTGTCCAGCCAAGATCAGCAGAGCTGCCCAGCTAACTTACAGCTGACCCCAGAGAAACAAGCAATAAATATTTTGAGGTCAGCCGGTGGACTTCTCTGAGATTGGCTAGGAGGTCTGATTATAGTAAAAAAACAAACAGACAAAACCAGGATGAGCTACACAGAAAGGCTTCCTAGAAGAGGTAAAATCCGCTGGTTTTTGTTTTAGAAACTGCTCAGGCTGGCCTAGAACTCACTCTGTAGACCACGTTGGTCTAGAACTTGCGGTGATCCTCTTGCCTATGCTTCTGAACTCCTGGGAAGACAGGCCTGAGCCACCACACCATGCTGTCCACTGGGTTTTAATGGTAAGAGTGAGCCAGCCTGAAGAACAGCATGGGAATGCAAGAGAGCAGACCTGAGGGGCTCAGTTTCAGAAGCTCAACCCATCCTCCATTGTTGGTGGAGTCTAGGGTAGGATAGTGAAGGAGAGAAAATGCTGCCCACACCTCTGCACCTGGATACTAGTCAGGCTGATAGATTGACGATGCTGGGGACCAGCAGGTTTCAGTGAGGTTGACCTCCCTAGATGACTAGGCGATGGTATCAGCCAGGGTGGATGCTGGGTTGACACGCAGCTGAGTGAGGTTGATGTTCTGAGTTCCACCCACATGCAAACCTCAAGAGAGTTATTTGAAAGATGACCCCAGAAAGTAGCCACCATAACCAATGCTTCCTTTCCATTCCAGAATGTTCCTCCTCTTAAGACTCTGCCCCAGCTGGGCCACAGATTCCTTGACCAGGCCCCCTTTATCCTTCACTGTGGCCAATTAATTTAAAATGTTCATCCATGTGTAATGATTTGCAAACACACACACACACGGAACAATATCTTCTCATTCTCCAAGCACAGGGGGTGAGAAGTTCCTAGGCAGCTTGCAAGGTTATTGTACCCACAAGCTCCCCAGGCTTCCTCCTGCATTATTATGAGTTGATTACATGATGTCTAATGCATCTCTGTGTAGTAAAACTACATTTAATTAACATTATGGCCTGATTTAGGGCGAATGATGTGTGTGCATGACATCAAGAAGGAGACACAGCAAGAAGGTGCCATTGACACCAGAGAACAGTAGGGTCTTTTACGGCCATGCCTGCCTCTGGGCTTCTCTGTCTACTCCCACGAGTCTGGAAGACCCTACTGACACCTGCTGTGTTCTTGCTGCTGCTGGCTAAAACCCTGGGGGTTCAACTTGGGGGTGATTTTGTGGAGGGAAGGAACCCAGCCTCCCTTTGCAGACTCTCCTGTGGATCTATTTCCTCTTTCCTTTTCCCCTGTTCCAGTCTGAAGCCTCAGCAGACACTGCCCTTCTCAGTCTTTCCCCCACCTCCCCAAGCTCACTGCATCCCCGTCAAAAGTAAGTCCCTCAGAGCAACAAGTGGCGGATGGTATCCTGTGTTGATGTTCCCATCTGGAAACAGGCTCCATGTGTGAAAAATCTCCAGAGATGGGCGTGTCCTCCGCTCTGCCTTCTTCATCTTTACTCTCCTTCTCCATTCTGTCAAAGACAGGGTTTTTGTCACTGCGATGAAACACTGTGACCAAAAGCAAGTTGGGGAGAAAGGGTTTATTTGGCTATGTTTCCCCATCACTGTTCATCATCAAAGGAAGTCAGGGCAGGAACTCAAGCAGGGCAGGAACCTGGAGGCATGAGCTGATGTAGAGGCCATGAAGGGGTACGTGCTTACTGGCTTGCTCCTCATGGCTTGCTCAGCCAGCTTTCTTGTAGAATCCAGCATCACCAGCCCAGGGATGGCACCACCACATTGGGCTGGGACTCCCATGTCGATCACTAGTTAAGGAAGTGCTTTACAGTTTTGCCTACAGCCTGGTGTTATGGGAACATTTTCTCCACTGGGGTTCCTTCCTCTCAGATAGTTCTAGCCTGTGCCAAGTTGGCACAAAATTAGCCAGCACAACTTTAGCTGTTAAACATGCAGTCGGGCATCACAATCATAGGGTTAGGATTTGGAGGACATCAACCATCAGCTAGCTCAGACATCCATCCAGTATCCCAGTCTCTCAAATATGCAGAGGCAAAATCTTCCAGATGGAGGAAACAGCAGGTATGCGGGCCCTGAGGTGGGGGTCACTTGGTGAGTTTGAGGAGCAATAAAACCTTTGGCTTTCTGGGACATCATAGAGACCTTAAGAGCATGATGGGAAGGAGGAAAGGGTTGCCTTGCGCAGGGGCAAACAACTGAAGAGTAGTTGCTAGGTACGATGAATGCTCTATTTAAGCACAAATGTGTTCGATTCAGCACCTGATGTGATCAGAGGGATCCAGGCACTGTGAGAGAGGGCCGAGGTGTGGACACACTGACATAAAGCTAGGTCCTTGGAGGCAGATGAAAGTCCCAGGTTCTTCCCCGGATAAGGAGTCACTTTGCCTTTCCAGGGGCTGTCAACAGTAAGGACTTGACTATGTATAAAGGTCCTGGATGAGCAGGAGGATGAGTGTCAGGCCACCTTAGGGCCTGTGTAGGACTCAGAGAGCTTCTGAGAACTCTTGTCCTAGTAAGTGTCCACCGACTACCCTAGTAAGTGCCTACTATGTGCACCAAACTCACAGTGCTTCATTCACTGAGCACCTACTGTGTATAGCCAACTCACGTGGTCATTTATTCCGAGTACGCGTTATGTGCAGTTCGCTTGCATAGGCATTTATTTTCTGCGTGCTTACTGTGTGCAGTCAGTACATAAGCATTCACGGAGAGCCTGCAGTTTGTAGCCATCTTACTCAGTCCCTCACTCACAGAGTAAGAGGACAGCTGCAATTGGGACAAATATGGTCCCTGACCCATGACCTGTTGGTCCGGTGAAGAAGATGTTGGGCAGCGACTAACGGTAAAATGTAACATGAAATCCTGATGCAGTGAGGTTTGCGCCATGCAGAAAACCAAGCACTTCCTGTGCAATGCTGGAGACCTGAGCTCACTCCCTGGAGCCCACGCAAGGATGGAAAGAGAGACTCTACACAGTTGACCTCTGACCTCCATATGTGTGCCCACACGCACCGCATGTACCCGGCACTCTCTCCTGAGTGCCAGGGCAGAAGAGGGGCCCTCTCGGAACTGAACTTAGGTTCAGGTAAGGACTTGGTGAGACCGTGCTACGTCATTCCCACCCGTTTCTGTGAATTAATTGCAACAGCTGTTCTCCGCATCCCTCAATTGCAAAACCGGTTAAGCTTAACGTGCTCAGCTGTGGCTAAGGGAAGAGAAGGCAGGGTCCGTGATGGCGCTGCAGGTCCTGTCTTTTGCTGGGGTCCCACACTCCTATGTTGATCTCAGAAGCCCCCGTCTATCGTCCATGAGACCCTGGCGGGATATGAACAATGTATCAAGGATGCATCCTGGGAAGAGTCCCAGCTACAGCTTCCTGGCACAAGTGTGCCCAACCTGTGAGTCAGGCAGAGAAGTAGCATTCCCCAGGGTCGGCCAGAGTGACCCAACACTCTACACGCATTTGTCCTGCACCCTGTCCTCATTGCCGGCCTGACAGCAATCTTTTTGCTTACTTTTTCTTCAAGAAACCAAAGGTTCCACAATGACACTTCACCACGGCTGCTACTATGTGCCCAGGGCTTAGAAGGGTACCTGGTACAGCGTAGGGATGAATGAATGAGCAAACAAGGGAGTAAGTGAAAGAAAGAATGGATGGATGGATGAGTGAATGGATGAACGAATGTAGCTTCCTGGAAGAAGGGGTTCACAAGGCCACTGCCACACTGGGTGTGACATGAACAGGGAAAACATGTGCTCTTCACAGCCATCCCTGGGAAGTAATGAGATGGGTGAGACCCTGCCGGCACACTCCCAAGACTCCTACACGAATGGGTTTGGTTCAGGCACTGGTTAGGTGTGTCTGTTCTTGGGAGCTTTAGCATGAATGCCCCTCCCTGTCCCCTCTGCCAGAGAAGTTGAGAAGTAGAGATTTCTCTTTTGGGGTATGGTAGCAATGCTGTCCACCGTACATGGTCAAGGCACAGCCCACGGCCCTAACTAGCTGAGAGACACCACACCTTTCTGTGAATTGGTTTCCTCATTTCCTGAGGCCCTAGAGGTCTGGAGATGGGGTGGACAAGACTCTCCGGGGACACAGTGTTCTCTGCACAATGTCCGCACACATTGCTCAGTGTTGCTTGCTATCTGGCTCCAGAGCTTATGAGTGCATAGGGCAAGCTGACAGTCGTGAAGAGGAGGGACTAGTGCCTCTGTCCTTGTTGAAATGGAGGTGGCAGGCAGGCTGCCCCAGAGCCCAGGTGCCAGCATGCCAGGGAGGAAGCAGTAGCTCCAGGGACCCCATGGAGTGAGACAACGGCAGAAGGCAGTGGTAAGGAGGGCAAGAGAGGAACGAGGAATTGTCTCCCTCCTTGCGGAAGTCTCCTCTTCCATACTGTGGTTGCATGGCCTTTCAGTGAACAAGCTGACCCTGCCACACAAGCAGCTGGGGAGATGTCCACACATTCATGGCAGGAGGCGACACTCAGGTGACCTGTGCAATTGAGATTCCAGTGTGAGAAGGAAGGAACCCACCCGCCTGTCACTGTTGAGATTCTAGAGAGGCAATGCTACATTTGGCACAGGAAACGCAGCTTCTGTGGGGGGTGGTGAAGAGGGTGTGCAGCAGATCCTCAGGCGGTTCCACCGTCCTTCAGCCCACTGTGGAAGGCAGTGTAAAGTCAGCATTCTATTAGGTGAGGGGCCCGGATCTGCACTGTGTCTGTCTGCTGTCCTCTGAGGGTGATGGATGAATGAGCAGGCATCCCTAATGAGCTCAGAGTCAGTAACAAGACAGCCACACACGAGCTGCCTGCCTCTCCCAGTTGCCCCCAGAGAAGGGGAACCTATGTGGATCTAGGACTCTCCAGGGACAGACCCTCTAAGGTAGGGTCTCCAGGGCACTTCCTGGGCAGATGGCTCCCTGTGAGAGTCATGCACCCCACACATGCCCCTGAGAAGTGTTCAGGAGGCCTCAGGATGGAGCCTAAGGCTGGGCCTGGCCCCTCTCTAACTCCATCCAGCCTATACAGTCCACAGAGGAGAGAAGGTGATTTTGTCCCTAGAGCTAGTCCAACTATGTCCTGAGTTAGTGTCTAGTGAAATGGTGGGGAAAGAAGCCAAGAATGGAGGCATGATCTTCTAGAGAGCATCCTTTGCTGAGCTCCTGGACCGCTTTTCATCACACATCATGACCTGCATGCAGGCTGGAAGATTCAGGAAGTGTCAGAGAACCTTAGCAGTGTGTGGGAGGCTGCCAGACCTGGCACAAGTCCTCTCTGTGCCTCATTTTCCTTGTCTGTAGAGCAAAGACCATAATGCTTCATGCCATAGGGTCATTGCAAAGTTAAATGAACTAAAAAAGTGACCCCACAACACAGGAAGCGCTAAGGATAGCAGATGCTGTCATCACCATCATCAGCACCACCATCATTGTCCTCATCATCTGGCCCTTCTCTCTGCACACGCTGAGATATTATGTAATTGGGACCTATCTGAGTTCAGTGCTCCTTACTAACTGTTATATCATCAGCATTTCACCACACCATTGAAAATTCCTCAAAAGCTTGATGTTAATAGCTCCGTAATTGCACCTCATTTAGATGCTCCATCGTTTACCCACGTCCGTCCGCCGCTGTCAGATCCACCAAGGATAGCGGTGTCTTCCCCCGCAAATACTGTCAGAGGTGAACGTCAGGGCTCAGTTTGCCTGGATCCCAATCCACACCCACAGTGATATCAGCACAGCACGGGGCCTTTATCACCGAATTCAATTTTTAGAGTTGTTTATCCCAACTTGCACCCACGAGGAAGCCCGTCTCCCACTGGGTTCCAGTCCTCAGTGAGCACCTCTTTTGCTATGTGACCTTGGACAAATGCCTGCACTTCTTTGAGCTTCTCCACAGATTACCCAGGATGGCCATAGAATCTGTTGCACAGGGAATGTCTGTTCAATGAATCCAAAAGGCTGATTCAGTACTGGATATGCTGTGGGGTTCAGGGACTGTCAGACTGGCACCTGTTGTCACGGGGACTTGATGCTCTGTGCCTTTCCAAGGCCACAGGGGCCACCCTTGTCCTCTCTTGTTCCGCTGCCTCAGCCTCCCTTTCATTTGCTGTGAGCTGGGGAGTTGAGGCAGCTCACTGTGCCTGGAACTGCATCCAGAAGAAGAGCTGCATGCCTGCACTGCCCCTTCCTAGCTCCCCACGGAGTCCTGTGTGTCTTTCTCCCATCCTACCTAATCTGTCTCCCAGGGTCCTGCTCCATGTCTCTCTTGGAACCCATCTTTCTCTTGTGCCTCCTGATTCCACTCACCTCTCCAGGACTGTGGCTACTCACATGGCTGGTGGCTCCCTCTCCCCACAGGGCTCTGAAGACAGTCTGTCTTCTGAGGGTCTCCCAATGCAGGCATGGAGCCAATGGGTTGCTGCTTTGAAGGAGATGTGTCTGAAGTTTGGGTGGCCATGAGAAGAATTCAGAGAAGTCACAAGTCTGAAGAGAGACCCATGACAGAGAGGCTGGGACCCGCAGGAGTCCTGGCCATAGGTTCACAGAGTAGCGAACCTTCAGCCTGGGTATTTCTTTTTTTTCATCTGGAAAATCAGGCAGAAAAACAGTCTCTATTTCCCAGGGTTGTCATGGAAACAAAAGGACATAATGTGTACACACCCCCTAGTGCAGAACGCGTATCACCACTCACAGCAGGAGGAGGCAGCCAAGATTTTGACACTTGGACAATTTGAGATCCAAAATTTCTGTGATTTTTCAAAGCTCAGGTCTCAGATTCAAGATGATGAGACTATCCAGGATATAGATTTCTTTCTTCTCCTCTGAGACTCTCTGGGGAGATGGGGGAACTCTCCACACCCTTACCCAGCAGTCCTGCCCCAGTCTGAGGCTGGCAGTGCATCCATCATACCCTCAGCTCACTCCTCTGCTCTCCCTACCCTGACCACTCTCATCCCGGACCATTTGGAGCCGATCTGGCTGCATACACTCTTTGCCTGACATCGGGACCCACTCGGGGTCTCACCAACACCTTGTACTTCTCGTCACAGCTCAGCACAGTCTGGTGACTTCCCTCTGCCAGCAGGGACTTCTGCTTCCCCCAGGCCAGACGCATGTGTGGAGTTGCTTTGCCACCTCTCGTCCCTTCTCTCTTTTTCTCCCAACACATCGATGCCTACTGTGTCCTGAGTGGGCCCTCGCCATTCACAGCTGATGCTCCTCCTTGCTCCCACAGTAGTGTTAACAGTTGGGTTCACTCTGGCTTCGATGTCCATGTCCCCTCTAGAACTGATGTTGACAGTTGTTGTCCCCCAGTGGTACCTGGGGACTTGGCTATGGCATAAAGGGGTGGTGACTTAGAACATGGACACAGTCCACCCCTCAGTCCTGGTCCTATTTCTGTTGTTTCAGTAGCTGATTACCCAAGTGACACAGGCCACTGGGGCTCACCACTCTCTCCCTCTTAACCTCACAGAGTCTCTAGGCATACACCTCCCCTCCCTGACTGAGACGGTTAATCATCCCTGACCCAAGCATCCCAACCTCTTCCCATCTCTGCCCTCATCTACCCTGCATGCCCAGGAGCCTGAGGGTGCTCTAACTCTACCCTAACCTCAGAAGCCCTTGCCTGACTACCATCAGGTTTCGGTGCCCACATGGACCTGCCCTGAGCTTGCATGTCCCTCCTAGACCCCATTTGTGCAGCTGTACATGGGGAAGCATGGACGGAGCTGGGGCCTGAAGACCCGGAGACTGACCATTGAAGGATTCTGTGGTATTGGCTGAGCCCACTAAAGGAGGGTAAGGAAGCTAGCTGCCGCTGGCTAGTCAGGGGTCAGAGGTTAGGGCCAACCTTCAGCTACATCCACAATGCAAGGCTGAACAGGACAGTGTGAGAACCAATCTCTCTCTCTCTCTCTCTTCCTCTCCTTTCCCTTTTGTTCTACTTTTCTCTTTTTATTTTATCTGAGCGCGAGAATCTCAGTTTCAAAGTCTGGTTTTCAGGCTATTAGGAAGATGTGCCTGGCTATTTTGAAGAATGAAGCCTATGAGATTTAAAGGATTTGGGTGGAGAATTTTAATACCTAGTACCTGGCCTGTGGCCTCCCCAGTTCACTTGGACTCGTCAATGGCGCTCAGCATCATTGACGAGGAATCAGGCCTTGGGTTCGGTCACTGCAAAGAAACTGAATAGAAATTCTGGGCACACACCTCTGGGGGCATGGCAATCACAGGGACTGGCCACCAGACAGACAGACGTACTGTTGGCCTCCTGAGACTCATCCGTCTACGAGATGTCACGATCTGTCTGCTAGGGTAGACAATAACCTGGGAAAGAGGTGGAGGTGCTCAGACAGCTCTGCTGTGTTAGGTCCAGCAAACTCCCTCCTGGCAGCTGGGATGCTCCCATCCTCATCCCGTGGCTGCAGACTTGAAGCTCAGACATCCCTCCATCAAACACACCCGATGTCTCCTAAACCTCTGTGACCCTAGCTGTCCCCATTTCAGGGATGCTTTTCCAGATACTCCCCAGCAGTCAGAGGCTCCTCCTTACTTCTCAAGCACCCTCTGTACTCTTCACCCTGACCCTCAAGAGCTGCTTCTGTGTCTCCCAGTCCCCTTGAACCTCCGCCATCAGAGGTGTGTGAGGTTTTCCAGCTGGCTACTACTGTTTCTTAAGAATGCTGGAGACAGCGGGGCCTTCGTGCATGTAGCATCCCTCCTGGGACCCTCAGATACTCCCATGACTCACTTTCTTGTCTCTGTCCCAGTGTCCTCTCCTCAGAGATGTCCCCATATGCCCTATCCCTGTCTACCCCTTCCCTTGTCTTCTTTCCCTCCAGTGCATAAGGGGCTGTTTGTAGATCCCTGTCTTCCTGTGGGCTCCACACACCACATGGTGATTTATTTTGCTCCTATGTTCACAGCTGAAGCCCCAGAGCCCAGAACAGTGCCAGCACAAAGCAGGGATGAATGGGGAGGTCATACTGTGTGGCCATTGCCTTGCTCCCTGACTCCTCCCCCACTGCCAGTCAGGCGTGGTGGCAGCTGCGCAGAGGCACAGGCACTGCCTGCATCCCAGTGTCAGCGCGATCCAAGCGCATCATAGATTGCTAGCCCGTGTGTCTACCTGCAGGAGTTGATGCATGGATATCCAGGCATCTCTGAGAGTCAGAGTTTAAAAATAGACCTTCTTTCGGCTTCCTATGCGTCATTTGTAGCTTCCCATTGGAGATTCCTGGAGAATGGTCTCCATCACTGGAGGGATCCACAGGCCAAGGAACTAGCAAGCCGTGAAGAAATACAACATAGCAAAGGAGACCACCAGGCTGCTGCCCTGCCCGTGGAGAAGCTGAGAGTTGGCAAAATGCATGTAACCCAATAGAGACAGGGGAGTGGCCCCAGTGCCTCCAATCTGTCTCCTGCCAGGGTCACCACAGCACCTCAGAGATCAGAGGACTGTCTTCTCTTTCTACCCTGTCCCTCCTTCCCCCAGGAATCACAGCTAACTGTCTGGGGATGTCACCTAGGGGCAGATGTTACCCAGGCAGCATTCCCATTTATCCTGAGATAACGTTAAGCCTTCTGCACCGTCTCTGGGATGGACTGGGAATGTCCCTGCTGTCCTGAAACCTGAGCACACCCATCCAGTCATTCCCACTTCTCTGCCAGAAACAGCGGCTCCCCAGCCCCCCCCCCCCCCCACTTGTTCGTCCAACCCAAACTGGGCAAATGTAAGACCACTCACATCTAATCTCTCAACACCACTCAGGGAATCTCGAGTCACCCAGTCCTCCTGCCCCTCCTGCAGATGCTTCCCCGCTTCTCCAAGTGGTCTTCCTTCTTACCCCAGTCCTGCACCCACTCCTTCTTACCCCAGGATCTTTGCACATGGTATTGCATCTCCACAAATCTCTTTACTCCCTGTTCCATTCTTCAGGTCTCAGAACAGTTCCCAAGACCCATTTTTGGCTCAGTCCTCCTCATTATCGCCCCTGCCCCTGTGCAACCTCCCAAACACGACACACCTGGCCCCATCCTGAAGTGTGTTGGTGAGGATATTTTGTTTCCCCTTCAAGGACCTTGTTTCCTTTTTCACTTGGTGTCCTAACCACATGGACATGTTGTCACAAGTATTTATGTCTCTACACGGGGTACACAACTGTCACATAGTAGGTGCCCAGTAATAACCTGGATATACAGGTGAGCCTTGAAAATAGAAGAAAAAGCAGTAACAGCTTGGACAGCCATAAATAGAACAGAAACAGCTCGAGGTGAAACTGTTTCGTGTTTGTGTGTGTGTGGGGGGGGTGTTTTTATTTTGTTTTATGTTTTATAATACAGTGTTTAATCGGAGCGGGTAATTACAGCTCCCCGTTCTGGTTTGTGCCTCTTTGGCATGGCCCCCAGGGCAGGACGCTTTCCTATTGAGCTGAGTTAGTGCTGGGCGCCCCGGGGAGCCTGAGCTGCTGAATGTGGCTTTTAATTCTCCGCGTTGCTAATTAGAGCTGCTCGCTGCACGGCCAGCAGGCGGGGCTGCGGGACGAAGGAGGTGTGGGGACCTGAGAACCCAGAGGCAGAGCCTTTCGAAAGCCTGAAGGCAGAGCAGCAGCCAAGGCCACTCCCACGCCAGCGTAGCTACGTGCTCAGAGCTCTGTCGCTTCTCTTGAAGCTCCGATCTCCTCACCCGTAAAAGTGGAAGTTGGACGTTGGCACCTTCCTACCTCACAGCGCCATAAAGCTCACAAGACCTCTTACACAAGGCTTGGCACACGGCGAACCTTTCCCTGAGCCTAGGTTCCTCCCCGACACCTTCATCCCAGCCCTGTGGGAGGACCCACTGGAAGGAAGAGCGGCTCCTTTAGAAGGATGGCTGAGGGACACCTTCCTAAGGGGAACACTTGATCAGAGATTTGGATGAAGTGGGGGAGTGAATCACAGCGACACCTGGGGGAGGAGATTTCCAGGCGAATAGCTAGTAACAGCTAGTGCAAAGGCCCTGAAGTCAGTCAGTGTGAGTTTGGTGCCCTCCAGGGGCCTGAAGAAGTCCACGTGGCTGGAGTTGAATGACAAGGGGTGGGAGGGGATTAAACAGGAGTAGAGAGGTGGAAAGTGCCCTCCCTCTTCCCCTCCTACCTTTTCTCTGCCTACTTTCCCACACCCACCCTCCTTATTTCAACTTCGCAGCCTCTCCCATCTTCCTCCCCCACCTCCTCCTCTTTAAGGATGACCTGAACCGCAAGTATTTTTTTCTCTTTGGCTCAGGGTTACAAACACAGCCTCGAGGGAAGAACAGGGAGGAGTGAGCCGCACCAGATACTCTCCACACAGCCTCACAGACTATCGGGACTTGTGGCCCTGACCCTGCCTGGGTGGGAGGGGAAGGCATTCTACAGGCAGCCACAGGCTCAGTTCTGGGCATGGTGCCAGGGCCTCAGAGCTCTAAAGGGCCTCAGAAAATGTTTAAGGCCAGGAAAACAATTTATTTGGCTTCAAAATAAAAAGGGAAACTGTGAAGTTGAAACTGATAAATGTTTAATCCAATGTCTACAAAGTATAGCATCATCAAGCGATCTCTTGCTTTGCTCTCCCAAGTCCGCTTTTGGAGACTTACATATAATTTGAATTTAATGGGAGCTCTGGGGCATCTTAATGTGTTTGAGCCGAGGGGGGAGGAGCATCTGAGGCTGGGTGGGGCTGGGGCTTAAAGAGCACTAAGTGGCGGGAGGAAGGGAAGAAGATGGGCACAGCTACCAGGATGCCTTGGCCAGGCCTTCAATGGGAGGTTGAGGACATTCCGGCAAGACTGACATCACCTGTCATTTAGAGTCATTGGGGCCAGACTGTAGGCACCACTGCACCTGTGACATAAGCGGACAGGACAAGAGGAGGGCTGTGCCACAAGCCTCTCCCTCCCCGAGTCTCCCACAGCCAGTGCTCCCTTCTGGTCCTGCCTTCACGGGCTCCACTGAGAGGGCCCATGACTCCAGTTTCCTGGTCCTGCAAGTCCCCCTTGTACTCGTGTGGCCTGTCTCTATAGCAGAGAAACCCCACACACTTTCTCTGGTAATTCTGGAAGCAGTCAGCTGTCCTTTTCCTCCCTGACCATCCTCCGGCTAAAAACTCCTTTGTATCCATTCAGGGAAAGTTCTGTGGTTCTGCACAAGGTGGCAGCCACTGTGTGCAGCAGGGGACGCTCCAGGCTTTCAAAGGGTTCTGAACTCCCTGACCTCTACTTTCCAGGGTGCTCAGAGGGAAACCTGAGTCTCTCTGGGTGTGCCTACCTATGTACCACCTTCCATGTAGAGCTGCCCAGGACCCCACAAGGTGTATGTGGCTTCTGGTTCCTCTTTTCCAAACTGTTGGGACAGGATCTCCCTAAGGGCCACCATCAGCACATCATGGCCTAGTGATAAATCACCTCGTCCATCCTTTGGACATCCCTTCCAAACTGAAAATTGCCACTGAGTCCTGGGGAAAGGATGGTAGGAGGCAGAATGTAAAAGAAGGGCATTCAGGGTGGGAATGGTGGGATAGTTGGCCGCCATCAAGGTGACTGGGTTTGGAATCACCTAGGAGACACACTGCCCTTCACGTCTATGAGAGTATTTCCAGAGAGGTTTATATGAATGGGAAAGACCCACTTTCCCATTTAGTTTCTGTTCCTGTTGACACTGACACACACACACACACACATTCATCAAGAAACTTAAGAGGCAGGGCCTATTCTGATTCACAGTCCAAGGCACAGTCCGTCCTGGTGGGGAAGTCACAGCAGCAAGAGTCTGAAGGAGCAGGCCACGTTGCACACACTGTCAAGAAGCAGAGAGTGATGAATCACTCGGCTTGCTTTCTACATACACTCCTACACAGCCCAGGACCCCTGTCTGGAGAATGGTGCCGCCCATGGGGAGAATGTCTTCTCATTTCAATGGACAGAATCAAGGTAATTCTCAACAAACATTCCACGATTGGTACCGTGAATCCAACTGCTGTTACTGCCATGCCCCGCCCCATCTCAGGATGAACTGTAGGTATTCCTCTGAACCGTCCGCCCAAATAAGCCTTTCTTCCCCGGAAGTTGTTTTCTACCAGGTGTTCCGCCATGCTACTAATGCAGGTGGGTGGGGAGTAAGTAGGGGTAGAAAGTAGGAAGAGCCCACAGCTGCCGATTGACAGCAAACAAGTTACTAACCTTGGTCCTGATTGCACCCGCCTCCTGGGGCATATAAACCTTAGCTTTTCCAGTACATCCAAGGGATCAAGCCTGCATGTGGCAGGCAGGCAGTCCCCTTTAAGTGCTAGTGGCTGCGATAGTGATGGTGACAAGAATACTTACTTGGCATGAGTGGGTGTCCCTGGGAACACTGGTGAACAGGTAGATACGGGAGTGTGGTGTTGGGTTCTTGGAATGTGATCTGATTCAAGGATCATGCCAAATGCAGGACATAGTCATAGTCCTTGGGCTCTAGGGGGCGACCTCTTAGGACATCTGAGGCTTAGTATCCTCGAAGGGTTTGGGAGCTGGCCTAAGAAAGAATGTCTATTAAACTCCTTGGTGCTGGATCTGGTTCCAGTAAGGAGCAGATGAGGCTGGCGATGCTGCTAGTATTCAAGTCAAATCAGCTGGAAGCCGCTCCTAGTGTGGAGAAAAGGCCCGGGACAGTCAGGATTGACCTTGCCCTCCCAGAGGGTGACACTACGGCCATGCTGCCTCTCGCCTGTAGGTGGCGCTGCAGGTTCTCCCAAGAGCAGTGGGGCAGGGTGGGGCGGGGGCCTGGAGGTGGGAGCGGTCCAGAGAGACCCAGGAAGAATTTAGAAGTAGGGCGATAAGATGCTAGGGAAGGAGCATCTTCTCACTCAGAGCACTGGAGGAGCACTCCAACAACACAGAACAGGTTGCGTGCTTTTTCTCCCATCCCCGCATCTGCGGTTCCCCAGGATTCCATAACCCTGCTGCCCTTACCTTCTATAAGGAGACCAGAGCTCCGGCTGTCTATCCTCACCTCTCTCCTTCCCCTCCAGCCCCGCTAGCCAGCCAATCAGGACTGATCTCTCCCCCCCACCCCCCACCCCCCACCCCCCACCCTCCACTGGCCAGGACCCAGTTCCTCTCTCTGGCCAGGGGTGCTGGTTGCTAATGTACTATCCTCTCCAGGGGTTCCCTCCTCCAGGTCTCCCCACATCTCCTCCAAGTCTCAGCACAGAAAGTGTCCCCACAAATCCCATGTTGTGTAACTGACAGCAAAGAGGCTCTTCCATCTCCGATATAGGCACAGTGGCCTGGGTATCCACAGACTCCACAGACTGGGCCAGGGACCTGGCTGTCTAGTATCCTTACTAGGCCAGTTCAATGAATGGACTCGGAACAGTTGTGGAGGAAGGAGGCAGGAGGAAGGAAGAGTACCTACCTGAAGGGGAAGCTTGAGGGGGGATGCAGGGAAAACAGAGGGGGCTGGGGAGGTTTGTTCAGTCAGGCAAGTGCTTGCCTCACAAGCGTGAGGATCCCAGTCCCCCCCCCCTCGAGAAATCAAGCCACTCTGGGGAGCCTTTGTAGCCCCAGTGCTGGAGAAGCAGAGACCACCCCAGAGCTTGCAGGCTTGACAGCCCAGCTGATTTAGAGTTCCATTCACCTAGTCTACCTGGAGTTCCTTCACCAAATAGGCTGGGTGGCCATCCAGTGAACAGTGGTGGGAGGCGCAGGGTGCAGGACAGGGGAACACAGGGTTTCCCCACTCAAAGCACATCAAGGAGGGGCATACAGTGGTTTTCCACCAACCCCACCCTTGATGAGTGCCAGCTAACGGCAGGGAATGTTTCCATTCTTGCCCTCTGTCATTCTGATCTCTTTGCTGTCTGTTCTTTGGAACAGGCTCTGGGGGGTGCAGTTCCCTCTAAGAAAGGCTGAATCACTTCCTGCCCCCACCCAGGCTCAGGCTGTAGCTAAGAATAGGCAAGATCATGTGAGCAGCCAGTGGGAGACCTGGGCTGATGGGGTCTCAGCACTGTTGCAGAGCCGTGGAACAGCTCCCTCTCTCCTCCACCCGGGGGCTGAGCCCACTTTTACAGAGTCCAGTCTTGGCCACCTCTGTTCTGTGTGGCTGACTCTGCCCCTCTAGGAGGAATCTCTTGTCTGTCCCCCGCTCCCAGGGTTGGAGGGAAGGCCTGGTCCCGGGCTTATTCAACTATTCAGATTCTCCTCTAGCCTCCTTCCTTTGTGAGGGAACGATGCCACTGATGCTTGGCTGTCTCCACACCCTACTGTACACTCCCAGTGGGTAGGTCTGGGCCAGGTTGTCTGGCATCCCCTAAGCTGGCAGGGCATGGTGCTTTTAGAATATCTGTTCCATAGTGAGTCCTTCTAGTTGCCTTTACCTACTGTGTGTGTTTACGTGTGTGCGTGTTTGCAGGTGTGTGTGTATGTTTCTGTGTGTGTGCAACCGTGCATACATGTGGTGTGTGTGTGAATGCTTTTGGGGTGGACCCAGAAGTCTCTATCATGCTATTTCATCCACCACTGGAGAGCAGGTGAAACCAGGGAAGAAAAGCAGAAATTGTAGGCCTTCCAAGGAGCTGGCAAGATGGCTTAGTGGGTAAAGATGCTAGTTCCCAACCCTGACAACCTAAATGTGACCTGGAATCCACAGAATGGAAGGAGAGAGTTTGTTCCCCTGCGCACGCACACACGCACACAGACACACAGTGCTACTTATCTCCTAAGCCTTATAACCTGAGTGTGACTCTAGAATCCACAGGGTGGAAAGACAGAGTTGGTAAACCAAACACACACACACATACAGTATATATATATATATATATATATATATATATATATATATATATATATATATATATATATAAAACCCAAAAAGTCACCCAGCTTGACCCAGACAGATTCTCGATTTTAATCTTCCAGGAACCTGGGCCAACAGGGTCTATCTGGGTGGCCTCTCAGATGGTGATCTGTATGGTGTTGCCATCTCCCGTCAGGAAGAGGCTAGCCCTACCCATTTCATTTCTCAGGCTAGGAGTTAGGGGAATGTCATCCTTCTGAGGCTAAGCGGCCTAGTTTTCCTCGGGTTGTCTGTGTTATTGTGAGAGCCCAGTTGCTGGTCCACAGAAGGCAGAGTTGCCTCCGCTTATCAATCTGCTCATCCAAGACCTTGGTTCAGGGCACTAAAGTCATTTGATGCTGCTGCATACTGTGTTCCTTCTCTCCGCAGTGGGCCGGGGGCTCTGCCGTCCTCCCACATCACACACAGCAAAGAGAACATAATAAGCTCAGACCACCTGTGCAGGGTCACCAGAGTAGAAACTGCCTTCCCCTTACAACTCCAGGAACACCTTGATCCGCCAAACTCTCCACAGCAGGGCAAGCTGAGCCAGAACTTGGGTAGGTATACTGGTTTTCCCTCCCAAGCTACCCCAACAGGAAGCATCTACCATGCCCATGAGGGATGGGAGTTCAGTGAATCTCCAAGCCAGCCCTGCAGTGGCCAGTGTGAGCTTGGGAGGGACAGGCCACCATGTTTAACCAATCGGGGGCCAGTGTGAGCTTGGGAGGGACACTCCACCATGTTTAACCAATCAGCACAGATTCTGGTACCCTAGTTTCCCATTCGGAGCCATTGCAGTGGTCCCAGGATAAGTGAACTCTCTGAGCCAACGGTGACTTCTCCTATTAGGCCACCCATGATGGGAAGCAGAGCCCCTGCCTGGTGGTGTGGCCTTCCCTGAATCTCTCTTAGATGACCAGTATCTTATTGTCAGGGCCAGGGTTCCTACCCAGACCTGAAACTCCTCTATCTCCTTGACCCTCTAGGTACTGAGGATAAGTGGCCCTCTGTGGCTTCACTCAAGGGACTGTGATCCTCTTATTCAAGACAGAGCCACTTACATCAAGGGGGAAGGAGAGAGGGTACACCAAACCTGCACTACCACACTGTAGGCTTGGCTATCTCCACACATCCAGGAGATGCCCGTAAATAGAGGACCCAGAGACTCTTGTTGGCCCCTTCATCAAACTACCCAGGAAATCCTATTCCAGAGAGGGCTAAACACTCTCTGGGTCACACAGCAAAGCCAAAGCATGATTGATGTTATTTGAGACCATAGAAATAGATTGTGCAAAGTTTTAGGCCCCACAGACAGGACAGATAGACATTCCCCACCTGCTAAGACCTATACCAGAGGTAGGAAAGAAACTAATTTCTTGTGAGTTATGTGGTGTGGGTCATGGGAATGGATGGTCTTGGGGTTCATTGGGGCTAGGGGAGACTTCCTTGAGAAGGCTGGTGGGAGATCCCAGGAGCCCTAATGGGTTCATTCTCTAACTCCCTCATCTCTAGCTATATCTGCATTTTAGGGACTTATTTGGTGTTCATTGGTGTTGTATGGTGACGTATATTGCTCATATCATTGGCCTGTGATTTACTTTCTTATTCTTGAGCTATCAGATCTCTGGATACACTCTTGATATAACTCCTTCAGCAGCTTTGGAACACTTCTTCTCAGTCTGTGCTTTGTCCCCTCCTTCTCTCAAAGTCATTGTGTACACACAAGTTTTAATTTTTTGTGAAAACCATTTTATCAGTTTGTTCTTTCAAGGCTCTGCCTTTGGTGTCCTGCCTCAGAAATCTTTGCCTAACCTAAGACTACACAATTCTCTTCTATGATTTTATTTTTTGAATATTTATTTATAATTGTGTAGATTTATTTCTTTGTTCAGTCATTTGTGTCAAAGAGTAACTTGTAGGAGTTAGTGGGTTCTCTCCATTCAACTGTAGGTTCTGGAGATCCAAGTTAGGATATCAGGCTCATTCAGCAAGCTCCTTCTCACTGAGCCATCTCCTTCTGGTCAGAGACATTTGGGATCACATTTATGTTTATAACTCAGTTGAAGTTAAGTTTTGACTTATAGTGAAGTATAGATCAAAATTCCAAACCCTTTTGCCTGTGGCCTCCCAACTGTTCCAACATCAGTCACTTTGTAACTGCTTGGACTCCGTGTGCTGGGGCCCCAGGGCTATGCAGGTTTTCCACCTCTTCTGGTGGGAGTTTTGCTAGTTGTTTTTCTCTTGTTTGTGGCTGATGAGAGCCATCTGTGCTCCCATCGATCTCTGACTCACTCAAGACTATTCCATTGACCCCAGAACACCAGCTCTTGATTTCCGGATTTTTCTGGATAAATCTCACCACTATCCGTTTTCTTTATTCCTTCTTTCTTACTACTTAGAATTTAACTTGCTATTATTGTCACTTTTGTATTTATTTACTATTTTTTTGTTTCTTCTGCAGGTATCTGAGTTCATGATGAGACGCAGATTTCTCTTTCCTGGCTCAGGTGTCCAGCACTCTCTTTGCCCCCACAAGCAGGGCTTCACTTCATCACATGTGTGCTCACATCCTATCTTTCATTCTCACTTGGTTCAAAATGATTTCCAGAGTCCCTTCTAGTTCCCAAGAGTCTCCATATGTCCCAGGTGTAGCTGAAATAGGATTCTCCCCTCTCTAGTGAGCCATGTCTGTGTGCCTCAGTGTCCCTGTCTGTTACATGAGTGACTCCATGGTGTCTTCCAGCTCTGTCCTCCTCTGATGATGCTCAACCGCATCTTCTTTTACCCTGAGTGAGAAAACATAATCCCTTGCAAGGTTCAAGTACTGAACTCAAGGCCAAGTCCAAAGTGGACCCAGAATTCTGTCTCTGGACTCTCCCATGACAGGGATGGGGGGTAGTTTGCCCATAAGTTCTTCGTGGCACCTGAGAACAGCATGCTTATTCTCTCATTCACCTTTGTAACCACCTTGGGGCACATACAGTTCAGTAGCCAGCTTACTGATATTTAAATCAAGGCATAGAGAAGATACACTGTATCTGTAGGGTACCCCAAGTTTTACCCGGAGGAACCTGCTATAACTGACTTCAGCTGGATCTGTGGCATCCAAGCCGGGTCCTTTGTGACTCAGCTGTCTGTTCCTCCTCCCCTTTGCCACCCATCACCAGCTTTATTCCTTTCTTGGGGGACTTAGAAGCAAGAAGGAGGAAGCAGAAGAGGGAGTCCTGGAAGAATGGGAGGAAGGCTGGGGGGAGGGAGAGAGAAGAGAGGGCTTTTTAATCACGAAAACACTTCTGACCTTTGCGTGTTCATCCAACGGAGTCAGAAGGGGTTGGGCATCCGTGACTGTCTTTAAGTCTAAATGCAGATTAATGAGGAAAAATCTGCTCGGCTAAACTTGGAAAACAGGAGATGAAATGGAGCTTATTAGGCCTGATAATGCCAGGATGTAGGACTGAGCCCAGGAGCAGAGAACAGGGCCTGCCTGGGCCAACCAGTGTCCTCAGATCCTGCTTTCAAGCGGGCACCCCGCTCAGGATAGACAAATACTTGGGACAGGAGTCTAAAGATAGACCCTGGGGCTAGAGACATGGCTCCATTAGGAAGGTATTTGTCTTGCAATCATGAGGATCCAAGTTCAACCCCAGCACCCCTATTAAAAATGACAGAAGGGAAGCACACTCATAGTCCTGGCAAGAGGGAGACAGAGGCAGAGAGGCTCTTGGGGCTCACTGGCCAGTCAATGAGAGACCATCTCAAAAACAGTGGATGCTTCATGAGGGACAACATCTGAAGTTGTCCTGTGGCTTCCACACACATATACATCCACACAGACAGACAGACGGATGGACGGACAGACGGACAGACAGACAGGCACGCAGAGAGAGAGAGAGAGAGAGAGAGAGAGAGAGAGAGCTTATTTACAGCTGTGTGAGTTTCAGCCAGGCTTGTACTAGAGGTTTGCAATGTCAGAAAAAGAGCAAGAAATTCAGAGAGGCCAAGTGAGATCCATGGCTTTCTGTATAGAGAATTTGGGTCAACACGTGACAAGGTTGATCTGGACTGATAGCGGGTTTGGTCTGAACCCTGCTGTGTTCAGTCTACAGTCTAGAAACTTCTGCCCCTTGGGTCTTTTAGTGCATTATAGGATTGTCGAAGGGCTGGAGTGGTGGTATAGACTGCCCCTGATATGCAGAACAGCGGTATAAATCGTACCTGATTTGCCGGACTGCAGAGATGGCTCAGTAAACAAAAGAGCTTGCTCCAGAAACATATGGGCCCAAGTTTGAATCTCCAGGACCCACATAAAATGTTTGGATGGCAAGGAGCGCTGAATGGTGCTTTCTCTCCGTCACCACGGGGGCTCACCCTGTCTAGAAGTTTCTGTAGAGTGATACTGAAACGGACAAACACTATGAGATTGGCTACTTCTCTGAACAGTCACGGACTGAGCCGATGGAAGAAGACCCACATGCTCCATGCATGCCCTCTTGGCCCAGCCAGGGAGATGACCATGTCCTGCCCGTGTGCTGCTTACCCAGGGAAGGCACTTAAGCACTGTGCTCCTTCCCCTGTGTCTGTCTCTGACTCTCACTTGTTGCTGCCAGTGCTGACTGCTGAGCCCCTAGGGAAGGTTCTCTGGAGGATGAGGCCCCAGATGGAGCATGTGCCCTGTGCTCATCTGACAGCCGGTGCCTCCTGGCTCTGCCATGATCTGTAGGGAGCAAGTGCAGGACCTCCATCTGCCCCTGCCCCCGTCACCCTTCTGTACCTGCAGGTGCTTTTCCCAGGTGCTTAGAGAAAGCCATGCTGAGACCTAGAGCAGCAGAGTCTCCTGATGGTGGACAGGGCCAGAGCAGGAATGACAATCAAGGGCTCTGTCACTTAAGTGCTACGATCCCTTTGACTTTCGTGATCCTTCTCCTCTGCCCTTCTGTTTGAGTTTTCTTTACCTCAAACACTCGTGAAGCCATGTGGAGACACAAGCCTGGGAACTGCATGCAGACACCCCAGGTTACCCATCCCAGTCTGCCCAGCACCAAGCACATCACACCCACAGTCTCATCTTGGGGTCCTCACAGCCCCATGAGCAAGAGTTATCTTCACCTCCAGTGTAAAGGAAAGGGGATGAGGCCTGGAAAAGCCAAATCACCTGTCTGGAGTGATAGGGTTTATAAGCCATGGACCAACCTTCCCCCAGTGTGATGCCCCCTCCCCTTCCCAGATGACCTTGTTCTTCCACTACTGTGCTGAAAGGGGCTGAGACCCAGAGAGATTCCTCTCCTCTCATAGCTCCTAGGGCTGAAACTCTGGAGTTAAGTCGCTCTGACGCCTGGCTATTTCCAAAGGCTCTGGGGTCAGCTGATTTTGTCCCACCAGTTTCTGGTGGATCCTGGCATTCCTTGGCTTGTAGCAGCATTGCTCTAACATCTGTGTCCTATATTCTCATGTTCTTCTCCACTGTGTGTCTCCAGGCATTCTCCACGACAGTCTAACTTAAGGACACCCACCATGGCATTTAAGGCCCATCAGGGTTGGAATGATCTCATCTGGAGAGCCATACTTTCATGGCAACTGCGTTGGTCCAGGGTCTAGGAGGAAATGAGGGAGACAAGGGAGGGGCCGCTCAACTCCTGCAGCAGCTCCTGTGATTGGTCAGTGGGCATCTGCGACAGGACAAACATCCTCAGATACTAGGACAGAGAAGCCAGAGAACAGATGATGGTGGCTCTACAGCCAGGGACATGGAAAGGGACGGGAGAGAGAGAATTAGCAACAGGAGACTTGGGAAGAGTGTGAGTGTCCTCTCCAAAGAACCAGTGATGGGGACCCAGGGACCCAGGAGGATGCTCCCTCAAGATCAGTAGTGGAGGAGCAAGTGGCCCTCAGGGTCCTTACAGCCATATTGGTGCCACCAGCCACAGCAGCTGCTGATTGGCTGTGTCTGTTGCTGTGAAGAGACACCGTGACCATGACAACTCTTATAAAGGACAACATTCATTTGGGGCTGGCTTACAATTCAGAGGTTTAGTCCGTTATCTTCATGGTAGGAAGCATGGTGGTGTGCAGGCAAACAAGGTGCTAAAGAGGTAGCTGGGAGTTCTACATCTCTATCCGCAGGCCTCAGGAAGCAGCAGTGGCACACTGGCCAGGTTTGAGCTTCTGAGACTTTAAAGCCAGTTCTCACAGTGACACACTTCCTTAAACAAAACCACACCTACTCCAACAAGGCCACACCTCCTAATAGCGCCACTCCCTATGAGCATAGGGGACCATTTTCATTCAAAATACCACATTCCACTCCTTGGCCCCTATAGGCTTGTAGCCGTAGCATAATACAAAATGCATTTAGTCCAGCTTCAAAAGTCCCCATCATCTATAACAGTATCGAACTTGCTTAAAAGTTCAAAGTCTCTTCTGAGATTCCTACAATCTCTTAACTATAATCTCCTGTAAAATCGAAATGAAAAGGCAGATCACATTTTTCAAACATATAATAGCACAGGATATCCATTACCATTCCAGAGTGTAGGAAAGGGAGCACAGTGAGGAAACACTGGATCAAAGCGAGACCGAAAACCAGCTGGGCAAATTCCAAGCTCTGCAGTTCCATGTCTGATGTCAAAGTGCTCTTCAGATCTCCAGCTCCTTTCAGCTTTGTTGACTGCAACACACTTCTCTCTCTTGGGCTGGTTCCATTCTGTTAGCAGTTTTCTTCAGTAGGTATCTCCAGGCTCTGGCATCTCCAATTTTCGAGGTCTCTCAGACAATCCAGGTTTCACCGTCACAGCTTCATACAATGGCCTCTCTTGGCCACCATGCGGGGACACCCCTGACATATGCCTGGTCTCAGTGGCTTTCCTAAGTCATGGGGGGAGACTTCAAAATCCTTTTCCTCTATCCGTGACTTGAAAGCCAGAAGCATGTGTCACAAGCTGCCTAGTTCTGCTACTGCTATGGCTGGACCATGGCCCCTTGATCAGTTACCTCTCCACCAGCTTCCTGTTTTCATGGTTTCCTTTACTCCCTGAGGGTGGCTGTCCTAACCTGGATCTGTAGACCAGGCTGGCCTCAACTTTAGAGACCCGCTGGACTCTGCCTCCTCTGCCTACAGAGTTCTGGGGTTAAAGGCACACACCACTACCCCCTCTGGAGTTCTGGGTTAAAGGCACACACCACCACCTCTGGAACTTTTCTTTAGTTCCCCTTCACAAGTTGGAGACTTAGCTGGATGGGGTCTTGCCCTGAGGTCACTGCTGCCCTTATTCCACCTAACAGCTGATTTTTCTTTAATCTCTTTGTCTCCTTGGACTCAGGATTTAGCTTCATTCCACTTCTTGTGCCCCCTTTTCTCCTCAAATCATACATTTTCTATTTTTCCTTACTCAGCTTGCCCCTTTTCATTACAGTTCTGCATAAGAGTGAACACTTAGAACCACACGATAGAGTCAATATTAGTCTAGAAATTTGAGATTTCCTCGGCCGACACAATTAATCCAAAACTCTTCACCTTTGCCTCAGGCAGATTTCTTGGGCAAGGGAAAAAAAGCAGCCACATTCTTCACCAAAATATCACAAACCCAGTCTATAGGTCACATTTTCTATCCTTCTCCCCTGAAACCTCTTGAGTAAGGTCCCCCACAGTTCAAATCACCCTCAACACCACTGTTGTCCACGCTTCATGCCTACTGCCAGGATGGCCCATTAAGTCCCGCTTAAAGCATTCAATTGCTTTTCTAATCCAAAGTCCCCAAACCCATATTCCCCCAAACAAAAGCACGGTCAGACCTGTCACAGCCACACACCAATCTCTGGAACCAGCTTCTGTCTTAGATAGGGTTTTGCTGCTGTGAAGAGTCACCATGACCGTGGCAACTCCTATAAAGGAAAACATTTAATTGGGTGGACTTACAGTTCAGAGGTTTAGTCCACTATCATCATAGTTGAGAGTTCTATATTTTGATATGAAGGCAGCAAGAAAAGATTGAAACACACTAGGCGTGGTTTGAGCTTCTGAGATCCCAAAGGCTGCCCCCTAGTGACACACTTTCTCCGTCAAAGCCACAGCTACTCCAACAAGGCCACATCTCCTAATAATGCTACCCCCTATGAACTAATGGGGGCCATTTTTATTCAAACCACCACATTGGTGGCAATAGGCACCCATCCACCCCTGGCAGCTTGGATTCCCAGTCAACATCACCAGCCTGGGTCCAGGTCACACCTCTCCTGGTTCTTCTAGCTAGACTGACCCTTGAAGTACCCACTGTCTGTGCCACCAAGGGTCCCCTGTGGTCTCTGACGTCTCCTTCGTTTTTGCACTGGCTTCCTTCTGTCAAAAAGACCAGCTCAGCTTCTTCAGGATGGGCCTTGGCCTGTACCCTATCATCAGCCTTCCTCATTCCTCCCCTGGGTTCTCTGCTTTGTTGCTCGGGTGCAGAAGTGACTTGCGCAGAATCCAGATAGTGGCTTTTCCAGGACTGGGGGGTGAAGTAGGGTGGGGTGGTGTAGCGTCCATACTACTTCATGTACCACGGTCCTGTAGCACCTGTACTACATGTATTACGGTACTATGCCTATAACCTAACACCATGCACTACAGTATGGTTCTCAGGAACTAGGCTGGAGATTTAAAAACACATGCACAGAGACAGAGACACGGGGACACTGGTTAACCTTGAAACAAGAATGCCAACTCTATTGTATCCAGGGAAGCTTATATAGGGATCCTTAACTGATAGCAACACCCCAGCTCTTGGGATCTTTCAGCTGCAAAACCCACCAGAATTTACTCCCCTGCCATCATGAACCAATGAGGGTTCCATGCTCAGAGCAGCTGCAAACACAGGTAAACAACTTGCTTTGCTCAGTTCACTCCAGCAGACAAAGGGTCTGAGGCAAGCAAAGAAAGTCAAGGGGCCAGGAGTCTGCAGCCCCCAACAGGGTGGGGTGAGGGAAAAGGGTCTATCACCCAATGTTCCGCCCATATGTCATACCAAATCTCCAAGCTCATCAAACATCAGGTCACTGGGGGCACCCAGCCACCACCATTCCCAGCCTCCCTCCTTCCCCCTTCCGAAGCTCTGGTGATGAAGAAACCCAGAGGGGAGGCAAGGTCACACAAGCAGGTAGAGCTCAGGTTGAGGTAAGGGCCCAGGCTGCAGCCCCCTCACCCCACCTTATGCCCCAGTCTGCCCTGGTGTCCCTGAGCCCCACCCCCTGCTGGCACTGAGGTGGGCCAGACAGCATCTCACAGGGTGACTGTGGGCACACCTCACTCATGTCTGGGTGTTATTTGGATGACTAATAAGGGAAGGTAGGGACTGTGCCCCCTCCTCCACCTACAGCCGTCCTGGCCATCTCTTAGCAGCTACATGAAGTAATTACATTTTACAAAGCTTTCTTTTTTAATACTTCAATAAATACTGCCTGTGGAAATCCATTGACATTTTTGGTACTTAAGGCATAATAACTGGCCGTATAAATCTAACACATCCCTATAAATCTCAAATTAAATGTCCAGGTTTCAATGTATTTAGGACACTTAATTAATGAAGTACAGGGGCATAAACACTCCTAATCTGTTTACTCTGAGCTTCATTTCATCTTTAAGGCGTATTGCTCTTCACACTGTGTGTTAGAGCGATGGGGTTAAGGAGCTCGGAATTTGGGGCAGTTTGGCAGGTGCTGTGGGCATTGCTCACCTTCACACCACTCCACAAAGCTGCCCCAGGCTCCCTGTGTCTGTCCCCCTTTGGCCTGTGGGTCACCTCACTTCCAGAGCCCAAGGAGAAGGCGATCAAAGCAGGCTTCAGGTGGAGGATTCCTGACTGAGACTCTTACGGCCTGACTCAGCCACTGCATTGCACTATCAGGCAGCCACAGGCCATTGACACAGCCCGTGATGGAGACGGCCACTGTAGGCCAGGAGCATGGGCTAAGGGAATGGTGGCAGGGCAACTGGTGAGTGAGGTCAGAGGCTTGCCACTTGCTTGGGAAGTGTCCCCACCTCCAGGGACATGATTGTGAAATGACCCCTCCCCTATGCATCTAGACTGATTTATTGCCTATTGAGTCCAGGTAGCACCATGTCAAGATGAGCCAAACAGGCTGTGTAGTCTCACCTGAGACCTAGGTCAGGCTGTGCTGACAGGGCCCAGTGACACACCTGGAGATGCTTCTCTGTGAAGAGCTCTTGTTGGTGGAAGAGAGAGGTGGTGCCGTCTGTGCGGCTGTGCACACAAAGCGGGGCCTCCTAAGAGAGAGAGAAAGAGAGAGAGAGAGAGAGAAAGAGAGAGAGAGAGAGAGAGAGAGAGAGAGAGAGAGAGAGAGAGAGAGAGAGAGATCAGTAAATTAGGAGCGCATGCTGCTTCTGCTGAGGTCCTAAAGTCACTTCCCAGAATGCACTTTAGGTTGCTCACAAGTACCTATAGCTCCATTTCCAGGGGCTTTAACTCCCTCTGCTGGTCTCCATAGGTGCTGCACTCACATGAACATACCCATGTACACAGATACAAATAATAAAAATAAATCATTTTAAAATGCCAGGCTCCTGCCCATCCTCTCCCACTCCCTCCATGTCTTCATTGAATGGAGAGATGGCTTCCATTGGCCAGGCTGCACGGTAAGGCTCAGGCTCCGGGTTTGTGAAGATCTCCTGTGACCTGGAAGGCAATTAGCTTTGTGAACTGCTCAGAAGATGGCTTTGGGTCATGAACCCTGGCCACACCCATTTTTCTGAAGGACCCTGCCCTGGCCTTCGAGGTCATGTGAGAAGCATCCAAGTGCATCTTCTGCGCATCCCTCCCTCAGGTGGTTACCGTACATGTTAATTTCTTCTCTGGGGCTGGGGAACATGACTGCTTTCTGCAGCTGTCTGGTTTCAGCCTTGCATTACACCTGGACAGAATCCACACAGTGATGGCCATTTTCTCTTAGCAATCTTCCATGCTGCCCTAAGCAGCCATGGGTAAGAAAGCCTGCTCTTCCCAGGCGGCCTGTTCCAGAAGACACTGTGGATTTCTGTGGCTTCTGTCTAAAATGAGATCCTGTCTGGGTTCCAGGTTTATTGAGTCAGACAGTGACCCCACGCCTACCCCACCCTCTGCTTGCTATGAGAGCCTGTTTTCTGGTGGCTGTACCCAGTCTCAGGGCTTCAATTCAGTGCAGAGAGCAGCTGCCTTAGCCATTGTGAGAAGAATGGCTTTAAAGAAGAGCCCACAATGGAAGTGTTGAAAGGTTGAAAGAGTAAAAGAGAGAAGGAGTGGACACTCAGGGTCTGGAGTAGGTGACACGGCCTCTGACTGCCCCCTGCAGGCTCTGGAGGCTGGTTCTATTGCTGCAATCATAGGTCCATGGGCCCCAAAAGTCCATGGGGCTAGCGGCTCCCCAGTCCATCCAGAAGCTCTACTATCAGCAGAGTTGGGAATATAAACCACCTCTCTGTGTATGAAAAAGTGGGGTAACACCTCTCCCCACCATGCTGCTGTAGATTAGACAGAGTTTGAAAGTGTACAGACCAGAGACTGGCAGGCAAGGTACCCCCCTCATGGCAGACTGGTAGAATCAAGTTCAGCCTCACGTCTGACCTTGACCCAGGGTCTGGACTTCTCCAGGTTCTGTTCTGCTTTATGGTGAGAATTGAGATGGACTTCAGGCTCTCTAAGTCCCCTCCAGCCCTGATGAACTATGTGGCCAAGTCGTTGCCTAAATGAAACAGACATATTACTGCTGGCAGGGAAGGAGGGGGTTCTGCAGATTTGGGGGTGGGTGGAGTGGGGAGGGAAAGTGCTCAGAGTCTGTGCTTCGCAGGGGTCTTCTGTTACTGGTCCAACATCATTGGCTTTGGCTCCTTAGTGTTGCCCAAGACTTCAGGCTGATATCTATCAGGGGTCATACCAGTCTCTACCTCTCTCTTCTCTCTCTCTCTCTCTCTCTCTCTCTCTCTCTCTCTCTCTCTCGTGTGTGCGCGCGCGTGTGTGCATGTGCTCTTAATCAGAGCAGCTGTGATAGCCCACAAGAGACCCTCAAGCCTGGGGCCATTGACTGTTGATGTTATGTCTTTAAAGGAAGGGTAGAGATGATCCTTGCTCCCATCTGAGATTCCAGCCTCTCCCTCCTGTACCTCTCAGACAGCCATATGTAATCCTGTCCTCACTGTGTGTGGCCTCATGATATTAGGGCACCTCCCAG
This sequence comes from Chionomys nivalis, assembly GCF_950005125.1. Taxonomy (NCBI): domain Eukaryota; kingdom Metazoa; phylum Chordata; class Mammalia; order Rodentia; family Cricetidae; genus Chionomys; species Chionomys nivalis. Next base: position 21,266,048 of record NC_080096.1, on the reverse strand, counting down.
CTAGCCATATATAACCCTGCCCTTGCTGTGTTGCCTCATGACATTAGGCAGTGCCCAGGTATGCACTGTGGAAAGTCAGTGTAAGGGAGAGACCTTTGCAATGCTGGGATCATCGTGGTCCATGCTGACATGAGACTTTCCAGTGGGGTGACTGCTTTGGGGTCACCTACATTCCTGTAAATAACTTCCATCCATGCTCTGTAAACAACCCAATACACCCATTGGATCCTGTCTTAGGCTTTCTATTGCTGTGAAGAGACAACATGACCACAGGGACTTTTGTAAAAGAAAATGTTTAATTGGGGCTGGCTCACAGCTTCAAAGGTTTAGTCCATTTAGTTGCAGAGAGAAGCATGGCAGCATGCAGGCAGCATGGTCCTGGAGAAGGGGTTGAGAGTTCTATATCTTGATCTGCAGGCAGCAGAAGGAGACTGTGTCCCACACTGAATGTAGCTTGAGCATCTGAGACCTCAAAGCCCCACCTCCACAGTAATACACTTCCTCCAACAAGACCACACCTACTCCAACAAGGTCACAATGGTGTCACTCCCTATGGACCAAGCATTCAAACACAGGAGTCCATGGGGGCCATTCCTATTCAAATCAACACAGATACCCAGGCTGGACTCTGGTGGATTTGGGGTCATTGTTGGTGCTCTATAAGGAGGTATAGATGTTTGTTCATATCTCCCCAGGGGAAGAATTTCCAGGAGGAACCTCCGTTCACTCTGTTGTAAAGGTGGATTTGTGAACTGTGGGTCTGTGCGGACAGGAATGCTTAAGCCCAGAACCTCCCCTTTGAGCTGGAATGATCCTACACCGGTGGTAAATCAGTATCCCCCATCTGTAGGAAACATCATCACCCAGCACTGAGAGCAGGAGGTATTCTTGTCCAGCAAAATGCGGGTGTGTCCTGCCACCTGCTGATTTATGCCAATTAGCAGTTACCTTCCTCAGTGTTGCTGCTACGAAGAATGTCACCACTACCTTTCTGTCACATGTGTGTTTGTAATATATCGAGATCCTATCTCTTCCCCGTCGCCCCCATCTCCCACTGGTCTGCTTCCCAGATACTCCCCTTAGACTGTCATTTTTTGACCTGATGTGTCTAATCAGCATTGCTGACAGGAGCATGGGTGAGGGGTTATTGACAGGACCATGGGCAACTGCTTCCAGAGATGGATGACTCTGAGCTGCATTATAGGAAGGAGAAAAATGCAAACCAATGTCTGCTGAAAGCACAGGGAAGCGTTCGGTTCACTGGGTGATTAAGTGTCATGATGAGCAGGTGTGAGCACATCTGCCAGGACTCCTGGGAACTGCTGAGCCAGGTGCAGACACAGCATGAGGAGAGGAGACAATGCCAGGCCAGACATGGCCCCTCTTTAGGGAGTAATTAGGATGGGCTTCTCGGCCTCTGGGGGCCCCAGTTTCCCACCGTGAAACAGTATGGTTCCTGGGGGAAGAGCAGCCAAGTGCTTGCCCTGTGCCTGCCCAGAGCCCAAGCAGACAGGGGAACCTGGGAAGAGGCAACCTGCATCCTGGGTACTGGAATCCTTCTGGTCTTTGCTCCTGGCTTGTGACACTGTCCTTAGAGGCAAGAGTGAAAGCAAGGTGAACTGGGGGCTCCTACCTGTACCCAAATCCACCCCCCACTTCTCTCTCTCCTGCTATCTCAATATTCTGCTTCCCTGGGAAGAGGAAATCATAGGAGGCTAGAGTCAACTTTGGGCATTGTTCCTCCGGAACTATCCACCTTGAATTTTGACTTAAATTCTTCTTTTTTTCTTCAATCATGTTTCCTGGGAGCTTTCAGGTACTGCCTGATCTGGACATTAAAGACCCAGGCAGGGGTTGGGTTTGGGGATGGGGCTCTGCAGATGTCCTTAGTAAGGACTCAGCCTTAGTAAGGAAATGCCCATTGACTGCCCTAGACACAGGCAGTGTGGAGAGGGCAGTCACCCATCTGAGCTCATGAGACCACACAGTGGCCCTCACAGTCAGCTGAGTCACACGAGTATGTGAACCCACCCATTTGAAACAGCCCTTGCAGGACCTTCAGTTCCCTGCCCCTCCTTCCTGTCCTGCTCAGAGATAGCCATGGAGTCACCTGAGACAGGGAGCAGTGGGCATCCCTGAGCCTTCTGTGTCTCCCTGCCTCCCTCCTCCCACTGCATTCATCCTTGCCAATCTTAGAAGTATTTAAAATTATAATTCCAAGCTGGAACTAGGTGTCTGCCACAGATAATGAAAAGGAGATTCTACTTTTACTCTCCTCTCCCCTGGTGATGTCACGAGGAGATAAGGGCTAGGAGGAAGCCCAACTCCGGGGCTATATAGAACTCAGGAGTGAACATGGCTGTTGGAGTCCCTGGAGAAGGGAGCCGCTGTGCAGGGCTGAGCAGCAAGGAGCGCAGAGCCTATAGGGTGAGCAGCACTTTGGGCGGGATGGTAACAGAAAACAGAATGAGAATCCATGGGGATGGATTCTGGGGCGTAATGGCAGATTTGCCCCAGAGATCATAGCTGGGACCTGGAGCTTGGGTTCCCCACTTCCTGGCTTGATTCTCCTTGTTTGGCCCTTCCTCCTCACCTGCAGTCTGAGCAGTGTGGGGTGAGAAGCCGTCATGTTGGTGCACAGGTGAGGCTACAATCTGTGCATCAGGGCAGGTAAAGGGTGCAGATCTCCGGGGATTCCTGCCATGCGCAACTTAACGTGCTAAAATGCTGGTAGTTGATATCCTAGCGGAGGCATGCGCTAACCTCCCAGGTGACAGGGTGATGAGAGCCCAGGCAGGGACTGGGAAACCCGCTTCCTGGGTGCTCCTGCTTAATGCTCTGCCCTGCCAGCCCTCATGTGGCTGCTGGTCCTGACCCCGCCCGTGTTCGGCTAATGGACCACACAGCTCAGATCCGGGTTGGATGCTGACAAATGTGTCCTGTGTTGGAGACCAAACTCTTCAACCTCCAGCCTTCTGCCCTCTCCTTGCTCACCTCTAGGGGAGACTTCCTGGCCCCGCCCCTAAATACGTCCACCTTGGACAGTTCCAAGCTGCCTTTGAGTTGTCTCTGGGCAGGGAGGGAAAAGTCCCACCTGTGATGGAGCATTCCCACCGCCCAGGGCCAAGGGGTGAGAATGGAGTGGACAGCATGCTGTGACAGGAGTTAAGAACCACGGATTTTCAGTGTGCGTTAGATTTGATTTTTGTTTTTACTTCTGAGACAAAGTCTCTTGTAGCCCAGGCTGATCTCAAACTTACTATGGAGCCTAAGATGATCTTAAACACCTACTTCTCCCGCCTCTACTTCCCAAGCAGTGCTTGGATTATATATAGGTATGTCCCACAGGCCTGGCTCCTCCGGTGTAGAATAACATCACTTTCAATAGTGTCTGTGGTTAACAGCAGGCTAAGAAAGTCCCCAGCATTAACACACAACTTCTGTGGCTGATTTGAGCCCACTCCAGCATGCTAGGGCCTCTAGCCTTTAACCCCCTCACCCTGAGTTCTTGATCCCTCAATTATGGAAATGAAAATTTGCCTAATTTTTCAAGCCCGCGAAACGGCTGGATTTGGAGCCAGCAGCGGCCCTATCTTGCTCCGTCAGCCTCCTTAATATGGCACTTGACACTCAATTTAGTTTTCAATTCCTTTCTCGTCAGGAATGATGATTACATTTCCGACTTAAGTATCAGGTCAGCAGTGGGACTTTCTCCCAGGGTGGGTGAGTGGAGAGAGGCCCCGGGGCATTTTCTGTGTTTCCCTAGTCCTTCACGAGAGAGTTGCTAGGGACCCTGGGAAGCTGGGTCCTTCCGGAAGACCCCTTTGGACTCACCTGCTGTCACCTCACCTCAAGCTCTTTGATCTTCCACAGCCACGGTCTCTGGGAGGGAATATGAAGGTGGCAAGCTGGTTCTATGGAGCGGAAAGGACTTCTTCATTGTGCAGATGGGGAAACTGAGTCCAAAAAAGGGACAAGCTATCTTTTCTACTAAGGAGTCAAAGGGAGTCACGTGGTCACTGCCTAGTTTTATATAAGAACAGGATGATGAACAAGCACATGGGGACATTCAGGGGACAAACAAACCAGTCAGCAAATGTGTAGATAAATGACACACCTCTCTTGGCCCTCTCAGGGTAAGTGTGTGAATGGATGTGGCGGTATGGGGGTTCAGGGAGGGAGGGACTGGGGAGTGGAGGGGCGGAGACATAGAGAGCAGTTCATCAGCCCAGGGGCCCTTAAAAAGGATAAAGCTCACAAACTAAGGGAGTGTGCCCAGCATTGAGGGCCAGGAAAGGGCACCGTTGTGCACAAAGGCCTGAGTTGTTTATTAGACGGCGCTCTGCTGGGTGGACCATCGGTGAAGGTTATGGCCTTCACAAACTGAGATGCTATCGGGGACAGAGTGAGAAAAGCCTGGGCATTAGAGAGTGGGGGGCTATGCAAGTGACTTGATCAGATGTATGAGGGGGTGGAGGCAGGCTACGATCTGAGGGGACAGAGACCTGGACACAGGCAGGGAGGGAAAATGGGGCAGACCCTACTTGTCGCGGTTCCAGGTAGGGGCAGCCACTGGTCTCCTTGGTGCTTTGGTGGGACGATATCCTTGTCCCCAAGTGCAGTAGCTCTAGTGGCCAGGTGTGGGCATCACAGTGCAGACAGATTCAGCCCAACCTCAGGGTCAGGCAGGCCAGGGCTTGAAGCTTGGCCATGTCTCACCCACTTGGTCACTCGGGCCGCTCGCTCAGCCTGGCCCCAAAGGACAGGCATTAACGCCTACCCACTCAAGGCCAGACATCTTCCTCAGAGTCCAGACTAACAAATGCCAGCACTTGGTAAATAAATACCTGCTATGTGCCTGGACCTGTTCCGATCCCTAATGACACCCAGAAGAACCCGGCATAAGCTTGCCTGTTGACAGGTGGGGAAACTGAGGCTTGAATAACAATGCAATGCTGCTAGCAGGCAGCATGGGATCTTCAGCTATCATGGCCAAAGTCCCCTTTGACCCCCAGCCAGTACTTCCCTGGTGATGGGGATTCCTTGTTAACCAATAATCTTTAAGAGGGTGTGGCGAGAAAAATGGGCACAGGGTCCAGGTGCGCTCTCTCTCTCTCTCTCTCTCTCTCTCTCTCTCTCTCTCTCTCTCTCTCTCTCGTTCCCTCGCTGCACAGCTGAGCTTGGTCTTCTTGTTCTGGTTTCATGAGTTTTTCCCTTATAATAAATAAAAACATAATTGCTTATCTTTAAGCTTGCCTGGTTATTTCCCAAATCGAATTAGCTTCTACACTCTGGTTTTCTCTGTCCATCTCTGGCCTATCCATCTTTCTGTGCGCCCGCCCCGGGCAGGCCCCTGTGGGGGTGGTGTCCACTGCTCTGTCTCCTGCTGGGAAAGTGATCCGTGGGGCACAGGAAACCAGCACAGGCTCCCAGAGGCAGCAGAAACTGCAGACTCCCAGGTTTTACTAGATGCCAAGGGCTGGGTGGGGGTCATTCTCAAGGAAGACTCAATGTCCTCATGATTCTGACAGATGGCAGGTGAACTAAGAGGGGCAACAGGGATCAGAGAGACAGTGGCGTGACCGAGAGGAGGTTTGAGGCAGACATGAGTAGACTATTGCCACCTCTGCCCAGTCCCTACCCTGACTTCCCACCTACCAAATGCTTCATAAACACACAGAAATCTGCAGAGCACTCTCTCAGCCATGAAGACTGCACAGCAGAGGTGTCAGGAACCCAGAGAGGGAGAGCAACTGACCCCGGATCATGCAGCAAGACACCCATCCATCCTCACCCACCGAGAAGCTGTGTCCTTCCTTCAGAAGCCCAAAGAACTCCCAGAATTCTCTGCCCCATCCCAGACCTAAAAGGAATCCTGGGGTCTGTTTTACAACACACACCCCAGGTGCATTAGAATACAGTAGCAAGGATGCAGACTCAGATGTGGCCAACCCAGACTTCCTGGGTCCTCCCTCAGGCCTCCTTAAGAGCCCCACATTACATACAAATCTCTGCTGTCTCAACAGCCCTTAGACCCCTTAGCCCTGACTCTGAGGCCCTTCCTCAGCCTTTGCTCCGGGCTCTGCATCTGGGAACACCTTCACGGGGCTCTGACCTCCTCTCTCACCAAGCCTCTTCTGATGGCTTCACACACAGCAGCTTCTCAGCTGCCCTCTTTGGGAAGCCCTCCCTGACACACCTGGGACCTGTGTTCCAGCCCTCCCTGTCTCTCCTGTGCCCTGTGCCCTGTGGCTGAGCCCCAAGTCCAAGCTCCACTGTTAAGTTCCGTTTCTAGCAAGGGACAGTTCCATATCCGGGGCCAGGATTTTTCATCTGACAGGTAAACATGATCTTATGACTCACACATAGAATTATGAGACCAATTAAATGATTGAGTGGTGAGACAGGAGCTTCTGGGACATACAGGGACCCCTGTGAGGACAGGGATATTGGAACACAATGACAGCAGTGTTTCTGGTCATGATCCTGAACCAGTCACCGTGTCTAGGAAGGAGGGGCAGAGTGTGAGCCCCCTTCATCACGGGTAGAGCTGATGCTGGAGAATGGATTCAGGCCTGTGGCCTATGGGTCTCACAGACCCAGGACTAGGCCATGAGAGCCTTTCTCAGGGGGGTGCTGAGCCCCATCATCCCCAATGGTGGACAGAGCATCTTGTTCATGCAACTTGAATCTGTCGGAAGGGGATACTGGGCATCTGGGGGAGCCCCTCTAGGAGTTGGGGAAACTTTTCACTTTAGGTGTCTAAATAGCAGTATGACCTGATGATGAACACCACTCTGTGTTGGTCACCATCTTCAGGGTGGAGGGGAAACTGAGGCTCATCTAAAGTAACTCAGATGCCTGAGCCCCCAGATAAGTGCAGAATCAGGAACCAGGTCTGATCCAAAGCCGTGTAGCCTCAGCCTGACCCTCAGGAGATGCATCTTCCCTTTGGCTGTGGGAGCTGCCACACTCCAGGGCCCAGTGATTCCAGAAGCTACTCTATGTTTAGTCCTCTGGAGTCTCACAGTGCCTCCACTCGCAATGGGAACTGCGAGATCAATCGTATGGCCTCGGCGAAGGTGTGTAATCCCACGCACAGGACGCGACGTTTCTCTGCCTTGTCATCTGACCTTATTGCCAGCACCATGGCAATGGCAGGGCACGCACAGCAGAACACCAGGGTAGAGCTTATGTCACCAAGAAAGTTCAAATGAACCAGAGCCCCAGGCAGGAGGCAGACTGGGGTTTGTGCTAAACCAAAAGGCAGGTTCATCCCATTAACTCTGTGAGTGCCAACAGGAACCTTCCAGACTTGCTTAGAAAACTGAGAAACAGAGAGGGTTGAAGAATTTCTGTTTTAAAAAATTCACAGCTAGCATAGTCGGTACTGAAAACACAGGCAGGTGGTTCAGCCAATGAAATCCTTTCCTCACCCGCGGGAGGCCCTTAGTTCAGTCCCCAGCATCCATGTGAAAGACTCAGGGGTGGCAGCACACACATATGATCCCAGTCCTGGGAACACAGAGACAGAGGGAACTCTGAGGGCTTGATGTGTCAGCTAGTCTAGCTTCGGATTCAGCTGGAGACCCTGCTTCAAAATAAAAATGAGAATGAAAATAAGGTGGACAATGATTGAGAAAGGTATCTGATGTTGACCTATGGTCTCACATGTACTCACATATGGACACACACACATATGCACTCACACATGGACACACACAAATCATGAACACAAATATGTATTCACACATGCACTTATATATGGGAACACACACATGAACACACACACACTTACATGTGAGCACACACACATGAACGCACATGCACCCACACATGGACATGCACACACTCACAAATGGACACACACACACACTCACAAATGGCCACACATGGGTACATACACATGCACACATACAAGTAGTAAAAAAGTGAAATTTTCCTTTAAGATCAGGATGAGAGGAATGTTGCCCTGACTCCACCACTTCTGTCAGATGAGGAGCAGAAGTAAGAGAGACACCTGAATTGGAAAAGGAGACAGGAAATGATCTCTGTTCGCAAATGACAAGATCTTGCATGAAGAGCATCTTAACAATTCCACACGGGGATATGGAAAGCTGTTAGAACTAATTAAAGCCTCATTAAGTTACGGAATACGACATTAAAACACAGACATTGCTTGCGTTTCTGCAGTAACAATGAAGAAGCCTAAGAGACGCCGAGAAAGCAATTCGTTTGCAATATAGTGAAGAAAATTAGATGCTTAGGAACTATTAGCTAAGCAAGGATTGAGAGACATGCACACAAACAACCTCAAAACACCACTTAGAGACGTTGAAGAAGATGCCGGTCGCCAGGTGTGGTGGCACAGTCCTGGAATCCCAGCACACAGGACTTGGAGTCAGGAGGATGAGAAACTCAAGGTCATTCTTGGCTGTGTCACAAGTTCCAGAGACATCCTGGGCATGTGAGACCCTGTCTCAAAAACAAAACGAGGATGCAAATTCACAGAAAGGTGTCTCACATTTATCAACTAGAAAACTTGCAGCGTTAAAATGTCAGCAATGTTCAGCTTGAAGAACAGAGTCAATGCATTCTCATCCCAAATCTCGGTGAGGTCTTTTGCTTGTTTGTTTTTCCAGAAATAAAAGAATCTTCCCTAATATTTAAACGAAATCTCAAGAGATTCATACCGACCAAAACAATACCAAAGAACGAAGTTGAAGGTCTCACACTTCCCGAGAAAACCCAGTACAAAGGTACAATATCAAAACAACGTGGTGCGTGTGTGCAGACAGACACAGAGGTGAACTGACAACAGAACAGAGCAGAGAGTCTAGAACCATGTTCTGACACGTGCGGTCAGATGCAGTTGACAATGGTTCCAAGACCACCTGGTGAGGAAACGGTAGCTTTTTTTTTTTTTAAAATGATGTTGGAAAAACTGGATAGCCACATGCAAAATAGTGAAATCCAGCCATCTTACTTCTTCCCTTGGCAGTGATAACAACTTGACAGACCCAAACTAAAGAAGAAAGGGTTTATTCTCACTCACTCAGTTGGGGCAGCCCAGGCCCTTTCTCCACTTGCACCATCCAGGATCCCAGCCAGGGAATGGTGCCGCCCACAGTGGGTGGGGCTTCCCATACTACTTAATAGGATAAGGTAATGCCTTGGCATGAGGCGGTTCTAGATTCTATTAACAGTTAACATCAGCTGTCACAGACACTCTTACCATACACAAAAACAAATGTGAAGTAAATCAGAGACTTCAAGGTAAAATAAATGGAAAACCAGAGAGGATGTTTGGAGAAATGATGGTTGGAAAAACCCTCCGAGTTAATGACGACCACTTTAAGTGGGTCCGACTCCAAGAAACACAGACTGGGAATGCAGGCCAGATCTTGAAGTCAGGGTTAAGGTTAAGTTTGGGGTTAAGGTTAGAGGGTTAGAGTTAGGTTTAGGGTTGGATGGGGTTATAAATTAGGGTTAGGGTTGGGTTGGGGTTAATGTTGAGGTTAGGGTTAGGATTAGTATTAGAGTTAAGGTTGGGGTTAGAGTTAGATTGGGGCTGGGGTTAGGTTTAGGGTTAGGGTTGGGTATAGGGTTAGATTTTGGTTAGGGCTAGGATTGGGGTTAGTGTTACAGTAAGGGTACAGTTTAGGGTTAGGATTGAGGTTAGATTTGTGGTTTGGTTTGGAGTTAGGGCTAGGGTTGGGGCTCACTGTTGTGGTAAGGATACAGGTTAGGGTTTGGTTGAATTAGGGTTAGGTTTGGAAATAGGCCTATGGTTGGCATTAGTGTTACAGTAAGGTTACAGATTAGGGTTAGGTTCGGGCTTAGGTAAATTGACCTCCAGTTTAACTCTTGGGCATGTACCAGAGAGCAGAGCAGAAGACACAAGCCCTGGAGGTCCTCTCTTTTGGAGCAAAGATTCAAGGAAGCAGGACTGGGCAGCTTTACATCCCTTTCTAGGTTTTCCTTCTCCTCCATTTGGTCCAAGAGCACTTGCCTCGCAGTCTGCGCTCCAACTTCTGCTGATTCAGTCAGAAGCCCCTGTGCTTGGCAAGGCAGGCTTGTTCCTATTATCTCTCCAGGCTGTCCTTGACTCCTTTAATTATCAAAGCAATTCCAAGGCACTGACCTCAGCTGCACATCACAAGTGGGGAAATGTGGCACAGAGGGGTGAGGCAATTTGTCAAAGGACACACAGCTTGTGAGCGGCAGATGTGGACCCCATGCCAGTGCTCCTGAGATGCTGCCCTACGCCATGGTGCACATCCGCACCCAGGAGTGGAATCAAGAGATGCCATTCAGTTTCTGGGCAAAGCTGCTTCCTGTTTACAAAGGAAGCAGAGTTCCCAGGAGAGAGGGGGAAGGGGCGGGTGGTTTGTAATGGCTGCCACCTGTGCTCCTGACCCTGTTGAGCCCATTCCCAGGACTCAGGGGCTCCCAAGACAGCAGGATCTTTTCCATCTGACACAAGACACTTTTCAGGGCCCAGTCTTGCTGTGCCCTAGGGCTCCACTGTAGCCTCCTAGAATCCACCTATCTCCTGGGTCAGACATACTCCTCCCTCCTGCAGACATGCTCCTCCCTCCTGCAGACATGCTCCTCCCTCCTGCAGACATGCTCCTCCCTCCTGCAGACATGCCCCTCCCTCCTGCAGATATGCCCCTCCCTCCTGCAGACATGCCCCTCCCTCCTGCAGACAGTGTCTCCCTGCTATGTGAAGTTCTAGGCACATTTATCAGTAGGCTTAGAAAGATCACTGAGAAGGCAGCCTTTCTGAGCATAGGCAGAGGACAGAGTGGGGGGCTAAATCTCTGGACTGCAGGGTCCCTTCTGCCAGGAGCTTAGGCATGGCACTGGCTGAGGTCCCCTCCTGCTCCCTTCTGAGACCTTGCTCTGTGTACTGGGCCTGTCTGTCATTAGGAACTCTAGGTGACGTATGTGAGGAGGCTGTATGCACAAGCTCGCCTACAGCAACACAAGCACTTGCTAGGTACCATCTTCCCATCGCACCCCACCCATAGTCCCTGTGGGCCCGTCATTGCCCATAACAGAAGAGGCAAGGCCAGGATGCCTTGAACATGTCCTGTTCCTTTCCTCCACCCGCACAGCACCTGAAGGCCATGGCAAGGGAGCATCCACGCTGGAGGATCCTCAGGTGTGCAGAAGGCCTGGGACCCGGGCTCCTCCCTGCCAGTCTCCATGGAGGAGGAGCTGAGCTGGAGACTCCAAGTTGCACCTAGACAGGCCTGCCTCAAACTTCCCAAGGTCCAGCCAGGTGACCTTGGGGTGAGGAAGGGATAGAGAAAGGGGAGTGTCGGCTAAGAAGAGAAATTGGTGACAAAGAGGAGATGCTGGACTTGTGTGGGTTCTAGATCAGACACCTCCCTTCCAGGTTCAAGTTCAGTCCAGGCCCCTCCTGCTGAATCTGTCTGGCTTTGTTTCCCTGTCTGGCCAGGGCAAACCCGACACCTAGAGACAGCTACTGCTTAAAGTCTGGCGGAGGTCCCAGGAAGCAGGAAGGGACAGAGCCAGGTCAGTTGCCAGAGATCCTTCAGTGAGAGAGAGGGAGAGAGAGGGAGGAAGAGGAGAATCATAAAACCCTCAACACGTCTTCAAGTTCAATATTCAGAATCATGGGACCCCCAACATGGATCTGCAGAAGGAAACACCATCCCTGAGTACATTATAAAGATTAAACGAATGGGCTGGGTATTGGGTCTCATGCCTGTAATGCCAGCCTTGGGAGGTGGAAACAGGAGAATTCACACAGGTTTAAGGTTACACTGGGTGGTGTGGGAGAATTGTCTGTATTTTGTCAATCTTGTTTTAAATAAACACTGATTAGCCAGGCAGGAAGTATAGGTGGGTCAACCAGACAGGAAGTAGAGGCTGGGCAAAGGAGAACAGGAGAATGCTGGGAAGGAGGAAGCCTATTGCTCCCCAATCCTGCCCAGATCACCGAAGAAGCAGGATGTGATCTGCCCTGCTGAAAAAGGTACTGAGCCATGAGGCTAACATAGATAAGAATAATGGGTTAATATAAGCTACAAGAGCTAATAAGAAGCCTGAGCTAATAGGCAAAGCAGTTTATAATCTTATGGAGATCTCTGTGTGATTTTCTTTAGGGGCTTACTGGCTGTGGGAACTGGGCAGGACATAAACCCCAATAAGCAGGCCCTCATGTTACACCCTGGGCTACCAGGATAGGTTTCCAAAGCAGCCAGGGCTACACAGCAAGACCTTTCCTCAAACAAGCAAATTAGTTAACTTTAGAAAAATACAAACAAATATAAACAATAAAGCATCTAATGAACAACGAACCTCTGCAGCTGGGGACCCTCGTCTTGCAGAGCAACAACAGGTGCTCCCTTGACCGTGGCTCTGATCTCTGCCTTTGCTGGGCTCTCCATCTGAGCATTTCTTCTCTCCTGAGACCTAAGGTCTCTAATATGAGCTTGAGGACCACGTAACTGGCTCTTCCCTGTTATAAATTCCCAGGCATCCTGTGCCTCCTCCCACCAGGCTTTTGTTTCCATGTAACCTCTGCCTCCCACAGCCCCCCCCCCAAGTTGGCAAAAGGACACATCAGCCAGGGATTCCCTTGGGCACTTGACCAAGTCTTAATTGTCTTTTGCTTCCAGCCTCTGGTCACTGCCAGTTGGGAGGGAGCCTCAGGTAATTCTGCAGAATGAAGGGATGGAGTAGTGTATGCCGGATGTGTGGCTGGCCATGTAGGTGTTTTCATTTTTATGAAGGGCAGAACCATAAGCTGAAAGCTCCAGCTATGGCTCTGGAGGAAGGTGGAGAGGATGACTGTCATAGCAGGTGGAGAGGCATCCACAGTCAGAGGAAGCTTGGCCTTAGTGGGTGGAGTCTTCACTTTCTGCTGTCAGTGCAAAAGCAGAGAGATGATCACGCTGTTCCGAAAGCATTCATAAATGTGCTGTGGAAACGAATGTGTTTCTTTTCATATGTCTTCAGGGAGGAAACTGTTCCAACCCACCTTAGGGTTTCCTGCCTTGGCTCATGGACAGGCAGATCTCCTTTCTGAGCTCCCTGTGTGTGGAGAGGGCATGTCATTTCAGCTCCCTGAGCCCTAGGCACTGAGCTCTGCCTGCCATCCCAGATCTATGGAAAAGGGCAGTCCATGTTCACTGGGAGCATTCCATTATCAGCTCAAACATCTCAGCATCTTGCCCACTTGCACCCCTGGCAAGGTGGGCCTGGGATATATAACAGAGCAGGCTGAGCATAAGACAATGAGCAAGCCAGGAACAAGCTAGCAAATAGCATCCCTCAGGGTTTCTGCTTCAACTTCTTGCTGAATTCCTGCCCCAACTTCCCTCAATGCCGGACTGTGATTTGGCAGAGTGAGCCAAATAAAGTGTTTCCTCCCCAAGTTGCTTTGGGGCCACAGACAAGTTAACTAGAACACACACCTGCACTACAACAAACACACGTGACGATCTACTTAGAAAAGGCCTGTTAAGACTCAGCTTGCTTCCAGACGTTCATCCACGTTGACTGCAGAGCAGCAAAGTCACTAACTCATCTCACAGGGATGCAAAGGGCAGCAGTGCAGACCACAGTCCTTCCCAGTAACCTAAAGACCTTCCACTAGATCCCGCCCCAATGGTGTCCCACCTCCCGACAACACCAGGCTGGGAACCAAGACTTTAGCTGACTGGTCATCTGGGACTCTGCACACACGTTGAGGAGCAAGTCCTCGTATGGGCTGTTTGTGGGAGGTGGGTTGTGAAACAGAACAATTAATTTAGTCTTGGTTTACATTTGATTATTATGCTTTTTACTTGTGAGGGACCCGGCTGTCCATTCACAAGTAGGTGAATGGATACAAGGTGGTCATCTATCTGTGGACTACTATACAGGGGTGAAAAAGAGAGGCTGCTGCTCCCAATAGCATAGATTCCAGTGTGAGGTGCTAACTCTTCTCCGGCTTTTCACACAAGCCCAATCGCTTCCAGGGACAGAGGCTGCTTGGGGTGCAGAGGCTGACAGCTAGACACCAAGATATTCTAGAAGGGAGCTGAATATATCACTGTAGATTGTAAGGAGGGAGTCCCGGGTGCCAACACAGGATAAAAGAAATGAAAATCCATGTATATTTGTGAGCCCGCATTTCCACTATGACTGAGGTTGGTTTTTTGTTCCTCTTATTAGTTTTGTTTTGTTGTAGTTTTTGTCTAAGTGAGAGTGGCTGGCTGTTGGGGACAGGGTCCCAGCTTCCTTCTCTAGCCTGTGGATGACCCTGCAGAGAAGGCAGGCATGTCTCCATGGCGACACAGTCAGGATGCTAAGAAATGTGTAATTCTACCTGACTGCGCTGTCATTTCTTCCAGGGAGATCATAATATTTTGACACCTGTGACAATCTGCATGACTCATGAAGGTCCCAGCGCGACATTGAAATGTCCTTCAGGCCCCACCTGCGTGCCTTGAGCTGAGGAAATCCCTGGGAATGGGGCCACTGTGTTTATTGTTATAGAACCCTTTCCATTTTGGGGAGGTGGGTGGATGTCTGGGGACATCACTGGGAATCTGGAGACACCCCCATGTCAGCTCATCTGTCTACTGACAGCAGTGTCTCTTCCTGCTGAAGGTGTGAGGGTGGAAGTCATTCGATTGGTGCATCAGCGTGAAGGCAGCCGCTATCGGATCCTCCTGTCAACTGCCTGTCACATCCACAGACAGCTGTTTGATTGGCAGGCAGGGATAAGCAACTTTACCCACCCCTGGGTTATTTTACAGCACCTACTCCTATAGGGTCCTCCTGTCTTCAGCTTCATAAGTCATTCAAACTGGTTCAAAGACCAAGGAGGCATTTCCTGGACCGGGGCCATGGGGCTGGCAGGGGTGGAGTCCTGGCTTCTGGCTCCCACCTTTCACCCATGTCCCTATTCTTCCTTCTCTTCCAACAGCCACTCCTGGCTGATGGGCACTGTGGTTTTCCTGCTTTCTCCATGAGATCCAGGCCTGTCTTGGAGATCTGTGTGGCTATGATAGAATTTACAGTTAAGTTACCCATGCCCTTGGGCCAAGGTAGGTGGGGCCAGCAACTCTGAGAGTTGGACTGTAGGCCTATAGCTCCCTCCCAGTAGACCAGGCAAGGAGACACACTTGTAGTGAAGAAGAAGCAATGTCCCCATGCCCCAGGGCAGGTCTGGGCCAATCAGAGTCTTCCCTGACAGCGGCTGTGTGGGCACTTGGTGGCATTTGGCTCAGGTGTCAGGATAAGGACCACACAGCCTGGGGAAGAGATAGAGCTGAGGCGGGAGAGGAAGGGGTCAGCCCAGCACCTGCCAGTAGGTAGGAAGGGCAGGTAGCATTGTGGTTGCGGCTGCAGGGTGGAAGCAGAGGCCCGGGCTGCTGTCTGGGGTGCCCATGTACAATTGATCATATTTATCACAGGGTGCTCCTGCCTGACCCCCATAGACCTTTGGACTAGGATCCTTGGTAACAAGTTAAAATATAAAGTCCGAGACTCGCAGAGGCAGCAAACTGGAGAGTCTTAGATGGTATGATTTCCTCTAGCAAAATTTTCTAACTGTTCTCTGAGACCCTGCACTGTGCTGGGTGCTAAGGACGTAGGACTGAGTGGGGTTGTTATAGTCTCCACGTTCATAGACATCATGGCCTAGAACCACAAAGCTTTAAGTTGAAGGGTCTGGGAAGGGCTTCTTTTGTTCCAGCAATCAGAGGGCAGGAAGGGAGGGCAGGCTGTGGGAGGGAGGGCAGACTGTGGGAGGGAGGGCAGGCTGTGGGAGTTCAAGCTGTGGGAGGGAAGGCAGGCTGTGGGAGGGAGGGCAGGCTGTGGGAGGGAGGGCTATGGGAGGGAGGGCTGACTGTGGAAGGGAGGGCCTGTGGGAGGAAGCACTGTGGGAGGGAGGGCAGGTTGTGGGAGGAAGGGCAGGCTGTGGGAGAGAGGACTGTGGGAGGGAGGACTGGCTGTGGAAGGGAGGGCAGGCTGTGGGAGGAAGCACTGTGGGAGGGAGGGCAGGTTGTGGGAGGGAGGGCAGCCTGTGGGAGGGAGGGCGGTAAAAGGGAGGGCTGGTTGTGGGAGAGAGGGTGATAGGAGGGAGGGCTGGCTGGAGGCCAATGAAAGTGGACTGAGGAGCTTATTCTGATTTGGAGAAATTGGGAAGACAGTGTCCCCTCAACAAGCTGTGGCCCTTACCTCTGGAGTGGTCTCCTCACTGCACTGAAGTGGCTGTCATTGCTGTGGCAGATCTGTCCTCAATGTGAGTTACTGCTCAGATGGCTACTGGCAAGGCAGGGAGAGTGGGTGACCTACCAGGGCCTGCCTGAGTTCTTTGAGAGGAGACCAGAGTAGCACAGAAGGGTCTGGCCACCTCAAATGCCCACCACTGCTGGGAATACCCAGCTTCTGTTCAAACCCACCAGCCCCAGGGCACTGAGACCTCTCTGTAGGGTACAGAAGAGGCCACCAGGCAACAGAATCTCGGATGACCCTTGTTCAGTGGTCAAGCCCAGCCTCTCTCACCCACCCCTGCTCCTCCACGGAAGAGCCCCCCCCCCTCCCCGGGAAAGCTCTGATGACCGCGGTCACCTCTTTCCAAGCCATTCTTTCTTTAAACTCCGGAGAGTGGTTTCCATTTTTAAGCGCCGACAATAATATGGAAGTGATGTGGCTTTTAATGTTTAGCATTCTTAGTTACGAGTGTGAAGTATTATTTTTATAAAACAAAAAGTAAATGGCTCTATCAGCCAAGTCGGTTTCAGAAACTTAAATTATGTTATGCGCCTGACTTATGTGGCTGCTGATTTGATTATGCAAAGTGCCTCATGCATATGGCATTAAAGCCAACAGGACAGAGAGACTGATAATGAGAAATAGTGGCCCCTCGAACCCTCTTTTTGCCCCCGAGTCTTTCTCCTCAGAGGTGATCTATTGTGCTTTGAGCAACTGTCTCCCCTGCCCCCCTCCCCCGTCGCTTTCTTCATAACACTAAATCATGTGTTGGCATCACTACCTCCTAGCTGCCCACCATGATGGGTGAGTCTGAGGCTGGCTTCTGCCAGACGTCTCCCTTTCTGCCAATGTTATTGTATTTTTAGTTCTTCTTTTGGTTACCTTGGAAACATGAAGGGATGGACTCAGATATTTATTCCTGTGGAAGTTAATGTTCTAAGTTTGAAGGCAGAGGGAGTTAACATTGACACTGAAAATATGGGAGGGGTGTGCGCTTCATTCCTGGAGGGCCCGGGCCTAACTGCTTGCATCCATCTCTTTTTCTTGCCTTTCTTCTGTGCTGACCTCATCCTCAGGCAGCCTTTCCTCTGCGTTGTAGCAAAGATGCTTATGGGATTTGGGTTCAGCTCCTTGCAGTGAGTGGTTCTGTCTAAAATAAGCCATCCCCAGAGGACTAGGCCATATTCCTACAGGGACATGTGCCAATAACTAGAAGACAGGGAATGCTCACTGAGGTCAAGCCCCTGACTGCCTGCTTTCTCTGAAAGAATCGATTGAGGTCTTTCTTTGTGACAGATCTGGGGACTGTCACATGACCTGAGAGCAACAGAATGATCCTGGCCAAGGTACATCAGATGCATGTGTTGGATCGAGACACAGGCTGGCCAAACATGTTTCCATTCATCAAGGAAGGGAGAGGAGACTGCAGAGGGAGATTCAAAACCATAAAACCAAACCAACACAGGCTGAGCCTCCCTAACAGGAAAACACAAAAGATGAGCTTTCTTGAAGTCAGAAACTCTCTGAGCACACGCCTGAGACTCTGAGTAGAAAATTCCACACTGTGAACCTTGCTGGATGCCTAATATTATTTCAAAATATGTGTAAAATTACCTTCAGGCTAAGTGTAGTTGGGTATGTATGAAACATAAATAGATTTTGTGTTTAAACTTGAGTCTTATCCCCAAGCAATCTCATGATGCATATGCAAATCTTCCAAAATCTGAAGCCCCAAACATTCATGTTCTTAACATTTGAATGAGTGGCAATCAACCTGTACTTTTAATGCACTCAGTGGCTTAATCAAAATTTGAAGACAAAAGGAATAATCAAGAAGAAGAAAATATTTAGAAAGGAATTTCCAGTTGAAGACCTTGTGACTAAGAGGGGAAGAATGAAAAAAAAAGTCTCAAAGACATGTAGATTGTCAGAAGAAGAATGCAACTTGTGTGAAACTGTAGTCTCAGAAGGGTGTGTGTGTGTGTGAGTGTGTGTGTGTGTGAGTGTGTGTGTGTGACAGAGAGATGGGGGAGGGAGAGAGAGAGTAGGAAGGAAAGAAGAAGGGAAGGAAAGAGGAAAAGGGGGAGAGAGAGAGGGAGAGAAATGGGAGAGGGAAGGAAAGACAGGAAGAAAAAAAAATAAATGAAATATTAGCTGAAATTTCCTCCAAATTTAGAAAACGGCGGTTGAAGAAATGCAGCAAAACTCAAGCAGGACAAATGTGGCTGGAGGCTGCTCATTCATTCCTGACTGCCCAGAACTGAAATAACCACACAGAAACTATATTATTTGCAGTACTGTCTGGCCAATAGCTTAAGTATATTTTTAGCTAGCTCTTATACCCTAAACTAGCTCATCTCCATTAATCTGTGCATCACCATGGGGGTAGGGGCATCTGTCTCCTACAGCGGCTACATGGCTTCTCCCTGATTCTGCCTACTCCCTCTCTACAGCTCTGTTTGGATTTCCCACCTGGCTTTACTCTGCTAAGCCATTGGCCAAAAGCAGCTTTATTCATTAATCAATAAAAGCAACACATATACAGAAGGACCCCCAACACTAGACAAATTCAAAGAAAAACACATCTAGTCACATAATAGTCAAACTGTTTTTTAAAAAAATGATAGGAAAAATTTGAAAGTCATTAAATAAAACTGACACACAGGGTTGAAGCAAATGCTGGTTTGACTGACTGCAGACTCCCCTGAGAAGTGATGGAGGCTGGTGGATGGTGGGATCATGTCCTTATGGCCAATGCGGAGTTGTACAACCAGGGAAAAATACTGTCCAATCACAAAAGTGAAACGCATGTTTGAGCCCTACTCCCATATTTCAGAAGAGGACATTGAGGTACACAGAGGGGGACCAGTGGGACCCTGGGACAGTCTGTCCTCTTTGAGTTTGTTACCAGGCTGCATGGTTGGGTGACACACGGAAGGTATTCAAGCGTGGAGATGCTAACGCGTATGATAATCTTCATGTTTGGTACTCTGTGCTCACCCTCTCTCTAGTTACAGAACGAGCTCCAAACGGTATAGTTAGCATTTCCACTCCCCTTGTTAACTAACTCTGGGTGAGCGTTCAGCCTAGCCAGCCTGAGACATTCTTAAGGTATGGATCACTATTCTGAAGAGTGACGAGTACCAGCTAAACACGGGCTCCACAAGACCCCGTCACAGCTGGTGTTCAACCCGGGGCCCTGCCAGATGTCAGAAGTTAACCCTGAACAACCAATATAAGCTGAAAAATCATCTTGTGAGCATGTCAGTTCTTATCTCCACCTTTAAAAGAAAACGGAAAGGAAGAGCAACGTGCTTCCTGCAGGCCCGTGCTCACTCCTGGCATGGCTGCACGGTGGGGACTGCTATGGATTCGACAGCTCTTCCCATCAGAGAGATGACACCTTTATTCTTATGCTTAAATACAAAGACGGTCCCAAGGACTGCTTAGATGATGGAAGGGGAAATGGGGTTTTGATTGTGTCCCCAGGATATGGCCTGGTCCCACAATGCCATCATGTTAGAGTAACGTTCCAGTTGCAACCCACAGAGCCTCCCTGCCGTTCTTCTTCAGGCTTCCTATGTCTCATTGTGATGTGGAGCATCTCCTGTGGGGCAGGAGACATGACAATTATCGCACTGTAGTGACTGTCCAACACCTGCCTGTCACCGTCAGAGTTCATGTTCCAATATATTTTATTGATAATTAACCCTGATGTACAGAAAGGTTAGACCTGTTTAAAAGCATTATTAGATTAACAATTTGCTTAGCAACTTTTGTTTTGGTGTTCTTTTTTTTTTTTGTAAGTTTGTTGTTTTTAAAAGACAATTTGATTGTTACACTTTCTTCGCTTCCCAAGAATATATAATATACAATATATATTATATATGTATATACATATAATGCATTTCAATCATATTCATATCCATCTCCCATTTATCACATTTTGTCCCCCTGCCTTCTCTCACTGGTCCCCTCCTAGTTCCAAACTTTCCTCCCATATATAGATATAATTTATATATTATATTATATTATACCTATTTACACTACACTACACATGCACACACACATACACACACACACACAGACTCAATGTGTTTAATTCAGGTCACTTATAGCAACATAGGCGAAGGGTCATGGGTACCACACCAATGAAGAAAATCTCTCTCCTCCCCCAGCAACCATCAATTGCCTACAGATGTGCATACTACTGTTAATCACCTATAAATCCTCAGGGAGAGATGGGGCTCCGTGAACCCTTCCCTGCTTCATGACAGAGCCTAATAATGTGCAGGTTCATGAATACTTTGGCCGTGTCATATCTGGACACAGCTTTGGAAACAGTCCTCACCTGTCCTCTGGCTCTGACATCCTTTCTGTCATCCACGGCTGATATTGGGTCAAGGTCATTGAATGGTACACAAATCTGTCTAGACAAATGCACCCAGCCAGGAGCACCCCTACATTTGATTACTGTAGACCTTCATGGTGGTTTGAAAAAAAATGACCCCCAAAGGAAGAGGCACTATTAGGAGGTATGACCTTGTTGAAGGAAGTGTGTCACTGTGGGAGTAGGCTTTGTGGTCTCTTTTGCTCAAGCTTCCCTCAGTGTGAGTTAGTCAACTTCCTGTTGCCTAGAAAATGTATCACTCTCGGCTCCAGCACTGTCTGCCTGCACGCCGCCATGCTTCTCATCATGATGATAATGGGCCAAACCTCTAAAACTGTAAGCCAGCCACCTCAATTAAATATTTTCCTTTATAAGAGTTGCTGTGGTCATGATGTCTCTTCACAACAATAAAAACCTAACTAAAAAACCTGGCACTTCAAAAGAACCTTTCTGCCTCAAAGATAATTAGGCTTATAGTGTCCCCTCCTCCTATGCCTTAAATATCATCTGCACTCTTGGCTAAATGAGGACGGAAAAACACTTTGCTGAGAAAAGGGTGTTTGGTCTTTCTGTACTCCCATATTTCCTACTGGGTCTGTCTGAGGTTAGCCAAACACTTAAACCTGATTCCCCTCAGCCCATCTGATTCAGGACAGGCCCTCATCTCATAAGAACGTAATTGGTATTACCTCATGGGTCCATCCGCAAGCAGAGCAAAGCGATTGGCAGAACCTTTATCAGAGGGCTCTGAGTTGCTGACAAAGTTTGGGGGAGTGCAGTTAGGGTGTGAATTACTCCCTGCCCTTGCCCTTGTGAGCAGGGGTGCCAACCAATGCACGGGTTACATTTTACCCCCAGAGCACATGCTTGTGACTTTTGTGATCAAGGGAAGGTCATTGTCACTCTGAATGATCAAGGTAACCCAAACCTAGGAATTGCTTCCTTTAACAATCCTTCGCATAAAAATACAATCAAAACTAAAGACATTACACACGTGGCTGAGGACACCTGGGGCCGGTCCGTTCGCCAGTCTGGATCAGAGAAGCTTCCTCTGAACGGGCAGGACAGTGGAGTGGTGGTAACATATAGGGAGTTTGAAAGTCATTTTTGTGGCGTAACTCAAAGGATGAACCACCCGCTGGACCATTTCTGTTGAGCTCCTGCCTGGGAAAACTCCGTACCAAGTTCTGTAAGCCTCACAACCATAGAGAGAAGCTTTCATGTAACCTCTCACAACTTTCCATTAAATGGCCTCTGGGGAGACAGACTGTCCCTTCTTATTGACCCCAGGGCTGTCTGACTGTTCAGCATATCAACGAGTAACACCTCTTCATCTTCCTCAGTGATAGTGGTTCCTCCCTCCAGGGTGGCTGCTCTTTCATTTATCATGAAGTTGAGGCAGGATTTGGGTCTTGGGTTCAAGCCACTGCCACGCAGTTTGCTCTGCAAAGTTACTTCCTACACTTTCATATTATGGGCTGTTTCTCTGTCATCCGCTCATAATCCTGTCCTCATGGTTAAGGTAAAACTCACACAGTGAGTCGGTTGCTTGAAGACTTGCTCTTTTCGGGGTGAGATTTTGCAGCCTGATTACCTAGAACTGTCCAAATAGCGTTTTGTTCGAGTTGTATTAGGCATGACCAGCAATTAACAAAATCATCTCCACTGTCAGTTTGACCAGGTTCAGAATTGCCTAGGAGACCTGTGAAGTTTCCAGAACTTTAACTGAAAGGGAAAAAGTCATCCTGAATATGGGTGGAACCATCCAATGGGCTAGTGTCCCAGGATTAATAAAATAGAGAAAGGAGAGAGCCAGGCAGGCACCAGCATTTCCTGCTGTCAACTCCACGAACTCAGCTTCCCCCATGCTGCTGCAAATGGAACCTTCACCTGCCTCTGTGCTATCTGACTCCATAACAGACTGTGTTCTCCTGAACTGTGAGCCAGAATGAACCTCTGCTCCCTTAAGATATTTTTTTCCTTTGTTGTTGTTTGGTTAGGCATTTGGTAACAACAAGAGGAGAAGTAACCAGCTGTGAAGATATGTATAGAGACATGGTGCTTCTGTTATGGTTTGGTCATGTGATTTGTTAGCTTTAGAACTGGCTCACAGGAGGGATTTGGAAGAATTTGAACTTGTGAGCTATGGAAGCCTAAAGCGTTATAAGCTGAACTTAATGGGTCATTCTGGCCAGAGTGTTGAAGGCCAGAACACCAATGGACATGTGGACAGTAAAGTCCCAGATCAAAAGGCTTCAGAGAGAAGTGAAGACCTGCAGGAACCGTACTAGAGGGCATTTGTGTTACAAATTGTTAAAAAGAAAGAGGAACTAAGAATTGGCTGCTTTGGGCTGGAGAGATGGCTCAGTGGTTGAGAGCACTGGCTGGTCTTCCAGAGGACCTGGGTTCAATTCTCATCATCCACATGGCAGCTCACAACTGTTTATAACTCCAGTTCCAGGGGATCTGACACCTTCATACCAACGCACATTAAAAAAATTAAAGTTAAATAAATTATTTTTAAGAATAAAATAAATAATAAAAAGAATTGACTGCTTCATTTATTTGAATAAATATAAATAATAAAGAAATAGAATAAAGGAACAACATCCCCCCCACACACACACAAAGGAATGAGTAGGTTGTTGGGGGACCGTGTGAAGCAGCCTGTTTCACAGGCTGTACTGGGCTATTGCTTTCTTCATTTATCTAGATTTGCAGTTTGAGAAAGCAATGGTGGACCAGAAAGATGTGAAAAATGTGGGGTTCGCCAAGGAAAAGACTTGAAGCAGCTTAATGTTGGAGGCAGGACAGGTTTGGACAAAGTGGCTGTCATTGTTAAAGACATTAGTAGAATTAAGGGGAAACCTCACACCCTGGATCAGGACAGCAGGAAAGATACTTCCAGGGCACAGCGTGGAGGCTCCAGGTGTAAAACCAAAAAAGTCATTAAATAAATCAAAACATTCATCTGGAAGGAAAATGGCTGGAAAGTTAAAGCCCCAAGGGGGTCTTGCTGGGAAGTGAATGCCCAGAGAAAGCCTCTTCCAGATTCAACCACGGGGACACGGGGACATACAGAGGCTGCTGCAGCCGTGATCCCAGGCCAGGCTGCATCTAAAGTGACAGTCACACTCCGTGTCGCTCCCATCTGCTGCTTTTGCAGATGCGCAGATATAAGAGAGGGAGCATAGTAGGGGCTTTCACCAAGGTTCCAGCAAGCTCCCAGGCCAGGTGACGTGTGGCAGGGTGCTGCCCCTGATGTCTGTCACCAGGCTGCTGGGTTCAGTGCTTGCGCTGCGAGATTTCTGTCTTGTCTTGACCTGAGCATCCATCCCTGTGCCCCCAGTCCTCTTGAGGAAAGGGAGTGTTTGCTGTGCTGGTGTTTACTGGGAGCCAGCGGGTCACCAGCACTCGCCTCTCTCTGCTGGTTCTCCTGACATCCAACCCCACATAATCAGCCTCCTCAACATTTCCACAGCCTCATTTTTCTCCACACATGCTCGCACGCATCCCTCTGAACCAAAGCTAGCAAACGAGTCAGCAGTCATGTCACAAATCCTTTCAAACGCTGGGAGCTGCCTGGGTATTAAAATGTATGGTGGGGAAGATCCTCCCTTCCACTGATTCCAGCTTTGTCTGGGAAAGCCTGTGACGGCGCGTTTAATAGCATAGCCAGATCCATCTCTCTTCCTGACTTACTTCCTTAATCTGTCATAGTTTACGAACTTAACCAGGCATCTTCTCATTCCCGCCGCCACATATGTCACCCAATGGAGCACCTTTTGCTTGTGTGTCTCTCTGTCAGGGCCGCACGCAGGGTCACTCAGGTCTGTTGAGCACCGTTGCTGGGAGCATCCGTTAGGATTTCATTAGCTACCTCTCTAGTCTTTTAAAGAATACTCCCCATTTTTTCCTCAGCCGTGGAGACAGTGACGAATCAATACTGCTATTGCGCTCCCAGGTTAGAAAGAAAGAGGTTTAGTTTAGCTTCGGGAATTCATCTCTGAGTCTATCAGGGCTTCCTGGAAAACATCCAACTCTTTCTCTGCATTATGCCAGGTCAGTGAGCGGCAAGGATGCCTGCATGTGGCTAATTTCTTTGGCCTTTGTCGCCTCTCCTGTTGGGAGCAATCCGGCCTCTGCTGTTGTTTAACTTCCTCGGCCAAGGCCTATAGGGATGAGTCGGGAGGTGTAGGTGAGGGTTGGGGGGAGAAGAACTCCAAGGGGCATAGACACCCCCGGAAATAGAGGGTACCATCAGTACATAGGAACAAGTGCTCAAAGGACCATCTGAAATACTTCATTCTGCAGGCTGGGCCTCAGAGGGAGTAACCACAGAAACAAAACTTTTCTTTCATTCTAGCTATTGGGAAAAAAAGGTATAAAAGCCTGAATATATAGTGGTTCTCTTCAATATTTTGGAGTAATGTCCCATTCAAGGCTCATTGCCTTTGATCCCTCACTTACATTGGGGCCAAGGGACATTACTCCAAAATATCATTTTGTTAACCCATCAACTACAAATGTATTCCATTTTGCCAATAGCCACCCCATGGGCACTCTTTGGGTAGATGTTCGTGGCTCCCGTTTTGTATCAATCACACCCCAGGGCCAGTGGGCGCAGAGAAGGAATGTGCTCCTATCCTCCGTCATTAACAGTTTCAGGCTGATGGAGCCAAACTTGCAACCAAGGAAAAAAAGAAACAAAAGTAACACTGGCTCTGCAAACTTAAGGCAATGAACAACCTTAGCCATACATCAAAAGGAGCGTGCTTCCCAGTATCAAAATAGAGAAGAGGATTAGGTTAAGAAGGTGGCAAAGGAGACCCCAGGGTCCCTTGGGGTGCCTGATTCCGTAAGGACTTGGTGATATTGACTGACATAAAGTCAAAGCCCAGGAAAGCACAGGTGATGCCAAATGGATCACCAACTCTCATAGCCCCAGAGAGAAAGAAGTATTGCACAGGAAAAGGTTAAAGCACTAGCAGGACAGGCAACACCTCGTGTTTAAAGTCTGGCTCACAGGAAAGCCTGGGATAGGCTCCAGAGCGCGAACACTGACCTTTCCAGTACAGCTTGCCAGTGGCGGTTTGGCAAGCAGGGAGCAGGTGGAGGCCTCTGAGGTTTATTCTTTCAATTCTAATGCTGGGTAAAGGTTTGATCTACAATTAGGAATGAGCCTTCCAGAATGTGTCTTAGTACTAAGAGGGGAAGGAGGGCGGGGTGGGGATATTGACTCGGAGAGCCATGGCCACACAGGCACCAAACACATTCCAGTTTGTGAGGAAATGAACGCAGGGAGTGCAGCCTTTGAGTGAAGGAAGCTACACCACAGATTAGGAGGTGCTGGAGGAGGGTTCCTCCGGCTGGGCCACAGGAAAGAAGTAAGACGCAGACCAATAGCCAGGATGTGGATTTCGTTAGAGGGGACACTTCTCATGGAGATCTGAGCTAAAGATGTGGTTTGACCCCCTGTCTAGGTCATTTAGCTCAAGATGATCTAAAGAGGGAAGTCTTGGGAAACACAGACTCAAGCAGCAAGTGTAAATCTCCTACTGCTTACTGTGGAGGGAGTTTCCCAACTGGAGATCTTGAGCTCTCGTATGTTAAGGAATCTCAACACTCCCTCTTGCTTGGAGGCTGGTAGTGAAATTCCCACTGGCCCCCACCCCCAAGACCAAGCCTGGTGGCATGCACCTCAAGTTTCTCTATCAGCATGGGTGCTTGCAAAAGCATGCAGAAGATGAGATTACCACAAGAATCTTAACAGTCAGTTAGAGGCAGGCAGACTAGGAGAGCAGGTGAATCGGGTGTGATCCCCGCCCATTGTAAAAGCCAGAGGGCCATGGAGCTGAGACTGTGGGATTCAAAAGCTCCCAAACCAATCCTTCAGGTGACAGCACAGTCAGGCCTGAGGCTGGTCCAGGTTGCCTGTTTCTGGGTGCTCACTGACAAATATTTCTTAGGGTCACTAGAAAAATGCTTCAGACCCTATAGGTCCCTATGCTCCCTAGAAAGAAGCCAGGCAGTGGTGTAGTCCTCAGAAGCGAGACCCTTGGGTTTATTTTTAAAGATTTATTTATTTTTATTGTATGTGTATTTTATATGCATGTATGCAAGCATCAGGAGGACAGAACAGAGCATCGGATCCTCTGAGACTAAAGTTACAGATAGTTGTGAGCCACTCTGTGAGTGCTGGAAATTGAAGCTGGGTCCTCTGGAAGACGAGCTTGTGTTCTTAACCCCTGAGGCATCTTTCCAACCCAAGACCTTCTTTCTTTCTTTCTTTCTTTCTTTCTTTCTTTCTTTCTTTCTTTCTTTCTCTCTCTCTCTCTCTCTCTCTCTCTCTCTCTCTCTCTCTCTCTCTCTCTCTCTCTCTCTCCCTCTCTCCCTCCCTCCCTCCCTCCCTCCCTTCCTTTTGGTTTTGATTTTTGAAGCAAGGAAGAAACAAGTTCATCATTAGAAACAAAAGGATCAAATAACTTTCATTATAGTTATCACAGTGCTAATATTTTGAACAATTTTTAACAGGAAAGGAAAATGCGATTTATATAATTGTTAAGAAAACTGTACTGCATGCATTCATGCATGCATGCATGCATGCGTGCGCGTGTGTGAACATGTGTGTAGATCTAAAGATAGCATTGTTTCTCAGTCACTGTCCATCTTTTTTTCCCCCATTGGTCTAGAATTTGTCTCTCAGGGTAGGCTGGCTGGCCACTGAATCTCGGGAATCTGCCTCCTTAGTGTCAGGCTTACAAGCATCTTCTCGTGCCTGGCTTTTTTCACATGGTTTCTGGGGCATCAAACTCAAGTCCTTGTGCCTGCAAGGCAAGCACTTTACGAACGGGGCCATCTTTGTGTTATCCTGCCTGCTCTGGAGTTGTACATTTTTTTGTTTTTGTTGAATTATACATTTTTATCCATTTCCCTCCCTTCTTCCTCTCTCCTCTTCTATCCTCCCCCTTGACCCCCACGCTCCAAATTTACTCAGGAGATCTTGTCTTTTTCACCTTCCTGTGTAGATCCATGTATGTCTCTCTTAGGGTCCCTTTTGTTCTCTAGTTTCTCTGGGGTTGAGTCCTATAGGCTGTTTTTTTCTTTGCTTTATATCTAAAAGTCACTTATGAGTGAATACATATTATATTTGTCTCTCTGGATCTGGGTTACCCCACTCAATACGGTTTTTTCTAGATCCATTTATTTGCCTGCAAATTTCAAGATGTCATTTCTTTTTACTGCTGTGTAGTACTCCATTGTGTAAACATACCACATTTTCTTTACCGATTCTTCAGTTGAGGGACATCTAAATTGTTTCCAGGTTCTGGCTATTACAATAATGCTGCTATGAACACAGTTGAGCACATGTCCTTGTAGTGATTGAGCATCTTTTGGGTATATACCCAATAACAGTATTGTTGGGTCTTGATGTAGATTTTCTGAGAAATTGCCATATTGATTTCCAAAGTGGTTGTACAAGCTTGTATTCCCACCAACAATGCAAGAGTGTTTGTTTTACCACACATCCTCTCCAGCATAAATTATCTTAGTCATTCTGATAGGTATAAGATGGAATCTCAGAGTTGTTTTGATTTGCATTTCTGTGATGGATGTTGAGCATTTCCTCAAGTGTCTTTCAGTCATTTGAGATCAGTCTGTTGAGAGTTCTCTGTTTAGGTCTGTACCCCATTTTTAAATTGGATTATTTGTTCTTTGGATGTCAAGTTTCTTGAGTTCTTTGTATAATTTTGGAGATCAGCCCCCTGTCCAATATGGGGATGGTGAAGATCTTTTCCCATTCTGTAGACTACCATTTTTGTCTTGTTGACAATGCCCTCTGTTTTACAGAACCTCCTCAGTTTCAGGAGGTCCCATTTATTAATGGTCACTCTCAGTGTCTGTGCTACTGGGTTATGTTTAGGAGTGAAGACCTTTGTTCTTGGCTCCATCACAACGAAGGGCATGTGAGAGTGGCAAGCTTCCACAGCTGTTTCAGGGGGAGACACTGCCTCAAAGGGGAGGAATAGGGACAAAGCTTCCCCAGGTGCAGCAGCCTGACCCATTATCCTCACTTGACGTGGGAAAGAGGAGGCAGCTGTGCCAGCTCTTCTCTGCCGGGCTTGTTCATGCATCAGGCATGTGCCCTGTTTCGATCTTAGGTATTTGCCTTGTGTGTGTGTGTGTGTGGGAGGTGACTGTTGTGTTCGCTAAGGTAAAGCTTATGCCTGTGTACCCCAGTGACCATTCTACACACTCCTGTCATCTCCAGAAGGGACACTTCTAACATTATTTTAAAGGCAGTTCAGTTCATTAAGCATCTTAATCTATTTTATTGGCAACCAAGGACTTCAACACAGGGAGACTGAAGTACTTTCAAGCCTTTGCTGGATTCAGGGTTTGTTTAACTGCTCCATCTTCTCGGTTTCCTCTACATTTCTTGCTCTTATTGACCACACACTTATTTTTTAATTAATCAATTTAGTGTGCACACATAATGTGTGTGTGTGCGTGGAGAGAGAGCACACGAGTGCATGCTTGCACGTGCTATTTTATGAATGTAGAAGTCAGAGGACAACTTTCAATCAGTTCTCTCCTTCTACTTTGTGGGACCCAGGGATCAAACCCAGGTTGTCAGGCTTGGCAGCAGTTGCCTTCATCTACTGAACCACCATGCCAGCGTGGGCACACAGCTCTTTCTTTTTAGATGAATATTTTTAGAATGTGTACAGGTATTTTTGTCTGCATGTATGTGATGTGTGTAACATGTATGCTGTCACAAGGGGGCATCACATCCTTCCTGGAACTGGAGTTACAGATTGTTTTGTCGCCCAATGTGGGTGCAGAGAATCAAACCCAGGTCCTCTGCAAAAGCAGCAAGTGTCCTTAACTGCTGAGCCATCGCTCCAGCCCAGACCTTGTTCTTCCTAAAGACTAATTTGACTACTAGGCTGCATGGGATTCCCACTTTTTGCTGACCATCGTTGCTAGACATTGTCAGGGAAAAAGCTTCCAACTTTGTCCAGCAGTCTTCTTGCATGACTTTCTCCTCTGCCCCCTACACCCACAGTCTTTGTTATTCACAGGAGTTGATTCTGCTGGGTCCTCTCTTGTCTTTTCTTATTACCAGGCCCCTGACATGGCATCCGCAATGTTGTGGACTATGCTATGAAGCCAGTGTTTTCTTTAGAGGGAGAAGCTGAGGGATACAGACGACTGTGAAGGCACGAGGGATCACATCGCATTTCTGTCATGGCAGATCAAGGGCTTTCTGAGCATCTCTCAAGGAGGGAAGTGGATAGCCCTGAAGAAAGGCAGCCCTTCTCGGATGCTGGGAGCTGGATAGGAAGATCTGACAAGGGCTCCCTGTCAATCTTACTCCATTCAAAGTTTTCCTAAAAGTGAGATCTTCTTTGCTGAGCTAATGGGAGCTCACCAACTCCAACTGGACTGGGAGTGAACAAGCATGGGATCAAGCTAGTCCCTCTGAATGTGGTTGACAGTTGGGGCAGACTGACAGTGGCATTGGGATTTGTCTCTACTGCATGTACTGGGTTTTGGGGGATCCTATTCTCTTTGGATATATGTCTCTACTGCATGACTGGGTTTTGGGGGATCCTATTCTCTTTGGATATATGTCTCTACTGCATGTACTGGGTTTTTGGGATCCCATTCTCTTTGGATGTATACCTTACTCAACCTAGATGTAGTAGGAAGGGCCTTGGATTTGCCACAGGGCAGGGTGCCTTGCCCTCTCTTAGGATTGGAGGGAGGATTGGAGGGTGTGTGGAGGGAGTGAGTGGGAAGAACGAGGGGGTGGGAATTTGGATTGATATTTTTTAAAGTAATATAATAGTAGTAGTAGTAGTAGTAATAATAATAATAATAATAATGAGATCTTCCCCCAGAGAGTATCCCCATCCCATCACTCCAGCCTGGCACTTAGAGAACATGGCTGGCATCTTGGACAGTGTCCTGTCATAACCCCACCTCACCCCACAGCCTGACTATGGGCATCAGGACTGAGTCACCCTCAATCTTGGGGCCTTGATCTGTGACTCATCTATCAGATTGTAGGATGCGAGCTTCCCAGAGATAGAGGCCTTGTCCAGCTCTTTCCTGTGACCCTAGGGACCAGGGCAGTCCTGGCACAAAGGAGATGTCACAGGGTTGTTTGGTGGGCCATCTGTATGGGAACTTCATGGTCCTCCTCTGACCCCTGGATCAGGGATCTTTGAGACGCTGACAAGGATGGACATGGGTCTTCCTGGAGACCCACCCCAGGGTGCAGCCACAGGAGAGGTTCTGAAGAGTTTTTGCAGTTTTTTTCTTACATGGTTACTCCACAATGATCTCATCTTGTACATAATCCATCTCTGTTGAAGGTTCACAGCCACCGTCAGCCTGTGGGCTCCCCCTCGTCTGACCATTGTGGTCAAGCATATTCTCTAAGCACAATAGAATTGAATCAGAAATTAATCATGGAAAGATCTCTGGAAAATCACCAATTAGTCTAAAGCAAAATAGCATATTTTTCAATAACCCACAAGCCACAGGGGAAATCAAAAGGGGAATTATGGAGCATGCGATCAAAGTTAAAAAGAACGAATCAAAAGTTAGAAGGGCACACCACGCCAGTGCCCGTGCCCTTTGCCGCAGCGCTAATGGCGAATAATAGAAAAGGAGAGAGGTCTCAGATCAGTGGCCTCACATTCAATCTCGTGAAACCAGAATGAGAAAAGTAAATGAAACTCAGAATACAGGGAGGAAGGAAATAATAAAGATCAGAGTGAAAATCGATGGTGCAAAAACACAAAAAAAACATAGAGAAGCAATAAACTCTCAAACTAGCTCTAGGAAGGAATCAATAAAATTGATAAACCTCGAGTCAGACCAATCAGGAAGAGATACAAATTACACATAACAAAAATGAGAGGGGCGGTGGCGTGGACCCTACTGATATTAAAAGGATAACGAGGAAATGTGTGGCAGGACTTCATGTCGATGTGTTTGACAAGCCGGAAGAAATGAGCTCGTTCCTTGAAAGACCTCAACTCCTAGAGCATCACATACAGGAAGAAGTGTAGAAGATGGATAGGTGTGAATCTGTCAAATAAATCTTGCAGTTAAAAGTGTCTCCTCCAAAGAAAAAGCTAAGCTAACATGGCTTCCCTGGAGAGTTCTAACAATCAGTCAAGGCAGGAACGATACCAATTCAGCCTTCTCTCTTATCGGGAGAAGAGGCACTTCCCAGTTCAGCCCCCATAGTCACCGCTTCTCTGGCATCCCCGGGCACCAGGAAAGATGCAGAATTCTAAGTCAAATGAACCCATTAGGACAGCATGATGGCATCATGGCCAAGTAGGCTTCATACTAGCATCAGGGACAACTTCACACGGGATGAATCCATTAATGTAGTTCATTGTATGACAAACAAAAAGAAAAAAAAATGGTAAGATGATATCATGGAAGAAAAAAAATGTTAGAAAAAGCCCAACATTTCTGGATAAAGCCCTATGAAAATTAGGAACTGAGGTAAAAAGTTCCTCAATGCTGTGAAGGCATCTGCCAGAATGCTATAACCACCGCTACACCCAGGTGAAAGTTAGTTCTGTACCCCGAAAATCGTGTAGAAAATCTCTCCCTGCTTCTACTTCAGTGTGGTAGTGGGGAGTTCTAAAGAATGCAAAGTGACAAGGAAGCCACTAAAGCTATCTAATATGGAGAGAGAGAGAGCAAGAACTGTGCGTATTTGCTCACACCAAGATCATTTGTGTAGAAAATCTGATGGAATCTATAATACAAATGAAGGATTATATTCACTATATGAGATTCTCAAGGCACAGAATATTGAGAAATATATACAAATGGAATGAACATGTAAGGTTTTTAGGAAAGAATACCATAAAAAATGCTCCGGTCTCATGAATGGCAAACCACTGATTGTTCTGTAAATTTGCGGCAATCCTAATCAAATTTTAGTTTGTTTGGTCAGGATCACGCTTGTTCTAATTCATGTGTAAAAAGACCCAGAGTAACCAAGCCAGCCTTTACACAGAGGGTTGCAGACAGGAGACAGTAGTTGCGATTCTAAGACTCTCGCCAGAACTAAACAGAATCACCACTCTACAGGAAGCAAATTGCTTCTTTCTTGCATTTGTTGTTTGTTTGTTTATTTTTATCAGAGAGAAAGGGGAGAGGAGAAGAGAGGAGAGAATGAGAATATGGGTGTGCATGCCACAGCCTCCATGTGGAGGTCTGAAAAGAACCTCCTTCCACCAGCTTGCTAGGATTGAACCCAGCTCTTCAGGTTTTGATGGCAAGCACCTTTTTTTTTTTTTTTTTTTTTTTTTTTTTTTTTTTTTTTTTTTTTTTTTTTTTAAAAAAAAAAAAAAACAACAAAAAAACTGAATCCTCTCCCCATGACCATAGGCATCATATTTTTTTTCTTCTTTTGCAAGGTTATATAACATTTGACTTGAAAGAAAATAGATTTTGCAACAGATGCTTCTGGGACCCTTGAAGGTTCCTGCACAAACAAAGATGGGGGGCTTGGTATCATATTGGATCCAAAACATGAAACAGTAAATCCTAGAAGAAAACACAGGGACTGAGTTTGGCAACTCCAGTCTGGGATTGCTACATTTGTAAGGCTGAGGCAAGCTACACATTTGAAGCCAGCCTGGCTACGTAGTGAGTTGCAGGGCTAGATTGAGACCTTGTCTTAAACAAACAAAGAGTACTGTAAACCCAAGCAGGAGTCCATGGCTGAGGTGGTCACAGACCCTGGCAGAGCTTACTGCTGCCACTCTGACACATGTCTGTGTTGTCAAAGTGCCTTGTAATCATGGTTTTGCCTGTAGTTTAGTGCTACCTCAACTTTGGTCAGGGAAGCTTTTTCTGCACTGGACAGCAGTTAATACACAGCCACCCCCTTCCCTGTAAAAAAAAAAAAAAAAACCAAAACTGTCACGAATAAATATCTGTGAAGTTCTCAGCCTGGAATAGGGCACCTGTTAAGTAGCCCCAAGATCAGGGCACGTGGAGGAAGAGAGTTTGGAAAGAACATAAGAGTGAGGTGGGGAAGGAGGTTTGAGAAACACTATCTTCTAGTCGTGACATGGTAGTTACACTCATGAACTCCCTGAAGCTGTGGTGACCTGCACAGGACCAAAGTGACAAGATCAGCTAATAATCCAGCAGATGGCACTAACTGGACTCAATAGACTGCCAAAAAAAAAAAAAACCTTGAAAAAGAAAGGTAACAAGATAAAGATGAGAGGGCAAGTTGGGATGGCGTGTGTTGGGGAATGTACTTGGGAAGTCAGATGGGAAGTTGGAGGTGAGTATGATCAAGATACACTGTACAGATGTATAAAAATGTCAAAGAATAAATAGAAGATATTTTTAAAGCAAGAGAGCATGGGAGAAAAATCTCTGATGTTGATGAGGCAAACTTCTTTAGACACAATATCAAAAGCTCAATTCATAACGCAACAGACTGAGAAATTGGGCTGCATCGAAATAAAACCTTCGCTTTAGAAAGATGCTTTTAGTCAGAGAGCAAAGACAAGACGGAGGCTGAAAGAAAATATTTGCAAATTGTGTGTTTTCAAATTGTTTGTCTCCTAAAGATGTGTCTTCACTACACACACACACACACACATACACAGATATGCAGATACACAAGCACACAGACACATACATACACACAAGTGCACACACAGAGGTACACACACATATACACACGGTTGATATAAGGAAATAATTTAAAATTTGAAGGTTAATTCAATTTTTGAAAGATTGAGTAGCAGGCTGAAGAGCTACCTCAGCAGTAAAGGGCACTTCTCTCTTGCAGAGGACCTGAGCTTGGTGCCCAGCAATTAGATGGAGCCTCAAAACAGTATTCAACATCAGTTACAGGGGATCCAACTGCTTCTCCTGGCCTCTGTGGGTGCCAGGCACACATATATGATGTATATGCACACAGACAGACAAACACACACATAAAATGAAGATAAATATGCTTTAGAACAACTATATCAAAGCAGATGTGCAAACAGCAAATAAGCACACAAAACAACAAGAAACATATCAGACCCACAAGGTGCCTAGCATGGGACATTTCTGAAATCCCAGATGCTTAGGAGATAGAGACATATAAATATAGGAGTTGATAGGAATGACTTCCAGGCTGCAGTCCAACAACGGGTAGCTGTGAATGGAAAGTCTGAGAATCTAGTAGTTGCTCAGTCCCACGAGGCTGGGTGTCTTCACTGGCCTTCTGGATGTGCTGGGATCCTGAAGAAGCAGGCTCTGATGCCAGTGAGGGAATGGGTGTGCTGACAAGGCGAGGGCCAGCAGGCAAAGAACAAACAACCCCTTCCTTCTTCATTGTCCTTATGTGGGCTTCTAGCAGAAGGTGTGGCCCAGGTTAAAGGTGTGCCTTCCTGCCTCAAGATCTGGATTACAGGTGTGTGTCATCCTGCCTCAAGATCCAGATCATAAGTGTGCCCTCCGTTTCTGGATTGTAGTTCATTCCAGATATAGTCGAGTTGACAACCAAGAATAACCATTACATATGCTAAAATGTCAACTATCTCATTAAAATGAAAGAGCCACACCATACTAAGTGTTCCTGAAGGTATGAAAAAAAAACCCAGAATTCTCACACATTTATAATGAAGATGTAAAATGATACTACCATTTTGAGGTTAAACATTTGTGTGTTACATGATTGAGTGAATCCACACTGAGTATTTCCTACAGACAGAAACTATGTCACTAGCAAAGGCTGGGCATACGTGATCATAACAGCCTTGTTTTACAATAATAAAAACAATAAACAAAATATCTGGAGGAGTCCAAACACCCATCAGACATGATACCAATAGCTGCACTGAAGACATGAGATATTCTCCAAAATAAAAACCATGAAGGATCATATATGTACAACACATGAATAAAGTCCCAAAAGTATTGCACTGAGTGAATGAAGCCAGATAGGACACATTCTGGAGGATCCCAGCTTTAGAAAATGCAACTTCATTCCTTACGCAGAAAGCATATCATGGTTGCTCAGGGATAGTAGTGAGTGAGATAACAGGTGGGGTGGAAGAAAGGAAGGGATACAGGCAACTTTGGGCATGATAGATGGTTCTCTACTCTATCTGGGGGGTTCTTTTCATTATTGAATGTATACTGGAATATACACTGTTGATTGCATGACAGCTAGTCTTCAACACAGTTGTTGAGGGACAAAAATATGTCTGGAGAATCACAGGGTTCCCATGACAACAGCCTATAATTGGCTGCCCTGGGAGTACTCACTGCTCCTGGCAGGGCAGTGGCCAAGGCTTATCAGGGAAGGGTGTTTGCTGCCAGTGTGCATGCCAGAAATCTTGGGTGGTACCTGTGAGGGATGCTACAAAAACAAGGAGGAAGGAGACAAGAGATGAGACTCGCGTGAGGCAAGAAGTGAAGACTTAGCAGAAGCTGAGCCTGGGGTGAAAACTCTGTGTGGATGGGAGAGGCCATCTGTCACACACACCATGCCCTTCTTATCAATGGGTGTACTGGCTAGTTCTATGCCAACTTGACATAAGCTAGAGTCCTCGGAAGATGGGACCTCAATAGAGAAAATTTCCCCACCAGATTGGCCTGGTTGGGGGGAGTCTGTGAAGCATTTTCTTGATTAATGATTGATGTGGGAGGGCCCAGCTCATTGTGGGTGGTGCTGAGCTGGTGGTCCTGAGTTTTATAAGAAAACAGGCTGAGTGAGTGACTGAGAACAATCCAGTCATCTGTGTTCCTCCATGGCCTCTGTGTCAGTTTCTGCCTCCAGGTTCCTGCCTTGAGTTCCTACTCTGATTTCCCTCAATGATGGACTGTTACCAGAGAGTGTGAGCTGATAAAGAGCCATTGCTCCCCAAGTTGGATTTGGTCATGGTATTTTATCACAGTGATAGAACCCCCCCTCTAAGATATGGAGAAACCAGGGCTCAGGGAGTGGGAGGGACTTACCCAAAGAGACAATACATCAAGAAGAGTTGGCATACCAGCTTGGCCTGTGATTATCTCTTTCCCTCTCAATGGTAGAACTATTTCTAGAAGCTGGTGCCAACCTCCTCCACACCAAGAGGCTTCTGGGCTGATGCCTGCCCTGGTCATCTCACATGTGGTGCCCCAACAATTCACCCAGGGAAGACACTGTGCTAGTCTCTTTTTGCAGGTGAGGACAGCTCTACCTGTGGTGGTTAGCATGGATTGACAACTTGATCAGAGTCAGGTATAGATGAAATTTCTGTTCAGCCCGGTTCCGCAGCTTTTCTCAGTGAAACCTTTTCATTTTGATTCCTCTGTGCCTGGATGGTGACTGTAAGCTGAGCCTTTCCTCTTCCCAGAATTCTCCTGGTCTGGTCGCCCTGCCTATACATCCTGCCTGACTACTAGCCAATCAGCATTTTATTAAACCAATACAAATGACAAAGTTTTACAGGATACAAAAGCATTATCTCACAGCAGACAAGCCTCGGGTCCCACCATGTAAGAGATTAGCTAGATCAAGTCAGCTGGTGTGTGGAAACCCAGGATGTGGCCAGTACCATTCTGTGGACTAGAGTACCAGACTGTGTAGAAGGGGGAAAGCCAGCTGGGGGCCATCCTTCATTACTCTGCTTCTCCTCTGCAGGTGCCTCAAACTCCTGCCGCCATGGCTTTATCATAATGGACTGTAGCCCCAATAAACCCATCTTTCCTTAAGCTGTGTTTGCCAGGCATTTTGTTTCAACAGCAAGACAAAGAACTAATACAGGCCCTCCTGTAAGGCAAGACCTAGAAGTTAACCCACCCTGTCCTGTTGACATCCACTCTCAGTCCTATTCCATAGCCGAGGAACCTGGGGGACCAGAGCAAATGTGACTCCACTGAGTTCCTAGGCTTATTTGTGCCTGGAGCTAACAGTTAATAAAGTTAGAGAACTGGGTTTCCTCATAAAGTGCTCCATCTGTTCGCAGCCTTGATGAAAGGCAAGGAGCACACAGGCACATACCTGCATGTGTTCAGGGGTCACGTTGAATGTGTTAACTCGTGTCTGCATATGGTAACCATGTCAATATGCTAAGCATATGTTCTGGAGTAGGCAGGTGTGAGCTTATATATCAACAATTCTCCTTGATTTATCAGAAAAAAAAAACTCAGGGTCTTTGGTGACAGATACGGCTTTCTCTGTATTCCGTCAAGCTGGCTCAAGTCCTCTGTCCTCAAGTGGAGGGCGAGGCTGATTTGGACCCTCTCTTCATGTTGTAACCACTGAAGAACACAAATATAGCCCCTGAGAAGAAGGGCTGGTTGCTTTTCCTGACACACCCTGTGGGCCCATGTGGCTTGAATGCCAGAGCATTTGAATGAGCGTGATGCGGCTTCAGAGAGGTGGGGCTTGCTTTTCCTCCAAAGCCACTAAGATAATAATGATGGACACCTATGAAACTTATGAGACTTTGCTTTCCACCTCTGTCTGATGAATGCCTGCCCCTCTTGGGTCTCAGCTTGAAGCTCACTGCCCCTTCCTGTGGTTCCACTGTCATCTATGTCCACTCTGTTGCCAGCACATCTTTGTGTGGTGTGTGTGTTCATGTGTGCATGCATATATGTGGGTAGGTGTATGTGTGTGTACATTGATGTGGAGGCCAGAAGTCAACCTTGAGTGTCATTCCTCAGGAGCTACCCCCTCTTGTTTTTTGAGACTGGGTCTCTCATTGGCCTGTAGACCCAGGAATCCTCTTGTCTCTGCTTCCCCAGATGAGCACACACCATGATGCCTTGCTTTCCCATCACATCTTACCATATGGACAGGGGGAGATGGGATGAGAGGCAGAAGAGACTTCCCTTATCTTTGTTAGCTACTGTACCCACCAGTACATCTCTCAGCTCACAGAGCTGCACATTAAAAAGTGTTATTATTTTTAATTATTACATTTTGTTTACTTAGTTTTTGGTATATATTGGGCCTGGCACACATGCCACAATGCACACACGGAGGTCAGAGACCAATTCTCTGGACCATTCTCTTTTTCTACCATGGGAGTTTCAGAGATAAAACTGGGGTCCCGAGGCAAGGCAGCAAGTGCCCTTACTCACTGAACCATCTCATTGACCCCTCCAAATGTATTACTTTTTATTGTCTGTAAATTAGTGTAGCGAAGTTGAGTTGAGATATACTCTCCAGTCCTCAGTCATGTTTCTGCCTGGTCTCCATCGTTCCAAAGGACTGAAACAGA
The DNA here is from genome assembly GCF_950005125.1 of Chionomys nivalis. Taxonomy (NCBI): domain Eukaryota; kingdom Metazoa; phylum Chordata; class Mammalia; order Rodentia; family Cricetidae; genus Chionomys; species Chionomys nivalis. The sequence continues at coordinate 21,227,135 of NC_080096.1, read as the reverse complement.
ATCTTCAACTTAAAACTGGAGAACTCCTAGTGAGAGAACTGTTTCAGCACTGTGGACAGAGATCTCCCCAGGGGAAAGACTCAGTCTGAAAAACGCCTGCTGCAAGAATAAAGCACTGAGTTCCCGATAGAACATCCCCATTGCCTCAGTGTGTGGGTGCACCCCTCGCAGTCCTGAGTTCCTTGCTCGTGCTCACTCTCCTTCTGCTCCTCCTTTGGATCGTGAGACTTCAGTCCAGTGCTCCAATGTTGGTCTCTGTCTCTGTCTTCTTTCATCGCCTGATGAAGGTTAATATTCAGGGGGATGCTTATATGTTTTTCTTTGGGTTCACCTTCTTATTTAGCTTCTCTAGAATCACGAATTATAGTCTCAATGTCCTTTATTTATGGCTAGAAACCAAATATGAGTGAGTACATCCCATGTTCTTCTTTTTGGGTCTGGCTTACCTCACTCAGGATAGTGTTTTCAATTTCCGTCCATTTGTATGCAAAATTCAAGAAGTCATTGTTTTTTACTGCTGAGTAGTACTCTAATATGTATATATTCCATACTTTCTTCATCCATTCAACTCACCAAGGCCAGCTGGCCGGGGACTGAAAAAGCATGGGACAAAACCGGTCTCGCTGAACATAATGGACAATGAGGACTACTGAGAACTGAAGAACAATGGCAATGGGTTCTTGATCCTATTGCACGTAATGGCTTTGTGGGAGCCCAGGTAGTTTGGATGCTCACCTTAATAGACCTGGATGGAGGTGAGTGGTCCTTGGACCTCCCACAGGGCAGAGAAACCTGCTTGCTCTTTGGGCTGAGGAGGAAGGAAGACTTGATTGGGGGAGGGGGGGAATGGGAGGTGGTGGTGGGGAAGAGGCAGAAATCTTTAATAATTAAATAAATTAATTTAAAAAAAATAAAAAAAATAAAAAAATAAAAAACAAGAAAAAAAAAAAGAATAAAGCACTGAGTTCAGACGCCCAGAACCAACATTAAAAAGGTGGGCATTCACACACCTGTAACCCAGTGTATTTGTGCTACCTAGTTTTGTGTCAATTTGACACAAGCTAGAGTTGTCTGGGAAGAAGGAACCACAATTGAGAAATGCCCCCACACTAGATGTGCCTGTGGGGTGGGTAAGACTGTGGGACATTTTCTTCATGGGTTGATTGATGTGGGAGGGCCCAGCTCACTATGAGGGGGGGTGCCATATCTGGGCTGGTGGTTCTACAGGGAAGATTCCAGGGATCCTGGACACCACAGCCTCTCCTGAAGTTCCTCTTCATTGCTTTCTACCTGGCAAGCAATGACATCAGTTCTTAATTCCTGCTGGCAGCTCGACATGGCTGACTCTCCTCTGAGCATCACCTCTCAGGGTGTGAATCATGTTAATTCGGCTCCAGGGGGCATTTCACACGAGTGAACTGATATTTTCAGCATTTGGAGAAATGGAACATTTGATAGACAGGAAGCTGAGGCCCCAGGAAGCCTATTTTTGGAGGCAGAAGTTTTAGAGACCATCAGAATCCTTGCACTAATGAGGGATGATCCAAGAGAAAGAAAGTGACTGGGAACAGGCAGTCCACACCCTGGGATACACAGCCCTGCATGTTGGCCCTGCCTGCTATAGATCCCTGGTTTGGATGGGATCTTTTTACTGTGGTTCCCCCATCCTGATGCTCACGAAGCCACAGGGGATGGGAGCCATGTGGATTTAGGTTCAGAGCTACACACCTGTCATTGTTTCTATACTGTAGCCATGGTTTACACTGGAAAATAATCTCCTACTGGACGAAGTACTGAGCTCACTTCTGCAGAGCATTCTGGGCGTGTTTTAAGTGCTCCCCCACCCGGCCTTAAAGGAAATCAAAGGCAGACACAATCCACATGACGCTGGAGCTCCCAAACAGCCAATACTCCAGCTGCAATTCCGTGGACTCCATGGATTGAGGTATGTATGATTGTTTCCTACAGAGCTGCTCATGAGGACCTATCACAGGCAGTTGTCCAAATGGTGAATGATCTCTGGGGTCCAGCTGGAACACATTTCTTTCTTGAGTAACTCTGTCTCGAGATCGCATTTACTATGTCGCTTAGCATCGACTCTGCACCTTCACCTTTATTGAGCTGGCGTTGGAGTCTCCCGCTGAGCCTACGGCCATGTTTTAGCTTGAAAAGTTGGTGTCACAGATAGTAGAATGTAACAGCAAAAAGAAGGAGCCCGGAGACTAGGTGGGATGGGCAGGCAACAGGCATTTGAATGCTGTAGGAGGAAGCCTGCCTTTGATGGAACTGGGGGCTGTTAGAATGACTTTGTCAAACTTCTGCAGGGCATGTCCACCCATATGAGGCTCCCTAGAAAGGCTGTTCATGATTGACTGATTGATTCATTCATTCATTCACACCTTCACGTTCTCACTCAATGGACTTCTATCTCAATTGCTCATGTCTGTTACATCTTGAATATGAAATGTCCCCATAGGCTCACATTTTGAACACTTGGTGGCACTATTTAGAATGGCTTAGGGAACTCAAAAAAGTGGAGTCCAGCTGGGGGTTTAGGTCACTGAGTGTTGGGCTTTTAATGGTGCCTGGTCCTCAGTCCCTCTCCTCTCTGTGTGTCCTGTTCACTTTGATGTGCAACAGTTCCTCTATCATGTGCCCCTGCTACATTCTGTCCACATGCATGAGGTCCAGCAAGGCCTGAACCTTCTGCAACCATGAGCCTGGGTCAGTCCTTCTTCTTTTAAGTTATTCTCTTCAGGTCTTTGGCCCTCGACTAGGTACCACAAAATGGAGCTTGCTTGTGTAGTGTGAATGTAATTGGTCCTCATAAGCTCATGGGGAGTAGCACTAAGGAGATGTAGCATAGGTATGGCCTTGTTGGAGGAAGGGCACCATTGTAAGGGTGGGCTTTGAGGTCTCCTATGCTTCAACTCTGCTCAGTGTAGGCACAGTTTACTTCCTGTTGCCTGTGGATCAAGATCAACTCCTTCTCCGGCACCATGTCTGTCTGCATGCCACCATGTCCTACCATGATGATAATGGACTAAACCTCTGAAACTGTAAGCCTTCCCCAATTAAATGTTTTCCTTTATAAGAGTTGCCATGGTTATGGTGTCTCATCACAGCAATAGAAACCCTGTTTCAAATGCTAGGCAAGCACCCCATCGCTGACCATCTTCAGCCTTGGCTGTGCTTTCTTACTTACACACACGGCTTGGTGCTCTTGGCAGCTGCTCCAAGCTCAGAGCAGTCCTGGAGATAGCAATCACAGTGACCAGGGTTTGAAGACATCTCCCAATGGAACCAGATGCGGTTGGCTTCCATCTCTCTGCCCATCAGATCAGAGCAGAGAGCACCTGGGTCCTGGTTAGAACCCTGATCACGTTCTCCATCAAGCCCTCTGCATCTCTTCTGCTTGGAATGACAAGATGTATCCAGTCTTCCCATAGGAATGATACATACTGTGGCGAGGCTGAAGGAGAATTAAGATGTCAGTGGTTTTCATCCAGAGACCTCTCCTCCCATCACCCATCTATCCCTTGGTGGAGCCTAGAACCCAAGGCAGCCAGGCTTCTACCAGGAAGGATGTCATGTTCACAGCTTCTGGGTGTTGGTGGATCCAAGGCAGGATCTGTAATGTTCTTCCCAGCTAGTGCTCAGAAGTCCTCAGCTGTGCATGGTAGCCAGATGGTTCTCAGGATAGAGCTGAGAGGGGAGGAGGGATGAAATGAGAGGAGCCAGAAGGAATGGGAGGGGGCGGGAGGCTGTGGGGAGGGTTAGGCAAACCACCTAGGTGTCCTGGGATCCTGCTGCAGCAGAGATGAGGGGAACAGCCTTGGGAAACAGCCCCACCCAGCCAACTCTCTTCCAACAGAGTGCATTAAAGGAATAAGCACAGCCTGAGAAGCTGCCATCCTTGCTGACATAAGTGGAAAGAGGCATTTCCCAGAAGGTGCCTGTACCTGCTCTAGAGAAGACCAGAGATGAGTTTAGACTCACATTATCCTTGAGGAAGAGCCCCATCAACCTGTTCTCTCACATAAACAAGTCAGGCAGCCTCCTCTGCGAGGATCTATCAGGCAAAGATGGCCCAGAACACTCCCGGCACCCCCGCTGAGGACTCTGTCTGGAAAGCCTGTTGACAGCAGATTCAGCATAGAGGTGGTGCAGAAACAAGTAGCCAGGCAAGGCCAGAGAGGGTTTAAGTTCAAATAAATGACAGTATGGGGCTTTATGTGGGTCCTGCGTTAGCATCAGATGCACCCTGCTTGGATCCATCCTGGAGCAAAGAAATAAGCAGCAGCAAATGCCAAACTCAGCTGAGAGCAGCTGACCTCCCACCATTGTTGTGGTCCAGCAACGAGAACAGGTTGTTTTAGCTGAAAATACTGCATATGTTACACAGCAGCAGCTGACTGATGCAAATGCCTACAATAGGTCAGGCACAGAAGACAGGTCATCTTCTTAACTCGTGGGAGGCTCAGCGTCTTGAGGGGCATGCAGGCAATGACCAAATCACCACTGCATAAGCATGACACCTAAGATGAGTGACAGGCATTGGCAGTGGCCGGGCAGTGACAAGATCAATTAGAGAGGCCCCCTGGACAGAGGAGGCATATATGCTAAAGGCATGATGGTGAGAAAGACCATGTAAAGATCGGAGGCAGGTTTGGGGTAAAGATAGAGGTGTCCTGGGCCAGAGATGGAAGAGATAGCAAAATGTAACAAAAACTGTGCTGACGATGACCTTGCCCTCCCGTCACCATGACGCCCTGCTGAGCCACTGGCCCAGAGTGAGGACATTATGGCATCAGTCAATTTTGGACTGAGCCCTCCAAAACCCAGAGCCACAACAAGCCCTCCCTCCTTCCGGCCACTTCTCCCGGGCATTTGCTGCTGAGCTGAGAAGCTGATTCACACGCAGAGAGACAGCCAATGTTCATGTGCCATTTAAAGCCTGTCTCTTTAATTATCTCATTTGGTCTTGACAACACGCAGACGAGTTTGAAGTGTGTTTGTTTGGGATCCTTGAAGTTAAAAATGACAGAGACCCAACCCAGAATGGCTTTACCAAGTAGGAAATTCAACAGATGACATCACTGGGTCTCCTCTCCTGTCCCTCCTCCTCCTCATGCGCCACACCTCCCCTCTGGCTTTCCTGAATTTCTTCCAGGAGCCCTTCTCCCTCAGGGTTGTGGACTTCTTCAGGAAGAAGCAGGGGAGGGGGTGAGGATCACAGCCATCCTCAGCGCATTCACACCCTCCCACTAGGCTCTCGGAAAAGAGCGCTGCTCTCTCCAAGTGAGATCCTGGGAAGGAATCAGATCCGTCACATGCCAGCTCCATCATCTTGTGCCACATATGGGCACTGAGCATGGAGACTTTCTAACCCCTCACTCCATCTTAGGAGGAAAAGGAGGCTGTGGGTGTCGGGTGACCAAGGATTCCGATCTGCACCCATGTTCTCCAGGGTTCCTTGTCATCTGCCTTCTGGTTCTGTCCTGCCACCGGAAGGTTGGAGAGGAAACTGGGAGGTGGGAGTAGCTATAGATTGTTCTTTTTGTCTCTTCTTTCTGGCAGGTCCAAAGGAAAGCAAACTGATTGTGTGCTGGTCCTGGCAGCAGATGAGGGGCTAGCAGAAGCAGAGTGGGGATGGCTCTGGATGTAAGAGACCGTGGTTGCACAAGCTGTGGGGACAGAGGAAAGTAGCCCTGGGCCTGTAGTCCCTCTTCCCTGAGTGTTCTCACTGGCTGGGGTGGCAGCAATGTCCAAAGTCACCCTCTCTCATGTCTCAGCTACTTTGCTGATCTGATTCAACTTCTTGAAGTCAATGGGAACTAGCAAAACACAAAAGTGAAATCTGCCAGTTTGTTGTGTGTTTACGGCTTCCCAAGTGGCCCCTGCACGTCACAGCATAGCTGCTGGAAGCAGTTCTGTGTTGCAAACTCCCAGGAATGGAGCATGGTTGTGGTATGTGAGCCTTGTGATCAGGGAAGAATAGCAGCCAGTGCCACTGGGACATAGGAAATCATCATCCCCCACAATATCCCCGGGATCTAGGTGGGCACTAGTGGAAGAAGGGATGGTAACTGCCAAATGGACCATTGCAGGAGCAGGGTGGTGATTCTCTGGAGCCCCAGGTTGAATATGGAGAATAGATTGTGTCCTGGTGTCTGGAAAGGAAAGAGATGGCGAGAGAGATGAGGAGTCAAAGCCAGGCTGCGAAGGACTGTGAGCCCTTGAATGGCAGTTTAGATTTATTCTGGGGTTGGAAGGGAGGCTGCTGTCTGTGGGGTTGGCTCCAGTTTGAGTTTAAGGTCAGAACAGAGACAGAGCTGAAACTCCCTTCGTGAGGAGACAACAGTCAGCAGAGAAGTCATTCAGAAGCAGTCTGAGGCTGGAGAAAGAGCTTGGGGTCAGGGCAAGAGCTCAGCTCTGCCTGTGTTCAGTCATGTGACTTGAACTGCCCCTTAGTCCCTATGGGACTTCCTCAGCAGCAGGTGGGGTCTCTGCTCCATTGAAGCCTAGGAGAGTCCAGGACCTGCTTTCTGCTGAGCAAGACAAAAGGCTATCTCTTGTCCTTGTCATTGAAGAAATTCTCCCTGTGCCACACCCTGCTGGGGGCTGGTTCCAGTTACAAATCCTGGAAATGGTCAGAGCAGCCGAGGTCCAGGGCAGGTTGGTATATGTCACTATCCTAGGCTCCAGCCACCCCTGGGGACAAAGGTGCAGAGGTGAACTTCCACACTGACCCAGGTCCTCTGGCTGTCATCGGGAACAGAAGTGCGGGAGAGCCAGGCTTGTGTTACCTACCGCTAAGAGCCTCTGGACCCCTTCACAGTCCTCTCCAAGAACAGAGTGACTGAGCGAGCAACACACCCTTCCAGACTCCACAGACAGACAGTGTTTCCTGGAAGCTGAGTCATACTTCTGACCCCACCAACTCAGCCTAGGCCTGGCCTCTGCTTCTTTACCCAGATCATGGGCTCTGTGAATCTAGGGACACTGGCTGTGTGTGAGGAGAGAGGAGCTCAGAATTCTAGCTGCAGCACCCACAGCTGGTGAGAAGAGAAGGGCCCCCACACCCCTTGGAAAATCTACCCACTTCCCAGGTTTCCCGACTTCAGAGTCAGAAGGGGCATCAGACCATCTCATCATCCCCTAGCTTGGAGTCTGATGATGCAGATCAGGGACTCATGCTGAGGTCCCTAGACCCCCACCTGGGGCTGACGCCACAGCCTGCCACCCCACATTTGTCCTTCCCCTCCAAGCTGGTGCGACTCAGCCCAGACTGCATCCGCTGCGTGGTTAGGTGTGGGTCTCCTTCATGGTGCCATGTCTGGTTTTTATTTAAATGAATTTGTGAAGGCAGGGCAGAATTATGGTCCTCGAGAGAGGAGAGCGTCTCGGGAGGCTAGGTGTGCCCACCCCGCCTCCATCGGCTGAAGCAAACAATCAGGGGCGCATTTCCCATTTTCTACCTCAATAAGTATCTCCTATGGAAACTGATTGGCATTTTCTGCACTTGACAAGTAATGGCATAGTCTTATTTCTAAGTGAACCCTATAAATCTAAATTACAGGCCGATGCGTAATTAATGAACAGCACAGCCCATTGCTGATCTGTTTACTTCAAGCCCACGCTCCTCCTCAAAGAAGTCTTCTCTTCAAAAATCACATTTGATTCACTTATTGTGTGTATGTGCGCCTGTGCATTCATGGGACAGAGTGCCACAATGCCTGTGTGTGTGCTTGCGTGCACACACATGTGTGTGTGTGCATGTATTTGTGCTTGTGTGCATGCGTGCGTGTGTGTGTGTGGTCAGAGGACAATCTGCAGGAGTCAGTTCTCTCCTTCCACCATGTGGGGTCCTGGGGATTGAACTCAGGTCATCAGACTTGAGGATGGTAGGCACCTTAACCCACCGAACCACTCACCAACCCCTCAAAGGTGTTTTATTTTATCATGAGTGGATGGGAATAAGGAATGGATCAGATGGCCCTGGCCAGCTTCCAGGCCACCAGAAGGCCTAAAGTGAGACCTCAGCTGAGACCTAAGGTGCCCACCTGAGCACAGGTGTCTCTGCTTCCCTGATCCCCAGAGCATTTTATTAGGAAATGAATGCTGTGATGGCAGAGGCCTCCGTGGGTGGCCTCACTGTCTCTCCAGTCTGGAGGTGTGGTCTTCACATTCCTCCTACCCTCCTTCTAACGCTACAGTTGATGGCAACAAAGTCTTCTCATGTCTCCATCCACGTGCTTCTCTCCTTCCTACCTTTCCTGCCCCGAGGGGCCCATAGTGTCAGCCTGGATGAACTCATCAGTCCCCTAGACAGCTCTCCCTGCAGCAGGACCAGCAGCAGCATTGTGTGGCATTTCCTGGATGGATGTGAACAAGTCTCAATTAGCCCCAGATGGGGCGCCATCCATAGACCAAAGAAAGAGTTTAGTTAATGAACCTGCCGGTTTCCTGGGGTTGCTTACAGAAGTTTGATTGATTGGTTGAGTTTGCAGTTGCATGGGTGAGTCAAAGGCATCTGTGTCACTGAAAAGCCCACCACAACATGAAAGCTGCATCCCCAGAGCTTCCTGCACAACCTGCAGGCAGCCCTGCTGCTCTGAACCCCACCCCCTCCCGAGCATTTGAAGTTAGTATTTTCCAGAGTCCTGTAAACCTCCTTCCTCCCTCCAGGACAGAAGAGGTAGTGACACAACACTCCCCCCTTCCTCTGGCTCTTACATTCCTTCTCCCTCTTCTATGCCGCTCCTTTGAGCCTTACAGGATTACAGATGTTGAATTATTTTTCTCTGTCTGTGGTCAGGCATTGGACAACTGTGACACAGCAACAGTCACTTGCATTCAAGATCTGGAGCAGTAATGAGTCCCCAAAGCACAGCGCTGATTGCAAAAATAAAGTTTCTCTCTATGACTGATCGAGGCATAAACACGAATGCTTAAATGGCAATTTGAGAACTGTGGGTATAGCTCACTTGGGTCTTTATCTGACATACACAAAGTCCTGGGTTCAATTCCCTGGCATAGCATGAAACTACATGTGTTAGCTCATCTTTGTAATCCCAGCACTTACCTGTGATCCTAGCACTTGGGAAGTACAGGCAGAAGAACCATTGGCTCAAGGTTATCCTTGGCTACACAGGGAATTTGATGCTGCATGAGACCTGTCCCAAAATATATAAGCAAACTAATGAATGAATAATAACAAGGAAATCTGGCAAGCACAGAATAATAGCAGTGGCCTCCCAGTTTGAGTCTATGACCTACCCAGTCACAGTTCCTTGCTCTGACTCACAGTACCAGGGTTTAGCAAGAAAGATTCCCACCTAGTCCTGACTGCAAACAACAGCAACGATGTCCTAGTTTGGTTCTCTGTTGCTGTGATAAACACTGACCAAAAACAACGTGGGAGAGGAAATGGTTTCTTTCCTCCCATAACTTTTAGTCCATCCATCAAAGGAAGTGGGTCTGCAAGCAGGAGCTGAAGGAGAGACCATGGAGGAGTGCTGTTTGCCAGTCTATTTCCTGTTTCTCAGCTATCTGCCCAGAGATGGCATCGCTTACAAGGGCTGGGCCCTCCTACATGAATTAGCCACTAAGAGAACGCCTCCTAGACATGATCATCAGCCAACCCAAAGGAGGCAATTCCTCAGTTGGGGTTCATGCTTCCCAGGCATGTCGAGATGATAAACAAAGATATCTCTGACAAGTGACAGGTGCCTTTATGGTTGTGTGGGACCAACCCGAAGAGCCTCCACATCCAACAATTCAAAGGAAGGTAGTTTACCCCCCAGCAATGGGTGTTTCGCTCACCAAGCTTACAGCTTTTGGGAGTACCCTTTCCCATACACACAATGAGCCTTCACTCAATCTCCTTAACTCCTTTACTCTTCTTCCAGTCGTTTCTACAAAAATGATTGAAGTTTCACATTAGAGAAAGAAGCCTTTATACAAAGGTTATATAGGACCTCCAAAGGCTACCACTTTCTACTCCAAGAAAATGCCAGTTGGTCTTGAAGACTGTGAAAAAGTAATACTGGCAAGGTCCGTTTGAGTGAAGAGATTCTCTCTCTCAAGTCAACACTTTCCTCAAGGAAGCAATGCTGAGTGCGGTAGCATGGAAGGAATACATGACCCCATCTAGCATCTGTCATGCAGGCATTGTTCACAAGCTATCAGCATCCTCATCCCTGCATGTTCCCACTGCCATGGGGCTGTTAGGTTCCTCCACACCCCAAATAGGTTCTTTGGGGCTGTCTTAGCCCAACTCAGGAGGAGCAGGGCCACACTCCCACCTGCTGTACCTGCCTGCCATGGGAACCAGCTTGGTAGTTCTGGCAGGCTCTGAGCCAGCACAGTAGCCATACGTGGCTGTGGAAAGACCCTGGGCTGAGCAGTCTTGACGTCCAAGAGATGTTTTCTGTGGGAGAGAAATGTACACCGTATACTCTGGGGCCTAACTGCCTCCCTCTAGGGCAAGCTTATTTTTTCCCCTGTACTGTTTTATTTTTTACATCTTTCATAAACTGTTGCTGAGGTTTTCAAACCTTCTGAAAGCTCACTGGGAAGCATTTGTCTTTCTGTTAATTCCCCCCTGGAACTCAGGCTAGCACAAATTTTGACACATTTGTTCTCCAAACATCCTGACAGAACCCGCTGTCTACCTTGCTCGCTCTTTCTTCTCTTCTTGGGTGGTTTGGTGTTTTATAAACCTAATTTATATGCACGTCTAAATCCTTCCTGTCTCTCCAGGACCCTCCCACCTCATAAAGGTTGTCTCCCCTCCCCACATGGTGACCAGCAAAACCGAAAGAGCCCCATGCCAGGTTTGAGGTTCCTGCTGAAGCAACCTCTTTCCTTTAAAGACTAATTATGTTTAGTTTATGTATACTAATGTTGGCCTGCATCTATGTCTATGTACCATGTGTATGCCTGGTGTCATTGGAGGTCAGAAGAAAGCATCAGGTTCTCTGGAACTGGAGTCACAGATGGTTGTGAGTTGCCATGTGGATGCTGGGAACCAAACCCAGGTTCTGCAAGAGCAGCAAGTGCTCCTAGCCACTGAGCCATCTCTCCAGCCTCCCAACCTCCTTCTTTGCTCTTCTGTGAACACAGTCCTATCCATCCCAGCGAACTGGGCATCAGACACTGCCTTTCTCATGCCAGGCTGCCTCAGCCACGCCCTTCCTTCCATTCCTGTTCTCCAGTCCCTGACATCCAGGAGGACTTCAGACAGCGGTAAATAAGTGTCCCTAATAGTACATACGAGCCAGTCTAGGAGGAATCAGTTTCTCACACCTTGATTTTGGTTTGCAGCTTTGGTCTCAGGAGGGGTGGGTAGTTACATTGCTCAGTTTTTCTGTTTGCATGCAGTAAGACTAATGTGATCCACTCCCATGTTCTGCAGCCTCACCATCTAGGCTGAGAGACGCTCCTTCACTCCTTGGTTAAAAGTCTTTCCCAATTGTAGCATCTGGGTGCAGATTCTGCCCTCATTATCTCAGTGTCCTGTAGCGGGCCATTACGAGGCTGACTTCTGCAGTCTATTAAAGACTGGAGCTCTAGGTTACTTGCTATCATTTCCGCCGTTCTCCTTCCAAGTCTTTGGACCCCAGGAAGGACTCTCCAGCCTTGGCCTAGGCGATCTAATTAGTGCTGTCTTTGTCTTGCGTGTCTAGTCAGCGGTAGGAAACAGCAACCCAACTCCTCTATCACCCCTCCCTCACTCCCCTGCCAAACTGAGGCTAATGCTGATGATAGTATCTGTGTGCCTTTTCCCAGCTGTTCATTCCTCCACCCCAGGCCACTCCCCCCAGTACAGAGATGTACACATTGCATTGTGGGAGTCTCAGGGGTCCTCATTTTCTGGGCTCCCCTAGATAACTATAAACTGCTTATTCCAAGAAAGCAGTGGGCCCCATGTAGGGTGGGGAGAGATCGGGGTTCTTCTGTCCATTAGTGAGCATGACTCCTCCTCTGCCCTATAGTATAGATGGGTCCGGAGATGGAGGGGTTCTGAGCTCAAAGTAGGTCTCTTCAACCTAGCTAGGGGCTGTTGAGAGCAGACCCAGGCAGGGGAAGCAGAGAGGATGACTGGGGGTGACCAAAGATGGGTCCTGTCTCTTCTGAGAGAGGGTTGAGTTTACTCATCAACAACATTCTTTCTCTCTCACCATCCCCTGCTCGCTCACTCCTGGAAGGTCCAAGGCAGAACAGATGCATGTGAGAATGGCTCCATCCGTACCCTTTAGCTGGTGATCTTTAGGCTGTCTGGGTTCCTGGCAGATGGGCAGAGGCACCCTAGGTGATAGAGCCCCAGTCTTCCGTCCCAGTCCCAGGGTGGGATTGAGGGCTACCTGGGGTACGGGCTGGCATGATGCAGGACTAGGTGTGTGTAGGGGAGGGAAGACATGCGAGCAGGTCTCTAGTCACCAGGGGCCCAGCAGCCCTGCTTGGAGCTCGGATGTTTTTTTGTTCTAATTAACATCCCTGAGAATTAAACCTCACACCCCATAAGAACTCACTCCCCGGGGAGCACTCCCGCTCAAAGGCAGATTAAATATGAACCAGTTCCCACCCGCCCAGCGCAGTCAGGGAGGCACAAACCAGAGGCGGAAGCTGTAATTACCAGCTGATTATGCGGCGAGTTATTAAAAGAGAAAACAAAACATCTCCCATATAAAAAACAATCAGCACCATTCCGTTATCCCCGTTCTGCTTAAAGAGCCCAGTCCTTTCTCTTTCTCTCAGTGTCTGCTCTTAGCCCGTCACACACTGCTCCCAAGCTATGATTGAGCATTTACTGCGTGGCCAGTGGTCTGCAGGGAGCAAGATGAGAAGCAAAAACTTGGGTAAGGTGCTGCCCTCTTGGGGTTCAGAGTCATGAGCGGACCTGACCTCCTAAAGAAGAGTCACACAAACATGTGTCACCCCCTCTACAGTAGGGATAGACAGCGTACTAAGAGGCTTGTGGGAGGATAGTAAGGGGAACTAACAGCTAGGGGAGAGGCAGTAGGAGCTAGTACTTAGCTTGACCTCAAAGGAGTTAGCTACCTGAAGAAGGGCAGAGAGGTCTAGGGAGCAGGGAAGACCCTGCTAAGAGCTGGAGATGAGAAAGAGTGGTTGAAGAATTTACAGAGGATAGGGAGGTGTCACTTGTCACAGGAGAGAGCAAAGGGAGGGTGTGGAGGAAGTAGCAGTCAGACTTGTGGGCTCTTGCCACATTTTCAGTGGGACTTGGTGACGCAAGTTTTCCAAAGTAGCACAGAGTTGTTGGTGACCCCGTGTGTGACCTGGTATTTGAGCTTGTAATGGAGAGGAGAGGAGAGGAGGGGAGGGGAGGGGAGGGGAGGGGAGGGGAGGGGAGGAAAAGACAAGGAGAGAGGAGAAAAGAGTGAGGGGAAAGAGACTGAGGGAGAGAAGAGGAGAGGGTGCCAGCAACCTACTTCTTCCTTCCAGACCCCATTCGCTAAGTTCCCCACCTCCCAACAGTCCATTGAACTGTGAATCTATAAGTGGATTGATCCTCTCATGATGTCAGAGGCCTACTGGTCCAGTCAACTCTAAATACTGTCTTACTGGGAAACCAAGCCTCAGCACGCGGCCTTTGGGGACCCTTCTGATCTATTTCCAGTGTGTTCCATCTCCCAATCCATCCTCAGGGGAGTTTCCTTCTGTCAGGAGTCAGAGAAGATAGTGGACAGGATGCCTGGCTGGAGGCAGGAGGTCTCCTGTGTCTCTGTGAGTAGCAGGGTGGGCTGGAAACCCACCAGGTGGGTGGTGTGCTGCCACCCTGGCGATAGGCATTAAATGCCACCTCCTCTGGTTCCCATCTGAGTATCCAAACGTGCATGCTCCCTCAGACATATCCCGCCACTCCACCAAGCATGACAACACTGCTGGCCTTACTGTCCTCATGACCTAGGTTCTGTCACTGTCCTAGATCTTCTCACCCAAAAGGGACACTAAATGTCAGAGACCCCCAGCCACAGAGACTGACCTCAGAGCCTATGCCTGGGCCATGCAGCTCCCCAGTCCCCATAAGGCTATGCCTCGTGGTCTATGTTTTCAGGGAGAAGAGTCAAGAAATGAAAGACGCAGCACTTAGGACTTGAGTCTCATTAGGTCCTGTAACTCAGAATGCTATGCAAGCCCCTTGTCACCTTCTGTCCTCATCCCACAAGAGGTCCTGATCAGCAGGCAACAGTCACCTGGCCACAACTAAAATATGCTTTTCCCTGTTGCTGTTCTTTCCACGGCCGAGCTGAGAACTCTCCATTTTATCTTCGGCCACTCTTTTCATTATAATCTCACTTCTCCGCCCAAACTTCACAGCTCCCGCCAAGAAGCCAGGCAGCATCTGAGCACTTGGCTGCCGGGAGATCGGGAGATTGCCACCATCCACAGCCTCACCTCACTACCCCCTGCAAAGCTCAAGGACATGGAAGCCACTGGTAAGAAGGCTCTGCTTCCCAGAAGGTCCTTGCACACCCCTGGCCTTTGTCGGGCTTCTCCACTCACATTCCAGCCAGCACTATCAACAGAGGGTTCCTCTCCTCTGATCCTCCTGCCTACTCCTCCCCAGGACTTGGTTTACTGGCACGCACCACCATACCTGGTTTGTGTGGTACTTGGGATTCAACCTAGCGCAAGCTAGGCAAACTTCCTAAGACGTGTTCCCAGCTCTCTTCTCTTGCTATAAAATCCACAGTCCCACATGGGTAGGGTTCCACCTGCGTGGCCTTGTTGGACTTTTATTGCTTCCCAAAGGTCCTAAGCCTCTATCTATAAGACCATCATGGAAGTCACTTTGCATCTTCTTCATATCTTACAATAAAGTTGGCCTTAAATGAGGAAATGAACCTGGGACATCAGGACCAGGTAACTAGAAGACATATGAGAACCAAGATCACAGCATCAGGCGGTAGGGTAGGGAGAAACCATCTAACTCAGAAATACAACCCCACAGTCAGAGACACAGCACCTAATGAGACTGGAATCCTAAGTGCTGCGCCTTTAATTTCTTAGCTCTTCTCCCTGAAAACTTATTCCACGAAATGCGTCTGGGCCATCCATCCTCCCAGATGACTTTTTAAGTGAAGCTGTTTGTTACAGGGATGAAGAAATGGGAGGAAGGGGGAGAAGTTGATGGAGCCTGTGCAGCCCCCAGGGACATGATGTTCACAGCAATGCATTGCTAGCTGGCAAGTGCGTCTTCTAAGATGGAAAGTCCCAAGCTCAGTCAGGACAGAAATAACTTCCAGTCCCAGCTCTGCCTCCTCTGATGTCTTTGGCTTGCTGCTTCCTCCTCTTTCCCATCAGACTGGACCGTGAAAGTTGTCACTCAGGATGCCTGGATGAGCTCTGAGATGCTCCTGCTCCTCTAGTGAGAAGCATGGCGTCATAGTTACGACATCTGCCTTAGAGGCTCCCTGTTCCCCATCTCCTCGAGGCTTTTGGAAATACTATGGTTTAGATCTGGAAGGTTTCCTCATAGGCCTATGCATTAAAGGCTCGACATTTAGCATGCCTTAGTGGGAGATGGCAGAGGTTTTAGGAGGTGGAAACTTGTGGGAGGTCTTTAGGTCACTGGGCATGAGCTCCTAAGGATGGCTCTGGGACCTCGGTGCCTTCCTCTCTGTCCTTCCGCTTAGCTCCTCTACAAGCTCCCGCCATGATATACTGCCTCACCACAAGCCCAAAGGGGTGGAGCCAGTCAATCACAGAACCCACTATACTATAGCCCACCTAGACCTTTCTGGTTTTCCAGCCGTTATCTCAGCCTACACGGTGTCTAGTTGTTGCATGTTTGAAGAATTAATGGGGAATCACCAAGATGTTCACTTGCCATAGTGTGGAGGGCCCCGGCTGGCAGCTCAGGGGTCACAGCTCTGGCCATTTGTCCAGGTCAGATGCCAGGTTCTGACCACTAATCTCTCCCTGTTGTGTCCCAGTAGCGTGAATCTCGTGAGCACCAGCTCCATGCTTGCTTTTCCTTACACCGTTTCAGCTCTCCGATTACTGTAGTTTTGCGTGAGGCTTTTGAAATAGTAGAGAGGTTCCATATACCCTTTATTCAGCTTCCCCCAGTGATTACAACCAGGCAAGGGCAACATCTGGATACTGACATCAATACAATTTGTAAGCATGACTCTGCCATGGTGGTCACATATGTTGACGTTTATAACCACACAACAACCAAGATCAGAATCATGTCAACACTACAAAGTCTTCTTCATGCTGTCCCCAGTGCCATGTCCACCCTCCTCCCTAATCCCACCTTCTCCTGATCCATTGAAATCACTGATGTTTCCAAAGCACACAAAACTTTGACTTTTTAAGGATGTTGTATAAGCTTGACATGATGCCCACTTGGGATCCCAGCACTCAGAGTGTTGAGGCAGGAGAATCACAAGTTTGAGATCAGCCTGGACTACATAGGGAGAACATGTCTAGAGAGCAGGTAGGAGGAAGGGGGGAGGAAGAAGAGGAGAAACCAAAATCATACACTCTGTAACCTTTCAAGATTGGTTCTCCCCCAACCCCCACTTGATTTGCTCTCTGATCTCATTGGTCATCTTGGCCATTGCTTCTGGTGGCAAGTGATGTCACCACTGTTACTTTGGTATGAGAACCACCACTGCACTTCTTAGTTGCTTGGGTGTTCCTCTTACCCCTACACTCCTGATAATGGATGGTGTCCCCCTGGTCCTGGGCCCATGAGACACAATCCACCCCAGACTACAGACGGTATTCAGCCTCTTGTTCCTCTAGTTTCCACTTGCCCAGGTAGTTAGATTATTTTCTTATCACTGAGGACTGACCATTATTTTTCTAGGGTTCTAGGTAGATTGTTAAGTCCTGTGTTTCTCGAATGCTCTTGTCAAGTTCAGCATGATGGCACATGGCTGTCATGTCAGCCAGAGCCAGCCTAGTCTTCAGAGCACATGCCAGGTCTACATAGTAAGTCCCTGTCACAGAAAAACAAAATATAAGGGACAAACCAATGAAGCTTTTACAACAGAGCCACAAATTGCACCGTGGAGAATCTGTTCAAGTCCTCGCTGAATCCCTTCCTTGCCTGGGTGCGTGATCTAGTCTCAAACCTCAACTTGTCACTTGTCTTCCAAGGCTCACCACAGTAAGAGTCCCATAAGAATGTGCTCAGTTTCTTCCAATGACAGTTCCAGCCAATGAACACACTAGGCCCCACCTTTTAAAGTTCCCACTACCTCTGATGTACCACAGATGAGCCAAGTTTCCAACACATACTCCTTCAGGGGACAAATAATATCCAAGCCAGGTCAGTGTAGATAGAATGGGAGTTTGTCACAGTAAGGAATACTTTCTCTGGCCAGTACTACACACCAGTGCCCATGTAGTGCTCCAGGGCACCTCTACAATGGTACATAAGCTCTCATGCTGCAGATAAGTAAACTGAGGCTCATATGGCCCATCAGGGGCCTTTTGTGGCTACAGCTCAGAGCTATGGTCAGAAACTTCAGGCTAGGACAACCAGAGCGACATCATAGTGGACTTTGCATACTAGGCCAAATAGGTATATTAGTTCATGGAGACAAGAATTTCTGCTTGTTGACCGCTGGGCATAGTTAAGCTACAGGCAGAATTTATTTGGCTCCCCCAGTTTAAAAACTGTTGATGCAATAATAAAGAAAAGCTTTGAAATTTTAAAATCATTCCTGACTTCTGAATATTAGAAAATGCAGGCCCCAAGTACTGTTGCTGGAGTCAGAGCTGGATGGGGCCCCCACCTTGTGTGTCAGGTACCCACTAGTCAACAGAAACCCTCTTACACACTCCTGTGCCTCTTGGAGTGTAGCTAGGGTAACGAGACTCTGCTGCAAAAGACCTTAAAATCCTCCTCACTTCTCAACTCCTACCTCAGGACTGGGTGGCTCTCTGGGACGGCTGTGCTGTGTGAGAAAACCTGGAGATCTGGGCTCCAGCCACGGATTCACTGTCAGAGCAGACATCCTTCTTCATGGCGCTGGGAGGACCAAATGCTAACATGAAGCGTTGCAGCCAGGAATGTCAGAGGTCTTTTCTTCTCACCACCTGTGACAGACACCCAGGCAAGCAGACCCCGGTAACTTCAGAGGGCAGAGATGCCATCCTCCGCCCTCCAAGTAGGAGGGAAACCACACCGGGGAGCAGAGTATGCCTGCACCTGGAGGCCGTGTGTCTGTGGCCCTGATGGAGGGCGTGATGTCAGAGTTTCACTTTACAGGCTTCCAAATGCAGGATCTATGGCAGCCGAGCCTCATTTCCCTGGTTATGTTCCAAGAGCCCAGAGGCACAGGAGTATGAGAGGGTTCTTGCTGACTAGTGAGTACCTGTCACATCCAGATAGAGTGGGACCATCCAGTTCCAACTCCTACAGCAGGACTTGGGACTTGTATTTTCTAATCTTCAGAAGTCAGAAATTTTCAGGAATCCTTCCAGTGCCCCAGTTCATCATCACACTGAATCACTGAGAGAGACATTGCAATCCCAGCCACAATGAGAGGAACTGAGGGACACTGATAACGTAACTTGGAAACCCTGACTGTCTGTCCAGGGTCCTTCATCTTTTCCATCATTTCATGGTGTTCCCAGCAGAATGTAAAGGGAGGAAAGAAGCAAGCAACAGGGTTGAGGTGGGGAGATGACATGTCCTCTGTGTACACATACATGCGTGTACCTGTGTGCATGTGAGTGTGAATGTGTGTGTATATGTATGTGTGTATTTAGATGCATGTACACATATATGTAGACATGTGTGTGCATATGTGTATGTGTGTGGTTGAACACACGTGTGTATCTATGCATGTGCATGTGTGCATTTATATAGGTATTCATGTATGCATGTGTGTGCATGCAAGGGTTCATGCATGTGTTCATGTGTGTGTGTGTTTAAAGAGCCCTTTGTAGTTCCACCTCAACAAACTTTTTCACCAAACACCTACTGTGTGCCAGGATGGGTCTGGATGGGTCAGGAAGAGCGATATCAGCTGGCGAGCTGTTGAGACAGATGGGCAAACAAAGAGCCAGCACAGAGGGGGCATTGTAGTGCGCAGCAATGAAGGCGGTTGGACACGGAACCTCTGACTCTGCCTGTGCTGCCCTCCCCCAGTGAGTTGTACCTTGTCCTAGATTCTGAAGACGGGTATCTGGATCTGGGAGCTCCAGGCTAGGCTCTTGGGGGAGAGGGGTGCAGATGCCAACTTCAGGAAGCATCCAGAGTCTGACAGGAAGCCAGACCCCTTTTCTGCAGGCGTCCATCCTGAGGATGAGGGCAGCAACTTGAGCAAGACACACCCGAAAGGTTCATCAGCTGATGTACGTGAGAAAAACCTGGCCATCCTCGGAAGATCTGACAGCAGCGGACGGACGCGGGTAAACGATGGAGCATCTAAATGAGGCGCAATTACGGAGCTATTAACATCAGGCTTTTGAGGAATTTTCAATGGTGTGGGGAAATGCTGATGATATATAGTGAGCTTAAAAAATCCTGAATAGCTGAATAAATTGTATGATCCCAATTACATAAAATTCAATGTGTGCCGTGGAAGATAAGGAGGATGGGGTGGGGGAGGAGAGAAGCAATGGGAAAAAGAGGGAAGAGAGGGGGGATAACCAGAGCTCACACACTGTGCTGAGCCCATGCTGCACACTGCATGCTTCGCTTCAGGGTCTTGGAGGCCCACTGTCATATGATGAGGAAACTGAGACACAGACAGACCACGTCTCATGCCACAAAGCTGAGACTCGGAGCCACGATTTAAACCCAGGACTAGCTGACAAGAACCTTCTACACTTGCTAGGCTTGGGAAACTGAGGCAGGCTAAAGTTGGGACATTTCATCTCCAGGTTCAAGGTTACTCAGCAAGGTGTGAAAGCCTTCTAGGAAGTGTGGCAGCTGCAGATCATGTCCCCTTTCTGAGATGTCTGTGTGTCTTTCTGCCTACCTACCTGTGTGCTTATGTCTGTGGTGTCTACATGCCTGTCTACATTTGTGTGTCTCTGTATGTGTTTATGCATGTGTGTATATGTGTCTGTTTGCATTTATGAGTCTGCTTGCTTCTGTGTGTGCACATGTGTGTGTCTCTGTGTGTGCATCTTTGTATGTGTTGGTATGCAAGTGTCTGCATATTTCTATGTGTGTGTGTGCACCTGTGTGTGTCTGTTTGCATGTGTGTGTGAGGGGGGGAGGGAGAGGGTGCATGTTTTGCCCTTTCTAAAGACTTTTCTTTACCATTCATTCCCCAGGACCAAGAGGCTGTGGGATTATTGATGTACTTTCCAGATATTTTCCAGATGGGGCAGCTGAGATGCCCAGGGTGAACCATTTGTTCTGAGTTTCTGGCTAGTTGAAAATCAAGGTGCTGGAGAAGAGAAGTCTAGGCCTCTGGACAAAGGAGGGAAGAGGAGGGGACAGGCCGAGTCCTAACTGCAGGATCTCCCCAGTCACCCACAGATGTGCCTGAATCACCTCTCCCTGAACCCTCCTAGCAGGCCTCCCAGCCTCCCCCACACACTCCCTGTCCCTTATTCTCATCCACATCCTCCCTCCCGTGTGGACAGAGCTTTTCATTCAAAGAATCATCTAGAGTTATATGAGGAGAGAGCTGGGGGTCCTCAGGGAAAGGAGTTGGTGCTGGGTCACTTGGGGCCATCTAGGGGTTTCCTCCAGTGAGTTGTTTATCTGATGATTCCAGTAGGTTCTAGCTCAGGCTGTATTTGCTGTCCTGAGGGATGACACCCAGCCTTAGGTGCCCCTGGGCCTCTGAGGGTCTTTTCTCCTGTGCCTTCCACACCCCTCACCCCCAGCCTCCACCATGGCCTCCTGCTGTTCCAGCCCATGCTCTTCTTTCCCTTCTCAAAGCCAAAGACTGCTTGCTACTTCTTCTTTTTTCTTTAATTTTAAAATGCAGAAAACAGGCTATGCCATCAGTTCCAAGTGTAAGCTCCCAGATGGGGTGGGACAACCAGCATGTCAACAGGGGCTCTGACACAGAGGAAGATGACCCTCGTCAGCCAGGCTTCCCACTCAGGGAGTCTGGAAGGACCCTAGCCCCAGTCCTAGTGAGGGCATACTTTTCTGTTTTACAGAGAAAGGAAAGACCCCAAATGTGTATGGTCTCCCTGAGGTAGAGAAAGCCTGGGCAAAGGAGAGGGTTCTGTCTCAAGTTTCTGGCTTCTTTTCTCCTGTGTTTTGTTTTGCTTTGTTTTGTTGGTTTTTCAAGACAGGGTTTCTCTGTGTAACATCCCTGGCTGTCCTGGAACTTGCTTTGTAGACCAAGCTGTCCTGGAACTCACAGAGATCTGCCTGCCTCTTCCTCTCAAGTGCTGGGATTAAAGACGTGCACCACCATGCCCGGCTCCTCTGTTTTTCTGTCATGCACTTAGGTCAGAAAGTTCCCATACACAGAACTGAATAATTCAGCACACAGTGCCCACTCCTCCGTGGATCCCCACACTCTTCTGGAGGTGCCATGTTCTCGTTAGAGAAGACACCAAGGGTCAGGGAGGTTTGAGTCAGCCTGAGTATCACTGTCCTCCGGGTCCCGCCTTCTCTCACCCAGGGAATCTGAGGAAGGAAGCTGGAGTCTCAAAGTGGGCATTTATGGCCAGGTGGGTCATCATGTAAGTGGGTCACGCCTTAGCACCCTAGGACCTAAGGAACATATTCAGCACTCTTGGGGGCCTTATCCCACTCACCTTTTATTTGGCCCCACACCAAGGCAGAAGTTGTTCTCACTGTAGACAGGAGGAAGCTGCCGCACAGCGAATGCAGGAAACAATACATGGGAGTCTCAGCCAGCAGGGCGGGTGGCTGAATTTCTACCGGATCTGTCTACACAAAGCTTCTCTTCCCAGACCGAAACTGTTCTGTGGTCTGTGCTGGATGTCTCCTCATCCTGTGAGAACTCCTCGTGCATAGACAATAGGGCAAGATGGGATGACCAGCCATGGTCTGCCGTGCCTGCCTGTGTCAGGCTTCTGGTCTGTCGGAGCCTGCTCGGTTCCTAGCTGGAAGATGTGGCTTTGAACCCTGATATCTCACTCAGCCCCTCTAAACCCCAGCAGACCAAGGGAGGCCTAAAGCAACTAATATCTAACTTCATCCTTCATTCTTGCGTATGCAGCAGGGTCTCATCTACCCAGGGGTGAGGCAGATACTCACAGCCTTTTGGGGTACGTGTGCTGGGGTTTGGGGGCTTCCTTATAGCCTGGAGAAGGTACAGCCCCGACAGCCAGATTTTCAATTCATTCACTAATTTAGTCATTCCTTTGATGGATACCGGGTGAGCATCTGCTTTGTAGCAGGCCTAGGGCTGGGGGTGCAATGTCGAACACAACAGAGCTGAGCCTCCCTGGAGCTACTGTTTATGTTTCTAGGAACCAAAAGACAAACGTGGTGTAATTAGGAAACAGCTATTAAACGGCGAAACAGGGCAAGAAGGCAGAACCTTGGGAGCCTGGGATAGGATTGATACCAGGCCAGAGAGCTCAGGGCTTTTTAGCAGAGGTTACCCTGGGGTATGAGCTGAAGCCTGGTAACGGCTTGCTGGACCAGCACATAGGGAACATGGCTGCGTGTTGAGTGCCTAGCAAGTGGCTAGGTTCAGTGCTGGAGATGCCAAGAGTTTGCGCTCCACCATGAAGCTCAGATTCTGTTATACTCTCTCAGGTAATATGTTATAGCGCTGAAATGCATTTAAGCTGGTCATGGTGGCTCATTCATTTAATATAAGCATTGGGAGTCTGAGGCAGGAGGATTGCCTCCAGCTCAAGGCAATCCCTAGCTGCATAGAAAGACCCTGTTTCAAAGCAAACATAAATAAATAAATAATAACAAAAGACTTGAGAAGATCCTAATTTTGAACTCAATATTTTCTAGTGTTGGGACTATTAGGTGAAACCTGTGACCTTGGAGGATTTAAGACTGGCATTTGAGAGCTGTCTGTCCTTAGAACCTGTGCTTCCAATGCTGAGGCATCTGATGCCAGAGAAGCAGCTTCTGGAATCTTCTATCCCTGGGGATAGGGTTCTCCCCAGGACCTTGTGGTTTATACCCAGGATGCACTTGTGGTCCCGTGACTTAGGGGATGTGATTCCCCTCTGCACTCTCAGCTTGGTCTACTCACCTTATCTGCATTCCTGGCTTCCATAGTAAATACATGGAAACAAGCCGAAGTCCTGGGTGGTCCTCTGTCTGTTAATCTTCCCTGGAGATGTCCTTACAGACACACCCTGAGGAGTACCTCACCATCTTCATGATTCTAAATAACACCTGAGAATTGATTTGCTAGGCCTAGGTCTGTTTTTCATTGTGATTGAAAATATGCACCATAAACCTCCCTGTTTTAGCCATGTTTCAGGGCAGTCTGTGGTAATAATATTCACTGGGTGCATGTTGGGCATCTGATCTCTAGAACTCAGGCCTGGGGAGGTGGCTCAGTGGTAAACGTTCTTGAAGATCCGAGTTCAAATCCTCAGAGTCCAGATACTCATCCTCAATCCTAACACTCCTTCAGGAAGAACAGGAGAAGCAGGGGGGCTGCTAGCCTGGCATGCATGGGGCAAGACATAGCAGAGGGACCCTGTCTCTAACAAGGCAGAAGGTGAGGACCAACACCAGAGATTACTGTCTGACCTCTGACCTCCATGTGCACACTGTGGCAGGGACATACCCATATTCATATACACAAATGCATGTGCGCGTGTACACACACACACACACACAGACCTATTTCCTCCTTTCCCCAACCCTGGGGACCACCATTCTACTGTGTACTTCTAAGAATTTGACAATTAAAAGCATCTTGTATAAGTGGCAAACTCTGGCCTGACTGTAGGAAGCTTCAGTACATGTGGATCATATGATTAGCCAAGGTAGAAGGAGTAAGCATCCTCCTTGATGAGCCAGTAAAGAAATGTTGGTACTTAATGACTTGAAAGTTCAGGCAATTGTCATCACTACCATCAACATCATCACTGCCACCATCATCATCATCACCATCACCACCATCACTACCACCATCACCACCATCACCACCATCACCACCATCATCTCCATCACCACCATATTCTCCATCACCACCATCACCATTACCACCATCACCATCACCATTACCACCATCATCACCACCATCACCACCATCATCACCATCATCTCCATCACCACCATCACCACCATCACCATCACCATCTCCATCACGACCATCATCACCATCACCACCATCACCATTACCACCATCCCCACCACCATCACCATCATCACCACCATCATCATCATCACCATCACCAACATCACCACCACCATCACCACCATCACCACCACCATCACCATCATCACCATCCCCACCATCATCACCACCACCATCATCACCACCACCATCATCACCATCACCATCCCCACCATCATCACCACCACCATCATCACCGTCATCACCATCCCCACCATCCCCACCATCCCCACCATCCCCACCATCCCCACCATCACCATCATTACCATCACACTCATAGAATAGCATCTACATATGACCATGAACCTGCTTTGTGCCCCTGTTCCCACCATTGGGCAAAGCAGTCAAGTCCAGGGCCAAGAACATGGCAGATGGCTTTGCCAGCTGGGCAGCCTAATCCAGGAACCACCAATGGTGTTTACTTTTGAACCTTTTGTGCCTTCAAAGTTGTGTTTCTGACTTGTCAGCTGGTTCTTGGCATACAACAACGTGAAACAGAGAGAGTGCCGCTGGAGTTAGCAAGTGCTAGCCTGACTCAGAAAAGACAGCTTTTTTTTTCCTGGGAAGATTCACTTCGCATGGCTGGGGATGGCAGAGTCAGTTGGTCTTTCCCACCATGGCTGTCCTCATTTGACACAGAGAAGCAAAGTCCTGGAGAAGCCGAGTGATCGGCCCAAGGTCACGCAGCAGCTCACATCCATGCCTGTCACCAACATTAACGTGGACGGTGGGCACCAGGGAGGACTGCCAGAGTGCTCAGGATGGAAGTCTGACATGGTTTTCTGCTACCTGATTTTCAAGTCTCTGGGCTGGAATTCTCTAGAAGAAGTTTAAGAGACTTCCTGAGGCAGCTACCAATCTAGCCCCATCAGATGGCACCGTTGCAGGACGAGGCATGATGGGAGTGAAGAAGCAGGTGTTTCTGGGGTGTCCTGACCCCCATTATACATTCTTCCAGCCACAAGCTTTTCTTTACAGTGTGTGTGACTGTGCATTTCTGTGTGACTAGTCATTTCTAGGACTCTAGATCCTGCCTGCTCCCCTCTTAGCAGGAGCTCCATGGGGCAGATCTCCCAAAACAGTGGCTGAAGGTTCCCAGTAAGGGCTCAGAACAAACAAGTGAATACTCCCCGAGGGGTCACTCAGGATCAGCCTCTATCTCTCTGAGACAGTGTCCCCCATGACTGGGATATATCTTAGGCCCTAAGTCTTCTGCTTACCTCAGGGTCTGTTTGCACCTAAGAGGCATCCATAAATACCTGTCACAGGGAGGAGGCCAGGGTCTCCGAAGGGAAGGAATCGCTGACTCGGCAGGACCGAAGCGCTGAGCTGTGCAGACTTGAGCAGTTCCGCCCACGCAGACATCTGGCTCCCGAAATATCCCAGGCTCGCACACACGCAGAGCCCTCACAGCTGAGCTGACTGGAGTTTTCTCGGTCAGTGAGGCGGGTCTGCTCTGAAGCCATATAACAGGAAATGAACTTCAGCCGCAGATGGGAGGAGAGGGCCTGATCTCCCCAGTTGTGGATTCGGGGCGCGGGGGGGGGGGGGAGTCTGTCCTTCCAGGGCTCACATGGAGAAGGTGCAAGGGACATGCTGTGACCCTGCAATTCTTAGTTCATGAGACACTGTGTAGAGTCATGGTGCAGCTGACAGGGCTGACTGGCAGGTGGAACTTGGTCTGTGTCCTTGTCAGTGAGGCCCTGCTTCCCTCATTGCAGACGAACAAGGATGCCATTGTCCTCACACCTATCAACGATCCCTTTATATCCAAGGCCCTTATCCTCTCTCCCTATGGCCAGTGTGTATTGCTTGGTGACTCTTAGGTACAGGTCCTGAGGTAAGCAGACAACTTAGGGCCTAAGATATAACTTTTAGCCACCGCGTTGGAAGAATTAAGCAAAGCCACCATGGACCACCAGACAAGATAGGAGGCAGGAATGATCTAGAATCCCACGAGTGAATGCATAGCTACATGGACTGTAAAGAAAGACTGATGATCGTAGGAAAGTGTGTAACATGAGGTTAGCGTCTGTCTTAGTTTGGGTTTCTATTGCTGCAACGAAATACACCATGACCAGTAAGCAAGCTGGGGAGGAAAGGGTTTATTTGGCTGACACTTCCATATTGGAGCACTGAAGGAAGCCAAGACAGGAACTGAGGCGGGGCAGGAACCTAGAGACAGGGCTGATTGATATGGAAGTCATGGGGGGTGCTGCTCACTGACTTGCTGAGTCTGCTTACAGTTGGGTCTCATGGAGGCTTTTCCTCAACTGAGGCTCCTTCCTCTCTGATGACTCTAGCTTGTGTCAAGTTGACACAAAACCACCGAGTACAGGGTCACGAGAGACTGAGACCGACTTTGAAGAAGGAACGGGAAGTTTTCTGTCAACATCAACAGCACATGCCAAGGGACTGTGGCACAAGGGTCCTTGATGGCCATGAAGAACGCTAAGCCTGTGCAACCGAAGTGCAAAGAAAGCATAGGCCGGACTCTGGGGCCTTCACTTCCATAGGATGGATTCCAGTCTTCTCCCTCTCTCCACCCCATCTCCCTGTCTCTCTCTCTCTCACACACCCAATTTTTGTAATAAAAAAAATTTAAACTTTTGTCCAGGCCCCTTGGAGCACAAACTTCTTGGCCTGGCACCCTGCCAGCAGTTCATCCCTGCTGATCCCTGCTCCCGTACCCAAGTTATCCATGTGAGCATGAACCTGAGCCAGGACTGACTGGGCCCTAAATCCTGGAAAATATCAGGACCACCTCTTTCCTGACCACCCTCCCAAACCTGCAGGGTCCTCCCTCCAGTCCCTGGGGGTTCCTACTGGGATATTCTGATAGGTTAAACACAACCCTTCTGTCCAGAGTAGCTGCTGTGCAGCCTGACTCCTTCCCCTTAAGCCTGCAGGGTTGGTCCTCTCATCTGTGAAATGGGGATATTCGTCATTCCATAATATGGTCTGAGCCTCCTTCCTTAATGAGGTCTGGGTTCCGGGTCACACCAGGCACTGCCCTATTGGCAGGAACAGAGGCAACAGAAGGACCCCTGCTTGAATACCCAAGGTCCCCTCCTCTCCGCTATCATTTTCTATCAGCCCCATTTGTTTCCTCCACAACTGTTTCCAGTCTCCATGGTGAGCCCAACAGGCAGATCCGCTCGATAACACTTGGTGCAGGGGAGCCATGCAGGATGCTGATGGACCAGGGGAGCCATGCAGGATGCTGATGGACGGGTCAGCTCGGCTGCAACGAGAAAGAGCCCGAGATGCTGATCACTTCATTCACTGAGACTCCAAGCAAGATTTCTGGCTGGCTCCTCCTTGGAGCAGACTCCCCACAGGGATGAGTTCCAGATCTTTCCATCGGAGATGCTGCTTCCTTGTCCTGTGGCTCAGCTTCAGAGGAGAAGGCTCCCTGACCACTGCAGTCCCTCCAGGCCTCTGTGGTCCTTCCTTCAACTTTCCTTCAGAGGCCAGACCATCTCCGTGTGTACACAACTCAGCCTGGGTTAGTAGACCTGTTTTGTCCTGATACATTTGTGGCCTGCGGTCACTGAACTGGTTCTTTCTGTCTCCTCAATTCTCCTCTAAATTCCCTATTCCCTTCCCTGGTATGAGCTCAGAATCTCCCAAAGGAGTCCCTTCTGTATCTCTCAGCTGCTTGGTGTAGGTCTTCCTGGGTCCCAGCCCCTTTAAAAAGAACCATCCCATCCTGTCTTCATTCCTGCTCATATGGCCTCATCATGGCTTCCTCCATGCAGGGTTGACTGTATTGTCACTCAGAGTCTCCAGTCAGCACCAAGTGCCCAGCTATGCTCAGTCAAAGGAAACAAGCAAGTTTCTCAGCCACTTTCCTCATCTGAAAAGTGAGTCTGTTAACCAATCCGTCCTATGGATAAGGGCTGATGCAGTGTGCAAATTGGTCATGCATGAAACAGACGTGGTGTGTGTGTGTGTGTGTGTGTGTGTGTGAGAGAGAGAGAGAGAGAGAGAGAGAGAGAGACCATCGCAGTACACAGGTTCTCAGCCACGTGGCTGTGCACCTTGTCCCACTAGCTGCTTTCTTACACTCTCCCCCAGGTCTTGTATAGATCTGTGACTTCTGTGACCAGAAGTGTGTGTCAGAAGTGAATGCATAAAGTTTTCCTACCAGACCTCAAAGACTAGACACTCTCTTGCTGACCTACTGTCTCTTTATGTGTGTGTGCATGTTGTGAATGTTTGTACATACAGGCATGTGTGTGCATGTGTGTGGGGAGGTGTCCATGGGGACCAGAGGTCAACTTTGGATATCATTCTTCAGAAGCTCTCAGCCTTGGCTTTTAGGGACAGCCTCTCACTGGGACCTGGGACTTGTTCACTAGTCTAGGCTGGCCAGCCTGTCCCCACCTCTCCTCTCTTCTCCCACAGCACTGGATTTACTTGGCTGATTGGAGTTGAACTCAAGTCCTTCTGCATATATATACAGCAAGTATTTCACCAACTGAGCCGTCTCTTCAGCTCCCTGACTGTCTCTTTTCAGAGCCATGAGATCCCATGTGAGTAACGCCAGGCTAGAACCCATGGATCAGAGCCAAGCCAAATATCAGCAACAGTGCAGTCCACCAACTCAGGAGAAGCCTCACATTACAAACCAACCAGAACTTCCATTTCTCGATGATACATGAGTTCAGTGTCCCAGGCTTCCCCCAGAGGAGCTGTTGTGTCCATCAGCAAGCTTGCAGAGCAGACCCAGTGCCCGCCGCTGCAGCTGCTTGGTGTAGGCCACCGTTCCACTCTCCCAACCGACTCACAGGAAAAGCAAACACAAGGACCCCGTCAGGCATGCATCAACTTTACAGACAGTGGAGTTGGAAGGGGCCTGGGGTCAGTTCTGGGGACCCACTGTCTGTGGGATGTGAGGAGTCACTAGTGAATTATCCTACAACCGTAACGGCTGGCCAGCTGCTAAAGCTGCCTGGCTTCAGAAGATGGAGGAGAGCCGTAGTTGCGTCTGTATGGACTCACTGGCAAGGCTAAGATGCATCTCGTACAATCCACCCCGCCAGATTCCTGCTATTTATCTCAATAAACGCCAGGGAGCCTCTCTCTCTCTCCTTGCTCTAAAATGCTCAGAGAGCAGTGTGAGGAGCGGATGAAGGATGAATACACAGGGAAAGCTTGTTTCAGAGATTTCTATACATTCCATCAACCGTGTGACCCACTGAGCAGAGAGAGATGAGTGAGGCAGGGGAGGGCATGAGAGTGGAGGAAGGTTCTGGTCAACGCAGGGGCCTGTTATGAGCCCTCAGTCGGAGGACCCCACTGGAGCCATCTTCCAATGTGTGTGTGTGTTCCTGGCATGAGGTCACCCCCATTTGCTCAGGTCTTGTGTCCCCCAGCACAACACCTAGCTCCTTTCAAGACCTCTGCAGACTGCTAAGCCCATGGTTCTCCAAAGCCTGTCTACACATTCATACAAGCACTCCAGGGGAGCATCCCAGGGGAGCACCTCATAGCTTAAGGGGAGCAAGTGACAGCTGTTGGGCTAGCTTTGGGTAGATAGAGCTTCTACAGCTTGCAGATGTGGCACAGCCTGTTATCAAAGCCCTGTGAGTGAGGACAGAGCTAAGGCTAGACCGAAGAAGAAAACATATTCTCCTGTCTTACACGTGGCAGTGTGGGCTGGCCCTGCCATGCACTGCTGCCCTGTCGTCCTAGTCCTGAGTGAGACCCTGCAGCCATACCCAGGCCTTTTACTCCTATCCCATAGGTGGAAAAAGCCTCAAGCCGAGTTGGCAGAGCTAGGATTAGAACCCATGTCTGTACCAGGGCTGTAGCAATAGCGAGAAGCCACCTATGACAATGACTCAAACCTGCATGTACTTTCACCAGCCCGAGAGCGGACTGTATCGGCCCTCCTCATGCATGGCCTGTGTAGTGCCCCTTTGGCTGTACCGCCTGTCTCCTTCCTGTACATTGTATAAGAATCATCTCTCAGTCTAAACCTGCAATCCCCAGGCCTCCAAGCTCCCGGACAAGAATATTGCTTTCCCATTTGATGCTGGATTTAAAAAGTAATTTGATGGCCCAATCTGGTCTAAACCAGATGAAGTTATTCGCAGTCTACCCTGGAGCCATGCACATGTCTAGCTGGGCCTCTGGGTCTGGGAAGGCTAGAGTCCTGAGCAGCATCTCAAAGCATCGGTCAGAGGACTCTAGGGCAACCCTCAGTTCTGCCAATAAATCAATCATAAGGACAATCAGAGAAATCGGAAAGCGGAAAATCAGTGTGGAGACCGCAGAGGATGTATCGGCCAAACACAGCGTGTCAAATCCAAGTGAGATGGAGTCAAACAGTTTGTAAGATAAAAGGACCAGGCGAGTTCCCTGTCTGTAGCTGCTGTATGAGGTCTGTCCGGAGAGAAGCCTGGCAAGGCTGATGGGTCTGAGGGCCTATCTAATCTAAGGCAGGGGCATGACCATCTCCAGGGGCTCAGGGCCGTAGGAAAGGAGCCTGTGCAGGAACCTGAAGGACCTACTGAGTAATGAGTGACAGGGAGGTTGGCTGGGGGAGGGGCTGAACCAGGTCCCAAGCTGGAAAGAAGGGTGAAGTAAGGCACGAACAAATAGGAGCTGGGGACCTCTCCAAAAATTCTTTAGCCAGGACCTCAGGAAGCATCCGTATTCCTACAGCCCCTGAAGCCTACACAGAGATCAGAGCTGTCAACTGGCTGCACACACCCACATCTGCACACGCACACACCCGTAGGGCAAGCACATAGTCAAGCTTGTGCCCGGAGTGGCAGTGTGCTAAACCTCCCTTACCTCCTAAGGAGAAGGACCCTGCTGCAGAGCAGGTCCTGGGTGACCAGGCCCAAGGAAGGACAATCACAAAGACCCCCATGCACAGTTAGAGTGGACCAGAAAGAAGCAGTTGGGTACTTCAGATATACACCTGTCCCCTGGCAGCGCGCTGTCTACCTGGGACCAGGAATGGAGGGCGGATGTGAGCAAGTTCTCTCTCATCAGCCGGGAGTGATGAGACTCTCAAGAGGCTCTCACTATTTAGCCCAGGATGAGGTAACCTTCAGAAAAATGGATGTTTGCTACCAGCTGATGGCCCATTCCTCACAGGCTTCCCAGATCAAAATCTTTCTAAGCCCCTCCCTACTCTTTCCCATGCCTCTCTGTCATATCATATCCTGGGTCCTCCAAAATCTCTATGGCTAATTCCGGTCAGCTAGTCATTGACTCTGCCTCCTAATTCAAGATTAACTTTATTAACAGTCTCAGAATACAATAAAATATCTCGCAACAGTTCCCCAAGTTGGCCTTGTAAGATGAGAGTGACCCCTACTCCCTTTCTCTTCCCACAAACTCATGCCACACCCAGGAGAAGCCTTGTGCAGACCCAGCAAACAGACAGCTGCAACAGAAAAAGAACAGAGGCCTCTGGACCGCCCCTGCTTCCTTATCTAGACTCTGTGCTGTGTCAATCACAACCCGAGGTCTTTTGATAGCTAAACTGACTGCCAGCATCAAACCAATGACAGGGCTCAGTCATGTGACAGCCTGGGCCTGAAGAGTGGCTGGAAGACAAGAGACTGCCTCCCAGAGGGATCAGGGAAGACTTCTAGGAGTGGGTGACACCCGAGCCAGCCTTGGGATGGAGGTGACAGTGTCACGGGCTGAGAGAGCAGAGGAGCCTCTCATGCACAGAAGAGACAGGTAAAGCCACTGGGATGTGGTAAGATGTAATTTACATTACACCTGGAGTGAGGCTCCCTGCTCAGCTGAGACCAGAGGCCAGAAGTGCCCCGAGGTCGCGATGTGATCAAATAACACACAAAGGAGAGACGGTACTCTGTGCTGACACCAGGGGACCCATCAGAAGCCTTCAGCAGAGAACAAGCTTTGGCCTTTGAAGTCACAGACTGTAACATCCAAAGTCCCTGGGGCTCCAAAATGCTTGAGCCAGCAAACTCAGCACTGGCTGTTGACTTTAATTGGGTGGTACTTAATAGACTTGTTTGAACTCCAGTTACACAAATAGGCTGATGGCTTCATGAGGGCCTTGCAGGTGACAGAGCAGAGCTGGCAAGGGACAGCCAGCCTTAGGAATCACGCTGCCTCACACAGAGTCCCCATTTTGCACAGAATCTGGCCAGGCCCAGGTGAGTTCTCCAAAGGAACAGGATCTGTCCCCACCCCCAGCATCCATCCATCGGATGCATCCTGACTCCTCGTGGCTGCTGCTGGGGACTCACACAGAGCCCTGGGGACCAGCCCCAGATAAACCCTAGCCCCTCCTCCCCTTCCCATTATTTTACAGTGGTTTTGTTCATTGTGTGGAATGGCTGTGAAGCAGCTACTGTCCCAGCATAGGTCAGATCTCAAGTCAGTGAAGCAGCAAAGGCAGCTTGGCTTCCTAGGCAACAGTGAAGGGTTGCCACAGTGTCTCAGTTCCCTAGAGAGGTAGGGCTGGCCTTTAAGAGCTATGGCATAGACGAAGGTCAAGACGTGTGTCCCTTTCGTACTCTTCCTCTGCAGCCTTAAAGGCCCAGTAAGACAGGATGTGTGTGTGTGTGTGTGTGTTGTGTGAGATGTTCTAATTTGTCCAGTAAGGTTGCAGGATGAGAACTGTCCTGTGAGGGAGAGATATTGGGATCCTAAACACACCTGACTGGCTCATCTTTCTCCCATACTTTTCTCTGGGTCCTAGCATGCTGATGAACAGCTCCCACTGAGTCATGTTAAGGGCTTGGGAGGATGTTATCTCAAAGGTCCTTCCTTCCTGGGTTATTTGAATTCAGCAGGAAGTTGAAGATTGAGGATCATAGAGGTCATGAATGTCAAATCTCTCCCAACACACTGATTAGAACAATGACGTTCAGAGACAGAGAGGGAACTCTATCAGTACGTATTAACCCTTAGAAACAATCAGAGATGGGAACAGAGATCTTAATGTATAGGATGCTGCTTACCACAGCCTCAAACTGAAATGAATGTCTACATACTACTTTGAAAGTCATAGAGAATTATTGATGGTACACCCACCCCACACAGAGGCCTAAGCATCAGTCTTGGAGTTCAGAATGACTCTGGGGAAGACACTGAGGTGCTCACAGCGTAGGAAAGTTTGTCTTCCCTATTTGAAGTAGAAGCAGTTACCCAGTCAGACCCTGGCTTCCTTTGCCATAGGGATGCCTAAGAACAATAATTCTGAATTTTTCAGTGTTCCAGCTTTCTAATGTACAATTCCAAGAGACTTCTGTAGCACTTGTGAATGTGAGTATTCCCAGAAGAGCACTGCCACTGTACCAGCCAGCCACCACCCTGTGACCCACTGAAGTGTGAGCCTCTCAGGTACCCGGGGGTTGGTGACTCCAAGCACAGGTCTGTCACAGGTCTGTCCCCGAAGGTTAAGAGGCTTCAAAGAACTGCAGAAGGCTGAGGAGCCTTTAGGAGCTGGCAGAAGTAGGTCACCAGGGTGGACCTTTGAAGAATACTCCTGCCTCTGGGTCCAGCCGGTCTTCTCCGTTCCCTGTCTACCACCTTGTAAACACCACCCCCATCTCCACCCACTACTGCTATGCCTTCCCTCAGCCACGATCTGAAATTCTTCTGATATGGTGACCCAAAATAAACCTCTCCCCTCTAGTTCCCCTCGAGTAGTTTATCATAGCGATGAGAAAATAATCAATCAAGAGCTTTCTTGGGGTCACCCTGAGAAAATAATCAATCAGGCACTTGCTTAGGGTCACCCCGCAGCTTCTTAGAGAAGCTGAGATGAAGCCTGGGGATGATGGATTCCCGCGATTTTGCCAGGAGGTTAACTTCTCCTTCCATGAATCTTTCCGATAACGTCGTGGGATTCCTTACTAGAAGTCGTGGGTCAAAAGGCTTGTGCATTTTAATGCTCCAGGGGCAAACTGCCAACACTTCATCTAGAAGATTCTGACTCAATAACAACAGTTTATTAATTCAACAATTACTCGCAGGATGTTTACTTTGAACCAGACGTTGTTCTGTGTGCTGAGGACATAACAGGCATGACCCTGCCCTGCTGGGGCTCATGTGAAGGGAGGGGACAGTTCTTGAAAAGAGACCTGCTTTAATCCTCGGGAGTGGGAAGTGAGTGAGCAGAGACCTGCACTGGGGTGGTGGAGGCCTCTGCTTTAAGTAAAATGCACTCACAGGGATTCTCAGAGGATTGAGCTTGAAGTTGACCCTCAGGGACCAGAAGGGGAAATGGGGGCGGGGCCCCGGGGGTTGCCACTCCACTCTGGAGTAATAGGAATACCAAATGTGAAAAGGCTGGTATCAAAGTCATCAGAGCACCAGGTGGTGACTTCTAGAGTCTGCAGTGGCAATGAAGCAAGGGGTGTGGAAAGTAGCAGAGGGGGGCTGAGCAAGACCAGAGAAGGAGGGGAGAGTTGATTCTAAATCATAAGGAAGCCTTAAGAGCTGGCAGACACTCCACGCAGTGAAAACTGAAACAATTAATTTGGAACAACCTCTTTAGACAAGAAGAATCCAGAGTTTAGGCACCAAATCAGCTATCCAATTTGACACGTATTTAGATTGGAAAGGAAAATCACGGGAAATTACAGACTTTTAAAAAGCTGAAAACTGCCAGGGCTACCACACAATGGAACCCAATAATCAGCTCCCGCCACACCTCCACAGTACCAAGGCCCCGTTTCCCTGTGCACGTGGGCCCCCTCCTCTTGGGTTACATCTTCTGCAGCAATGACTTCATAACAGCACTTTCTGTAGAGAGGGTAAAGAGACCGCTCAGGCTTGCCTGGAGCCGAGTTTGATGGAAATTGATTTTTTATTATTGATGGTTTAGGAATGCTTTATTTTCATCTTCGAAATTTGTTTTTGATATTATCCCGTAAATCTTTATAACTGCTGTCAAATCTGGGGAAATATCTATCGAGGATTTCATACACATTGTGTGTGTGTGTGTGTGTGTGTTTATGTAGTAGGTGTGAGCTTTAAAGTTGTTTGAACAGTTACAGACCCCAGTTCATCATCCATCCATAAGGCTGGATTGGTGCTATGGTGCTAGGGACCTTCCAAGGGTTCCAGAAGATTCTAGAGAACAGTGGTTCCTGCAGCTAAAGCTGTGTGGAAACTGATCTCGGAGAGGAGAGAGGCCACTGACTGGCCTGCAGAGAGCGGACTGCAGGTGGCCAGGAGAGGCAGGGCACCTTGGGTCATCCAGAGAGGGTGACAGATCAGAGAAAGATGGAAAGGTGCCAGCAGTGTTTGCAGAGTGTGGGCCTGGGGGAGGGTCAGAGAGGCCTCAAGGTCACTCAAAGATAAACTGCATGCTGCTCTCACCTTGGCCCCATTTAGCCCCTTAGTTAGTCTCTTGTCCTGTTTTTCATTTTGAGGTTCTAGGCCTGCCCTGCTCCCCTGACCCTACCAGGACCCTTCATATACATCATACACACAAGAAGAATTTCCCTACCCCAAAACTGGGAATGAGGACCCAGGGAACCAGAGATTTCACTAGAAGATGCCTACAACTGAGGCATAGATTTCCGAGAACAGTCTAAACCAATCCCAGCAGGTTCTGATGAGAACTGCAGAATAGTCAGGCTCGGGGCTACACAGGACAGATTCTCCTTCCCAAAGTGACCAGGAACAGGCCTGCCGCCATCAGCACCACACACACCAGGTGCAGCCAGAGCAAGCCTACATGACTGGCACCAATGTGACCAGAACCAGGCATGATGGCGGTACAGAAACTTCACCAGATCTACCAGGATCATTCCAAGGAACTAAGGGGAATGATAGCATTCAAAGCAAAACGAAATCTCAGCAGAGAAGCACTTGCAAAGCTCTGGGTTTGATCCCAAGATTGGGGGAGGGGGGGAGGGTTGAATCAAAGCTGAAAGTCTCAATAAAGAGTCACTGATAAGAAACACCGAATGGAGAGATGAAAAGCGAGGTGACATGTTTTAAGAGGGGAGCGCGGTGAGGCATTAATGAAAGAGTGCGCGTGAGCAGAATCAACATCAGGGACACAGAAAACCCACTTTGGAAGTCACACAGATCAAAACAGAAAAGGGGACAAAGGGAAATAAAACGCCCACTCTTCCCTGCCGTGCAACACTGGCCGGACCTGACTTTCAGTGGATTCTGCTCATGATCCTGTGCAGCTGGCCTGTGGTGGCAGTGATCTGCAGGGGTAGGGTGACCCCCCGGACCTTGGCTACTGCGCTGCTGCACTGCTGGATCCCAGGTCAGGAATGTTCTACTTCTTGTGAATAAGTGCCTCACCCTCTGCCAAAGCACTTCATGGTGGCAGACCAGAGCTCATGCCATGGGAGGGAAGGGCAGAGGCTTCAGCACAGACCAGTCACAGCCTTCATTATTGTCCAGGAGTTGTCATGTCTCACTTTGACTATTTAGAAGGTAAAACTGCTAGTGGAGACTTCAGAAGGAAATGACAATCTAAAAAAAATCATTCATTCATTCACTCATTCATTCATTCACTTTTCCTCATCCTCCCAAGTGTCTTTGCCACCAGGTTCAGCTCTGAGCACCTTTAGGAGCGCCCCTCTCACTTCAGTTGGCATTGACAGGTCGTTGGCTAATCTGTCCAAGACCACAGCGCCATAAACTGCAGATAGGGACATGCCATATAGGAGGAAAGTCTGTTCCTTCTGCATACATGGTTAAGAAATGAGTCCTGTTCTGTGTTGTTTCGTCTTGGGATGCTGAATACAGGTTACCATGGCAGCGTTCCTGTATGGATAGTACCATTTCCTTTGGATGCTCTTCAGAGCCCTAATAGGACAAGAATATTCCTTAGGTCTCAAAGACGGGAGAAAAAGGGCCCAAGGTGTCCCATGACCATGGTGCCTGTTTCAATGACAAACAAGGAGAAAACTCCCCCTTCCCTCTCTCTCTCTGTATGTGTGTGTATGTGCGTGCACATGCATGTGTATGTACCTGTACATATGTGTGTGTGTATTTTTTTATAGAACTGCTTTTTTCTGCTCTCAAATCATACCCAAACGATATAAATTTAAGCTAATAAAACATATGTTGATTCAAAGGGAACGTGAGTAAGAGAGACCAATGGATGTGTAAGACAGTTGAGGGAAGTGTCTCAGGCACACAGAGCTCGCTCCTGAACTTGGGAGCTCAAGAGTGAGAACAGAGCCACAGTCAGAAGACTCCAGACGACACATGCCCAGGTGGGGGCCTCTCCGGCTGTGAGCTCATCAGAGAGACCATTAAAGCACAACAGAGAAAATGTCACAGAGAAGGTGGCCCCGATGCATGGAGACTTGTCACAGATGTTGTACCAAGCTCATAGCAACCATATAAGGTCTCCATTGCAGAGAAATGAGTGGCCAGAGGGACTCACCCAAGGTCACATGACCATCAAATGAAGCAAACAGAATTTGAAGCAGCAGGCATGTCTACTTCCGAGTGTAACATGTGGGCCAGGCTTGTTGGGGTTTCTGTCCCACCCAGTACCCTACAGCCGTTTAGCACCCCCCAAAAATCACACAGAGAGTCTATATTAGATATAAACTGATTGGCCCATTAAATCAGGCTTTCTATTAGTTCTTATAACGTATATTAACCCATTATCCTTATCTATGTTAGCCACATGACTCAGTACCTTTTTCAGGGGGGCAGGTCACATCCTGCTTCTTCAGTGGTCTGGGCAGGACTACAGAAAGAGCTTCCTTCTTCCCAGAATACTCCTCATTGCCCTACCTCTACTTCCTGTCTGGTTGACCCGCCTATACTTCCTGCCTGGCCAATCAGCATTTATTTAAAACATAATTGACAGATCCAAGTCTCTCTTCTTTCTCTTTGATCACGTCACCTGCTGTGTGACATGCGCCTGACCTGATGGAGCACAGGGAGAGCATCATGACTGTACATCCTATGTTCTGTGCCACAGGGTTAGTTATGAGAGCCTGGTCATACGAGAGTGATATCACTGAGTATCCGCAGAACAAACACAAGTGGGAAGACTTGGATCGACATATATTACCTAGACAAAGGGCTTTTTGGGAATAGCAAGTTCGTTCCTTGAGGAAAGGCCCCCTCCGAGGCTGGGTTAGTTACGTTTCTGCCACTATGATAAAACACTATATGACCAAAAGCAACTTCTGGAAGAGAGGTTTATTTTGGATCACAGTTCCAGAGGGATAATAGCCCATCATGGTGGAGGAAAAATTGACACAGGAACAGGAAGCTGAGAGATCACTTCTTCAGCCACAGCATGAAGCAATAAGGATGGACTGGAAGCAAAGTGAG
Organism: Chionomys nivalis; assembly: GCF_950005125.1. Classification (NCBI taxonomy): domain Eukaryota; kingdom Metazoa; phylum Chordata; class Mammalia; order Rodentia; family Cricetidae; genus Chionomys; species Chionomys nivalis. The sequence goes on along the minus strand of NC_080096.1, from coordinate 21,188,586 downwards.
TTGCCCCCCTCCCCACTGACATGGCTGAGGGCAAGGGAAGGATACCTCTGAGGACAGAATGTTAGATCACCCTGCGCTGAAAAGTAGAGAAACATAGTTGGCCACAGGCTTACCACCTGTCCCGGGTACCACTGCAGCCATCAGTAACAGTGTACGAGAGAATAACTGTGCCAGGGCCAACCGGTGGCCTGGAACCAGGACACAGAAGAACTCCTTTCTTTTGATGCTGCGTCTTCAGGAGCTCGCCTAGGGTCTGTCTCTAAGGCCTTGCACCAATCTTAAAACACGGCCGAGAGTGGCATTAACACAGTATTCTACTCTTGCTTGCTCCTGGTGCCCAGGGCTTGTTGCCTGTCCATTACTTACAGGATCTGAAGACTGACAGCCACTGCACTCACACCGAGAGCTGTTTAGTGGTCCCGGGCAAGGATCTACAGGACAGAGCTAAAGACATCTTCAGAGAGAGCGATCAGGAAGGGGACCCAGAAGGCAGAGAGGTCAGGAGCCAAGACCAAGGCCAGAATTTGCCAATGAGAAACTGTCCAAGAGAGGGTCTCAGGAACAAGAGGATCAGGAGCCCACATAAAAAAGAGACCAGTCCACCAGTGGGGTTAGCACATGCAGGTTCTTGGGGAGCCCCTGAATTTGTACCCTCATTTGCTATCCAAAGCCCCCCATTGCAAACCTCTGACCCTTCTCCTGCCCCAGATCTGCCTAGCTGACTGTGCCTGGCTCACCACTGGCTGACCACCGCTGGCTGCCCTGGTTCTGAGTTTTGAGATAATATGGTATAGATAGGCAGTCTCTGCACACACACACACACACACACACACACAGACCCGCATCGCTGTGGGCTGCCGCATCCCTCCCACACAGTCTTTATTTTTCCTCCTGCAATGTCAAGTTGCCTTTCTGTGAAAAGTACCGACTGGAGGCTCAGGGGACCAGAATGTAATTTCATCCCATTTAAAGGTATCAAGGAGCAGGTGGGTGTAGCAGGCCCATTCTGAGCCCGGCACTCCATCTCCCACCTCCTGCATCTTCTCCTTCCTGTCCCTCCAAGGCCACCCTGGATGCTCCTGAAGGCTGGGGAAAGCGTGGCTGCACTTGCTCGCTGTGCACACAGTGAGCACACAGGACATAGACGCCAGAGGAGGAGGCCCTTCCTAGGGTCCCACTGCCAGCTTATAGCAGAGCGAATGATAAGCCAGTCACTCCAAGAAGCTGCTTCTATCCTGTAAGGGAGCGGCCCGGGGCATCTGACGCCTAGGGTAGCTTTTCATAGCAATATTGTATTTCTCAATTCTGAAACATGCATTAACATTCTGCAATAAGATGTATCCTTTGGATTGATCTAGACATTCAATTCCATCTTTCTTATGTTTTCTCTCCCCCTCCCTCCACAAAGCTGTTATTAAGTTGATGGAGTATCTCCTGATAGCGTCTTACAGTAAAAGTAGATTCGCCCTGGAAAATCCTATCTGCAGCGATTCTAAGTACAATTTCAATTGGTTTCTGAGTCCCCAGAACCACGAGTACCTCCAATGTCCCACGTCACAGCAGAGAAACCAAGTCCCAGAGAGATGCAGTAATTTGCCTGCAGGATTTATCATCAGGAAGCTTTCAAGCACGCTTACCACCTTCCAGGGTGGGACAGGCCCCATCTGTGGGGCCACCATAGCTGTAGGAGTTAGCACCAGTGTTTCCATGTTCCAGGCCTGGGCAGGTTAGCTGGAGACTGTCAGGTCAGGGACAACCATGGGCGCACACCACTAGGTGTTAGCTCTGCCAGAGGCCTTGGGCTCCCACATGGAACTTGACCTTCACTGTAGCAGTCCTCACACTGCTGCTGGTGTCCCTCCTTCTCTCAGCTCTGACCGCAGTGAGACAGCAAAAGCCTGGATTTCTCAGGACTCGGCTGGGAGGCCAAGGTCAAAGCAGAGAGCAGCAGGTGTGGGTGCAAGTGCTGGGTTTCACTAGGACACTATGGTTAGTGTTTCCCAGAAGCCTCCTCTGCCGATGACAGACGGCCCTCTGAGCAACAGCGGCTGTGTGCTCCATGAGGACACTTTTGACCAAAGACCCACAATACCTGTCTACTGACTGACCACAGGACAGAAGGTGAGGGACCATGAGGATCCCAACACAGTGAGGCAGCCAGGGACAAATGCTGGATTCGCTAGCACAGTATATCCACTATCAGAGCCATGCTGACCCCAACCACTGTGCTCAGTTCCTGTGTTATGTTGGGTGGGGTCTCCTGTGTCTGAGGGCAGGCTTAGGAGTTGCCAGAGACCAGCATGGAGTGGGTGGAGCCCAGTGTAGCATAGGGAGAGTCTGGCCTGATGTGAATTCGCTCTGTGATCATGGGCATATAATTTCACCCCTATTAACCACCATTTCATCTGAAACTGGTAGAAATAATAAATGTTTCATAAAGCCCACACCCTGCATATAGCAAGTAAGTGGCATATTTTTGACTTCTTACTATTAAGTCATATTCCATGGAGTCAAAATGAGTCCAGTGGCATCCTTTCCCCTTATAGAGGAGGAAACTGAGGCCCAGGAAAGTTAAGTGACTTGACCAAGGTCACAAGAAACTTCTGACAGACTTGGAGTTACAACAAATCCAAGTATCTGGATGTTCAGATGAGTTCTGCACAGCCACAGGCTTATATGGGTGTGCACATGGCTCTGCCCGAGTGGACCTTTCTGGTCTGCTTGGAGTGGGGAGACTCTTCAGTTAGATCACTCAAGGGTAGAGTAGGACATGGCTGAACTGTTTGAATTTGCCTCCTTTGGGGCTCCTGCCCCAATCCCCTGTTTAGCGGTAGAAGGGGTGATAGTCATGGGTAGCTGAAAGGAGAATGACCTCTGAAGGGGTGGGGACTAGATCAGTATGAGATCTGGAGAGCAAGATTGGCAAGGGGCGGCTTGACCAGCAGCCTAATGAACTCCTAGGGCATAAGGCACACCCCACTCTAGAGAGTTAGACAGAGCTGAGCTCATGTGTCCTCTCCAAATCATTAGAGCCAGAGGGGAACTGGACCTCCCAGTCAGAGAATGTGTCAGTCACCTCTGTGATATGGAGACACCAACAGGGACGCTCAGCTCATAGACGCTGCACAGTGAACATTGGGAAGTGAAGGCATGCGTGGGCAGGCCCCGAGTATCTGACCTCAGTGTCACCTTCTACTTCCTTGCTCTGGTTTTCCAGGAAAGGTCTCACTGTTCAGTCACGCTCCTTCCAGGAAGGTTAGGTCTACTGGATCGAGTCAAGCAGGGAAAACAGAGCTCCTAATCTGCCACCAGCTAAAAATGCCGGGAAGCACTGTTCCCGGGGCTGTCACTCAGCAATCAGAATCCCAGAGGTGACAGCTCCTTGCTGTACACTCACACAGACATGCACACTCATGATGTGAGGCCCACTGTCATATACTCACAGTCATGCACATACATGCACACACACATACACATGCACGTGCACACACACAGGCATGCTGCCTAGTTTCAGCTAGTCTGTTTTCAGTCGAGCTGGTGGATAGAGGCTGGAATTTGCCCTTTGTGGACAGAAACTCACCTTTTTGTTTATGTCAGTCATTTTCTCACTGCGGTAATGAAAGCCCGACAGGGGTGATTTAGCAGAGAAAAGGTTCTCTTCAGCTCATGGGTTTGTTCCGAGGGTGCAAGTCATCATGGTGGCAGCAATGGCTCCAGCCATGTTGGCAGGAGCTCGCTGTGTGGTATGATCACATCTTGGTGAATAAGGAGCAGGGAAGAGGATTGGAAGCAGAGCCAGGCTGTGACCCTCAAAGACCCGTCCCAGTGACCCGCCTCATCATCCAGATCTCCCAACCTCCCAACTAGGGGTCCAAACACATGATCCCTGGGGACACTTCCCATCCAGTCCGTGACACTGTTGTGAGTAGAGACTCACAAATCTCCTGATCTGAGCTGTGCTGACTCCCCCTCTTCATCTTCTCATCTGCAAACTTTTTCCGGAATTTATAACCGTGGCCCTTTTTTTAGGACAGAAACTGGGTTTCTCAGGGCTCACTCAGAACCTGGGTCTCAACATCTCTGTGTGTGGTGACAGCAGAGGGAGAAATGCTGCTGGAAAGCTCAGCCCAGGGTTGGCTTCCGAGGGAGGGTCATCGTTTGCAAGTGAGAAGTGGACCAGAGCTTCTGAGCACATACCCTGAAGCCCATCTGGGCAAAGCAACAGCTGCTCAGCCCCCACCCACTATGCAGAGCCCCGCCCCTGCAGAGTTCCTCCCCTCCGGCAGAGGCCCCACCTACACACTGACTTACAATAAATAACCTTGCTCACCTCTCTGCTCTGAGGCAGGTGTGGGGTACTATGCCTACCTCATTTAAAAAGAGAAGCCCTGGTCAAGGTAAGCAGTAACTTACCGAAAGCGAACTGTCTATCAACCAAACACGCAGTGAGAGCTAAGCCATTAGCAGGTGCTGGGACACAGAAATCAAGACCAATCAATCCTACCCTGAGAAAGCTCTGCCTCAATGACTCAGGTGGCTCTAGTGTGAAGTGTGGGGTGGGTGGGGAGGGGCAGTGTGGAAGGTGCAGAGGCCACACAGAGAAGGAAGGCATTCTGTGCAGGCTGGGACATTGGGAAGGCTTCTGCAAGGAGACCATGTTCTGTCCAGTGGTCCCATAGTCATTCACCTCCCAGGAATGCTCAAGGCCCCTATACCAAGCGGGTCCCCTAGGAGTCACCATGGAACCTGGCCTGCTCTCCCTCTCCCTCCCTCCTTCCATCACACCGCTGTTTTATTTCCAGAGCCCCGCGATCCTCCCCCAAGCCTGTGACATTTACTCTTTGAAATGAGAGAATCTTTTCTATTTTCCTTTTCCAGAGCAGAGGCTCGGGGTGAGCTTTGCCCAAGATAGGTCCTGCCTATCCTGCCGGCGCTAACGAGGCAGCGGAAGGCAGGTGTCCAGTCCAGCGCAGGCTGTGTCAACAGCAATTATTACATACCCATTGTGTGCCAGGCCCAGCTGCAGGCTGGGCTCTGCATAAAGCCTCTGGGTGCCAAGCAAAGGCTGCCCCCTCCATTCTCAGAAGCACCCGGCCCAGTTACGTCAAGGGGACAGGAGGCAGCTTTGGAGGAAGAGTCTGTCTGTGTCTCTGACATGCGCCATTATTTTCACTTCTTAGTAAACTCACACGGAAAAGTCACTGCCCTAAAGAACGGATGGTGTGCTTGAAACCACACTGCAGTAAACTGACTCCAATCAGCCAGTAGCTGTCCCCACACAAGGCTGTGGTATCGTCACTCTGGCCAGACCTATGGCTGGAGGGCCTGGGTGGCAGTTCTGAATATATATCAGCAAACTTCTTAATCTCTCTCTGCATTACCTGCAGGCTACAGTATTCTCTGAACGCCCCAGTCACTAAGTCAGGGTCTTCTTCCTGCTGCTTTGTTGGTGCCCACACGGAGCAGGAGCCAGCCACATTCTCTGGGAATCTGTCCGATCTCAAAGCAAGGGCTGGGGGGATGAAAACAAAAACGGATAGTAAGTCAAAGCGCCTTCTCTTTCCACGGGCTCTGGAGAGGCTACACTTCAAGGAAGTGGTTGGCAGAACCAGATCTAGGGGTAGAGTAGAGAATGGATCTCTGCTGTCAAGAGTACTCACTGGGTCATTTCTGCCCTGTCTGTCTCCATCTCTGTCTACACACACATAGACGTGCATGCAAGCATACGCGCACACACACACATTTATGATGTACCTGTGTGTACATATATAAGAAATCCACACCACTCTTCACAATGCCAGTATTCAGGAAATCCCCTGCTTGTGAAAAGTGTCTGTAACTTGGAAATCCAGCTCATGGCATTGGTTGGCAAAGCAGGGAAAAGTTGAGTACCAGATATACATTCCCAGCTGAGGTCCAGCCTTTTTATGACTCTCATCCTGCAAACAGCATCTCCTGAGGTCAGTTTAGTGTTATGTCTTTACAGGTTTGCGCTATCTGGCGGCGATTTTGCTGTATAAATAGTCCCGGATGCTGTACAGTAGACAGTCGGATACTCCTCAAGGAGACCAGGCGTGCTCAGGCCCATGAACCCATGATCTATATGGAGAAAGGAACATCACAGGGCAGCGTGCTACTGTGAGGCACTGCCAGGCTCTTGCTCTGCCCGGCTACTCACTTCACTCGCTCACCTGCAATGCGTGCAGAATTGCTTTCTCCACACCCACACCAGCATTTGTGGTTATGATTTTTATTTTTCTCTAGCCATGTTAACATGTTATTCCATTCGTCATCTGCCCATTGGCTTTCAGTGAGACGGCTTGAAGTTCACACTGTGGGGGGAAAAAAAAGAGGTGGATCTAGTGAGGCCAGTAAAGGCTCCCGATTCAGAGCGTTGCCGTAGCAGTTGGTCAGCCACTGACACCTGCATCTCTGTGACACTCTACCTGGGCCACAGGGCAGTGGAGCTGTTGATCTGGAGGCTGGAGCAGCTCGCTGGGAGAGGAGTGTCAGGTGGGAATGGGTGGAGGAGCTTCTTGGCATGTCCCTGGTTGGGTTTAAAAGGTGGAAGGAGAAGTCACTGCAGGTCACAGCCAAAGCGTTGCTTTGATGCATGATCTAAACAAGACTCAGGTTCAGACCCAGCCTCCCACCATCTTTTTTTTCTGACTGCTGTGTTTTTGTGATTCTCTGTTTATTCTAGACATGAGTATTTTATCAGATAAGTGCTTTGAATTATTTCCTCCCCCCCACACAATAGTTTGTCTTTTCATCCATTTTTAAGAAGGTCTTCTACAGAGTACAAAAATGTTGACATTTAATATGTGAGACTGCTCTTAGGCAAGTGGAAGGACTTTGAGAAACCCAAAGGATACTTGAGCGGAAATATGGTTTGTGCTGTAGCATGTGCAAGCCTGAAGTCAGGGGAAGTCTTGAGGCTGGCTTGGGAACCATCGGCACAGGCATGACTTGCAAAGACCACACAGCTAGTGAAGTCCCCAAGGGAAAGAATGAGATGAGGACACGGGACCAGGGACCAGGGTCAATCGGGGCTTGTAGGTAGAGCAGCCAGGAGAAGTCAGCCAAAGAAACAGAGGGGACCACCAGGGAGGCAAGATGATCCACGGTGGGCGGGATCCAGGCACAGAGAGCAGAACTCCAGCTAGGTGGGCTGAGTAAGATAGGCCCTGAAACCGTTCACTGCTGAGAGGAGGGTCAGCCACCAGCCACTTTCACAAAATGCAGATGTGATCCAGGTGTGAGCAGGTGAGGAGGAGCCAATGGGAGAGGGCAGGATGCTGAGTCCAGACAAGACTCTCAAAGGTGAAACCAGACAGTGTGGGGTGTGTGTGTCCGTGTGTGTGTGTGTGTGTGTGTTTGTGTGTGTACAAGGGAACTTACTTTGCTTTTTTATTTAATTTCCTTTTGAGACAGTCTCATGTAGCCCAGGCTAGTCTACAACTTTCTATGTAGCTCATTTGACTTTGAATTTCTGATCCTCCTGCCTTTGCCTCCTGAGACTTGGGGTTCCAGGCCTACTGTCACACCCAGTTTATATGATGCTGGGTTCAAACACAGGGATTTGTGCATGCCAGACAAAACTCGACCAGCCAAGCTACCCTAGCCCTGGACTTATCATGCTTTATTGCATGTTTTATCCTTTGTGCTTCTGGAAATAAATAGAAGCATTTTTGTACACTGACAGAAGTGAGCCCAAGGACAGGCAACCAGGCTAAGTCAGGAGAGTGGGTAGGGTTATTAGGGCAACCCATAAGGCCACACTCTGGAGCAGACAGGGCAGGATGGCATCTGTGCAAATGGTTTAAAGAGAGACACATGGGGCTGGGAGACATGATGGATGTCCCCATGGGTCTTCTTGCAAAGGTGCACATCCTTCCAGATACTCATCTGTGTGCAAATCAAGATGAATGGCTGATTTTTGCACCACGCTGTTCATATTTTTCATTCTTGTTTTCCCTATTCAAAAAAATGTCACAGAGAACCACCCCTGGCAGAGCGTGGAGAGCAAACTCAATCTTGGGAACGGCTGCTTCCGACGTAGTCGTCTGGAAGCGCCATCATTTATCCAGCCAATCTCCTGCTGTCGGACGCTTAGGCTGTCTGCCTCCCGATGTGCTCTTTTTGTTTTTCGTTTTTTCCCTCCTATTACAAATAATGCCAGAGAAATCCTCTTTGCATAAATGCATACACTTGAGCTTTTCAGAAATATCAACCTCTAGAAGAAATCAAATTGCTGGGTCAAAAGACAGGTGCATCTTGAATCGTGATCGGCGCTGCTTAAGGGTCCTCTACAGAGATTACTTCAGAGAAGCCTCCCGCTCGCACTTGGTGAGAGTGTGACACATTCACAAGGTTGTTTAAAGTGGAGTTCAGCTCTGAAGTGGCGTCAGAAACACAAGGATCACACCCTCCCTCTTCCGCACTCAACAGGGATGTGCTCATTCCGGCTGGCCGGGAGGGCTCTAAGAGGCAGACCCGAACTGCCTCCCCCAACAGAGCAGGGTGCCAGATGGGGTGGGGCAGATGTGGGGAACTGGGGATTGGGGGTACACAAGCGGGGGGGGCGCCAGGTGTTAGGTGGGGAATAAGTGGGTCCCTGTGGGGTTCTGGGAAAGGACTCAACTTGCCACTTCCAGGTCACACCAAGAAGTCTGACAATTCATCTGAAATTGTGGGCAGGCACTGCTGGCCGTCCATGCATATCCATTCCAGGCTTCAGATATCCAGTTTATGAATCCTATTAAACTGGGAACAGGGGTCACCCTAACTTAAAACTTAAGTCTCTCATGCCCTCCTCTGTAGTCATATGACACACTTCAACCAATGAAAGAAGAAAACATTATATTATTCTATAACCCCTAGGTCGTGTGACATATCTTCAGTCAATGGAATGGGTCAGAAGTTGCTTCAGGACATCCTGGGAGAGCTTCCTGGAAAACTGTGAGTATGATAGACCCTGGAGAAGACAATGTCTGTTCATCTGGACCTGGAACACACCCAGTGAGGAGCCATCATGCCATGACTTCAGTTGTACACACCAAGAACAGCAAAGGGTAATTAGAGAAGTGTTGACAGAGGTTTCTGTCCCACCCAGACCCATTCAGTCCCAAATAAACACACAGAGGTCTATATCAATTATAAATTGGTTGGCCTATTAGCTCAGGCTTCTAATTAACTAAGTCTTACATCTTAAATTAGTCCATAATTCTTGTCTGTGTTAGCCATGTGGATTTGTACTTTTTTTTTTTTTTTTGGTTTTTCGAGACAGGGTTTCTCTGTGGCTTTTGGAGCCTGTCCTGGAACTAGCTCTTGTAGACCAGGCTGGTCTCGAACTCCCAGAGATTCACCTGCCTCTGCCTCCCAAGTGCTGGGATTAAAGGCGTGTGCCACCACCGCCCGGCTGCTTTGTACCTTTTATCAGTGAGGAATTCTCATCTTCTTCCTCTTATTCTGGGTTACTACTGCAGACTGAGCCTTTCCTCTTCCCAGAATTCTCCTATTCTGGTTGCTCCATCTATACTACTGCCTGGCTACTGACCAATCAGTGTTTTATTAAATCAATACAAGTGATAAATCTTTACAGGGTATAAGACCATTGTCCCACAGCAGAGAAGGATGGTCCCCATGGCGTTTGGAGTACTTGGGCCTTCCCAGGTTGAAAAACAAAGCTCTCACCCCTATGTGCCTCTGTTAGTCAGGTTTCCAGTGTCTCTCATGCTGTGTCTGAGCCTGTGCTAATGAGCCATGAGCCCTCAACATAGCTGGATGCTCATTGTTCCTGTGGTAAAATAAAAGGATCAAACCAAGAGGTTTTGAAACCATGTTTTTCCCTTGAGAAGAGTTTAGATTTGCAGATAATCTATTTAAAGGCTGCAGAGAGTTCACTTCCACTTCCCTTCTGAGCTCTCTCTCCAGCGTCAGCATGGTGACAGCTAAGGCCAGTGATAAAAGAACCCGAGGCCTGAGGGATGGCTCAGTTGGCCAAAGACTGTGCAGAGCCTCAGTGCCTACTTAAAAGCTGGACACATCTGTACATGTCTTGATCTCAGCACTGGGAAAATGGAGACAGAGGGATCCTGGGAATTCACTGGCTAACCAACCTATCCAAATTGACAAGCTCCAGGCTCAGTGAGAGACCTTGTCTCAAAGAATAAGAGAGTGGAATGCTTGAAGAAGACATCCATCCAGTGTTGGCCTCTGACCTCTACATGATCAAATACATGTATGTATGCACTTAAAACACATGTGCACAACCCAATGAACACCACACACACAACAACAACATAAAAACCTAGAACTAATGAATAACCATAACTCATTTTTTTAACTAAAAAAAACCCTCCCTTTATTCCATTTCCCCAGTTTCCCCTTGTATCCTTTTTCTGTTCCAGACTCCTGTCAAGATGTCTGCCTATGTCCATCCATCGTGTCTCCCTTTCCGTCTCTGCCCACAATTGCTGGTCCCCCTCTCAGTACCAGTGACTGTTAAGGCTTGAGGAATGTGGAGCCAGGTATTTTGAACAGTTTTTTCCTGACTCTACCTCCCCTGTGCTGGGATTACGAGCATGCAGCATACTCCGGTCTCATGGGGATGGAACCCAGGATATTATGTGTGCCAGCCAAGCCCTGAGCTGCCTCGCAGCCCCTGGCCAGTTCTGTAGAATCCTCCTCTACTTGGATTTGCCTGGGTATCTTTGTGATTAGACTGGGATTCCAGGTTTAAGAGAACAATCCTGCAGAGGTGAACATCATATGCTATGCTATATACACCATTTAGTATGGCCGGCTTACCTTAACCCCCATCACTCACTGAGTTCTGCAGACTCCTCTAAACCCGAGCACCTCCCCAGCTCCACCCGCTCTTCCCCTGCAGCATTTCCTAAAATCAGAGCACTAAGTGAGGTCTTTACTCCAAGGTCAAGGTCAGCCTCTAGCTCCAGAGGGGGCATTATAAATTATTTGTTAGGCTTTTTTGCCAGGAAGATTAGTTTCTTTCCACCTGATGTATGTATGTATTTATTCAATTATTTATTTATGTCACTGTAGACTCATGATCTTTATTCTTTGGGTTACTGGTCGATACTGCATTATTTATTCTGTTGCCAAAACTGCTAATCTTTGGAGCTCATCACATCCCTGCGCCCTAGGTTGCTTATCATCACTCTGTCCCAGGCATGAGACATTCCAGACTCATCCTGAAGGCTTCCTTTCTGAGTCCTAGATAGAGCCTGCCAGTTCTCGAAGGACCCTGGTCCCTTTTGTGAAGACCAGTATTACAAACCAAAGCTGGGGGCCAGACCTGATTTTAAAGGTACTTCTAGCTCAGAAACTTCAAGATTCTAGATTTGGAATAAGAGTAATGAAGTCATTTATCACTGAGAAGACAGTAAATGCCAGGGTCTGTTTCTCCTCTTCCCTGGGGTTTGCTGTCCTTACACATCCACTTTTTGTTCTTTTGAGACAAGGTCTCATGTGGCCCAGGCTAGCTTCAAACTTGCTATGTATCCAAGGATAACCCTGAACTCTTGATCCTTCTGATCCTTCTCCTTCAGCCTCCCAGGTGCTGGGATTACAGACTTTGTCCCATCGTGACTGACTGACTAACCACCCTCCTGTACCCAACCCCATCCCCCCATTCCCGGCTTCAGTGGATCTGACACCCTCTTCTGGCCTCACAGGCGCCTGTACATTCATACACACACACACACACACACACACACACACAAATAAAAATAATTTTTTTTTGAAAAAGGGCTATGTAACTGGACAATGAAGCCTCAAAAGAAGCAATACAAATGGATAATAAACATTTTTAAGTGTTCAACATTATTAGTCATCAAGGAAATGCAAATTAAAACTTGAGTGTCCATTTTAGCCCAGCCTGACGGCTAGGATCAAGAAAACTAAGGTCAACAAATTCTGGTGAGGATGTGGGGAAAGGGGGACATGCCCATTGTTGTGGGTGTTAATCAGTGAGGATTGGGGAAAGGGGGACACGCCCACTGTTGTGGGGGTGTTGATCAGTGAGGATTGGGGAAAGGGGGACACGCCCACTGTTGTGGGGTGTTAAAGGACACGCCCACTGTTGCGGGGGTGTTAATCACTGCAGCCACTATGGAAATCATCCCAATGGCTCCTCAACAACTTAAAAATAGAACAACAATGTGACCCGGAGATTCCATCCTGGGCATGGACCCAAAAGACTTCATGTTTTATGTCCTACTGCAGAGTCGCTCGTCCGCGGTCCGTGCTGTTCTATCCACAGCGCTACGGACACGGAGCCAGGCTAGATGCCCATCGAGTGATGAGTGGATAATGAAATGTGGTCCACGACGTGATGGAATTTTATTAAGCTGTAAAGGAAAATGAAATTTGTAAGAATACGGAACTGGAAAATATACTAAATGAGATAATCCAGGCCCATGAAGACGAACAGCACATGCTCTGCCTTGTATGTATATCCTAGCTTCCAATTTTGTGATGTGTGTGTTGAATTTAGAGTGTGGAGGTCAGGAAGCAGGGGAGGGTCTGTGAGAAGGGGGAGGGGAGCGCCTGTAACGGGGTGAGGGAAAGATAGAATAATGAGAAATTGAGCGGGTGAGAAGTGATGTCACCACTAAGGTTACTCACTGGGACCCTAAGAAACTTGAAGGTCTCTGTGAGGGGATCAAAGGACACACAAGCCCCCGTCCACCAGTCTGCAGGGATGTGGCTTTCCGAGACCTCCAGGCAGACGGCTGCTGTCCCATGGGTAAGTCCTTCCAGGTCTCCCTGCTCCCCCCCCCCCTTATCCCATACATCTCACCACCCAAATGTCAACACTGGGCCTCCAGAGCCCACAGCTGGTGGCAGTAGCAGGCAGAGCCTGGGCCTGAAATCCAGCCTGCTCCCAGAGGGCGACAGGCTGACCTGACAGTAATGAGTTCATGGTGTCTGAAGTGTGTCTCAGTTCCCCTGAGGCTCTGAGGTAATTACAAGGTGGTGTGTTATTAAACATGATTTATGGTTGCCGAAAGCTTTGGGTGGGGAGTTCAGGGCAGACATATTGGGCTCCAGTTGAGATATTTGCCTGAGCTCACAGCTTGAGGCCAAACCTAACACCTGGTGTCTATTTCCAGTGCCCTGCACTCCCCACCGCCATCACCCCTTCATCCCTACACCCATCCTGGTGCCCATATGCAACTTCCGTGGCTTGTCTCCATAACCCCCCTGAATGATGGTGGGGCTGACCAAATCACCACCCCTACACAGAAGGACTCTGAGGCCTAGGGGGGAAAGTGATTTGCCTCAAATCACACAGCAGAGAAGGGCGGGCTCAAGGAAGCTGCAAGTGTCTGAGTTCCCCTGGGCAGTAACTCTCCTTGCGACTCTCTAATGAGACCAGGTCCTGCAGGTAAACAGACACCCTGCTCCTGTGATTAATTTCATGCCTCACTCAGTCTCTGTGGGAGTATCAGAAAGACTGGAAGCCCCCCCACCCCTGCCCCCACACACCTGCAGAGACTGACTAGAACTGGCTGGGGCTGCCAAACAGGCACTCCAGCAAATTGACAGAAGGGAGGTGGTCTGTGGCTCATTATAATATTAAGTCACACCCCTGGGTAGAGATTTAAGATGCTAATCAGTTTTATGAAGAACTACATGTAAAAGCCAGAGCGTGAGTCAGGAAGCCTTTCCTATGCAATTGAGCCAGAAAAAAAAATCCTACTATGTGCTATAAAAGTCTCGACCCTTTGTATGGATTGCTATTTGAGCTACCAATTCTCTTTTTGCTCCAGTATATTCTCCCATTGTATTCATTCATTTATTTGTGTGTGTATATGTATGTGTGTGTATGTATGCATGATGTATGTATGATGTATGTGGAGGTAGGGGTCACATACAACATAGGATGCATGTGGAGGTCAGAGGGCAGCTTTATGGAGTCAATTCTCTTCTTCCATCTTTATGTGGGCTTGTGAAACACTAATTTAATTAATCTTTATCAATAAAAAAAATAGGAGTAAGATATCAGGGTAAGAACCTGGAAGCAGGGAGCCAGCCACCAGTCACTTCCTATCTCCGCTGTTGCTCCTCCCCTCAAAAAGGCCAAGATAACCTCTCTGCCCTGCCTCATGCTTCCTGTCTCCTCTCTGCACCATGAGACACACAAGGGTGCCCTAACCAAGGGTGGGGGTGTTCTAGAATTCACGCATGAGAGTTTCCCACTGGCTAGCTCCCCCCACACTGTGTCATTGTGCCTTGGCACTATGGGGTCATCTCTGTCCTCACCAAAACGGATTTATCACGAGAGGTGCTCAGACAGCACCATCTAGATGAGAAAACTGGTCCCTAGAAGATGTTTCTTAAGATCTCACCTATAGTAAATTGCAGAGTTGGGTTGTGAGGCCACAGAGTGGTTACAGAGTCTGAGCTCTTGGGGACAGAGCTGGGACTTTGCCCTGATTCAGGGACTGGCATCCAGGCTGCTCTCTTCCCTCTTGGTGAGCTTGGTCTATGAGACCATCTCACACTTCCCCAAAGCATCCAAACCCTTCTCTATCATTCTGCACTCACATGTACACGCATGTGCACATGCATGCATGCGCACACACACACACATGCCCCCCTGGGGCTGGATAGAAGCAACAGTCAGACAGAGGAAGTGCAGCTGTCTAGGTCCAGAAAGAATTCCGAAGGAACAAGTGAAGGGGGTAGGACCTGCCACCTCCCTTCTTCACCCAACCAGGGAGAAAGGCTAGGACATCCTTTCTCACATAGTAGGGTAGAGCTGGAGTAGGGACAAGAGTAGGAAATATGACCACTCAGCTGAGTCTGGCCCCTGGTGTGCACAGGCTTCAGGCAGGACTGAGCTCTGCCAACACCTCCCGCTTCCCCGACGCCCCTCCCTCCCAAGCACGATGCTTCTCTCTGCTTGATTAGAGTGTAATTGACTTAAGGCTGTCTGGTGGTTATTTCATATCTCCAAAGCACACTTTCACAGGAAGGTGAGCTCCAAAGAAACGTGAGAGCCCGTGAAAATTAAATGTATTAACAAGAGGGAAGTGGACCTTGGCTAAAGGAGGGACCATGGCCTTTTTGACTAATCGCAACGTGATGGGTTGTCCGCAGGGAGTGAACGGATTTACGTGGCAGTTTGAGAGTCTCTGTTTTATTTTACTGCTCTCAGTAGCTAAGGTGAAACTTCATTTCTGAACTCAGAGATGTTGCCAAAAGGGGTTTTCATGAAAGAACAAAGCAGGCTTGTACAGAGACAGACTCCCCTGTCCGGAGGCATTCTCTCTTCTCCCTTAGAGGTCCTTGTTCCTCACACTACCTGACTGCCTCTAAAACAGCCCACAGCACCATGGCACCATGGATCTTCTGTGTGTGCTCGTGCGCAGGGGGCAAGGGAACAAAACAGACCTCTACATCCATAACATGGGAAAGGGAAGCCAGCTGGAATTCGGAGCCAGCAGAGGGAGGCACTTCTTGATTCTAGAACGTAGAGAAGAGGGTTGGGGGAAATAAAGAGTGATTTCTGAAGTTTCTGAATGCCGGTGAGGGCCAAAGGCCAGAGAAATCTCTTAACACCTTAATTCCCTCTATTCAAATAAACATTTGACAATAGAAATAAGAGCACACCGAGCTGCCCTCAGCAGTGAGTGTGCCCAGTGAGTGTGCTTAAGGCTCCACGCTTGATGTGCTTGAGTGTGTCCCTCTACATTCACCTGCTAGATGCTCCCACGGCTGCCCACTGCCCCCTCCACTCCCTCCTGTCCTTACCACCCCAGGTCATGCTAAGTGAGCAGCGAGGTCTTGCAGGAAGCAATGCAGTGCCGAAAGCATCCTGGTCATACAGAGACTGGCAACTACAGCAGAGGTTAAAGGGCTTTTCCCATTTCACCCGAGTGAGGACACAGCCTCTGTCCCCTCTAGAGTACACAACAACAAGATGCATCAGAGACCAAGCCCTCACCTAGCCCCAAACCCACTGGTGCCTGGCATCTAGATTTTGAACTTCCTAGCCTCAGGAACTATAATGACAAAGGCTTGCTGTTTCGGTGTTAGGGTAGCAGGGATAGGCCAAGTCACGCGAATTACCTAGTTTACATGTCACAACCAAGTGGTGAATGCCATTAGCATTTCGGTGTTTTAGAAGAAGGAACTGAGAACCAGAGGCTAAGCCATTTGTCCTGTTTCAGCTGCAACCATGGACATCGAGTCTACTCTACCCTCACAGTACCTCCCAGTGAATAGTAGTGCAGCCTAGCTTCTGCTTGCCTACCCCCAAGGATGGGGAGCTCACACCTATCCAGGTAGCCGTTCTATCTCTAGGCCATTTTGGCTGTTAAGAAGTTCTTCCTTCGGACTACATGGAAGACAAGTACTTCTCTTCCGCTCATCCCCAAAGCAAAGCCTGTGTCTTTGAAGACAGCTCTTACCACTCTTGTCTCTGAAAGCCTTGCCCATCTCCCAGTTAGAGAGGATCTCATCCTTCCCAGACTAGCCTCAGACTCACTGTGTAGCCAAGAATGACTTTAGACTTCTGGGCAAGAACCCATGTCTCCGTGCTGGGATTACCACCATATACAACCATATTCAGTTTTAGAGCTTGTGGTCGTCTGAGTAAAAATGGTCCCCATAGTTCCGTAGGGAGTGGCACTATTAGGAAGTGTGGCCTTGTTGGATGAAGTTGTCGCCGGGGGTGGGCTTTGAAGTCTCAGATGCTCAAGCTACTTCTAGTGGGTCACTGTCACTTCCTGCTGCCTGCCGATCCAAATGTAGAACTCTCCTTCTTCAGCACCCTATCTATCTACCTGTACACTGCCCTGCTCCCTCCACACAATAATGGACTAAACCTCAGAACTGTAAGCCAGCTCCAATTAAATGTTTTCCTTTATAAGAGTTGCCAGGTCATGGTGTGTCTCCACAGCAATAAAACCTTAACTAAGACAGAAGTTGGTAGCAGGAGCGGGGTATTGCTGTGACAGGCCTGACCATGCTTTTATTTGGAGGAATGTAGACTTGGGATTTTTGATTAGAAAAGCAGTTGAACGCTTTAAGTGGGGTTTTTATGGGCCATCCTAATAGGAGCATTAAAGACAGTGGTGCTGAGGGAGATTTGAATTGTGGGGACCCAGCTCAAGAGGTTTCAGAGGAGAAGAATATTAATATGTTGCCTAGAGACTATTCTTGTGATAGATTGGTGAAGAATATGACTGCTTTCTGCCCCTCCAAAAAAAATCTGCCTAAGGCTAAATTGAAGAGCTTTAGATTAGTTGTGTTTGGAAAGGTGATTTCAAAACAGCCCAGTGTAGACTGTGTTACAGAGTTATTAGTAGCCATGCTTATGCAGATCTATAATGAAAACGAATAGGCTGAACAAGGAATGTTACAAACTGGACAATTTGAGAAGAAAAGAGGCACGAGAAAGTGGAACGGCGCTAAGTTCTCTGTTCAAGAAGATAAACAGATTGAAGAAAAGCCTGATGCTAAGTGGAATCAAGGGAGGAGTTAACTCAGAAAAAGACCCTACCTTGCTAAGTTTCCAACTTGTGAAAAGGAATTAATGAAAAGCTTAGGGCCAGGTGTGGTGGAGTACACCTTTAATCCCAGCACTTAGAAGGCAGAAACTGGTGATCTCTGAGTTTGAGACCAGCCTGGTTTAAAGACTGAGTTTCAGGACAGCCAAGCTTAGGCAGTGAAGGAAACCACAGTAAACAAAAAGCTGGTAAAGATGTAACTGAGCAAGATGGGCGTCTTCCAGCCCCAGCAAGCAGCGGAACCTGGATGCTTGTGCCAAATGGTTCTGGCTTTAGTCAAGGAGAGAAGAAAGGGGTTGTGGGATCTCCCTCAACAAGTAAGGAAAGCCATTGAGGCCAGGTATGAGTCAGGGGTGTCCCTGAACGGAGGCTGGGAAGGTGAAGCCTTGATTGAGTTGGAGACCCCAAGATATTGGAGATGTTAGAGCCATGGGGTACCTGCTGAGGAGAGCTGCGAACAGGGGGTGAAACCAGTTCAAGAGAAAGAAGTGTGTT
The DNA here is from genome assembly GCF_950005125.1 of Chionomys nivalis. Taxonomy (NCBI): domain Eukaryota; kingdom Metazoa; phylum Chordata; class Mammalia; order Rodentia; family Cricetidae; genus Chionomys; species Chionomys nivalis. The sequence continues at coordinate 21,170,545 of NC_080096.1, read as the reverse complement.
TGAGTCAGCAAAGCTGAAAGGAGTTGGAGATCTGAAGAGCGCTTTGACATCAGACTTGGAAATGCAGAGTTTGGAGTTTTCCTAGATGGTCTTGCTTTGGTCCAGTATTTCCTCACTATCCTCCCTTTCCCCCCTTTTGGAATGGTACTGTATTGTACGTTTGAAGTATGTGATCTGCTTTTTCATTTTGATTTTACGGGGGATAGCAGTTAAGAGATTGTATGAATCTCAGAAGAGACTTTGAACTTTGGACTTTCAAATAGTGCTGAAACTATGCAGACTTTTGAAGTTGTGTCAAATACATTTTGCTTTATGATCTGGCTACAAGCCCATGGGAGTCATGGAGTGGAATGTGGTTATTTGAATAAAAATGGCCCCCATAAAGAGGGGCGCTATTAGAAGGTGTGGCCTTGCTAGACGGAGTTGTCCCTAGGGGTGGGCTTTGAGGTCTCAAGTTCTCAAACTATGCCCAGTGAGTCACTGTCACTTCCTGCTGCCTGCTGATCCAGATGGAGAACTCTCAGTAATTTCTCCAGCACCATGTCTGCCTGTGCACTGCCACGCTTCCCTCATGATGTAATGGGCTAAACATCTGAAACTCTAAGCAAGCCCCAATTTAATGTTTTCCTTTATAAGCATTGACATGGTCACGTTGTGTTTTCACGGCAACCCTAAGGACTCTCCAAGTCACGTGCAAGTGGTATGAATCCCTGCCAATCATGCAGCAACTTGGAGCCTCAATCCCGCCCCCTCCCCCGACCCCAACATATGGGGCTAGCCACAACCTCTCTGTGGCTGTTTTAATTTTAGGCCAGAACAAATCTTTAATAATAGTGACCCATATGCTCACCTGGCAAGTGTGTGTGCTTTCCCCAGCAATGGCAAGGAGGACACAGGAGGAGGGCAGGGCTGTAGTATATTTTTATCTTGACCTTGGACCACTCCTCTGGGCCACCCTGCACTTTAATACATCTCTCTGCTTCTGTCTGGGGGTGGGGGAGACTGACTCACTGCAAGCACCCCTTCTGCACAGGTTTCCTCTGCATCCCTTCAGTCTTCCTCCAGATCCCTCTTTTTTTTTTTTTCTGTCTCCCCTCCTTGGACTGGACTAGCTCTGAGGTCACCCTAGGTATGAACTCATTGATGTGTGAGCAGGTGAAGACATGGGAGACGCATGGACTCTGGGGCTGGAACTGTGGTGTGAGGATGGGCCATTCTGGTTCTCTACCTTCCAGACCCTTTGTCCAGGCCAAGGTCAGCTGGATGGACCAGAAAACCCAGAGGTTGCTATGTTAACGAAGAAAATATTCTTTTCTTTGGTGAGTCCTGACTGTCCGAAGCCACATTTTAAACAAGATCTATGGGCTTCTGGGTCTGTGGCCCGCCTCATACTTTTCTGCTCCTGGAGGTAGAGGGAGCTCTGACCTCTTGGCCTTGCTGACAAAGGAGCTCCTAGGTTCTGGACAAGAGACTCAGAGGTCCTGAGAAGAGAGTGCCAGGAGCCATTGGGGGGGGGGGGGTGGCGGTAGAGGGTCCTCCACCAGGATTGGTAACCTGATATGTCTCTGCTATCCCCACAATCTAGGTGCCCTCAGACAAGCTGCTTGACTCTCTAGCCTCAGTTTCCCCCATCTGCCTGGTTTCCACAAGAGTTGATGAGCTCAGTACTCACAAAGGTGCTGAGCACAGTGCTAGGCTTGGTGTGAGCGGTTGGAGTTGGACCTGAGCCACTAGGAGATGGGAAGGCCTGAAGGTGGACCTGGGGTTTTGAGGCCGCCCCTACCCCTCCTCCTCCTCGCCCTCCGGTTGTAGAGTTCGCTTTAGTCTGTGTTGTACGGCTGTAACAAGCACCTGAGACCAGATCATTGGTAAAACACAGAAGCTTAATTTAACTCTGGTTTTAGAGGCTGGGAAGCCCAAGGGTATGGTGCCAGCACCTGCTGGGAACCTTCATGCTGTGATCTAACATCAGGTGACCAGCACTAAGGTCTAGGGGCAGTGCTCTAGCTTGAACTATCCCAATCAAAACATATGAAATTTGGGGTTAAGCCTCCCACACGTGAACTTTGTGTGTTTGTGTGTTAGTGTGCATGTCCGTGTATGCAGATGCATGTGCACATGAGTGCCTGTGTACCCAGAGGCCAGAAGACAGCCCTGCTGTCATTACTCAGACACCGTCCAACTTGTTTGTGTTTTTGTGTAGTGTTACACTTTACCACTTTAATTTTGGGTGGATGTGTCTGTAGGTGTGCTCGCTGTGTGCATCCGTGGAGGACAGAGGACAGCTGTCAGAAGTGGTTCTCCCCCTTCCACCACGTGGGCCCTAGAGCTCCAACTCAGATTATCGGGTTTGGGGACAGGCACTGTGGCCACTAAATCAACTCACCAGGCCCCAGCTTGAGAGTTTCTTCCTGGCCAGGAGCTCACCAAGTAGGCTAGGCTGGACAGCAAGCTCCAGGGACCTGAGGCTCTCTGTCTCTCCCCAGCCCCCAGCATGGGAACTTTTAAGTGTGACATCCTCACACAGAAGCAGAGGCTAAACCCCTGCTTCTCTTATCTAACAGTGAGTTTGAGCCCTCCACCTGCACTCCCGGACCTTGGCACTGAACAGAGCACGCATCGCAGGGACAACTGTGACCTTGGATGCAGTCAGCCCCCTACCCCCATCCCACTTCTGCCTCACTATAGCTGAGTGCATTTGCAAGGTGCCTGATGGCTGCCAGTCCCTCTGAGGACCATTGTGTCTTCCCTGTAACGACTTCATTTGCCTGACATCAGCCCCTGCTCTTGGGTTAATGCGTTCAACGTAATGAGGCATTTGTTCTCAGTTAGGAAACTCCCAAGGAAGCATCTTGCTCCTGACGGACAGATTAAGGCTGGACTTGAACATGCTGACTAAGGCAACGACTCTCGCTAGCTGTGGTGACTGCTTCGGATATGGACTGTGTGGAGTAAATCTGTGTAAAACGGCTCATTTCTTGGGGGAAGAGCTGGGATCCTCACGGGACTCTGTGATTTCTGCTCCATTTGTCTCCCCATTCCCTTCCGTAGCCCAGTCCCAGCTCCGCAGATAAAAAAGGCCAAGGCCAGTGGGTAGTGTGGACAGAGCGTGCCTGGCAGTGGGCAGCAGCAGAGGCCAGTGCATGAGGGGTTGTGGGGAGACATGAACAAACACCTGTCTACCTCAGACAGGGTGCTGGTGATGGACCTAAGAAACAGTTCTAACTGAGGCTGGCTGGTGGTGCACAGAATTTACTGAACTCACTTGTAAGGATATGGGTTAGGGATTACTCACAGGAGTGTGAGTGACCCCTAAACATCTATATCACTGCAAAGTTCCACGCTGGTATGGTGCACAACCTCCCCAAATCCTCTTCAGTGGCTCACTCTTCTACTTTCTGTATGCTTAGCGCTTGCTAAGGGAGTTATTGAACTTCCAGGTGAGGGTCTGATGTCCTGCCTCACCTCCTCCTTCTGTGTGCTCAAGTCCCTGCCCCCCATGAAGATGCTAGTATCACTGTGTAAGGGCAGCTACCCTGATGACCTTGTCGAATGTCAACAGCCTGGTCTTGAGGGGCTCTTGCAGTTAGTCACAGCTGCTCTGATTATGAGGGGGAGAGCAATCACAGTTGCTGACAGAATCCCACAGCACAGGGAAGTGCTCCTGTGGCAGCAGAGACAGCAGGGCGGGCGAGGATTCTGGGCCCCTCTCTGCCATTTACCAGCTCTGTGGGCTTCACTGTTTTGTCCCCAACTCCTGCCTGCAACCCTCACAGTTATGGTTCGATGATCAAGAAGAGCACAACCACGGTGCCTGATAGCTCACAGGATCTGGTGGTGTCCAGGGAGCAAAGATATCCAGGATCCCCAACACATTGTGGGGTGAGCAGTGGTCAGTGACCCCTGACCCAGTCACCATGAATGACTTCCCTGTAGGCTAATCTTTTGTGTCTCCGCTAGTGGGTCCCCTCATATCAACGCCACATCAGCGGCACTGTGGAGGTTTGGATGAGACGCCCCCCCCCCCAGACTCAGGTGTGTTGGAGGTGCTATTTGTGGAGATTTAAGAGGTGCAGCCTTGCTGGAGGAAGTATGTCACCAAGGGGCGGGCTTTGAGAGTTTTAAAGGATTCGTTTTACTTCCTGTTTTCTCTCTCTGCTTCATGCTTGCATTTGAAGATGTGACCTTTCGGCTTCCTGCTCCCATCCCACACTACTGCCGTAACTGGTGTTTGCTCTGTGCCTTTCCACCAAGATGGACTCTTATCCCTCTGGAACCATAAGCCAAAAATAAACCCTTTTCTCCTTAAATTGTCCTTTGGTCATGGCATTTTATCGCAACAACAGAAAGGTAACGAATATGGCCACTTAGAGCCACTGCCATCTGCAGGCTCACCGGTCAGGGAGCACTCTCCTTCCTCCAGGGAGGAGTCAGCCAGCCGTGACAATTCACAGCTAAGGATAGGTCCCCAACAGATTAGAGAACAACGAGGCTCTGACCCCTCTCTACACCATCCCGCTCTCTTGGCAACTCCAATTCACTCTGCCGGTGATGTCAGCTGGTTTTCTCTTGTCCACAGGCAGGGAAGGGGCAAGGTAGGATGCAGAGGAAGACTGGGCTGAGAATCAGGGAGACCTGATTGAACATTCCTGCTGATAATCAGGGCAAGAAATGATGGGGGATGATAAGGGAGCCTCCACTTAGATCATGAGTGTCTTTTCAGAGGTACTCAACACAGCACCCCAGTGCACAGCATGGTGCACAGTAGATTGTTTGGCAGCTCATGAGTGGTGCTGAAGCTTTTGAAATGGAACTTCAGCCTCCCAAAAGAGCATCTATTGGTCGAACAGCAGTAACCGTTCTCCCCAGGAGTGAAAAAGGCAAACTGCAGTTGCAAAGAGAGTTTTCTAGTAGGTGCTAGCTCAGGAGGGAAGGTCTCTGGAGATGTGGTGAAAGAGGGGGCTTAAATACTGACTAATCATTAACCTTTCCTGCTTTAGCACCTGTTCACACACTAAGACTATTTGAAGGGAAGCAAGGCTTCTGCCTGCTCATAGTGGATCACCCTGCAATCCCAGCATGCAGAAGACAGAGGCAGATGATGTGGGATGTCCTTCTGTATATGTGCTGCTTTTATTGGTTAATAAATAAAGCTGTTTTGGCCAATGGCTTAGCAGAGTAAGGCCAGATGGGATAGCCGAACAGAGATAAAGGGAGAGAGTAGGTGGAGTCAAGGAGATTCCACGCAGGAGGAAAAGGATGCAAGAATCTTATTGGTAAGCCACAGCCTCGTGTCAATACACAGATTAATAGAAATGGGTTAATTTAAGTAGTAAGAGCTAACTAGGAATATGCCTGAGCCATTGTTATAATTAGTATGGTTTCTGGGCGATTATTCAGGTATGGACAACGAAAGTACAGGCTCTGTTTACAAATGGTGACCCATGTGGGGCAACTACATCCACATAAAACCTGAGAGAGCTGAGAAGGGATTCTAGACATAAAGGAACAGTGTTATACACGACTTCTTGTCAAAAACATTTTCTCTGGTGAGTTCTGTTTGCTACAGGCAAGCGCATCTCCTTTAAGAGAGACTTCCTAATTCAGTGTTAGCAGCAAAAGCCTTGCAGTTCTTCAAAGAGGCTCTACCACCAAACACTTAAATGGTATTTATGAGTAACCACCAGCATGTTTCTTAGTGGTGTCAGGGACCTAGAAACTTCACTGAGTTGTGTTTAAAAACATTCTGCCAGTACCTCCACCATGAAGCTAAATTCTCAGAAAGTCCAGGAATGGGGCAACTCCAGCTGCCAAAGCTGTGGCTTTAATCCTAGTTTAACACATTAAAGACTCATGTAGTCAGAAAAAGAGAGATATGCAATAAAGACAGATTCAGACGAAAAAAAAACCCCTCTAAACAGTTTACAGTGTGTTTAAAGATGTATGTAGACTTGGAAGAGAAAAGAAAAAGGATTAGAGAAAGTCCTTTAAAAAGAAAAAGAAAAGAAAAGAGTAGTTAGCATGTGGTAACACCTGACTTTAATCCCAGCACTTGTGAGGTGGAGGCAGGTGGATCTCTGTGAGTTCAAGTGCAGCCTGGTCTACAGAGTGAGTTCCAGGACAACCAAAAATACACAGAGAAACCCTGTCTCACAAAGTCAAAAATTAAAAATAAAATTAAAAGAAATAGAGTAAAAAAAAAATTAAAGCCACGTAAAGAATGGGAAATACAGAAAGAGTCTGGATCCTGTATGTTATTGTGCTGTCTTTGAATTGTTTGACTGAGGAAGGAGCAACAGCTGTTAAAAGGCATTTGATTATAAATGCTGCTGGATTAATACAACCTATATATTTTGGAAAATGCCTTGATTTGAAATTTTAAGTCAAAATATACATTACTTTGGAGAAAAGTTTTGCTTTTGTTTCCACAGAAAATGAGAGGCTGCGGTTTCATTCTAGGTTAAGAAAAGTCAGGCTTGATTGAGGAAGATGCCCTGAGATCTCTGATAAGAGTGGGTGGCCCAGATGATCCAAAATTTCAGAGCACCTCTGCTGCAGTTCCCTCTGAGTTCTTCACCCAGAACAGCTTCAAGACTGCTGGCTGAGATGATCCAGCCTCACAGAATACTCCAGTCAGGATTTGACCACAATCCTAAATTTTCTTTGGATCTTCATAAGATTATCAGCACCCCCAATCAGCAGGAAGTAGCCTAGAAAACTATGTCCACACTCCCAAAAAAAAAAAATGGATGCTTGTCTTTGTTTAGGATGTTGGTTACAAGTTGTTATGGATAATGATCAAGAAAAAAGTTAAACAAAAGGAATTAGATTCAAGTTTCTTGTTTTGAAAAGAAAAAAAGAGGGTCTAGATATGATAGTATAAAAGGGTAGATTATTGAATTTACTCAGAAAAGAAAAAGGGAGGATTAAGATATGATAAGATAAAAGGGTAGATAATTGAATCTACTTTTTAAAAACAACTACTAGCTTTAAATGTCTCACATTAGATTGAAATTTTGTGTATTGTATACAAATTTGAGATTAATTTTGTTAAAACATGTTGTACATACATTTCTAATCTTGTTCAAGGTATTGCATCTATACAACTCATTTAACAATGTAATGCAGATTTCTAGTCCTTGAAAATTATTATTATAAACTGTTTAGGACAATAAGGAAATATAGGTTAGTAGTTAATCACCAAGTATAATTGGACTTGTAGTCACATTAGGTATGTTTTCAAGGTCAAACAAAGATATATTTTAGATAGACAGGTCATCTTCAAGCACTTCAGAGATCTACAGAATATGACATTTAAAATGTTTTAATAACCTAGGTTCTCCCTTTTTATGACAATAAGGCATGTCTGCTCCTGGCAGTACCAATCTACTTCAGAGAAGATAATGGGCATCGAAGAAACTCCATGTGGAATTTACTTTCGTTGTAGCAAAAGTAAGCCACTGGGCAAGAAAATGCCCTTACCTTAACTGCTGACAGTATGCTGTCCTAATTGGACAAGCAGGACACGACATATCCTGCCTCACAGAAAAGTCTGTCAGATATGCTAGGCCTGTAGGCTGAAGATGGATGCCCCAATGTTACAGAGGAACCTTGGGTAACTGTCCAGGAAGCCAGCTGTTTCTGTCATTTCTCATATTTTTTTTTTGGAAGTCACTTGCTCGCATTTCTTCCTTAGATAATATTGTATCTGTCTGGGTCTTTGATGGAGTTGAAGACTAGATAGCTATAATTATAGCTTTCCTTAGTTATGATAAAAGATAAATTAGATATAAAACTTTAGACTCACAAAGATTGATTAGATGATAGAGTATTTTCTTTAATTTGCCAAATGTAAATGGACTAAATATTGTAACTATAATTCTTGATTAATAACTGTTTTGTATATGTAATTTTACTGTGTTAAAGTTAAAATCTTCCTTTTTATTTAGACAGAAAAGGGAAGGTGATGTGGGATGTCCTTCTGTATAAGTGTTTCTTTTATTGGTTAATGAGTAAAGCTGTTTTGACCAATGGCTTAGCAGAGTAAAGCCAAGCAAAAAATCTGAACAGAGATAAACAGAGAGGGTGGGTGGAGTCAAGGAGACACCATGTAGTTGCCAGAGCAAAAAGATGCCAGAATCTTACTGGTAAGCCACAGCCTCGTGGCAACACACAGATTAATAGAAATGGGCTAATTTCAGATGTAAGAGCTAGCTAGAAATATGTCTGAGCCATCGGCAAAACAGTGTTGTAATTAATATAGTTTCTGTGTGATTATTCATGTCTGCACAGCCAGGAAACAAAAGTGTAGACTCTGTTTACAAGTAGGAAGTTCAGGAGTTCAAGGCCATCCTCAGCTCCATAGCAAGTTCAAAGCAGCCTTTGAACATGGGACCCTGTCTCAAACAAACAAACAGAAAATAAACGAAGGAAAGAAGGTTGATTTCTTCCTCATTTAAAAAAATTGTTAAGGGTCAAGAATGATGTGCAAGGACAGGCGTTCTCCCCAGGCCAACGTGCTCCCCTGCAGTGCTCTCTAGATGGGATTAGGTCTGAGCACATCAATAGTACACTATGATCACTCAGGTAAAAGATCACACGCATCTCTTTGAGAGGGAAACTGACAGCCACTTTGGATCAGCAAATGTGCCTTTTAAGTATGTGTGTTGGGGCAGAGTGGGAGGGGGGATGTCGGAAATGAGAAAGCTCCCCAGGGCAAATGAGTTTGAACTTTCAAAGGCAGCAGCATCCAGCCTGTTAGCTTTGTTCTAGCAAAGACTTTGTAGGCAAGGTCAGACATCCCAGCCCATCTACCTCACACCGCCAACACAGGATGAAAGTAGGGGCTGGTTTCACATGGACTCTTTAGAAGGGACCCGATTGACCTTGATCCCATTGCAGCCCTTGTCTGGGCCTCAGTTTCCCCAGTGCATAAAGAAAAGCCAACATGCCAGCTGTGGACCCTTCAGAGTAGAAGGTTGGGGTTCAACTGCAGCCAGATGAATGATGAGAGATTTTCAGAGAGGAGACAGGGCACTTCCTGAAGAGTCTGCTGGTGTTCAAAGTATAGCCTTGACCACATTAGTCCAAGACCAACTTCCAGCCACCAGCTGCCACATTTTCTCCCCTGGGAACTTTATCTGGTCTCTACGCCAGTCACTCTACTGCTCTGTGTGTCTGGACCTAGAGCCTGGGAAAGGATACTGTTCTGCTGGGAGTAGCTCCCAACCCGTGGCAAAGGGCAGGTGGTGTGTAGTGCCCACCCCATAAAGTTCTGTCAGTCATGGTGAAGCTGTGTCTGCAGCAGGGTCCCCAGAACCAATTCCTAACAGAAGCTTCACTACAGCCCACCACCCCTCCTCTCCACCCCCCAACTTTTCTTCCCCGCCCAACTAGGGGCAAACTTTGATCTTGTTTCAGGTTCTGTCCATGGACAGTGTGTGGCGGGGGTGGGGGGGATGACGCGGCAGGCTTCGTGAGCTAGCAGAGAAAAGGTACAGAAGGCATCACCACTCTGGGTGAGTCTGTTATGACTTGTCACTGTGATGAAATGCCTGACCAGACAACTGAAGGAGGGAAGGAAAGAGGGAAAGAGGAAGGGAGAGAGAGAAGGAGGGAAGGAGGGAGTAGGGAGGGAGAGAGAGCTGGCTTAGGCATACAGTTGGAGGTTACAACCCACTGTGGTGTCGAAGGCATGGCAACAGCTGTGTGGGGCAGATGATCATATCGAATCTGCGTTGGTAGGCAGAGATTCATGAATGTTGGTACCCACTTCACTTACTCCTTCTATTTAAAGCCCATGGGAAGGTGCTGCCCACTTTTAAGGTGGATCTGCCCACCTCAATTAATCCAATCTAGAAAATCTCTCATAGGTATGCCCAGAGTTTATGTCCTGGGTGATTTCCGATCCTGTCATCGTGACAGCTAGCATCAGTCATCACAGGCAGCATTCCCTCGCTTGCCCTGGGCTCTTGTACCAGCATGGTGTCAATGTCTGGTGTCCTGTCACTCCAGGCTTCCCTTCTACTAAGGTTTAAAAAAAAAGTGTGCAGAAGAAGGAGAGGGAAACCCGAGTCAGTGCAATGCCCAGAGCGTGCTGGGAGGGCCAGAGACGGAAATCCCTGTAGACAGGCCACCTTCAGAGCATAATGGCAGAGTTGCTGTGGCCAGTGCACTGTGATTCAGGGACTTCATGAATGAACCAAGCAGGAAGGAATGAAATCATTAATGAGGTGAGGTGAACAATTGTCAGGGATGAATGAGCTAGAGGAGAAGGGAGTCTGAAAGAATAACCCAGTGAAAAACTCTGCACACAGACCGACAACGGGAAGGAGAATCAGTGAATGAGGGAGTTAGCAAGTGAGTGAGTGAGAAATGGGACTGGGGATGAGTTATGCTGTGACACAGGGGACAAATTAACAGACAATGAGTTTGTGGACAAACAGTCAAAATAGCAGCCAAGAGGAAAGGATACTGGAGAGGCAACTGGATGGCTATGGAAATGGAAGGATAAAGGATGAATCATTCCACAGACCCACGGATGGATAACCAGTGATGCACTCCACGAAGGGAAGGAACTAGCGGGGCAGGGCAGGAGCCTCCAAACCAGGAAAGTTCAGACTCAACGCAGATCCTGAGCCATCTTCTCCTCTCCATGAGGTGCTTCCTCCTGAGACTTGGGAGTGAACGACGGATGGAAGCCAACACTGGAGTCACCCAAGGAGACTGGGGGCAAAGCTCAGATCTGGGGACTCACATAACCTGCGTCCTAGAACATCAGTTACTCTCCATGTAGGCCTTGGTCACCTCTTCTGTGATGTGAGGGTGGTCCCAGATTGCCAGACTCACGGCCTATCAGGAGAATTCACTTTCACCACGCCTGGGTCAGGTGTCCGCTTGTCACGTCCATTGCCCACGAAGGCCATGGCTGCCTCCACCTCTCTGCTGTGACCTTGGTGTCTGTGATGGTCAGTTTTGACTGTCGACTTGAATCACCCCGGGAAGTGTGTCTCAATGAGGCGCTGTTTACAGTGGGGTGGTTTTGGTCACGGTGTTTCACCCTAAGATGGGAATGGAAGGAAAATGCCAGAACGGAGAACAGCCTCGCTGTGTTGGTGACCCGAGTTTGGGAATGCTACAGAGCACAGGAGCACAGGCTGTCTCTACAGGGGGCACAGGTGGGAGGACATGGGCGTGGCATAAACCCTGGGGAACCCCCCAAAAAGATCGAGTGATGAAAATGGAGACAATAGCCCACAGGCCGTAGTTGGCCTCAGTCAGGTGAGTCTCAGTCTCAGCAGTCGGAAGAGAGAGGACATGCCACCTCCGGTGATACTCCCTCAGGACTTTGGAGCCGCTCTCCACCTCAGTGCCCATGTCACTGTCCTGGTTATAACAAGGGACTCAGAGAGGGTGGAGGGTGGAGCCTTGCTGGTCTATGCATTGGAAAGGAGAGATCTGCTTCATAACAGCACACTGTGGATATTATTGCTAACTTTAGTTAGTTAGTTAGTTAGTTAGTTAGTTAGTTAGTTAGTTAGTTAGTGCATGATAGAAAGGATTTGTGTGTATGTGTGTGAAATGGACATCAGGGCTTGTGTGTGTATGCGTGTATGCATGTGTGTGGTATGAGATGAATGGCAGAGCTCGTAGGGGGCAGTGTAAGAGAGAAGAGAGCAAGTGATGGATGACAGGGCTTGTGTATAGGTGTGTGTGTGTGATGGAAGGCAGGGCTTGTGTATAGGGATGTGTGTATGTGTGTGTGTGATGGAAGGCAGGACGTGTGTGTATGTGTATGTGTGTGTGTGTGATGGAAGGCAGGACTTGTGTGTGTGTGTGTGTGATGGAAGGCAGGACTTGTGTGTGTGTGTATGTGTGTGTGTGTATGTGTGTGTGTGTGTGATGGAAGGCAGGACTTCTGTGTGTGTGTATGTGATTGGATGGGAACCTTGGATGTTTTCCCAGTTTCCTATTTTGTTTGAGACAACCCCTCCCATCATATACCCATGCATATACCAATCTAGCCGGCTCACAAACTTATAAACTCTCTTGTTCAGCCTCCCATCTCTCCATAGGAGCCCATGGATAGAGCAGGACCACTCAGGAGAGGAGTGTGGCTCCCTGGGGAGTAAGGGAGCAGGCTCAGACCCCTCTGGAAACTCCCTCGGAGTCTGCGGACACAGGAGATCTCAGAGTCACCTCTGAGGAACATGCCCCCGTGGCAGAGACCAGTAGATACTGGACGTCAACCAAACCTGTGTCTCCAGAGGAGCTGAATCTCCTGCAGGCAAGACCCACTCCCCATGTGGGAGTCTCTTTGATTCCTTCTTAATGAAAAACACATTTCTTCTGAGCTGAAATTATATTGTCAGCAGTTAATTATCACTTGTTAAACAAGAGTGCGCCCGGATTGAGGGTTTAATTCCCATGGAGGTTTGCAAAAAGCCTCCTTTCTGTTGTTTGTGAGGGCTCTCTCGGAAAGAGGCGCTCACTCCGTGCTGGAAGCAGAGCTGGTTTAATGTAGATTTTAAAAATAAACAGGTTTCCTTGGCATCAGCTCAGGCTCCTCCCAAGTAACAGGGAAGCCTGCTATCTAGTTAAAGCTGAGACAGCGGGGATGGGGGCTGACTCCGTGCATCCCCGAGAAACTTAAGGAGCCTGCGTCTGGCTGGGACAGGGACCCTGACAGACATGCTCATCCCCCTCTCTTGGGTTCCATCTAGAGTCTCTGCGTCTCTGCAGTTGATGGCCTCGGCTATTCACCCTTCAAATGTGCCCCCCCCCCGTCTTCACACCCCACACCCTTGAGGCAGAGGCCAGGGAAGGTGATGGTCCATACAGACCTGGGCCCAAATTCTGCTTCAGCCACTGATTCGCTGGTTCCCTGGGCACATCCTTAATGCCGTGTGTCCATATCTGTCACCAGGGCCAATTCCTGCCTCACACACTGACGCATGTGAAACAGAGATGCTCAGAGCAGTGAGACCACGTGGCAGGTTCTATGTAGAAGGTGGCTGCCATTATAAATGACAGCGGTGCTAGTGGTCACAGTACTCAAACAGTCCCCTGATGGGGCAGGAAATTCCTTACTGGGGACGGAGATGGGGGAAAGTCATGTGTGTCTGTGAACACCCCTAATAGCTGCTTAGAAAATGCTGGCTTGCTTTCCAGCTGTGCCTTGATGTTGTAATTTGGGTGTGGCTTGCTCCCTCTCCCTCTACCTCTCCCCATCCCCCACCAGGTGCATGCATTAAAAGGCCTTGGTCCTCGAGTTGGGGGAGGGAGGGAACTAGGAGGGTTCCAGGGTGATAGCACTAAGAGGTGGTTGGACCTTTAAGAAGTGGAGCCTAGTGGCAAGCCTTGGGGGTCACTGGAGACTTGCCCTTGAAAGAGGAAGGGAAGACCGATCTATAAAGCAAGCCTGGCTCCTCCTCTATCCCCCTCCCCACCTCCTTTCCGGGTGTGTGATTTCCTCCCTCCCAGGCTCTACCATCTGCCATGGACCTCACCAGAAGAGGCACCACGCTGATCTTTCAGCCTCCCAGCCAGCTAAATAAAGCTCTTTCTGGGTGTCAAGATCACTCTATGGGTCAAAGTGCTTGGTACCATAACTGATGACCGGAGTTTGACTCCAAGAACCCACAACAGATGGAGAGACCCAACTCCATCTCTTCCTAAATAGCCTGAGTTAGTCCTCTCTCTACAGTGCTGGAAGCTGGAAGCACTATGGCAGCAGGAAGTACTATGGCAGCGTTTCCTAGGCATGCGGGAGGGGATAGGGAGAATTCATGAGCAGATGTAACTTAATGTCAAGTGGTTGGCTTAAAACAAACAGCACTGTTGACAGTGTGGGGCTGAGGACATGACTTGAAGGTTGAGGATCCAGAAAGAACAGCAGGGTGTGGACTGAGCGCTGCATCAGCCCCTGTTGGCCTGGGCCACCCACCTCTCCCTCCATCTCCAGCTGAGAGTCTCAGCTGCCATTCCCCCTTTGCTAGTTGAGAAATGGCGGCTTTGATCCTTGTAAGTGGAGGCTTGCTCTCAGCCCCGCCTCATCTCTCTGAAGGTCTTCATGAAATCATGCTGCCAAGAAAATGCTGTCTCCCAATTATGCAAAAAGACAAGGGACGAAATGACGGTGCTGAGGAGGCAAGGGGAAGAGAGCAGGCTCCAGCAGGATTATCAGGGACAGCCATTTGGTTGCCACTTAGCTCACAGTCCATTCGTTTCCTAATGTCCCTTCTCGCTGACTCCTGCGTGTATGCAGAGGACAGCCAGGGCTTATTACTTCCCTGTCTAGCGCTATGGCCCCTAGCCCCACAAGAATCCTACCAAGGAAAATGAGGCCAGCGACAGAGAAAATTAAGATTGTTTATGGTAACCAACCATGCTCAGAACTTTCTTTTATGACTGTGGACAGAGAGCAGGGCCAAACTGGAAGAAGGAAGGAGCTAGACCAATCAGGGTGACTTTCCTCCTTAGTGAGGAACCTGATCGCTGAGACCACTGTTGGCCATCCTTGGCTGCTGCTGAAGATGGGTGCATCCTCCAGCCCATTCTGATGGGCTACTCACTCTGGCCCACGTGCCTGTCCCTGCTACCCACTTCCTCTCACAGAAACTTCTTCCTTTCCTCTTCTGTTCTCAACAGGCCCCAGACAGATGGAGGTTCCCCATGAATGAAACGTGACCGTTCCAAGGTATGGTTGAGGGGAAGGTTCTAATTGTAGATATGACAGAGAGAACATCCAGAGGCATCTGGAAGAGTCCAGAGCAGGGAGACAAAGTCATGAACTAATATAATCAGCAGACTGAACCAGGCATGAGAGGAGAGGGGGAAGAACGAGAGAGGAAGAGAAGAGAGAGGGAGTTAAAGAGACCGAGAGAGAGGACTGAGAGCCTGAGAGCGAGGATCGAGAACGAGGGACACAAGTGAACCAAGAGAGTGAATGGTTGAAATGGTAGGGATATAAAAGAAACTGAGGAAGGGAAGCCCATGAATTGGAGACATTTAGGGTAGGGGTGGGGCGAGGAGAGCTGAGGGTAGCCAGAATGCCAGCATGGACTGTGTAACAGGTACTTGCTAAGGGAGCTGGAGGCCAAGTGTGAACTTTGGTATGCTAATGGGCACCTCAGTAGTTAGCCATTTGTTCTGAGTTTCTTTTGTACCTGACTCCCATTACATGTATTTGTGGGTACTAAGTCTAGAACTCAGTAACGAAAGTAGATGCATCTCCGGGGACTTTAGCTGAGTAGGACTCTAGCCATTAAAGTGATCACTGCCAGCGAATCCCACACATTATGAGAGGACCAACTGGGACATGCCCAAGGCAGGGGTGGGGAAAGTCACGTGGACTTCTTGGGAAAAACCTGAAACTCCATACCCCACTCAAGGCAGCCCAGGGAGACACCTGGAAAACACTCCAGGCAGAGGGAACAGCTCATGCTCAGAGGTTTGACCATCAGAAAAGTTTGGTATGGCCAGTCAGTACACAACAGAGACCCGGGCCTCAGAAGGGCACGAAGCTAGACTGTACAACCTCAACACCAGACAAAGAGAACATCTAGATTTATTCCAAGTACCACAGGAAGCAAACAAGGTGCCAGATGTGCCTTTAGGGTCCCCCTTGTTGGTCATGAAGCCATTGAAGCAGCAGTGGGCATTGAGGTGGCAACATAGAAAGGGGTGTGGCATCAAGCATGGTGGCCTCACTTCAGGGGGCAGGGGAAGGGGTCTGAGTAATATTCCTGAGGTATGATGCTGATGACTGGTAGCTAGTGGGATTGGGGTGAGGAGAGGGTAGCAGAGAGAAGCCGTAGGCCTCTGGTCAAGGCAAAGGGGTGATGGAGAATCGACTGGAGGTGCCACCTCAGGGATGGAAAAAGCCCGGGGAGAAGATGGTAAGCTGGAGGTCCTTCAGGCTGGGAATGTGAAAGCAGGAATGGAAGTAGCTAACCAGATTCCCATGATGGAGCTGGACAAATATGTTGGGAAAAACACAGGTGGCAAGTCCAACCCCAGCCTGCATGGCCCTCCTCTTTCCAGAACCTTCACCAGCTTAGGGCACTGTTCCCCAGAACAGAGGCCTCCTGGCAGCTGAGCCCTGCACGGGACAGGGAAGTCTTTGCCACTTCTATAGACTCCAGTGTGCCTACTGGATAGGTGGCTTGGCTTCTGTAAGGGGTGATGTCTGTGGGTCCTGATGATGAGCTGACCAGGAGGCAGTGGGAGCTGGCGAGGGAGGGTGACTGCTCCCAGCTTTGCTAGCTACACAAGCTGAGCTCACAGGCTCCATGGAGGGAGCATAAAATCCTCTGAGACCCCATGTGCCTCCCTCCCAACTAGCCATACTCTCAGCCCCACTATGGTGTGGGGATGTTCTCTGATACTTCTGGACATCCTCAAGCCCTTCCTGGAATAGGGTCAGCTATTCATGAGACCCAGGTCAGGAGATGCCAGGGCCCAGACCTTGGAACCTGACAGAGTCTGTCTATCTATGAGATTGGACGTGATCAGCTTGCCGTGATGAGTGGTCTGGGGACGAGGAAAGGAAGGCTCACAAACACGTTTTCAAGGGCCTGTGAAACACACACACACACACACACACACACACACACACACACACACTCACACACAGAGTTACCTTAGGACCTGGATGCATACAGAACATAGCCAGTGCTATGTCCTTTGCGTTTTGGCAACACCACGGAGTATCACAAGGGCTTCAGGGGCAGAGTTTGGGACAAGACTCACAGGGTGAAAAAAATACACCAAGAGGAGTAGAGAAGGGTCCCAGGGCCAATGAGGGCCTTTCAGGGCAGGTGATGCTGAGTTGGGACTGAAAAGGGCAGAAGAGGAGACAGAACTAGGAAGAAGTTGCTCTGGAGGAAACAGCTGGACAAAGCCTGGGCAGGAACTGCAGACCAGTGTCCAGCAAGGGGAGAGAGGAAGGAGGAGGCAGAGGGAGGACGAGGAGGTGGCCTGACAGGTAAGGGGGTGGAGACCACAGAACAGGACTGCAGTCAGCAGACTGCACCTGAATGGGGCTGGAGCTTAGGACCTAAGTCTCATTAGGACCAATCTGGCTGCTGAGGGAGGAGAGGGCAGAACTAGAGCTGAGACAAGGCAGGAGGAAAGGCAGCCACCAGCTAGAAGGCCACTGTGAGAGTCCAAACCCCAAGACAGTGGGGACGGGACAGGAGGCTGGAGAACTGGAGAAGATCATGGACTGCGGTTTATGCTGAAGTCATGGAGGGCTATGCCCTCCCAGAATAGCTGGTATTCGCGTTTAAAGACTCTTACAATTTTGTTATCTCCTTATAGCAGATTCAAGGATGAAAGTCACAGCGATGTTACTTACGAAAGATAAACAACCAGGGCCCTCCAAGCTTTAACACTAGGAATTTAGGCAAAGTGTGGGCCACTCTACAATCCCAGAGCATATCAGGGAACAGGGGCGGATCAGAATGGAACTTGGGGTCAGACACCCAGATCTGAATCTGTGCATATAGAGGGTGTAGTTGGGGTCACTAGAGTCCAAAGCTCCTTCAGGTATACAGGACACATGTCCCCCCAACTTTCACCTCAGGGTTGGCCAACAGGATGAAGTGGAGTGTCCCCCTCAGGTAGGAACACCTTGGAGCCAGACGGAACACCATGCTCCCATCTTCCTTCTCCATAGCAGCCTGGAGATGGGACGCCTCAGTCAGAGAGCTTCCCTGTGAGGAACCAGTCCTTCCCTGCTGACCTCAGAGACAGGCAACAAGATCGTCAAGTGACCCTGTTTCTAGAGACAGAGACCATCGCCTCAGCCCATCTTATCAGAATGTGTTTTGTGTAAACCTCGCAAATCCACCAGCTACCTTGTCTCCGCAGGGATCTGCCATTTGTGCCCCACTCCCCAACTACCTGCCTGTTGTCCAAGCCAGTTTGCCCAACACAGTCCCCACCTTGGGGCTATTCTGGCGCCATTCAAACAGACGCGCGCGCGTTCCCTCCTCCGGCAGGAACGCAGTGCCTCACCATCTTCAGGCTGCACAGCCACGCTCCAGCGTTCTAACAGGGGCGAGCGATGACCGTGGTTTGCACACAGCCTGCACGTTCCGAGCGTTTTACAAGACGTGTGAATCGCTCACATAAAATGAAGTCTCAGAGTTGCTAACAAGAGCACCTCGCTGGCCCAGCTGTGCTCCCAGTGGGCAGCGCTAGCCACTGCAGCCCTTCCTCCTTGTGGGCTCCTGGGACGATCGGGCCTCTGTCCCGCCCCATTAGCTCTTTGTTATAGATTGCTTGTCCTCTAATTGTCGGCCCCGCATAATTTAGCACAGCCATGCTGTGTCTGTTCCCAAATGTGCAATTTAGTGTCTTTGGCCTCAGTGTCTTGGACTCTAAGGCGGTGGCGGAAACGGAGGTTTCAGAGGCACCCTCCATGCAGCGCCCCCGTCAGGTGGAAATAGTAACTGTTAGCCCTGGGTGCGATCTATCTCCCGAGGGCAGGGTTCCTCCTTAGGCACCTCACACACCTATGTCAGCAGAAGGCTGTGCCATGGCTGTCCTGTCCACCCATCCACTATGCTACAGATTAAGACGCTGAAGATCAGGGCCTGGCGGTGGTGGAGCATGCCTTTAATCCCAGCACTTGGGAGGCAGAGACAGGTGGATCTCTGTGAGTACTGAGGCCAACCTGGTCTGCAAGAGCTAGTTCCAGGACAGGACCCAAAAACTACAGAGAAATCCTGTCTCGAAAATAAAAAAGTAAATTAATTAATTAAATAAATGCTGAAATTCAGAGAGGTTTAGAATCTCATTTAAGGTCACATTACTCAGATACGGAACCCAAACGGCAGTGTTCCCAAGATCTTGCTCTTCTTTTGCTTAGCCCAGTGCCAGACTTTGCGCCTGGACCTTGTGCTGGGAGCAGGATGTTTATAGACAGGGTGTATGTAATATTTACTCAGAGCAGAAGAGTAATAGCAATAGAGACCCTGCCCACAGCTCACTGTGTCAGACATCCCAGCAACACTCTGAAGAGAATGTGGTACCTTGGTATGTTCCTGGAGGACCTGGGCCACAGACTGGCCTGTCTGGGGTTTGCACACAGCCATGGAAGTGTCAGCTGAGCCCAGGAATCTGCCTCCAGCTGCTTCACATTGTCAAACCCTGGGCAGAATCTATTGTAGTCATTGCTGCAACTTCCATTTTACAAGCAGGAAAACTAATGAGGCCCCAAGCGGTTGAGTAACTTGCCAGAAGTATTAGCCAGAAGTGGGTAGGTCTGGGCAGGAAACCACAAACATTCAAAGCCTTACTCTAGCCAGTGAGCATCACTCCCTTGGGTTCTGTGACTGAGAAGCCATTTACAGGAATGAAGCCTTTTGCACGAGGGTCTGAGATCAAAATGTAGTTCCATCTAGTAAGACAGGTCCACGAGATGGCCACTTAGATGTTGTCCTGGAGGCCGACAGTAGACAGCAGAGTAGTGGAGGAGTAGAACTCTCAAAGGGCCTGGTAGCTTGAGAGGAAAAGTGCCCATCCACAGGAGCCCAAAACAACCATCTTGCAGCTGTGTTTAATGCTGCTCACTGGGTAGAGACGCGGCAGGCCTAGCATGGAGTGGAGTGGGCTCCTCACTGCCTTGTCAGCTCTGAATTAGCCAGATTTATGGCCCCACACGGCCCACTTAATTCCCACCGTCATGGCCGATTATGTCATGCGACAGCCGTAAAGTCCAGTTTCAGCTGGGTCCTGGAGACAGAGAATGTGCAGTCAGGTCGCTGAGAGAAGTGGGCTGGGGACTGGTGAATGCTGGGGACAAGGCAGTTTTCACGGAAGGCTATGCTCACTGAGGAGCTGGGACAAGCTGGCCAGAGCTGGGTAACGAAGGACTTCTACCAGGGAAGCTGACGGGGGGCACACTGAAGATCATGCTCCAAGTGACGGGGAAAGGCCACCAAGCAGGAGGCTAGGCTTGTGGGACACTTTTGGACCATCGCAGGACTGGGATGGGAGGTGCAGGGGTGCAGGACAGGGTAGGGGAGAAGCCTGGACTTAGGCCTGGTGCTGTGAGCTGTATGTCTCTTTGGGTACCTAACTGCAAAGGGGGCATTGGAGGCATCCTTCCAGGAGTGGGGAATAAATTATAGCAGAGAGGCTGCGAGGCACCCAACAGAGGACCTCATGGTAAGGGACAGATCCGGGACAGGTGCAGACGCACACAGCCGTGATATTCTGAGGGCTGTAAAACAAGCTCCTGATCTCTCCTGGGTGACTCAACAGCCTCTCTGAGAAGCTGGGAAGCAGGCAGGCTGGGCAGGGAAGCAATGGGGACAGGTCAGAAAAGGGCAGTAACAGCAGCAGCTGAGGGCCCCAGTAGTGCACAATGTCAACACTCACATTACTGAGAGAACAAGGAGTCTCCCTGCAGCTACAGAGCTGTGGTGTCTGTGGGTGTGGATCGTGGGAAGTGGGTTTTACACATTATGACCTGTCTATGAATATGCAGAATAATTATCCATCATTAGCATATGTTTTTTTTTTTCTGTGTAAGTATGTGCTGCTTTTCAAAGAAACACCAGCAGGACATGGATACCAGTCTGGTCACCGTGTATCCCCCACTACTGATGACAAGAATGTATACATTCATGGTCCTGGGGAAGAAGGAGAGCCTTCCCCATGCCACAGGCAGCTTCCTGGGATCCTGAGACAGAGGGACAGAGAATAAGGGTGAGATCCCAGCTCAGTCACCAGCTTGGATGTAGATGATCTTTAGGATGGGGACAGGTTCCTGGGCACCTATGTGATCCAGCTCCACCCAGGGCCCTGCAGAGGGACAGGATACAGCCATGCAATCTGACCATCGCTTGCTCTCAGTGGACCTGGGGTCACTTCCGTAAGCCTCGGTTTCTCAGTTGTAAAGCAAGAACGAAAGCAGTACTCCCCTGAAGGGATGGGAAATCACGTGAGTGTGCAAAGCCAAGGCTCTTACTCTCTGGAAGAACTGACAGGCATGAACTCCTGACCTTGCCCATGCTGCCCATGGCAGGACGGAGCGAGAGCTATGAGCGCTATAGGACAGTGCAGACACTCTATGTGCCAGGCATCTTCCTGTGACCCCATGTCACCTTTCACAACCTCCCAGTGTGGCATATGTCATAGGGAACAACTGTGCCTTAGGTGGGTCTGGATCTGGTAGTTCTGAATCACATGATCCCAGTGGGAGGTGAGGGGAGCAGAGACTCGGGAGTGAGGCTCCGTCGCCTCTGGGTTTGGCCATCAGCCCAGACCCCACCCTGCCAGGACACTCACTGGTCAACACTGAGGATAGTTGGTGGATGCCCCCTTTCCCCTTCACACTTAGACTCCGAACTCAAGTTGCAGCTGCAGATGTACACCTGTGTGCTCCTCCTGATTTGGGGACAAGCCATGCCAGCTGCCCCATCCCCTTCTCCAATGATGACTTCGTGGTGCACCTGTGGCCTGGACCTGCCCTGGGGAGTGTTGAAGGTAAATCTGATCACAGAAGAGAGAGTCTCCCAAAAGGCATTTTCTTCCTGAAAGGACTTACTGCAGAATAAAGACTCCTTTGCTGTTCCAGGGCACCTCGCTCGTCACTGACAGAGGCCTCCGGACTCTCTAGCAGTCTCCCCCACTGGGTGCACGCAAATATGGACACTGGCAGTCTCTTCTAAGCCTCGGGTTGTAGGTTATCCGCCATGGGACACAGGCTGCAGAGGCAGGAATGTGTGTGTGTTTCCAATGTGCCTGGCGGAGGGCGGGTCTGTTTAGATGCCAGAGATTTGGGGGAAGGGAGCAAAATTTCAGACAAAAAGCAGAAGGAACAAAGAGGAATCCAGGATGTGCCAGGGAGATTAATTCACCACTCAGACATGAAAGAAATATGTTCAATTATTTTTTATTGCATTTCATTTTAATGTACACGTCGTACTTAGCTGCCTGCAAGCCTCAGATTACCCAGAGAGAACGCATAATGAAAAACAAGAGAATTAAAAACACAGACCCAAAAACTGCTTCTGAAATTGGAATCATGAAGAGAAAGAAGCAGGAACCAGATTAGAGACAAAAGAGCCTGCTTGGCACCGAGACCCACCCAGCACCGATGCCAGGTGCCCAAGGCCAAGCAGCCGAGGGTACCCCACTTTAACTGAGGTAGTCAGAGAGACTCAGGAGCGTGTGGTCCAAGCTGTGGTTCTGAACTATTGAAGCCCCAATAGACTGGGTGACTTGCACATCTTTCCTGCCTCTCTGAGCTTCATTCTCCTGAGAGAAATGAGATTCCTGGGAGAATGATGCTTGGGCAAGGGGCTCTTTTGTTTCTTTGTTTAAGTGTGTGCGTGATCACGTGTGCATGAGTCCTTATGACGTGGGGGGTGAGGCACGGGTCCTCCAGGGTTGGCAGAAGACAATCTTAGGAAGTCAGTTCTCTCTTCCCACCTGTATGTGGGTCTCGAGCTAGGTCCCCCGGCTAACTCTTCAGAGCCTTCACCTGCCGAGCCATCTTACCAGCCTCAGAGACCCCCCTGAAGAATATGAAGGCGGAAGAGCAAGAGAAAGCCACACTGGACTGAGAACAGAGAAAGGGGAACTCAGAGACCTTGCCAAGGGAGTGAGCTCTCCATGTGGAAGAGCAGTTGATGAGCCAGGGCTCTGGGAAAGGGTGGAGAAGCAGGGGGCAACGAGACTGGTGCCATCAACGGCTCTTCCAGCACGTTCTGTCCTACACAATAGTTCAAGCCCTAGGAGAGCCCTCCGTTCCAGACCCACCAACGCTCCTCTCACTAGAGACCCAGAAATGTCCTCCCGTTACTGCATGATTGGCTTTGGAGGGTGAGAGGCAGGTGCTTGGTTTCCCCAAGGCAATAGCATCCATTTTCACGAAACAGAGTGGGCCACAGTGGACACAAGTCCTCACACGTTTGTCCAAATCCATCACTAGGGGACTCCCAGAGTGAGCCAGGATGCTGGCTCTGGGCTCTGGGAGACAGAGCCGAGTGCAGGCTGAGTATCATAACCAAGTCACTAAGGTAGGGGTTGGTAATCTGAGAAGCTGCTTTCCTGTGAGGACAGGAAGTTTAGGGAATTTGTACCTTCTGCTCAGTTTTTTCATAAATGTAAAACTGCCCTAAACAGTAAAATCTATTTTTAAAGAATTGAGTAAATGAGTCGGGCTTGGTTACACACACTTTTAATCCAGCACTTGGGAGGCAGAGGCAGATCTCTGAGAGTTCAAGGCCAACCTGTGATATATAAATGGATACTTTACATTGGCTTGGACTTTGGTTTAATTGATGCAAATTTAATGTCAATCTTGTTCTATGTATATTTCTACCACTTATTTAGGTATTATGTTTATACAGTTTATTTAAAAATGTAATGTATAATTTAAAAGTATAGATTAATAGTCATTTATAATAGTCAAACCTGTAGTCATGTTAGTTAGGTTTTCTAGATATACAGAGATATATTTCAGTTAGATAGATAATCTTTAACTCCATCAAAGACCCCAGAAGGATATAATATTATCTAAGTAAACAGGAAGACAGTTAGTTATAGTTATAGTTTTCCTTAGTTATAACAGATAAATTAGATATGAAACTTTAAACTCACAAATATAAAATAGGTGATAGAATATTTTCTTTAATTTTGCCAGATACAAATAGACTAAATATTATAAGTATAATTCTTGTTTGATACCTGTTTTGTTATATGCAATTTTACTATGTTAAAGTTAAAACCTTCCTTTTTATTTAGACAGAAAAGGGGGGATGATGTGGGATTCCCCTCAGTATGCTATGAATTTGTTTTATTACCATTGATTAATAAAGAAGCTGCTTTGGCCAATGCCGGTGCAGAATGTAGCCAGGTGGGAAAGCTAAACTGAATGCAGAGAGAAAGAAGGCAGAGTCAGGCAGATGCCATGTAGCTGCCCAAGAAGCAAGATGTGAAGTAACAAACCATGAGCCTTGTGGTAAAATATAAAATAATAGAAATGGGTTAATTTAAGACATAAGAGCTAGCTAGGAATATGAGCTGTTGTCCAAATAGTGTTGTAATTAATATAGTTTCTGTGCGATTATTTGGGTCTGGGAGGCCGGGAAATGAAAGCACAGTCTGTTTACAACCCTAGTCTACATTGTGAGTTCCAGGTAAGTCAGAGACACGCAGTGAGACCTGATCTCAAAAAGGTACGTGTGTGTAGGGTGCTAAATGTGTCTTTACCCTGAGAAGTGCATTTGTCATTTTCACCTTTTGTTTTTTGTGTATGTGTGACTACCTGCATATATTCATGTGCAAGACACACACATACACACACACACACACACACACAATACCCAAAGAGGCCAGAAGGGGTTATCATATTCCTTAGAATTGGAGTTG
Organism: Chionomys nivalis; assembly: GCF_950005125.1. Taxonomy (NCBI): domain Eukaryota; kingdom Metazoa; phylum Chordata; class Mammalia; order Rodentia; family Cricetidae; genus Chionomys; species Chionomys nivalis. Next base: position 21,146,152 of record NC_080096.1, on the reverse strand, counting down.
CAGATAAGTGGTTATGAGCTGTCAAGTGGGTACTGAGACCTGAACTCAGGACCTTGACAAAGCTGGGTGCTAAGATTTATTTTCCTCACAAATCTGTTGCTAAATAGATCTTGAAACTCGGAGTCTGAATCTGGGGGAGATATGACATCACATGTGACAGTCTCAGAAGCCAGCTGGGCTGTCATCTTCATTGTTCTTCCTAGATTGGCTTTTAAAGTTTTCTTGTAAATGTCTTCATGATTTGTAGATGGGCCTATGGACAGGCACTGCTCCTCTCAAGCCACCGGCTATTTAAGAGTTCTGGCCCCTGAATGCTCTAATGAATCCCCAGGACAGCACCCAAGTGGCCATTCCATGAGCCTGTCTTGCAAGATGAGGCTACATGTTGATCCCAGACCCTAGAGAAAAAGGTGTATTCTTGTAAATGGCTTCTTCGTCACAGGACCCTAGGAAGTGACACTCGCTGGCTAGAGTAAGGGCTTGAATGCTTGTGGTTTCCAGCCCAGACTCGACCACTTCTTGCAAGCTGGTGCAAGCCTATAATCCAGCTCTTGGGAAGTGGAGAGTAGAGGCAAGAGCACCAGGAGTTCAAGGCCACCCTTTCCTAGACTACAAATCAAGTTTGAGGCCAACCCAAGCTGGAGACCTTGCCTCTAAATAAATTAATAAACTTGCCTGTAAAGTGCCCAATGAGGAGCCAGCACGCAGCTGTTAGAATGGCTACAAATGCCAAGGTTTGCAAAGAAACAAGTCAGCTAGAATTTCTGCTCACTGCTACTAGTGAGGTCAAATAGCACAGCTACCCTGAGCAAGTAGTTGCCAGGCCTACAGAAAGTTAAATAAGCACACATGCGGCCCATGACCCAGAAGTCGCACAAGTGAAGACAGACCACAGCAGAATTATAACCAGGCATTCTAATGCCCGCTTCCGTTATTGATGAAGTAGCTAGAAAAGCCACTACATATTTGGAAAACTTAAACCATTATAAGCTTGACCCGATCTGGCATTCCACCCCAAAAGAGCCTAATATATATGCTTTTCAAGTGAATACAGCATAGTTTCTGGTATTGACCAGACCTGAGGCTCAATATGTAAACAGGTGAAGACATACAAATTCTGTCCTCTGACCTTAGCGGTAGCAAAACTCAATAAGAGAAAAATATCTGTGGATGGTCTAGGATATTTAGAAGTTAAATAGGATAGGTGTAAATAACCCATGGGTCAAAGAATGAATCAATATTTTAAAGTATTGAATCAAGCAACCAGGGAAATAATACCAAAACTTGCAAGATGCTCCGGAGGGGAAAAACTCCAGTGTTAAACAGCTGAGTCTTTAGAACAAGAGAGAGTTCAAGGTGAGAACTTCAGGTTCTGTGTTAGCTTTCTGCTGCGGTGACCAAGGACCCGAGACAAACAACTTACCCGTGCAAGGGCTGACTCTGGCTCGGTGTTCTATGTAGGGTCTCTGGACCCACTGCTTCGGGCCCGTGATGGCAACAATCATGGGAAGAGTGCCTGGGAGAGAGGGGCTGGTAACCTCATGAGAACCAAGAAGCAAAAAGAAAGATAGGAAGGGAGCAAGAGGCCAGTAGCCCTTCAAGGGCAAGCCCCCTTCAGGGGCAAGCCTCCAATGACCTAGCTTCCTCCCAGTAGGCTCTACCTCTTAAGGGTCCCCCTGTCTTCTAATAATTCCCCAGGCTGATAACTGTGTTTCACCCTGTGAGGCATGTACCACAGTCTGTGGGTATGTATGCTAATCTGTGAACATGTACCCCAAGCTAATAATTGTCCTTCACCCTGTGAACATGTACCCCAGGCTCATAGCCTGTCCTTCACCCTGTGGACATGCACACCAGGCTGACAACCTGTTCTTCACTCCGTGGGCATGTGCCCCAGGTTGATAGGCTGCCTTTCACCCTTTGGCCATGCACACCAGGCTGACACCTGTTCTTCACTCGATGGGCATTTGGGGAATATTTCAAATCCAAACACTGCCAGTTCTCTGAATGCAGAGAGCTCTGGCACTTAATCAAAGAAATCCCACACTAGCTCAGAACCAAGAAATATACAGGTATTTATTAATAGATAAAACTTATAAATCAGGATTCTCTGCGTGAACAATGGATAAAGATGAGATCCAAACAAACCGAACCAGCAAAACCGGGGTCCAGGGCCGGCCGCGCTTCTGCACCCAGGTAAATAGTCTATGAGGCCATGCCCCAGTAGGTGGGTAGTTGTTAGCTATACACCTTCCCGAAGCACCTCTCAAATTAAGAAATTAGGGGCTGAAGAGGTGGTTTAGCCATTAAGAGAGTTGGCTGTGCAATCATGAAGACTGAAGTTCAGAGCCCCAAACACCTATGTAACAAGTCAGGTGTTCTATGCATGTCTGTAACCTCAGATCCCAGGAGGAACTCAAACCAGGTGCTCTGTGCATGTCTGTAACCTCAGCTCTCAGGAGGAACTCTGGGGCTAGCTGAGAAAATGGGAGCTTTGTGTCTAGAAAGAGAACAGGTAGAGAGTGACAGAGGAGGACATTGGATGACCTCTTCTGGTCTCTATGTGAGCACACACACACACACACACACACACACACACACATGCATATCTTTTAATTAATTTAATTAGAAGGAAATTGACCAATTCAATGATAAGTTGGTAGAAGAATGGAAAAATCAAGGAAAATGTTGAAATCTAATAAAATCAGGAAATCAATAGAACCAAAAGTTAGTTCTTTAAAAAAGTTAGCAAAGTTGATATAACTCTAGACAGATGGTTTAGAAATAAAATAGAAAGATAAAGGTTAAAAATGACTTGTGTCAGATGGGGAAGCCTAGCTGCATTTGGAGTCTGAATACACAGGACAGGATATGGCAGTGGACTTTATGCCAGCAAATGGGGCGACTTAGGTGAAATGGGAGACCTTCCCCAAATATGCGAACTGCAGAAGAGAATATCAAACAGAAAAGACAGTGAAGGGTTTGTTGAGACAGGGTCTCTCTATGTAGCCCTGGCTATCTTGTAATTCACTAAGTAGACCAGGCTAGCTTTAAATTAAAAAAAAAAGAAAAGAATTTCCAATGAACCCCTACACACTCACACTCAACCACACTCACACCATCTTCCAGTCTCCTGTCCCAACGACTTCACTTGGGGATATCACTATCAGATTCCAGGAGGAGATAGCATGCATAAGAGAACAGAATACAGAGACCAGAAGAGGGAGTGTGTCCATCCCTCACCACTCACACCAGATCAGACAGACACAAGAAGGAAAAACACTAGAAATATCCTTCATGATTACAGAGGCCAGACTTTCGTAAAGTATATTTAATAGCTTACTTCCAAAGAGCACATCCCGAGCTAGCTGGGTTTATCCCGGTAACGCAAGATGAGTTTTAACATTTGAAAATCAATTAGTGTAATTTGCCATATTAAGGAGCTGGAAAAGGAAAACAGCGTGATCATCAAGATAGGTGCCAATTATTTAAATAAATTCTAATATGAATTCATTATCAGCCAACTAGAAGCTTCCCCACTCAGCTGCAAAGCAAGCGTATACGGAAGAGCCAAAGCTAACCACATTCCTGATGCGAAATTAAGGTCAAGAAGTTAAGACTGATGTCTGTTGTCATGTGCCCCTGAGGTCCCAATCAAAACACAGAGGCAAGAAAAAGAGATAAAGGGGAAAGTAATGTACATCAATATCAAGGTTGCCTATATAGGAAACCTAATAGACTCTACAGGAAAAGGGACTGGCTGCAATGTATAAGATCAATACTCAATAGCAATAAAAACCAGAAATGAAGAGTTAATAATATCACAGATGCTAGGACAAAAATTTTAAATAGGTAAAGATAAACTTGACAAAGAATGTGCTAATCCCGAACTCTAAACACCATGGAGTGGGATTTCGAGGACCCAAGGAGACAGGGACTAAAATAGAGAGGCAGCTTTCCAAACGCGAGCCCATCAGCCTTCCCCTAATCTGCAGCTGAAATGCAATCACAAGCAAAATGCCAACAGTCTTCGAATCTGATGAATTGTTGCTAGAAGCCTTGTGGAAATGCAGAGAGGAAAAGTCTAGATGGTGAATACCAACTTATTCAAGGATTCTCTAAACAGCTTCTGTAAGTGAGATGTTGCAGGATTTGGGAAGGGTAGACAACTGATCAGCAGACCTGGAGAGCCCAGAAGTAGACACACACATACACACGGGGAGAAAATGTTAATTTTGACAAAGGTATGAGATTCCGAAAAACCTGAAGAGACCCTACATCTTTGCCTAAGCATCTGGATGTCCCGCACCAAACACAGCTATCTCTCTGCCTTACCTATCATGTAGAGAATTTAACTCAAAATTCACAATAAATCAGATTCTGAACCTAAAGGTCATTGAACTTGTAGAACCTAGTCAAAATTTTGTAGGAAGAAAGCATGGGGTAATCTATTTTTGACACTGAGCTAGGCAAAGATTCTATAACTGTAACCCAAAAGCATATGGACAAGAGAAAAGATGACAAGCTATACTTCATCAAACGAGAAACCTCCCTTGAAAGAACAATGAGAGGAGAAGCCAGAGTGGGAGAAAATATTTGCAAATCATACATTTAATAAGGGACAATAGATAACAGTTCTGAAAGTTAATAACAAGAAAAACACCAGCTTAATTAAAAATTTGACCGGAGAGTCTAACAGAAACTTTAGTTAAAAAGAAAAAAAAAAAGACATAATATTGGAAGGTAAGCAAAGATAGTCAATTAGTCAATGTCCCCAGACGTCAGGGAAAGGGGTGTCACAATGACAGTGTTTGGGAAAGACGGAGGAAGTCAGAGTCTCACACAGGTGCCCCACCCTGGGCTGCTTTAGTATGGCAACTTAAACATGGGCATCCGACTCTGACTGGGTTCATCTGCTGATCTGTGTAACATTTGTTCAAAGGAAAAAAAAGTGCATGCGTGTGCAAAGGGTCATATGCAAAAACTCCCAACAGCTTCGTCAGGCTAAAAATCACCTAATTATCCTCAGAGGTGTGCAAAGAGACCCAAGTTGCTGTGTTTCTGTCCAATGGAGCATCGTTTCACAATAAAAATCCACAGCCTTGTCCTAGAGATGGATCAACAGTTAAGACATTTGTCACCAAGCCTGAGAGCTTGAATTCAATTCCCAGGAGCTGCATGGTGGAAGGACAGAGTCAGCTTCCTGAAGGTGCCCTCTGTCCTCCACACTCATGCCTTGACAAACAGGTGCCCACACACATACACACATCACACATGCTCTGAACTTCCAACATGACCCCGAATGTAGAGGTACTTGCCACCTAGGCTGACTGGTCTCCAGGACCCACGTGATATAAAGAGAGAGCCAACTCACTCAAGTGGCCCTCTGTCTTTTTTGTGCACACTGTGATACAAGCATATATAGGCAGAGGCATAGGCATGTGTCACACACTAAATAAATAAATGTAAAACGATAACACATACTACTGATATCCACAACATAGCTAAATTTAAGAGGATGATGGGATGATAAAGAAGCACACACTGTGGAATTCCCTTTATATAATGTTCCAGAAATTTAAATCTGATCTCTCGTGGCAGCAGATAGATGGACAGAGGGGCAGTGCGTGGAATGGGGCGCTGGGATTGCTCCAGAGAGCAAGGAAGATTTGGGAAAAGGGATTTGTTCCCTGTCTTGATTGTGGGGATGGATTCATAGCTATGCATGTTTGTGTCAATCTCCTCAAGCTTCACATTTTAAACAGTGGCTTATAGGGTCTCAGCTATACCCCAATACTGCTGCTAAATCCATTCTTAAAACTGAAAGAAGGGGAGAGACTCCAGGTGTGAACCACCTTTGGTGAGTCATTCTGTGGGTGTTGCCCTTCTTCCCACCTTGACTGGGGATAGTGGGGCTGAGGCATAATCATTGCTTGGGACAGGTTGTGAATGGACTCACCCAGACTCCTCCAGGTCCAGCTGCACAAGTGTGGTGACAGAACAGGACAGTAAAAGTGGGTGACTGTTCAGGCCACTGGCAGGTCAGGACCCTGCTCTCCACCATTGTGCAGAAGCCTCGGGGACCCAGCAGCTGGCGGGTGACAAGTGTTCTCTTGCTGTTCACTCTTGTCCAATAATTTAATACAGCTTTGACATTTCTCCAGCTTAGTGGCCTCCGGGGCTCCAGCCACATGAAATCAGGTGGATGAAAGCCAGAGCAAAGGGTGTGGAGATGCTGGATTTCTGTCATTTTGCAGCCAGCTCTGCTAGAATCCAGCAGGCACAATAAGGAACAGCGAGAGAGAAACTGAGGGTCTTGGGAAATGGTTATATCCTGTGAGTCACCTGCTGCTCTGCTTGGTAGAAGGGGACCAGTGTATGCTGGGAGACTCCTAAGGAATCCTAGAGGGGTCAGATGTTCCATACTTTTAGACCCCAGCAGAGTAGAGTCACACACACACGCACACGCACACACACACACACACACTCACACACTTTGTGCCGCTTCCTTGTGGTATCCATCAGTGTCACCTCATTCAGGGATTTGTTGTGAAGAGCCTAAGAGTGCAGTGGGGGTTCAGACAATAGCTGAGGCCTGTTGTGGGCTCAAGGATGCTGCAGTCCCTCACATCAGTACCACAGTGTAGCCAGGGTGGGGCTCCCTGACTGTGGAGGAGATGGTTCCTTTTAAGGGCCGCCCCCCTCTGTCCCTGCATCTCTCCATTCTCCCCTGCTTCCCCCACCTTCCTCTCACAGGTGGCAGGACACTTTCCATGGCCCGGGCAGTGTCCTAGTTCCTGAGACAACACTAACAATGAAGGCAAACTGGTTCTGTGTCCTTCCTGGGCTCGTGCTGAGGGGATAGCGCTGGAGTCAAGGTGAAGGATGAGGGGCTTGCCCTAGCCCTATTCTGAGGTCCACGATGGGCTCTCCTGGTGGCCTTGCTCTGTCTTGTTCCCAAACGGAATTCAGTGACTGAAGGCCCCTCCTACAACAGCAGGACTCTGCTGCCCACCCATAGGCCAGTTCTCACGTTATCAGTCCCAGGGGACGGCCACTCAAGCAGCGCCAACAATAACATGGAAGTACCTAGTGAGTGGCAGCTGGGCGCCAGCTCTGTGCTCAACGTGTCCATGCATGACCTCCTGAATCTTTAAACAGGCTCCGTGGAGTTTCTACAGCGATTTGCTAGAAATCAATTGAGCCAACAGTCAATTCACCAAATGACCAATTTGCCATAGATCAATTTGCCCAATGATCTATTGCATGTTCAGGGACAGAAACACTAACCTGCTCCAGGTATTGAAAAGCAGACAGCTGGGGAGAGAGAGAGAAAGAGGGGGAGGGGGAGGGAGAGCAGGGAGAGGAGGAAGAGGAGAAAGAGGGAGAGAGAAGGAGGCAGAGGAAGGGGAAGAAGAAAATGAAGTGGGAGGAGGAGGAAGAGGAAGAAGAGAAGGAGGGAGGGGGAAGAGGGGAAGGAGGGGGAGGGAAATGATTAGGAACATGAGGGGGAGCAGCAGTAGCCACAGCAGCGGAAGTTCCAGGAAGCCAAGACTTGAGTCCACAGACCCAGAGGGTCAGGACTTGGGTGTGCCTTGCCAGAGGGCTGTGATCCAGGCTTGCAGAACAAGAGGACCAGGACCTGGGTCCCAGCAAAGCCTGCTACCCCTCCCATTTGGGGAGCTCTTCTATGAATGACCTTCCTAAGATGAAGGAACTGGGGCTGAGTCATCATTGGTCAGCCCGTGGGACAACGCCAAAGCTCAGGGCTATCTGACACCGAGCCAGGATCTACTTCTGATCACAAAGCGGGGAGTCTTCTAGCCTTGGTGGCCACTATCCTGCCAGCATCCCTAGGGCTGCTGAAGCCTCCGCACCAGCACCTGTGTGGGGACTGCGTAACCACACCCTATACCCAGGACACCATGAGAACACCGTATTTCTCCTGAACAAATCGGTTTGCTCCCGCCACACAGAAGGGAGACAGGGTCTGTGTATCTGAGACGTAGAAATAAAAACTGTCACTCAGGGTTCACTGGTCTCACTCTGGTCACCTGACGTCTCATGCCAGCGATGGCCTGAGGCTCGGCTGACTGTGGTCCTCAAAGCCTGCCCTCTCTCCCAGCACTCTGTCAGCTAGACAGCGGCTTTCTCCTTCCTCTCTCCTGCTCCCTTGATGATCATGTGATGTGGAGAACAGGAGCACAGCTTCGGAATGGAATGGCGCTGTCTCCTTTTAATTAGGATTTACTTCCTTTGTTACACGAGGCGATAAGGATGACACTGGTGGCGGGGATTCAGGTAGCCTTCTCTGGAAGACAAGAATCTGTCTGGAGTGTGGATTTGTTTTCAGGGAGCTGTGGTGTGGGAGACCTTGAGAGGAGTCCGTATTAGCACAGACCCCATCAGACAAGCAGCCAGAGGATGGGGGGATAGATCCCGGGATGAGAGATGAGAACCTGAGCCATAGGAAGAATGGGGAGACCCCTCTGTGGTGCTGGTCAGCTGGTCTCTTCATGGGGATGACAGGACATCTGGGAGGGGCTAGGCAGGAGCAGGACACTGGACTCAGCTTTGCTGGTTGGAGACTCTCATGGCACACTCTGTAGCTGCACTAGCCTGTCCTGGCCAGTCCTGGGGGATGCAGGCAGTCACTCCAGGGGGTGGGCCATAAGAAACAAGGGGCAGAAGTGGTTGATTCCAGACAGCACAGACCCTGGGTGTGAACCTCCCATGTGTGTTGCTGAGGGTCGGAACACCTCTATCTACTTAGGCAATGGCTTATTTTGTGCCCGGTCCTTGCAGAGTGGGCTGGGCTGGGATGTGCCCTCTCACCGAGGCCTTGGGAAGCTTCACTTCTTTCTTTCTGACTTCATGGCCGAGCATCCTTTCCCAGGGCCACCCTCTGTCTGCCCACTAGCTCCTTGACCTGCTCCTCCTTCAAGAGAAGTCCAGATGGGACTCTTCTCTCACTCCCTTTGATGACTGAAAGGAGTCTAGGGAGCCAGTGTCCTTGGTGGCCAGCTCTGTACTAAGGAAATTCACACCCCTTGGCCAAGGGCCAAGCTATGCTGTGCCAGACTTGGCCTGGGTTGGGGTTCTGGCCATTCCTTTGCATTGTCAGCGTCTCACTGAGGAGGGACCAGAATACAGGTGTGGGCAGTCCAATGAGGTCGGCGTAGGCTCAGTACCAGCAGCCAGAGCTTGTCTACAATGGGACAAGTGGCCGAGGATGGTACTGACCTCCTGTTCCTGAAAGAATTCTGGTTACTGTTCACAGGACAGTGAGGAGGGGGCTCTGTGCCACAGGCTGTAGTGACAGAGGCTCCAGGGCTCAGATGACAATCCCAGGACACCCAGTCTCTGACCTGCTCTGTGTATCTCAGCTGTGACACACGGAGTCTTCCCAGCTGTCCCTTAACTTAGAGGCTCTTTGTGAAACTCGAGGCACCTGTATCCCTGTCATTCCAGGAAGCACGATCAAGATGCTCAGGCAGGGCTGAGAACAAAGAGCCCATCAAGGTGTGTCTGACCCTGAGAAAGAGACCGAGACTCCGGGATGTCACATATGGGAGGCACAGATGGCCCAGAAAACCCTAGGAGAAGAGGAAGGTTTCAGAACTCCCTCTGCCTCCGCATCTCAGGAGTGACTTAGGCTGAGGACCTTAGGTTTTGCAGACTCATGGTCCTGGATCCCATGCTCCCGCCCCTGACTTCACCTAGGTTATTCCAGTTTCTCCCTTCCAGGAGTGACTCAGCCATCTCAGAAATCCCATTCATTTTCACCTCCACCCCAGCCTGGTTAGCCTGAGAGCGGAGCTGCATCGTCCCCAGGAAGGCCTGTGGCATGGGCCTCTGTCTCCAAACTGCCGCTGGGATTCATCCACCTTTACCCCTGCCCCGCTCCTCCTCTGCTGGCAGGGCTGCACCACCCCAGGCTTTCCGTCCTGCACATCCCTACTTCTGCCTGTGGGACTACTCAGCACTGCTGTCTGCTGAGCTAAGTGAGGTTAATCTATCCCCAGGGATGCCTATGCCCACTCCCCACAGTGGTGAAACGGGCCCTGAATCCCCGGGGACAGAGCCCACGAGGCCAAAGCCTTGGCAGATGGGCGCCAGCTGAGCGTATCTTTTCCCTGGGATATTAATTACAGTAAGGAAGGCGGGGCACAGTCTGGATGCGGGTGGAAATTTCTGGTGCATCTTGCTCAGACAAGAAGCAGCAGGAGTAGGAGAGGAACAGACCCCCCCTCCTCGCCACTGCGCGTGCGCGCGCCTGTCTGTTCTTCATAAGGATGAACCTGATCCTCCACAGGGGTTCCCATGCCCACAGTCTGACCTCTGCATCTCCAGTGCTCTGACTAGGATTGGCCTGTGGGTCAGGCTCTGCTCTGTGTAAAGGAAGTTGATTTCCCAGGGACAGGCAGCGAGGGGCTGGGATATGGGGAACAGAACACACATGGGCTCCTCCAGGACATTTTCATGAACCCCCAAGACCCAGTTCTGCATCAGCAGCTCCTGAGCTGGAATCCCTAAGGCACCTGCTGTTGTGAAGAAAACCTGAATCTAGAGCTTATAGACCTGGCCATGGAGGTGGGACAGGCCACCTGTCTGTGTCCTAGCATCCTTCTGGGAATACTCTGGCTAGCCTGGGTTCATCTGTGCCCAGATTGTGTCCTGGAACCTGCAAGGGGCTCTCCAATCTCACAGAAGCGGGACAGAGACTCCCAGGCTTCACACACAAGTACATGAAAGTCTGGGTCTCAGGGCCCAGCAGCAGTACACCGGCCCCACTTGCAGGCAGTGGTTCCTTCTCCACCTCTGTTCCGTGGTTTATGCCTTTGGGACTTCAGCTGTGTGAACCACTGATCAACTCTGGCTAACCTAGGGTCTCTTGTCCCCTCCATTGTGGGGCTACTTAAAAGGAAGTCCCAAGAGCCCCAAGGCTGGGTCTCAGGCAGCCTGGTGGAAGCCTGCACCTCTTTCCAGGGACCCGAGCCTTGATGTGGGGACGGTACCTGTGACAACAGAAGACAGATCAGGCTATGTGGCCTTGTTACGTTCCTGTCTGTGTTCTGCAGCACTGCCCATGCTGTGATGGCTGCTATAGTAACCACACAAATGAGGTGACAGAAGGCGGCCCTGGACACAGCTAGAAGGAACAGCTCAGCTCCCAGACCCTGTAGGGTCCCCGGAGATTTGAAGAGAGAAACCAGAGGCTAATGGGCCTGAGGGAAGGATGTTCTTGCCCCTACAGCTGGAAGCCTGAGACCCACCACAGTGCAGGGACATGATCACCTGTTCCTGAATGGACTGTGACGTCACCAAGAGCCATGCAGTCTCTGTGCACCACTGCTGTGGGGTCCCTGGAGTAAGCTACAGTAGCAAGAAATGTAAAATAGCTTCCTCCACAGTGTCCCTCCAGCGCCCTCTACTGACAGCGATAGGCATCACTCCATGGCCCAGAAGATCCATCCTGGGGTGGGATTGGGAGCCACCAGGCAACCATAAACCATGGTCTGCAACCAGAGGCTAGCTGTTCCCCTGTAACTTGTGGCTGCTTTTGTTCACTCCCCGAACTAAAAGATATCTTCCCTATTTTTTTTTAGTGATTATAAGAAATTCAAGAGACATCTTCCATAATACATCAATACTATATGAAATTCAGACTTCAGTCTCCTTGAATGCATTTCAGATCATGCATTTTAATTATCAATTTAAAAAACAAAAAGTGGAGATGTGCTTTCTTTTTTCTCTGAACACACCTGCATCATATTCCAGAGTTTTCTTTGGGTCCTCCAAACCCCAAATCAACCCTAATATATTTAGTATCTAGTCTCTACAGAAAACATTTAAGAGGTCACGCTCAAAGGGAGGGGCTCAGCTTCCTCCATCAACCATCATTGGTCCAGCTGCCATCACCCAGCACTGCCCCATTTGGGGTGCCACGGGCTCCACAGTCTTGTCCCTTATTTCATTTTGGTAAAGCTCTGCAGGGCTCAGAGCTGGGAGAGCAGAGGAGACAGCAGGGACTATCACTGTGACATCTCATATGAGCCGTCAGGAGGCAGGGACCCCATTCTTACTAATTTCCCAAAATCCATTCCAAAGCAGAGGTCCCTGGGACATCACTGGATGAGGTCACATGAAGTTGTGACATGTTCCACGTGCGCGTATATCCAACTCTACTAGATCTGAGCCGACCCTAGTTCTGGAGTCCAGAACCAGCTGCTGCCCATCCCTTCACACAGACTGTGTGCCCCCTTCCACGGTCACCCTCTTCAGCACACACCCTAGCCCAAGACATGCTTATCCCACGTGTGGGCTGAGCCCATTTCACAGTCAAGGCAACTGAGGTCCAGAAAAGCCACCAGGTAGGAAGAGAGAGAGTGGAAACAGTGGGAACTGTGCGATCACAGGCTTGACGTCACAGTCCAGCCCTGGTGCCTTAGGGGAATCCCACACTTTCCACAGCTGCACGGCATTCGGGACCTGTCCTCTACCTCTAGTCCAGGGCCCTGCACACAACAGTCTGCCTCAGCTCCTCTGTCTGTAAAATGGGTCTAAACCCAGATAACTATTAAGTTAAAGTTAGAAGCGTCTCGAACAGAAGTGTCCAACTTTTTGACATTATAACATGATAGTGTCGTCTAAAAATGTTTTGGACCACATTCATAGCTATCCAGGGATGAGGGTGGCCCTCAGGACACAGGTGGAGCATACCTGCTCACACATGAAAGCTACCCAAGAAATGGTAGCTTAGAGATTCAATGCTGTCCTCACCCACGTCCCCAGATACTGAGTCTCATGGTCAGGTCAGCCCCTCCCAGGCCGATGTACCCATTGTGACCGGTGACCAAGCTTCCCAGCCTCCAGCAGCCGGGGAGAGGAGGCTCGGCTCGTGGTCTAGACGAGCAGGAAGCCCCCGCACAGCGCCCTTCTCCTCTCTCATTAATTGCATTCTTGGAACTGGAGCAGATGGAGGGAGGGGGTCTCTTTCCCTCGGTTTTTCAAAGAGCTTTGGTCTGGGAGATAACTGTGTAATTAAAAGAAGAGAAATGCAAAACAAGTCTTTTAGACAGACCAAGCCATCTTCGCCCCCTCGTAAATCTATTAATGAACTGTCATTGTGAGATAAAACCCTGTCCTGACCTGAAAACCGGTTCACCGGGGGTGGGGGGGTTGAGAAGACTGGCGTTGGAGACCTAGGCCTCATGCGGGAAAGAAAAATATATTAATCAGCTTAGCTCTGTCTATCTGCACAAATTCAAGGAATATCTATTGGTTGCCTAGTGATATGGCATTTTTCTACCAGACACTGGCTGCCCTGGGGGCCCTGGTCTTCCCACTCTCTGGAGCATCTGTCAATCAAATCTGGAACAGAAGGATGGTGACGTCCTAAGTATGTGAGAGGCAGGGAAGCTAAGGTTAGTGGCAGGAATTTGGATCAAAGCAGGACTTCAGAGGTCTGGTGGAGGAGGGGTCGCACCCTACACAGGGACAAACCAGACCCTTGAGTGTCAGAGGTCAGGCTCCCCAGAAGGAGGGGCTTATGCAGGGTTAGTTACTTAGGAGAAAAGCAGGAAGGGTATGGGACCTTTGGGGAGCTCTGGAGTATGTGTGGTACCTTATGGCTGTCCCACATGGGCATTGAGCCAGTCCTTCTGCAGCCGTGTGTTAACCAGCAGTAACTATAAACATCCGCTGTGATGGAGTGCATCAGAGTATCCCTCAGAACATCTGACAGTGAGCCATTAGCAGCGAGATGAGTGCTGGAAGGTTCCAGCAAGGGATACCTCAGACCCCACCCTGACTCCATCACAGAGACGGTCCTGCCCACTCAGCACCATTCCCCTGGGCCCTCTACTTGGCCTTCCCACTTCTCATTGTTCTTAAAAGGGTCTAGTTCTGGGTTTCTGAGTGGGCAGAGCCTGAGACCTGGTCAATTAGAGCATTGAGTGTCCCTGGAAGATCCAGGGATTGGTTCAGCGATGGGTGAGGTCAGAGATGACATGACTGTTGATGTAGATGCAAATTTATTGATGTGTAGGTTATTTGGTAAGGTTGTCTTAAGAGAGACCTTGGGACCCAATTAACTTATTGGGCTTTACTTACAGAGTACAGTGACCCCCCCCCCCAAAGCGTGGAAAAAGCTTCCCGCGGCTACATAGATGGAGCCTCTTTCCCCCACCCTTCCTTAAACCATACTCTACTCTTCCCTAAGACCCTGAAACCACATGATATTAGGCCAGAATAACATGCAAATGGCTAGGAGTGGTCTGATATTCAAGTGAGGGTCCAGTGACTTTTTCCACCCTCCTTTCTGGGAGGGACTACCGACAAATCACAGGCCTTTGATGTGGACCCCCACAAGTGGGCACGTGATCTCATGAAGATGGAAGCACTTTGGCTCAGAGGAGAGCCCCTTGCAACACTTTATGCTTCCTCCAACTCTTACCTTCTTTTAGCCCACCTCTTCTGCAGTGGTCCCCAGAATGAACAGTAGCTGAACTGGGCATTATTCACGTCTCTCCAGGAAAGAAATTTTAGCATCATGGGATGTGGTCAGAAGGGCAATGACGAAACCAGAGATAAGTTTGCATGGGGGTCTGGCATTGGTTCTGCTGTGGGTAACGGCTTTATCTTCATCTTGCTCATCCTCAGTAGAAACGTTTGGGTAGATAGATGACATGATGCCAACCTGAGTGCCCTGAAGATTTGGAGACCAGTCTGAGAGGCATAGAGTGCACCCGAGGGAGCAAGGATGGGAAATGAATTCGCAAAGGCACAGCGGCCAGGTGCAGCTGTGGCATTCTTGGGACTTTTATTGTTTGGGCAAGGTGCAAATGCTACCCACTGAGATGATGGAGGGATGTCTGGACCTGTAAATGCTACAGAGTAGACAAAGGATAAAACCAGATGCTCTCAGAATCCCTAAGGTTATTGTTGATTGAGACTCTCAATGCTAGGAATGGGTCACTGATCTAGGAGTTGCAGGTTATGGAGGCTCTAGGGACCCCTAAACAATAAATGCTATTGCCACTGTGTTCGGTTGCATTCCAGAACTCAACGGTAAGACTCCAACCATTATTAAAGATATTCTACGCTTTGGTTGTAGGACTTGAAAAACAAGTGTAAGCACTGAGTTAGAAGTATTCCCTCCTGAGAGTACTAGAAAGCATTATCAAGGTTGCGAGGGAGAATTATAGCCCAAAGCCCTACAAGCTGTAGATTCTACATGCTTCATAGTGGAAGTGCTGGCTGGCGCAATAGTGGACCAAACGGTTATGGATAGTTTTCTGATCGGATTTAAAGGTGACCCTCCAACATCCGGTACTGGGAACTTAGACAGAAACCTATGGTCAAGGAAGACATGGTCCCCAGGGAAGTGGCAGCTACCACCTGGGTAAATGATGCACCAGCTAAGGTGCTTCTTAATGTTTGTACTTGTATCCATAGTATAACTGCTGTCAACATCCATTTGGACGTTTTCCCATTCTTGCCTTTTCCTCATTGGTGCTGTGTAGCAGAAGGAATAGCATGGACACTCATCAACAGTCATAATGTGAAGACAGGGATGGGTGCGAGGGCAGAAGGGTTGGGGACCTCTTGGGAACAGAAGAAGTCATACATCTATGTCTCCCCTTCTAAGGCTCAGGGGCCATTATGGAAGAGGGGGGCAGAACAAATAAACGAGCTGGAGGAAGGCGGAGTGCTGTAAAATACCATTCTCCAAACAAAACAGCCTCCATCTTCACAAGATCAGTCTGCCTGCTTTCAGCCACGGTCCTGTCAATAATCCCAGTAGACTCACTGCCCCCTCCAGGGTGAGCTGTGGTGGGTTCCTAGTTTGATTTGTGGTCATGACCCTGGGAGGAGGTCAGGATGCTGTTTTCATCTTCCCCGGGGAAGGAATTTCATCAACAAGGTCAGAGGGCATTTTTGAGAGTCAATCATGAAGATGGTGGCTGTTTGGTCTGACTTATCCTGTGAAGCAATTTCGACACGTTAAATGATGAAGCTGACGTATTACAGAAACTTCTAGCCCATTAACTGAGGAGCAATGAAATCAGGCTCAGAGAGAGCTGGGAAGGTTCCCAGAGCAATTCTATAAATCTTTCAGGATTCATCCCGCAAGCTGGGAAAGGTGCATGGGCCATGCTTCTCTGACCCCCTGGTTCCTACCAGAGCAGGGCCCAGACAAACTGGATGCAAAGAGTGGTCCCTGAGTAGCCTCCCCAGAGGAGGGCATCCTGCAGTGCGCATGTGCCCAGGTTCCCTTCTACCCAGCTGGGCAACAGAGCTAATGATACAACCTGAGGGTAAACACAGCAGGGCCTTGGTGAGGCCGGAGCAGGCCTGTGGAAAGGAAGGCCCTGTGGTTGGGCTACAGGGGTGGGTGGTGTCTCAGTGCCAGTGCTGGGCTGTGTCCTCCCTCCTAGTGTGAAAGAGAATAGGGGACACATGAAACGGGAGGGAAGCACTGTCCGTACCCTCAGCCATGGCTATGTTCTATGTTTTGGCCCCAAACTCAAGATGCCTGACCAGAGCCTAGGAGCTCATGGGAGATCCCAGGTATCTGCCTGCAGAGCCAGTGGAGGACTGGAAAGGACAGGGAAAGAGAGGTTTTTCTGCAGTGGACAATCTAGCAAAGGGTCAGAGGCCAGATTTGGTTCAGATGGCAGGAAGAGAGGGGGAATGGAGCCTGATTCAAAAGCAGATGTTATGGACAAGGAATAAGTTGTCACAGTCTGGATGAAGCCAGAGTCTCTTCAGTGAGTCTCTGGACTGGAGGCCATGGGTAGGATGCTTACCACTGTCTAGAGAATGGTTCTTGGGTGCTCAGCTCAGGGCTGTCCCTATGGGAGGCTGAGAGAAGGGGCCCTGACCTCAGGGCTCCAGGATTTACCCTGAGGGATAGGGCAGAGATCCTTCTGGAAGGCCTCGGCTGGGGCTGTGTTCCCTGATGTAGTCTTCAGAGGGTGGCAGGAATCCAGGAAGGCTTAGAATCCAGATCTCAGGCAAAAACGTTTTAGAGTTTTGTAAGCCTAGGATGATTGCATGAGATGGAGTGGCCCAGAGTGGCCAGACAGTCATTCACTCACGAACTCAGAGCTGACTGTAACAGAAGCCTTCCAAACACAGGCATTGAAATACGAGTGCAATAGAATGGAAGCCTTCCCTGAGGAACCCAGTACATGGCATGGCTCCTCCTCATGCCAACCAAGCAGCCTAGCTGAGGGTTGGAGATGAGCCATGCATAGTCACCCAGGGCAAACCCAGTCCCCACCCTGCTCCCCCATTCACACAGAGGCTGCCATGCTTGACACACGGGCAGCTGGTGCTGGGTGCTAGAGCTGTTGCGAGCAGAGAAGAGGCCCCAGGCAGGAGAAGCTATGGACAGGGAAGTGGGGGCAGTATGTCTAGGGTGAGGCTCTCCCTCCCCAGGCTCTACATTGTTCACACAAACCTAGGCTGCCATTGTATAGGGGTGTCCCAAACACCGTCCACCAGCCATCCACTGCCTGCTGGGGATCATCACACGCTGGTACTCAGAATCCCTCAGAGACCCTTTTCTTCTTGGCTCCGGAAGCAGGTCTCCCTCCAGGGAAGAAGAAACTGACCTAGAAAGAGGCAAGTGACCTGACTTGCCCTCCTGCCCGGCTGCAGAAGGGAAAGGCTTCTCCACGTCAAGTACACATTGCAAGTCTCCAAGGAATGAGTCCCTGTCCTTGTCCTCAGCCAAGGCCCTGAGCTGAGATGACAAGCGGGGTCGGAGCTGGAGAAGGGTGTAGGGGAGGAGCTACTTGGATTTGAGGGTGCTATGGTAGCAGTGAGTGTTTGGAGGTATCGATTTAGAAATGCTCCCCAAAGGACAGCATAGTGATGAAGTCAAGGAGAGAGGGGCCAGCCCAGCAGCGGCTGGGGCCCTGGGCTCAATCCTTCCTTCAAAAGGCAAAGCTCTCACAGCTCCTGTTCCACAGAGGAGGAAACTGAGGCTCAGAGTGGTAAAGAACCTACACAGGGCAGAGCTGGGCACAGCCTAGTCTCTGACTGCTCGGCCTCCTGGGGCTGATCTGTTTTTGTCTTCTCTCACACTGCAGGCCTTCCAGAACGCTCCTGACCTGGGTTAATTCCCAGCTGACTCCAGGAACCCTCAAGGTGGACTCTGTTGCTCTCCAGGGTCTGTGGCTCACACTGCTGCTGAGCAGCACTCTCCTCCCTCAGGCTCCCCCTCACCTGAGGCCTGGAATTCCACCCTCCACCTCCCACCCCTTTAATCCACGCTCAGGGTGTCACTGCCCAGAAAGCAGGGGCTACTGTGGTCAGAGGTCCTACTGTGTGCTCTGTGTGCTGAGCAGAGATCCAGCCGCCAGCCAAAGTGACCTGCGTTGGCTCTCTCTGGAAGCCCGTGCCTTCACCTACAAAATGGCCTCCTGTAGCTGCAGAAGGTTAGATGGGAAATGTGTGGCTCAGGGTGGGGCCTGACTCCAGAGGGAACGCAGGTTGTCTCTGCCAACTTCAGTTGTGTGCGTGAGACCTTTCATTTATCACTTTAAATTGGGTCTTATGTTGGGTTTTTCATAAAAATCTTCTCAATCAATCCACCTGCTGTGGAACCAGGATATTTCCAGAGTGCTGAGAGGCCCTATACCTACGTAGCCTCCCAGAGGACACACTCTGCTCTTTGTGTCCCTCTGTCCTTCAGTGTCACACCGCTATGTCTCTAGGTCACAGCAGATGCTGTTTGTCTTTGCTGGTGGGACCTTTGTGGACACGCCCCCACCATGAGGTCCTCTGTGCCGTGTTTCTCCTTTTCTCTTGGCACTGTTTGCGATGTGCTGTGTCGATATGGACAGTCCAGGCTCATTCGCCTTGCTGGGGCTGCTGTGCACACAGGATTCTCCCGTTCTCTAGCTCCGTTCTCTCCACAGGCTCTCCGTGTGCCTAACTGTCGCTCTCTGGGCAACTCTTGCTTGTTTATCTGCTCTTGCAGACCAGATAGTACTGAACATTCCCACATCAACTCCCGGTGCACCTGCCTAGCAGATTCTCTGGGGAGAACGTTCTAGAAGGGTAATTGCTGGCATGTGGAGACTGTGTTTGTTCAACTTCACAGGTTGGTTACACACTGTTCTGCTCTGTGGTTGCACCTGCTGCCCCTCCCGGCAGAGCTGTGTAAGGTTTATGGCTTTGGATCCGGATTAGAGTCCCTGAGGTATCTGAGCTGTTGACAGAGAGTGAACATAAGATGCTAGCCTATTTGTGTGTGTGTGTGCACGTGTGTGTGCACACATATGTGCTGCATGTAGAGGCCAGAAGTCACCCACCATCCAGTGTAACTAACATTTTCCATGCTCTCCACCCTGGCTTTTGTTTCGTTTTCTGATATTTTGAGACAGGGTTTCTCTGAGTAACAGCCCTGACTGTCCTAGATCTTATTCTGTAGAGCAGGTTGGCCTCGAACTCACAGAGATCCCCCTGTCTCTGCCTCCCGAGTGCTGGGATTAAAGGTGTGCAACACCATGGCCTGGCTCTGCCCTGTTTATTTGAGACAAGGTCTCTCACTGAATCTGAGCTCCCCAAGTAGGGCAGGCTGCCTGCCCAGCAAACCCCATGAATTGCCTGTGTCCACCTCCCTTAAAAGCTCATGCCACACACACCTGAATCATGGGAATCAAACTCAGGTCTTCATGCGTGCGTATCAAGCACATTACCAACTGAGCCATCTCCCAAGCCATAAGATGCTCATCTGTGTGTTTCTCATGGGATCAGCATTCCTGGTTATGAGTAAAAGTCTCCCTAATTTCAAGTCTTTACAGGTCTTTGTAGAACTCCTGTTTGTATCTAATTTTCCACTCTCTGTTGCCATCCTGCTGATTTTCCTGAGTCCCTCATCTACTTAGAGTAATGACTGTTTATTGACCACAGTGTGTTATCTTCCCCCATTTAAGGTTGCCTGTTTATTTCCTCGAAGTGCATGGACACTTAGAATCATCTTTGTTGTGATACAGTCAGATTTTCTGACCTCTTCCTTCCCCAGTTTATCCTTTCAGCACTTGGGAGCAAAGTGTTTTGCTACTCAAGGCCACGAACATAGTCCATATTCTCCTCCAACGTGTTTAAAGTTTGCATTTTCTCTCTGCATCTGGAATTGATTTTCATGGAGTTTGGGGTTCGATTTTGATTTTATTTTTTCTATATATATCTTCTCATTGCAATGTAGTTCCCCAGTGGTCCCCACATAGACACCCCACAGTCCTCTGCTCCTGCCCTTATTAAAGCCCTGTTCTCAGTGGCTCACACAGTCCTTGTCATCTGAAATGGTTCAGACTCTGCCTTATTTTCCAGGTGTGTTTCGGATACTTCTTGGGTTCTTCTTGCTATAACTTTTATAACCAGCATGTCAAGTTCCTCAGAACAGGGTATCACAATTCTTAGTGGAATGTTATGGATCTGGAGACGTGTTGAAGGGCGGCTGCTCTCTTTGCAGGGATGGCCCCTCCCGTCAGTGACTGGGATGCGTCTCTCTGCATTTCGGCTGGCAATAATTTTCTCCAAAAGCATTCTGAATGTTGTTTTGTCTGTGTCTCCTGTTAATATAGCCAAATGTCATTGGCAGCCTTTCTGTATTGATGGATGCTTCAATTCCCAGGCTAATGCAAAGCTGGTGGGAAGGCAGAACGACTTCTGCAGTTAACCAGCATTTTAGCAGTTTCACAGTGGTGGGATTTCTGTGGCCGTGGCTCCTGGAAATATTTGAAGTATATATTTCTCACGATAGTCTTATTTGGGTTTTGGTACTAGGATGATCGTATCTTAATAAAAGCCACGAAGAGATCTCGGTTTTTCTCATTTCTGGGAATTTGAGATAGATGATAGGGTGTTCCTTTAGAGGTGAGTTTAAACTTCCAACTCAATTCTTTTAAATTAGCCTCAATTAGGGGCAGATGGCTCAGTGAGTAGAGTAAGTGGGAGGACTGGTTTGGTTCCTGGAACCCTGGGGGAAGGTTGGGTTTTGTGATGTCAGGTGTTGGGAAGCTAGAGATATGGGGGCTCCCTGGGACTCCCTCTCATGGGGAGGACCTGTCCTAATAACAAAGTGAATAGCTCTAGGGAGCACTGCTTTGAGTAGGCATTGGAACAACCAGAATTGTTACACACGGAGTGGGGGTGGGGGTGTCTGCCTTTTTCCAGAATGACACCTGGTCTCCTGGGGTGCTGGAGTGAAAGAGGTCAAACTACCTGGCGATCCTTCGCTAGTCTATCAGGAGACAGCCTCCACCCGGATGTCCTCCAAATCCTAAGAACTGTTTAGTCCCTAATTCTGGGCTTTGTCTCTCAGTGAGTAGAGATCATCCTTATGAAAGAGGCCCCATGCACTTGGCATTCGCTAGCAATAGAATCCATCTTTAAGCTTATGTGGCGGTTTGAAAGAAAATGGACCCCAAAGGGGATGGCACTATTAGGAGGTGTGGCCTTGTTGGAGGAAGTGTGTCACTGTCGGGGTGAGCTTTGAGATCTCCTTTGCTCAAGCTATTCCCAGGGTCACGAACCATTTCCTGTTGTCTGCAAGATGTGGAACCCTCAACGACTTCTCCAGAACTATGTCTGCCTTCAAGTCACCACGTCCCGCCATGATGATAATGGATTGAACCTCTGAAATGTAAGCGAGCCACCACAATCAAATGCTTTCTTTGTGAGAGTTGTCATGACCATGGTGTTTCTTCACAGCAAAGGAAACCCAAACAGTTTATTACTGATTGTGATACAGTTTATAACAAATCCTCGCTCTCTAGGCCCTGGCCCTGAGCCGTTTCCCAGTCGGTACAACACATTCTCTTATGATAAAGGTCTCAGGTACTTTGCTTTAGTGGATATTTTGCAAGGGAATTTTGACATGACCGGTCCTGAAGCTTTGTTATGAGAATTGTCATGTGGACACTTTCCCCAAAAAGTTTTACTGTGTTTAAATGTGTAAAAAAATTAAACCACGAGATCAGACTCTCTAGAAGTTTTGATCCAGCCTGACTGACCAAGTCTGGCTGTACTGAGTTTTCATTCTTACCTCTTCAGTCTGTTTTTCTGTGGGCTATGATACCTGCAAGAACCCCACAACTTACAGTGATTGAAGATGACACCAGAGGCGGACCTCTGGTCTACACATGCACACGCAAATACACACACACAGGCATACAGACACACACACATCTGTATACACATGAACACATATACACAGACATACAAGAAAAGTTAGCACAGGGCAACACAGACTTTCTGCTTCTGCTTCTCTTTTTTTTCTATGTATTTGGTGTTGGTAAAGGCCATGTACACACAGGCGAAGGTCAGAGCACAACTCACTGGAACTGGTTCTCTCCTTCCTCCATGTAGATTTTAGGGATCAAATTCAGGGCCCCAGGGGTGGCAGCAAGTATCTTCACCCACTCAGCTATCTTGCTGGTGTGAGAAACCAGGCATTCTCCTGGCCTGCCTTTGTAGGCATGGTTTTTCATTGGGACCACCGGTTCCCTGAAAAAATGACATGGAGACTTACTAACTATACGTGGTCAGTTCATCACTTAGGCTCATTACTAACTAGCCCTGACAACTTAAATTAACCCATTGTCTATGTTCTACCACATGACTCTGTACCCTTCCTCAGCATGGCACGTTCATCTTGTTTCTCCCTGAGTCTCCTTGCAATTCCACCCTTCTTCATCCCAGAGCTTTCTCCCTGTGCTCAAGTCCCGCCTAACCACCTATTGGCCTTTTAACTCTTTATTAAACCAATGAGAGCAACACATCTTCACAGTGTACGAAAAGATTATTCCAGAACATGCCTTCAGCAGTTACATCATCACCAGTTGACAAATACGACATGTGTGTGTGTATCCCTTAAAAAATTCCCCACTGTCGCGGACCACTCTCTCATGTTCTCTCTGCTCTCTCACTGTGTGTGTGTGTGTGTGTGTGTGTGAGAGAGAGAGAGAGAGAGAGAGAGAGAGAGAGAGAGAGAGAGAGAACCCTCTCAGAGATGGCTTTATGCTCCCTCTTAGTAAATCACTTGCATGAGACCTGTTGCATGGTGTGTTCACTGTGGCATTCCTTGACTCCAATCCGCCAAGGTACTCCTTCTGCCACTAAACCCTAACAATAGGCCCCTTCTGCTTCTTTTAAATATTTCTAACAAGTTCTAATTTCTAGCACAATGCCCATTCCATCAATTTCCAAAGTATCTGCATACACTCACTTATTCTATTGTCTTGTTATATTTTTAACAACCTCTTTGAATTTCTCAAAAGCCCTTTGGCCAGCCTCTGGGTTTGCAAATGAGAACAAAAAGGCTTGAGGTGAGGGTGTCCCCCATCCAGGCCACATATCTAGAAAGTGGCAGAGTAAAGATTTAGAAAAAGATATTTCTAAAACCAGAACTTTCTGGAGGTGCCAGGAATGGAACCCAGGGCCTTGACCATGCTGGGCAAGCTCTCTGCCGCTGAGCCACTCTGCTGCTGAGCCACTCTGCTGCTGAGCCATACTTAGCTCTAAAGATGAGGAAGTGTTTTTGAAATACAAATCTCCACTATACCATGCAAGGCAGGAAGAGTGGGTTGGGACAGAATTGAATGGGAAGCAAAGGTGTTCGTTGTTACAGAGTAGCAAATTCAAGGGCATCCAAGTTGGTGACTGGGGACCATGTTGACTAAAATAAAATGGCCCCCCAAAAGAACGGCATTGTTAGGAGGTGTTACCTTGTTAAAGTAGGTTGGTCTTGTTGCAGGAAGTGTGTTGCTGTGGAGGCAGGCTTTGAGGTCTTATATATGCCACACCCAGTGAGAAAGACCACTTCCTTGCCTGCAAGTTGAGATGTAGGAATCTCAGCTTCTTCTCCAGCAGCATGTTATACCATGAAGACAATGGACTAAACCTCTGAAAATGTAAGTCCCCCAATTAAATGTTTTCCTTTATAAGAATTGCTGTGGTCATGGTGTCTCTTCACAGCAATAGAAACCCTAACTAAGACAGGGAGGACATGCAGAAAATACTGGGAGGATTCCCAGGGAGGTGAGGGAAAAGCAGGGAATGAGATGCTCAGACACAAGTCTTGGCAGTGTATTCACTGCGGCAGGAGGAACTAACTGGTTCCTGGGCATCTGGTTGCAGATGGTGCCCATCAGCTGGGTCTCTGGGTAAAATCACGAGGAGGCAGGAGGAGCCCTTCGGTAAATCTTTGGCAGATTTTCTTTGCCTTGTGTTTGGCAACAGGGAGCGGCAGTGGGCAGGTGGGAGCAGCAGCAGGTGGTACCCTCCGGTGTCAGAGTTCTGGGTACAGACCTTGACCATCCAGACACTTAACTCTATAGTGGTTACATCCCTTGGTCCAGGGTGTCGACTGCCCTTGGTCCTAAAGACATGACTTTACTCTGGAACTTTTCCAGTGACCTAGGACCTATGATTTCTCTTCTCTAGCTTTTTAGAACATTTTATCTCCCAGCCTCAGCTCTCTACCCTTCTTGCCATCTGTCTCCCTTGCTGTCCTCATTCTTCTTGCCCTGGGAACTCATTCCTCCTGCCCTGGGCACCCCGCTCCTCCTTCAGCTGTCAATCAGCTGGCTATCTTGCATCTTTCACAGCTCAGCCTACTGAGGGTGGAGCTGTTTTTGCCAGCGCCTCTCCTGTGCCCTCACCACCACCCCGCCATCTCTGCTACTTCTTTCTTTGTGCTATTAGCTCAGGCCACACCATGAGAAGTGGGCAAGAAAAGTCTTTAATTGGCACTGCTCTAGCAATACCAGGGTGGGCAATATAGGAGAGCGTTCCCTGCCCAATTCAACGAATGAGCCCAGGAAGCTTACTAATTTAGCTAGAGAAGGGGTGTTTGGATTAATTATAGCCATGTGTTTTGAACCAGCCTTGTCTATTTAGTACTAACCACTGCGGTAATTCAGCTTTCGGTGCTTTCTTCTGGCTGAAGTGGAAATGGTTGTAGCGTTATGAAGAGCAAGGGAAGTCTTCTGAGAGCAAAATGTCTGATATCGTCTGCCTCAAGCAGCCCTGTCTGAGGCTTTGCCTTCAGGATCTGCAGTGATCAACTGTGATCATTGTGTGGTTTGCTCTTGTCTGTGGAAGGTTCCAGATGGTTGGTGCTGACATAAGGACAGTCCAACTAGATTGTTGACTGGCAGTTATTTTGATCAGAGCAGCTAGGGAAGCAAGGAAGAGTCCAACATCTACCCATTGCCAATTAGGCAGTGGCATTGTCCTGCGTCCCAGCATCTTTACCTACTCATATCTCTTACAGCCAGATGACGATCAGAAAGAGTGCTCGCAAGAACTTAAAGAATTTACCATTTGCACCAATAATGGTTTGAAAAAAAAAAAAAAAACATATTTCCATAGTCCTTTACTCTTGCTCTGGAGAGCTGTGGTTCTCTCTCAAAGAGACATGGGTGATTAGGGGATTTGGTACTGGGCTCATGCATGTGCTCAAGAAAGGTTGCCAGAGTCCTGGGAAGGGCTGCCTGGGGACAGGATGTCCAAGGAAATTTCCCAGTGTCATAGGCTCTGAGCCACAATCAAGACTTGACTTGTTGGCAGAGACTGCTCATTCATGCCTGGCCACCAAGACCTGCAATAATGACACAGAAACTGTATTATTTGCAATACTGTTTGGCTAATGATTCAGGCATATTTCTAGCTAACTCTTACATCTTAAATTAACTCACTTCTATTAATCTGTGTATTGGTACGTGGTTGTGGCCTACCAGTAAGGTTCCGTTCAGCGCCAGGTATCTGTCTCTTACAGCAGCTACATGGCTTCTCTCTGACTCTGCCTTCTTTCCTCCTCTACCTGCTTGGAATTCCTGCCTTACTCTATTCTGCTCAGCCACTGGCCAAAACAGCTTTATGTATTAACCAATAAAAGCAACACATAGACAGAAGGACCTCCCACACCGGCAACTGATGACAAGGAGCCAAGGGCTAAACAGAGGACATGGTGGGGCAGTCAGAAAGTGGGGGCTAAAGGAGCCCCCCCCCAGGAAAGAGCTTGTCTTTGCATGATTCTTCTCCCCTTTAACTGCCCACTGGCCCAACTCCACCTCCAGTTTCTCTTCTCTCACTAGTAGAAGTTAGCTTAGCATCCTGGAATCCTGCCTGAGCAATTGTTCAGATTGGACAGTGCTTGGTTCAGGGCTCTGTTCTTATTGCTTTATAATTTCTAATGATTTCATCTCTGAGCGTGTACTTTGTTGGTGACATGCAAAGGGGAATGAGGATACATGTGAGCCGAAGAGGAATTTTACTGTGAGTAGAACACTGTTGTGGGCCGCACACTTATATACAGTGCTAATGACAGAATTCTAATGGACTCCTAAGAGTTGACATCTATTGTCAACTTGATACAATGTTGCATCACCCAGGAAGAGAGTCTCAATGAGGGATTGTCTACATTGGACTGACCTATGGGCATGTCTGTGGGGGATGGGTAAGTTAATCGATGGTAGAAGACCTAGCCCACTGTGGGTGGCACCATTCCTTAGGCAGAGCTTCAGAACTGTGTCAGAGAGAAGTAATAAGCCAAGCACAAGCAAGCAAGCTAGCAAGCCTGTGTATAGATATTCGTTTCTCTCTGGTCTTGACTGTAGGTGTGATGTGACCACCCATTTGATGTCTCCACCTTGAATTTTGCCACAATAAAAATACTGTAACCTGGAACTGTGAACTGAAAATAAACCCCCATTCCTTGAAGTTGCTTTGTTGTTGTTGTTGTTTGTTTTTTATCACAGCAACAGAGATGAAACTGGAACAATATGTGGGAAACTAGAATGTACTATGCGGGAGTTCAAAGGAACACAAGGGGGGTTGTGAGGTCTCACTGCACACACATTATGGTGGTTATTCCTGAATAAGCAGCAAACAGAAACCAGAAGATAGCAAGCAGTGGGGGTAGTGGGGGTTGGAGTCAGAAGCCCTCTACTGTTGGTGGGAAGGTGAAGATCCTTCGGAAAATAGTGTGATAGTTCCCCCCAAACCAAAACTTCTAGATTAGGCATTCGATTCATCAATTCCACTTTTGGAGACCTAGAAACACTGAAAGTGAAGGCTTTATCAGACATTTGTGTACCTGCAATCAATGGGAGCACCGTCCACAAGGGCCAAAAGTTAAAGCAATCCCACATCCCAGCGGCCCTCAGCAGAGGAGCACAGAAGTACACACATGGTTCCTTGTCTGTCACTCTTTGGAAGGAGGGGAGTTCTGTCCCCTGCCACAGCAGGATAAACCTTGAAGACGCTATGATCCATAAAGTAAGCCAGTCTTCCGGGGACAATACTATGGGAGCCACTCAGACCAGGCACAGAGAGCCATCACATCTGGAGAGACAGCAGAAATGGCGGTAGTGAGTGGAGGGGAGAGGAGCAGCTGCTGGACTGGTCTCTTTTGAGGCACTAGGGACTGAACCCCAGGCTCCCATGTTCCAGGCAAGCATGCAGTACTGAGCTACATCCCCAGCTCTTCTTTTGGAGATAGGTTCTAAGTTGTCCAGGCTAGCTTTGAACTCACTCTGTAGCCCAGGCAGTTCTGAGTAGGTGAGGTTGCCAGGCTGCGCCACCAAGTCTGGCTGACGTGAGTATTTAGCTGGTAAGGATCTTCTCTTTGAGAAGACGGCTCTAGAGCCTGCAGGCAGTGACAAGCACAGGATGTGAACAACGGGGCTCGTGTTACTGAGCTGGGCATTTGAAAGTAGCTCAAAGGTACATGTCGTGTCATGCATATTTATCACAGCTTTTAAATGAAAGCATGGGTCAGAATGCACCTTCTATGCCTGGGGATCTGAGATGCGGCTAGCCCTGGGAGGCCATGCTTTCCGTCAGATCCAGGACCTGCTGCCCATGCAGAAAGTGGGCCTGTCCTGCTAAGACACTGAGTGACATGGAAGTCCTAGCACATTCTTCCCGATGTGTGCTGGCCTCTGCCTCTTGAACAACAGAAACAAAGAGAGAAGCTCAGCAACCCCCAGAACCTCTCAGTTCCTCCTCCCCAGCACTGAGCAGCAGGCTGGTAGTGGAATATGTGTGTATCCACCAGACATGATGGCTCATGTCCATAATCCAAACATTTGGGAGACAGAGGCAGGAGGATCACCATGAGATAGAGGCAGATGCAGTCATAGAATGAGAGCCCATTCCAAAACAGCAGTAACGAAAGGGAACGTGTGTGTGTGTGTGTATGTGTGTGTGTGTGTGTAAGTGAGCTGGCACACATACGGGAATGATCGTGTGGTGCTTGCTCCATATGCAAAAGTGAGCAAGGTGCACAGAGTACCCAGCTCACATTGCCTAACTCTGAGCTCTTGCGCATGCCCCAGGCATTCCTACATTTGCCTTAAAAACTGGCTTTGTGTCATATACTGGCGCAACACGCTGAAATCTTAATTTATGATATTAAATACTACTTTAAAAATACCAGGGTGAGGCCATCACCGCTGAGTTCAAAGCAGTGAGAAATGCTGTAAGGAACTGTGAGTCAGGGTAACAGTTTCTCTCACAAGCACAGCCAGAAAAAATTCTCAAAAAAATTACTAGATAATCAAATCAAGAATGCATAAAAATGATTATAGTCTGTGGCCAAGAAGGAATTACTCCAAGCATGCAAGGCTGGTTCAACATTCAAAAATCAATCACTGTAATCTACCCAAATCATGGGCAAGAGAAGAAAATCTGTACGAGAATATTGTTGGTGCAGAAAATAAGTTGGATAAAGTCCAATTCCCATTCACAATCAAACCTCAGGGAACAAAGAATAATCAGGAACTTCTTCACCTTGACAAAGAACATCTGTGGACGGAGAGAGGGGGAAATTTGTGGATAACACCTATAGAGAGGGGCTGGGTGGATGCGTTCTCTCACCACTCTGTCTGACACTATACAGTTGATATAGCAAGACCAGAGAAAAGTGCATCGCTTGGGCTGGAGTGTGGCTCACTGGCGGAGTGCTTGCCCAGAGTGCTAGCGGCCCTGGGTTCAACTTCCATTCTGGGGTGGGAGAGAAATGGGAAGTTTGTAAAGGAAAGTAAAGCAGTCTTGATTTGCAAATGGCGTGATTATTTGTGTAATTTCCCACAGAATCTCATAAAGCAGAACAAACGTGTGGCCCTAGGAAGTACCTCCAGGTTTCACCACACAGTCTCTGGACACAAAAGTCAGTTATTTTCCAATATAGTTGTGATGAATAATTGAAATTTAAAGTAAGAAAAGTAATACCATTTCAATAACACCCAAATGGGAATACTTAGATATGAATCTAACATAATCTGCACACTGTCTCCATTCAGAAAAATAATAAACATTGATTCAAGGCATCAACAAATCTTCCAGAGCTGAAGAGTACACTGTTTGATATGAGATTTTTGCTAAAATGCCATCAAAAGATTAGACATTATAGAATAAAATTGAGTACAATTTATAGGGCAGAATAGAAATTATCAAAAGATAAACACAGGGAGAAAATATGACTATTTTCAAAAGAAGAACTGGACCTCAGTGATCAAGGAGACCAAGCCAAGAGGTGCAGTATGTAGTAGCTGAAATCCCAGGAACAGGTGTGTGGGTGGGTGGGAACAGGTGTGTGCGTGTGTGGGAACAGGTATGTGGGTGTGTGGGAACAAGTGTGTGGGTATGTGAGAACAGGTGTGTGAGTGTGTAGGAACAGGTGTGTGGGAACAGGTGTGTGGGAACATGTGTGTGGATGTGTGGGAGCAGGTGTATGGGTGTGTGGGAGCAGGTGTGTGAGTGTGTAGGAACAGGTGTGTGGGAACAGGTGTGTGGGAACATGTGTGTGGATGTGTGGGAGCAGGTGTATGGGTGTGTGGGAGCAGGTGTGTGAGTGTGTAGGAACAGGTGTGTGGGAACAGGCGTGTGGGTATGTGGGAACATGTGTGTGGGTGTATGGGATCAGGTGTGTGGGAACGTGTGTGGGTGTGTGGGAGTAGGTGTGTGGGATCAGGTGTGTGGGAACATGTGTGTGGGTGTGTGGGAGTAGGTGTGTGGGAGCAGGTGTGTGGGTGTGTGGGAGCAGGTGTGTGGGTATGTGGGAACAGGTGTGTGGGTGTGTGGGAACAGGTGTGTGGGTATGTGGGAACAGGTGTGTGGGAGGGAGGACTGAGAAGTAACATATGAAGAGTTTCACATTGCCTGACAACTGTCAGCCACAGTCACAAGAAACTCAACAGATAAACATGTGTGCATGCACACACACACAGATCCTGCCCACATTGATGAGTGCATTGTGTTTGTGTGTGCAATTGTACATGCACGCATACTGAAGCCAGAGAACAACCTAATGTTGTTTTGTCTTCCTGAGCCCCGGCAGACCTGAAGTGGAATGAGGGTAGATGTCATGATTGCTTTTAGACAATCATATAAAAAGAGAAAAGTAACAAGGCACAGAAGGTCAAAGCATGAAAGTGTCCTATGAAAACTAGAAATGGGGACTGGAGAGATGGTTCAGCTCTGACGAGCGCTGGTTGTTCTTGCAAAGAACCCAGGTTCAGTTCCCAGCACCCACGTAGCATGGTTCACAACCACCTGTAACTCCAGCTCCGGGTATCTTAAGGCCTTTTCCACACACACGACACACACATTAAACACGCATGAATCAAATGTTTAAAAAATGAAATAACACTGTACATGAAAATATAATCAGTTAAGTATGGGCATCATACATGCTAGGAGATTCATTATTTTAAAAGATGCTATGTTAAGTAATGTGAAAATGAAACAGTAGTTATTTATTTATTTGTTTGTTTATGGTACTGAAATTGAAATCAAGGCTCACATATGTCACCATCAGTCAAGTTAAAAGAGAAAGAGTATTTATTACATGACTGGAGCTACAGAGATTTGAAGGAACAGAGAGTATCATGTTCATGAATAGACAGACTTGTGTTGCTGTGACAAGTGTGGTTACTTGAATGAGAATGACCCCACAGGCTCAAATATCTGAGAGTATGGCTCCCAGCTGGTGGTGGGAGTCCATTGTTAGAGGAGCTGTGACACTGAGGACCAGTTTTGAGGTTTCAAAAGCTCATGCTAGGCCCAGCTTCTCTTTCTTTCTCTCTCTGTCTCTCTGTCTCTCTGTCTCTCTCCCTCCCTCTCTCCCTCTTCCTCTTTCCCTCCCCCTTTCTCTCTCTCTCTGTATGTGTGTGTCTGTCTGTCTCTCTCTCCTCTCCTCTTTCTCCTCTTTCCTCTCTCTTCTCTCTCTCCTTTCTCTCTCTCTCCTCTCCTCTCCTCTTTCTCCTCTTTCCTCTCTCCTGTCTCTCTCTGTATCTCTCTTCTCTTCTCTTCTCCTCTCCTCTCCTCTCCTCTCCTCTCCTCTCCTCTCCTCTCTCTCTCCTCTCTCCTCTCCCCCCTTTCTCTATCTCTCTATCTCTCTCTCTCTCCATCCCCCGACCACACATGCAACTTTTGGATCCGATGTGATCTGTCAGCCGCAGCTCAGTGCCATTCTAGTTGGCCTGCCTGTCTCTTTAGGGACTGCCAACTCCCCAGTAATGACATGGAGATTTCTTAGTAATTATGAAAGCTTGGCCTTAGCTTGGGTTTATCCCGAACTAGCTCTTAAAGGTTAAATTAACCCATTTATATTAATCTACGTTCTGCTACCTACATGACTCGTTACTTCCCCGCTGTACCATATGTCTGCTTCCTCAGTGTCTCTCTCTTATGAATAAGCCCTTCTTCATCCCAGAGTTCCTTTCTCTGCCTGGAAGTCCCACCTATACTCTCCTATCTAGATATTGGCCATTCAGCTCTTTATTAAACCAATCAGAAGGTGCCTTAGGGAGAAATACATTTTTATAATGCACAAAAAATTATCCCACAACAACCTGCCACCATGCTCCCCACCATGATGGTCATGGACTCATCCTCTGAGACTGTAAGGAAGCCCCCATTCAAATGCTTTCTTCTATAAGCTGCCTTGGTCATGGTGTCTCTTCACAGCAACAGAATGGTGACCAAGACAACAAGTCTCTTACAATTTATCCATAGATTCACAACACCAATCGAATCCCACAACCTGGTTTGAAGAAACTGATTCTAAAGTTCACGTGAAAACCAAAGGGCAGAGGAAGAGCCAGGAAAGAGACAGACAAAGCTGTACTTAGCCCACGTGTAGTCAAGGCTACTGTGCGAGTGTTATGGTTCTGGAGGGGAACAGAGACACTGTCAGGACTGCGTATTAAAAACGGATACTTTAGACTGCTGTCCACAGTCCCATCTGGACACCCCAACAATAGCTGCCTCACACCCAAGAAGCCCAGAATCCAGTTCTTGAGTCCATGAGTCTGGATGTCTCAGCGGTCCGCTCCAGTGCTAAAGGCCCAGGGCATTCCTGGAGAGCTACCGGCCTTCAGGCTACATCAGAATTCTGAAGAAACTACCAGAAGGATCTGTGGGAGCAACAGAAGAGATCAACTTACCAGCGAGGGAGAAGACAAGCCGGCTAGAAGCAAAGTCTCCTTCCATCTCTCCTTTACCCAGGCTGCCATGGGACTATGCCGCCCGGATTTAGGATAGGTCTTCCATTTCAAGTAATATGACCAAGAAAACCCCTCACGGGAGTGCACAACCCAGTGGCTTGCCTTCTAATCGATCCAGATCCAGTCAAGTTCTCAGCCCGGATGAGCCATTACAGTAGGCATGCGCTCTGCTTCCGCCCCAGCTCCCCGTCATGTGCCTCCCAGGCCTGGCAGCTCTTGTGCTCTCATATCCTTAATGACCGTTTTCTCCACCCTTGGTCTCTCTTGTTGGTAGCGATGAGCCTTACTTCACTTTTTCTCCCTGACTAACCATCATGCCTTGGGTGTCGCTTCTGCCTCCACTGCATCTTCCCGTCTTCTTCCTTCAGACCCATAGGCTACCCTGTGTGGAAGGAAGGTGCCCTAGTGCATGCCAGTACTTCCCCAGCACCCTCTCCTCTGTACCGAGCTCGAGACATGTCCCCAACGCTGACACGGCTCTCCCTGCTCCCCTCGCAGCCGTGGCCTTGACACGGCCTCAGACAAGTCCACGTCTTCAGAACTTTCTTTCCAACATGTGTCTCCGCTGCCAGGTGACCTTCTCATGCCACTGCAACATTCTGGAAAAGACGCAGAATGTCAAGACCTTTAGAAATGTCTCAGAGCTTTCAGCCATCTTCATAGCTCAAGCAAACATTTCATGCAACTGTCCTCAGAACACAGTGGTGGGGGCCGTTCGGTTGGCTCAGTCTGGTTGTGCGACAGGCGTCCCATGGCACTTCAGCACCCACACTGCAGATCTGCTCTCTGCTTCCCAGACGTTAAAATGCAAGGCCTTTTGCATAAGATGTTGATTCACCTGCAATATTCTCTTTGAAGAAAGAAAACAGTTGATAGAGTCCTTGCCTGGCAGGCACAAATTTATATAACCTTGATATAAATGTATGTTCTAAGTTCTGCTGAAAGAAATAATGAACAAATGGGAAGGGACTGGGGAAGAGTGACATTACAGAGGACAGTCAGGAGAGCTCGCTTTAAGGATGTGTCATTTAAACAGATACGTAAATAGGAGAAGGGAATGAGCCTCACCGATAACATCAGAAGGCCGGAGTCATGGGAACGCAGGTGCAAAGGCCCTGGGGTTGGAATGAGGGCAGTATACAACAGATGATCATGAAAGGGAAACACTGAGCAAGCACTGCCCTCAAACCTCGGAAGGGATATCGTGTATTCCAGAAATCAGAGCATTCTGTGGCATCCCAAGGAACCAGGAAGATGGCAGTTCCAGCAAGGAAGCCAGGTGCTAAGACAAAGCTCTTCCTGTCAGCTCCTGTCACTCACCTCTCTTGCATGGGCGGGTGAGCATAGGACACCCTTCAGGGCAACAAGATGTAACAGGTAGAGGTTAGTCTCTGTGATCAAATACACTGAGACTGAACCTCTCTATGTTGCTTATCATTTGTACCCCCTTAGGCCATGTCACAGTGTCTGAGCCTCGGTTTGCCAACTTATAAATCAAGATTGTTATCTGTGCCATTGTGTGCATTGTGCTGAGAATTTAATGCAACTAAGGTTCTGAAAAGGTTGGTCTGTGCCTGGTATAAAATGGGTGCTCAACAAAGGTTGTGGCAGTGGCAGTAATACAAGGCAATGGTGATGCTGGGGATGATGTCATGATGATGGTAGTGATGGTGATGGTTGTGATGATAATAGTGATGATGGTAATGGTCATGATGGTGAATGTAAATGTGGTGATGGTAGTGGTGACTGTGATGATGGTGATAATGATGGGTGGTGGAGGAGGAGGTGGTGGGGTAGAGGCGGTGGAGGTGATGGTGGTGATGATGTTGACAGAAGTGGAGGTGGTGGTGATGATGGTGGAGGGAGGGATGGTGTTGACAGCAGTGGAGGTGGTGATGGTGGTGGAGGAGGTGGTGGTGGTGATTGTGATAATGGTGATCACGACGGGGTGATGAGAGTGATGGTAGCAATGATGGTGACAGGGATTGTGATGATGGGTTGGTGATAGCGGTGACTGATGCTGGGGATGTTTTGGATAGAGTAAATTTTGTTGTAACTATTGGTGGCATTTGTTGAAGAGAGACACTGGGCATCAAGGGGAGGAAGGGCTGGCCTAGGAGACTGCTAACGTGTCTTTCAGATTTGAAGTCTGGTCATGGAACGTGACCATCACCACCAGGCAAGACTCGCATTCTATTGGCACATAACTTGGTCGGCTGCCTCTCTCTGGGGGTCCTCTGGTCCACTCAAGGAGCTCAGTGGCTAGTCCAGGGCTTTCTTGAACTGGACTTGTGTCTGCCTCAACTTGATGAGTTCTGAACATGGGAGAGGTGGCTGAAGTTAGGGACAGGAACACTAAGGTTCTTGGTTCTGTTGACATTTTCTGCTATTGCATACAATCTAATCAGGTGATAGCCCAAGTTATGTCCCGAGATCCCTGAAGTCATGAGGACTATGATTTCTCCTCCTCTGGTTCTAGAGAGATTATTTTAAATCATGTTAAAAAAAAATCCCAGTAGAATCTTCTTTTATCTTTGGCCCCGGGAATAGATTAACTGTTTAATTAGAATCTGAGACTTTCTTAAATAAATTAAAATCGCATCTCTCTTTCATGTAAGAAAATTGTAGAGGCAAGAATCCTAAGGCATCTGCAGTTGCTTCAGGCACAATTTTATCAACATACAAGACTCCATCATCTGTAACACAACTTCACAGAAACACTGCCTTATGGACACGATGAGGCTGCTGGGGCACCAGCAGTCACAGCTGCCACCAGACAAGAAGAATAGAGAGGAGGGATGCAGAGCGACTCATGACAGCCACACCAGCTCCTACCAGAGGGCTCCCTGGCTCTTGCTCTCACTACTTCCACTCACGTTGCCCCTTCCCCCACGCCTCCACCATCAACAGAAGGACTGTGAGAAAGCTGCCTTGGCAGGACATATGGACAGAGCAGCACAGAGAATGTAGAGGAATGGCGTGCACCGCCTGTGTGCTGACCAGAGCCAGCATCCTTGAATGAAGACCAAAGACCCTGAGATCAAAGTTCAAGCCTGGAGTTTAATCCCAAAAGCCTACAGGCTGAGGGGCTACAGTGAGGGTCTCTCCTCACTGCAGCCACTTAAAAACCTAAAATAATATTTTAGTAGCAGGTGCTCCTTGTAGAAACTTGGAAAGCATGAACGATTAAGGGGAAATGGTAATCCCCCACCAGAGGTAACAGCTGCTGGCATTTTTGTCTAAGTCCTTCTGAGTTTTATTAGGCCCCGCACTGGAATGTACCCTATATCCGATTTTATAAGCTGTTTTTCTTTAACTTTTAATTTACAAGTCCTTTCCCAACATAAATTATCTTTGAAAGTTCCAATTTTAAATAACACTCATCACTCAAGCATCGCGTGGCAGCACGGGTTCCTGCGGGGCCGTTTCCCTCTCATAATTGGTTTAGCAACTCTACCGTCTGTTCCTGGGCACGGAGGTGGCCCCAACCTCGGCTGCTGCGGTGATCCCATGCCAGCCAGCGTTGAGCAGAGATCTTTACGCTCACCTTCGGTTTCATTTTCATGATAAACTTCTGAGCTCATCAGGTTAGTGGTTGAGGACATTTGCAAAACACTTAATTTTTTATAGTGAAATCGCCCTTCTGGAAAGCCAACCTGGCTTCCTGTAGACCCACAAGAGGATCCCCAGTGGGTGCCTGAGGCCTTCTCCTGGCTACTGCAGGAGGGGGTACCTGCTCCCAGCCACTCCTGCATGGGTCTCTCCAAAGTCTTACTGTAGACTAGGCAGCTGGTTTCCCAGAGAGGCCATGGAAGAGCTGCACCCAACGGGGCAGCTGCAGGCCTGTTATAACCTCATCTTGAAATGTCAGCCCATGTGTGTGCATGCTCACAGTGTACATGTAGAGGACAGAGGGCACATCTGTGGAGCCAGTTCTGCCCTTCTGTGATGATTCCTGGTGACTGAGCACAGGCTGTTAAGCTTGTGTCTCTACCTGCCAAGCCACCTCACCAGCCCCTTTAAGTAACAAGAAAAATAACTAATACTCTATAGTCACATGGTATCATTAATGTCCTGATACCCAGGTACTGTAAGTTTCCAACCAAACACACACACACTATACCTCACCTTTGGGCAGATGCTGACCTACTATATACCAGGGTTTCATCGACATGAGCTCACGAGTAGATGTAGCATGAATTCAAATGGATCTTAATAATAAAACCCCTGAGTCAGATATTGGGGTAAATGCTGAAAGATCAGAGAAGTAAAGAAGCCAGCCACTAAAGAGACTTTTTACCCCTACTGAATCCTCAGACTGAATGGGGTGAGCTCCTGTCTCCTCCCACCTTATATTCCTCTCTCTGCCCAGCCATATCCCTTCCTGTGTCTACCTCCCCAGTGCTGGGATTAAAAGTGTGTGTCTCCCAAGTACTGGGATAAAAGATGTGAGCCATCACTGCCTGGCTCTGTTTCTCTTTTAAACTAGATTAATTTCATGTAGCCCATGGTGGCCTTGAATTTACAGAGATCCATCTGCCTCTGTTTCCCAAGAGCTGGGATTAAAGGTGTGTGCCACCACTGCCTGGCCTCTATGGCTAACTGGTGTAGTGAGCTCTGCACTCTGATCTTCAGGCAAACTTCATGTGTTAGATCACAAACGAAATATCACCACAGAGTCTGACTTCTTTCATTCAACATGGTATTTTCAGGTTTACATATGCTTACATATTTGTTCTTTTTTTCCATGCTCATGTGTGCATGTGTGTGTGTGTGTGTGTACATGCGTGTGTGTGTGTGTGTGTGTACTTCTTCCTCAACCACTCCTCTACCTTGTTTCTTGAGACAGGGTCTCTCACTGAACCCGAAACTCACTGATTGGCTAGACTGGCCAGCCAGTGAGCTCCAGAGATTCTCCTGTCTCTGCTCTCCCCGCCAACCCTGGTTTCTGCATGAGTGGTGGG
Source organism: Chionomys nivalis (assembly GCF_950005125.1). Lineage (NCBI taxonomy): Eukaryota > Metazoa > Chordata > Mammalia > Rodentia > Cricetidae > Chionomys > Chionomys nivalis. The sequence goes on along the minus strand of NC_080096.1, from coordinate 21,108,648 downwards.
GACTACATTCTGCAATTTCCCAGCTCCCATATTCTTTCTAGGTCCTGGCTTCTTATTTTTATTTCTAGTGTCTGTCAGGGTTTTGTGTCATGAGTTACAATGGCACAGAAAGGGTTTCCTATCTCCTTCAAAGATCTGGAAGAATTTGCATTATGTTAATATCGTTTTATAAACATTGAAGAGAACCTAACAGGGAAGCTGTTCAAACCTGTAGCTCTCATCATGGGGAAGTTTTAAGTCACAGATTCCATTTTCTCAGGAGATACAGATCTGCTCGGTGCTCCGCCAATAGCTTTCATCATTTGTGTTTTTCATAGAAAGTCGTTCACATGATGGAAGCAGCTGAGCTCATTTCCAGGACAGCCCTTATTCTATTCTCTTATGACTGTTATCATCTGTATTGATAACGACTGTTATAGTAAGCTAGGTATAGTGGCTCATGCCTGTAATCTCAGAACTTGAGATACTGAGGAGGATCACTATGGGTTCCAGGCCAGACTGGACTACAGAGTGAGCCATTATCTCAGAAAAAACAAAACCAACCGTAAAACAAAACAACAGCAAAGACTGGCTATCTGAGCGACGTCCGTGCTGACTCTCCCGATGCTAGGAATGGTTTGTTCTTCCCCTTTTGTTGCTGGCTGGTGAAGGACTTGCCAGTCTTGTAGGGGGAGGATGACTATTACCGTTTCCAGAGAACCCATTGGTATTCTCCACTGTTTGCCCGCTGCTGCTAATATTGGTTTCTATTCTTTATTCTTTCTCTATCTTAAGATATGTGGATCATTGATTTTTTAAACTTTTTCAAAGTTCTGATTCTAATCATTTTAGCCCCAGCGTGTCCCTCTCGGGACTCTTTTGGCTGCATCTCACAAATTTTGATGTGTTTTTATTATCATTCAGTTCAAACAGCCCTCTTCCCTTGACTGTGATTCCTACACAAATCCCCTGGTTGTACAGCCCTATGTTGTTTAATTTCCAGATGTGTATGAGGTGTCGGGTGTCATTTTGGTGATTGATTTCTAATTCCATTCCACTGAAATCAAGGGAAATGCTCTGCATGGTTCCCGTGCTTTCAAATGTCTCCGTAAGTTGTATAAGCCAGCATATGGTTTGTGTTGGCATACTCCGTGTGCGTGTGGGGAGAGCTTGTCACCTCCATGGTTGGATGTCATAGGGTCTTCAAAACAGTTAAGAACAGAGTGTGAGAGCCGGGCAGTGGTAGCACACACCTTTAATCCCAGCACTTGGGAGGCAGAGGCAGGCGGATCTCTGTGAGTTCGAGGTCAGCCTGGTCTACAAGAGCTAGTTCCAGGACAGGCTCCAAAGCTACAGAGAAACCCTGTCTTGAAAAAAAAAGAAAAAGAAAACAAAAATAAGAGCAGAATGTGGTCTGGTGGGACAGAGCTGAGTCCCCTGGACAGCAACCTTCCTGAGTCTATCACTGCTTCTCAGACTGAACCTCTCTTCAAAGTCACATGACAAGGGCAGGTTCTTTATTAGTCTGAGGGAGTTGAAGAAATGCCCCAATTGGTACCTGGACACAGAGCCATGCATTCATCCACATCTGGGGACACGAGCACACATCCATAACGAGAACATGGGGTGGGGCGAGGGTTCATGAGATTGAAAAAACCTGGAAAGCAGATTCAAGAGATCCAGAAGAGATGTGGCCCCAAACTCAGGCCATAGGTCCCCAGGAAGAGATCAGAGTCACACACACACACACACACAGAGGCAAGAGGGCAATTCCAGACCTGAAGCAAGCTTGGGTTCTGCCCCATAATTCCCTTTCACTGGCAGGGACCTCAGGAGCACACTGTCTGTCAACGATATGTCCGACCTTTGGCACTGGACCATGACAGCGTTTCTAAATGTGTTGGGTCTCATTTATCGCTTTCCTGAGATGCATGTGTTCCACCAACTGTAACTCAGACACACCTGCCAGGGCATGCATAGCTTCAGTGCAGAAAAACAAACAGCTAAGCATGGTAAGACACACCTGTAATCCATCCGTGGGAGGCTGAGGCATGAGGAGCACTGAGAATTTGAGTGGATTACATAATGTTACCTTGTCTGGAAAAATACAAAACTAACAAAGTTGCCACTTATAGAGGAGCAATTAGTGCAGGGGCTGGTTTGGTCCTTTTGTCCTGGGTTATGACATCACTTCATAACCATAGCTTATTGGCCACATGATAGATTTCTCCTCCCATGCCAGACATCCGTATTCTTCCCAAGTATCCACTGTTGTCTTCGACGCTGCTGTGGACATCAGTCCTCAGCTTGCATCATACTTCCTGATAGTGGAATGCTGGGAATGAGTCACGTGTTGCAGGCTTGAGGCATATCCTGTGGAGTTTACACTCACAAGCTAAGCATCAGGGCAGATTTTAGAATCTGTCTCAGACATGGATAGAGAGAGCACAGTTCGGACTTGACTCTTTCTGTAACCAGGATGACTTTGAGCTCCTGATCCTTTCAGGCTCCATCTCTCCAGCGCTGAGGTTACAAGCTTACACCAACACTTCCTATTCCTGTGGTTCTGGGAACCACACCCAGGACCTCATGCATGCTAGGCAACAGCTCTCCAGCTGAGCTGTATCCCAACCCAGACTTTGCTCTTTAGAAAGTTTGCTCAGTTTATGATCTCACTCCTGGATCCAGCCCATGCATTCCAGGGACACAGGTGCTGACTTCTCCACAAGGGTGAGTGCACGTGTGTTTGTACAACGTATATGTCTGTGCACATTCGTATCTCCTCCTCCCCTGTGTCTACTATATTTCATGCCGCACTGTCCCAGGGCTCTCCAACCGCTCATGAGAGACGTTGGGTCATAGGTATCATCCCTGCTTCCTAGGTGAGAAACTGAGGCATAGACAGCTCATCACACAAACGTTGGGGTGGCAGCCCTGATCTCGGCTCTGCCGCTAGGTGACAAAGGTCGTGCTGTCCTGTCTCTCCACGTGTGTGCTCTTGTATCTATGATGAAGACAGTTCCTGTTTGCAGTGGAGATGGGGGGGGGGCTTGTGTGGAAAGCTGCTTTATGAGCTGCTGCACACTCGAGCTGTGATTGGTGCGAGCTGTGGACACTTAAGGAGGCCCACCCCCCCAAAGTCCCAGAGGCAAGATAGGGACCCACCCCTAACCATGAAGCCAGTTACAAGCTCTAAGCATTCAGGCCTTGGGCCCACATACGGGAAGAGGATGGAGCGAGGAAAGCTATAACCACTGGGTGTTCGAGCTGGCACCCAGAGGCTCTTCCTGTTCAATCCCAGAAGAGAGCCACCAACCCTCAAGCCATCATTTAATTCAGTATGGCCTAATGCAATGGTGGCTATCATCTCGGAGCCCACTATGACTGAAAGATCTTTTTTTTTTTTTTTTTTTTAATGTTGAGCCTAGCCTCAAGCTGTCATAATATCCTCCCAAACTGGAACAGAACATCCTTCTCCCCACAGAACCTGGACCAAAAGAACCAGGCAGGATTTGCTGATGGCAGGAAGGAGAAAGCCTTTCTGCACCCGGGTCTGTGGGCTAATTAATCCAGCTACCAGGCCAGACAATTCTGGATAATGGATGGCTGTTCTTCAACGCTGCTATGGAAGCGTGCTCCTCCTTAATCTACTGCAGTGTCATTAGGAGAGAAAATGTTTGCTCGGGGAGCTCCCATGGCCTTTGGAAACTGCAAGTTCAACACTAACAGCCAGGGCAGCTCTGGCCTTAACCCTCCCCTGCCCAGCCTAGGTCCAGGCCTTGAGGAGATGGCTCTGAGGGGCAGGGGCCTAGACCCCGCAGAGATTTGGCTCCTGTTCCAGGCCTCTTCTGGCCTGAGAACCAGGGAATGTGAAGCAGGGGGATGACAGGAGAGAAGAATCTGAGATTGTAGATCCGGGTGCACCCCATGCCCACCCCAGAGCAGGTTAAAGAACAGCGTGAGCTGGGGATTCTGGCCATTGCTTCAGCCACCCCCAGGAAACCCTCCCTGACTCTGACCACCCCCAACGTACCGTCAATGCAACAAACACAGCTCTCGCCTTAAAGGGAACAAAAGATAATTTATTCTGGAGCTGTTTTGAGTGACCATGGCCCATGAACACAGATTTAGGTTACCTCAAATTCCATGTTCCAACACGGAAGCAGTGTCATGAAGTCTTAGTGTTCTACAGAGCAGAGAAAGACATACATTGAGGCAAGTGGTAGATACATCAGCGAGTCTGGGACAGCAAGATTGGGGGGTGGGGAGCTTGTCTACAGGCCTGAGATGCTAGCTGATGACAGACAAAGCTTTGGATTGGTGGGACTTAGGGGTCTTCCAAATTAATAGATTCTGAAAGCTTTTATCTATTAGCCACAGGATGCTAGTTCTCACACAGAGGGGCCAGGAATGTCAGTTCCATGGCTAAAGCTAAAGCTAACCCAGGGAAAGGTAATTAGCCTCTGGACAGGTAACCTTCTATTCCCACCTGGAACTGAGTTCTACTCAGTCAGTCTTTGCCCATGCAACCTCTTCCTGGAATTTTCCTTCACAGTGCCCCAGCCACATGCACACACAGAGAGGCATGCATGCATCCCCATATACACGCATGCACATATGTACACACACACCTACTCATCCAAGAAAGGGCACCCACAACAGACCTAAGTAACAAATGCACCAATGTCCTACTTAGTGAACCAATGCTTTTTTATTGGGGTTACTAACAATAACTTTGTGTTGTTGTTGCATTATTGAGTGTGGGTGAGGGGTTACTCACAGGAGCAGGGATGACTCAAAGACAGCTGCATCACCAAAGCACCCACCCCACACCTGGAGCCCCTGTATAGCTTGCAGGCAGTAGCGCTACCCCATGATCTCTGAGCAGTTGGGCTGAGAGTCTCCTCCCCGGCTGTTGTTCACTCCTTACAAAGCTGGGGAGGGTTTCTCTAGAATCTTTCAAGTTTCAGCTCTCCTAAAGTGTGATCTTTGGTTCATCTGAGTCTCAGGAGCCTCAGCCTTCCTCCTGGAGTAGAGCGCATATGGAGGCAGGTTAGCATCTCACAGTCTAATCCACCAGGCTAACCCACTTCAACTGGGTACAGATCTGGAACCATGATGCTAGGCCTGTGAGATACGGAAGGGATGGAGCAAACACCCACTGGGATCTGCAGGTGCCCTCCCATGCCTTAGAACCCCAGGTCCCAGCAAGTAGGTTCCTGCCCTGTGTGGCAGAAAAGTAAGCCCCCCAGGAAGGAGGAGGAAGTTCCACAGGGCCAGCGGCTGGGATTCAAAACCAGGCTAGCTTCCCCAATGACTTCCCCACAGCTTCCCTGCCCAAATCTCTTCTAAACCTTCTGCTGGGGAGGGTCAGCCTCTAAGCCAGGGCCCTCCTGGAGTGTGCAGAGCTGGGCCTGGACAGGAAGTGGCTTTCCAAGCCTTTTGTCACCCACAGAGACAGACTGCCCCAGTTTGTTGGCTCTTAGACTTCCCTAAAGGCTGTGTCTCCATTTGGAGACTCAAGACCCCTCCCAACCTCTGGCCACCTCGCTCTTAAAGTAACCGCAGGTCCTAGCCCCAGATAAACAAACTCTGGGTGTGCTAAACTACCTTTGTCTCCCACTCCAGACGCTCCTTCTGTTTCTACCTAGGCCAGGCCCTCACCAACCTTGCCCTCTTAGAGGGAAATTAAAGACCAGATGGTGGATGCAGGGGCTGGGCTGTGCAGAAAGCGACACTCCTGGCCCAAAGTGACACTCCAGGCTAACGTCACCCCTGGAAGCTGGTGACCATGCTCTCTGCGTGAACAGTAGTGCAGGGGCATCTGGTTGGAGAGCAAACCAACTGTCGCCTGGCCAGCGCTCAGCTCTAGGCCCTGACAGGCCGCTGGTGAGCTATTTGCCTGAGCAAGGGTCACCACTCTCTTCCTGGCTCCCCTCCCCACTTTCTCTTCTGTGAGTCAGCCTCAGCATAAAAGAAACATGGAGGCTCAAAGACAAGGGCAACAGACTCCACCCTGTGACAGCTGTAAGGATCCTCCAAATGGACTTTAGCAGCTGCTGTCACAGGTAGGGAAACTGAGGCACACTGGACCATGCAACCTCTTAAGGGAATAGCTGAAACTACTCACATGGCAACCCTGCAGGAGTGTGTGTGTGTGTATGTGTGTGTGTATGTGTGTGTGTGTATGTGTGTGTATGTATGTGTATATGTGTGTATGTGTGTGTATGTGTGTGTATGTGTGTGTGTACGTGTGTGTGTATGTGTGTGTATGTGTGCGTGTGTGTATGTGTATGTGTGTGTGCGTGTGTATGTGTGTGTATGTGTGTGTGCGTGTGTATGTGTGTGTGCGTGTGTGTGTATGTGTGTGTATGTGTGTGTGCGTGTGTGTGTATGTGTGTGTATGTATGTGTGTGTATGTGTGTGTATGTGTGTGTGTATGTGTGTGTGCGCATGTGCTTGTGTGTGCACTAGTATGTGCATGTAGAGCACAAGTATGTGCATATATGGACATGTGTGTGCATTCATATGTGTGGGGATGTAGGTATATAGGGGGATTTGCATATGTGTGTTCATTCAGGTTGGGAAGTATCCATGACCAGCCTATGTTGAGCCCTATGGAGTGAGCCCCGTCATGTGACTCCCTCAGGACAGCTGGTGAGGCTGTGGGAAGAGAGGAAGGGGGCAAGCACAAAGTTTATCTTTCTTTATTTAGTTTGTAGATTACGGAAGGAAATTAAATTTGAGATGTTTGCAGGGAGGTAATTTTCCCAATCACTCACCCTGTTCGCAGACCCCACAACCTGACTGCCTCTAATTGCGTTAATTGGATGGTGAGACATGGGGCCAGGGGGTTCTCTGCTCTGGGAAGATCAGGCACAGAGTGAGGGCAGCTGAGGCCCCAGGCTTCTCTTAAGAGACCACCTAGACCAGGGTCAGGAAGGAGGCAAGTATGGGGCCTGTCCCCAGGCTGATGCCCTGTGTCTCTGTAGGGGGCAGCCAGTAGAGAGGATTCCTGTGTGGAGAGGAAAAAGGGACAGACCAGCTGTAGGTCACCTCCCAGGGCTGCTGGGGTCAATGAGTGGGTCACATGGCTGCCTGGGTTTCCCAGGGGAACAGCTGCAGTTCAGAGACAGGTGGGGCCCTCAGAAACTGGGGCCCCAGTGGCCCGATTCTCAGCTGGGGGGCCTGGAAGTTACTACCTTACTCCACAGCCCTGTGCTATCCCTCCCTCCCCGGGGCCTGTTACAGAACCCGTTACCCCAGACACCCACTTCTTCCTAGTCCTATATGTCAATCTGCGTGTCCTGTACAGGGCTTCCCAGAGCCCCACCCCCGTGTCCTCTCTGGAGAAAGAATTTGGGTTCAGCCCTGCTGGCGTGGCATGAGTCAAGAAAAATTAGGCTGGGAGCTAGTGGTGCTGCTCAGTTGGTAGAGTACTTGCCCAGCCTGCACAGAGCCCTGGGTTAGATCCCCGGCGATGCATTAAACCTGGAGTGGAGAGTAGTGGTGCAGGCCTGTGATCCCAGTACATGGGAGGGTCAAAAGTTCAAGGTCATCCTTGCCTACATAGGGAGTTCAAGGCCAGCCTAGACTTCTGGGACTCTGTCTCAAAGAAAGAAAAAGAGAGATGGAGGGAAAGAAAGGAAGAATAGAGGGAAGAAAAAAAGGAGAGAGAAAAGGAGGGAGGGAAAAAAAGAGGGAGGGAGATTAGTGTGTATTGATGGTGCAAGAGGAAAGGCTGCTGGGAATCCACACACACCAACATGGCCAACTTCTGCCATTATCTTAATGCTCATCTTTCATGGCGCCCAGGGGACAGCCGCTCTGATGTACTGATCGAGTTCAGACCTGCCACCTCTCCCCTCCTTTTATAGCTTTTAAGATAACAGCGAACGTTTACTGGGCACTCGCTGTACACTAGCCACTTTTGCAAGGGTCCTACATCTATTAATAAACAATTAGTTCTTGGCAGTTATCTAGGATCTCAACGGGCAAGAACTAAGGGTCTAGACAGGTATTTCCCTTGCTGCAGGCTGGCAGCCAGCTGTGGCAGGGTGATGATTCCAGCCCCAGTAGACTCTTACAATGGTCACACCACTCACCTGAGCTTACAGGGGCCATTGATTTGGTGCTCTACTGAGTGCCTGTGACGCCCTCAGAGGTACCATCCTGTGCGTCTGCCAGGGTGGCTTCCCCAGCACCCAATGTTTGTGTAGGTAACACAAACAGGGGCCTGGAATCCTCACCTTCCAACCCCCCCAGCATCCATCCCCTTTCCAGCTCACTCCCCCTTTCATTCCCCACCATCCCCTACTTCCTGTCCTCCCCCACCCTCTCTGCCCCTCTCCTGACACACTTCTCCTCCCCGCCCCCTGACCCACTGAAACCTCCCTCCCTGCTAATTAAATGGTCGTGTGCATAGTTTCATTTGCATTCGCTCAGAGGCCCTGGTGCCTGGGGCTGCATGTTCATTAAGCGGCTCTGTGTAGAGGGTGTAATGAACCGATTTCATTACAACTGTCAAGTCTGCCCAGCCTGGGGCCCATTACACTTTCGCTGGGAAGAGAGCCCCTCACTCCTCTGCTCTTTCTACCTAGGGTTCTGGCACAGGCAAGGCCGCCTCTGACTTAGAGATATTCTGCTTAGCCTGGACAGGCTCTGCTTGGGGAGCAGGTAGGCTAGACTGAGCACTGTTGGCCCCAACATGTAGCTGTGAATGTCAGAAATGCCAGCGGCTGGGCCAGGGTCCCATAGTCCTTGTAGAGCATTTTTCACGGGCTTCCATGTTCAATCCTGTCCTCATCACCATCTGCAGACAGAGACGACGGAACCTGCCTGCCCCATCGAGGATCATGTGACCAGGGGTCAGGGGACTGAAACTTGAGCCCAGCTCAGCCCCTCAGAACCCTGTCACGGGCCCCAGTCCCAACAGACGTGGGCTGCCTGGTGGGGGGGGTCTCCTTAGGAGAGCTGGCCCTTGGCTCCCTGTCCCCATCCTCTCTCTCTCCAGAGATTCCCACAGAAGCATGGAGACTTTGCTTTGGGGAGAAGGAGGGGCTTGCAACAGGAACTACACACCTAGACTCTCTTTCTGCATTGTCCACCAGCGGTCCTCCCCCCCCCACTCAGCCATTCAACATTTTTAATTATTGTAATTATCACCTGGAACATAGCTTCCTGCCAGAGATGATGGAAATGAACAGCTCAGGCCCACTCTCCTTCAGTCTCCTGTCTGATGGTGTGGATATAAGATTGGGAGAGGCGGCCCTCACACTAGGAAGGTCCAAGGAGAAGGGATGCTGGCTTGCGTGTTCCTGAGGGTTTGTGCCTGAGGTGTGCTGGTGGGTATGCGTGTTTGCCATAGATGTGAATGCACATGTGCACGTGCAGGAGTGCATAGAGGCTGGAGCTTGCATAGGCATGCACAGCAGGAGGGACAGCGGAGATGTGACCGGGTGGCACCTTGTCAGGCTGGGAAAACAGGAAACAGGGTCAGTAGCAGATGCCAGGGCATGGGGTAGGGCTTTATTATTTTGCTGTTGGCAGTGGAGACCTGGGAAAGGACTAGGCGCTATGGAGAGGAATGGCCTGAGCTGGAGCCAATAATACAGAAGCCACATCAGCTCCAAAGGAGAAACATGTCAACTTTTTAAAAGCTAAGCTACAGGAGCTTCATCCTCCGAGGTTCTCCAGGTGTCTGCCTTGGACTGGCCCCTTTCTTGCATCTCAGGAATAACCATAGAATATACTGAGAATGTTCTGGAGGGGTCTAGGGGCTGATTATGTCAGCCTGGCTCTTTTCTCTTGTTTTAGGCTCTTGCTTCAGGATACCAAGCCCAGGGCAGCCCGCCTGCCACTCTGTCTGCTGTGGTGTGATTAAGGCGTGCTCTGGCGGACTTACCTTGAACCCTGATCACCTGTCTCTGGGTGCTGAACCTGCTCCATATGATACCAATTCAAACTGGGGATGAGCAGGATGCAGTGAGCTGGCTTCACACCAGATCACACCAGGGCATCCCAGGGAGCTTCTCCCAGTGACCACTTGGGCAATAGCTGGTACACATTGGAAACTCTAAGGAAATTCACTCTTTGCTTTCTTTGCTGGGATTTTTTTTAAAAAAAAAAAAAAAAGCAAAAGCAAAACAAAACAAAAACCGTGATCTAAAGCAATTTAGGGAGGAATGTGTACTTTGGTTTGGTAACATGTTGGATCATAGTCAGTCATACAGGGGAGTCAGGGAAAGAACTCAGGCAGGAACTGGGAGACAGGAATTGAAGCAGAGGCCACTGAGGAAGGCTACTTACTGGTTTGCTTTGCAGAGCTTGCTCATCCTGCTTTCTTAAACAACCTGAGACCACCTGTCCAGGAGTGGTACCACATACAGAGGCCTGGGCCTGTCCATCTCAATCATTAATCAAGAAAATGCCCCATAGATTTGCTCACAGGCAATCCGATGAAGACGTTTTCTCAATCTAATCTCCATCCAGATACCTCTAGTTTGTGTCAAGTTGGCAAATATAACCAGCACACCTACCTCCTAGTGTCCTTGAGCAGCAATGGGCCCCTAGACACAGAAGGGAGAGCAAAAGAAACTATTGGCACAAGGCACTGTGGAATCCACTTCATCTGCGGCAAGTAACCAAGACAAAGACTGAGACTGGGGAATTGCTCAGTTGGTATCTTAGTCAGTATTCCATTACTGTGAAGAGATGCTATGACCATGCCAGCTCTTACAAAATAAAGCATTTACAGTTTAGGAAGCTTAGTTCATTACTGTGATGTTGAGATGCATGACAACATGTAGACAGACAAGGTGCTGGAGAAGGAGCTGAGAGTCTCACATCTGCATCCACAGGCAGCAGGCAGAGAGAGATACTGGCCTTTTGAAACCTCAGATCCCACCCCTAGTAATACATTTCCTCCAGCAAGGCCACACCTCCTAATCCTTTCAATGGTGCCACTCTCTAAGCACTCAAATATACGAACCTATAGGGCCATTCTTATCCAAACCACCACACTCAGCTCCCTGGTCCCCATAGTCTGGTGACCATATAATAATGCAAAAGTGCTTTCAGTTCAGTTTCAAATGTCCCATAGTCTATAACATCTCAACACTGTTTAAAGTTCAAAGTTCAAAGTCTCTTCAGAGACTCGTGCAGTCTCTTAACTGTGACCCCCTGTGAAATTGAAATCAGCAAACAAATCACATACTTCCAAAAGGCAGTGGCACAGAATATTTACTACCATTCCACAAAGGAAGAGAGGGAACATTGTGAGGAAATATGGGACCAAAGCAAGATCAAAAACCAACTGGTCAGACTCCAAACTCTGCATCTCCACGTCTGATGTCAAAGCACTCTTCAAATCTCCAACTCCTTTCAGCTTTTCTCACTATAGCACGCTTCTCTCTCCTGGACGGGTTCTACTCCCTGCTAGCAGTTTTCCTCAGCAGGTATCCCATGACTCCTGGCATCCCCAACATCTTGGAGATTACAAAGAAACCCAGGCTTCACTTTCACAGCTTCATGCAATGGCCTTTCTGGGCCTCCATGCAAGGACACCCCTGACACATGCCTGACCTCAGTGGCTTTACTTAGCTGAGAAGAGAGATCCCACAACCTTTTCCTGCTGTGGGACAATGGTCTTGTACCCTGTAAAGATTTGTCAGTTGTGTTGCTTTAATAAAATGCTGATTGGTCAGTAGCCAGGCAGGAAGTATAGGTTGGGTGACCAGGCAGGAAGTATAGGCAGGGTAATGAGAACAAAAGAATTCTGGGAAGAGGAAAGGTTGAGTCTACAGTTGTCACCCAGACACAAAGAAAGCAAGATGAGAATACCTCACTGATAAAAGGTACCAAGCCACGTGGCTAACACAGACAGGAATTATGAGCTAATTTAAGATATAAGAGTTAATAAGAAGCCTGAGCTAATATCCCAACCAGTTTATAATTAATGTAGACCTCTGTGTATTTCTTTGGGACTGAATGGCTGCAGGACTGGATGGGACAGAAACCACTGTCAACACTTTCCTGTCTCTTTGACTAAAGTCAGAACCACGTGGCCAAAGCTGCTGAGGTCTGCCTTGTTTTTCCCCTTTGTCATCAGCTTTCTGCTTTCCATGATTTCCTTTCTTTAATTTTCTTTAATTCCTTTCCACGAGTTGGAAACTTAGCTGGGTGGAGTCTTGTCTTGGGGTCACTGCTCTGTTCCACTTAGCTTAGGTTTTCCTTTAATCTTTTATCTCCTTGAACACCGGCGATACCTTGACTTAGCTCCGTTACATTCCCTGGTGCTCTTTCTCACATCAAACATGCATTTTTTTATTTTTCCTTCTCAGTGTGCTTTTTTACATCATAGATATGAATAAGAGTGGCCACTAATTGCTATGTTATACAGTCAATACTAGGCTGTCTTGAAATCTCCTCTGCTAATGTCATTAACCCAAAAGTATTCAATTTAGCTTCAGGTTGACTTTTTTGGACAAGGGCAGAAAGTAACCAGATTCTTTGCCAAAATATCACAAGAGCAGTCTCTAGGTCACTTACTAATAATAGTCTTCCCTCTGAAATCTCTTGAGCTGGGCCCCTACATTTCAAATCACCCTCAGCACTGTTTTCTATACTTTTACTAAGATGACCCATTAAACCTTACTTAAAGCGCTCAACTGTTTTCCTTATCTGAAGCCCCAAAGTCCATATTCCACCAACATAGAGCTTGTTTAGGCCTGCCAAAACAATACCCTGCTCAATGGTAACAACTTCTATCTTAATCAGTGTAGTAGTCTTACTGTGAGGAGACAGCATGACTATAGCAACTCTTATAAAAGAACGCATTTAATTGGGGCTGGCTTACAGTTTTTGAGGTTTAGTCCATTATTGTCATGTTGGGAAGCATGGCAGAACAGACAGACACAGTGCAGGAGAGGTAGCTGAGAGTCCCACATCTGGATCTGGGCCTGGCATGGGCTTGTGAAACCACAAAGCACACCCCCAGTGACACACTTCCTCCAAGAGGGCCATGTCTCCTGATCCTTCCCTAAGCATTCAAATATACGAGCTTACGAGGGCCATTTTTATTAAAACTACCACAGTTGACAAATGGCTAGCTTTGCATGAGGTCCTGAGTTTGGATCCCCTAAGTCCATGTTAAACCCAGGCATGGTGGTACATACCTGTAATCCTAGTGCAGGATACACAGATCAGAAAGATCCCTGGGTCTGGATGGCAGCCAGCCTGGCTAAAGTTTTGAGCACCAGGTTTATTAAAAGAGGATGTCCCCAAAAGTAAAATAAAGAGAAACTGAAGACATTTGAAATTGACCTCTGACCTTCCCACACATGGACATAAATGTGTACATATACACACACTCATAAAAGTTCACATACATATGAAGACATATACAAACATATACACATATGTAAGCATCGGTCTGGGTAACGGCAGGAACATGTAGTTATAACAGTGGCACAAGTACAAATATGTGTGTGTTGGAGATGATTACATATCACACTTGCCTGGGACCTAAGACTCATCATCACATCAGAGGCCCACTTCCTGCAAGCCTCTCCAGGGTAGAAAGCTCCAAGGGAAAATAGCAGTGGGTTTTGGGAGGTGTTGATAATACACTATTCTTGGTGCTCAACCCCAAAGAAAGACCTCAGGCAGAGATCTGAGGATCAGACTTTGGAGACTAAGTTCTGTGTAGCTAGTACCTGAAAGCAAAGTAGCAGTGTAAGGATGCAAAGCCTGCAGTGTACCAAGAGTAACCATGGCAACACTCCTGCCTGTACGCTCAACTAATGATCTCACTGAAGAAAAGGTGTGCTGCAAATCTTTCTGTGCATAAAACCAAAATCTACCTCAGCATCTCGTGTCCTGTGGGGGAAAAAAGTCCAGCTTTCAACCAAAATCATAAAGTAAAAACAAGAAAATACACACAGAGAGAAAAGAACTAAAAACCAAACCCAGAGATGGCCTAGATTGTGGGACTATCAACCTGAGAGGGAATTTTAAATCATTATGATGAACACATCAGGGGTTCTAACAAGAAACTAAACAGCATGCAAACACAGGGGCTAGTTTCAGCAGGAAGAAGATTCAAGAAAGCAACCAATGGAAAGGCCAAGAATCAAAAACCCAGCAACAAGGATAAGATGTCTCTTCCATGGACTCTTCTGTACATTTGGGGTAGCTGGGAAGAAACACACTAACTAAAACCAACAAAAGGACCCACGCTGAAACAGATAAGCATGGAATTGGAAAGACAGAGTATCCCAGAACTGTGGGGAACTGCAAAATGACTAACATATAAACAATTGCAGTCCCAGAGAGGGAGAATATTGGATTGATATATGGTAGGCAATAATTTCCTAAAATTAGTGGTGGACACCAACCTATAGGTCTTAGAAGCCTAACAACACAAAACAACATAAATACTAAGAGCAAGCAAATGAATAAGGAAACCGAATTGTTAAATGTTGGCCAAGAACTGGGGTGATGGCTCAGCATTTAAGAGTACCTACTATTCTTGCAGAGGACCCTAGTTCAGGTTCCAGCACCCGCGGATGGCTCACAATCACCTGTGACTCCAGCTTCTGGGATCTGGCGCCCTCTTCTGGCTTCCACTGGTAGCTGCACTAGTGTGTACACATGCACACACATAGGCACAAAAAAATGAAAGTGTGGTGAGTTGGACTCTTGTGCTATTTGTTATGGCATGTGTTGTTTGAAGGGAAATTCAAACTGCTCAAAAACAAACTCAGATCCTAAAGAAATCCAAAGAAATGAGACATATATTTCAAGAAAGAAAGAAAGAAAAAGAATAAGAATGACAGTGGAATTCCTGCTAGAAAGCATGACAATAGGAAGACAGTGATATAGTGTGTTACAGGTTCTGGGGAAAGGAAAGAAATGTGTCAAACCCAGATTCTACACTCAACTGAACACATCCTTGGAGAATGAGGGAGAAATAAGTATTTCCCCAGACAAATGGACTGAAGGAGTCTATTACTCACTCTCTTACCCTGATAGAGATGTATATATTGGCTACTTTCATGTCAGCTTGATGCAGGCTAAAGTCACTGGAGAGGAAGGCGCCTAGCTGAGAAAATACCTCCATATTATCAGACTGTAGGCAAACCTGTATAGCATTTTCTCTTTTTTTAAAAAAAAATGATATTTATTGAGCTCTACATTTTTCTTTGCTCCCCTCCCTGCCTCTTCCCTCCCCCCTTCAACCCTTCCCCAAGATCCCCATGCTCCCAATTTACTCAGGAGATCTTGTCTTTTTATACTTTCTTCTTTCCATGTAGATTAGATCTATGTAAGTCTCTCTTAGTGTCCTCATTGTTGTCTAAGTTCTCTGGAATTGTGGTGTGTAGGATGGTTTTCTTTGCTTTATGTTTAAAAAACACCTATGAGTGAGTACATGTGATAATTGTCTTTCTGTGTCTGGGATATGTCACTCAAAATAATGTTTTCTAGCTCCATCCATTTTCCTGCAAAATTCAAAATGTCATTATTTTTTGTGCTGTGTAGTACTCCATTGTGTAAATGTACCACACTTTCCTTATTCATTCAGTCAAGGGGCATTTAGGTTGTTTTCAGGTTCTGGCTGTGACAAACAATGCTGCTATGAACATAGTTGAGCACATATCCTTGGGGAACAATTTATCATCCTTTGGATATATACCCAAAGGTGGTATTACTGGATCTTAAGGGAGGTTGTTTCCTAATTTTCTGAGAAATCGCCACACTGACATTCAAAGGGGCTATGCCAGCTTGCATTCCCACCAGCAATGCAGAAGTGTTCCCTTTTCCCCACAACCTCTCCAGCATAAATTGTCATCAGTGATTTTGATCTTGGCCATTCTTACAGGTGTAAGATGGATTCTCGGAGTTGTTTTGATTTGCATTTCTCTGATGACTAAAGATGTTGAATATTTTAAGTGTCTTTCAGCCATTTCAGATTCCTCTGTTGAGAGTTCTTTTTTTTAGGTCTGTACTCCATTTTTCTTGAGTTCTTTGTATATTTTGGAGATCAGACCTCTGTCTGATGTGGAGTTAGTGAAGATCTTTTCCCATTCTGTAGGCTGTCATTTTGTCTTGTTGACCGTGTCCTTTGCTTTACAGAAGCTTTTCAGTTTCAGGAGGTCCCATTTATTAATTGTTTCTCTCAGCGTCTGTGCTATTGGAGTTCTATTTAGGAAGTGGTCTCCTGTGCCAGTACGTTCAAATGTACTTTCTCTTCTATAAGGTTCAGTGTGGCTGGCTTTATATTGAGGTTTTTGATCCATTTGGACTTGAGTTTTGTGCATGGTGATAGATATGTGTCTATTTTCATTCTTCTACATGTTGATATCCAGTTATGCCAGCACCACTTGCTAAATATGCTTTCTTTTTTCCCATTTGATATTTTTTGCTTCATTGTCAAAATCAGGTGTTCAAAGGTGTGTGGATTAATATCCAGGTCTTCTATTCGGTTCCATTGGTCCTCCTGTCTGTTCTTATGCCAATACTAGGCTGTTTTTAATACTGTAGCTGTTTAGTAGAGTTTGAAGTCCAGTATTGTGATGCCTCCAGAAGTTCTTTTATTGTACAGGATTGTTTTGGCTATCTTGGGTTTTTTGCTTTTCCATATGAAGTTGAGTACCATTCTTTCAAGGTCTGTGAAGAATTTTGCTGGGATTTTGATGGGCATTGCATTGAATCTGTAGATTGCTTCTGGTCAGATTGCCATTTTTACTGTGTTAATTCTGCCCACCCTAGAGCATGAGAGATCTTTCCACTTTCTAGTGTCTTTTTCAATTTCTTTCTTCAAATATTTAAAGTTCTTGTCATACAAGTCTTCCACTTTTTTTTGGTTAGAGTTACTCCAAAATATTTTATGCTATTTGTGGCATAAAGGGTGAAGGGTATTGTTTCCCTGATTTCTTTCCCAGACTCTTTATCACCTGTGTATAAGATGTAGGCCATTTTCTTAGTTAGTAACTGGTGTGCAAGGGCCCAGACAACTATGGGTGATGTTATCCCTGGGCTGGTGGTCCTGGGTTTTATAAGAAAGTGGGCTGAACAATCCATGAAGAATAACTCAGTAAGCAGCACTCCTCCATGGCTTTTGCATCAGCTGCTGCCTCCAGGTACCTGCCCTGCTTGAGTTCCTATCCTGGCTTCTTTCAATGATGGATTACAATGTGGAAGTGTAAGCCTAATAAACCCTGTCCTCCTCAACTTTCTTTTGGACATGGTGTTTTATCACCACAACCCTACTTAAGACAATGAATTAAAGGACATGGATAGAGAGTTGTCTTATAAGGTAAAGGTGCTTGTCCCTCAAACCTGGTGATCAGATCCATCCCAGGAACCTATGTGAAGATGGAAGGATAGAAAAAAACTCCAAAAAGTTGCCCTGATCTTCACACACACACACACACACTAAATTTAGAAGGAAATTCTTCAGGCAAAACGAATCACCAGCAGAGACGTAAGACTACACAAAAGAATAGAATACTCAAAATGAAATAAATGAAGATAAAATTACACTAATTTTTTTGCTAATATTTAATTGTTCTAAAGCATAAATTACTGCCTGAATAAAAATAACAATAATATATTATATGATTTCAGTATATTCGAAATGGAGATAAATAACAAGAATAGCACAAAGACTAAGGGGTTGAATGGGAAATATGCCACTATTGGGCAATAACACTATTCTTGAGTGGTATGGCATTATTTGAGGAAATACTCAGATTAATTTAAATGTATATTATAAAAACCACAGAATGTGCTAACAGTGTTCTTACAAGAGAAAAAGAAGAAATAAAACTGAATCATGAAAACTTTGTTAGTTGAAGAGAAAGACGATATAATGTATAATGGCAGTCAGCTCAGTCATCACACTAAGTGTTAATGGACCAATGGATTTCCAGGATGAATATAAAAGCAAGACCAGCTATATCCCACCTGTAACAGACTGAATGAAAATGCCAAAGACTCGAAAGTTAAAGGATATGAAATCTACTTGAAGTCACTAAAAGCTAGAAAGTCTAGATTCGTCATGGTACAAAACAACATGGAGAGTAAGAAATAATCTCTATGAGGTGGCTTACCTGAGTGGGAGCAATTATCCGGGAATGCATAGCAATCCAAACTGTGCACTACCCAATAACAGAGCTTCAAAACAAACCTGAATGATCTCAAAGGAGCAATTAGATATCTTTACAGCTATAGTTGGGTCTTAGTTACTGTTCTGTGGCTGTGAAGGTAACTTTTGTAAAAGAAAGCATTTAATTGGGGGCTTGCTTACAGTTTCAGACAGTTAGTCCATTATGATTGTTGACAGGAAGCATGGTGGTGGGCAGGCAGTCATGGGGGGCTTGAGAGCTTATATCCTGATCCACAAGCAACAGGTAGAGAGAGAGAGAGATTGGGGCCTGGCATGAACTTTAGAAACCTTAAAGCCCACCCTGGTGCCACACACCCCCTCTAGCAAGGCCACACTTCGCAATCCTTCCCAAACAGTTCCACCAACTGGGGACCATGCATTCAAGAATATGAGCCTATGGAGTTGTAATCTGCACTATTAAATAAGATTTAAGGCTGTGGAGATGACCCAGTGCATAAAGAACCTCCTTCATTTGACTGAGCTCCTAAGTTCAGATCCCTAGGATTCATGTGAAAGCTGAGTCCTAAATGAACAAAATATATTATACAAATTATATTTCAAAGAGCTAAGTGTGAGTGTCCAGAAGCATTCGGTGCAGTGTTGTTTCCACAACTTTTCTAATTCAAAAACTTCTCTCGTCTGGATGCAGAATGTTCCCAGAGGTCCATGTGCTAGAGACTCGGTTCTGGGATTGTGGAACCTTTAAGAAGTGGGACCTAATGAGAGTCCTTTAGTCACTGGGTCATGCCCACAAAAGAATCTCTTTCTTTTTCTCTTTTGCCTTCAAGCCATGAGACAAGAAGTTCAGTCTGCTACGTGTTCCCTGTAACTGCCACTCGGCACCCCCACCACCCAGCACTCCCACCAGAAACCTAATGACCTTCAGCCTCTAAAACCCAAGATAAAATAAACCTATTATTTGTATAGACCAATTCTCTGTAAATTATTTAATTTGTTAGAGTGGTAAAAAAACTAACAGACACTAAAATTAAAGACTTATTTTCTAGAATGTTGATGGTAAAAACAATGAGTCATGGATACACACCACAGATGAGCTGCATAATAATTAGGTGTGCTGAAGAACACAGACAAAAAAGGGCATTTGAAGTGATTTCTTGTGTAAATAATGCCATTATATATACACATATATATACATTATACACATACACACACATATCATCAGGAAGATAAGAGGCTTCCTGGGTGAGTGGGATGGATGCAGTATGAGGGATGGGTCCTCAAGAGGCAGCAGAAAATAATTATATTCAATACCTTGACTGCAGTGATGGTGTGGCTGAAACAAAATCTGTCAAAAAATTAACAGATTTAACTCATTGTGTGCTTTTTACAGTGAAGTTTATTACACGTGAGTCACATCTCAATAAAAGTGCCCTTTCAAATGCTCAACTGCTGAACTTTAAATAGGAATGGTTTATTAGAAGTCATCTTCATAAGTTTCAAGTCGGGGCAATGACTCAATTTCGTGGTCCACTTGGCTGGATTTGAAATCACCTGGGAGACACTCGGCAGGGCGAGTCTTTGAGGGAGTTCCCAGAGAGGTAAACCTGAACTCCCAAGACAAAGTGAACTTCCATCCTTAAGCTGCTTTCCCGCCAGGTATTCTGTCCAAGCAATGAGAAGATCGCTAATATGATCTGCAAGGTGGTGGCTGTCAGTACAGGCATGCTCAGCAGTTTGTGCTTTCAACAGAAAACCCCCTCCTTCCCCACCTGGTGATTGTACATGGCCTCCAGTCACCTTCTGGGGTCTTCTATTGGGTTGTGTGAAGATCTCTGCCTCTTTCAACTTCACAGTCAGCATCTTGATTCTTTCTTGGTGGTAAGAAGGGCCAGGGACATCTTTTAAATCATCTCCAAGGAATATCTCTGCATGCCTTATCTGCCTAGAGTCCTAGAAATCCCACCGAGGTAGGAAGCCCTGGGATTTTGACTGGATCTATGTCCCACGTTCTGATGTGTATATGCATTGCCATCAAGCCTAGAGTCGCCACTACCTATGCTTCCTTTGGTCCAATCAGAGTAATGTCATCGATATGGTGGACCAATATGACAACCCTATGGCAGAAGCCAGTAATCCAGAGCCCTAAAACCTAGGTTGTCACAGGGCTAGAGTCTTGACAAATCATGAGATGGGACAGGGAAGGTGGGACAGGGAAGGTGGGACAGGGAAGGTGGTCTTGTCACCAAAGCAGACTGTTTCTAAGTCTTTCAGCTTCGACAAAGGACATGTTACTTTCCAGATATTAGCTTTTATGCCAGGTTCCAGGAGGGGTGTTAATCTACCAAGCAAGGAAATCACATCCACTGCATTGAACCCCTGCATTGAACCATCAGCAGTCATTCTCCGACCGCCATCTGTCTTCTGCATGGGCCAAATTAAGGAGTGAAGCGGGGATGTGGTGGAATCTTCAGGTCCTTCATGGTGGTGCTAATGTTTAAGGAGTCCTTCATGGTGGTGCTAACATTGAAGGAGTTTGAAAGGGGGGATATGGTGGAATCTTCAGGTCCTTCATGGGGGTGCTAATGTTTAAGGGCTCTCCAAGGACTCTAAGACTTTCCCAGGAAGGGGCATCTCTAAGATTTTCATGTAGATCTTCCCACAAACACATCCCTCACCCCACAGGCCAGAGAACTAACATGGTGACTCTGCCCAGTGTACACTGGCCCAGCTATGTGTTCTGGGAACAGAGAAGTGACCATTGGATGAGCTCAGGGACCCATGGGACTTGCTGTGAGTTGGATCTGATCTGAAGTTCAAAGGTCCTCCATAATCTGTGCTGTGCTGGAAGGCAAGGAGTTCTTTGGGACCCCAAACTGATCATCATAGAGAGCCAATGTCCAGAAGTCTCTGAAAGTTCTGGATTTCCTTTTCCTCCATGTCAAGTTGTTCTTCAAAGAACTGCACTTCGCCTAAGGGCAGGAAGGGAGAAAGATTAACTATAGAAGTTTGTGATACTGAGCGGGGTCCTTTGTTAAGGAGGCATTACTTCCTGCTATTCATGGACTCAGTAAACTGGCCAAGTCTAGGAATAGGCTGAGGAGCTGTAGCTCAAGGTCCTGTGATTCTCTTGGCCCAGGACCTCTATGCATCTACAGACAGAGTAAGATTTTGTACACTTTCTGTCTGTCTCTTTTGAGAGCACTGAGGATCTTTCAGACTGTTATGAACATGGCTTTGCCTCTACTGTCCATGCCGAAAGCATGCTCACCTTGCCTTTGGCTGCTGAGTGCTAGCCCTTGGTTCTGCCACTCTGGGGTCCAACTATCACTTGAGTGATGGCTCTGACTGTAAGGCTAGGCCTACAGAGGAGAGAAATGGCAGAAGTCTGCAAGGGAGCTTTTCCTCAAAAATCTGTCTCCTCAAGTACCGGTTACAATGTGTTTCCTTTCCTGTTGGCTGTGATAAATTGCCCTAACAACAGCACCTGGGGATAACAAGGGCTTCTTTCAGCTCCCAGCTCAGGGGCACAGTTCATCATGGCAGAGAAGCTGAGTCAGCGGGAGCTTTGAAAAAAACTGGTCCTATTACATCAGCCTCTGGGAAGCAGAGAGAGGGATGGATGCATCCTGCTGCTCAGCTGCTCTTCTCCATTTACACAGCCCAGGATCCCAGCCAGGGGATGGTGCTGCCCACAGTGGGCAGGTCTTCGCTCTTCAGCACACAAAGTTAAGGAAATCCCCCACAGGCACGCCCAGAGGCGTATCCCCTGGGTGACTCTGTGACAGTGGTAATTACCATTGCCCTGCACGGCACATCTGCATCCCAGTGTGTAGAGTAAGTCTTATTGGGCTAATCCCACTCCAGCTTCAAGTATCTCCAGACTTTTGGCTCTCTCTGTCAACAGCAAACTTTGGTCATTGGCATATCAGGCATTTCCAGCTCAGTCACAGGGAACCATCTCAATCCACATTTCTGTCAACCAGCCAAATTAATGACTATTACCTGCTTTAGTTACTTTTCTATTGCTGGGACAAAAACGCCATGATCAAGAAATTATTTAACTTGTGGGCTCACAGTTCCAGAGGGTTAGATCATCATGGCAGGGACTATGAAAGCAGGCAGGTAGGCATGGCAGGGGAACAGTAGCTGAAAACTTGCATTTGATCCAAAAGCAGAGAGAGAGAGAGAGAGAGAGAGAGAGAGAGAGAGAGAGAGAGAGAGAGAACTTGGGAAGGTTTTGAAACCTTAAAGCCCATCATCCTCCAAAAAGCCACACCTCCTAATCCTTTCCACCAGTGGACCAAGCTTCCAATCTATGGATATCTAGGGGCCATTCTCATTCAATCCGCCATAATACCTTCTTTAACTCTGTGAGCCGCAACATTAAACCCCGAATCTCTGCTTAATGGGCCCGTATCAATAAATTCAGCCTCATCCAAGTTTATGTTCTTCCACCATTATCTCCAGACCCTGAAACCCCTTCCCCCACATTCTACAGATCTCTACTTATATAAAACCTGAGTTCTTTAGGCATGTGTCCTCTGCACCCCACTATGTTCCTCATCTTAAGGGGCCTGATGTAGATCCTGGCTGTAGCTCTAGAGGTCAAGATGCAAGGAGGGACCATGGGGACATCAACCTTGTCTGATGGGGGCTGTACTGATGAAAGTCAGTACCTCAGGCTGGTAATGCCACTGGGGGTGAGGATACCATGTCTCTGACAGAATAGACTCATCAGAATTTAGGAATTTAGTCGGCAGCCTCCTACAGGTTTTCATCTCAATTGAGGGGATGCTGTTCTCCCATCCGCACCCTCAATGCAACTGCAGCAGCCTGCAATGCCAAGAACTTAGCTTGCACTGCAAGACAGCAAGGGCGTGAGAGGTCTGGCGTCTGGTGTTCAGCAGCCTCAGCCTTATGGCTGCGGGAGGGGAGATTCTTCTTCAGGGCACGCTGCCAAGCCCGTAGGTTGTTTATACACACGTGGGGCTGGGAAATGGACTCCCTGAGCTCATTCGTTTTCTTTATTACTCCGTCCAGCAATGCTAGGAACAGCAGCCAGAGTCATTATATCCCTGAGTTTTTCAGAATCGTTCAAAGCTTCACGTATAGAGCTGGTAATTCCTCACCTCTCACAAGTGGTGAGCCAGGACCACAAAGGCATCCTAACCTCCAGGATGAGAGATGGGGGCCACCTAGGCAGGGGCTGTAAAGCAGTTAAAAAGTCTATGAGCTGGAGCTGGGGGGTGTGGCTTCATCGGTAGAGTGCTTGCCTAGCACACATGAGACCCTGGATTCCACCCCCAGCACTCTGTAAACCAGGTATACTGCTGCACCCCTGAAATGCCAGGACTTGGGAGGTAGTTAGGAGGATCAGATGACCAAGGTCATCCTCAGCAGTACACTGGGTTCTAGGCCAACCTGACTATGTGTGTTGGGGGAACGGGCAAGGAACATGAGTCTCCACAGCTCCGCAGTCTCTCTGCGTCCCTGCTACCAGACCTTGGACAATTCTCCAACCTGTAATGGAGAACTGACGGCAACTTTGAGTGGAGGAGGGACTTGAGAAGCCATCCCTGCAAGCAGGCCGGTGGCTGGCACAGGTCATGGCACAGAAGATGTGCCCTGTCAGTCAGTGACATCCCCCAAGCAGGAGATCTCCAGGAACCCTCCCAATGGTGAGACCCTGGGCCCACAGGAAGAGTTGATAGTCTTACGACTACCATTTGCCCCGAGTATCCCTTCCAGAATGCTGCACAGAGGTCTCCTGACCTGACAGTGGACGCTGAGCTGGACAGCGGTTTATAGAGGCGGATTCCTGGTGCCTGTGGAAGCGACAGTTCTGACTCACAGGACATCGTCTTGATTGCCTTTCCCCCTTAATGACAGTAGCATAGATGTGTCCGAGTCTGCTCTGCCACTGCGAATAGTTCGGGCTACACACCTTCCCCATTCTATCCCTAGTGAATTCTTCGGCTACAACAAACACAAGTCCTTTCTGCCCCTTGCCCCCTGTTCCCTCCTTTCTCTTCTTCAGGTGGTAGCTTTTCTTCTCACCGCTGCTCAAGAAAGATCTGTAGAAGGTGGATCTAGAAGGTTCATGCTTCAAGGGAGATGTGGTTCTTAAAACTGAGTGGAGTTCAACCTGAAACAGTGCCGAACTGGAGCGAGCACACCCACAGCATTTCTCAGAGGGGGTTGCCTTGACGGCGTCTGTGAGCACCTGCTCCTGGTGGTGCTTACGGCTCCCTCCCAAGACTGTGATGCTCCTGGTAAGGATACAGGACTCCCTGGGAACCAGCAGAGCATCCCTTCTCGTGCCTCTCAAGGTGGACACAGCGGGAGAACGGTAAGCCTCTTTTAGGGATGTCCCATTCTTGGGCCCAGAGGCTTCTGGCTGATAAGTCATTGGGGTTCCTTGGGCTTTATCCAGGACTTTGACACCAGGTCTGAGGAGTCACCTCCTAGGGTTAGGTGCTGTGGCCTCTTTAGTTATCCCCACTGAATAACAATAGCAGACAGTCTGGCAAGGGGATGTGTCTCAGAACCCTATTATCTGAGCAATATAGACCAACCTAATCTAGCTTTGTTCCATTGTATCTCTCTTGATGGAACAGAAAATCTGTGTCCAAAAATCACATGCCCATCTAGAACCTGGGACCTCTCTTCTTTATGACTTCAGTCGAGTTCCTGGGACCCTGGAGCGCTCTGTCCAAATGGTCTGTCCAACCCCCTCCCCCACAAGTGTGTTGGGAAAGGATGAGTATCCATACTGGGCAGTGGGCTGAGAGTGAGCTGTTAGTCAAGGCTCTAACAAATATCCACATGTAATATGGGGGGGGGGGCACACTCATGATGCTTTTGGGATCCAGGGTAGGAAGACAAGGAGAATCTGGAAGGCCAGTTTCCCCTGAGAATCTACCTTCCTGGGTGGAATGCTTGGAGCCCAAGGATTCTAAACTCCAACCTGGCTACCCCATCTGTTAGGAAGCTGAAAGGAAAGCAGAATGTGTAACTTCATGACATAATGTGCTAGATTGATTTATAACTTGAAAATTTCTTAACAGATGGTGTGTGGGCATCCATCCGTGTTCTTGCTCTGGGCCCCTCAGAGGTCCCAAATTGATGTAGGAGGGTCTTCTATCTATCTGTTGCTTTCATTGGTTCATTAATAAAGAAAACTGCTTGGCTTGATAGGTCAGAACATAGGTAGGTGGGGAAGACAGAACAGAATACTGGGAGAAAGAAAGCAGAGTCAGGCAGACGCCATGAAGCTCCAGCCCGAGATGGTCATAGGTTAGAATCTTCCCGGTAAGCCATGACCTCATGGTGACATACACATTACTAGAAATGGGTTAAGCAAGATGTGAGAGTTATCCAAGAAGGGGATAGATATAATGGGCCAGGCAATGTTTAAATGAATACAGTTTCCACGTAATTATTTTGGGTTAAGCTAGCTGGGCGGGATGGAACAAGAGGCCCACGCTTCTCTTACTACACAGAATGGCCCAGATCACCTACTTGTATGGACAGCATGTTGTGCCCTGAGGACCATTAGGAAAAAAGCCACCTGGTAAGTGACATCAGTCTCTTTCTCCTTCCATTGTTGGAAGTCAGAAGCCCATCTATGACTGCTCTCTCATGGGACCAGGCAGTGCCCACCCTGTCTGGGGATCGTTTTCCTGTATCAGGTGACCAGATCATGGCTACCTCAATGTGTGCTCTTTGGTCAGTCTGAGAGGTGCAGGGTCCATTAAGGTGTGACTGGGGAGATGGCAGAGTCTCAGGGCTGGGTCTGTAAGGGCTTCATCATCTGCCTGCACTGTCTAGATGGAAGCCAGGTCAGTTTCTCACAAGGACCATCTTACCCTCCATTCTCAGATGGTGACACAGAGGCCCACGGAGGCAAAGCCACCTTGCCCTCAGTCATGAAGGTCCCATAAGCCCCGTCAGGGGTCAGCGGTGTGTCATGGGCATACACAGAACACTTCTTCAGAGGTTGGGAACAGGTACTGGGTCACCCAAGGGAGTGTCTGTCACTGCTGTGCACTTGGGTCTCTTAGTCTAGATCAGAGGCTCCTGTATGGATGAAGCAAGGGCAAAGTTAGGCAGGACCACACAAGCCTAGTGGCTTATCAAAGAAAATAGATGTCAAGTGAGCCCCACCCTGCCTTCCTTGCCTAGGAATGGGGGCTTGTGTCTAGACTCTCACCCCACCTTCTGGCTCCACCCTCACTCACTTTACCATAGATCCACTTGAACCAAATATGGAATGCAAAAGTAATCATCCCTCACCCCACGCAACATCGGTTGCAAACACGTGTTTTTTTTCTGGGTCCCCCTAGGTGAGCCTCAATGGAAACACTGACTCCCCCATAGTGACACGTGCTGGGAGGTTAATTCAAATTTAACTGCAGCGGGAAATCCTCCTTCCTCGGAGGCCTTAGGGAAAGAAGGCTCCCTGGGCTGAATGGAACAGATGGTGTCCACAGAGGATGGGGGCTGTGACACACCAGATACGCAGTGCGTATAGGAGATGCTCCTCTATGGCGAGGGCCAACTCTGAGAGGACCATACAGACTCCTTAGTGTAAGATGCTTCCCAGGGTCTGACCAGACAACCGAGGAACACTGGAGACCCTTCCCGCGCAGGCGCCCGTTCTCCTTTCCCTTCTCTCTCAATGAATATTTAACAGCGTGTCTCTCTGGCAGGGCACTGTGTTGGCAGTGGGCACTCAGGAGTAAAACGAGCCTGATGTCACCGGGATATTTACAGTTTTGACAGGACTGTGGATGTCAGAAAAGGAGAGGAAGGGCTCCTATGGTGCCAAGTCTAAAGGTGTCTGTCCTAGACGGTGCCTCCACCAGGCCGGTACCTGGAAGGTGATTCTCAGGACCACACAGGCAAGGAGCAAAGTGTGATGCTGGGGAGAAAAGCCAACAGAGGAGGCATCGTGGTGTGTGTCACTGAGGGTGGAGAGCCACCCCCTTACCCGAGATGTCTACAAAATGTGGGGGTCACACTCACCTGCTTGGAAAGCAGGGAGACGGAGGTCTTCCCCACAGGCCCCCAGCATCACTATCATCCAAAGGGAAGGGCCACTCCTAGTGTGCGTGCCAGTGCACATTTGAATGTCAGTCACTGCTCACAACTGAGCATGTGTCTAGGTGCCAGAGAAAACCCGGGCTTGAGAGGAGAAGAGGGCCTGGAAGGAGGGAGGGTCTAGGTGTGCTAGAAAGAGATGCTACCACAACACGAGTCGGGATGGGTCCAGAGGACATTGGATGAGATAGCAGGAGCCTCTGCCACACTATTCTAAAAGAGGTGACTGGCCTGGTTGGGGTGGGAGGTGCAGACAAGAGGGAGGCTCCTGATGTTAGTGTAAAAAAGAGATGGGAGCAGGAGGAGAGAAAGATCAGCAGGAGCTAGTGATGGGCAGGCAGACTGGGGTT
Organism: Chionomys nivalis; assembly: GCF_950005125.1. Classification (NCBI taxonomy): domain Eukaryota; kingdom Metazoa; phylum Chordata; class Mammalia; order Rodentia; family Cricetidae; genus Chionomys; species Chionomys nivalis. The sequence continues at coordinate 21,081,087 of NC_080096.1, read as the reverse complement.
CAGGAGGCTGGGGAGTCAAGAGAATGGATTTATTTTGAGGTCAAAGGTGGGATGTCATTGGGAAAAGTTGAATGATGGAGCTGGACACAATACAGAAATAGAAAGGTTGGGAAGGGATTGAGCTCACTAGCCTCAGAGGCAGACAGAGGACTGATCTAATGGGAGTCGGAGGCTGGGGCTCTGACCAGAGGAGAACCCAGGCTCAATCAGGGAGAAGGCGGAGTACCCAGTATTCCAGTACCCAGTAGCCTCAGTTTCCCCAACTCCGAAGGGGCAGTGAGTGACAGACTTGGGGATGATGTAGGGCTTGGGAGGGCAGAGGTCTAAAATTACCCTGAGAAGGCAGAGGCAAAGGACAGGATAAGTGACATCAGTGTTAACTGAGGGTGGTCTCTGAGCCATGGTGGCAGTTCCCTGATGAAGCTGTCTATCCTAGATGGGTGATAGAAGTCACTCAGTAGTTGTGTGAGTCTGTGAACAGGTTTGACAGGGCTCGAGGGGAACCAGAACACTAGCCCCCTGTGAACAGTGTTTATGGTCAGAGCATACAAAACTCAGGTATGTAAAGCTCATGTGTCAGCACCCAGCATAGAACAAGTGCTCGGTACATACTGGTGCGCCATCACAGGCTGCCCTGGGACCCCTGCTTCTCAGCCCAATCCGTGTATGGCTCCCTGGGCGCTCTACCATGTCCCTTCTAGCATCTCCACACATAGCACATAAGCTGGGTGTGGAGCCAGGGAGCAAATATTTCCAGGGTGAAGGCAGGAGGGAGGAGCCTGAGAACGGACAGGAGCTTTTCCAAGCCTCTGTCCCATCCTCGGAGGAGCGGGCAGGCTGGACCACCATGCTTGGCTACACAGTGTGGAACTCATAGAGAAGAAGAGAACTCAGCCAGCCTTGGCCATCTCCTACTTCAGGATAAGGCCACACTGGAATGAGGACATGGGGTCCCAGGAGTCAGTGACCTTCACTTACCAGCAGCTGCTGGTTCATGCATCCCCTCCGAGCCTCCTGCCTCCGTGCCCTGCAGGAGCTGCCCTGCAAACCCTCATTGCCTGTGCCCCAGCTCTGCCAGTCAGAGGCCTTGCACTCACACTTTCTTTGGATGGCTTTAGTCCCACAGAGCAGCTGTTCCAAACACTGGCTTTGTCCTTAAATGGAAGTCTGTATGTGTTCTCTCTTTACCCTGCTGTAACCCCCTCTTATCTTCCCCTCAAGTCAGTATGTCAGCACAATCTGTCCTCTTACAGAGGAACCATCAAGCAGCTCGCTGGCCTTGCATCTGCCTAGCGAGGCTGTGCGGTGTATGACTTGGGCCTTGCCATGGGTCTGTGCACCCGGCGCTCCATTCCCAACATGCCAGTAGGATGAGGAGTGGCAGTTAGCAGACACATGGGACTAAGAAGCATGACCATGTGTTCCAGCCTTGTAGCTCTCAGCCGTGGCCCCCAGAGTGCTATTTACCTGGAAACATCCATGTATTATTATTATTATTATTATTATTATTATTATTATTATTATTATTATAGGGACACTAAAGCTTAGGCAGGACCTGACTGCACACTCCTATTGAGGAGGTTCCCACCCGATCCAGGTCTGTCTGATAGCAGCAAGAGCCCAGAGTACAGGGACACTGGAGGAGTTGACATCACCAGTGTCTGTAAAACCACCACCCAGTGGAGGGAGCGATTACATCCCCAGGAGCACCCACACTTGGAGGACGTGGGTCCCTCCTCAGACTTCCTGCAACTCTGAACTAACAGGAGGTAATTAAATGGTCCATAGTTTTCTTTCACGTGCTTCAGGAAATGTCGCCTATGAAACCAACAGGCATTTCCGTACTTAACGCGTGATAACTAGTCCCATAAATCCAAATTATCCCTGTAAATCTAAATTAAATGCCCAGGTTTAATGTATTCGGGACGCCTAATTAATAAAGTGCCGGCCATGATCATCACTAACCTGTATGCTCCGTGCTTTCTTTTTCAGCAGGGGGCATTTCTGAGCTGTGTTTGGGCTGGAGCCCAGAGCTCAGGGCTTCCTACTGCTCAGGTTCAAGGTGAAACCCAGCCACACAGCTATCAAGGTCTCTCCGAGCCCTCTGTATTCATCCTCTGTCTTTCTGCCCTTGATCACTCCGTCCCCTCGAGGGTCTGCCTGGGTCACAGGGACCCTTTCAGTCCTGCTAATGTGTCCTGTTCCCGCTGTCCCTCCTAAGCCTTTGTTCCTGACACCTGGAGTTATAGCAGCCAGTTCAAACCTGAGGACAAGAAGCTGCACATACTAAAGATGTCAGGACGGAATGAAGCTGGGTCCTGTTTAGTGTTAGGAACTCCTAACCCACAGCCAAAAAAATCACCACATCTGAATCTCTTTGCAGGCAAGAAAAAGCAGAATAAATGAAAACATGAACGCACACACACACAAACACACAAACCTGAATTTTCAAGCTAACATTTGCTAGATTCTCTGTCTCTTGTAGTCAGAACTGAATTCAAATCTTCATCGACCATTTGGGTAATCTTGGGTTAGGCATAGGCATATCCAAGCTTTCTGTATACAAGGAGGTGCATCGCAGTTAAAAAAAAAAAAAAAAAAAAAAAAAAAAAAGACTGCCGACAGCCCTTCCATTGTTAGAGTGGGAGGTTTTTATTGTAAATAGGAGAGAGAAAACAGCCAGAGGCCTCAGAGGGAGTCTACCTCTCTGGGATAGGGAGAGGACCGGAGAGAAAAGGTGGGAAGAAGGTGCCCATTGTCAGGGCCAAAGGAGCAGAGAGGATAGCAAAACCGGTGGGAGAGTCCTGGCAGTGAGGAAGGGATTCACTCTGGTGGGAGGGGACAGGTTAGCTGGAACAGCCTGGGAACCAGTGAGGGGCTCTGCTCTATTGGAGGCTCCTCTGAGTTAATAGAGTACTAGATGCCCTCTCCAGAGATGGGGGGCTGTAGGAGCAGAAAAGAAAGTGATGGATTTCCTTGCAAACAGAAACCCACTTTGCATGGTCTCGGAGAAGTGCTGAATGTTCACCGGGTTCTCAGAGTCCAGCCTAAGCTGAGCCCAAATTGTCATTTTTGGGGAACTGGGACCTGATGCTGTCTATATATCATGCTGTGGCCTCCTCCTCTGTCAGTGTGGAGCTGATGGTCCACCTGCTGAAAAGATGGGAGGTGCTTGTGGGATGTCAGAGCAAAACACAAGGATCTGCAGTGGATGCCTGGGTCCACTTCAAAGGTCAGAGTCTGGGCAAGCTGCCCACCTCCACCTCCATGAGTGTGGCTTCCTGCTCTGTGATCCCTAAGGGAGAAGCTGAGATGCCTTTGGTCCCAGCAGGGTCCAGGATAGTAAGAGAGTTAATTTATTCAGTATTTATCCAGGGCTGACCCTGTGCCCACATCACACAAGCCCTTTGTGTGAACTGTGGTTCTTGGTTCTTCGACCGTTCCGGTAAGAACACCTATACTAACGTGTCCCATTTTGCAGATGTAAGAACCTGGCATAGCCAGGCGATGGTGCACGCCTTTAACACCAACAGTTGGGAGGTGGAGGCAGGCGGGTCCCTACAGTTTCAGGCCAGCCTCGTGTGCATAATGAACCAAGGCTACATAGTGAGACCCTGGATAAAAATCAAAACCAAAACAAAGAAACCAAAAGAAGCTGGCACAGAGGTTATATCAGTGGCCTGAGACGCTCGGCTAGTGCGCGGCAAACAAGGAGTGAAACAGGCAGAGTAGCAGCTCATACTGCGGTACCGGGTACCGTCCTGGCTTGTGGAAGGCTAATGCTAAGGTTGTAGCCACGGAGTGGATGAATGGGTCCTATAATGAAAGTGCTGAAGTGCTCCCAGGCTTCCGGCTCATCATCTCCCATTGCACCTAGTAACCCCCCCACTCAGGCTACCAGGAGCCCGCTGGGCAGCAGGGGGTTCCTATATCTAACTCCCAGAACCTCCCACAGTCCTCAGAGCAGAATCTCCACCAGGCTCCAGGCCCCAGAGAGCTCGGCATGCCTCGCATGGCAGACACTCTCTTGGCTCCCTCTGCTAATTCATTTGCTCCCATGTTAACTTTTATTACTTATTGATTTTCCTCCGGCCTCCCCTGGATATCTCCATGTTTATCTGCTTAGCTTAGTGGAAGCCACTCAATGGGAGAGGCAGAATGAGGTATTCTTTGTCCACAGATGGGTGTCCATACTAATGGAGACTAGCACCTTCTTGGGGGGAGGGAGCTTCCCACCACTCTGTCTCTGCTGATCTAAAGAAACCCAAGGAGTACGGCTCACATCTGCTCCCATAGAAGGGACCAGCAGTGAGCTGGACCTCTGTATAAGGCTTGGTGAGGATCTTGGGTCTGGAGCAAGAATAGGAATGTCGTCTAGGGTGACCAGCTTCCTGAGGGGACATACTGGGTCAGACCTGAGGTGAGAAAACAGAAGAGGGTGGGGGTTTTGGCAATGGTCACATAGGATGGATGGTCTAGGGGACAAGAAGGGAATCAGCCTCCATGTGATGCTGGTAGGCCCTGTACTGAACACGCTGCCCTTGGGAGTGTGTGTGTGTGTGGGGGGGGAGCTACAGAACCACAACCCACCATCGTCACATCCCAGACACTGAAGTTTTGTGAATGGAAAGAGTCAGAGATGAAGGGAGAAAGAAATGTCAGTCTCCTGGCCCAGATGGGAGGCATCTTTGGGTGCTCTGGAACTGTGAACTGGTCTGGGTCAGCAATGACGGTGACTGTGGAGTCTAAGCATTGATCTCAGAGGCAGCGCCTGCCTGTTGTGGAGAGGTAGCCCATGAAGAAGCCAGCAGTGCACGGTGCAGAACACTTGGGGGCCAGGTTCTGAACTTCCACACACAGCGGGCCACTGCCTCATCTCTGATGGAGGCCGGAGACAGGAGTGGGACGCCGTCTGCCAGATCCAGGTCTGCAGATCCGGTCCTTGCTGCAGTGGGTCTCCAAAGCACTGGAGTCATGTGATGGGGCAAGACAGGGCTTTCCCACGGAGTACCACCGGCCCCCTCCTCTGCAAAGACGCTAGTCATGAAGCCCTGATGGAAAGTGGGCGTGGGCTTCAGTTTGAGGTAAAATTAACTAGAGCTTGATCATTGCCAGTTTGCTCCTCAGAGTGGCCTCAAAACATGGTGACATAAATCGAAATAACAAACATCTATGCACCAAGAGGACAGGATCGACAGAGTGTGAAAGCAATGCAAGGAGTGAGGGGGATATTCTCAAGTTTCGTCTGATGTCGTTTAATTTTCACAACAGGTAACAATCCCTTTTAATGCAACAACTAAGATTCCAGATGTTGCAAAAGGGAAATGTCTTCGAGAAAACACATTTCCAAAGGTAACAGAACTGCCTATTTTGAGGTTTCCTATGTGCCCTTGAAAACCCATTTTCCCTTTCTGGTGCACATCTTGTCCTCAGCTTTCCAAAAGGAACACCAACAATAACCCCCTCTAGGGATGTGGTGAAAATCAGATGTCTTTGGTATTCCCAGGGCCTGTCTTGTGGGTACTGATTACTGCAACCAACAACTACTGAAATTGTCCTTCATACCCTGTGCTTGCTCCTGTGATAACGTATTAATTGTCAACTTGATACTGCACAGAGTCACCTGGGACTCTTTTTTTTTTTAATTTATTTTTATTATTGAGCTCTACATTTTTCTCTGCTCCCCTCCCCCTTCAACCCTCCTCCAAGAATCCTGTACTCCCACTTTACTCAGGAGATCTTGTCTTTTTCTACTTCCCATGTAGATTAGATCTATGTAAGTCTCTCTTAGTGTCCTCATTGTTGTCTAAATTCTCTGGGATTGTGGTTTCATCTGGGACTCTTACTGACAGATTATCTGGATCAGATTGGTCTGTGGGGGTGTTTATAGAGGATTGTCTTGGTCGCACTAATTCAGATGGGAAGACTCAGGCCGCCATGGGGGCATCATTCCCTAATCAGGGAACTCTGAATTGCACAGGAGTCAACAAAGTGGGCTGAGCACTAGCTTGCAGGTGTCGGTTACTTCTCTGCCCTCAACTCTGTGTGCACCGTGACCATTGGCTTCAAGTTCCTGTCAGTCAGTGTAACTTCCCTGGATGTAACCTGGAACTGAGAGCCAAATAAATTCTTCCTTCCTTAAATTGCTTTTGTCAGGGTAGCTGATCACAGCACAGAAACGGAACTATAACAGTGCACAGGCTCGACCCAGGAGGATGTGGTCTTGATTTTTTTTTTGTATGTTCTTGTTTTGTTTTGTTTTGCACTAAAGGGTGAAACCTTCCCATTGCAGGGGTGACAGGATGCTGAGGGGGAGGAATTGTGCAGGGTAGAGTCCTAAACACAGCAAGACTGACCTCTGAAGAACAGATGTGGTTTCACCATCCGGGCAGCAAGGTAGGCGTGGGGATCCAGGTAGTGCCTCTCATGGGCTCCAGCCCTACTGGTCCACATTCGATGCACTGCCGGGGCCTGGAGTCCTGCTCCAAAGCATAGTCCCTCTGTGCTGCTGGCCGTGTCTCTTAGGTCACGCCAAATGCAAGGCTCAGCTGTCTCTCTTCCAGGTGCATGCCTCTACCACACACACAGACACACACACACACACACACACCAGGTGTCTTGAATTAATCCATTAAAGAAGGCCTGTGAAGTTAGAGGGGAGAATGTCAGATCTTCCCCTACCCAATTCTGCTCCCCCATGGCTCCAAAAAAAAGTGAGCCTTGATTCTGCAGAGCCCAAGACCAGCAGGTTCCCATGTATCTTGTCTGCTTTCTGCCTACCTGAGCTTCTACCTGGCAAATCCTGCTCTCCCGTAAAGAACTCTTATGTCTGAAAATACCTTCCCTTGTCTCTGATTCTATGTATATTACATCACCATTTTATAAATGAAGGAAAGGCGGCTCAGAGACATTAAGTGACTTGGTTATAGGCCACACAGCAGAGTGTGTGTGTGTGTGTGTGTTTGGGGGTGGTTCTTCAAGCAGAAGCTCCATCAGGGTATAGAGGTTGAGCTGTGTGTTCAGCAAACAAGGGGTACTTTGGGGTCTGATCCTAACTTGATCCTGGTTCCCTTCACCAGCTGTGACAGCACTAGGTCATAGGTCATCTGATGAGTAAATGAGAAGACACACTTCAGGCTGTAGCAAGGTCTGGACACACAGAAAGTGCTCGTCTCACCTATGTGCCATCCACACATGCCCTGCCATTGTCCAGCTATGCCCAGTGGCTTCTCTCTCCATCCCAGCCCCCCAGTCCTCCTCAAGCACCCTGTTCTCCCCTGCTCCATCTCACTCAGATGCTGGCATTCACTCCAGGCTCAGATCCTCTCCCCTTCCCTTGTGAGGGGGTCTTCGGAAGATGCCCTCCATGGGGCTCAGCTTCCACATTCTCAGGAAGGGGTGGCACTCGCTGGGCAGACCATGAGTCTGTTATGTTCCTGTGAACCAGCAGGATGCCAGAATCTTGCCAAGCCGCCCTGTGCCTCTCTACACGGGCTCTGTTCCAGCCAGCCTGCGTTTGCTTCTTTGCCCCAGCACCTTGGAGGAAAACTTGTGTTCCTTCCAATGTCTCTGCACTCTCAAGCTGTTCAGGGTGGGTGTGGTGGCACACACCTGTCATTCCAGAATTTAGGAAACCAAGGCAGAAGGATCAGGAGTCGGGGACTAATCTGAGCTACATAGTAAGAGTCTGTCTCAAACAATAACATCCCTCCATCAGGAAGACGGGGTGCTGTAAGCAGCCTGTGGAAGTGTCCAGCCTGCCTGCTGGATGAGGCATCTAGCTCAGAACCTGGCGTACAGACAGGAGAGGAAACCATGGCTGTAGCCACACAGTGGAGCCCTGCAGAGGGAGGATTTGAGCCTGCCTATTACTCCCCCACCTGCTGCCCCCTCCACACACACCCCTCTCTGTGCTGATGGAAGTAAGTCCAAGCCCAGTTCAGGGGTGGGGTTAGGGGGTGTCAGCATTCAATCATTGAGGGACAGAGGCTATTGGCGCTGCCTCGGCTCCAACTGCCAGGCCCTTCACCACTGCGCAGGCAACCCCCATCGTTTTCGTGGTTACAATTCCTTCTGAGTCCAGGAGTCGAGTGAGAAGTGATTCATTCTCGTTCCTAGCCAATGTACACAATGGTACATTATTAATATTTACTCAGAGGCTTCTCCAAGGACCACAAACACAAAAGCATGGACGGGGAAGGAAGGGAAGAGCATCCATTAGCTCTGCCACCTGCCTGCACCTGGGACACAGGGACCCGAGAGCATTCCACCTGGCACAGGCCCAAAGAAAACAGAAGATTCGCCCACTGTGCCCCAGCAAGGTCATGGCAGAAGAGAGGGTGGAATCTGGAAAGTGGAGGGTGGACAAAAGACCAGGGCGGCAGCCTTGGGGCCTTTAACACTAGCCCAGGCAAGTCCAAGGAAGGTCCAACAGGCCTGCCCCAGCATCTGGCTCAAGGCAGACCCCATAGATAACATCAGCAGCCCCTGGGAGTACAGGGTGGGGGGCCCCTGTACACTGTCCCGCCCTGCCCCATTTCCCAGTGTGCTTTGCGGTGGTTCCAGGGCCCCTGACAGTGAGAAGCAGGAAGCCTAGGCTAATGAAAGCCAGGCCTGGAAGGGATCAGTTACTTTGACGCAGGAAAAGATTTTTTTTTCCCCAGCCCTTTGCCAGTTGGCTTACTGGGGCCAGGCATCACCTACCCCTCCCTGCTTTCCCTCAGAAGCCCCAACCCCAGAGCCCCTCCTAGGCTCAGCAACCCCCTACCCCATCTGTAGTGCTCTGCATTCCACTGCCAGGAGCAATGAAGTCCAGATGGCCTTTCCTACCTGGTGGATGCCTGCTGACAGCTGCCTTTGCTCTGAGCAGTTACTGCAGATCCCTGGCTCCCCTTTATGCCCTGCTCTCAGCGATTCCCGACCGCCTCTGCCTGGGAGTTTATTAAAGACTTTATTAAATTGTTCTGCCCTGGCCTGCAAACTGTCTCTCGGTGATGAAAAACATACCAAGACCCCAAAAGCCGAGGTAAATCCTGCCACATAGCTCACAGATGATGGATATGGGCCTTGTGGGTGAATCTGGTGGTTCCTGTCCCTTGGGCGGACTCTAAGGGAGAGGACGGAATAGGGCACTGGGCCAAGGGGCTGCAGGTTAGGATAGGGTTGCAGCCTGGCTGGTGCAAGTGCTGTGTAGGGCTTCAGAGGCAGGTGACGACGGTACAGTCACTCCACAGCACCAGTAGGAGGATGAAGTTCAGGGAGAGTGGGAGAAGAGAAGACAGAGAGACAAGCAGACTCCAGTTGTGTACTGGGCCACAGGCAATGCAGCCAAAATTTAGGAATTCTCAGCCTGGGTGCAGCAGTCAGGAAGGCTTCCTGGAGGAGCCGATGTGTGATCTGAGAAGGCTGTGTTACTGGCGCTTTGCCCTTGGGAAGAATGGTTGCTATGGGAGGCAAAGATGGGGCTGGTACTGATGCCAGATTCAAGCCAGAAGAGCCAGGCAACTTCTTCTTCAAGCTGGGTGACTGTGTTGCTTTACCGCGATGAAGGGCAGTCAGATCTTGGCTTCGTGTGTGTGTGTGTGTGTGTGTGTGTGTGTGTGTGTTGCATGCACGTGAATCTTTGTACATGTGTGAGCATGTACTTGTGCACATGTGTGAGCATGCATGTGTGTGTCTGTGTATCTATGTCTCTGAGTGCACATCATTTTTAGGGTCATTGAAAGGTGACCATAGGCATCTTAAGCAAGCTGTTACAAGGTTTCTACCTGTGTGTGAGGTCATGAGGAGAGAAGTCAAACCTGCATAGAGAGAAATAAAGGCCAAAAGCAAAGCTCAAGTTCTTCAGTCTCTCTTCAAGCCCCGCCCCCAGCCCTGTGCTCCTTTCAGCCCCATTCTAGAGACCAGCATCCTTGCACCATCTCCACATCCTCTTGAGCTGAGCAGCTATGATAGCTGAGTCATAGGAAGCCCCGATCTGCTAATAAGCAGGAGCTTCCTGGCAGTGGGAGAGTCAGCAGGTCTTAGGGAACCCACAGAACTCCCTTTCAGCAATGCACGAAACCCAGCAGAAGTCCAGGGCCCGTGTACCGTGGAACTGTTGCTTCCTCCACTCTTTCTTGAGTATCACTTCCCATGCACGCCCCTCCTGGTCCATGCTCTTCCTTCCTTGTCTCCATCCTTAGGCTCTCATCACCTTCACCACTTTTCCCCCAGGCACTGCCTGCTGCTCTCTGTTGCTCGAGCATCTGCTGGGCTACACCAGGACACTGGAGGGCCAAGTCTCTGTCCCCAGCAGCATCTAGTCTGATAGGTGACCAGAGCTGAGATACAGGAGACGAGGGTGGCCTGACCCTGGACACTGGGTCACGGGTGGGAGTAGAGGAGCCTGTTAGGAGGTGTGTCTGTGCTGAGAGCTGAAGGTGCAAAGTCCCCCCTCCCAGAGCAGGGTTGAGGAGATTATTGTACGGCAGCAACCAGCACCCCTGGGCAAAGTGGGGCCTAGACCCTGGGTGATGGCAGCAGTTTTTCAAGAAGAGTTTGGGGTGGGAGAGAAAGGAAAAGGTTATAAAGATAGGGGAGGCCCACAGCAGGTAAGCGTATAGGGTAAAGTGGGCTGTGGAACTGATTTCACCCTGAAGGCTGGGGAGCCAGAGTGTTCTATAGGGCAATAGCATCTCCTCTACCACCTCCTCATACCTTCTGATATCATGCCCCACTACCCAATTTCTCCCTCTCCCTCCCTCCCTCCCTCCACCTCCCAACTCCCCGCCACTAGGCCCAGCTGCATTTGTGAGGGCCTGCATCGCCACCTACAGGCTGGAGCTGGTACAGCAAGATTTTCACCAACCAAGGCTTAATCCCAGTTTTCTTTCTGCCTCTCAGAAGGGGTGGGGGTGGGGAGTATAGCCCTGGGACATCCCAAGCTCCACCTCATTGGCCACAGCCTGAGGCCATGCCACTTCCTGCCGGAGCAGCATCCATACCAGCTGTCTCCGTTCCCCTGACAACCTCATTACCTGCTTCACCTGCTCCCCTCAGGACCAGGGCCAGAAGGATTTGATATACCCCTTTCCCTTTTCAACCAAACTCCCAGGCTGCCCGAGAAGGCCAGGCCCCTGCTGTCCTGGGAGGGCACCTCCTGGAACCATGGCTCCATCCTGCAGACAGGAGTGAGGGACTGCCTGCTCAGCTTCTGGAAACCAATCATCTCATTCCTGTGTAGATCCAGGGAAACCCACCCTGCGCAGCTGGGCTCTGGAGCTAAGAACTCGGATGGAAAGACCCATGGAGTGTCAGTTTGCTATCTGAGCTTTGAAGGATGTGGCAGAGACTGTGTCAGATCTCAGGAACCTAGGGAAGGCACTGGAAGACGGGGGAGGGGACTGCAGGGGCCGGAGGAGGAGGAGGGGGCAGGAGTTGCAGAGACTATGATGGGAAAGGCATCTGGGCAGGGTGATGGAGCAGGGCATTCTTGAGAGGGAGGCTGGGTTGTTAATGGTTGGTGAGGGACAAGGGGCTTAGATTGAGAGTTCAAAGGTCAGTCTGGGAGGGGCTTTGATGCCTCCTAAGGGGTTTGGAGAGGTATAAGAGTGGCATCGATGTCATAGTAACAGCTGTCACATATCTGCAGGACAGTATGGGGATTAATTGAGACCCTTTTTTTGTCTGATTTGAAGAGATGAGGTGAACATGGTTATAGCCATCTCTGCCTCATAGAGACAAGGGCAGAGAGGCCGTCCCTTGCCCTGGGTCATCGTGAGGAGAGGAAGCCAGGTGGGTGACCTCTTGGTCCTGGGCTGAGATGTCATTTGGAGTATCACTCACTCCCAGAACAAGTGTCTACTGCTGTGGGTCCAGACTTGTTCTCAGCCCTTAAAAAGGTGGTATTTCAGTGGTGACTAATGAGCCGTGGAAGCCAGAAAAAGAGAAGATGGAAAAGACAGCTCTGGACAGTGGTCTAAGTACCACGAGGGAAACAGAAGAGAGCGCTGGGACTGGCATGAGGGCGGTGGAAAGGGATGCCAGAGTCCCTCATGCAGGACCTACCCTACAGGCCTACCTGCCGCAACCCTGACATCCTCCTGCAAACTGCTGGCCTGCAGTAGGCACCTCCTGATAGCTCACCTCTCCCTACAGACCTCCTTATGGGTCAGCAGCCTGCTGCTCCAAACACTGGTCTCTAACACCTTTCTTGAGGACATCTCAAATTAATGGGCCCAGAATAGCAAGAGTTTTGGCTTCCCCAGCCCGCCTCCAGGGCCAAGGGGGTGGAGACAGACAGCTCAGGCTCTTGGAAATATAGCCTTGACCTGCTGGCTCGCTCTGGGGAAAGGAGGAAGTGTTCTACCGCCCGCTGCTTGGCTTTAAATAACTCCCTGTGTTTCCTATAAAATATTAGACACAGGGAATCTTAAAGCAATCGCCTTAGATCCTGAGACTTAGCACCAGATTGTAGACTTGAAGGTTCCCAGCATCGTGGTACGTTAGGAATGCAGGACCTCATATTTATGGCATCATTAAATTATGGATTCAGAATTAAAAAAAAAAAAACAAGATCTGAGACATTCTCAGGACCCTGAGATTTTAGAACTTAAGAGTTGGAGAAACTTCAGCACCAACTTTTGATTTCTTCATTTGCTAGCTGATGTCACTGGGCCTGGGCAGGATCTTTCTGTGCCTCAGTTTTCTTTGCTGTTAAACAGGAATGATGCCAGTTTCTACCTGAGAAGGCCCCTGGAAGGATTTGATCCATAGACATGTGCAGAGCCAGCTCCAGGCGTAAGGTAAGCTGCGAGGGGCGCGGCTCTCAAAGCACTTCATTCACTTGCCCTAATAACCCCACTTACCCTGTCCCTCTGTCCCCCAGGTTCTGTGTAAGAGGCCACCAAACCCAGCCTGCATTCTCTCCTGACAGCAGACCTCCTCATAACACAAAACACAACCTTCTACCCTAAGGCCCGTGATTTCTCCACACTTCCTGCCTCCTTTGCTCCAACAGTGTTTCCTGGTCACTCAACCCTCTTTCAATCCTCAACTCCAACCCAGTTCTGGAAACAAGTTTTTCCTCCCAGGTGGCCTGGTGCCCCTCTCTCCCTTTTCTTTCACTCATTACCTCTGACCTCCCCTAACTCCCAGCTTTTCTGGCAATTTTTGTCCTGACTCTATGGGTAGAAACATCCATTTATCCTCCAGATGTCAGAGGGAGGATAACACATGTGGCTTACAAAACAGCTGGCCAGTGGCATTGCCAGGAAGTCCCGACTCACAGCCTTATGGGGCTGTTATTTTGCTCTCCTTGACCTCCAGCCTTCTACTGCTGAAGCTCCAAGAGTTCGAAGGACCAGGCATCTGGAGCCAAGCAGAGGCAGGCAGCAAAGACAGCCACGGGAGTCGGCCTCTGAGATGCCGGGCCTCAAGCCTAACCCTGGAAGGACAGCAGAGAACTGGACTTTCATGCTGGGGAGAGAGCACAGACTGGAGAGAATCTCAAGGAGGAAGTAGACAGCCATGATCCAAATCCCTTCATCAATGCCCTCCGTGCCAGGCCCTGGTGACTTGTTCTTTTGCTGGTGTCTTTCCTGCCATGGATGTCTCCTCCCTAACCCCATCCTTCCGTCCATGCCCCCTTCACTGTGGGCCCCTAAACAAGCTGTTTCTCCCTCTCAGCCCTGCTGCCTGTGTACCCACCATGGCAATTGTACCCTGGCTCTCTGGGTTTCACCCCCAGATCCTCACACGGTGAGCAAACAGTTCCTCTCCAATCAAACCGAAGATCTGAAGAGCTGACATGAAGTCTGTGTTTATGTAACTGTGTAAGAGCCAAGCAGAGCAGAAAGTGACTAGTTGACAATGTTGCATATTACAGACATTTAATTGAACATGTACCCGTTTCGGTGCGGCAGCTTCCTGATGGAGTTTGAATCCTGGGACTATTTTCAGCCCTTAAACACTGCATGGGCCGTTAAGGGCTCCGAGTCTCTGGCAGCAAGCCCAGTGCAGTGTCTAATGCAATGACCAGAATGGATCAGAATGACCCCCCTCCAACTCGCGTCCCCTCTCTCCCAGTGTCTGCTTGCCTCTCTTTATTTCTAGAGCCCCCAGCTGATTCCTAGAGCCAGCATCCATCCGGTAGGCATCTTCAGGGTGAGGGAGGGACAGCATCTCCACCTTGTCATTTTAGACGAACTATGTGCCCTGCCTACAGCAAGGCATGGACTTGTTTACTCTAGGGTCATCTTCTCCTAGTAACACTGTCCTTTCTTCTCCTATAGGTCAGGGTGGTGCAGAAGCAACGGGAAAAAGCAGACAAGGATGTCTTGACAGAATACTCCCCCTTCCTAGTCACGCTGTGATCCTATCACACTCCCCCCCCCCCCCCCCCCCCCCCGAGGCTGAGGGATTTACAGCAAATAGAGACCTCTCTTCTCACCTGCGGGAGGCTGACAACCCCAAACTCAAGGTGAGACATCTGGGGAGGGTCTTCTTGCCACACAGGATGAGAGGAGGCAAGAAACATAGAGATAGCCCACTCCACAAGTCCTCATATCAAGGCTTTAAATCCACCTGTGAGAGGGTAGCCCACTCAACTTATTCACCTCCTCAGAGTCTCAACAGCAGGAATTCTGTTAGATTTAGACATGGGCTGGGGAGGGGGCAACAAACCTTCCAACCCCATTTGCAGGGGAGCAGACATTTAGCTGCAGCTTGGTTGTCTGGACCAGAGTTGGGGTGTCCTAAGTGCACTTTTTGTCTATCTCCAAGGGTAGCTCCCATGCCCCATAAATTGATGTCTGCATAACTTGCTTGCCTCTTCTGGGAACTCTCCCACTCCCATTTTATACCCCTCCCTCCACCCCTGAAGGCTGGCTTCAGTCCCCTTGAAAACAGCAAGCTGCACAGCTCCTCCCCGGCTGGTCCTGTGTATCGCTCCCTGACTTCATCCTCATCTCTGACCAAGCGTCTCCCTCAGTCATCCTTCTAAAGGAACCCCCTCCTCCCCATGGGATCCACCCAGAGTGCTGAGCTGAAGGTTTGAGGAGGGAGCCTAGACTTAGGGAAAGGTCATAGGAAGGAGATGTGGGGTAGGGAATGTGCTGGGCACCTGCTGTTAGCACACCTGCTGAATGTGCACCTGCTGTATGTGCGCCTGCTGTATGCAACCTGCTGTATGCGCATCTGCTGTATGCCCACCTGCTGTTTGCACCCCTGCTGTATGCAACCTGCTGTGTGCTAGACCTCCAACTGGTTGGAAATCCATGTGTGAGTTTCCTGACTACCTCAGTGTCCCCAGGAGGGGGCAGGTGAGGAGACTGAGGCTCAAGGAAGGGAAGAGACCAGAGGTCACACAATTCACAATTGCTAAACCCAAACCACCTCCCTCTCTTTATTTGCTATCCTGGGACTGGAGACTTGGGTTGCTTGGCATTGAAGGTGAAAGCTGGGACAGTTGAAGAGAACGGCTGAGGACACACAGACGCTGAGAGCATAGTGACCCAGTGTGCATGCAAGACAGCAAGGTGATCCAGGAAGAATTGCTCCGAGAAGCCAAGGGAGAGCCGAGAAAGAAAGCTCCAGGTGGATGTGTATGCACATATGCTTACACATACACATGTGTACACATACACATATATACATACATAACATACACTTTTACACGTGTATATATATATGAAAATAGCATGTATACAACATACATACATACACATATACACACATACACAACAAATATTCATGCACACACACACACACACACATACACACATGCACTGTTTCAGTTGGTTTAAGTTAGAGAAAATGGAAACAACAGGAAAGAGCTTGGAATTGGCATCACCCCTGGATAGTTCTGTGACCTTTCTAAAAATCTCTGAGCCTCCCTCTCTCACGTGTAAAGAAGATCTGGATGTCCTCAGTTGCAGAAATGGTGGCCATGTGGCTCCCAATGCCGCACCTAGGGTTGAGTAGTCAAGAACACGGTATTTGGAATAATTTGTTGCTTGCTGGCAGAGGTAATGTCAGATATGAGGTTCAGTTACTCTCTCTCTCTCTCTCTCTCTCTCTCTCTCTCTTTCTCACAGACACACACACACACACACCACAGAGGGGGGCATCGCCTTTTCTGTCAAGCACACTGCATGTGCTCCTCCCTCCCTCCCTTAGGAGACCTGCCAGTCACTGGACCAGGACTCCCTTGCTCTCTCCTGTGGCTGAGGGCCAAGGGCCTAAGGATGGGCAGGGTGGGCAGGTCTGGGTGAGGCAATGGTGAGTGGGGGTTGGGTTCTCTGTCTTGCTATGAGTGACCCCACAGCAGTCCTGCTCTGAGCCCAGGCTCTTCCCTGATCTAATTAGCATCAGGGAGAATTAAAGCACACAGCCCTGAAGTGAGCCAGCTCCCCTGAGGGCATTCCAGAACTAATACTGATTAAATATGAAACGGCTCCTCTCCTCCGGGCCCAGAATCTATGAAGCCAGGGCCAGAGATGGGAGTGTAATTGCTAGCTCTGATTATGCAAGGTGTGCTTTCCAACAAGGGGAGGGAAGGAGGGGAAAGAGGGGAGGGAAAGGTAAGGAAGGAAAAGGGAGGGAAAGGAAAGGGACAGAGGAGAGAGAAGGGGGAAGAAAAAAGGGGAGGGGAGAGGATGAGGAGGGAGAAGGAGGAGAAGGGAGAGGAGAGAAGGGGAGAGGTGGAGGTAGAGGAGGGGAGTGACAAAGGAGGGAGCAGAGGGGAAGCAGGGGGGAAGGTGCTAAGGAGGGAGGGGAATGGGGGAAGGAAGGGAAGGGACTGAGGTGGGAGGGAGTGGCAAGGGAGGGAACCTTGGGTGGAGCCCACCCCCTCCATAAGAAGTCAGGAGCAGCATCAGCTCCTTCTGCACAGTGGAGAGGAACCAAGTGAGCCTCTTGATTTCCTCCTTGGCCATTCTTTCAGTCCCCCCCCCAAGTGATTTGTTGAGCACCTACTGTGTGCTGGGCATATATACACACATATATATCTTCTTGAGGAATACACAAGCCAGACAAAAAGTTCACAAGTCAGAGAGTGCACTGGTCACTTGGCCCTCCAGGAACAAGTCTCCCCCACTGAGACTCCAGCATAGTTCACCTCAGGCCAGCACCATAGAGACTGATGAGCAGAGGAATTCAACCAGGAGCTGCTGGGTGCAGTGAGAGCTGGCAAGCACTCCCTCTGCCTGGAAGGCTCCCCTTCTAACACTCCCATGGCTCCCTGCCTCTCCTGCTTTAAGTCTTTGCAAAAAATATCAATACTAACCATGCCTTCTGTACACTTACTGACAAGTCATCAACCAGGTACCGCTGACCTGTCTCTCCCAGGGGAAGCCCAGCTTCCTCCGCCTAGAACCTGTACTTTCTACTGTGTTGTCCCCTGCGCCTGGCATGAAGCAGGGGCTTATTATTTAATTAATAATATTACATATTATTATTATGTATCTATCAGACACATGAAGAATGAATGGATGAATGGCTAGACTTTATCCTGGGGGGAAGTGGGGGCCGGTCAGGGAGTTGTTACCAGAGATGGGAAAAGAGTCAGTGAATGAGGCATCATGTGGTTATGGTTCCATGGGGACTGGGAGGTGTGGGACTGGGGCATCAGGAGCCAAAACTGCTTTAGATGGGTGACCTACCAGGAAGGGAGGCACCGAACAGTTTCAGGGCACAGAGGGATCCAGTCTTGACAGGCTTTGGGGAAGGAAGGAGGTCTGGTCACTAGGCACACAGCCCACAGTCAGCCACAGGATGAGGAGTAAGCTGTTATGTGGCAACTACAGAGATAGAAATGATGCATTAGACCTCAGGGACAGACCAGAGGGTCTGCTATCCTGACCTAAGCCTCCTTTCTTTCTATCAAAACCCAGCAGGGGCAGAAGATGCTCGAGGGTGTGACCAGCGCCACCTTACCCAGCTTGGGTTTTCCTACCTGCCTGGCCAGGGACACAGTTTTGTGGACAGCCAGCCCAAGTGACAGGACTGGGTATGGGGAGGCTCAACCCAGCCAGAGGGCTGTGGTTTCTATGGAAACAGGATGGCTGTACAACACTAGCCCTGAGTGGAGTGCCCTGCCAGGATTCAGTATTCATGGACTCATCCACCTGAGCTGAAGTGGTCCCAGCCTTCGTTTAGTGTATGTTCCTCAGAGTTCAGAATGCCCAGGGAAGGCTCCTTGGGACTGCCTTCTGCTCTGTTCAGAACATGAGTTCAGAGGCTTCAGAGTAGCCCAAGAGGAGCCAGACCCGGAGCCTGACGAGTCCAGAGAAGCCTAGAGTTCCTGTGATGGGAAGACCCGTCCTAAATGCTGGTGCACCATCCATGGTTTGGGGTCCTGGGAAAAAGAATAAAGAGGAGAAAGCAGCTGAGCACCAGCATTCCTTGCACTCTGCTTCGTCACTGTGGGTGTCACATGACAGCTGCTCACACTCCTGGCTTGGTGTCTTCCGTAACATGACAGACGCTAGCCTCAAACTGTGAGCCGATAAATCCTTCCTTCTTAAAGCTGCATTTGTCAGGCATGGGTGACAGCAAGACCCAAGTAACTGATATAGCACCACCCACAGCCTCGACACGTGGAGGGTGGGAGGATGCTGCACCCCCAGCTGTAGCTTCCCCTAGGTCCCCAACTCCCAAACTTTAGCCAAATATTTAGGTGGCTGCCAACCTTTGGGTAGCTGCAGCCATCCTCTACCTCCATCCAAGCAGGTGGCCCTGATGGTTATGCCTGCACAACCCAGAGTCTTTTGGCTTTCTGAGACACCCAAGAGACACAAACCACCTCACCCCCGTGCCCAGCTCCCCCGCTACCCCTCCTGTCTGCCTTGGGGGTTGTGGGAGCAGATTGGCAGTATTGTCTGCGTGGTCTGGGTTTTCCACAGAGAGCATTTTTGGTATCCTTGGGGTGATAACAATGTAGAAGCGGGGTCACTGCACCTAGATCTCTGTAAGTCATCTCAGCTTGTGGCCACCACCCCCAAAGCTACTGGAGCCACTCAAGTGCCTCGGGGAAGCAATGTGAGCACCCCGTGTCCAGGACATTTCCTCCGTAGGGGACTGGCTGGTGGCAGATCCAGCCCTTCTCAGCCTCTGCACAGACCTGGGTCAGAGCCTGATAGAGACCCACAGGCCATCAGACTCAATAGTGCACGCCATAAATCAAGTTAACAGAACGTTAAATTGAGTAAATTCTACCCTCCTGCCCTGGGGACTCCCTGAACTCTCAAGTAGAGTGTGAGGTGCAGAGAAAGCAGGCCCTGACCCCTCCCTTCCTCCGACCCCGACTTCTGAAGGTCTGGGAGGGGCCTCCTTGGACCTACCTCTCTCTACCAGCCCAGTCACAGCCCCACACAGTGGGCAACCCCCATCCACACCTGCAGGCCACTCTCCTCTCTCTGCACGTAATCCCACCCAGCTGTGCGTCCGGGCTCTAGGATGAGTAGTTGAGCGCTGACCCCTGAATCACAGGCCTAAGCAGGTCCCCGGTCTAAGCACATTTTGCCTGTTGACATAGCCCGCTTTCAAGGCTAGCGTCATGGGCTGACGTACAAGAGGAGGTCTTCACCTCCCGGTTGAAGTGAGGGTCCGTCTCTCAGTCTAAGCACACAAGGGTCAGATGAACCCCAGACAAGCATGGCTGAGCTGAGACAGGAGGCAAGGGGACATCGGGGGCAAAGATGGCCCAGGTTGGAGCTGGGTGGGCAGGGGCAGGACATTAGCAGATTAAGAAGGGAAGATTGGCAGCAAAGGCTAGCCCCAAGGGGCCCATTTGTAGGTGCTAGGGCAATACAGAGATGGAACCAGAGCCAAGGGGAAGGCTGATGGGAAGATCTCTGTCTTTGCCCTTGTCCAGTGGGGAAGCTACGGCCACCCAGAGGGCAACAACTACAGAAAGCCAGGACCAAAAGGCCCAGGAGGCGGCACAGCTCATCAGCTGAGCTCTGTGCAGTCTGCATCAGGACCTGCCAGGCATAGTGGAAGTCCCCAGCAATGGATGGGGGCTTCAGAAGGTTCATAGGAGATGGAGACTTTGACCATGGGAACAAGGGTGACCCCACCAACAGGGATGAACAGCATGGGGAGCACACAAGAGGCACTGTGGCACAGGGGTGGGTCTGGAGAGTTGATCTGCTCCTGGCACAGGTTATTGAAAAGCAAGTGGCAGGGAGAGACCCTCAGCTGATCTCACCTAATACCTAGTGGCCACGCCCACACTGTCAGTGCCCCATAAATAATAAATAGATCAGAATGGCTCCCCTTCTTTTCCTGAGGAAGCAAGTAGTCTTAGGGGGCCACCAATGGTTTCCTTTCCAACTCTAATGAGCGGGGCTGTGACAAGTGAGACAATGGCCATTCAAACCCAGTCCCTCTTCTGGGAACACTGAGGGAAGGACCCTCACTTCAGCTGGGAGGTGAAGACCTCCCCTTGGAATGTCAACTGTTGATACTAGCCTTGGAGGTAGGCTATGTCAATGGGCAAAAGCAGGCTTCAGTGGGAGGGCAGGAGAAGACAATATGGTAAGTCTGTGTGCAGGCCATACATCTGGAACACCACCACCACTGGGGCCTGGTTTTCAGAACAATGGTGAAGAGGGGAAGATGGGAATGAGAAAAGAGGGCCTTGGAGGGGGGCCAAGGCTAGGAGCCAGGCAAAGACGGGAGATCAGAATGGAAAGCACCTGGGTTGGAAGTGAAAGCGCCCAGAGCTCGCAGCCGGGAGAAAGCCGCTGACTAGGTGTGGGCTTAGAATGTGATCAGTCCACAGCCTTGGGCTTCCATGGAGCTCAGATAAGAATAACAATACCGCAACTCCTTAAAGCTTCGGATTCTAGGGGAACCTTAGAATCTTAGAATAATTGAATCATTGGCTCTCAGTCCCCGGGTTTATAAACGGCAGCGATTTCGAATCTAAGATTGTCACAATCCAGCCCGCTCTGCCTCCCTCCCCATGATTTAACAATATACCCCTTGCTTAGTCCTCTGCACATAGTGTCCTGCCATCTCCATGGCAACCCGCAGAAGTAGGGATGATCGTTTTGCCTGATTTTCCAGATGAAGAAACCGAGGTTCCATGAAAGTTAAACCAGCTGTTGAGGTCATACACCTCTCAGGCCTGGAGGCCAGGACCTGCCCAGGACTCGCAGCCTTGCTGCCGAGTGCCGAGGGACCTGCATGTGTGACTCCAAAGACAAAGGGCTCATCACCCCTTCCCAGAGTCACCTCTCTGTCTCAACTTTGGACACATCTCCCAAGGCTGACTCCTCAGAAGCCAAGCCTTCTCTCAGCCCCCGTGTAGAAAAGGAGCTACTACTGAGGTGGCATAGAGACTGTGCTGGAGAGCTCTGGAGAAAGACAGGTGTAGGTGGGTGCCCCAAGGGAGGAAATCAGCCTGAGGCACCAGGACCAGGCGTCTGGAAGACAAATGAACACCAAGCTCACGGCATCAGGCGGTGGGGTGGGGAGAAACCATCTAACTCAGAAATACAATCCTACAGTCAGAGTTACAGCGCCTAATGAGACTGGAGTCCTAAGTGCTGCGCCTTTAATTTCTTGGCTCTTCGCCCTGAAAACTTATTCCACAAAATGTGCTTGGGCCATCCATCCTCCCAGATGGCTTTTTAAGTGAAGCTGTTTGTTACAGGGAAGTAGAGATGGGAGGAAGGAGGAACTCTTGGAACTGAAAAGCCCCCTGTCCTCACCCCAGATGGAAGCAACAGGTGGGGACCACAAGAGGGAGGGCTCTATAGAGAGCTGTAACCTCAAAAATCCCAGCCTCCAGGACAGGAAGACACAACTCAGCGCTAGGATCCCCATGACAATCATAAGCCTTACATCAGGTTAATGGCTGATGGAGCCAGAAATCCAGGAGAACAGGCATCTGGATGTTTCCATGTATCTAGATCCATATACACGGATATATATAGATACATATTCATACACAAACACACACATGACTTTCTCCGACTACTGTTTTCATAGCTGTTGTGGGAGCTGCGGGCTGTGTTCCTGCCGCCCCAGCTCCTGGTAGCCTGGCTAGCTCATGCCCCAAAATAACAACACACAAATTGTATCCTTTAAACACTGCTTGGCCCATTAGCTCTAGCCCTTACTGGCTAATTCTCATATCCCGATCAACCCATCTCTAATAATCTATGTAGCACTAGTCTTACGGGGAAAGATTCAGCATGTCTGACCTGGCGGCTTGCTTCATCGCATCTGGCTCTGAGAGGAGTTGCCCTGCATCTGAGCTCACTTCCTCTTCCTCCCAGCATTCTGTTCTGTTTACTCCACCCACCTATGTTCTAACCTATGAGGGCCAAGCAGTTTGTTTATTATTTAACCAATGACCTTCCTCCATCATTTCCCCTTTTTATGTTTAAACAAAAAGAAAAGGCTTTCACTTTAACATAGCAAAATTACATATAACAAAACAGTTATCACGTAAAAATTAGAGTTACAATATTTATATCTACTTTACCTTTTACCATAACAAAGGAAAACTATAACTATAACTAACCATTCTTCAACTCCATCAAAGATCTGAGAAGGGAATAAATATTACTTAACAAACAAGATATATCCAAAATGTGCAACAATGGACAGAGACAACTGACTACCTGGGCAATCACCCAAAGTCTCGTTTGCAATGTTGAGTCAACCAACTTTGGCTAAGGCCTAACATAACTGACATACCATTATTAAAGGCAAGGAACTTTTCAAAACTATCTTACCCTGTCTTGGCAGGATATGACAGTCCTGTTTTATCCATTGATGCACGCTCTGTATCTCTGTCAGTGGTTGAGGTATGGGCATTTCTTTGCCATCTCCTTAGCTTGTTGCCATGTAATAGAAAACTCTTTCTTCAAACCTTTGCTATTAACATGATGTTTTTTATGAAATTCAGAGGCTTGTAGCACACTACCAATCAATAATTGATCAATTTCTGCATTCCTTTGTGCTAGTGGACCTGGCAGACCCGTATGGGATCGGATGTGTGTTATGTACATAGGGCAAAGCCTGTTCCTGATCAAATCTTGAACCTGGAGAAACAATGAGGTTAGTTCTGTATCATCAGGTATAAATTCAGCAGTTTCAATATGTAAAATAACTCTTTCTGCGTATTGTGAATCAGTAACTATATTAATAGTTTCTTTATTCCATCACATAGCTGCTGCTAAGAATGTAAAATGAAAAAGCCACTTTGAATGTGAGTTGGCAGTTTCTCACGGAGTTAATTATGGTCTTACCTCAATATCCAGCAATCAGGTCCCCCAAGTATGTACCCAAATGGAACGAATGATTCTGAGCATCGAAGAACTTGCACATGGATGCTGGTATCAGTTGGCCGGCAAAATTCAGAACTTGCTGAGAGCAGAGGGTAGCCCAAGAAATCCCACGACAGGTGCATGGATGAAGGGTCCACCCCCTGGAATATTGCTCAGCAATCCGAAGAAGTGACCCAGCAAGTCAGCAAAGGCGGATCGACTCCCAAGTGACTATGTTAAGGGAAAGAAGATGTTTGTCAAAGATTGTTAGTCTGTGGCATTCAGAAAGAAGGTAAAACCGTAGACACTGAACAGGTCAGTGGTTGCCAGGGACTTGGGAAGTAGGAGAGTTGAATTGGGGGAGTGATAGGTCTGCACACCAGAACTACGTATAAAATACAAGGGCAGGCAAGTGGTTTGGAGCCCTTGTTAAAACTCTTAGACTTTTCCAGTAGAAAACAATGAACCTTTGTTCATTCCTGTGCACACAGATTAAAAACACAATACCAGAGGACCCCAAGAGGAATATGTGCTGGTGGTGACTCCAAGCTGCCATGACCTAAAAGCGGTGACTCCTGATAGCTGAGGACACACCTGCTATGCAAACCTTGGTTTAAATACCATTTCCAACAAGAAATATGAGGTGCTAAGCTGGGGTGGGACATTCCCAAGGTGAGTCTAGGGTATCCCATAATGCTACAAAACAAGGATATACAACCAAGCCCACCACCAGCAGCAAACGAAAAACAAGACAATGAGGCTGTGGGGCCATGAATGAAAAAAACCAAAGAACCCCCATTGGCCAAGCCTGAAATTATTTGAATATCAAAGTAAAGTATTTCTCAAAACATAAAACAAACATTCAATATTGAAATGATGGGTAGGTAGATAGAAGGTAAACAGAAGATACATGATGTACCAATTAGAAGACAGACGACTGATAGATAGCTAGGTGGTTGGTGTATGAGTAAGTGGACAGAATATAGATAGATGACTGAGTGACACATGGACAGATAGGTGGATAGATAGGCAGACAGACGGATCAATCAATCAATCAATAGAAGATAGATAGATAGATAGATAGATAGATAGATAGATAGATAGATAGATGATAAAAAATAGATTATGGCTAGGTAGAAGATCAAACAATGACAGTGTATATATTATAGACATATGATAAATGATATTATTATAAGGTAAGAAATAGATGATAGATATACAGATGATTGATAGGTGGATAAATAGATATAGATAGGTGATAGAAGATAGATGACAGACAGTGACTAGCTGAAAGATAGATGGATGATAATGATTAATAAATTGATATAGATGATAGATAAATAGACAATAGCTAGAAATAGATAATAGATAAATGGATAGGTACATAGAAGATAGATTGGTATAAAAGGATGGATAGATATATAGATAATGCATAGGTGATGCATAGACATAAAGATAGATGATCTTGTTTCCAGGATCTGAACTGCCCCCTCCCTCATTCCTGATATGGATACCCCTGTCTTCCTAATCCCACACCACTGTTCGGGCCGTGCAAATCTCCATTGATTTCTCCACTTCTTCCCTCCTGACTTCTACTCTGACACTTTTTCTTTTTTTGCTCCCTACTCAGTTTCCCGTGTCATCAGGTGACAGCCGAGGCCACTGATCTGAGACATGCCCTCCTTTCTAACGTGGGCTTTAGTATTCCGCGTGTTCCCTAAGAATCACTTTAGCAACTCTCTACCAATTTTGATGTGTTGTTTTCATTTTCTTCCTGTTGGAAATACTTTTTAATTCCCCTCTCGATTTACTCGGTAACACATGGGTAATTTAGAAGCCTGCTGTTTAAGTTTCTAAACATGTTGAGATTTTTTTCAGAGGTCTTTCTCTTAGTGATTTATAATTCCATTCTGCTGCAGTTAGAGAAGATATTTTCTCCAACTAGATTTTTTTAGATTCATTGAGATATGGCCCATCTCATCTACAATGAGCTCGGCCGCAAATGTCAGTCTGCTGCTGCTAGGGGCTCGGTCTTCATCCTATATCATATCAATGGTTAGCGCTAATTGCTGGCTTGACAGAAGCTAAAAGCACCTGGGAGATACACCTTTGGATTTCCATGTGGGGAGTTATCCTGGTTACCTTAACTTGGTTACCTCTTCTGGCCTCTATATGTACCAGTCAAGCACTTGGTGCCCAGATATATATGCGGGCAAAAGACCTATATACAATTTTTTAATCTCCTGCACACAGTGGGCAGCTCAGGAAGACCTGCCCACTGTGGGTGGCATCATTCCTTGACTGGGATCCCAGATTGTATATAGAAGGGTTCTGAACAATAACATGTTATCTCTGCCCATGAAGGTGGATGCCAGGTGACTGGTTGCTTCCGGTTCCTGGTGCTTTGACTTCTCCGCCATGGTAGTTTGTCCTGAACTGTGAGCTAAAATAGACCCTTTCTTCTGCAAGTTGCTTTTGTTGGGCTATTTTGTCATAGCAACAGCTCTGTTACTAAGCAACCCTGCCCACTGTCTCAGGCAGTGACTGAAGGAGGGGTGTTCCCGTCTCGCATGGGAACTGTGACTTTGTCTCCTTCTCTCAGGCCTCAGCTTACTGAGGTCTGTGAGAAGGCAGGACTGTGTTGTCCCTGGACACATTGGCATCGAGGTCTTCCCTACCTCTGATGATATTGTTTACTCCGCAGCTACCCCTCATCCTGAATCAGCCACTCTAACCATCCTTGCCGGGGATGGTGTTCCTTGTTGAGCATTGGGCATTTATTTAGCTGTGTTCTGGGACGCAGCTAAGCTACATGGAAGCGCTTGGTTCTACTGAAGTTTTGCCTTCAGAATTTCATACAAGATACAGAAGCAGTCTGATTCCTCTTCCCCTTCCATAGGCTCAGGTTCTGTCTCCACACAGCTGCTTCCTTTGGTGCTGTGGGTTATGGATTCCCAATACCTTGGTCTCCTGAAATTCTAGCTTTGCCAGCTCAATTCCAGGCCTTGCTGGGCTTGGAGAAGAGCATTCTCCCTAGCCCCGTGGACAGGAAAGTCTGGGCTGAATGCCAGGGCAGCTGTGACATCACGCCATTTGTTTCCCATCTTCTCCTCATTGCCTGAAGCCCCATCTTTGCAAAGTGCTGTTTCCTACACCATCAGCCTCCGTCCCCAGGAGCCCCTCACCCAAGAGTCAGGAACTCTGCATGAGATGTGGAGGCTAGCCCAGGTCTGGGACTCAAAGTTTTAGACTTGAAGACATCAAAACCTAACTCTAGACACAGAGAATCCCCTTCCTTCCTCGCCAAACCCTCCTTCCCCATGCATATTGGTGTCAGTGGGGATTCTGGAACCAAGCTCCTGCAGGCATCCAGGAAAGAGAGACATCTGTTTGTCTGAGTGCAGGGCTTGGTGGTAACTGTGACAGGGTCTAGAATCTTCTGGAAGATAGGCCTCTAGCATGCCTTGATTATGTTAATTGATCTGGGAAGATGTATCTTACTGTTGGCAGGACTCTGGACAGAGGATGCTGGACTATATAGATGGAGAAAGGTATTGGGCAGCTACAGGCACTCATTCCTCTCTGTTTCCTGATTGTGGCAATGTGACCAGCTGCTTCGGCCTCTGCTGCCTTGACTCCCCCATCACGACAGACTCTCTTGAACTGTGTGTTAGCTACCATCTATTGCTCTGATGTAACACTATTTCCAAAGTGTCTGAGTTAGGGTTTTTATTGCTATGAAGAGACACCATGACCACAGCAACTCTTATAAAGGAAAACACTTATTTGAGGTGGCTTACAGTTCAGAGGTTTAGTCCATTATTGTCATGGTGGGGAATGGCTGTATGTAGGCGGACATGGTGCTGGAGAAGGAGCTCTTGATCTGTAGGCAACAGGAACTGAACTGTGTCTTTGGATGTAGCTGGAGAATGGGACACCTCAAAGCCCACGCCCACAGTGACACACTTCCTCCAACAAGACCATTCGTGGCTCCAACAAAGCCACACCTCCTAAGAGTGCCACTTCCCTATGGGGGCCATTTTCTTGCAAACCATAGTACAAGGCAACTTAGAGAAGACAGAGTTTATTTGGGCTCACACTTCCAGAAGGATGAGTTCGTTATATAACAGAGCAGACGCATGGCAGCTGGATCTGGAAGCTGATGCTCACACCCAAATACCAGGCAGGAAGCAGAGGGCACAAACTGGGAGTGGGGCAATGCCTTAAACTCTCTAAGCCTACCCCTAATGACACACCTTCCCCTTAGCCTCCCTAAACACTGTGGAGGACATCTTATCAAAACCACTACAAACTGTAAGCTAATATAAGCAAGCCCTTTCTTCCTGGGTTGCTTTTGGGCTTTTGTCCTGCCACTGTTGTAGTTAAAGAAATCAAGACATGGAGGGAAAGTGACTCTCATCCCTGTCCCTTCCTCTCATCATGGAAAGGAAGCCTGCACTGCTAGGATTCAGAAAAACTGAGTTACAGCAATCACCTCGCTGTTTAAGTGGGAAAACCGGGGCTTCGAAGCACAGAAACTTTCACAAAGTCCTGCAGAAGGTTAGAAAGTCTAGAACCTGCCTCACTCCCTCCGTGGATGCCCCATTGATCCCAAAGGATCGCTGGTGGGGATAGTTCCCAGAAGGCAATGCTATTGGAAGAATGGAATTGCCCTTGCTCCACAACTGCATGGGAGTGAGGGGTGTGGCAGGCACTTTCCCCAACGCTGTCTCCAACCCTCCTCAGTACAGCTCTGTGGCAAGCTGAGACCTGACACCTCCAACGTCAGGGGCCATGCAAACAGCCGAGCACAGATGCAGTTGCAGACGTTTTCTTCATTAGTACAGTGGGGAGCATCCCTGCTTGGCATGCGTGAGACTGGAGTCTCTGATGGGGAGGCAAAAGGACTTGTTTGGGGAAGGGTGGTCCAAGCAGCAGAGAGCAAGTGTGCTGCCTAAATTCAATCACAGAACCCAAGTGAAAACCCCAAATGATGCAGTAGCCCCTGCTTGTAATCCTAGCTCTCAGGCTAAAGACAAGCTGATCATGAGACCGATTGACCTAGCTGAGTCTGTGGCCTCCAGGCCAGTGAGAGACCAAGTCAAAATGTAAAGTGCAAACTGAAAAAGACACCAGGGTTGTCTGGTTTCTATATGGACTTACAAACTCAAACCCTTGTACACACACACACACACATATATACAAACATGCACATACACATGTACACACACACAAACACACAGATACGTACATATGCACACATATATACACACATGCACACATGCATACATAAACATACACACACAAATACATACACACCTGTATGTATACTCGCTTATATACGCATACACATGCACACATATATACATACACACATATATTCACACACACACACACACACAAAAGGTGAATTGCAAGTAAGAAGAGGGGATCAGGAGCCTGGGAAGAGCAGGGA
The DNA here is from genome assembly GCF_950005125.1 of Chionomys nivalis. Classification (NCBI taxonomy): domain Eukaryota; kingdom Metazoa; phylum Chordata; class Mammalia; order Rodentia; family Cricetidae; genus Chionomys; species Chionomys nivalis. Next base: position 21,052,365 of record NC_080096.1, on the reverse strand, counting down.
TGTCACGGGAGAAGGCAGCAAACTTCCTTTGGAGGCGAGCCCAGCTCCAGGTCTATTATGTAACTCCAGCTTTCAGATGTGAAGATTCTAGATCTAGCTCCAGATACACAGATTCCCTTCCTCTCTGGCCCAGTCCTCCATTCCAGGGCTTCTAGTGGGTTGGTCCAGCTTCTCTGCGGCCTCCAATAAGAGCAAGAACTCCATTAATGACTCCTATTGGCTAGCAGAGTGTGGCCTTCACCCCAGCCAAGGTGAGGAGATGGCCAGAAATTCTCAGGGAAACCAAACCACAGCCTCGCCCCTCCTGATGTGGCTCAGGACCTCCTGATCCGGGTGCTCTTTGCCTTTCCTCCCAGGATGGTTTGAATGAAAACAGCCCCTACAGGACTGTAGGATGTGGTACTATGAGGAGGTGTGGCCTTGTTAGAGTAGGTGTGGGCTTGTTGGAGAAAGAATGTCACTGGGGGTGGGCTTTGAGGTTTCAGATGTTCAAGCCAGGTCCAGTGTCACTCACTCTTCCTGCTGCCTGCAGATCTAGCACCATGTCTGTCTGCATGCTGCCATGCTTCTTGCCATGGTGGTAATGAACTAAACCTCTGAATCTGTAAGCCAGCCCCAATGAAGTGTTTTCTTTTATAAGAGTTGTTGTGGTCATGGTTTCTCCTCATAGCACTAGAACCTTGACTAAGACAGGACAGGAACTCAAGCAAGGCAGGAACCTGGAGGCAGAAGCTGATGCAGAGACCATAGAGGGTGCTGCTCACTGGCTTGCTCCCCATGGCTTGCTCAGCCTGCTTTCGTATAGAACCCAGGATCACCAGTCCCAAGAATGGCACCACCCACAATGGACTTGGCCCTTCCCCATCAATCACTATTAAGAAAATGCCCTACAGCCAGATATTTCTCCGTTGAGGTTTTCTCCCTTCAAATGACTCTGGTTTGTGTGTCGAGTTGATGTAAGACTAGCCGGCAAACCACTCATGAAGCTAATGGCATACAGGCTTTGTCTCCAGGTAGATGCCCTTCAGGCCTCATGTCCATGTCCTGTCCATGTCCATGTCCTCATGGCCATGTCCTGCTTTTCTCCTGTATTCCCTAAGAGGAGATGTGAGCCCCTGCTTGTGTCTGGTACCAGGGGCACTGAGTGCTGAGTGTTCTTCCGGTGCACCTTGAGCCAATAAGAATTCATCAACCCTGAACCTTTCAGAGTTCATCAACCAGATGGTGAACATGCAAGGTGGAAGAAAGAAGGGGCTCCCCAAATTGTCCTCTGACTTCCAGTGCACACCAGGATGTATTTATACCCCTCATACACAATAAATAAATAAAATGTAATAAAAATATTTTAAAAGATCTCACCTGAAGCCCCAGTCTTTTCTCCTGTTTCCCTGACTACCTCCTCACGCAGCTCTCTGCCGGGCTCAGGGAAAGTTTAGGTTTCATAAATTGTTGGACCTTTTTTCATTTTTGTCATTCTCCATCTTGGGTGTTTTTCTTATTTTAACTAGAAGCAGAAATTCATGAGAAGACAGGAAAATAAACAGGATGCCTGGAGCCCAAGCAAAGGTCGGAGGCCGCATAATGAGGTGGTGGAATCCTCCCCTTTGAAAGGTCACTTCGTCAGCTCAATCTGTAGCAAATACCAGTGCTGCGAGTGTGTTCAAGGCTGGAGACTGGGTGGAGGCAGGGAAGCCTGCCCAGAGATGCTGGAGACAGAGGATACACAAAGCCTCAGAGAGGGAAACAACGTATGCCCAGATCACACAGCCTGTGAGCCCAACTGGGAACTTGGGCCCTTTGTGGCTTGCATAGCCTCCTCTGCCACCAGCTGCCCTCAGGTCATTGCTAGAAGCTGCTGACTGTAATCTCATTATCACCCAGTGCTCCAGGCCAGGGTTGTCTGCACCTTCAGTGATGATGTGTAGTTAGCAGAGAGACTAAACAGGAAGAGAATAAATGGTGCTGGTCAGTGCAGTGAATCAGCCATTCTCATGCATAGCTCTAGGGAAGCAGAAGGACCCTCATCTGTAGAAAGGCCAGTGCTCCAGGGGGCTCAGGAAAGGACCCAGTTAGGAAAGGAGCCTGGTTCAATCCCTAGAGTTTGTGTTAGAAGCCAGCTCTCGTGACATGCTTCTGTAGTACCGTCCAGCTGTGATAACCCATCTCTACAACATCAGCCAGCTGTGGTGGCCTGCCTATGTAATCCCGGTCAGATGTGGTGACACGCCTATATAATCCCAGCCAGATGTGATGGCATGCCTCTGTAATCCTAGCCAGATGTGGCAACACACCTCTGTAACCCCAGCCAGATGTGGTGACCTGCCTCTGTAATCCCAGCCAGATGTGGCAACACACCTCTGTAACCCCAGCCAGATGTGGTGACATGCCTCTGTAATCCTAGCCAGATGTGGCAGCACACCTCTGTAATCGCAGCCAGATGTGGTGACCTGCCTCTGTAATCCCAGCCAGATGTGGTGGCCTGCCTCTGTAATCCCAGCCAGATGTGGCGACACACCTCTGTAACCCCAACCAGATGTGGTAACCTGCCTCTGTAATCCCAGCCAAATGTGGCGACACTCTGTAACCCCAGCTAGATGTGGTGACCTGCCTCTGTAATCCCAGCCAGATGTGGTGACCTGCCTCTGTAATCCCAGCCAGATATGGTGACACACATCTGTAATTCCAGTCAGACGTGGCGACACACCTCTGTAATTCCAGTCAGATGTGGTGACCTGCCTCTGAAATTCCAGCCAGATGTGGTGACCTGCCTCTGAAATTCCAGCCAGATGTGGTGACCTGCCTCTGTGACCCCAGCCAGATGTGGTCACCAGCTTCTGTGATCACAGCCAGATGTGGTGACCTGCCTCTATAATCCCAGCTGGCTGTGATGACCTGCTTCTGTAATCGCAGCCAGATGTGGTGATATACCTCTGTAATCCTAGCCAGATGTGGTGACACGCCTTGGGTTTGAGGAGAAACAGGGTGGAGAGTGATAGACCTCACCAATGCCTGTCTCTGGCTTCTACATGCATGCCCACCTGTGTGCACATGCATACCCACCTGTGTGCACACACTGACACAAATACATTTACAGACAGCCCCCCCATCATCATCATCGTCGTCATCATCATCTCTCTCTGTCTCTCTCTGTCTCTCTCTGTCTCTCTCTCTCTCTCTCTCTCTCACACACACACACACACACATGCGCGCGCGCACAAGAAAGCAACACTTGGCGCACGATGAAGAGGGAGAAAACCTGTAAGGCCCGCCGGTCCCCCAGCTCTGGGCTGTTACAGAGCTCTTAACATCTGACTTCTGAGGAAGTGCCAAGAAGTGGAGTCCAAAGTAAGGCCTCAAGTGGCTCAAATCCTCTGGAGGACCCACAGAAGTGCCCCCTAGAGGGTGGGTACTAACACTTTTGGAACAATCACAGGAAAGGCCTGTACACTGGCTCATTTAAACTCCGAACAGATGTATGTGCCAGCAAAGAGGGCATTTAAATGGTATATCTAGTGTCACAATGCTGAGAGCGTTTGCTGAGATTTGAACCTGGGTCCCCTAGACTCCCTCCTCTACCATGAACAATCGAGGAGGGTGCAGACATAGTCTTGAGCCATCCTACTGCCCCAAACCCCTAGGGAATTCACTAGCGCTCTCTCTCTCTCTCTCTTTCTCTCTCTCTCTCTCTCTCTCTCTCTCTCTCTCTCTCTCTCTCTCTCTGTGTGTGTGTGTGTGTGTGGGGGTGAGTCTGTTGAGGCTCTCCTGGCTGTCTTGGCGGCCTGAAGGACAGGGCTCCACCCACATAGCTCCAAGCTTGTCCAGGCCCTTCCTTTCTATTGGGCTACGTCTGACCCCCATAATGTAACACACCTACACTGCTAGTGCTAATCACTGCCCTTCCTTACGAGCCCATGCCCAGCTGCATGCAGGTGGCTGGTCCAGTTGCTGTCTCCTGACCCTGAGAGCTCACTACAACCACCTGAACATCTATCATTGTCAGTAAAGTGCCGGCCTCAGGGCAGGGGCGTCTGGGAACTCCTCGAGGACTCCCAGAATGGGTGGCTGGGACCAGGGATGCTGCCTTCTGTGGATTTAATACATTCTTTTGAATCCATCCATTTCCAGTACCACTACCTGACCCCCACAGCCAGGACATCCTCTCCCTCCCCAGCCCAAGGTGGGGGTGTGCCCACAAGCCCCCACCCCTCCCAACTCCCAGAATGTGTAGACATCTAAGACTGCAGCCACCTCTTGTTTGGATAGATCTGAATGCTCTGAAATGGAAATGTGGCACAGCAGCTGTGCAGGGGAGGAGGCTTCCTGGAAGGAGGAGGCGGGAACAGAACTTGGGAACATTCCACCACACACCCAAGCCTTGCTCAGCCCGCTGTGTCTGCCATCCACCCAGCATCCACACAGCCCTTCGTACTGGGACATCCTGACAGCAGCCTCCACCTCATCCCGTGGTCTCTTTTCCTGCAGGTCTCAGATCTAGCCTGCCCCTCCCTGTAGTTCTAAGGCTGCACCTCAGGCACAGGCCTGAGCAGACAGAATTTCAGTTAATGTTGTGTGGTTTCCTTCATCAAGTATTTTCCAATTCACACTCCGCAGACTACAAGCCCAGGGACTTTATTCTCTGTCTGTGTGGTAGAGGGGGAAGCTGAGGCAGAGAGAAGTAAGTTGTTTATCATCCAAAATCACCCAGCTAGTTAAGTAATGGATGCTGGGTCCCCACTCTGCTTTAACTGACACAAAATCATACTTCTGCTGTGTCACTAAATAGGCTATGGAGAGGCAGGCGCAGAGATGTGTTTGGGGGAAAACGAGAATTAGAGATCAGCAAACAGGGGCGTGCAAAGAAGAACCCAGAAAATGCCCTGGTAGGTCTGCGGGGGCAGGACAGGCAGATGTGATGGGCAACAGGCAGAACTGGACTGAGCTGCTCCCTGTAGTGAAGCTGAATGAACCAAGATGTTCACAGATGGCTTCTTCTGCTCACAGCAATCCGTAGCTGTAGGGGTCAAGGGTCAAGCCAAAAGGGAACTGGGCCCCTAAGTCTGTCTCAGTCCACTCAGGCTCCTCAGTTCCCTTTCTGCTAATGGAACTCTCCAGAGAGATGGGGTCTCTGCTGAAGCATTCCAGAGGCCACACTGCCTCCCAGAAGATGGAGGGAAGTGGAGTCCTCAAACAGAGGCAGGCCTTACTACTTCCCTGAGACTCAAGCTCTTCCCGTCCTCCGACCGCACATCCCTGACCACCCATCTGGAAGCTTGAAGACATGACCCAGTTCCTGTTCCCCAGAGGGCCTGAGCCCTGGCCACCATGGCCTCCTGGGGAGGACCTGCCCTTTGACGTGCAAGCTGGCCAAGTGGCTAGACTGGTTGTCAGCTCTGGGGGTCTGGATGCTTCCACCTCACCAGCCCTGGGGTTGCAAGTGTAGGCCACCATATCTGCTTTTGGTTTGCTTGTTTTGCTCTGTTTTGTTTTCAAACATAGGCTCAGTGGATGGAACTCAAGGCCTCCTGCTTGTATAAGCACTTTATCAACCGAGAAGCAATCCCTGCATTCCCGTTGAGGACAGTTCCCCTGCTGAAGTGCCAGCATTCTATCTGTGGAGTGTGTCTTGTAGGTTGGAGGACCATCCTCAGAACTCTTGCTCCAATAAGGCTCTCAAGCTGGGCTCTCTAAGACTGGCAGTTTCTAGGAGGTGCAAACACAATGCAAGTGTCTCTCTCTTCACTGCCCAGCCTGCTGCTGCACCTGCGCACGGAACAGCACCATAACTCAGTCCCTGGCCTGGTGCGCTGAGGGCTGGGAGCAACAGCACAGCGCCAGCAGAGCAGTGGCTCCTAAAGCCCCGAATAGTGGAGCAGCCTGGGGCCCCGCTGGCAGGAAAGACAACCGCCTACCAGGAACACACATCTATTCCTGGGTAAACAGCCGCCGGGCCTTCCACATGGAAGAGGACCAATATGGTCAGCGTGCCAGCTGGCCTCCTAGAAGATCGGTGCCCCTGCACTGGCTGCGCTGTGGCCTCTGTGGCTGGCAGCAGGATGAGCAGCCCCAGCTGTGGAGGCCCATAGCCATCCCCTCCATCTTCCGGCACTAGGTCGCCAGTGGTTACATCTCCGTCATTGTTTAGTGCCTCTTGCTCTGCGCATGCTCTATAGTGAGCATGACTATGTGGTATCCAAAGGTTGGAGCACTTACTGAACGCCTACTGTGTGCCAGGTGCTTAGTGACCTTAGTATGAGATAGGAATTCTCACCATCCCATTGTTACAGGGGAGCAAGCTGAGCAGAGAGACGTCAGGAATTTTTTCCAAGGTTTCTCTGCTAGGCTCTGACACAGACCTTGGTCCTCATCTTCCCAGAAGGCACCTCCACCCCAAGGCTTCTCCACAGATGAAAATGTATGCAGAGTGGGGAGGGGGCTCATTCCCTAACTCTGCACCCCTTCCACCATGCGAGGTTACCCAAGTTCCTGTTAGCCGCCTCCCCTCCCACGCAGCCTCATGGGGCAGACCAGCTACATCTGGGAGTACAAAGGATATGTATAGACTATATATACATCATCCCTGTGCTGAGACTCCTCAGCACGCAAAAGGAGACCTTCTCTGCTCTTGTGGCTTTAGGGCTTGTCGCTGAAGGAGCTCTTATCCAGCTGAGGGGCAGGAAGGGACACAAGGGCGAACTCAGAATCCTCAAAAGTCCTCTGTGGAACAGTGTGGGTGGGGCTGGCCCAGCAGCTGGGTGTCTGAGCGAGACGGTGGTAGATGTTCCCCAGCACAAAAGCCAAACTTTCGGCTCTGCCAGCAGACCTCAGGCCCCGGGGCTGACTGACTGATGCTGTGCTCTAAGTGCAAGGCTAGCCTCAGCTTTGAGAAACACAGCCGGAACCTTCTGAGGTAGAAGCTGGCTCTCCCCTTCCTAGGCCCCCAGCCAGGCCCATAATGCTGTGTATACTCAGCTCTTTGTGGCTTCCAGAATGTAAATTTATTCTGCGTGCTGGCGCCAGGCACTCACCTTATCTGCATGTTACAGTCACCAGAATAAATATTAGGGACAAGCCCATGAGCTCTGCCTATGTACACGAGTTAAACCCTCTAGCCAGAAGCTCATCCAGGCAGGGATTTCAATGGAAATGCCGTGCTTACATTGTCAGGAGGGGAGGTTGGGCCCTGGGCCTCTTTTCCATCCAGGAACACAGAGAGTGAATAGGGCTGTCCAGTGCAAGCCTGAGGAGAGAGAATCAGGAGAAGGCAGGGAAGAAACACTGTTGGCTTCTGGGAAGCCAGCCGGCTCTCCCCCAGCATCTGGGGTCCCATGTGACCCTCTTTTCACTTCGCTTAAACCAAACTACAGGAGTCTCCTAGAGGGGCAGGAGGTCTGGAGCAGTCCCACTGGGCTCACGTGCCATCCTGGCCTCTAGAGGCATACAGTGACATGGACACGGGCAGGTCTCGTTCTCTCCTCACCAGCTCAGCTATACAAGCTTGAAGAAGCCACTTCACCTCTGGCAGCTTCTGCTTCTTTAATGAGATCTCCATCCTGCCCACTCCACCCTCCAGGTGCTTCTGAGGTGAGAGGACAAGTTCAAGCCCCCCCCCTCTCTCTCACACACACACACACCATAAGAACCCAATCCAGCTGCAATAAGCATGTAGCTCAGATCCAATCCTCACTCTCAGCCCAATGTGGTGGGGTAATTGGGATAATTCCATGGGCTCATTTCACAGATGAGGAAACCGAGGCCCAGAGAGATTAAGGAACTTGTCCTGCATCCTCACTAGAGATGGGGGGGGTGGAATGTGGAGACAGGACTTGCAATCAGAAAGTTGTTCCCCAAAGCTATGAACTTCAACATGACATTTAAGCCTCTAGTAACCTTCCTCCAGGGGTGCCCCTCCACGCACCAGCTCTTTCAGCACTGGTCCTTTCTATTGGCTCCCAGGTGTCCCTTGTCCCTGATGCTCTAGAGAGGGCCAGGCAACAGTAAAATGTGATCTATGTCTCACACTGAGCTTTCTGCCTTAGACACGCACACATACACACACAAACCCCCTTGCTTTGTCCAACCAGGGAACTCTTATCTTCAGTTCCCAGCAGCCTTCATGTTCTGCCCACCCATCCTCCGCTGCAGCTCTTCAGGGTATCTGATCCTCTCTGGTCATTGCTGCCTTCCTGCCATCAGCATTCCCAAGAGTGGCTCCTTCCTGCAGCTGGAAGGAAAGGCCAGCCCCACAGCACTGCGACGAGAGGCCCCATTTTTAAAAACGAACTCAGGTTTCCTCTCTTCTTATATTCCGGGCACCCCAAGAAAAAGCAACCTGTGAATCGAACCACCAGATCTCCAAGATCACCTTAGGGAGTTAAGGGAGGTCCCCAAGATGTTGTGTAGACCCTCACCTACCCACCTTATCTTTTCCCTCCGCCTCCTTACTTCACAGGCACTGGTGCTAATTCCATGTAATTCCACGTGAAGAGAGGCACTTGAGATTTAAAAGCAACACATGGGAGCTGCAGGTGACCAATCGCACACGCCGTGCAACACTCATGAACTGTAGCACAGCAGACACCGCCATCACTAATTCTTACCCTTGACGGTGAGACTCCCTGGTGACCACTAGGCCTGACGGATTAGCAACCCCTAAAAGGCATGAAATCTGGATGTAATCACACGGTGATGGGAGGCTTTAGCCTAGGCCATGAACTGAGACTCACTGAGACAAGATTAGAATGTCAAAGATATTGTAAAGGAAGTAACCCCCTTCCCGGACAACACAGAGACTCTCCGAGGAGGTTCCTATTCCCCAGCAGCTTCAGCCCCCAATCTTGCTTGCCAGCATCAAGGTGGCGTTCCCCGGCCAGCCCAGGGGCCTCCTGTATCGTGTGGTCCTATGTGGTCTCCCGACTTAGGATCAGGCAGAGGAGCCAGCATAGACTTCACGTGGAGATGAAAGCAAGCCTGTGTTCCCGGACACTAAAGAGCTCCAGGTACCTGACGGGAAACCAGCTGGACCTTTATCCTCCTCATTATTCCCCCAGAGTGTCTGGGGCCCTGGAAGGACTCACAGGGACTTAAGGTCAATGAACCTCGGAGTTCTAATTCAGGTACACTCAGGTCAATGATCCTCGGGGCTTACGATCAAGGCCAACCAGTTGGATTTGCGCCTGGTCCACACAGCTGCGATGTCTAGAATCAGGTCAGAGGTCACAAAGACGAAAGATCCTCTCTCATGGCCCCTTTACATCCCATCAGCTGGATGATGGCTCAGAGGCCTCCAGTAGGGCTTCACCTTGACAGCCCGTTTCTTATCCTCTTCCTTCTGTGCACGGCCCGTGCCTGCCGTGTTTCATCCTGTCCTGTATCCCTTCTCTGAAACTGATCACCCTTAATAAGAAAGACAGACGCTGTAGCCGAAGCCCTCGCTTTGAGTCGCTCTTCACCCAGGCTTTCGTGTGATGCCCGCCTCGCGTGTTCACGAACGTGCTTGTTTTCCTCTTGTTAATCTGTCTTTTGTTGCAGAAGTCTGTCCCCAAGCTCCTGGAATCTTAAGTATCTTCAGCTTGGTTACAGATATCAGCAAGGCATATTTTGATGCAACACACGTTCTAACACACTCCGCCAGCTGCCCACCAAGAGGGCAGAGATCTCTGTCTGGATTTTACACTCTGAATCAGATCTGAGACATTCAAAGTGCTTAACCCGCGTGGGCTGAGCAGGGAGCAGAACCATGAGAGAGAGGGGCAGGAAAGCCTAGTGTGGGATAATCAGGACCTCTCCTTCCTCCTTCTTCTGCCTCTCCTCTCTGTTCTGTGGGCCTGAAAGCTCTCTCCTCTGTTAGCTCACCCCAGGCTACCTTCCTCATCCAGTGAGCATCTTACAGCTCCAAAGTCAGAGCCGCCCCCAGCCTGTATGTCTAGAGGAAAATGGAATCTCTGAGACAGCAATTAAGTGGTCCATCCACTTGGCAAACAGAGAGCCCCAGCTTCCCACAGAGGTGTTTGGGCCTGAAAAATAAGATTAACACATCCATTTCTTGGGAACTTATTAGCCTTTAAACTGTCAAGAAAGGCACAATGCCCTGCATGCAAGTGGAGGATCCTGGCCTCCCTCCTTCAGAAGGATGTAGAACCTAGTGCCAGAAGACCCAGGGACTCCTCATAGCCACTCAGGAGTCCCAGCAACCTCGGGCCTGAAATATGGGATCACACACTACTCCATGAGCAGCTATACCTGCTCATGTGGTTCTCATATTTGGAGCATCCTGATTGTTCTTGAAGTTGGGGGAAAAATCAGGACACAGAAAACAAAAGTGTCAACTGTCTGGAAAGGAGAAAGACAAATCCAAAAAAGAGGAGGAAAGCAGGCAGCTGAGGAGAGTACCCAGGACTGGGTATACCAAAAGATGAGTGAGGGGGACAGCCCTGGCCAGGCCTCCACCTCCCACACCTCCCTGTCTGAGCAGTGGGCATGACAACCCTCCGTATCTGAGGTTGGAGACCACAGGAGTGAAGTGCCCAGACAAGCACTTGGTTGGGAAGGATGCATGTAAACAGAGACTGCTCACTCGTTTCCCAGCTGCCCAGAACCAAACAATCACACAGAAACCATATTAATTACATCACTGCTTGGCCTATTAGCTCAGGCTTCTTATTAACTAACTCTTACATAATCTGTATATCAGCACAAGGCTGTGGCTTACTGGTAAGGGTCAGGCATCTGTCTCCTTCGGCAGCTACGTGGCATCTCTTTGACTCCACCTACTTTCTCTCTGTATTTCTTTCAGATTTCCCACATGACTTTACTCTACTAAGCCATTGGCCAAAACAGCTTCTTTAATAATCAATGGTGGTAAAACACATTCATAGCATACAGAAAGGAATCCCACATCAGATGCATTCATGTCCATAGGCACTGACTGAGAGGTGGGACCTGCAGCAAAGCCCCTACCCGGATGTGTAGGCAGGGAAGGGGTTGTCCTTCCCACTGACAAAGAAGGAAGAGGTATCTTTCTGCTACTCCCAAACAGCTCATTTCTCCATCCCTGATTATGCCCAGAAACCGATGGGACAGGCTTCCCCATCCCTCTGTCCCGTTTTGTACAGTTGATGAAACCTAGGTTCCATCAAGGAGCATTTACACCTAAACGGGACTGTGGGCGTACCAGTAGGGTTCATGGCTCCGATTCTTCAGATCACTGGAACCTACATCTGGACCTACAATGTCAGTAGTAAGATAGGGGAATAGGTTGACTAGGCAATTGAGGGACCTAGGACTTGGAGGAAGTGGGGTCCCTGTGGGTGCTGATGTGTCCCTGGGGAGTTCTGTTTCATGCCTACATTAAGAGGGGGTGATCTGAGATCACTGTGCCTCTGTCTGTACGAAGGTGTGTGGCCCCGGATGGCCAAGGAGGGGAACTGACACAGCTCAGGTGCTCCTAACAGCCTGTGCTGATGCCAGGGCTGCTGAGAGTTCACTGTTACATTGTGCCAGGGCTTAGATACACATTCCAAAGTAGAATGGGAAAGAGCAAACATGAAGGTGTTAGCATCTGGCAAACTCACACCCACAGACAACATGGGCCTGATTTTCCTTATTTCAACAAAGAGTCAAGACAATTTCCCTGCTGGCTGGCATGACCTGCGAATCCTCATTCTCTGCCCCCTCCCATCCCAGCAGGAAGGAGCCTTGCTCACCATGGGATTGATTCAGCCCAAGCCCATGGCCCCTTCCTGCCCTGCCCTTGTCTGTCCAGCTGTAAGTTACAGCCCAGTTGTCCCAGGCCTGAGATCCACATAGGATTAAGAACTAAGGGAGAGAACCAGGTGTGGTGGCACGAATCTTTAATCCCAGCGCTCAGGAGACAGAGGCAGGTGAGTTCAATCTGGTCCACATAGAGTTTTAGGCTGGCCAGAGCTACATAGTGAGACGCTGTCTCAAGACAAAAACTAAGGGTGAGACCGGGAGATAGCTGAGTCAGTAAAGCACTTACCTGGCAAGCAGGGGACCTGAGTTCAGTTCCCAGAACTGACATGAAAAAGGTTAGATGTGGGGCCTGGAGAGATGACTCAGCAGTTAAGAGCACATACTGCTCTTTCAGAGGACCTGAGTTTGATTCCCAGCACCTGCTTCTGGAAGTTTACAAGATTGTAAGAATACAAGACCTATAACTCTGGTTCCAAGGGATCTAACACCCTCTTCTGAATTCCTCTGATACCTACACACTCAAATAGACACACACGTGAGCACATGTGTGTCTATCTATCACAGTAAACATAATGTTTAGAAGGAAGCCCTACCGGGGTCTCTATCTATCCAACAGGGTTGGAATGTTTGGAATGCAGCTCGGACCTGTTCCAAACCCCAAGCAGCAGTACTTCCCCTGGAGTTACCTCAGTCCAGACTCTGCCTCTGGAAAAAGGCAGCCAGCCATACGATTCCACCCCCAGAGGGCATTAAAAGCCCCTATCTTGTGGGTTCCCCTCGTGATTCTCTCATCATCCCCTGGGGCCACCCAGGAATGCTTTGCTCAGATTAAACCTGGATTTATTAATTTGGTTTGATTGGCTTATTACATCAGTGGCAGCAGATCCCCATTAACCAGGGATTTCAAACTTATCACATAGATAGATGGTAGATAGTTAGATGGATAGATAGATGATAGACAGACCTAAGACTCCCAGGATTCCAGTCCTGCAGAGGTGAGCACAGACAGACACTGGCAAGTCACTGACTACCTGAGTATATGAGCATCAGGTTAGTAAGAGCCCCTGTCTCAAACAAGACCCACAGTACCTGAAGGACACCATAGTTATCTCTGGCCTCCGCATGCATGAAAAGTACACGGGCACCTACATGAACATGCACACACATACACAGGCACCCCCAAAGAGCTGAGGGATCCTCTGTATGTCAGCAACCCATAGTGTCTTGGAACAGGCTCCCAAACCTCAGTGTTCCAAGTATTCTCCCTCAGCTAATCAAGTATTCTACTTAATCCCACCCCCATTCTGATGCACCTGTGTAGGAAACCCCGGCCAGGACATTTGGAAACACACAACGCAAGGCCCACTGGTGACAATCTGTCTTTGGAAGGCAACACTGGTTAAAGCCCATCAACCAACTGTGAACAGAATCAGAAATGCAAAAAGACAACCCTGATACCAACCAACCCTGACCCAGCAGCGGGCATTGATTCACAGACAGCAGCAAGAGGCAGGTTCTACACAACAAAAGGATCCCTTCCTCCAGCCGGCAGTGTCTAGGACTCCCTGAGCCAGTGAGAAGGAATGAAGGCCATGCCTGTCTGATTATGGAACAAGGATAAGATGGATAGATGGAGGGAGAGAAGGAGAGAAGGAGGGAGGGAGGGAGGGAGGGAGGGAGGGAGGGAGGGAGGGAGGGAGGGACAGAAGGTACATGTGGTCCTACTATGTGCCTTGCCCTCTCAATATTTTGTGATACCTGAACTCAAGCCCGGTATACGTAGGTGTCTATGTTGGCTGTACTCATGAGTCCCAAGGCCACCCCTGAGGACTGTTTGGTGCCACTGGAGACACCTCCCCTCAGAATGGCCACTTGCAGCCCACTTGTTGGCAAATACTTAAAAATGAGGTCGGTGGAAAAAGAGGCAAGGATTCCTATGACCTCAGGTCAACTCAGTGTTGACAGGTGCCCGCCACGAGCGTGAGGCTGCCCCTTTGTGTCACCATGGGATATTCACATCTAGATTGTGGCCAGGTTTTCCCGCAAAGCCTGGAATAGATCCTCCACATGACTCTCTCTCCTTCTCCCGCTTCTGCCGGGTCCCAACTGTGGCAGCTGCTCTATCGCCATCAAGATCCAGCTGTTTTAATGGGAACTTTAAATAACTCCTCTGCTGCCAAGAAACTTCTGACCTGCTGAGGCAGACACTTTGCTCTAGAAAGGTCCAAAGCCAGGTGGCTGCTGGACACTGACCATACCCACTCACACCCTGCCTTGCTCTCTGGCGTTTCAGTCTCTGGTGACTTGACAAATGTCACCACAGAGTCCCAACTATGTATAGTCCTGGGCATAAAGACTGGCTGTGTGGCTGTACTTGCAATCAGGGTCGGGTCAGAGAGGCAGACCCATGGGCAGCGTACATCATCCACTCGCCCAAAAACCGCCAGGCCAGAGGTCATCTATGAGCACCTACTGTATACACCTCTGCTCCCACAGTGGCTACAGTGTGCTGGGTCTAACCAGGCGGCACCCAGGTGTTCTCACTAGCTCTCATGACAGCCCTCTCTTCAGCAAGGGGCGGGGAATGCCCATCATTCCCAGTTCAACCCTGATGACACAAGGCCCGGGGAAACTGAACTTACTCAGTGTCACAAGGATGGGGAAGACTGCCAAGTCCCCATGGACACCCTGCCCTACCTCAGTAACAGCCCAGGGATAGTTCTGACTTCCCCACTCTCAGGCCTGCGGGGTGGACAGAAAACAGGTGTGGTTTCCTGATCCAGGTGGCCAGAACCTGAAGGGACCCCATGCTGCAAGAGGGGTCCCCCGTATTAGCCCAGTTGAGAGGTGTACACTGACAGCCCAGGTACCAGGGCAGAGGTAGGGATTGCATCCACTGTGTGCCATATCCTCTCTCTGCCTCCACCTTCCCCACTCCATAACCAGGAGTGGGAGCTTGATTGGGGCTCAGTCCACACTTGGCTCTAAGTGCGAGCGCTGGAACATGTCCACAGAGTGGATGGAGCCTGAGGAAAGAGACAGGACTAAAGTCCAGGCTCCGCCCCTTCCCAGCCAGGGTCTGGGCCAGTTCCACAGTTGGCCCAGGAGGAGGAAGGCATTCAGCTCGGCAGAGAGCGAATGTACACTCAATGGTCCGCAATGCCATCAACCACGCTGCTGTGCACTGGACTGCCAGGCCCTTTACTGCATGCCAAGCTCTCTGTTCAGTGTTCAGATAGCAGGAGTCTCCCGGCACTCCACATCCGGTCAGGAGATGGGTGCCTGACTGTGTCACTCCGGCAGGCCCTGGGATGCCTAGACTTCCAGGCACCCTGCAGAGAACACTGAGTGTGTCTCCTGGAAGGGGATTGGGTACACGCTGGCCAGATGGCCATCCCTTGTGCCCCCATCCACGATCATTTCATTATCTATAATGAAGTCATAGGCATTCCACCTGCCAATCAGCCCTGCTGGCCGCCCTCACGACCCTGTACAGTGCCTCATCAACAAAGAACTATGGGTCTGAGGCCTGTGAAGCCCCTACATGGGAACCAAGCAGCACTAGAAAGAAAGACCCCTACTGTGTCCACAACCGGGGAGATCGCCATGTTTCAGTGGGGTTATGGAAAAGAA
Source organism: Chionomys nivalis (assembly GCF_950005125.1). Taxonomy (NCBI): domain Eukaryota; kingdom Metazoa; phylum Chordata; class Mammalia; order Rodentia; family Cricetidae; genus Chionomys; species Chionomys nivalis. The sequence continues at coordinate 21,037,020 of NC_080096.1, read as the reverse complement.
CCTGCCTCACTCTCATGGGAAACTGTACATCCGCTCAGCTGCAAGGGCTCTCTGAGTGTGTGCTGGCCTGGGAAGCTGGATGCCTGCATGGGTGGAACCCCACAGCTCGGCTCCCAGATGCTGACAAGTCAGCAATTCCTTTACCTCCCAGACTCCCTCCCTCTCACCTGCTGCTCTGTGGTAGGCATCTTCTGATGCTTCTAAGGTAGAGATCGGAAGGGGCACTCACCTGAATGAAGACAGAAAGCCAGGTGAGGTCTGCTGGGCTCTGAGAAACCAGTACCTTGACAAAGAGGGACCCTCCAGCAAGCATGACGTCAGTTGCTGTATTATCAATGCTCGCCTCTGGGCTCTCCCCCATTATGCATGTGCACGTGCATGCACACACGCACACATACACACACACACACACACACACACACACACAGTCCTCTGAGTGCTGGTCTCTGGGAGGCAGGTAAAGCGACATCTTTGCCTCTGTCCCTTACCTCCCTCTTTGGAAAGACAATCGCACAGAAACCTTTCTGGCCTTGACCATGTTGACTGTGGATGGAGGAAGGAAAGCAAGCGGGCAAGGACCCAGGGACCCTGCCTCAGAGACACAGATCAAAACCTGAGGCACAGAAGAAAATTGGTCATTAGCAGGTTGTGGAAATGAGGACATCAGAAAGGATCTAACATTAAAGATGGCCACATGGTGACCGGGGGTATGTTGCTTAATCAGGAACAACTCAGCAGGCACCCCAGTGGATCTAAGGGCTGGCTAGAGCGTCTCTCATATATCGCATCACACCCAGCTGGACGCGCCTGCGGCAGCAGCCAGGGGCAAGTGACAGTGTGCTGGCCTGGGGGGATGCTGATGTTCTGGGGGTGGGTTTGAAACGCTCCGATCACACTGAAGGATTGACATTCTGCTCGGGATCCCCCATCCAGGTTATCGTCCATAGCTCTCCCATCCCCTATACTCAGATCCCTAAACCCAGGGCAGGACAGAGCTGTCTGGGGTGGAGGCCGTCCGGCAGGAGTCTCCCCCTGGGACACTGTGTCACCCTTACACCCATCACACAGTATCAACATTGTCCCTTTACTCTTTCTGCCTGGCGGTTTCCCCACTCCTGTTTGGATGGTTCACTTTCCTTGTCAATGTGACTGGTCACTTAGATAACACACCTCTGGGCACGTCAGTGAGGATGTGTCCATAGAGAGGTAAGCTAAACACCAGCCTGTCTCTCTCCCTCTCCCTCCCTGCCCACCATTCTTTGACTGTGGCCACAAAACGATTGGCCAGATACATGCCCGCTAGATGGAGAGGAGGGTGAGGATTGGCATTTGGCTGCATCTATTAGGATAGGAGGCACTGTAGAAACGGTCCTGAGCTGCAGTGACTTCGCCTAAATCTTCAGTTTCTCTCCCAGAGAAAGCCCAAGATGGCACCTCTGGTTGGGACATCTCCCCCAAAGTGGTCTTCTCCAGGTATTGTGCGGGCACTCGGCCTCCTTCATCTATAATGTTGTTACCTGCACTGTGGCCTCCAGGGTCCTGGGAGGAGGGAGGGAGTGAGACCAGGACAGGTGATCCAAAGGGTCCACTCCCTTGCCACCCACATGTCACTGGCCAAGTCTTTCCTCTAGAGGCACTCAGATGCCAGGGCGCTGAAAATGTCATCCCTGGCTGAGTAGCCCAGCACTGCAAGAGGAGGGTGTAGCCGGGAGTCTACCTCTGTCTGCCTTGGGGGTGGTGGGAATGCCTCTCATTATCATTCTGGGCCTCCTGACACCCCCAACCAGGGCCTCTCTGGGCTCTGTCTGAGCAATTATCAGGTGAGAGGGGCAGGAAAGGGGCTCCCACAAGGGAAGGTGGCTCCCAGATCTGCCTTCACCTGGGCTCTGGGGAGGAGACCCTGACTGCGGGTATGAAGCTGGAATCTAGAATCTTCCTATGCTGCCAGGCAGCTGCTTCAGAATCATCTGCCTGTGTTCCCAGCACCACTGCTGGATAAACAAGCTTCCTTCTGTCTTTCTCAGGGGAATCCTCAGGCATGGGAAGTAAAGAAAGCTTGGAGCACCCAAAGTGCTCTGAGGAGCAGATCTACACCTGGGGTATTACTTGCACGCTGCTCTGAGTCTCTTGAGGACCAGCAGAGGCTGGCATGATTAACCCCATCTTATAGGTGAGGACCCAGAAACAGTAGGGAATGTATTAAAAGTCAAAGCCTAAACCAGCCCTGAGCCACACCCCAGGTTAGGGAGGGCTCTTCAGTTTGTTGACTTTTCCAGCATTGGTCTCCCTGACCCTCTTGTCAGCCTTCACAGGCCCTTCCCTGATGCCAGAATCCTGGAATCAGAGAAGCTCAGCATTGCACAGAAGACTGTGTACAGATGGGGTGACAGAGGGGAGGGGGATGTGAGAAGGGTGACGAGGAGGGGACAGACCTAGACGTTGCCAAAGTGGGAATGAACTCCAGTGAATTCTGCATGTTCTGCTTCTGAGACACTATGTGACCCTACCGACCAAGCTCCTCCCTCCTGATGACCACAGAATGACTGATTGACAAGGGATGTGAGGACAGCAGTTGCCTGTTTTCCTCGCATTCAGAGGCGACACCCGGCTCCCAGGAACCCCGAAGTTCTATCCTCACCTCCTACAGCTTCTCCAGGAAATCTCATCATCAGTGCAAATGTCACCGGGACCTGAGTCATATAAGGTCACCCGGATAAGATGCAGGCTATGCTTCTTGGGTACTGGAAGCACGGAATCTGGAGTAAAATTGACCTGGGATAGGCGTCTAGCAATAGCGCCTACCGGTCAACCACGGGGCTTCATGCTGGTTTCTTTACTATGCGGTAGTGTCCTCATTCACGAAGTGAAGGTAATAATGGAATCACCTCATATTTTATTTAAAAATAAAAAGTAGAACAGTTCTAAGCACTGGGCCTAAGAGAAAAATATTAAACATTTCTAAGGCATTTTTAACAGCCTCCCTGGGGTACACTTGTCATTCCATAAACCAAGCGTATTTAAGGGTAAAGCCTGGTAAATTGACATTTGGATCCATCTTCAAAGCCCTCAGTAAAATCAAAATGAATATTCAGCACCCCAGATTTTTTGTGTGCCCTTTAATGAGCCTGACCTCCGATGGATGATGGTTGGTTACTCCATCCTCAGAAGTGTGTGTGTGTGTGTATGTGTGTATGTGTGTGCACTTGCAATACGTGTGTGTGCCCTTGTGGGGTCACTGTTGGGTGTTCCCTAGTTGCTCTCCACTTTCTTTCGTGCAGCAAGGTCTCTCAGTGGACCTGGCCAACCAGTGCATTCCAGACGCCTGCCGGTCTCCACCTCCCCAGAGCTGGGATCGCATAGGCACGCATGCCACCACACCTGGCTTTTAAGTGGATAGTGAGGGCGTGACCTCGGGTCATTGTGTTTATGTGACGAGACCTTTACCAACCAAGCCATCTCCCAGCCCACAATCTGCTCTTTATCGCCACAGATGGGTGGTATTTTCTCGACTTGTGTATAAATGGAACTGTAACACATGTAATCTTTTTGTTTGGCTTGGTTCACCCGGCAGAATTATTTTGAGATTTCTCCGAATTGTGGCAAGTACCAGGGGTTTGTTCTTTCTTCTTCTTCTTCATGGGTCTCCCTCCCTCCAGCGATACACCACAGTCTGTCTGCATGAACACCTGGCCGACTCCAGCCGTGAGCTGTCAGCAGCCTGATCCCCCTGCACCCAGTGAAGGGGCCCCTCCTGACTTCCCACTCACAGCTGGCAGCTCTTCCTGTTATGTTTCAGTTTTTACTTGGCTCAAGAAATTCTGTCATTTCTCTGACTTTCTTCCATACCATGGGTGCTCTTAAAGTCGTTTGTTGGTTTTTCTAAATCTCCGTTTTCTAGATACGTTTATGTTATGGATCCCTAACTCAAAGTTGTTGTACTTAGAGAATATACCTTGCTAGAGAATAAATTTTGAGGGCCTATTTTTAATCCCCTCCCCTCCAACGTCATCTGCCTCTCTCTCTCCATAGCCAGTGTACCCTAGGAAGGAGTGCGATTCTGTCATTGCAACAAGTGTGAGTTGGGATGTTTGTTGTCTAACGATCTATACCTTCACCCACTTTCTCCTTGTTTCCTCGGCTACCGGAAGAACAGTGCCCCTGCCTCCACCCAATTGAGATTTATTTACTTGATGTCCTATCAGTTTTAGATCCCTGTTACCCAGTTCACGGACATCTCAGGTCGTCGTTTCATCTTGAAAGCTCTAGAGACGGCTTGGTTGCTAAGGAGCCTACCTTGTAAGCATAAGGACCTGAGTTCAGACACTAGCATCCACTGTGTCCTGGAGACTGAGACATGCCTGAGCAGGTGCATAGCCAGGCCCTGCACATAGCACGTAGTGAGGATGGGTGAACCTCGCCTGAGTGAGTGAAAGTAAAGGGGGGGGGGGCTCCAGAACCGCAGGCTCTCCCATTGCAGTGCGCAGGAACTGCGGCCCCGAGGAACAATCACCTTCATCCAGGCCATTCCCCTGTGACATTTTCTAACTCCTCCCTGAACTTTGTTTTTATTTTTTATTTTTTGCGGGGTAGGTGGGGACGGGTAGACCAAACATGGACCACAGTAGCTGAGGACCACACCTTCAGGAAGTGAGTTGGCAGAAAACATTTGTTTTTTTTTTCAAAGGGTAAAGACAGTGAGGCTATTTTACAATTCTGGTCTCCCCTAGTGCTGATGGGCTGGAGAGCAAGAACCGCATTCTGGGTGCTCATGAGCACCCCATAGGTCTGTTCTTGACTCCAGGCCAACATCCTTCTTCCAGAGGTTCCCTGGTGTGCCCCAGCCTTCATCCTTGTGGTTCTTGCTTTTTCTGGTTTTATTCCTCCCCAGGACTCCAGCCCCTAGAATGATGCTGCCCACAGTTAGGAGTGGTCTCCCCACCTCAGCTCCCTCATAGACGTGCCCAGGGGTTTGTCTCCTAGGTGACTCTAAGTAGCCTGTTGTAGAAAGCAGTGTCGCCTCTAATTTCTTTGATGCTCCATTTAAGCGAAGTCACTAGCCAAAGGCCTCCATGTCTTTACAGAAACAGCCTAACAATATGGTTCTTGTCTCTCGCATGTGCTGAATCATGGTCCCTGGAGCACTGTGTGTGGCATTTGAGCATCTTAGAACCAAGTAAACCTTGCCTACTAGAGACCATTAGAGCTGCAGAGGAGAGTCTACCATTACAGAATGCTGGGAAGTAGGGGAGGCCACAGTGGACTGGAGCAGGAATTCCCTGAGACCCACAGGATGGCCTGACAGCAGAGCAGTTCAGAACTACAGGTCATTCTTGTGCCCGTATGTTCCTGGAATCTGGCTTAGCCAAGAGACATCAGAACTCCCAAGTCTTCATGCCATCATCAGCTGTACAGTGTGACACAGATGACCAGCGGCCAGTGTTTCCTGAGCACCCACCAGGTTCCAGACACAGCTCCTGGTTCCCATTTAGCCGTGACAGAGAGGGAAAATACTTGGTCATGCCCCTGGGGACCTTACTTCTTATTGACAATAATAATCAATCATGGAAGCGGGACCTATGCATGAAACATTTGGGACACTGGGACTAAGATGAAGAGGGCAGGCGACAGAAAAGCCTGGCTGGGCAACCATTCTGCTGGTGAAATGCAGAAACCATCCCCCTCGGGCCCCTCAGTAAACTGTAAACTGCGAGGACAATAATTGTCCCTACAACCTAGGCTGCTGTGAGGATAAAATACTTAATACAAGAAAAGGCTTAGGCAGGACCTGGGACAAATGGCCATCTACGTGTGTTGTCATGAGCTCTGCTTCCAGATAATGATGAGGGAGCTGTGGGCTGTGTTCCTGCCGCCCCAGCTCCTGGTTGCCTGGCTAGCTTATGCCCCGAAATAACAACACACAAACTGTATTCTTTTAAACACTGCTTGGCCCATTATATCTAGCCTCTTCTCGGCTAACTCTCGCACCTGGACTAGCCCATTTCTAATAAGGTGTGTAGCACCCCAAGGTGTGCTTACCGGGAAGATTCTAGCCTACGTCCATCCTGGGTCGGAGCTTCATCGCATCTGCTCTGGAGCACAGCGGCATGGCGTCTGCCCCAGAGAGGAGAGGAAATGGCATCTGAGCTCACTTCCTCTTCCTCCCAGCATTCTGTTCTGTTTACTCCACCCACCTATGTTCTAACCTATGAGGGCCAAGCAGTTTCTTTATTATTTAGCCAATGACCTTCCTCTATCAAGATAAGGTGGACAACAGACCTCGCCAATAACTGTCTTACTGAAACAACTGAGGAACGGGACAGAGTAGATACAATGACGGTTTGACCATCACCAGGCACCAAGCAATGACGTATGAGGATTCCCAAGGGTAGGGGGTTAGGCGTGTGTTCTCCCAGCTTGCAGTCTGTCCAAGGGTTACAGGTGGGGGTTGGGGGAAATGATGACCCAGGTAGAAGCTGCTTGTCCTCCTTAGCTGGGGCTGAGTCAGAATGTGGGGATCTAGACAGCTTGCAATCTCAGAATGGAGCACTGGAGATGAGAGGTCAACATAATAGAGAGAGCTGCTGGGGGCTGCTGGAGCCTTGAGCTGGATACACCCCACATGGTGTTAGGTGGGTGACGATGTCTGGGGGAAACAGCCAGGAAAAATACATGGGTGTTAAAGGTGACGTATCAGTCAGTCACTCTTTTCATTGCTGTGACCTAAGGTCCTCCAAGGAGCAATTTATGGGAAGAAAAGTTTATTTTATCTCACGATTTGAAGGGTTTCACTCTGCCAAGTCAGGAAAGGTGTGATGGCCGTGCCATGCCGGCAGGCGGCTTCGTGTTGATGGGACTAGGAGGTTGCTGCTTGCTCACATCTCAGCAGAGAGGGAAATGAAAGCAAGCTGGAGTATAAAGCTTAAGGCCCACCATCCTTATTGACTCCTTCCAGCCCCAACCCGTGAAGATTCCACTGCCTCTCAGAACAGCGCCACCATCTGGGGACCAAGTGTGCAAACACCTGAGCAGCGGAGACACTTAGAATTTAAATCATGGCGGGCAGAAGGAAAACGACAGTAGCAGATGGGAACAATGTGCGTAGACAGCTAGTGCTTATCAGCTCTGGGGGTGAGAGATATGTGGGTAAATATCAATGACAGTCTCATTATTTAAACCCTTTGCAAAGATAATTGACTGCTATTCATTTTGTGGAAGTAAACGCAGGGACAGTTTAGCAAAGATGGGAGTAGATGCTGTCAGGATTCTATAGCAAACAGGAGTGTTGGAATATCACTTGAAAGCGAGCTGTGAGAAGTTAAAAATGTTTACTACACACCCTCAGGCAAAGACCAAAATAACAAAACAAAGAGTTAGAGCTGCAAAGCCTACAGGGGGGATAAAATGCAGTCATAGAAATTGCCAAACTCATTCTAAAGGAGAAGCAAGGAATAGATGCAAAGAATAGAAAAGGGCCCCTGAGAGGCAACAGTGTCCAGTCAAAAGGCAGAGATTGTTGCCCTAGACCAAGTAGCAAGACCCAGCTATGGACTATTGCCAACAGAAAACCCACTGTGAGTCTAAAGAAGGACACAGGTTAAAAGAAATGGATACTTAGATACTGTTTCACACAGTGTTTACACTCCTGCCAGATGAGGGGCTTCAATGCAGGCACCATCAGACACAAGGAGGCTCATGACATCATGACAAACATACCAAAATTATCAAGAGGATTTGCATGTGTGTGTGTGTGTTCACATATATGCAGTGCATGTGTATCTGTGTGTTGAACCAGGGAACAACCTTGGGTGTCGTTCCTGTGGCACAGCCTGCCTTCTTTTTTGTTTGTTTGTTTTAAAGCAGGCTCTCTCGCTTGCTGGAGCTCTGAAGGCTGGCTTGGTTGCTGGCCACAGAGCCCCAGGGCTCTGGGTGTCTCCTCATCTCCTGCTCTGGGATTACAAGAGCACACCACCATGCCTGAACTTTTTTTTCTTTATGAGTGAAGAGGAAGCCCAGAGTCCCAAAATAGCCCTCATTATTTCTACCCTTGGAAAATGGATGTTTACTGCCAGTTCACCCCCTAAGACAAGGTCCTTGCAGGCTACTGTGCAAATCCATGTTTGGACCATTAAAACAAAAAAAGAAGAAAAAGTTCTCTAGTCTTAACGCTCTTCTCAACTTCTAAAATGTGGCTGTTATTAGGAGCTCAGTAAGGCGCCAGAAAATGCGACAGAGAAACAGCCTAGAGGAGGGTATTGTGCCTTGGGGCAGCAAACACTTCTCGCATATTCCAGAGAGAGAGCCTGGGATTCTGCGGACCTTGTTTACTCCAGCAAGGCTCACCACGCCCTACTGTGTGCTGTGCGCAGGACCTAATGATGCCACGCCCTACTGTGTGCTGTGCACAGGACCCCTCAATGCAGCTGGGGATGGGCAGGTCTCTGTTCCCAGGAGCCAGTGTGCTGGGCTGAGAGGCTAGAAGAGAGGCTTGTCATCAGTTTGGTCAAAGACATCCTTGGAAGGATGATGCTAGACAGGAAGTCACACGGAGTGACATAATAGGGACTGTCTTGGGGCTGTGGAGACAGGGAGGGTCTCCCTGAGAAGGAACACTTGAACTGAGACCTCAAGGAGTGGGGAAAGTTAGCCTTGCTAGTGGGATGGGGTGATTCCAAGCTAAAGAGTTAAAATGGCAGCAACAGAGAGGAGCAGTGGTCCGGACAGGGGAGACAGGGAGTGTTCTAGTTTGGTTTCTGCTGCTCTAATAAACACCACGACCCAAAGCAAGAAAAGGGGGAAGAAAGGGCTTTCTGACTTACAGGTTGTAGTCCACCAATGAGGGAAACCAGGTGCCCAGGGCCGGCACTGCCCACCATGTGCTGGGCCCTTTCAATTAATAACCAAGAAAATGCCTCCATAGACGTGCCCATAGGCCCATCTTCTGGGGGACATTTATTGGCTGAGATTTCCTCTTCCCACGTAGGTTCAGGTTTGCACTGTCAGGAAGCCGGGTCTACAAGACCCATTGACTGGAGAGGCTTGGGATGTTGCAGGTCTAGGGGCTAATTACTTCATCTGAATTGCCATTCCTTGCCCACCTCTGTGTGAAAACTCACATTCCGTGACTAATAGATAAAATACTTTTTGAATCTATTAACTTAGCAAACCACTAGTTTCCACCAACCCCAAAGAGAAAATGTCATCAGATTCCATGTGAGGTCTACAAAAGGGTCCCCTATCTCACTGTAAACGCCCTCTCTGATTTACCCACCAATTTATCTTAAACTTGCCTTGATTTGTGACTTTCTTTGCAAAACTTGAAAGCTTCATGTAACCCCTTCCACACTGGAACATGGAGTTGTGAATAACCGAGGTCTGTCTTCCAAGGCCCTGGTCAATCAAATTTGGCTCCAGGATGAATAATCTCTTGTTCTCTTTAAGGTGAGAGGTGTGTGTGTGTGTGTGTGTGTGTGTGTGTGTGTGTGTGTGTGTGACATGCCAGAAAGGGACTGGGATGTCCTGGAATCCTACATATGTATGGCAGACCTAAATGCCATGCCAAAGAAATAAACAATCTCCTATGGTTAGGGAGGGGACCCAAAGAGGCCACGCCTTAAGCCTTCCTGGGCCTCTTCTGGTTGATATCTCCTTGACACAAATTTGCAAAGGTTGTTGGTTTTAGTTAAGTACTACAAAACTTGTGCTCAGTTAGATATAGGGTCGTGGTTTCTCAACCTTCCTGATGCCACGACCCTTTCATACCATTCCTCATGTGGTGACCCCCAATCATAAAATTATTTTCGTTGCTATATAATTATAAATTTGCTCCTGCTATGAATCATCATTTAAATAGCTGTGTTTTCTCCAGTGGTCTTTGGGGTTCCTGACCCACAGGTTGAGAACCTCTGACCTAGGATATTGTGAAGTTCAGGGGTTCACAGAGCTGCTGTGAGGGGTCTGGGGTCGCTCAGAGATTCGCCCTGACAATGAATACATTTTAATAAGAGGCTTTTATTTAGATACTGGCATCCACCGCGGGGCTGGAACTGCACCTGTGAACACTCCCAAGTCTGTGGGCTCAGCCCAGTCAGCCCAAGGCTTATAAAGGCAAAATCCACATGGCTACATGCGTTCTGTCTTTGTGTTGGCAGGGTCTTATTTTAACACACATGTCTGACTGTTGTCCTAGTCATCTTTTTGAGCAGAGTAAGCAAGTTTGATTACAAAGGCAGAAATAGCAGTTAGTCTTATGACCTACAATCCTGCAAGAACAGCAAATTTTGTAAGATCAGGAACATAAGAATAGTCTTCAATGTCTGTGATAAAAAGGGCAATGGGCTGCTAGGGTATATAGCCTGTACAGCTAACAGCTAGACTTATGTGTTAAAAACATTATTGCTATATATATTAAGCATAGGAATTAAAACTTAAATGCAATGTTACCCATCGCAGTTGCCTGGGAAGATGTTAGGGATGGAACTTTAGCAACCCAAGCAACACCCCAGGGGCACCTCACATAGATGGACACAGCCAAGAACCAGGACTTTCACCTTCCTCCCGACAGTCTCAGCACTCAGCCCTGCCCACCTGGGACATGCAGGCAGCACCTAGATTTCTTTGCATCCCTCCGAGCAGTCAAAAAAGGCCAAGCTCACAAAACCAGCCCAAACCAGGCCAGCTTCCCATGTTAGATCCAGCCAGCAGTCTCCTCCAGGAAACAGGGCTCTCATTTACTCCATCACTAAATCAGCGGGGCCCCGACTCCCAGCAGAAGTTATGGGGAGAGTTTCCTGCTCTGTCAGGGCCTTTAAAGAGGACCCTGCCTGCAAATAATTGGGCCATCCACCAGTGATGATGGAGCGGCGGGCGCTGTGTCCCCGGCACCCAGCCACCCACATGGCTAGCATATGCCCCGACATAATTACACGGAAACTGTATTCTTTTCAACACTGCCTGGCCCATTAGTTCCAGCCTCTTATTGGCTAGCTCTTACATATTGATCTAACCCATTTCTAATATTCTACGTGGCATCACAAGCTGGCTTACCAGGAAAGATCTTAACCTGCGTCTGTCTGGAGTGGGAGAATCATGGCAACTGCCTGACTCGGCTTCTTTCTCCCAGCATTCTGTTCTGTTTACTCCACCCACCTAAGGGTTGGCCTATCAAATGGGCCTAGGCAGTTTCTTTATTAATTAACCAATGAAAGCAACAGATTAGAAAGAAATCACTCCCACATCACGCCAGGGCTTCCTGGGAATCAAAAAAGAAAGAGCCAGTTACCACCTCTGGCAGAGCAGGACTAGAGCTCCAGCAGAAGAACAGTCTTCCCTCAGGGGAACCAGGATGTCAGGGACTGTGAGGCAGGTGAGCTTCATGGAAGCCTGCAATTGGGCCTGTGTAGGAAACCTCCTTAGGCTGAGATACAAGCCTACCAAACGTCCAGTTCTTCTTCTCGTCCCAGCCCTAAGCAGTTCTGGTTGAAGACGGTATCAGTTTACAGCTAGTGGACCTGGGGAGAGACCAGGCTAGTTCACTCCTCCAACCATTCATAAAATCCAGGGAAGCATTCTGGCTAGCCTGAATAGTCACATGACTATCCCCACACCAACCAGAGAAGATGCCTGAAGAGGACAGCATGAATGGATATTTCTAGATCACATGATTACTGTGAGTCAGGAGGTCTTTGATTGGCTACCTGACCAGAACCATAGAGAGTGAAGAAAAAGCAAACAAGGAAGGCACATGGCTCTTAGTCTGATATCTTGTTGCTGGAAAGCCCTCATGATTTGGCCTGGGCCTCCCCACTCCCTCCCTCCCAGTCACACCTCCAACACCTGTTGTATGAGAACCCTGAATATTTGCAGGTGTGTGCGTGCATGTAAATATATGTATGTGTGTGCAGGTGCATGTGAAGGACAGATGATGACATTGACCACCTTCCCCCAATCATTCTCTACCTACGTTTTTGAGACGGGGTCTCTCACTGAAACTGGAACTCAATTTAGCTAGACTGGATATTCACAGTCCCACTCCCTTGAGAACAAGTATTTAATCTTATTCTTTTCTCTCTTCCTACTGCCTTGAACATTATGAACACATCAATAAATATTCCTAGAATTAATCAATTAACGAACTGTAGTTATTGGTCATGGACAGTTTGGACATGACTAGTGTGGGTTAGCGGTCTCCCCAGAGTTGAAATACTCCCTCCGGGAGGAAGTGAGGGGTTCATAAGACCCAAAAGGAAGGGAAAACCACTAGACTCAGGAAGATGGAGAAACTGACAGGCTTGGGAAGCCCAGCAAATGACACGGTGCACAAAAGCCCCTTCCCAAGGTGACATTAGGAGTAAGGAACTGCTTGAGGAAGGAGATTCTTCAGTGGAGCAAGTTGGGCAAGGAACTCTGGGGCTGCAGCTAGCCTGCCACTCACACAGAGGTGGGCTTTTGCGTGATGCAGCTTTGAGAGTCACCCAAGCAGTCCTGATGATGTCACTTGTTCACTAGGCCAGATGTGAGAGCAATCTTTGATTTGCTGTTGTCACCTCTCTTGTAAATACATGTTTGCTCATGTCTCCTCAGCAATGTTAAATACATGTTTGTTCATGTCTCCTCAGCAATGTTGAAATAGCACCTGGGAAGATGGATTACTTTTCGTGTACTGTGGCATCACAGGTCTTGGGGAGATGCCCGTGACCTAATTTTATTCTGAAAAGCATCCTAGAGAAGTTTCTGACCTCTGACCTCAACCTGCTCTCCTGGAAAATGGGCCCTTTGGCTTTCTACTCTGAGTCCAAGCCTGTAAGTCAAGAACAGGTCAGGCTTGGCAAACTCTTGGACCACTCTTGACAGCCAGCAGAACTCTGAGACACAGGCTTCCCAGGCAGCATGTGGAAGAGGCAGGACAAGAGAAATAGCCAAGCATATCAAAGTGAAATTCTGCCACGTATCCAACTGTCTAATTTTAGAATATGGTCAGACACTTCTGACACTCATGGAAGGAACTTGAAATCTTGAATTCGTCTTTGCATTTCATCAGGAAATTTAGGTCTGTCTTTAAAAGCACAACAAAACCCTGGTAATGAAAACTCATGATTCTGAAGGCCTCTCCATCAGCTGGGAAGGAAGAATGTTCGCTGGACCTGCTAGTAGCTCACATTCTATGTAAAGAAGCTTGTTCTCAAGCCTCTAACACCACCCCTATCCATGTTCACAAGCTTGTAGGAATAGCACAACTCTCAAAGATCCCACTCAAGTTACCTGAGCTCTTTGAAATGTAGGACAAAGTAGAAGCTTTAAAGGACCTACTGTGTGACAAGAACTCACATGAGCCCTTTGGTCCTCATGGTTTTGCTCCCAACCCCACCTCCCCTTGGAGGATCTCTGTTCTTCCCTCTGGATCTCTATTCCAGCCACATTAGACTTCCCTCCAATGTTTGCCTCCAGCCTTTAGCAAGTGCTGTCCCCCTGCCTAGAACTCTCTTTCTCCCATCCCTGCCCCAATCTCCACATGACTGGAATCTTCCCATTGCTCAACCTAAGCTCCAGGGTCATCTCTTTGAAGGCAATGTCTCTACCCTGTCAGCTGTCTCTACCAGGCTCCAGCACTCAACTTCTGCTACCTTCACAACTCTCACTGAAGTCAGAATTCTTTCTATTCATCAATATATCATCCACTTCCTGTCTCTGCCTCCAGAGTGTGAGCTTCTTGGGGGTAGAGGCTTTTTCGTGTGTCCTTTTCAAAGTTGGGTTTCTGGTGCCCACCAAATACCGAGTGTGACAAAAGTCGAACTCCATAGCCAGGTGGCTAAAGATGGATGGATGGACAGATGGACAGACGGATGAACAGACAGACGGACGGATGGATAGATGGAAGGACGGGCATACGGATGGATGGATGGATGGATGGATGGATGGATGGATGGATGGATGGATGAGAGTTTGAGTGAATGTTTCCCCAAACTCTGGCCTTGCCTATGGTGCTTTTCAGTAAATTAGCTAATGGACGTAGGAGGCACAGGGGACTGAAAATGACTTGTCACGTTTATCTTTAGCCACCCTAAGTTGTCCTGAGTCGTTTGAAAGGTTGCCCAAAGGCCTGCAGATCTATTTAAAGGGGTGTTTTGTTTTCTGGACATTTCTAGAAGACTATGAGCTTATTTAACAGACAAAAAACTGACACTTGGAAGGAGGAACAAGGACTCTGGAAGATCATAGGCAGTGTCAGGAGACTCAAGATGAGAAGCCAGCTGGCTTGATCTGGCTAGCTTGTGTCTGAAGCTCTTGGCAGGTGCATACAGAGGCGGCTGCCCGTCATAACAGTGGCGCCATTGTTCCTATGATGCAGGAATAATAATAGCAAAACAAGGGTCCAGGAAGCCAACCTGCCACTAAGGTTTGAATCTGAAATGTCCCAAGGGCTTATGTTCTGGGCACTCAGTCCCCAGCCCACAGCTTGATTTTGAAGGCTGTGGAGACTCTGAACGGGTCCTAGCTTGCAGAAATAGGTAACTAGAAAGTGCCCTTTGACGCTCATTTTCCTGATGAGGGGACCGAGACGCACATGTATGATGCACTTTGCCTTTGGTCTCAAGGTGAACAGACGATGGGGCAGGCTGGCCCATCAGGGGAATCAGCTACTGCTCTAACAAACCCACATCTGGGGACTTCTCCTCTGCTGGTGACCCTAGCGAAGGGAACAGTGAGCCAGCAGGGTGGCCCTGCCATTCTGCAGACTGTCTTACTCACACACCTACCTCAAGGACAAGACACAGTTTGCCTTTGAGACCATGGCTAAACTTCTGTGTGGCTGGTATTGGAGAGGGGCACAACTCATTGAATCCCATGGAATCCTGTTTGGGGTGGGTCACAAAGGGAGTAGAGGCTGCTCTGGGCTGCTCTGAGCTGCTCTGGGCTGGGCTGGGCTGGGCTGCTCTGGGCTGGGCTGGGCTGGGCTGGGGAAAGCTGGGCAGTGTGTCATAGGGGGCAGATATAAGTGGACTCAAACGCCCTTCCCAACTTCTCCCTCCTACAATGGAGCTATGTGAGGGTCCCTATGGGGTCCCTCACCTGGTTCCACGCACAGACACAAAGTTGCGCTCAGAGTGAGCTCACGGGAATTCTCAGCCCCGCAGGGTTTCACTGAACAGTTTATGTCTCTCGCTTCTACTGTGTTTTCGTTCTGTCTCACATATCAAGTGAGTCTTCCTAGGCACCCTGAGTGGGGAGAAAGGGACTAGAAGGTAACTTTGTCTCATTTGAAGATGGCTGGAGTACAGACTAGAAAAGAGACTCCTTGGAGCCCCCTCCCACATCCGCCCTCCTTTCCTTTCCACTTCGTTCCTGTTGTCTAAGGCATGGCAGTAAGGGCCCTGTGGGAGCTAAGGCATGGAGGGACTAGCACATCCTGCCAGGCTCCGCCCTCCAGAAGCCCAGCTCACAGCTGAACCTGGCCAAGCCATTGTTCCAGGGAAGACCCTGCTCCTAGAAAGGAGAAATCTCTGAGGAAAAGGCGCACATCTCAGCCCTGGCCAGTGAGGCTACAGCTGCTCTGTGTGCTGGCATCTCAGAGACTCTGTGCTTCCCATGTATGGGCTCTGTTGTACCGTCTGAGGTGACATGGGTCTCTGGGCAGGGAATCAAGGAAAGCCAATGGGGGCGGGAGATGTGTTTGCTTTGGTTACAGAGCAATGCTTGGCCCTCTGCATGGCAAGATGCAGCCCATGTCTGCGAGGGCCCTCCGGAACAGTGGGAAAACAGTCGCTGGATACCAGAGTCCTCAAGACTCAGGCACAGGACTGTGTCCACGCTGTCCCTGAGCTGCAGGCTGAGGCCCTGCAGTCACCCCAGAACAGGTCGAGCACCACTGCTCCACAGACCACAGGAGTGACAAGGGACTGCTAGCTATGCAGGGACAGCACGGATCCTTCTCTCACAGAGTCTCCACAGCAGTGTACAGATGCCATGAGCCTCAGCGTGTGGGCGAGGAACAAGGTCCAAGAACAAACCGGTCTAGAGCAGGCAGTGCATGCCATGCTGGACCCAGGCTCTTGCTGCTGTGCCCTGTCATCCCTCTTGCGTTTGTTGTCCTTCTGCTCTGCCTATTCCCTGTGTCTCTGAGCTTCTCCTGTCCTCATCCCTGTGCTGACTCTGAGACCCTCTCCCTAACTCTGAAGGAAGTCTCAGACTTCCAAAGAGGACTTGACCACCCTGGGAGGTCCTGACCAGCCTGGTCTTGGCCTCTCTCCTTTCCAGCTCTGACCAAAGTGAGACAGTAGAAGTTTCCAGGGCTGGTGAGGAAGTCAGTGGAGGCCGTCTGTTCCAGCTGGGTTCTTGTCCCACCCCGTTCCATGGATGGAGTGGGCAGACGAGGAGGAACACAGATGGGAAGCACTTTATTGACAGTTCTGGATTGGCAACAGTAATTAGATGGGGGTAAAACAAAACAGATGGCCATTGGGGATTTAGATGAAGCAGGCTTGAACTCTTGGTAGCCCTGGGATGTGAAGTGGGATGTTACCTGAGAGGGGATACAGCTCTAAGAAGCATCACGGTCTTAGAGTTCCCCAAGGCAGCAGGACGGCCAATCAAGGACTGTTTGGACCGGAGAACTGGCTCAGCAGTTAAGAGCACTTGCAGCTTTTGCAGAGGACCCAAGTTCTGTTCCCACATCAGGCAGTTCACAACTGCCTGTAACTCCAGCTCTAGGGCATGCAAAACCTCTGGCCTCTGTGAGCACCCTCACACATGTGCATAAACATACACACAGACACAGACACACACATAAAAATAACCTTTAGCTGGGAAAAAGCGATCTCTTGTGGAGCAAGCCTGCAGATCTGGGATGTGCCATGACCCCCAGCCTTCAAGGTCAGTTTCCTGAAGTGTGGATAGTGTCTCTGACTAGTGTAAACTTCAGAAACAACCTTGAACCCATCCCTAACCTAAGTGTGGAGACTCAGGAGCCACGGCCAGGGCAAGCCCCCTTTGACCTTCAGTGACTGGTCAAGTCTGGACCTCCATTTCTGGTGCCCAGAGAGTTCTAAAGGCTTATTTCTTCCTCTTCTGTTGAATTCCAACGAGCCCGGTACGCCAAAGCTCAGATTTAGAGGGTACCAGCTAGTGCCAGCTGGGCCCTGATTGGCTGAGCGTGGTGAAAATTAGGACGGATTAAGGAAGAGTGGTCAAACCTGATAGGAGAAGTCCTGGGGCTAGCCACAGAGGAGGCAGAACAGAAATGTCTCAACTCCGAACTGCCCTGCTGTACCCACCTTTGCCCCCGCAGGAGAGACTGTCCTCAGAATACAGTCCTCAAAATACACAAAGGAGGCCAAGTCCATGGGCCTGGAAAGTCGGAGCCAAGCCCTTGGTCGCAGAGGCCCTAGCAGGAAGAGGCTGCTCTTCCCTGGATCTTAGCCTTCCTCCCTGTGGGTGAGGGTGACCTGGGGCTGTGGGTTCAGGTTCTGACCCCTCTATGAAAGGTACACTAGATGAGCAAGCTCCCCCACCCCCGCTGGGAGACTCAGAACAAGGACTCTGGGGTCAGTGTCTTGGCCCTGGCTCTACCTAGCTGTTTGACCTCAGACAAGTTCTGGGGCCTCTCTGCGGCGTATCATCCTGGGTTGCGAGATGACGATAATTAGCGTTGCCTCTCAGAGGTTTTCCGTCGGGTTATACGAGAGGTACTGGGCCTACATGGCAGAGGATAATTAGCTCCCTTTAGCAGAAGGGATAACATGGGAAGTCACAGCTGAGTAGGCACCATCCCCCAGCTCAGGAAGGCCAGGGCCAAGCTCTTTAAATATTTACTTTGCTTTTACGCTGGGATGGCAATGTGGAGAGGAACGGAGCGTAACAGTATTCGGAAGAGGCCCCAACAGCAGCACACAGCTGCTCCAAGGATTATCAGGCCAGAGTTACAGGATTCTGGTTTTCTTGGCATGTAACAGTGCACAAGACCTTCTGTGCCTCAGTTTTCCTGCCTGTGAAATGGGGGAAATACTGGAACCTTGATCATAGGGTCCTGAAAAAGACCCAGGACAGAGCAAGCTCACAGGATGGTTTTGTAAAGTAGCACGTGACTAAGTCTAAGTCAGTCCTCTTGTCCCTGGGAGCCCCTGTAGGGTATTATGGACCACCACAGAGGACAGTCAGATGTTAAAGAGGGGAAATGTGGGGGCCAGAGACAAAGCCCACGAACAGGTGCTCTGCCTGCCATAGGGGACATTCTATTATGTCCCATGATGACCCAGGAGAAATGATGACTAGAAGAAAGAAGTGGGGGGGGGGCGCTAATGCTAGCCAGGGTTCAGCCCATCCTGGAGAGGAACTGCGTGAGGTTTTCCACGGGCTCTCTGACTCCTGAGTCCTACCTTGTTCACCTGGGCCCCACACCCTGCCACCGCTAGGACCCACTCACAGTTGCCCTCCTCTCCCCCTCCCCACCCCACCTCACCCTTGCTGCATACACGGCCTCTGCTTCTTCCCGCAGGTGATTCTCCCACAGAGTAGCCTCCTGTCCTCCTATAGCCTGGGATCCCGGTCTTTCCAGGAAGCTCTCCCTGCAGCATCCATCCCCCATGCCCAGAAGTGCTGCTAATGTCACTCGGTCCTACATGGAAAGGGAAGCTGCCACGTCTGGTCTACGTGTCCTGTGATCCATCCTCTCCAAGGCCAGCCCAGGTTTAGTCCGGGGCTAGAGTCCACTCCAAGGCAGAGAGCCCACTAGCCTTGGGTATTTCCTGAGCAAGTACCAGGCTGACATTAGCCAAAGTGATGGCTGGTGATTCCAGAAATGACATAGGGAAGGAAAAACAAAACGATGGCCATATTGATTTGGGGCAGGAACCTCTCGAAAGCAGCTGCTCCAGCCATCTGCCTCTGGGACCAGCGCTTGCCGCATCCTGAGGTCTTGAGCCTGCCTGTGGGCAACAAGTCTCAGGTATACACCAAGTTCCCCGAGCATGGCTGGCCTCCTGGCAGGCCAAAAACACCAAAGGAAAGATGATACTCCATTGGATGTACCTGTGTCCATTTCCAGGGAATTCAGGTTATCCTCTGAGAAGGTAATAGCAGAAAACAAAGCAAACAGGAATCTCTGTACTCAACTC
The DNA here is from genome assembly GCF_950005125.1 of Chionomys nivalis. Lineage (NCBI taxonomy): Eukaryota > Metazoa > Chordata > Mammalia > Rodentia > Cricetidae > Chionomys > Chionomys nivalis. The sequence goes on along the minus strand of NC_080096.1, from coordinate 21,017,914 downwards.
AGGGGCTCAATAGCTTTGGGGCTTTGCCTGCTCCAAAATGTATTCCCTTTGTGATGAAGGATGTTTGCCTCCCTGGACTACAGCCTTGTGCTTATATGTTTAACAACCGATGTCCTCTACCCCCATTGTCGAGAACCTCACTATCTTGCAGCAACTGTGAATATGAGACATACAGGCATGTCTGACTTTTTGACACTAGGACATACTATTATCTACACACACACACACACACACAATTGCACACAAAAAAGATCCTCAAAATGCTTCAAGTAAGTTTATGGCTTTTTCTGTACCACATTCATAGAGATCCTCAGCTGTTTGCAGATTGTGGGCTGCATGTTGGACACCCCTGAGGCCCAGAGAGGAGAAACAACTGTCCCCAAGCTGCATAGCAAGGATGCTGGCTAACCGGTACTAGAGATGGCGTGTCGATTTTCGGCACCAGCAACTCCGGGCTCCTGCTCACATCCACTTAGCGTGTGCAAGGACACGGAACAGCGGTTTTATTAGAGTGCAGAGACAATTTATTTTTTCCTAAATGTAAATGAAAATAAATAACCGAGAAGATCCCCAAATGTTTATAAATGTATTAAAGCCATGTTCTCAGCACATGAGCCACACAGCAGAGGCAGGCGATGAAGAGGCTCCCGCCAGGCGGTGTCTGTGCTAAACAGAGCTGGAGCTCCCAGGCTGTGGGTCAAGGATCCCCAAAATGAGCTTCAGAGAGCTTCGTGGCTCCAGCTCACAGCAGTAAATGCAGAAGACAAAATCCATGCTGCCTTCTTAGTCTATCAGACGTGCATCATTCCCGGAGAAGCCCCAGCTTGCTTTTGCTCAAAGGAAAGTGGCTAACTACTTCTCATGCAGGCAGTGAAAGGTTCTGAGAGAAAAAGGAAAACACAGAAGAACCAGGAGGTGGGCAAAGAACATGATTTCTAAAGATACTACTGTGCTTTTCATCTTGCTTTTAGTAAGTGTGTGTGCGTGTGTATGTGCTGTGTGCATGCATGGCTGTGGGTGCACATGTATACGTGCTTGAACATATGTGTGTGTGTGTGCAGGTAGAGATCACAACTTGATGTTAGGTGTGCTCGATCTCTATGTAGGGAGGCAGGTCTTCTGTCACGCTGGAGCTCACAGAATCAGCCTGTGTAGGCTTTCAGCCTCCGAAGCCCTGGGATTACAGGTGGGCTGCCACGCAAGTCCAGCTTTTACACAGGTGCTGTATACATGGGTGCTGGGGATTCGAACACATGCCCTCACACTTGCACAGCAAGTACCTTATTCACCCCCAAGCCATGTGGAATAGATACTCATGTGCCTAAAGACCAACTTGATGTCTGCTCTACAAATATCTCTGTAGCAGGACAGAGCCACCTAACACAGTGACATCACAGCCAATGTGGCCTCGCCTGGCTCAGCAGGGACCGTTTGCTTGGCTTTGCTCTACTTTCCTTCCCGGTGCTGTGACAAACATCATGAGCAAAAGCAACTCCGGGGAAGAAAGGGCTTATTTGGCCTATACTTCCAGGTCACAGTCCATAGCTTCCAGGTTACTGTCCATCACTGAGGGATGTCAGAGCAAGAATTCAAGCAGGAAACTGAAGCAGAAACGGTAGGGAGGCTGCTAGTTAGTTCCTGGCTGCTTAGCCCCGAAATAATCACACAAACCATATTATTTAAACACTGCTTGACCCATTAGCTCTAGCTTCTTATTGACTAACTCTTACATCTTAATTTAACCCATCTCCATTATTCTGTGCATCATCATGAGGTCATAGCCTACCAGCAAAGTTTCAGTATGTCTGTCTCCCGCAGTGGCTCCATGGCTTCTCCCATGACACACACGTGAAACACACGTGACAAACATGACAAACACGTAGCACCTGACAAATGCGACACATGTGATAAACATGACATACATGACAAACTCGTGACAAACGTGACATGGCATGCACATGGTGGGCTGTGATGAGCATGTGACGCACATGGCACACACATGGTAAACACATGGCAAGCACATGACAAACATGGACCACGTGACACACATGGCAAATATGACACACATATGGCAAATATGACGCGCATGATGTGCGCGCGACAAGCACATGACACACACAACAAACACATGACAAGCACATGACACACAAGTGACAAATATGGCACACATGGCAAACACATGATGCGCACATGGCAAAAATGACATACAATAAAAACACATGACACACACATTGGGCACACATGGTGCCAGACCAGACCAGACCGATCCTGACCAGACCAGACTGGTCTAGACCAGTTCAGTCTGGACCAGATCCATCCCGACCGGACCAGACCGGTCTCGACCAGGCAACAAATTGACCTTGCCTTGACTGCTGACATTATGCTGTCCAAATTGGATGAACAGGACACAATAGAAGGCAACTGCCAAACTTTGCCAAGTCAGTAGGACAGAGAGCCCTTCAAAATCCCTGTTTCATGAAAAGATCTGTCTGATAATCTAGGCCTGTAGGCTGAAGATGGATGCCCCAATGACACAGAGAAACCTTGGTGACTCTCCGGAAGCCAATTGCTTCTGTCATTTCTATAGTTTTGGAAGTTGTTCACTCTTTACTTCCTGTTTACTCAGGTAATATAATATCCTTCCTGGGTCTCTGATGGAGTTGAAGACGAGATAGTTATAGTTACAATTTTCCTTGCTACCAAATTCAGAAAAGAAATTCACAAAAGAGATACAAAGTATATAAAGTTGAAAGACATAAAAGCTTAAATTTTTATCAAAGAAATATTTGAATGTCTAAGAAGAGAATGTTGGGTTGGTAACACACGTTAGAATAGAAAGGAAATTAACTCCTCCAGTACAAAAAGAATTTTAATAAAATGAATCAAAATTACAAAAAAAGTTAGGCATGTTTAACTAAAAAAAATACAAAGACTTTTTTAGATGTTTTAATAATGAATTAATTAAATATTGATAGCAGGAAGTAGTTATAGAAGAGAGTATGTGACCCTTTGTCCTCAATAAGCTAGATTTTGGACAAAATTGCATGTCCCTCACCTAGGGGACAAAATGTCTGCCTTGGCATACATGAAAAATAGCTGTTAAAACCAAATGTGCCCAGATCTATCAATAGATAGATTCATTTTCTGAGTTAGTTCTGCAATATGATGGGCCTTCAACCAACTCTATATAGAAAAAGGAGGTAATATATTTAAATAAAATAAAAGTTTTGTTTTTATAAAAATATGCTCAGAAAATAGATAAATATGCTCTAATGATAGGAGCATAAAACCAGGAAATGCAAATACAAAATTTATCGATCCTGTCAGGAGTTAATTCACTGCTAGTTCTATGATAAAACTATTGGGTTTGTTTTTTTTTACTGATTCATTGCTTTGAAATTTTTATGTATCTACTATGCTAAATTAGAGGGAAGACATTATAAGTTGTACGTAGCATCAGCTAATCATACAGCTTATATTTTTTCACTGGCATTCTTTGCCAACTTCAGTGTTATATTCATATTACTAAACACGTGCTCTGGTGGTGTTTGTAGCCTAGGAAATTAAAACAAAGTGTTTCTGAATGTGATTGGTTTGTTCTTAGAGATGTAATTAGACAGAAGAAACATTTTTGAAGGCAATGTTTCTTTGACAGCCTATTGGCTATATTTTGTCTGACCTTCCAAATAAATTCATAAGAATAATAATGGTAAAATTTCAATAGCATACACTAGCTTATAAATTTTAGGATTTAAATTGTTTTACAGCTGCATAGTTTTGTAATTAAGTAAAACATTTTCAGTATACATTTATCAGTTTCTGGACTACAAGCCCGGTTACACATTCAAATTTTTTTCTTAAAAATATTGAGCAACAATGAACATGAACAAGTGAGCTTCTCTGTGATTGTATATTGAAGCGTTTTGGTATATGCCAAGTAGTGGTGTTCTTGGGTCATATACCAGATCCATTTTTATCACGTTGATGACTTTCTAAGCAGATTTAGAAAGCATGGGTTTTCAGTCTTATCAACTAAGGGATGCTCTTTCCCAGAATCTTTGCCAGCATTTGTTGTCAATGGTTTTCTTAGTATGAAATGTTCTGACTGAGGTAAAATGAAACTTCTGACAATTTTAATTTGCATTTTCCCACTTGATAATATTGTTGAGCACTGTTTTAGATCTTTATTAGTCATTTTTGTTAATTTATTTGAGTAGTCTCTGTTAAGAGCAATAGGCCATTTTTTTAAAAAAAAATGTTGTTTGTTTTCACAATTCTTGCTTTTTTGAGTCTTTTGTATATTCAGTATATGAGGCCTCTATTAGGTATATAAACTTATATGACAGATGAAACTCAGAAAATATTGTATAAAAATTTAAAAATACAAAAAATATGCTCAGGAATCATTAGAAATTCTTTGTCTATATTTAAAATTGTTGCAGAAGGACATAGTCAACAAGACAAAATGACAGCCTACAAAATGAGAAAATATCTTCACTAACCCTACATCAGACAGAGGTCTTATCTTTAAAATATACAAAGAACTCAAGAACTTGGTCATCAAAAGAACAAATAATCCGATTTAAAAAATGGAGTACAGACCTAAATAGAGAACTCTCAACAGAGGAACCTAAAATGGCTGAAAAGACACTTAAGAAAATGTTCAACATCCTTAATCATCAGAGAAATGAAAATCAAAACAACTCTGAGATCCCATTTTACACCTGCAAGAATGGCCAAGATCAAGTGGTAACCTAGGTTGGAGGGGACTTAATGGAGAATTTGAAAGAGAAGTTGTGGGTGGATCAGATCAAGATACATTGTATGCATATACAAAATTATCAAAGAATAAAGAGATTTAAAAGAATAACAAAAAAAACACTGGTGACAACTTATGCTGTAAGGTAAAGGGGACACTTCTGCATTGCTGGTGGAAATGCAAGCTTGTACAACCCCTTTGGATGTCAGTGTGGAGATTTCTCAGAAAATAAGGAAACAACCTTCCTCAAGACCCAGCAATACCACTTTTGGGTATGTATCCAAAAGACGCTCAATAGTGCCACCAGGACATGTGCTCAACTATGTCCATAGCAACACTGTTTGTCATAGCCAAAACCTGGAAACAACCTAAATGACCCTCGACCAAAGAATGGATAATGTGGTACATTTACACAGCAGAAAAAAAATAACATTTTGAATTTTGCAGGAAAATGGATGGAGCTAAAAAACATTATTTTGAGTGAGGTAAACCAGACCCAGAAAGACATATGTACTCATATGTACTCACTCATAGGTGGTTTTTAAACATAAAGCAAAGAAAACCAGCCCACAAATCACAATCCCTTAGAGAACCTGAACAACAATGAGGAACCTAACAGAGACATACATTGATCTAATCTACATGGGTAGTAGAAAAAGACAAGATCTCCTGAGTAAATTGAGAACATGGGGACCTTGGGAGAGGGCTGAAGGGGGAGAGAGGCAGGGAGAGGAGCAGAGAAAAATGTAGAGCTCAATAAAAATCAATTTAAAAAAAGAAAAACAAAGCTGGGCGGTGGTGGCGCACGCCTTTAATCCCAGCACTCGGGAGGCAGAGGCAGGCGGATCTCTGTGAGTTCGAGACCAGCCTGGTCTACAAGAGCTAGTTCCGGGACAGGAACCAAAGCCACAGAGAAACCCTGTCTCGAAAAACCAACCAACCAACCAACCAAACAAACAAACAAATAAATAAATAAAAATAAAAAAAGAAAAACAAAACAAAATTGTTGCAGAAAAATGGGACCCAAGATGAAAAATAACTAGTTTCCATTCTCTTGGTAACTCTGATTTCAGACATCACAGGGCTCCTCTGTTTCTGATAATTACTATTAGCCTTTCCATTCGTAATACCTTAATTCGTCACATAAATTCCAGTTTTGGTGCTGTTAAGTGCATGGTTATTTAATCCCAATATAACCAAAAGCCCACTACAGAACCAAGAATTTCACTCAGGATCCAATCAAAGGAGGATGCGAAATCAAAACAGAAACAATATATCTTGCTAGTTAAGGTTTCTGTTTGAAGTTAAGACAGTTAAGAATAAGTTCAAGTTTGTCCTGGGCAGGTTAAGGTTTTTATTGGTAATTAAGAATAAGTTCCTGTTTCTTAAATCTGATGTAAATGGCAAAATATGTTTTTAACCAAAATATGTTGCAACCCCATCAACATGATGTGTATCTTTACCCTTGATCCTTCCTGATCATTGTACTTTCCTAACAAATCATAACAGCCAACACTCCTGTCCCTGTAAACATTTCATCTCTTCTATAAGAGGAACTTAAGGAGGCCAATAAGGGCTGCCCTCTAAACTCCTGACTTAGGGAGAGACCACCATACTGGCCAGTTCTGGGTATATCCCAAAATAAAGCTTATTTTACATAGACAATCTTAAATTCAATATTACTTCTCACAATTCCAAGGTTTAGCAAAACCCTCCACTAGAGCAAAGGAACTCACCCAGGGACTATGAAGCTATTGGGTGCATTGTAAGTCCTGGTTTTCAGATATGCTGACCTCTCAAGCATTCTCTCTTATATTCACTATGGTCTGACATAAGCTCTTTCTCCTCTTAATTGCCAACAGTAGCCTCTTCCCATCTGGTGTTGCTGGGAGAACTGCGTGAGATTATACCGTGCACCTGGTAAACGATAGGGTCGTTTCTTTACCAGGTGCACGGTATAATCTCACGCAGTTCTCCCAGCAACACCAGATGGGAAGAGGCTACTGTTGACCATAAATGCTCATCCTAGGGGCTGGAGAGATGGCTCAGTGGTTAAGAGCATTGCCTGCTCTTCCAAAGGTCATGAGTTCAATTCCCAGCAACCACATGTTGGCTCACAACCATCTGTAATGAGGTCTGGTGCCCTCTTCTGGCCTGCAGACATACATACAGATAGACTATTGTATACATAATAAATAAATATTTTTAAAAAAAGAAAACACATAAAAAAATGCTCATCCTACCTTCTGCCTGGGCCCTGGTTTCCTAAACATTCCAAAGTTGAAAATCTGACTCAGGGATATTCCCTGACGCTCCACAGGCCACCAGAGCCATGGAATATGATTTTAACAATACCATGAGCTGGTCCTGAAACACAGTCAATATTAAAAGTTACTTAAAACTACAATTAAAGATATTGTGTTGAGATCAAAGACAGTGTGGCTGGGAATGCAACTCAGATACACAGCACCTGACTAGATAGTATGTGTGAGGCATAGAATTTGATTCATAGCATTGAAAATTACCCCCCAAAATAATGGCAATGAATGTTCAAGTCTCTTCAAATCCTGACGGTCTACTCACATTTGACTGTAGTCTGGAGCCTAAAAGCTACTACCTACTGCACTGGATTCATTTGGCGATAGATGTACAACAATGAGCAAGTTTGGACCCTTTTGGTGAGACATGTCATGACTGTCATGACATTGACATTGAATCGTGTATTTATACCACAACTTTCCAAACGAGAAAATCCTCAGCCCCTGGCCTGGCCCCTGCAGTGCTGTTGCTAAGCATCAATTGCACACAACAGACCTAATTCTTCTCATTCAGGTCATTGACCCACTTTTTAGCTCAGAAGAGACAGTACAGTCCAGATAAACATTCACCTTCCCTTGGACAGATCTTGAAAATGAGGTTCAGAGACATGAAGTGACCTTCCTGATAACAGATCAAAACAACAACCACTCTGTCCTTTAGTGACAGAGGAGCTAACCAGATCCTGTCAATCATGATCCTACCTGCCTGCTTCATAGATAAACAAACAGTGACCACAGAGAGAGGAGGGATTTGGCAAAGGTCATACAGCTGACAAAGGTACAGCCAGTACCAGAGCTTCACCATGTCTCTTGGGTGGAGGCTGGCTCTGCCATGTATGTCACATGTTTAATCATCTAAACTCATAGCTGCACCTCAACTCTAACCAAGTTCTCTGCTGATGCCAATAGCTGGCCAAGTTCTCTGCTGATGCCAATAGCTGGTCCTGCTCATGCAGATCAAGGGACCTTCCCAGAAGTCAGCAATATGTAGACAGAAAACTCTACAGTTTCCCTTTGTCCCAGGTGGGCTCACAGGACTCAGGTGGGCTCACAGGACTCAAAAGGAACATGGTGAGATCTGAATCAGGGGAAGCAAGCAGCTTTCCTAGTCCTAACAAACCACGGACTCCTTAATTGGCCTCCAGCTGACAATGCCTCATTGAGGTGCCTGTGGGAATTGACTCATTTTCTAAGGTGTGTACTAGGGAAAGTTTTCTGGGTTACTGTCTGGAGAAGGAAGCTGGGGGAATAGCATAAGGTTGTGCTTTTACAAAACACTGAGGCCTATGAAATGGTCCCTTGGGACGTCACAACAATGGGGGATGCAGAGTTAGACCTTAGGAAACAGTGCTTGCTGGGCTTACAGAAGACCCAGTGTGGTTCCCAGCACTAACATAGCAGTTCACAGCCATCTGTATCTTCAGCTCTAGAAGATCTAGTACTCTCTTCTGATCTCCCAGGAACCAGACATGCATGTGGAATAGACACATACGTGTGGCAAAACACTCATGCACATAAACAAAAGGGCAAACAGAAAAATGTCAACCTTGACATTGCAGACAGAATTTTCTTTGGGATGAGAACTCTAAAGAAACAACGTGAAGAATTATTAACTACAACAGCTCAGTCTTTGTTCAGGCTTGTCCCACTAGCTCTTATAACTTGAATCAATCTCCACATCTCTGTGGTGTCTCCTAAGTGCCTCAATTATTCGCTTCGTCTCTCTGCCCAGAAGACCTACCTATAACTCTTGCATAGCTATTGGCCCTTCAGGTTTTTCTTATACAGATCATGTTGATATCTCTTCACAGTGTACAAACATCCCACAACCTGGCATACCAACATGGAGTCGGCAGTGACATCTCCATGCCTCTGGAGTGAGAAAACACTCACAAGACTCATGTCTCTTAGATGCAAATTTAAGTCTAAATATATCAAACTCTGGAGCAGTTTTGAATTTGTTGTTTTTCTGCCTTGGTTGCCTCTCCTATAGATTTCCAATTGTAGCTTCTTTTCTTCTAGGCTGGCTAGAGGAATAAAATGTCATGATGTCTACACACTGCCACAAGTTCTGGCCAGTGCTCATGAACTCGGATCTCCATCCCTGCCTCCTGCCTGTGTTGTGGTTTCCCAAGGATTCAATAGGAGGAGAACTTCCTGCTGAGAGTGATGATTGATAAGGGGTTAGAATTCCTGCGATCTGCTCCTTAAACACAGCCAATAGTGAAAATGAATTATGAGATGATAATTAAATAAGTTGTACTGGAAACAAAGCCAGAGTGCCTAGGAATGTGGCCCAGCTGTATAGCACCTGAGTAAATAGAATGGTTGAGGCTAGAGTTTGAATCATGGCATTAAAAAAAGAAATGAAGGCAACACAAGCTATGAACTCTACACATCCTGACGACCAACCCCATTTTCCTGTGAACTCTATTCCAGCAGTTGTTTAGTGTAATGCATTTGCTGCTTGAAATACTATTTAATAACATGTAATCTCAACTGCTATTCAATGGCCTGTGTTGCAAATCATTGCTTTGGTCACGACTGGTGTATTTATACCTTTCTAATTGGCAATTGGCACTAATCAGAAGCACCTTGGGCCTTGCAGTGCTGTTGCCAAGCCTTGTTCCACAGCTCTAACCCCAGCTCTCCTCGCTCCTCTTGCTGATGCTCATCAGCTCTGGAGAGGCAGTCGAGTCTGGGCAAAGAGTCTTCTCTACCAGGATTAATGAAGACATAGAGGTTCACAGAGAAGTAGGCAGTTCTGTGATTGAGTGTCACATATAGAATGACACAGCCTCCCGACACTGTTGGCTTTGACCATGGAGATTTTATTAGAGATGTTTAGAAACGGGTTCAAGAGGGAAACACACACACACACATACACACCAATTGAGTTAGACATAAGAGAGCCACATGGCTGCTTCAAGGGACTACACATGCTGTATTTTTAAAAAGACTGCAGCACTTAGAGATTCCATGGAATAGTTCTATCTGCCTGATGCACAGATAAAGGAATAGTGACCCAGAAGACATGAGCAATTTGGCAAAGGTTACCCAACAAGTAAATGGTAAAACCAACTCCTGGGACTGGCCACTTGCCTCTGGGGGTGAGGCTGAATCTGATATCTGGCAGATGCTTAATGTGTGAGTTCAAGCTATTTGCTGTACATCTGCTCTAACCGAAAAGTCTCCTGTTTCTCAGAGCTGGGCTGACTCCACAGTGGTCATGGGACCACCCTAGAGGTCAGTCAGCATGAAGAAAAGTCAAACTCTAGAGATTTCATTCTGACTCAGGTGGACCCATAGGCCTGAAGGAGAAGATGCCGAGCTTTGAGGAAGGAGAATCTGCAGATCCGCAGGTATCACAACTGGGTCTCCTTAATTGACCGCAGCTGACAAAACCTCATTAGTGGACCATGTGAGAATTGGCTCATTTTGTAAGATGAGCACTTCAAAAAGTTACCTGGTTTTGTGTCTGGAGAAGGATCCTACAAGAAAGAGCAGGAGATTGAACTGTCACTAAACAATGAGACAATTAAAATGGTCCCTTGGGACATCACTATGAATCTCATGGCTGGTTTCACATGTGTTTCCTCACCAGATCCTCACAGCAGGCCTAGAAGCTAAGCCTATGGTTCTCATTTCACAGACGTGGAAAATAAGATGACAGACCCTGAGCCTTTGCCATGGCCAAGCCTAGGAGAGTTGCTGATTCTAGTTTAAGGCATTTTGGTTTTCTTTCAATCAGAAAGGCCGTGTAAGGCCAGCATAGCCAGATCCTTACCCTTTTAGAACCATAAAATCTAAATCCTCCAAATAAAAGTGATTCTCAACCAGGTGGGATAATCTGTGGGAGCCTGAAATTTTCATGTGTGGCCTCCTGACTATGAGCCGTATCCATCACCCCAGGACCCCCTCTCCTAGCTGTGGGAACTCTCCATCACCACAGGAACCCTATTCAGGCTGTGGGCCCTAACCATTACACTAAAATCCCATCTCTGCTTTGTTGTCTTGCAATTTGAAGGACGATCTGTCCTTGTTGTCCAGAGATAATTAGTCTGTTGTAGGACCAGCCTGCACATATTCTCAGCACCCAGGGTCCTGTGTTTGAAATTTCAAGGCTCTGAGTCCTGTATGAGATAACACGGACATACATATCTGGAAAACAAGGGGCTATTGAGGAGAATGCTGATGATGTCAAAAAAAAAAGAAAACCCAACAAATAGTATATAAGGATGGAGATGATGATCATAGTAACAGCAATTGTAGATGGAAGCAGCGGGCCACTTCCCATCACCCGGCTCCCGCACGGGCTAACTTTATACCCGAAATAATTACACGGAAACTATATTCTTTTAAACACTGCTTGGCCCATTAGCTCTAGCCTCTTACTGGCTAACTCTCACATCTTAAGTGTAACACCACGAGGTGGTGTCTTACCGGAAATATTCTCAACCTGCATCCATCTTGGAGAGGAGAGCTATGGCGACTGGCTCACTTCCCTTCTTCCCAGTATTCTGTTTGGTCTACTCTGCCTATCTAAATTCTGCCCTATCAGGTCAAGCAGCTTTCCTTATTAATTAACCAATGAAAGCAACAGATAGACAGATGACCCTCCTCCACCAGGCAATAACTAAGAATGTGACTTTTGTCAGTGTTTACTTAAAATAATTCATTTCATGGCTAAAACATCCATATCAAAAGTAGTGTTAATCTTGATTTCCAACTCAGAAAACTGAACTGTAGAGTTGGTAACATAGCAGCACTTACAGACAGAACTTTGCATAGTAGTGCTCAGCTGAATCACCCCTGGATCAAAGAAGAAAATTTTTCATTTAATTTTTTGAAGCCTTTAATTTAATTAAATGAAAATGAATGCAAAGCATACCCCTACTTACTGGACACTTTGAAAGCAGTGCTAAGAGGAAAGTTCACAGCACTGAGTGTCTACACAAAGAACCTGGAGAACTCTCACACTAGTGACTTAATAATGATACACCTGAAAGCTCTGGAAAAATTCTTTGTATTGTTTTTTCTTTTTTTCCAGGAGGAAAAAACAACCAGGAGGAGTAGATGACAGGAAATAATCAAATTATGGGCTGAAATCAATAAAATAGAATCAAAGAAAACAATACAAAGAATAAGTGAGACAGAGTTGTTCTTTGAGAAAATCAGTAAGATAAACCAAGCTTTATTCAAACTAACCAAAAGGCAAAGAGAAAATAGTCAACTTAACAAAATAAAAAATAAAAAAGGGGTTCTGACATGCATGCCGTTTTCTGCCACGCGTGCTGGTCCCGACACACGTGCTCTCCACATTTTTTGTGAGCACACGCGTGCCGATTTTTGACACGCGCATGCTTCCACACGCATGCCAGTTTTGACACATGTGCCCGAGCCCCACACGCATGCCGGTTTTGGCACGCGTGTTGGTTTTGGCACGCGTGTCGGTTTTTGACACGCATGTTGGTTTTGGCACGCGTGCCGGTTTTGACACGCGTGTGCCCCCACACGCGTGTTGGTTTGTGGCACGTGTGTTGGTTTTGACACGCGTGTCTGTTTTGGCGCTCATGCACTTCCACACGCGTGTCGGTTTTGACACGTGCGTCTTTTTTCTTTCTTTCTTTTTTTTTTTTTTTTTTTGCTCAGGCTGATTCAAGCTGGCTTGGACCAGTTCAGACCGGTTCAAACCAGTTCAAGCGGGTTCACACCAGCTCAAACCCCTCAGACCAGTTCAGGCCAGTTCAAACCTGCCAGCCAGGTACAAGGACTCCATGACCATCTTCCCGAGCCTCCAGTTTTGCAATCAAGGAAACCGAGGCTCATAGAAGCTGAAAGATTTTCCTGAGATCATGCCACCTCGAGTATTCAGTAGGATCGATGTTTTAGCCTCTTCTCACTTTCCTTCCCTCAGCTCTTGCTGACAACTGGCTGGGACCCTTTCTAAATTCTCCTAAGGTCCTTCGGGTGCACAATCGTCCAACCCTGAAGCCTCATCCACCCTGGATTCTCCTCACATGTAGTGATGAATCTCCGAGTTGTGGTTTTAATTTGGATCCTGAGCATCCTGATAATACAAGGTCACAATCACTTATGGATCTGATGTGGGCCGTGAGAGGTCATCAGGGATGCACACGCAAAGCCAGGAAGCAACAGAAACACCATGTGATTCCCACATTCATCTGATTGTCACTCCTTGGCCTCTTATCATGTCCCAGCTCGGAAGCCATGATTCACTCCTCCCACCCAGCCTCAACCCTCATGCTAAGGATCTGATCCCAACAGCAAAACAAAGTTTACTTCCTCCTGGGCCACCAATGGGCTCATCAAGCTCACTTACAAAGCACAGGTGGACAAGGGTTTGCAAGTAGGAACATGGCTGACCCCAAGGAAGCTACACTAGAAGGTTGGCACCCAGTATGGGGAATGCTTCCCTTAACAACATAGATGGAGCCTCTTTCCCATAGTCTTCCAATACGACCATATACATGGCCCCTTCCTGAGACCCATGCAGCTAGGGCAGAATTCATACAACAGAAAATTGTAAGTTCACAGATGGGTTTAACAGCTAAGTGTTGCTGTGGTCCACATCTCGAGAGTCCAGGGCAAGTGACTGGGAACCTCAACTCTCTTATTGCACGGCATTCTTCCATCTTATCAGCAAGCGGAGAAAGCAAACCCACCCCACAGTTATGTACTCGAAATCAATGAGCTTTTCTGAGATGCAGTGATAATGAAAGAAGAATAGACCAGCTGGTTCTAGATAACATCCTGACAGGTCCCCACACAGATGATCTATCAATCACATTGATGGCCCCATTCAGAAGCCCCTGCACTAACCACATCTCCCCCGTCACTCAACACAGCACTCTTCTGATTTTTGTCAAGATTACAGTGCTTCTCTGTCCCCCTGCATGGGGAGGTGCGTCCCATCCCATGGAGTCACCGAATAGTGATGTGTGGTGCCGACTAGAAGAGATATGCCCCAGGTGAACAAGCTGCTTTCCGACTTCCAGGGATTCCTCAGCAGGCCCTCAGGAAACAGCCACTGCAGTTACCCAACCCAGTGTTTAGTTCCATCTGAACCTTTTTCTGTTCTCCGTCTGACTGACTCCCCTCCCGGCCAGCCTCTGTGCCTGGCACATGGTGGATGCTTGAGGGTGCGCTGGTTGGAGAAACACTCTCCCTCTGGGCTCAGGCTGCCATGTCTCAAACACCACCCTACTCCACAGCCAACCCCTCCCCTGCCCAGAGTGCAGAAGTCACATTCTGACCTCTGAGTCTCAGTCTGACTCCTCTGCATCCTGCAGAGGGCCCTGCTGTGCTGCTGACTGCCACCTAGGCTTCTACCCATGACTTAGCCCCCCTCCCGGCTGACTCCCCTGATCTGACAGCCTTGTCTATTCATCTGGATATGCCAGGCTAACTGGGCATGGGGCTCCAACCAACACTCATCTGGACTTTACCCGGGGCTCTAACTTCAGTTGGGCCTCTCATCTGCCTCCACCTTACCTCTATGCCCCAGGTTCTCTCCTCCCAAGAGAAGGCAAAGGAGGAGGAGAGAGAAGGCAAAGGAGGAGGAGAGAGACTGGCAGAAAGGGAAAGATTTTCACACCAAAAAGTCTAGTCTTGGTGGACTCTATTAACAGAGAAGACCCAAACACACATGCAGAGAGACACACTTCACAGTCACGCGCCGCGGACTGCCCATTATCACTGCTCTCTCCAGTCTATCTGCATGCTTCCTGTAGCCCCCACAATGGCCCAGAAGGGTTGGTTTTGTTTTATTTAGAAATTGACAGAATGACCCTAAATTTTATGTGGAAATACAAGCAATTTTGAAAAAGAACAAAGTCGGGGGAGTAATACTACCCAATTTTAAAACGTATCATTAAACCACACTAATCAAGACGGCTCAGCATTGACGCAAAGACAAGGGGGTAGAATGAATGCAAGAGCTACAGTCCAGGCAAGCTGTGTGTTTACGCTGATTGGTTCTCAGCAGGCACTCACCCAGGGCAATGGCGGTGGTAGGGCACAAAAATTATGTGCGAATGAAGCCAGGACTCTTGTGTAAGAGGAAACCATAAAATATCTAGAAAAAAAACCAGAGGAGTCAATTTCCATGATCTTATGCCAGGCAGAGTTTTTATAAAGGTAACTAAAAGCATGATACATGACCAACAAAAAGCATTCATGACCCTGTTGAAATTAAGACTTTTACTGCTGATAAATGATTTTCTTCTTTTTATTTTTTTAATTAATTAAAACTTTTCATTTATTTACATCCCGATCTCTGTTTCCCCTCCTTCCTCTCCTCTTGTTCCCTCCCTCTGTTTCACCTCTCCCCAGTCCACCCACACCTCCCCTCTACTCCATCCACTCCTCCTCTGTCTCTGGAAATTAAAATGTTTTGTTCAGGGCTTGGGACTCTATCCCAGTAGCAAAGTGCTTACGCCACACGGCCAAGACCCTGGTTTGATACCCAGCACCCCATGTGATGCTTAATACTGATTGTCAACTTGACAGGATCTAGAAACATCTTGGAGACAAGTCTGTGGGTGTGGCCATGAGGAAGTTTCTGGATTAGGTGAACTGAAGTGAGAAGACCCACCCTGAACGTGAGTGGCCCTGTTCTGTGGACTGGGGCCCCAGATGGAATAAGAAGGAGAAAGCAAATTGGACACCAGCATTCATCTGTCTCTGCCTCCTGACAATGAATGCAAGGTGACAGCCCCAGCTGCCATCAGTTCCTTCCATCAGGATGGACTCTACCCTTAAACTATGGAACCAGAAAATACCTGTCTATGAGGGCTACCTTGAATGGACAACCTTGACACAACCTAGATTGGCCAAGAAGAGAAGCTAAAAATATCAAATGGAAAAGAGAAACCATATTCAACAAATGGTGCTGGCTTAACAGGATAGCAGCATGTAAAAGAATGCAAATAAATCCATATCTATCACCATGCACACAACTCAAGTCTAAATGGTTCAAAGACTGCAACATAAAACCAGCCACACTGAACTTCATAGCAGAGAAAGTGGGAAGTACACTTGAATACATTAGCACAGGAGACCACTTCCTAAACATAACCCCACTAACACAGTCACTGAGAGCAACAATTAATAAATGGGACCTCCTGAAACTGAAAAGCTTCTATAAAGCAAAGGACATGGTCAACAAGACAAAACAGCAGCCTACAGACTGGGAAAAGATCTTCACCAACCCCACATTGGACTGATCTCCAAAATATACAAAGAACTCAAGAAACTTGACATCAAAAGAACAAATAATCCAAATAAAAAATGGGATACAGAACTAAACAGAGAACTCTCAACAGATGAATCTCAAAGGGTTGAAAGACACTTAAGGAAATGCTCAGCATCCTTAGCCATCAGAGAAATGCAAATCAAAACAACTCTGAGATTCCATCTTATACCTGTCAGAATAGCCAAGATCAAAAACACTGACGACAGCTTATGCTGGAGAAGATGTAGGAACGTTCCTTCACTGCTGATGGGAGTGCAAACTGGTACAGTCACTTTAGAAATCAGTATGGCAATTTCTCAGAAAATTAGAAAACAATCTGCCTCAAGACCCAGCAATACCACTATTGGGTATATACCCAAAGGATGCTCAATCATACCACAAGAACATGTGCTCAACTATGTTCATAGCAGCATTGTTTGTCATAGCCAGAACCTGGAAACAACCTAGCTGCCCCTCAATTGAAGAACAGATAAAAAAATGATACGTTTGCACAATGAAGTACTACACAGTGGTAAAAAATAATGACATCTTGAGATCTGCAGGTAAATGGATGGATCTAGAAAAAAGCATAGAGTGATGTGACCCAGGCCCAGAAAGACAATTATAATATGTACTCACTTATAAATGGCTTTTAGACATAAAGCAAAGAAAAACCAGCCTACAGTTCACAATCCCAGGGAACCTAGACAGCAATGAGGATCCTAAGAGAGACATACATGAATCTAATCTACGTGGGAAGGAGAAAAAGACAAGATCTCCTGAGCAAATTGGGAGAATGGGGGTCAGGGAAGAGGGTAGAATGAAAGAGGGGAGGAAGGGAGAGAGTGGAGAAAATGTATAGCTCAATAAAACCAATAAAAAAAACACAAAATAGTATCAATTGGTGTAGAAAGTGGATTAGGTAGAAATCCACTGCCCAGAAATTAAGGAAAACTAAACTCAGCTCCTAGAAATCTAGGAATAAGGGGAAATTTATCTTCACTTAGTCAAAATAGTTTACAAAAGGAAAAAGTTTACAGCTAACATTGGTGAGGCTGAGATGAGAAATAAGTCAAGATTGTCCCAGTCTGAACTAAAGTCTTTGCCAGTACAATGAGACAAAAACACATGGAGTATGAGTCCTCAGAAAGGAAGAGGTAAACCTGTCCTTGCTAAGAGGTAGCATCATGGCCTAGAAAATCCAAAAAAAATGCAAAAAATCCTTCTAGAACTAGGAAGTGAGTATGACAAAGTCACAGGATACAAGGTTGCTACCAGAAATCAATTATTTTCTGTATGCCAAGAATTAATAAATAACTGGAATTTTAAATATCAAACACACACACAGGTATATGTGTGTATACTTAAATATCATTTATAATAGCACCAAAAATAAAGTACTTAGATACAAATCTAACAGAATGTATAGCAAGTGCATGTAGAAAAATACAAAACATAAAAAGAATTCTGAGTTATCTAAATTGAAAGGCATTCCACATTCGTAGATTGAAAGATTCAGCATGGTTAAGCACTGCTTTCTCCCAACTGGAGATATAGATTTCATGCCACCCCAAAGTCCCTGTAAAATAGTTTGTAGAGATCGACCGACTGATTTTAAAATTTATGTGGAAGGGCAAAGGACCAAGAGTGGCCAACACAGTGATGAAAAAGCCAGAAAGGAATTAAATGAGAGGGTAGGGATGAGCCAATTCCAAGACTGACTATAAAGCTACAGTAATCAAGACAGCAAAGTTAGACACAGAGATCGATGAATCAGGACAGAGAGTCCAGAAATAGACACCCAAATATAAAGCACACATTGTTGTTTTGTTTTAACAGAGGAGCAAGGCACTTACAAAGGAAAGATGGTCTTCTCAACAGACCCTGCTGGGATAACCAGACTCCAAAGAAAAACGTGACAGAAGATGGCTCGGTTCAAAGTTTAAATCTGTCACAGAAATTAATTAAAGCTAAGCACAGAAGTAAATTTCTAAGCACAAAATGCAAACCTATGAGTTTAAAAAGGAAATGTGGAAGAGGATCCCAAGTGACCTTGGATGTAGCAGTACATTTATGGACACAAAACCCAAAGAGGGGCACATCAGGGGGAGGTAATGTTGGAGGTCCTTCTGTGTATGTGTTGTTTTTATTGGTTAATGAATAAAGAAACTGCTTAAGCCTATGACTTGGCAGAATAGAGCTAGGCAGGAAAGCTAAACTAAATGCTGGGAGAAAGAAAGCAGAGTCGGTGAGACATCGTGTAGCCACCAGAGGAGAAAGATGTGAGCCGCCAGCTGGAACCTTACCAGTAGGTCATGAGCTTCATGGTAAAATGTAAAATAATAGGGAGGGGTTAATTCAAAATATAAGAGCTAGCTAGCAATATGCTTAAGAGATTGGCCAAGCAGTGATTTAATTAATGCAGTTTCTGAGTGATTATTTCTGGTCTGGGCAGTTAGGAAATGAATGAACAGTCTCCAGCTACAAGAAGGGGTAAGTTGGAACCTATCAAACCAGGAACCTTTAGGCTGGGAACACAGCTCAGGGTAGAGCAGTTGGCTGTATGTCCCCAGCTCCAGATTCCATCCTCATCGTTGAGAATAAACAAACAAAACTACTGTACAAAAGACAATTTAAAAATAAAAATCAGCTAGGCATGTTGGCACACACCTTTAATCCTAGCAATTGGGAGGCAGAGGCAGAAGAATCTCTGGTGTAGGAGGTCCTTCTGTTTATGTGTTGCTTTCATTGGTTAATGAATAAAGAAACTGCCTTGGCCTTTTGATAGGGCAGAACTTAGGTAGGCGGAGAAGACAGAACTGAATTCTGGGAGGAGGAAAGTATAGTGAGAGAAAGAGCCATGAATCCTCTCCCTGAGATAGATGCTGGTTAGGATCTTTCCCGGTAAGCCACTGCCACATAGCAATATACAGATTAATAGAAGTGGATTAACTCAAGATATGAGAGTTAGCAAATAAGAGGCTAGAGATAACGGACCAAGCAGTGATTTAATTAATACAATTTATGTGTGGTTATTTTGGGGCTAAGATAGCCAGACAAACAAGCAGGCCCTTACCCTGCAACAGATCTCTATGTGTTTGAGGCCATCTGGTCTACACAGTGAGTTCCAGGTCAGCCAGGGCTCCCCAGAGAAACTCATCTCTGAAAAAGAAAAAGGAAAAATTATTAGTGCATGCATATGTAATTACAGGTGCATTCATGCCACTACACTTCAGTGGAGGTCAGAGGTCAACTCCCAGGTCAGTTCTCTCCTGCTGCCTGGTGAGATCTGGGAGTCAAACTCAGGTCACCAGGCTTGGGCTCAAGTACCTCTCCCTTCTGAGACATTTTGTCTGTCCCTCCTCCCAGAAAGACAATTAAAATGATCTAAGCAGACACTACACCAGGTGTGGATGACCAGCAAGCATGTGCAAACCTTTTTTCTTTCTGCCAAGGGAGTTAAACTATCAGACCATGAGGTAGCCATACATACCTGTTACAAAGGCTAAAAGAAACAGGTGAGCCAATAGATGCCGTCCACTCGCTCTAGTGAATGCAGCTGGACTTTTTGTTTGTTTGAGGTTTTCGTTTTGTTTTTGTTTTGTTTGTTTGTTTGTTTGTTTTCAGAGTTGACCTGGAACCTCACTGTAAGACTAGGTAGTCATGCTGTTATGGAGCAAATTTTTCAAGATCCAAGGATCCTTAAGACCCAAGAAATTCTAAAGGGATACTCATTAAGACTCAGGATATAGGCTGGGTGAGGTGGCGCATGCCTTTAATCGCAGAACGCAGGAGGCAGAGGCAGGTGGATCCCTCTGAGTTCCAGGACAGTCAGAGCTACATAATAGAGACCATATTTAAAGAAAAAAAAAGACTCAGGATGTTCTAAAGGGAAATTACTTAAGATTCAGGAAGTAAACAACTCAGAAGGCCCAGGAAGTCCCCAGAACTGACCAGGTGTACAAGGGCTCCTGTTGGGACCAATTAAGCCCTGACCTTCAGCTGATCTTCCCTGACTAGAGCCTTGAATTGACTAAAAGTTGTGCCTAGCTTAGAGGATCAGAGGATGGGATTTTCACCTGTTGGCCATTGACTGCAGGGTATTTAAGCCTCTATGGTGCTATTAAAGAATCGCTTTTGGTACCAGTGTTTGAAGGTCTGTGTGTCTGTCTGTCTCTGCGTGTGTATTCTCAACTTCCAGCCCCTTGCCCGAAGCTCGCGAACTGAGGTCTAGCGCATAGAGTGCAGACTGGGCCGCAGTGCATGGCAGGCTCCACTTTCCCAAACTTAGTATTTAAGGACAGCTAGGAGTCACTCACAAACCAGTGGAGCTGTCTGACAAAGACACTTCTGTAGGCAGAGTTTTCCTGTCCCACCAATCAGTTCTGTCCTGCCAGCCAGCTCCCAAATAACTACACAGAGACTTAATATTAATTATAAATGCTCAACCGATAACTTAGGCATTTTAATAACTAACTCTTACAACTTAAATTAATCCTTATTTTTATCTGTGCTCTACCACATGGGGTACCTTTTTCAGCATGGTATGTTCATTTTGTTTCTCTCTGCATTTCCTGGTGACTCCCCATAATCGCCCTTCTTCTTCCCAGCATCCTCTCAGTTTGGATTTCCTGTTTCATCTCCTCTCCTACCTGGCTATTGGCCAGTCAGCCTTTTATTAAACCAATCTAAAGGTGCCTTGACAAAGACACATCTTCACAGTGTACAAAAGGATTATTCCATAACACACTGCAAACCTGCTAAGCTACTTGAAAGTTGTGCAGTGTGCTCCAGGTTCTCAGCTTTTGTGAGCTGTCCCCCACACTGAGGTGGGCTTTGGTGATGCAACTGTCTTTGAGACCTTTCTGCCTTAAGTTACCCCTCACTCATATTCCTATAAGTAATCCCAATAAAACTCATTGGTTCTCCAATGGGACTTTGATGGTATCCATACTTTGATCTATTGTTGATCTCCTGAGATAAGTAGACATTTGCTCATGTGTCCCAGGGAAAGAGTCACACAATATATGTTCAGAGGTGTTTACCTGGCTGACCTAAAAACAGATGTCTGTACAAAAATATTCATGGAGATGTCTGAAGCCATTTTATTCATAATTTCCCAGATGGCAGGTCATTAAGATGGACAATGAGGTGCCCATACAATGGAGCATTACTCCATAATAAAAACATGAATTGCTGCAAAGCTCTGTGAGAACAATGATGCATTTTAAAAACATGTTACAAAGAGGAAGGAGCCTGTGTGAACAGTGTTCTCTAATTCTGTTTTCAAGACATTCTGGAACAGACACGATGGTAGAGAAGATAAACAGCCCTACTTCCTGATCAGACACACCTGCGCATCTCAAAGGCACATCAGACATACCCAGTCCAGGATGCACTGCCCCGAATTCACCTTCGCACCTGTTCCTCTGCCAGTGTCCTCGGATGGCTCTGCTGTCATTCTTTCAGCAACCCAAACTGAAATGGGATGTCTTCACCTGTACACTTCTCTCCCATTTATGGATGCATGCCAATAGCAGTCCCTCAAGGCTTCTAAACCTGCCTGTCCCCTGCTGTACTTTGGTATCATTACAATCCCTGTCTATACAGTGGTGTCATAACAGGGTCCCTGCAGTCTCTCTGCCCACCCTCTCCAGTTTGTTTCTGTTTGCCAGCTGTTCTAATCATACCAGCCCCCAATGACAGCATCTCTCTTCCCCTGTGATAGAAACAGAACTCTTGGTATCCGAAACCTCACAGTGCCCAGGCCAGAACGGCCTCTCTAGCCACAACAGCCTACCTTCCATTGCTTAACCATACTGTGTTCTCTATTAGCCCACAGCCTTCATGTCTGCTGTTTCCCTCTTCTTTGGCCAGCTGGCCCCACCAAGGTCAGCTCTGCTCAGGAAAATAAAAGAACCCAGCAGCTGTTAACACTACAGCTCTGCTCCAGACACAGAAGCAACTTTCAAAGCAGTGAGGACAGGGGTGGAGACATAGCTCAGTTGGCAGAGTACTTGTTTAGCACGCACAAAGCTCTGGGTTCAAACCCAGCATCACAAAAGAAGCAGGCAAGGTGTCATACATCTGTAATCCTACACTTGAGAGGTAGAGCCAGGAGATGCACAACTTAGCAGTTCTGGTCCTCACTTCATGGTGGGTTGACCGCCAGCCTGGGATACAGGTGACCCTGTCTCAAAATAGTAATTATTTATTTCATTAATTATTAATTCATCAGGAAGAACAACCTTGGGTGAAATAAGTATTATGAGGAAAATTGGGGTCCTCTCCCTTAGGGTTCTTAGTCTTGTCAACAAAGGAATTGAAGAATGGACTCAGAAGGAAGCTCGAGGAGAGTCTTATTGGAGTTTTCAAGGAAACCCACAGAGCAGGCAAACTGTCGATCCTGCCTCAAGGAGGAAGACGGAGATGAAGAAGGGAGAAAATCATGCTGTTTGAGTTAAACCAGGATGTTTCAGTAGTGGAAGTCAGCCACATGGAAAAGGATGGAGGCTTCAGAGGAAGAGGAAAGAAGCCCTACGTGCTGGGAAAACCATGATTGGGAAAGAGAGAGAAAGAGGAAAAGGAATCGTTAGACTTTTCTGAATAAGGGCTGAGAAATGTGGACAGGTTTAACATGACTACAGACCATGGCTCCTTAAACAGGTGCACCAGGGCAGATGGCTGGGAGAAAAGGACATTATCTCACTAAAGGGTTGGTTACCCCTCTCTTCTCTTTAGCAGGACCTTCCTGGGGAAAAGCCCTTGACCAGGTGATTGGCTGAGCCCAACAGGCACTCTGGATCTCCATCTTTAGGTAGAAGTTATTCTTCTGGCTAGGAGGAGACAGCTTTCCCTGAATGGGCCTTCAGTGCTGCTGTGATATTTGGGCAGTGTGGGCGCCTGCTGCTATTAAAAACTGTAACATGGTGTGGTGGTTTGAAAGAAAATGGTCCCAAAGGAAGTAGTACTATCAGGAATGTGGCTTTGTTGGAGGAAGTGTGCCACTGTAGAGGCAGGCTTTGAGGTCTTACATGTGCTCAAGACACACCCAGTATTTCAGAACACTTCCTGTTATCTGCGAGTCAAGATGTAGCATGCTCAGCTCCTTCTCCAGTACCATGTCTGCCTGCATGTCACCATGTCGCACCATGATGATAATGGACTAATCCTCTGAAGATGTAAGCCATCCCAATTAAATGCTTTTTTCTTTATAAGAGTTTCTGTGGTCATGGTGTCTCTTCACAGCAATAGAAACCCTAACTAAGACATGGCTTTGACCCCTCCTCACCTGCAGTCTCTGGGTATATCTGTGTTTTCATTCATGTTTTTTTTAATGTACCATAGCTTCAAAGGCCGTCATATCCTTGTGCTACCCATAGTGTCCACAAAACTCCATCCTATGAAATATGTTCAGTGGTAGGAGAAGGGGACAGAATGGCTGGGAAACTCTCATCTCTTGGCACCCCTTATTTCCAATCATAGTTCATGACTGCTCAAGGTGAGCAGAGGTGCCTTCCTTCAGCGTAGGATTTTCTCAGGGGTTTAGAGGCTCCACACACTGCCCAAGGCATCATCTCTCCAGCTACGCCCTGGAACACTTGCTCTCTGGGAGTGAGGTAGTTCCTTTTCCTTCTGAACACGCTTCTTACCCACGCTTGTCCCCACAGCATCGTGCACAGCTTCTTAGAGTAACTTGGAAAATGCTCGCGGGATTTAGCAGAGTTTGGAAAGAAAACGGAGGGTGTTTTGAAGAGTTGCATTGGAGCATGAAAGAAACGTGTTTATAAATCAAAATCAACTGCCCAGGCCCCGGAAAGCACAGCGCTTCAGTGAAGGGGCTGCAGGCTCTCTGTGAGTTTGGGTTTTGATTTCTTTGTTTTTGTTTCTGTTTCTTCTCACAATAGTTCCTATTTGCACATCCATTCCATATGCATCCTTGTGTGTGGACGTTTATAAGAGTCAGACATGATTCGGGTAGAAAGAAGGCGAAGGAGGAAGGGAGAAAGAAAACAAGACAGAGAGACAACTGCAGAGGCAAGGGGAGGGAGGGGTGGAGGGAGGGAGGAGGCATAGGGAGGGAGGAGTGGAGAGAGAGAGGGATGGAAGGCAGAAGGGAGGAAAGGAGAGAGAGAGGGAGGGAGAGAGGGAAGGAAGAAAGGAGGGAGGGAGGGAAGGAAGAAAGGAGGGAGGGAGAGAGGGAGGGAGGGAGGGAGGGAGGAAGGGAGGAAGGGAGGGAGGGAGGGAGGAAGGAAGGGCAGAAATTGGAAGTCAAGATCAAGGAAGGTTGAGATGCGGTGTCCTTTGGTTTTTTCATTTGTTTGTTTTATTTTGTGTTTTGATCATCCCCCCACCCCCCAGCCCCATACTGGTTATTAAACCTAAAGCACCCTGCAAGCTAAGCAAGTGCTCTGCCCATAAAGTGACATCCTCAGTTCTAGCCTTTTTCCTCCCTTTCTTCCCTCCCCCTTCTTTTCTCTTCTCTCTCTCTCTCTCTCTCTCTCTCTCTCTCTCTCTCTCTCTCTCTCTCTCTCTCTCTCCTCTCTCTCCCTTCTCTCTTTCTGACATAAGTTCTCCCTGAATTGCCCCAATCTTCCTTCTTCCTTCCTCAACCTTCCCACTAGCTGGAATCAGAGGCCAGCACCACCAGGACCAGCTTGAGATGCAAATTTGAGAATTATAAACATGTAAAAGAAGAGAAGCCATAGGTCTGGGAAAGTCTCCTGAGGAAGCAAGGCTGGCAGATCTGCAGATGGAGGAGCCAGAAGGAAGGAGCACGAGGGAGGCCTGGGGGAGACCAGGACATGAGAAGGTCTGAGTGTCTAGAAGGGAACAGAGCTCAGACACAAGGGATGGAGAGACCATGTCAAGTGCCTATGGGCCATGCACGTGTCGCTAAACGCTGACCAAATGCCAAGGTTCTTGATGACCTTGCAGAGGGTGGTGGGGCACAAAGTAAAGAGGTTGGGGGAAGATCAAAGGAGATAGAATGGTGATGCTTTTGTTTGCTTGGCAAAGAAAGCCAGGGGAGCCTTGGGGTTTGGTATAGATTTGCTTGGATTGGAGAATTAGAGGATTAATGGTGTGTTTAGATACTAATGGGAATTATTCGGAGAGAAGGGAATGTTGACCACAATGCAAGAGGGAACAAGAACCTGCTCCCAAGTGGCCTTGGATAAGGCCCCAGGGAACTCATGTGGGCAGAGGGTCTCAGCCCTTGAGCAATATCCCAGGGATTTATGTGTGCACAAACTGACATCATGGGCATCTTCATTGTACTGCTCGTATCTTTCCAAGAGCAGCTTATGTTACTCAAAAATATATTATGGGCGCTCTCCCAAGTCTGAGCCTAGAGGCTAAACTCAATCATTTTAATGGTTGCTTAGTATGAGATGGTTCGGATGTGCCAACATTTAGGCAACTAATCTAAATGATGAACGTGCAGACGGGTCAGGTTTCAAGTCGCTAGTAATACTGGATGAAGATCCTTGGGGAATTTTATACTATTGAGTATTTCTGAATGATCAACTAATACAAGTCGAGGCAGACGTTCCTCACATTTTGAATTTGGAGAGAGTGTCCTCCACCAAGGTTACCCTGATGAACATTCCATAAGCAAGAGGCTAGAAAGGAAAGGGAATCTGGAGTAGGGGTGGCTGGACTGTGGACTTCTGGCGGGAGACTTGGAGAAAGCAGTTCTATCAGAAACACAACGATCTCACCACCGCCACCACCCCTGGTGCTGGGAGGAGAGTCTCACCAAGCTGGGCTGGGCCCAGGAGAGGCGGACAGGTGACAAGGAGGAGAGAGGCAAACAGAAGGGACAGGAGGACAGATGTGGGACCCTGCAGGGTGTGCAAGGAGCCCCCATTCAGTTGCAGGCAAGATGAGATAAACCATTTGCTTTGGGGTCATAGGCAAGTGTTCACCCTGTCACTTCCTGGTCACAACAGGAAATGTGTCCTTGTGCAGATCTGAGGGCACGGTGAAAGTAAGACCGGAACTGCTGGGACAGAAGGCGGTGGCGGCCTGGTGACGGTTACCTCCCTGTTTTATAACCCATGAACCCTTATTTTGTTGGGGATAACACTTTCTTCTGCTTTAAAATGTTACATCCCTGGCCCCTTTGCAGGCATTCACATCACAGTGTGTAACCAATGAGATGTAGCGCACTAGATAGCCCAACCCTAGGCCAAGGAGGCAGGAGCAGGCCATGCTGGGAAAGCCCAGTTGGGTTGAAGCCTGCTAGACTGGATGATGGTTAAGCTACTCCTCATGTTGATCAGGGACAGGAGGCCCAGTGCAGAGTGGCTATGGGATCCCAGAATGGTCCACACACACTGAGGGTACCGAGGGATGAAAGGAAGACAATGTGGCCCCAATCCTTTGAAAGGAAACCCCCCTTTTCCCGTGTGCAGGGAGGCTGGTCGTGACCTCCAACAGGTCAGCAGCATGACCTTGGAGGAGCCCCAGTCACTCTCTGACCATGCTCCTATGCCTCGTGTTTAAGTAGGAGAGTGAATTCGTCTTGTATAGGATAACACTATTCGAGAGAGGGCCTGTCACTGAGCATTAGGCTTCAGGATGTTAATGGTCCAAACCAAAGCTGCAGGACAGCCACTTAGGGCTCTGCAGCCAGCAAAGCCCATAGACTAAGAGTCAGTAACCTTCCCACCCTGCTGTCTGGCTGCTCTGGAGAGCACCTCCTAGGCCTTGGTCTCTAGTTATCCAATGCAAGGCTCCAGAGGTTGGGGCCACCTCTACAATCAATAACACAAAGAATAACAAGTCATAGAACCCTCCAGAAAACATCTCCAGATCTGCTAGACACAGCTCCTGAGACAGCATCTGCCCACACAGGGAGTCAGTGAGAAAGCCCAGGGAGGTAACCAGGTGACTCACAGCAGGGTGGTCTCTGGTTGTATGAGCTGTCCTGCCTGAGTCCAGCAACAAAGAGTGCTCCTTGCATTTTTCTAAGTCTTCAAAGGCTCTGAACAGACAGGTACCTGCTGGGATGGGTTTTGGGAAAACCCGAGTCTTCCAATAATAAACTTTGTGACCACACAATAGTCGCTTAACCTCTCTGGGTCTCTGTAGCCGCGTCTGTAATTGTGAAGGCATTGGACCAAGTGCCTATAGTTCCTTAGAGCTTGGCAGTACAGGACTCTGGAGTTGAGACATTTGCAGCTACAACCTTATGGGGTGACTGCAGAGATAGAATGAAGGCATCCAGGCATGCTTCGGAGCTTGGTTTCACTTCAAGTGCTTGCTTTTCTTCTTCTTCTTCTTCTTCTTCTTCTTCTTCTTCTTCTTCTTCTTCTTCTTCTTCTTCTTCTTCTTCTTCTTCTTCTTCTTCTTCTTCTTCTTCTTCTTCTCCTCCTCCTCCTCCTCCTCCTCCTCCTTATCCTCCTTCTCTTTCTTCTTCTTTTTAAAAAAGGAATATCTTGTATTTAATCTTTTGAGAATTTCATACCTGTAAACAACATGTCTCAATCATAGCCTCCCACAACTTCTCCCCCTCCCTCCCCTCAGGTACCTCAATGCACCCACTCCACCCTCTATTTATTTATTTCCCCCACTGAGTCCAGTTCCAACTTTTCGCTGGAGCCCTAGGAGATTGCTACATTTCTGCAGGGGGCTTCCCTTTAGCAGAGTGTTAGCAAAAGAAACATCTTGGGCCAGAGAAGAAGCAGATAGCTCTGCTAGGACACTCTGGTGAGGGAACAAAGCAGAACTCAGCTGTAGTGGCTCTCCAGGAGAAGAGCAAGATCCCTATATCCTGCTGGGAGACAATCACCCTCCAAGGCAAGTCTGTTCATTGATTGACTTACCAACATATCAAACCAGGTAGGACAGACCTGAGCTGAGAGTGTAATACTCCCACACTGGATGGGATCACACCCTAGCCAGGACTGCTCAAGTGTACGTTCTGCTTTCCGTCTATTTAAACCCATACCCTGAAAACAGACTTGGGGTTCACTGGATCCCTTCATCTCTTCCTCCCCCCCACTGAGGCCACACTGAGTAAAACTCTCTCTGCTTCTCAGAGTTGCCTGACTCTTTAAGGGGCACACTGAGGATGAGCAGGGGAGTCTGGTCTGTTGGGGTACCCAGAGTCTTAAAATCCCTGCTGACACCTCTGGTCCTTGGTCCCTAGCTGAGGCCAGCACAAAACTTTGCTGTCTCAGCCTCTTCTCCTATCCATGGGTCAGGTTCACATCCTGTTGGCCCTTTTCTTCCCCTAGAAGCTGCTGGAACCACCCGGTAACTACATCTCCAAGGGCAAGGGCACACGAGCGTCAGACTCTAATGGACCAAGCAGCCCTGTCACCACCAGACCCAGAGTAATGAGGGCTATGGGAGAGTGCTGTGTCAGCTGCTGGCTTGCCTTTCTCAGAAAGAAGGCAGCTGGAGCTGGAACACAACCGGGTCCCTTTCGAAAGGACCAGGCCATGAAGTGGCAGGTGTCACACAGAACCCTTTAGTGTCAAAGCCTAACACAGAGGGGTTTTCAAAGTGACCTTGTTCTGCTGATGTGCAGATTAAGCACAGGGAGGGCAAGCGACTCTGCCCAAATTGCACAGTGGTGTGGAGAGAGGGCTGGATCCCCCAAGGCTGAGCTCATTGCTCCCTCTCCGTTGCCAGCTTGGCCTCCAGGTCTTTGCTCAGAGGGCCCTTGACTTTCTCTCTGCCTTCTTAGTGGTTCCCAGCCTATAGAGATATTTTGCTTACAATCTAACAAATAAAGTTTGCCTGAAAATCAGAGTGCAGAGCTAAGTCACTAGTGAGTCATAGAGGCCCAGCACTCGGGAGACAGAGGCAGACGGTTCCTCTGTGAGTTCAATGCCAGCCTGGACTGCATGAGATCGAATCTGTCTAAAAGAGAAACAGAGCTCACACAAAGGTGATTCCAGTACTTGAAATCACATGCCTTTAATCCTAGCACTAGGGAGGTGGAGACAGGAAGGATATAGCTGGGCAGAGAGAGGAATATAAGGCAGAAGGAGACAAGAGCTCAGTACGGTCTGAGGATGCAGTCTGAGCAGGCAGTTTGAGGCTTTGTAGAGACAGGATCACCCATTCAGTTTGAGCATTGGTAGAGATGAGAACTCTCTAGTGGTTGGCTGTTCTACTTCTCTGATCCTTCAGCATTAACCCCTATATCTGACTCTGAGTTTTTATTATTAAGAACAATTAGAATTCATGCTACACCAGTCAGTCCTGGGCAGCTTCTCCCACACAGTCTTTGCTGTCTCCATGCTGACCGTGCTGAGGTCCCAGTTACCAGCCAGTCAGCTCCTGTCACTCTCCTTCCATCAGCCCAGCCCTCTGCTGCAGGCACAAAGGACACATGAATGAGCATTGGCATCCGCTGCACTCTGCTGCCCAGGGCCCCCACTGAGCCCTGCAGCTGATTCTGCTCATCTACTCAGGCCTTAGAGGTTCATCTTTACCCCACTCAAACTCTGTCCCAGGAGCCTGCCAGACACCCCTTGCTCCCTCTGTCTAGTTGATAGAACCATGGACTGATCTGTCTGTCATCCACCTGTCCCCAGTGTCTATAAAGTAGAGTCCAGTCTCCTCTTATCTCCAGCCGGGGTAGTGCCACAGTCATCTGGTCATATTCAAGAATCTCATCTGTGGTTTGTATTCCCAGCTGTTGCTCCATGGTCCCAAGGCATTTTCAAACCATGAGCAGGGACACAGGAGGCTGGAAGTTTGGGATATCAAATCATCACTCACCCCCAGCTCACCCTAACTTCTGAGTCCCCAGTTGAAGTCACCAACAGTTGATTGATATGGCATTTGGTACAAGACAGACACCTGTTGCCAGTGTTTCCTGGAACATCTTAGACCCTCGGAGTCCTCAGCTTTGTGTTCCAGGTAGGGAGTTGAACAGGTAACAAATTCAGTTACCCCCACATCCCAAAGAAGCCTGAGGACCTACCTATAGAAGCTCTATAAACAAGCCTCCACCTCCTCCATTCCAGCCCAGACCCCATCCACTAAAGGAACAAGGGACACAACATACCCCGCTCCGCACCCTGTCGGCAGAGACGGGTTTCCACAGCCTCCAACCACATCCACTACAATCCTCATCCACCCTTCCTAGTCCATATCTACCTGCTTCATTCCGTAGGTCCCACCATGTAAATGTCAGAGATTGGCTCCTAGAACCAGAAGCCATGGTGGCCACATGCAGACGTTCCATGGTGATCCTGTCCTGTTCTCCAACAGGCTTTTCTGGACACCAGCCATGGAGCACAGTCTGCAGAAATGGCTCTCTGCCTCAAGAACTGTAGCCATTGCAATATGGCTGGTTACGGAGAATCGTTTGCAGAGGCTGGTGAGCCTAGGATGAAGATCTCCACAGTTGGGTTGCTGGGTGCAGACAAAAACATGAGGCCATCAGTTAGCCATTTGGCTAAATCACCATGACTGTCACGATAATTTAATTAAACACTTACTTGGGTGGGTAATTGTGCATGGAATTCAAGTGGACAGACTTCCTGGAAAGAAGGGAGGCTAGAGGGCCCTGCTCTTTGGGTCCTGCTCCAGGTGTGGAGTATGAAGGGAATCTGTACATGCCCCAGGTACCCAAAAGACAGAGGTGACTCACCTCAGCACACCAGCACGACTTCCGGTAGCCTGTCACATTTGGGATATGAAATTTGTCCTGCAAAAGGCTCATGTGGACAATGGACGGGCAGCTCCAGCAGCAACAGGGAACTTGCTAGAGACCTGGACTTGAAGAGCATGCTACCTCTAGATCTCCCAGGTTACCATCAGTACTTGCCTGAGACTCGGGACACACAGTCAGATCCCACACACTCTGGAGTCCAGGCCTCCATCCTAACTCAGCTCCCTCCACGCTTGTCTCTCGAGCGAGCTCCCTAGGTCCCCACCTTCCCAGATGCATCGGCACCCGGGTGGCACTGTGGCATGGTACACTGACTCTCTGGAAGATGCTTTAAAAATAGAGCTCCAGACCCCAGCCACTAAGGGAAGTCCCAGAGCAGCTTTTTCCTACCTGGACTGTGGCCCTTTCCAGAGGGCTCTCCAGGAACCCACTGTACATCCTTTGGGCCATTTCCCATGAGAACGATCTTCTACTGCTTGCTGGCATACCTGACTGCCACCAGGTCTTGAAATTGGGCCCATACTGCTTCCCCAGAACCCTCCTCAGCTAGGGGCTTCTCTGTGGGTCAGACCGGTCAGCATGCCTACCAAACTGTGTGACAGGCAGCTCTGATGCCGTGGATCTAAGATTCTGGTCCTCTATAGCTGTCCTCCATCCTCATCTGCCTTCCACTCTCCCAGGATTCTTCAGTTCTCACCTGCTGAGTTTCTACTCTTCCAGGGCAATGCCCACACCGAGAGAGCGAAGGGTCATGATGGTGACAGGGATCACAGAAATCCAGGTCCCCTCCACCCACAGATGGAAGTGGCCATCTTGGGGCTCAACAGTGGTTTAAAAACATGTCTGCCTCTATCAGGGTTGCATTGGTGTCACAGAACCCTCCCACCAGGACCCTATCAAGGGCAGGACGAGCCTCTTCCTCAGGAGCTGACTCTCTGTGGAAACAGACCCTGAGATGCAGGGTTACAGAAGTGACGTGTGTGCTGTTAGAGACCTACATGGCTTCACCAGTCATAGGATGAGGGTGGGGTCCAGATATCATCCTTTTCAAATATTCTGCCCTTCACAGAGTGGGCACAGCTAGCCCTGGCAAACACAGGTGCACAGGACTTTGGGCAAATGGAACCCCCTTGGGTTTGTGGGTTACTGGAGGGTGGCCTGGGAAGACTTATCTCAGTCCCACGGCCGTATCTGAAGAGATATCTGAAACAATCACATTCCCTGTGAATCAGGGTCCCTGAACCCTCTTGAACTCAATGGCTTCTCTCTGGGCCAGCTCCTCGGCAGGTGAGTGAAGGTAGGAGTGGAGATGGAGTGGGAGCTACCCCTTTCTCCAAGAAGGGAACTGAGCAGAGGTGAGGCCAGGGGCAAGAACATCAGCATCACGCAGCGAGCACAGAGGTCCAGGACCTCACATTCCTCTGGAGAATGAAGATGCAGATACCAGCAAAATGTCAGCCAGAGGCACAGGGCACATGTGTCTTGTCTTGGCAGAGGCTCTGTCCTCCACCTGTGCTGCTCCTCCACCTGATAACACACAGTTCATTGAAGGCTCTCTGGTGGTCACTTCATGTCTCCAAAGCGTGATTTTTATAGGAAGATCGATTCCAAGAAGGTCCTTAAATCTGCACAACATAGAGCCACTAACTAGTGCTAAGTGCCCCATCACTCCCAGAGGAGTCTTTGCCTGACACCCAGAGATGCTAAAACTCTGCCCATCTACCCCGTGGGGAGCCCTGGCTCCATACTCTCAGCAAGAGCCCTGAGCACCTTCCAGGTATCTCTCTGTTTGAAATTCAAGTTCACTTTGGAGATTAAAAGGTCAAGGGATGGAAGGTCAGCCCTGGTGTGCTCAATAGAGGAGACATTGCCCCCAAATCACCCCCCTGAAAAAAGGGTTCCTTCTCCTTAAAGTGTGACTGTGCTGGGACACTGCGCACCCCAGGACCTCCTGTGGTGTGACTCAGTTGTCCCTGCTCTGTCCTTCCTCGATGATAGACAGTTATCGAAAGTGTAAGATTAAATAATCACTTTCTTCCCCAAGTTGCTTTCTGTCATGGCTTAGCATGGCAAAAGAACAATGAACTACAACAGGGCTACAACCATCTCACGGGTGGACAGTCTGAGACTCTGAAAGGAGACATCCTTTGCCCTGCAATATCCAAGTTATAATTCAAATCCAAGTTTTTAATGACACTGTCCTTGCCTGTCACACTGTGACTCCCTCTGACTGGTCTTGAACACCCACCAGGGTGGAGAACCCAGCACCTCTCATGGCAGCTGAGGTCCACTACCCATCTCAGGCAGCTTTGACCACTGCAAAGTCCCTCCTTCCATGGGCCGTACTAGAGATATCTAGTTCTAAATGAGTCTGTGCTTTTCAGTGGGGAAATCAACAGCATATTGGGAATTGGGGTTCGGATGAGTTGAGGCTACATATTGATTTGGGAAGGATTGACTGAGAACAGTATTATATCTGCGGCTTGGGAATGAAGTCTGTCCCTCTGCGGTGGTTTGCAGGAGAATGTCCACCATAGGTTCAGATGTTTGAATGCTTAGTCTCGAATTAGTGAGTTAGTGGCACTATTTGGGGAGGTTCAGGAGGTGTGGCCTCGCTAAAGGAGGTCTGTCACTGGGGGTGGGCTTTGAGGTTTCAAAGCCTCAAGCCATTCCCAATGCACTCTCTTCTGCTTCCTGTTTGCCGTCCAAGATGCCACCCCTTAGCTTCCTGCTGCCACTGCTTGCCGCCTTTACTCTGCCATCACGGTTTCTAACCCTCCGGAACAGGAAGGGTAAATAAACCCTTTCTTCTATAAGCTGCCTTGGTAGGAGTGTTTCACCACGACAATAGAAAAGTAATGAATACACACTCCTCAAGTTTTCTCTACAGTCCCTAATTTTGACACAGCTGTAAATACTTTCCTGTTCTCTAGCCGTGAAGAGAAACATGGCTTTCAGCTGTGCTGACTTTGCAGCCTCCAACTTTTCAATGCTACCTTAGTTCTGCTAACTCACAGATGGTGTTGGGTGCTAGACACAGACAATCAGTTTCCTGGATGCTGCATGTTTGCTCTCTGTCTTTCTGATATGGATGCATTTACTGTTTTTCCACTTCTTCAAAATGACATCTTTAAACTTATTCTCTGTGCATACATGTTTTGCCAGAATCTGTATCTATGCACCACACACCTCCCTGGTGCCGATGGAGGCCAAAAGAGAGTAACAGGTCCCCTGAACTAGAGTCACAGACAGTTGTGAGCTGCTGTAAGGGTGCAGGGAGTTGATCCTGGGGCCTCTGGAAGAGCAGCCAGTGTTCTTAACTGCTGAGCCATCACTCCAGGCCCTATTTTTCACTTCTTCCAGCACAAGCTAGAGCTTTAAGCACAATGTTGAAGAGAAATAGAGACACCAAAAGCTGGGTCGGAGCTCAGGGGTGGGATATGTACAAGGCCCTGGTTTTGATCCTTAGAACCCACTGTAGGGAAAGTGGAGTGGGAAAAGCATCTATTCCTATCTTTTTCCTGATTTTTTAAAAGCATTCTATTTTTATTTTTAGTTATGTTTTAATGGAGGAAGGTGATGTCATATGAGTGTGGGTGCCTGTCAACACCGGGAGAGGGCATTAGGTCTCCTGGAGATGAAGTTACGGCAGTTAGGAGCTACTGTGGGTGCTGGGACCTGAATGCTGGTGCTCTGAGGCAATCAAAGCTGCTGAGCTGTCTCTCCAGTCACTTGTCCTGGGTTTTCTGGAATAGTAAGTGATAGGCAGCCGCTGTTACAGTCTGCGGTGCTCCTCAGTTCCTTAGCAGTTGGCAGAATCTCTCTCCCCTTCCTGGTTTGTTGAGGAATCTGAATGAAGAGTCACCACATGTTAACAACGTAGCCACCGCCCTTCCCAGTGTGTATCTGTGGCCTGCCCTTTGGACAAGAGTTGTGCTGCTTCTCTCTCGGGAGTCAAGAAGACCTCATTCCCCAACTCTTAAGCCTGGCTTGGCCCTGCGATTTGTGTTGGCCCATAAAGCGAAGCAATGTGCCAGTTCTCAGTCATTTTAAAATATGCTCAATAGTTGCCTGGAGTATGGTAATTGAATAAAAATGATTGGCATAAAGTAGGGAGTGTATGCAAGCACAAATCCCCAGGACACAGCATGGTGCATCCCACAGGACCACGTGTGAAGCACAAGGATGGGTCAGGAGGTGGCAGCGGTGACAGGGCATTGGCTCTGAGCCCATACTAGGGTTTTCATGGAGAGGGCTGGGCAAAGCGGGTAGCTATGATGAGTGAGCTTAGAGATAAAGCGTAATGTCTTTTCATTAGAGGGGTGACACCTGAAGCCCAGCCTTGGTAAGAGGGGTTAGGATGTGAGAAATGTTGGCTTGATGCGTGAGAGTCAGATAAAGGACGCCATTGGGTCTGGGTTCTAGCTTGGTTGTTCTATGCATCTAACATGGAGAGTTATGTGCTGTTTCTGAATTAGCCAACCCTGGGAGGAACTGTACCCCCAGGACAGAGCTCCTGAAATCTTAAGCATCAGGAATATAGAAAACACAGTGCTCAACGGCAGAGCAGTTACCTTGCATGCATGAGGTTCTAGGTTCGATCCCCAGCCCTGCAGAGGAGGGGGCCACAGACTGGAGAGATGAATCAGCGATAAGGCACTTGCCCTGCAAGCAGGAGGAGAATTTTAAATTCCAAGAACCTGTAATCCCAGCACTCCTACAACAAGACAGGAGAGGGAGACAGAGGAGAACCCCTGGAAACTCCTGGGCCAGCCTGGAGTACACAAGAGCAGACAACGAAGAGACTTTGCCTCAAATAAAGTGGAAGGTTGTCCTTTAATCCCCGCATGCACACCAGCGTGCATGTACACGCACATGCATGCATGCACACACACACGCATGCACGCACATGCATGCACACTATAGAAAATGCAGACTGCGCCATTGGCTTCAGTGCCGCTATTTCTCCATGAAAACAAACCTTGAGAACTTGGTAGTGGAGATTTTTAGAGACAACGGTATACAGTGCCTTAAGCATCATAGACAACCTATTGTGTTTGAAAGAGTAACACAAATAGAAATATAAGGAGTTCTTGAAGGCCAACCCACCCCTAGGTTTTCCATTTATATGGCATTAGCCAAGAAAATTGAAGAGACACAGTGGAGCTCTCTAACAATAGCTCAGCACAGTCAGGATGCGTGTTACAATATGAGTTCTACAGAAACATGCTGCTGTGTTTGTCTGGTCGAGGCAGCAGACTCTGCCACCCCAGTAGCATGCGCTACTGATCTTGTGACGTCTACCTGAGGGTTAGTGGTACTCACCTCTCACCGAGGGAAGGAGTGGCTGTTGTAGGTCTTGTTGGAGATTTGAGGTAGGACATCCCAGGGTTGGGGGGGAGGACCTTGGGGAGAGAGGCAGAAGAAGTGGGTAATCTTCTTCCTGGGGGTGGAAAGAGTTTGGTGCTATCTGGCGGACATCCCACAGCGGGAGCAAGAAGCTTCGTCCACCTTTCAGTTGGTCCAGATTACAGTAACCTCTACCAGACTGTCACTTGAGTGTGGGAGTACAGGCAGGACTTCTGGGCACAGAGGAAGCAATACATCAGGATCCTGGATGAAGCAGATGGCGAGCAGAGAAGCAGAATCCCATCCCCAATAGGAAAGAAAGAAAACCAAAAATGCCCCAGTCCTGGTAGAGCGTCTGGGGAAGCTGTCTGTGGACTTGGCTGACAGGGGTGGGGGTGGGGAGTGGATCAAGACGTCACAGATGGTGAAGTTGGGCTCCTATGCCAGGGCAGTGTTATCTGAAACAAGAGACTTAAGGATTTTTTTTTTTTTTTTTTTTTTTTTTTTTTTTTTTTTTTTTTTGGTTTTTCGAGACAGGGTTTCTCTGTGGTTTTGGAGCCTATCCTGGAACTAGCACTTGTAGACCAGGCTGGTCTCGAACTCACAGAGATCCGCCTGCCTCTGCCTCCCAAGTGCTGGGATTAAAGGCGTGCGCCACCACCGCCCGGCTAAGGATTTTTTTTTTTTGAGACAGGGTCTCACTGTGTAGTTCTAGCTAGCCTAGAACTCACAGATATCCTCCTGCCTCTGCCTCAAGGCTTCCAGGATTAAAGGCGTTGACTACCACGCCTGCTTTAAGCAATCCTTTTTGAGTGGACACCCATTCAGGTTACTGTAGGTCTCAGGGTTTGCCACATTTGGTTAAAACAATGACTTACGAGGAGGATTTGAGCCTGTAGGTTATAAACTACTGAGAAAATCGAGTGTGGTGGCTCACATCTGTGAGAGACTGAGGCAGGAGGATTGTCATGTGCTTGAGGCCTATCTGAGTTCCATAATGAGTTCCCTACCAGCCTGGGCTAGGGAATAAGGCTGGCTCAAAAATCAAAACTAAACAATTGTATTAAAGTAAAAGAATAAAGCAATGACAATATTCAGACCAACAACTGACATCTTGGTATGGATGGAAGCTTGGCAGCTGCAGGACCTAGAGAATGACCTATGGGAGCAGACCCCCTGGGTGACATGCGTCATCCTTGAGTCTTCTTGAGATGAGGGAAAGAAGGATTGCAATGTGTATGGCAGGTTAAGGTCCGGCCCAGGACAAACTCTGGGCTCAGGAGTTCGTAAAGAAGCTATTTCAAAGGTTGTCTCTCAATTAAACAGGTGATCCTATGGAGCCCATCGGAAGAGTGAAGTTCTATGGCATGCCTTTCTAAGAGCCTGCTAGCACGTGTTTGGAGAGATAAGTATACGTCTTGGATTCCACCAGCAGCGTTTCTGCTCCTTAGGAGGCAAGGAACATTACCTTAAGACCCAGCATGGTGACATCAGTAAACACCAAAGGAAATGGAAGTGATATTGATTTATATTTTGAGAACCCATGAGGCAATTCATTCCCAGATTTTTTTTTTTTTTTTTTACCTTGAAGGAGTCAATTTTTAAGCAATGGCCCAATGGTTTCTAGTATATTAAAGATGAGACCATTTGTTGGCCTGGTCTTGTGGTGTTAAGATGGCTGCCAGATATTTGGACACATGTGGTTTTGTTGTTGTTGTTGCTGTTGTTGTTGTTTGGTTTTCTTTTTTTCAGTGTTGTCCTTTATCAAGATGACTTGGCTAAAGCAGAGAGAAACCAGAACATTCTATAGGGCTCCATCAATCAGGACCATGAACAGGGCATCAGACCATCTGCAACCAGGTGACTCCAAGGAGACCCCTAGGTAGCTGAGGACTCTGGGGAGGTGTCTGGCATCTGACAAGAGACACAGGATCAATTGCCACTGGATACACACACACACACACACACACACACACACACACACACTGCCAGTAGGACCCAAATGTGATACCCTGTCTTACGAGGGCTTTGGTAGCTATGTACAGCTATGAGTGCTGCCCCCATGGTCCACTGGGACACTTGTACCATGAAAGCCTCTACCATGAAAGACCCTACCCTGTTAGTCATTTGCTGTTTCAATGATGAATAACACAAGGCTAAGAAGGGCTGTTACTACGTTCAATGTCTTTGGGCAGCTTTGGCATTTACTAGTAACTCTGGCAGCAGGAAAGAGGTGACCCGAGTCTTCTAGTGAGGCAGGTTTTCGCAGCAGCATGAGGGAGTCTGTTAACTCTAACTTGGAAATATGTTTGTAATGAAGACAACACCAGCATCATCCCAGGCCCCAGATGTTGTCACTGTGTTTTTAAATGAGTCTCCTTAAAGGAGAGTGTCACCCATACACCATGTCTCTGACTGTTGAAGACAGGTAGACCCAATAAAGAGCCTATCTGTAAAGATAGGGGCTGTGGGAGAGCTGCTGAGGTCCCCACGGGCATCCTGGAAGCACACGCCCTGTCACTTCGGAGGCCAAGGCCACAGCCACCTGGCTGCTAACATCGGAAGGTGGCAGAGCTCACCAGAGGAGTCCCAGTGTTCACTCTGACTGTTAGGACGAGGCAATGAGTTTGACTATTCTGGGCATTGGCTGGGAACCCTAATGGGTGGACCAAAGCATTAGGGTGTAACAATCCTCTATGAGGGGTTCTTCTTTTAAAGTTTGAAATTAGGGAAAATTAGACTGAGATGGGGGGCCACTGGAAACAATCCCTGACTTCTCTTTCTCTGTGTAGCCTTGAGGGTCGTGGAACTTGCTTTGTAGACCTGGCTGACCTCAAACTCAGAGATCTGCCTGCCTCTGTCTTCCAAGTGCTGGGATTAAAGGCGTGTGTCACCAACACCCAACCTCAATCCCTGACTTATAAATTAGGATTTATACAAGAAGTTTTAACTTGTATTAAAGGACCTCTAGGAACTTACCTTTGGCCACATTAGCTATTTTAACTGGACAGGTAGGTTTGTGGGATCGAGTTATATCAAGTCAGCCTGTAAATACTAAAGCCTTATTTATTTATCCTTATTTGATTTTCTTTTCTGGTTTTTTTTTTTTTTCATTTTACCATACTGGGGATTGAATTTAGAGCCTTACACATTCAAGGCATGCATGGAGAATTCCTTTTTTTTTTTTTTTTTTTTTGGTTTTTTGAGATAGGGCTTCTCTGTGCAACAGCCCTAGCTGGCTGTCCTGGAACTAGCTCTTACAGACCAGGCTGGCCTCAAACTCACTGAGATCTACCTGTCTCTACCTCCGGGTGCTGGGATTAAAGGTATGCATCACCATGCCCAGCAAGACTTCTTTTTACTTATTATTTTGAGACAGTGTCTCACTACAATGCCCAGGCAAGCCTTAAACTCACTCCATAGCCCAGAGAGACTTTGAGCTTTCAATTCTCCTGCCTCTGCTACCTGAATACCTGGGGTTCTGGCCCTGTGTTGTACCTGTCTCTATGTGCAGAATCCTATTAACTAAGTCACATGGTATGGAACTTTCTGCCAGCCCCCACCCCAGGACTAACAAAACCCAAGATGTGCCTTTGTTTGGGAGGTTTCCTGGGGCTTTTCTGGGGTACCCCGTGGTCTTGTCCATCATGGCTTGCATCTCTCTCTTTTTAGTGCCAAGCTGTCTCTTTTAAAGAAGTTACTCTCCAGGCTTAAAGGGAAGCCTCTCTCTCCCTTTAAAGCCCCATCATGCCACCTTTTATGTGATGTGCCCTCCTTTCTTATGTTCCCCTACCTCCAGGCCCAATCATGTGCCCCCACAGAGTCACAACAAGGCTCCCTCTTCTAATAAAGCTTGCCCTGAAGGGTAATTCCATATCAGTTCCTTTCCCAAAGCTGCTTCTCTGGTACTAACAAATTCTACATAATTTTTTTTTCCTAGACAGGGTTTCTCAATAGCATTGGAGCCTGTCCTGGCACTAGCTCTTGTAGACCAGGCTCGCCTCGAACTCACAGAGATCCGCCAGCCTCTGCCTCCCGAGTACTGGGATTAAAGGCATGCGCCACTACCACCCAGCTAATTAATAATTCTTATATATTATACTTTTATTCATATATCTTGGTTCTTTCTTTTCATGTGCTAATATTATTTCATTTCTTTCTCCTTTCCATTCTAGTCTTTAGCTGTGTTTGTTTCTGCCATTGACAGATAAGAGGGCAAGGAATGAGGACGAAAGGGCTCCTGGTCTCTTTGGGGACAGCACTCACCCCGAGATGTCCCTGTGCTCGGCTTAATGAGCTTGCCCACCCCCTATTCCGTATACAGGCCCCATCCCATCCACACATCCCCACCCCTCACACCCACACCATACACACACACACACACACATACCATGCACATACAACTTCTTTTCAGGCACAAACAGAATCCCATTTCTTCTCTTACATGCCTTTTGATAAATAAATATGTATTTTTTTTTCCTTTTTTATTTTCCTACCTGTCCCCATATCTGCCTAGCACTGAAGACACCCTGCATGTATTCACTCATTATCTTTGGGGCCTGTCCTGGGTTCATTTCTGTTGCTCTGATAAAATAACTTGACAAAACGAAATTTAGGAGGTGAATCTGAGCTCACGGTTCCAAGCTAGAGTCTATCACTGGGGGAGCCACAGAGACAAGAGTCTGGCCTAGCTGATCATACCACATCCACAAGGCAGGAGCAGAGTGTGGGTGAGTGCATGTTTATCTGCTTGCTTTCTCATGTTCAGCTCAATTTCTGTATCTTCACACAATTCAGGAGCCATTGCCAAGGAAATGGTACTGCCCACAGTAGCCTGGGTTTTGCCTCATTAATCACCTCCCACAAGGCTGGAAAGATGACTCCGTGGTTAAGAGCACATCTGCTCTAGCAAAGGACCTGAATGCAGTTCCCAGCACCAGGCTGGGCAGCTCAAAAACACATGTAACTCCAGCTCCAGGGCATCCTATGCCCTCTTCTGGTCTCCACTGGCAACTGCACCTATGAGTCCATACAGATATACATTCATACACATAAAAAGATAACTCCCCATAGATATTTCCCACAGACTAATCCAATATAAACAATCTCTCATGGAGACTCTCCTCCCAGGTGATCCGAGGTTGTATCAAATTGATAGTTAAAGGTCACTCTCATGGGGCCTTTATCTTCACCCAGAATGACTTGTCTGGGCTGTCTGCTGATGGAGATGGGTCTTGTATTAATCTGTTGCTTTCATTGGTTAATTAATAAAGAAACTGCCTAGGTCCATTTGATAGGCCAACCTTAGGTGGGTGGAGTAAACAGAACAGAATGCTGGGAGAAAGAAGCCGAGTCAGGGAGTCGCCATGATTCTCTCACTCCAAACAGACGCAGGTTAAGATCCTCCCTGGTAAGCCAGCTCGTGGGGCTACACAAAATATTAAAAATGGGTTAGATCAATATGTAAGAGCTAGCCAATAAGAGGCTAAAAATAATGGGCCAGACAGTGATTAAAAAAATACAGTTTCCGTATAATTATTTCGGAACATAGCTAGCCATACGGGCGGCCGGGTGCCGGGGACGCAACCCTGCCGCCAGCTGCTCATATTACAACAGTCTGCTAAGTGCACAGGAAACAGAAGGGAACCAACTTAGCTAGAGCCATGCTCAGTCAGCCAGCTCCAGCTGCACCTTAAGCTGACTGCTGATCCCTGCATACACCTAGCCAAGATCAAACAACCCACCACAGACCAACTGCACTAGGCTTTCCTATGGACTCCCAAGCTAAATAAAGGCATATGGTTTTAAGCTAGTGAGTGGGCATCCTAACCTTTCCCCAGCATGCTCTATAGAGCGCTTTGTTACGTACCAGCTGCTAACAAATCCCTCCCACACCCCAAAGCTGAACTGGTGGCTTCACTACAACCTAAACAAACACAAACACAGGACCTGCCATCAGAGAAATTACAGATGATGCAAGAATTAACCGGTTGGGTGATCGATTGATTGGTTGACTGATTGATTGATTGCAGTGGAATGAAATACAGCATTGCGCCCTTCAGCAGATGAAGTACCCAGCCTGCAGTAGTGGGGCTACAGCCTCCACACACAGCCAGAATGATCAGAGCCCCCTCTTTGAGAGAACAAGTGCTGAGTGAAAAGCCAGGTTCACACCCTAAAGTGGGGACACAGCCTCTGAATCACAGAAATTGTCACAGAGCCTTGCCAGGGCTGGGGGTGAGGAATGCTAACATGCTGTGGCCCTGCCTTTCTGCAGACAAGGTTGGGGGTGAGGGGACCATGGGTCCTAGGTCTCTCACCCACCGCTGGCTCCCTACCCAAGAGCCAGGGTGGGACAGTTGCGGTAACCCACAGTTTCCCGGTACCTACAGTCTTCAGGGAAGCAAACACTATTCCGCCTGTTGCCATGTTAAGCACTGTGGTCCATAGGTAATCCTGTTCCAGTCCTGATATGAATCCTGATTTTTGGAGCTGGGTGACCCTAACTGATTGCTCGGCTGCCCTGAGTCTCAGTGTGGTCACCTGACAAATAGGACATATAGTAGTACCACCTCTCAGAGTAGCCAATACCAGGGTGACTGGTTGGGTCTCTAAATAAGAATGTGCAGACATTTTCTTACTTCAACTTCTGACAAGCCTTTAGACCCTGTTCTTGTCTGCATAGTCCTCTGCTTCTGTTCATTGGCAAACAGGCACTCCCTCCTTGCTGAATCCGGAGTCTTTCCTGTGTTAGTTTCTGGGGATCCTTGCCCCTATCTCACGCCTTTCCGGTTCTCCTCCATTCCCTTCCCATCCCTGACTCTCCAGTGCCCTGCCACCATTTCAAACTGGGTGAAGGCTGGCGGACTGTGTGGTATGAGAGTGCCCCTGCCTGCTGGGCTGAACCTGAGGAGAGGGGCCTCTTCCTCACCCCTCCTGGCCGAGTTCAGCCTGCCTCCAAGGGTAAGTCCAGTTGAATGAAGCAGAACGCTCCAGCCTCCTGAGCACCAGCTGCGAGACCTCATCAGCTCCCTTGAGCAGAGCAAGTCTGTGAGTGCTCAGCCTGCTGTGCCGAAGAAGAAAGTGGAACCAAACGGTGACACCCAGGGCTCCTGGCCAGGGTGTCCTGAGGCATGCTTAAATTAGTCTATGGCTCCTGATATGGTTTGAATCTAAGACTGTCCC
The DNA here is from genome assembly GCF_950005125.1 of Chionomys nivalis. Classification (NCBI taxonomy): domain Eukaryota; kingdom Metazoa; phylum Chordata; class Mammalia; order Rodentia; family Cricetidae; genus Chionomys; species Chionomys nivalis. The sequence goes on along the minus strand of NC_080096.1, from coordinate 20,974,406 downwards.
CAAGGGCTCATTGTTAAAGCCTCAGCGGCCAGCTGATGAGCTTTTGAGAGACACTGACTGCAGGGGCTCTAACATCATTGAATTCATGCTCTGGGGCCTCATCTGAGGAAGTATTTCACTAAGTGAAGTAGAGAGAGCAGTCACCCACTGTGCCCAGGTTATCTATCCCACAAGACCACAGGCAGGCTGCGGTCATGAATCTTATGCACAGCATAAGAGGGGCTGGACCAGAAAGGACAGGAGAGTACCATGGACCAGACACATTGCTTGGAATGAGTTGAAGGACGACGGAATCAGTAGAAGGGAAGTGGGGTTGAGGAAGGGTACATTTCATTCTAGCCCCTTATACTCTCTCTGCTTCCCGCCTGCCACAGAATGAGTGTCTTCACTCCATCATGGCCTGCTACAGCCGTGATGCTCCCTGTCTCACCACAGGACCACCTCAGTAGAGCCAGTGAGGACAGCCATGATCTGAAACCTTAAGCAAAGATAGACTTTTTCTCCTCACAAGCTGTTTTCTCTAGTATTTTGTTATCACATAGGAAGCTACTGATACACCTGGCCCATGGCTGTCATGTACCTTGTTGCTCCTGACATGGACAGAGCTGTCCCCACAGGCATTTATGATGCTCTCAGGATTCCCAGAGGAGAGACTCTGATGACTCAGGGGATAGGGCATCAGGCAGCAGAGGTGTGTGGATCAGGAGTCTGCCCTGTGTCCATTATCCCCATAAGCTGATATTGTCAGGCAAGTCACTTCCCTCCCCCTAAGCCTCAGTTTCCTTACCTGTAAATCGGGGCTGGAAACTCCCATCCACCTGGGTTTCTACTGATGAGCTCAATGTTTGTGAAAATGACCCCTGCGATTCTCAGTGCGGTAGGAGGGCAGCCTGGGCTAGACATTAACCACAGGGACAAGGGGAGGCCTGGATCTGGACCCCAGGTTCTGAGGCCTGGGTCTGACCCTCCCTTCCAGCTTCCTGTTTCAAAAGCTAAACCCATTTTTTCTCCTTTATCCAAAGTGAGTGGGTCAGGCACAGCTCCTCCCTTGGCGATGTACTTTTCACAAGCGTTCAGAGACGCTGGCCATCACAGGAAAGACTGTGACCTTGACTCTAGACAAGAGGGCTCCTTCCCATCACCCTCTCCACAACCCCCAAAAGAAATTCCACCTCCATCTGCAAACAAACAGTCAGTATGCTTGCAGAGCCACTGATGGTGGGCTAGGGCCCTCTCAGGACTATTGTGCCTTCTCTATAACGACATTCATTATGCTGTCCGACATCAATACTGCTCTCGGGTTAATCTGTTTAACTTAATGAGGCATTTGTTCTCAGTTAGAAAACTCCTGAAGAAGCATGTTTGCTCATGATGGGCTGAGCCTGTGAATAGATTAACACCAAGCTTGAAAAGCCAACCAGGAAAATGAATTTAACTGGTCCCTTTTCCTTGTTCAGGTGTGGGCTAAGGCTGGGCTAATTTGCGTTCAGACGATCATTTCTGAGAGGAAGGAACAGGCAGAAGCAACTTCTCCCACACTGGCTTATTTCCCTCCTACAGCCCCCACTTCCACTTCTTGGCTATGAAAAGGTGTGTGGGGTGGGAAGGAAATGTTCCCGGAACTGAGTGCCAGCAGGGACCAGAGTGAGAGCTGACAGCAGCCACATGACAACAGGAAGTCTGTGGCCAGTCTGGTAAGACCAACTCTATGGAGTTCGCTGTCAGAGACCTCGTGCTCAGCACCTAGTGGGTGTTTTTGGAAGGTGCAAAGGGGATGCTCAGCCATGGCAACCCCTGCTGCTACACAGGTATCCCATGGGGGCCAAGGGAGATGGTGCTAGATATTCTGCAGTGAATTGTGGTCCCTGATTCCTGACCCAAAGAACAAGATGCCCCCACAGAACAATTTTCTCAGATGGCTTAGCCTATGGACCCTCCCAATCAGTCTTCCACAAGCACTTAGTGACACTCCCAGCTGGGGGTCTGGCCAGCACAGCCTGAGTCCTCCAGAAGCATCTTCCGGGCTGTCTCAGGTCAGGGAAGCCAGGCCATGGATGAGACTCCTCCCCCTTTCCAATAGGTGTGCTTACTAATGACTTGGGTTCACTCTACACCAACTGGGTTTCAGCCCCCCTCAGAGTCAAGGGAGGGCAGTTTCTGTAGAGCGGGTGAGGGTCTTCCAGGCAGACCACTGAAAATCTCACTTCTGTCCTCTGTCAGCTAACAGAGTTTGGGCGAGTCCCTCCAGCACTCTGGGACAACATTTACTTAGTTGTAAAATAAATGGCAATGATGCCCCATTCTTTACAGAGACATTAAAATGGATCAGATAAAACTGAACGAGGTGGTTCTGGCTGCCACCCCAGTACATGAGAAGATTCCAAGTTCAAGCCCAGCCTGTTTTGTATAACCAGTGTGAGGTTAGTCTACTGTACAGCAAGACCCTGTCTCAAAACAGCAACAACAACAAAAACAAATTAAATAAAACTGCATTTGTAAACAGAAGACGGGGTGTGTGTGAAGGATCTTTCATGGTGCATGTACAGTGAGCACTCAGAAATGAGTTGCAAAAAGGAGCCCTTCTTGGGCCTATGCCAGGGTCTTAATCTCTAGCTTCTTCAGCTCTCCCTTCCTTGATGCTCATCCTGTTTCCTGACCAGTAGCTTGACTGTGGGCTTGGAGGAGAACCTGGTCACAACTGGCAATGCTGTCTCCAGTCTGTCAGTGAAGGCCTGGAGACATGACTCAGCCAGTAGAATGCTTGCCTAGCATACAAAAACCCTGCGTTAAGTCCTCAGCAGCACAATAAGAGAGAGGGCAGTGAGATAGATCAGTAGGTAAAAGTACTTGCCCCTAAGTCTGATGGCCTGAGTTCAATCCCTGAAATCCACATATAAGAGAGAATAGATTCCTACAGATTGCCTGCTGATCTCCTCATGCACACTGTGACACACATGTATACATGTGTGTGCATGTGCACCCACACACAGCATAAATAAATTTTAAAGGGGTGTGGTGTTGTATGCTTATAATCCAGCACTTGAGTAAGAGGTGGATGGAAGTAGGAGGATCAGTTCAAGGTTGTCCCAACAACATAGTAAATCTGAGGGCATCCATACAGTGATACCCAGGTAAATGGTGTGGTTTGGAAATCCTCTCTGCTGGGTTACTTAAGCACATCCTTAGTGATAAAGCCACACAGAGAACTGTCCTGTCACTAGAGGTCCATGTCTTATGTTGTTTCCAAGTCATAGGTGGGAGGCACCAGGATCCTGGCACCTGATGGTTCTGGGGTGGGTAGAATGCAGCCCTGGAGACAGTGTGCCCTCTTTTCCCTGGTGATGAGATCTAGTGGTGAACACCAACGGCTTCTCTTCTTCAGCACCTTGGACAGCAGGGTTTGCCCCTTGGGCTGAAATCCCAGCTTCTGTTTCCAGTACTCAGGAGCTGTCTTCAGTTTGATGCAGTGGGAAAGTGTCTCTGCATCCATCCATGTTAACGGTCTCTCTCTTCATTTTACATGCGAAGACATGTCAGAAGAGTTGAACTGAATAGCGGCACCATCTAATAAAAATGTCACTGGCTAAAAACCTTGAATATTTATACAGCTGTATAATCCTTTGAATCCTTTTGAATCTTTTGAATCCTTTGACCAGCTACTCTCCATGAACCTCAGAACTCCACGCCACCCCCCATCTTCAGGGTGCCTTCTGAGGAACAATGATCAGACAGTGCCTTTGGATTCCATTCCCTAGTTCTGCCCCCATATAGGAGAACAAATGCACAGACTCAGGAAGCTGTTCACCATCCACTAAGGTCTGCTTTTCAAGTTTCCTGCCATTCCCATCCTCCCAGGTGAAAGACTCTTGGTGAGTATCTGAGTGGCCAAATTTATCAGCAGTAAACTAAATTTGAAAATCTAGACTAGAAACTTCTTTGTTAAAAACCTCAGGAAAACACTGGAATGGTTTTAGGGGAAAAAAATGAAAACAAAAAACCACTCCCAGATTCATGTGACATTCAACAAGAAACATTGGGGCAATGGTCCTGCCCGACCCTCCTCGCGTTGCAGGTGAGGAAGATGAAGCCGATAGAGAGCACAGGGCCTATGAAGGTCCATCTTCATGAGTAGCAGAATTAACCTGAACCCAAGAGCTATCTCCCTGCAAGTCCCCGTCTGGGGATATTCACCCAGAACATTCTAGTCACCTCCTGGGGCTATACCAGAAGTCAGCCCTGCTTGAGGTGACATCAACAGCAATGACACTGCTAACTGGGCGTCACCACACGCTGGTCGCTCTGCACTCATTCACTGTTCCCCTGACTCCACCATAGCTCCATGAGTACGCGCGTGTGTGTGCACACACACGTAAACAGATACACACCCTGTGTCCGCTCTGTGTTAAAGGTGAAGAAACAGAAAAGTCCAGAAAAAGAAAGAAAATGGGTCAAATAAAAATTAAATTTCTGGAAGCACAGTTTAGGGCCCAGTCACATGGCAAGGCTGTCACAGAAAGAAAGGTTCAGACATGTGATGAAGCCACACCTCACAATGTCTGGGTAATTTAAAGGGGCAGTAACTTTTAAAATGATTTTTCTCTTTGCAGGTTTTTTCTTTTTACATTTTTTATGTTTTATTTATTTAAAAAACTATCTTTTCTTATTTTATATACCAATCCCAGTTCCCACTCCCTCCATCTCCCCCACCACCACTCCCATCCACCCCTCAGAGAGGGGAAGGCTTCCCATGGGGAGTCAACAAAGTCTAGCACATTGCTTTGAGGCAGGACCAAGGCCCTCCCTACTATATCTAGGCTGAGCAAGATATCCCTCCAAAGAGAATGGATTCCAAAATGCCAGTACAAGCAGCAGGGATAAATCCGGGTCTCACGGCCAGTGGCCCCACAGTCCTGTTTGCAGTTTATGAAGGACATTAAAACGTTGGGGAAAGGAGGGGGGGAGAAGGAAGGAGGAGAAGATTTGAGGTTTACTGAACCAAGCCCTTCCTTCAGTAAGCATTTCCAGTGGAGTTTTTAAGATGAAGGTAATCACATTGATCACATACGATGTTTACACGGGCAATAGATCAGTGAGCTTTATTTTGAGTGAAACTAAAAATCAGTTTGTATCCAGAAAAGTAGAACTGGAGGAATCCAGAGGGAAAACACAGCCTGTAATGAGTCTTTCTCTGTCCCGCCAGCCAGCTCTCAAATAATGGCACAGAGACTTGTGATTACTTATGAAAGCTCAGCCTTAACTAAGGTTTGTTTCTAACTAATCTACATGCTGCCATGTGGCTCATGGCTTTTACCTATTCTCCTCCATGCCCTATTTCCTCTGCATCCGCTGGTGACTCCGCCTTTCTTCTTCCCAGAGCTCTCTGTCCAGAAGTCCCGCCTACACCTCTTGCCTAGCCACTGGCCATTCAGCTCTTTATTGCACCAATCACAGCAATACATCTCCACACAGTGTACAGATATCCCACAATACAGCCTCAGGGTGAGTTAACCCTGGCTTTCTGGGGCAGAACTGATGCATATTGGGTTTTGCTCTTGGTGAGAACAGCAGGCAGAAAGTTCCCAGACATGGTGGTTCCTCCCAACCAAGTACAGAACAGAAGCCTTGTCCATGACAGGTCATTTATCATTCTGGAGCTAAAGTTCCTGAGAGCTAGCTGCATGGCTTTGAGTCCACTGCTATCCTGCTCTGAAGCTCAGTTTCCCCATTGTGCAAAACAATTATCCAGTCACCCTGCATCAAAGACAGTAAAGAAGGTGAAACCAAGAAGTTAAGAGGCAGATGAGGATGGAGAGCCCAGGAAAATAAGGGGAGCAAAAGCAAGGGACACCCCACTCCGTGAAGGTGCAATGCTCAGCCTTGGTAACAGAGGCACAGGGCCAGAGACCTCCACCTCCACCAGTTCCATTGCCCTGCGGTCCCGGGACATGGTACCATTGTCTCCGTCTGGTGAATGTAACACCTGAGATTCCTGCCCGAGGTCACACTGTGAGTCAGGGAAAGAAATCATCTGGAAAAATGGATTCCGATAGCTATACACCACAAAGTGACAGAGTCGGGGCTCCTCCAGGTGTCTACTCCACCCCTGGGCCTTTCCTGGTGGTCTTGCTTGCTAACAGTCTGCTGAACATCTGGACACAGGCTCAGGGTCTCTATGTGTTCTAATCACTGAGATTGGGCTAGTGTTCTTCAGCCACTGGGCTTTGGGTTCAAGGGCCACATAGCCCTTTTTTGCACCAGATGTTAATGTCTATGTTTTCTCCTCTGGGTAAGCATCCTTCATCAATCTATCCCCCAAAATTCAACTGTCCGTATTTCACACATCAGAATAAAAAGCCTCACAAGGATAGGACCTGCCTAATTCATCAAAGACTGCAGCCCTCGGGGGAATATCTGACCAAGGGACCAGGTTCACGGTAAGTAGGTCACATGCATGGGAGACTCTCCTGCAAGGAAGGCCTCATGTGGGAAAGGCAGTCATTCAATGTGAGTTTCAGTAATCAAACTTAGATTATCAGGCTTGGAGCTAGATAACTAGGAATATTCCTGAACCATTGGCCAAACAGTGTTGTAATTAATATAGTTTGTGTATGATTTTTCAGGTCTGGTGGCCAGAAAGCAAACAGTCTCCATTTACACTGTGATATGAACATATGAGCTAGACTAAATCCCTCCTGCCCTGGGTTACTTTGGGGGCAGAGTTTTTGTTTTGTTTCTATTACAGCAGCGGAAAAGCAGACTAGAACAAGGAGGCTGACTGACCACATGGCACCCACCCTCCGGGGACAGAGAAAGAACAGGAAGTGGGGCTAGGCTCCCCATCCCCCACCCTGACTCACTTCCTCCAACAAGGTTCCACTTCCTGGATTTCCACCACCTTCCCAAACAGAGCCACCAGCGAAGTGTTCAAGCGTGTGAACATGAGACTATGGGGGAATGTTTCACACTCAAACCCCAGCAGAGGGTAAGCGTGCACATGGATGGATACACGGCTCCATGTGCTGGGTGATGTGAGCAATAGGAGGAGAAATTGCCCAATCAGGGACGGTCTCTCAAGGGACAGCACCTTTGAGATAACAAGAGTGTGACTAAGGAAATGCCACACACACAGCGCATGTATGGCATGCTCCTCAGGATTAACTCTGAAGCTAAGCAGAACCGACTGCATTGTTTTCCCAATTAGGTCGCAGATAATTAGCTATTATGTAGCAAACCCTCAGCATGATTTTAATAATCTCTATTTAAATAACACACTTCCACTGTCTCCTTACAAATTAACCTCTGGGAGACGTGATTAATACAGACATGGGAAGGCTTGTTGTGTGGCCTGGGATCAGAAAGAGGAAGAAGCTATCTCTGTGGTTAACCAGGAAGACACCATCCCTCCACCCCACCCCACCTGCCGCCAGGCTGGGGACAGAGCCGAGGTTGGGGGAATTCGGAAGACTGGGGAACTCCTTATCCACCTGATCACCATCCTTGATCCAGAGAATGCTCCCCCAGTTCCCATGATGTCAGGAGTAGTCCTGGGACAGAGTCAGTGTTAGCCATGATCACCCCAGATGCAGGCTGGGAACCATCAAGGCTCCTGCTCTAAGCATTCATGTTGTGTCTTTGATACGGCATCTGACTTGAAGTAGGCACCCAGGAGAAACTGCTTGAGCATTTCTGGATTCAGGGCTCCGGGGACATCATGGAAGGATGAGCAAAAAGAATTTAAGAGCTGGAGCAGAGAGTATGCCTTTAATTCCAGCGTGTGTGTGTGTGCGTGCGTGCGTGCGTGCGTGCGTGTGTGTGTGTGTGTGTGTGTGTGTAAAGTGACATTGATTGGCACAAATTGCTCTTAAAGCAAAGATATATAAGTGTGTGTGTATCATCCATACATACAAACATATATACATGATCTGGAGATGTCTGAAATTCTGTCCCCTGGCCATGACATGACTGATATACCCATGCACTCACAGCAGCCATGGTCCACCTGCGTAAGATCACTAGTCATAATCACAGCATGGAGTGGGGGAGGCGGCTCTGGAGGTCTCACCTCTGTCTGAGGAGCTATTGACAGTTGATGGCTGCTGAGAGAACGAGTCTCACTTTTCTTTGGAAGATGTGGCCACTGGCTGGTTGACAGTGCCCCTGTGGATGGCCTCAAGCCCATTTGCATAAGACCAGCACTAAGTGGATTCAGTAGGTAGGTTGGTGAGACCTCAGTTGGGAGCAAGTTGCAGTGAGGTAGTCAGAAGTGGATAAGGCCAATAAATATTGTATACATGTATGAAGCATTCAAATTAGACTTTTAAAAAAGACTAATAACAGGACTGGAGCATGTTCCTTTATTGCATGCTTTCTAAACTGCCTTTAAACTCATCTTGGCTTGACAGACAAGCCCTACATTCTTCTGGCGCCTGATCACCTGGCGTCTATGATCCCTCTGCCTTCGTGGCTCATGGATAGTTTGACTCTGTTGTAGTCTTCTGTCTGCCTGACTCTCTGTCTTCATCTGCTACCTCAAGACTGGAGAAAGCTGCTGCCCTGGGCAGAGCAAGGCTGGGTGGACTCCCAGAGGCAAGATACTGCTAAAGCAGACCCTGAGGAAACTGCACCCCAGCTTCCATTTGGACCAAGGGCTCTACTGCAAGAAGGGCGATAGGGGGCTGCCCTGATGCTACCCACTCCCTGACAGAGCCCAGGCTCACTGTGCAGGAAAAGTGCTGCACTTCCAAGTTATGTCTGCACAATGAAATGCCTGCTGCTTCCAAAGAGAGGGCAGGCTGGAGAAAGCTGGTGCCTGGCAAGGAGGTGGGAAATCCGCCTCTTGACTTGGCTGCATTCTTCAAAGCGGCCTTGATCTGCACAAATTGCTCTTAAAGCAAAGAGTTCTAAGAGAAAGAGAGAGAGAGAATGAGAGAGAGAGAGAGAAAGAGAGAGAGAGAGAAATGGAGGTGATGCCTGTGAAATGTGAGCCAGCTCCTTTTAGATCGAGTGTGTGGGCAAGCAGGGTGCGCCGGCAAGCAGGGTGCGCAATCTGGCACGGTGCGCTTTTCCCGCTGGCAGAGTAGAATCTCGGGTTAAGGGATTGAAGACTTGAGGATATCACCATGGTGTCGGAAGCTTGGATTTTCACAGGTCTGTCCTCAGAAAAGAGTGACCTTCAGAGGTCTGGAAACAAATCCTTACTCACTGTCACAGAGTCCCTTCATGGATCGAACCCGGACTGACCACAGAGGGCGAGCCCTCTCATAGGAAGGAGGGATGAAGATGACCTAATATTTTTATGAGCTGAATTGATCCGTTTGGCAAACGTTACAACTAGTGCAGTTGTGAAGGTTCTTTTCTTTCTTTCGGAAACTTCCTTCCCCTTCCCTTTCTTCCTCCTCCTCCTCTTCCTCTTCTTCAAGCTAGCGACAGCTAGCCTAGGATGACCTTGAACTTTTGACCCTCCTGCTTCTACTGCCAGTGTTCTGGGGTTACAGGCACGCAGTACGCAGAACCAGGGATCAAATTCAAGGCCTCATGCACGGTGGGCAAAGCACTCCACCAGCGCAGCCAAGTCCCAGCCCCAGTTGAGAGATTTCGATGTTGTAGCCACTGCCCTGCCCATTAGGTACTCTACCTCATGATGGTTTGATGAAAGGGTGGAAAACTTGCGGGGGGGGGGGGGTACTTGTTCCCTCTGTACACCAGGGTTTCCCACTGTCTTCATCATTTGCTGCGTTCCCAGCAGCATCGTGTGTGGTGGTTGACACAGTCAGCTAGACAGGATCTAGAATCTCCTAGAGACAAGGCTCTAGTCATGCCTGGGAGGTGTTTATCTAGATGAGGTCAGCTGAGCAGAGGAACCCACTTTAACTGCTGGGGGTGCCCTGATGTATGAAAGGAAGGGAACTCTAGTGTTTATCTCTCTCTGCCTCCTAACTGTGAGTGGGAAGTGACCAGTCCCCTCATGCTTCGGCCGCCATGATGTCCCCGCCATGGTGGACTGCACCCTTGGACTGTGAGCCAGGATACACTCTTCCCCCCGTTAAGTTGCTTCTGCCAGATGTTTCATCACAGCGGCAGTAGCCAGGATGTCGTGTGAGGGTTCAGTTCTGGGTCCTCACCAACACTTGTTATCTTTAGCCTTTCCAATTTTAGCCTGTGCCTCAGGGACCCGGTGCCGTCACCTGGTGCCTCTAATCACACTCTTCTGATGACGAAGGCTGTGGAGAGCTTTCTCTGACACTCGTGGGCCATTCGTACAGCTTCTTCTTTGATGACTTTTTAATGAAAACCACATTTGCATCCAAACTGAAATTATATTGTCAGCGGTTAATTATCACTTGTCAAACACGCGTGCGCCCAGATTGTGGGTTTCATTTCCACGTCGCTTTGCGAACGCCTCGCTCCTCTCATTTGACAAGACCTCTCCACGCAGACACACTCGTTGTTGGAAAGGGCGCTTTTGGAAAAGTGGTTTTAAGAATAAATAGGTTTCCTTGGTGTCTGAGTCAGAACTCTGCAAGTAGAAGGACCCATTCACCCCAGCATGGCAGAGGCAGCGTGCACACGGAGCGGTGTTTCACTGGGTGAGGCATGTCCCATGGAACTTCTAGAAGACTGGGGCCTCTCAAAAGCCAGACTCTCCACAGGTTCCCCAGAGAGCCCCTCATCTGTCCTTCTCCCCTGGACTTATGGTGGCTTCTCTCTGTGCATTTCTTCTTCATGTGGTCATTTTCCCCTTGCTGATAAGGACTGTAACTGACCCAGCAGGACTGAATATTTCTGAAGAGACACTCTACCTATCAGACTGTCAAAACAAAGAACCTCAAGAGACTGCAATTCCCCCAGGAATCTCATGCTAAAAGCTCAAGGCTGAGCCAGCCGCAGCTTCTCTCCGAAAGATTGAAGGAAAGAGATTTACAATGTTACAAAGACGGTCAGTAGACATGATGGTGCTGGGATCACAGCTTGAGCAGACTACTTGGGCATGAACACCTCCTCGTCTTAGTCAGGGCTCCTAAGGTAGACTTAGGAGGGTCACTGCTTCTCTTTGTCCCCCTCCTAATGTGGCCAAGTTGACTAAATCTCCTTTTTGTAAAGTTTGGTGGTTGTCCAGGACAGGTGGCCAAACCTGGCTTCTCAAGGTACAGACTGTGACCCCAAGTTAGGTAACAGAATGAGAGACCCTCCTTCTTTGCACTCAAACATTATCAGGTCAAGAGCAGCAGGGACAGAGTTGCTTAATGGCATTGCTCTTTGACCCCTCCCTAGCCCACACCCCAGCAACTCCTTCACCTCCCAGACCTCTATCTGCCACAGAGGCTGAGTTCTCTCTGGCAAGGCCAAGCGAAGTCTCAGATAGAGGCCCTGGCCCTTAGACTGTAGGCCTGCGGCCATCAGGGGGGAGGGAAGGGACAGAGACAAGGAGGAGGGGGTGGGGCAGACAGGAGAAAGAACAGACTGCATTACAGACTTTTGGAAGGCCTAAGTGCCAGGCTCTGAGGGTGGTAAGCAAAGATAACACTGACCTTGACCTACAGGGGACCTGGGGGACAAGAGGGGGTGGCAGGGTTGCTCTGTTCTCCCTGCCGGTCCCTCATGGCCCACCTCCTGCTTCGCTGGGACACTGGCCATTCTCTCTTGGAACGGGTGACTTTGCTTCACTGGGACACTGACCGTTCTCTCTTGGAACAGGTGGCTTTGCTTCACTGGGACACTGGCCGTTCTCTCTCGGAACGGGTGGCTTTGCTTCACTGGGACACTGGCCGTTCTCTCTCGGAACGGGTGGCTTTGCTTCGCTGGGAACTGGCCGTTCTCTCTCAGAACGGGTGGCTTTGCTTGCCTTTACTCTTGTTTTCAGCCTAGTGGCCTCACACCGATGACTTTACCAACATCTACTGATCAAGTGCATCTCTCCCTGTAACCTTAGAAAGGGCTGGTTCCATTTCTGTGTCCCCACAAGCTGCAGTCTCACCGGGTAAATGAATGCCTGACCAGCCTAGGCCTTGAGTTTGGGGGTTGTTCTGGTGACAGGATCATGCCCACATTTTCCATTGCTGCTCACTGATGAGCAAGTAGATAGGAGAGGATTATTATGGTCACGTTCTGCAGGGTGGGTTGTGGGCCGAGAAGGGATGGTCCCAATAACAGCACATCAGGGCAGGGTGTCCCTGACCCCCTACCCAGGTATCATTGCTTTGTTCAGCCGCACTTCTGAGGCACACACCTGGGACTCCAGTGTCTGTGCCAAGAACAACCAATGACCTAAACATTTACCTCTGCCCTTCCACTAACCACAGTTATTCACTCTACACACCCAATGTCTCCCTAGAGACAATTCTAACAGAATAGAAACCTAGAGGACAATTAAAGAATAAAATAGTAATTGTGGTAATACTGACAATAGTAAAAAAATGAAACCATCTGAATTATATCAATAGGACATTCGTTAGATAAATTACAAGCCAATAATGAAATGAATAACTCCTAAAGTATGTCAGGAAACAGGGCTCGTCACAGTAGAGAGTGAGGTTGGTAGTCTCAAGTCTGAATCTTCACGGATGAGGTCACCAGTGTCTGGTCCTCCTTCAGACACAGAAGAGGACATGCAAACCCCGGGCCTTTGTCTCAGGGGTGGCCTGGAGCTCTGTTTTGGCCAATAAAATGGAGGTGAGTGAAGGAAGGGTGTCCCTTTGAGTCAGAGCACCTTGGGAGATACTGAGATGATGACCATCCAAAGTACCTCCCTCGGGGGAAGTCCCTGTGTTGCTGAGGAGCCCCCTCCCCTGCGCATGACCACAGGGAGTGTGTGGGGACAGGCTGTGCTGCTTCTCAGGAACTGTTTGTCACTGTAGCATCCCCACCCTTTCCTGATTGCCACATCCCCATGAAAGCCATGGGGAGAATATGTGCTTGTCCCAAATAGAAAGAAAAGAGGGGAGCTCCTGAGCTCCTGTCTGGGGACCCAGTGGGCCAGGCACTGTTTCACACCTGTGTTTGGGTTGTGTGATCACTTTCTGATATAGATTCACAGCTCCCGCGAGGAGAGGTAGGCGGGACTCCCATCCTCCCATCAAGGTCAGTTGTCCCTCCTCCTCCCTGGCTCCTGGACACTCCCCCTCGGTCCTGCCCCATTAGCTCTTTATTATACATCGTTTCTCCCCTAATGGCCTGCCTTGCGTAATTTAGCACTGCCATGAATTATCTTGTTCCCAAATGTCTCATGTAATAAGGTCTTTGGCCTGTTTCTTCATCTCCAAGTGAGGCGGAAAGGGTGGCTTCAGAGGCCCTCTGTACAGTGACCCCCCTCAAGTAAGAATAGGAAATGCTGGTCCTCTCTGAGCTTTCCTATGTGCAGGACACCATGCCAAGAATACATCATGTGTGGAGTTTCCTCCTATGTATATATACATCCCATAACGTTTCCAACCTTCCCACCACGTTCCAGCAAAGACACGGGACTGGAAACAGGTTATTTCAACAGCCCTGGGAAGCAGATGCTGTGGCTGCCACCTCCCCTGTGTTACAGATGATGTTAAAGTTCAGAGAGGTTTGTACCCTCATTCAAAGTCACACAGAGCTCCAAAGTGGCAATTTTGAAAGCAGGCAGTGTGTTGCCGAGTCCCCGCTCTTATTACTCAACCCAAATCTGTCCTCCACGGGGTCTGGACCCTGTGCTGGGGAATTAGTGCTCTAACACAGGGCACAGTGTTTTCTTCCAGCAGAGAAATAGCAGCAATAATGAGCATGCCCGTTTGCTGTGCCCATGTGCCCTCAGCTCACTGCAGTGAAACAGTTCAAACTCAGCAGGCCCTAGAGTTCCCACAGCATCCTGCAAAGTAGAGACTGCAGGTCTCCCTAAACCCCGCCCCCATCATGGAGAAGGGTCTGAGGTGGCCACGCTTTGTCAGGTTCCCTCCACGAGTTCATCAAATTCCAGAATTCAGCTCCAGCTGCTCCACGCAATCAGGAGTACAGTAACCACGTGACAGAGGGGAAATGGGGAGGCTCACGAAGATGATACCACCTGCCCATGTCAAAGGCGGCTGGCTGCAGATCCCAGGCTATTCTTGACTCACAGCTCTACCAGTGAGAAGCCTAGGGGAGGGGCCACCCACCCAGCTGCACCTTAGTCAGAGAGCCACTGGTCCCAACACACAGAATAGTAACTGATTCAATCTCTCCTCCAATTTACACACACAGCTTCCCATACTTCACCCTGGCCCCAACCCCATAGCAATCTTCAACTCACAAATAAGGGACTGAGCTCTGAGAAGTTAAGAAACCTTCTTGAGGTGTCCCAGCAAAGAAGTGGAAGAATGAGACCTAGAAACAGGGCTACCCAAGCCTGTGGTCTAACCATTGGATGGCACTGCCTTCCTTCACTATGGAGCTCAGAGACCATAAGCTGCAGCTGTGGATCCTCTGCTCCAATTCAAAATCAGGTTATAAAACAAGGTAGAGAGGCCAGAGCTCAAGCACTGCCCTGAGATCACGAACAATGGAGACCTGGGGGCTCATGATAGAAAAGGGGTGGAATATTGATACCCCAACAGCCAACGTCTCAGGACCTGAAGAGCGTAGACCTGCAGCCACAAAGAGGCCATAGAACCCATATTGAGTCACTTCCCATCTGTGACCAGTACCATCTGCTGGACAGAACACCAGATCAGTTGTAGGACAGCAGCCCCCTCATTGGGCAGGGCCTGCTTCCCAGTGTGAAGCAGGGGTTTATCATCCACGTAATCATCACCTTTCACCATCATGGCCGATGACGCTATGATGGCCGCCATCTCCAAGGACCCACAGCAAGCCCTAGAGTGGGCCTTGGGTGTTTCCTGTCTATAGTTTAGAAAGGAAGTGTTGGGAAGAGTGACACACAGCCTTGGGGACACACAGATTGTGGTGTGGGGCCTGGGGGTCCATCCTGACGTCGGGGGGGTGGGTGATGTGCTGTGCATGGGAGTGAGGGTCTCAGGAGACCTCCCAGCTTCGGTCCAGGAGGTTAAAACAATGCTGGATGTTAGATACTTTTACTGCCGCCCCTCAGGGTTAGAGATGCCAACCAGAAAGATGGTCTGCGATCTGGATAAACCTTTCTCCCCTTAAGTTAGTTTGTAAGTACTTGGTCACAGCCACGTGAAACTAACGTAGGAAATCAATGACAGGAGTGGGGTTGCTGAGAGTAGACCAGACCATGGGGTCATAAGCCTTTGGAACTGGTTCTGGGAGGAATTCGGAACAGTTTGGAGCCCTAGACTAGTGAAGTCCCAGGATACTGTAAGCAGAACTTAGTGGGTGATTCTGTTGATCCCTCAGACCAGAATGCTGAGGGGTAGGACCATGAGGACTGTGTCCTTGAGGTTTCAGGAGGAAATGTATTGGATCAGAAGCCATTCATGTTACATTGTGCTGAAGGACCTGCCTAGCACTGTGCCCCAAAGATTTTACATAGGGCTGAGTTTAAAGATGAAAAATTTATTTGGTAGAGAAAAGGTCAAGCCTGGGACTGTAACTTTGGTATGGTTATTGCTGGTTAGTTCTAGCCAAGTTTATAGTCAGAATTAGGAGCAAAAACTAGAACAGAAATATTTTGGTAAAGTACAATTTGGTCAGAAAAGAAACGTATTAAAGTTATTAGCAGTAGGGCATGGTTGTTAAAGATACTATTAGGTCCAATACGGTTGTATGCAGTGGGGGCTGGGGCTGGAGGAGCTAGCCTAGGCTACCATAGAGACAATCCAAAAAAATAAAACAAAAGTTTTTGCACAGGGACAAGAAAAATGATGCCTTGAGGATATTGTCCCCATCGCAGGCTGAGGGGACAAGGATAAAATGTATAAACTTGTTTAAAAGATTTTTGTTTGAAAAGAACCCCAGTGGGGCACTCAGCTTCTTTCTTCTGGACTCGCTTCTCTGTGCCCACTGCCTCCTCTGGCCAGGTATTTGGAAGCTGCTTCCACTATGGTCCCAGGTCAGCTTCTCCTCAAGCTGGCAATAGACCTCTGGTTCTGCCAACAGGTGATGTGCAAAAGCTGCTGAGTCATGGAAGCTTCCACACAGACTTCAAAGGACGGCCAAGGGATACAGGCCAAGTACTCAAGATCAGAATCTCTGCAGGAATCACCCTACGAGGAATTTGCATGAAGCTACGAGAATGGCATCAACAATATGATGGTGATCCTAGGAAGTAGGAGATGCCAGGAGCGTGGACCGTCTCAGGAAAACTTGAGGCCACAGCTGAAAGTAGAGGGAAGAAGAATCCATTTGGGCCACAAACATGGATGTATATGTGAACATGTAAGGCTATAAGGATAGAACTGGCTGAGGCCATAGGAATTCACACCATGGCACCACCTTCCCTAGGTGCTGTCCCTGCTGGGTTTCAGACTCACTTTAGTCCCATTCCTGCTTTCTGTGTCCCCCCTGCTTGCTTTTGTAATGTGAATGTTTACTCTGTGTCGCTGGATACTGGAAGTGTGGAGCTTTCTTTTACCCTGAGTAGGGTCTCATCCCTAAGAGATGGCCTTGAATTCAAGAGGAGGCTTTGGACTTCAACTTTGAAACAATGTTCAAAGCATTAAGACTGTGGGAAATCTTAGAGGTGGACAGAAGGAATTTTGAGTTATAAGATGCTCAGGAGCTGTTAAGGAGGCAACGGTGGAACATTACAGTTTTAGATGTGTTTGGAGGTCAAGCTGACGAGGGTGGACTTGCAATGGTTAATCTTGAATGTGAACTTGATCAGACTGAGAAGTGTTGAGGGGATGAGATGCAGGGAGTTTGCAGAAAGGGTAAACTAAGGGGGAATGAAAGAGGTAAGGCTTACCCATGTAGGTGCTCACTCTCCCCCCACACCATCTCCCCCTTGGGCCCCTTCCCCATCTCCCTCTTCGTGTCACCCTCCTCCCTTATCATCCTCCCTCTCCCTGCTTCCTGGCCATCATGATGTGAGCTGCTGTGCTCCGCCACACCATCTGCCCTACGATTGACAGAAGTCTAGAGAACAGACGCCAGACCTTAAATCTTTCCCCTATGCTGTTTTGCTGGCTACCTGGTCGCCAAGAAAACTAGCTGACCCAGGTACCTCATCATGAGTCAAACATGTAGATCAGCTATAATGAGTCTCTCCCACCAGTCCTTGAATCCTAGAGGACAGTTGTATTATGGGATGGACATGAGCCAACTCGTCACGGGCTGTGATGGGAGCTCACACAAGGCACAGCACACATCCAGACACACTGTACACGCTGGGTGCCCCCGAATGGATGATGAGAATGTGTGCCGAGGGCTGGGGAAGTAGTCAGACGATGGGCAGGTGGAGAGAAGAGCCTCGAAAGCAGCAGAATGTCAGGCTTAGGTGCAGCATTGAACTCTGGAGTGTGGGCAACTAAGAATACAGCAGGGCAGGAGGAGATCAGGGATTGAGGAGCTGAGCAAGAAGCCCCACCTCCTCCCCAATCCAGCTCCAGCTGACACCCTTCAGGACCCATCTCCGAACTCCAGAAGGAATGAGGACCCGCTTCCTCCCAGACCCCCTCCTGCCATACAGATGTGGGGTCTGCACTGCCCCCCACCCTGTCCTCTCCCGCTCCTTTGCTAACAGCCAGCACCTCTCTCTTCCCTGGACTCTGAAAGACGAGGATATGCGCTTTGTCATTTTTCTTTGAAAAATTGTGAAGAAGCAAATGCTTATCATTCTGCCAGCCACGATTCTCAGTGGAATATTTTGTAAGGGACAGAGGATACAGAGCCAGGAGAGGAGCATTGGGGAGCGGGATGTGGAGTGCTGGGGGCAAGCAGCCTTCTGGATGTCAGCATCCACCCCCAGTGTCATGGGAGACCAGATTAAGGATGGCTGCCACCAGAGTCAGAGCTGTGTGCTTCCCTCTGACAGTTGGCTTCAGAGGGTTTGATAGCCTCATTTTCTAAGCGGATGTAATGAAGGAGTGAAATCAAACCAGGGCTGCGAGAACTCAGCCAGAGCCTTGGCGGAGCTGTGCTGCAATCAGACTCGGGTGTTTAGGAAAACTACAGAGCCCTCCTCATCCCACAGATGTGTCACACATTTGTGGAGTCTGGGAAAGGTAAGTGGGGTGTTGGCCAGCAGAGGGAGGCCAAGGTGGAGGAAGCCTGGGCCCCTGCTCCATTGACCTCTTACCCTTGGAGTCCCCAAGGGAAGGTGACCATGCAGAGTCCTGAGATCTGTCCAGCTTCCTACCCTATGTGTCCCCACCACCCATCTCTGAAACACAAGGAACATCTGTGGCTGCATAATGCCCTCAGCTCCAGCCCTGCCTCTCTGACCACATCTCATCCTTCTCTTCAGCCAGCCAGGACTCCCCAGCCTAATAAAGTTCAAACTGAGGTCTGCTGTGCTATGGCCACGCCTACCATCCCTGCTCCTCCTCCCTCCACTGTGCTCCTCAGTCCTCAGGCTTCAGGGCCAGCCAGACAACCCCAGCTCTCTCACACAGTCCTGCTCTTCCTGCTACTCCCTCCCCTGGAATGTCACCCCAGGCCCTGGAATTCAAGTTCCCCCTCCCTCACCACCCCGGACCCCAGCTCAGTCAGCCTTCACCTTCTCCCCAAGCACCTTGAGTCCTTTGGTGCCACTTGGCTTTCCCTAATCCTGTCCCTGTAAACACAGTAGAGCTGTCCTACAGAGCTAGCCCCAATCTCTCCAGCAGACCACCAACTGTTTTGTGTAGCTGGTGAGTCTGTTCTCTGATGCCTTGTGTGGTGTACACACCCAGAGACTCCTATGAGATCAGACGGTAGACAAGCAGGGTGGAGGAAAGATTGTCACAGTCTCTGTTTCCTCAGGACCTGCCGGGTGTGCCAAGCACCCAGTTGAGCATTTTCTAGCTACCGTTTCATTTAAGACTCCAGCAAACTGCAGATGGGGAAACTGAGGCCCTGGGAACCTGGGTCTCCCGCCTCATGTTACCAGAGAAGAAGCTGAGGTCCCACAGAAGCCTCCTTGCTTCCCTCTCTGTTTCTCCATCCCTTTCAAGCTAAGCCCACACATGCTCAGTACGTGCCTGCTCAATCCATCACTGGGGACTACTAGGGCCAGAGAAAAGCACGGTATAGCCACAAACAACATGAAGGACTTACCCTAAGGTGCATTCCCAGGGAAGCCTCTGTACCTGCAGGAGGCCCATCCAGCCCTAACTCTCTTTCATCCCAGGAGATACCCCCCCCGATACCCTCAGAGGCTGGCCATTTGCTGGTCCTGAGGATGAGGCCTACCACCAGAGTGTCAGGCTGTGCAGTGAGGGGCACATGTATCTCTGGTGATCAGAGGCTGATCCCATTCAATTCCAGAGTCAGGGGAGGGGGCACCGAGCTCAGAACTTTTTCCCTCAGGAGAAGGAAGGCAGTGACAGGAGATGAATCTTCCTCTCAGACAGAGAGAAATCTGCTTGATTATTCTTGTTGCGTTTTGTTCGAATGTGCCTGTGGACCCAGCCGCCTGCAAGCCTCAGATTATGGGACAGAAAACCCAACAAGAGGCAAGAGAATGAAATCTGTCCTTAAATGGGAAACACTGAGAGAGAAACAGAGCCAAGTTTGGTACAAAAGGGGCCCGCTGGCGCCGAGGCAGGCCCAGCACCGATGCCAGGCTCCAGCGATGCTGCGGTCCAGCACATGCTGCCTGCCAGCCCAGCTGCCCTGGAGGCCCGGGTCCAGGGAGGATTCTAGACCAGATCCAGGACTCCACTGTGACCCAAGAGTCACCCACTTGTGCAGCAAGAGGCACTCAGGGCAACTGAGGCGGTAGAAGTGAGGGGGAAAGGGGCGGCAGAATGGAGGAGACCCCAGGCATCCTGCAGCCTGGCAGGTGCAACGGACAAAGAAGTCAATGAACACCTGAGCCTCTCCTTCCAGAACCTTCTCCCCCCTCCCCCTACTCCTACAGCTTCTCTGGGAAGACTCGGGAAGACCTGTTCACTGCAACTAACTGCCTTATAGGGAACGGGGCTTTTAGGAGGGGCCTCCAGTCAAGGCCAGGGAAGGGAAGGGGTCTCTACCCAGTACCCAGCTTGGGGTGCAAGTGTCAGCCTGTGTGTGTGCGTGTGTGTGTGTGTGCATGTGTATGTGTGTGTGCATGGGTATCTTGGCCTCAGAACTCAGAAATGATACATGGTGTGTGATAACTGGACACAACTTTCAGTACAAGAGCCTATGCCACAAGACCATAGAGCTGGCACAGGCCCTAGGCTAGCTCTAAGAGGACACATAAAGAGCACACCACACACAACCACACACTAACACATGTCATACATACCAGATAGTACAACACACACAACACAGAGCACCATCCAACACATGGCACACACATTACCCCATGCCATGCGTACACACACATACACATACACACTACACTCTTACTGTAGCAATGAGTTCTCTGTAGGGCAGAGATTGGATCTTGCTCCACCGAAGCCGCTCAGTCCCACCTAGCCCATAGTCAAGTCCTACAGTCCCCACAGACAAATTGCTGAGTCTCTGGCTGCACCATGATCCCTGGAGAGATGGGAATCTGCCCTGGATAGAGTAAGGTGGGGCAAAGTGGTGCTGTGCCCAGGGAAAATACTTGGGAGAGGATGTCTGTGGACTGCTGTGGATATTATCACCCTGCCTTGTTTCCTGGAGCCTGGAAGCTCATCCTCAGGGGCCCACACAGCTCCCAGGTGCAATTCCTGCCTTCGTGGGCCAGCTTGGCCATCGGCTGTTTACCTTAAAGGAGATCTGAAGGTCCACAAAGCTTGGCTGATCTCTGGAACCCTGGGGGCAGGCTGGGAATCCTGGCCTGCTATAGAGCCCTGTCCCTCCCTGTCAATCCCAAGTGTCTCAATCGGTCTTTTCACAGGCTCTGAGGACATGGCAGGGTGTGGGGAGACCCCCATAGTTGCAGATTGGGAACAGACAGTTCTGAATTTGAGTCTATGGGTTTTTTTTCCTGGAGATGGGGAACTTGGGAGAGTCCCATGCCCCCTATGTACCTCAGTGTCTTTGCTTGTGACTTGGGAGATGAAGATTTCCCTCTGGGGACACCTTTTGATAAGGTGGGTGCAGAACAGCACACATATCATTCAGTCTGCGTCTAGGGACATAGAACTTAGACAGGGACAAATGCCAGGCCATGAGCTGTGATGCACAGAGTCGGCTATAGAATTCTGAGCACTGGCCTCTGGCCCTCTAAGCCCCAGGCTGCTCCTGAGCGCAGTGGGAATGAGCTGTCCTGCATCAGTCCTGTGAGGGCAGGGCTCATCTTGCTGGATGCTTTTCACTGGTGAGATGTCACCTAGGCAGAAGTTGGGGGCCTCCCCTGACCTCAGGGTCATGGACCAGGGATCCCAGGTCCCTTACATGCTTGCACCTCAGCTGGGAGACAAGCAAGTCCGCAGCTGTGCGGCAAAGAGAGATTCACACCACTATACCTGAATCCTGGCCCTGCAGCTCCTCCCACTTCCTTTCCCAGTCAGTAGAGGGGTAGTGGGGAGGGTGCAGAGCTCTGGCATGGCTGAGGGATTTCCTTATGCTTGTCTCGATGCCTCAGAACAACCATACAGGGAAATACCATCAGCCCTCTCTAACTGGTAAAGAAATTGAGGCACACAAGGAAAATCCCATACCCAGAGTCAACTAGGAAACAGCGGAGGTGGGATTTGACACTAGGGATCCCGACCCCTAGACTCTGTTCCTTGGGTGGCTCTGGGGAATCCCTTAAAGTCATACAAACTGCAGCCCCGTCACCGGCCGTGGGAAAAAGAAAAGAAACTTGGCAAGCCAAACGAAGCTCTGCAATCCGTCGTATGCATTCTTATGGGGCCAGTGCTGTCTGAGGTCAGACAGAAGGACCTGAGGTCAGAGTCCTGGACCTGTGGGGTCTGGGTTGAGCGAGACAGACATCCTGGGGCAAGTGGACCTGGAAATGAGGGTAGAAAGTGTTAATTTTAGTCTGTGAGCTGGGAAACATGCCAGGGAAGTCCTGTGAGGGTCCATCCCAGGGCTCATTGGGAACACAAGTGGATCCTCAAAGCAATGGTTCTCAACCCGTGGGTCAGGATCCCTTTGGGGTCAATCAGGCCTTTCACTGGGGTCTCCTAAAACCATCGGGAAACACGGAGACTTACATTACGATTCATAACAGTAACAAAATTATAGTCATGACGTAGCGATGAAAATAATGTTGTGATGGGGGAAGGGTCACAACATGAGGAACTGTATTTAAGGGGGACGGCATTGGGAAGGCTGAGAACCACTGCTCCAGAGTCAGTCGTGTGACTAAAATGTGCAGCCAGGAAGCCTGTCTGTCATCACCTCAGCTGGCTCCTGTGTCCCTTGTTAAAAAGTCATGTGCTTCTCACAGTTCACTGTTACTGTGTTATTTCCTCAGTGTCTCGGTCCCTGTAATCAGGGGTGAGCTGCGGAGACTTCTCCACAGTTCACTGGGGTCTATCGACCCATCCGCCCTCACTACTTAGCTGGTCATTCTGTCCGTGGACGTCCATCGATTTCCACACGGACCTTTCTCTCCACATGCTGTGTGCTGAAGAGTCCCGCTCCACAGGAATGAAAACCAGGTTAGCGATCTCCATCCTGGCATCTAAGAAAACAGCATCGGTCCCACTTCAGAGACATCTGTGTACATGCCTTTGGTCCTCCCTGGGGACACCTGTGCGCATCCTCCAGCGCTCACCAAAGGCACATGAATGGGCCTGTGAGAAGCCTTCTCAGCACACACAGCAGCAGCTTTGCAGACACTATTCCACCCTGCACAGGCAGCAAGCCCCCATGCCTGCTATCCGATTCTCCCTTCTCTCGCACGACATCATTGTCAGCAAGTATTTGTTGAGCATCAGCTCTCTGCCAGATGCTGTGCCAAGCACAGTCTGCTCAGAATGTACTGGTCAGTCATATTTCTCCCTTCCTGACCCTTCCATGGCTTCTCTTTGACCCCTAATCTCATGCAGTGTCTTCTCCATGGCCACAGACCAGTGTGAGATAGCCTTTGTTCACCTCTGCCCATTCTCCATCCCCCCGTTCCTCAGCCCTCTTCTGCTTTTCCCTTTGATCTTACCAAGATCCTTCCTGCTTCAGAGTTTTGCATGTACAGTTCCATAGAACTAAAACACCTTCTGCTATGGGACAATGGTCTGTACCCTATCATTGTATTTTAATAAAACACTGATTGGTCAGTAGCCAGGGAGGAAGTATAGGTGGGGCAACCAGGCAGGAAGTATGGGGGGTGATGAGAACAGGAGAATTCTGGGAAGAGGAAAGGTAAGTCTGCAGTCGTCATCCAGATACAGAGGAAGCAATATGTGACTGCCTCGCCAAAAAAGGTACCAAGCCATTTGCTAACACAGACAAGAATTATGGACTAATTTAAGTTATAAGGTTTAGCTTATTATTAATGTAGACCTCTGTGTATTTTTGGGGGGGGAACTGAATGACTGTGGGACCTGGTGGGACAGAAACCTTGGTCAACAACCTTCTTCCACTTAGCAGGTCCCTCTCTTTGAGATTTCCAATTAAATGTGAGTCCCCCAAATCCACCCACTCACACCCTCCTCAGCTGTCCTCCCCTGTTCTGGTTGGAACCTGTAACCCACAGAGACTCCTGTTCTGGATACTTGTTCCCCAGGTGGGGGTCCTATTCTAGGGACTGTGAAGCCTTTAGGAGGGTGGGAGTCCCTAAAGGCAGAACTTTGATGGCTACAGGTACAGCTTCAAACTCTAGACACTCTCTGCTTCCTAGGCCACCCAGATGTAATGGGTACTCAGCTGAGCACCGGGCACATGCTCCCCCATTGCCATGCTCACTACGTGCTCCCCACTGCTGAGCACCCAGCAAGGCTCCCCACTAACCCACTACATGCTCCCCACTATTGACCACCCATCATATACTCCCCACTGCCGAGCACCCAGCACGTGCTCCCCACTGCCAACCAGCGCCAAGTCCTGCAGGGAGCTCCAGGGACAAGGCTTTCTATGCTGGGTATATTCTGAGTGTTGCAACTGCCTTTGAGTCCTCCTTGTCACCCCTCACTAGTGCTCTGTAAATCAACCCAAAAAACTCATTGGTTCTTCAGGTTGGATTATGATGGAATCCCACTTTGACCTGTCACTGGTGCCCTATCTGGGGAGCACAGATGTTTGATTGCACACTCCCCCCACCAGAAAAAGCTGACACAGCCTTGACAGAGAGAGTTCTCAAATGAGGAACACAAGTGGCCAGTAAATATGTTTAAAAGTGTTAAATGTCAAGAGCGTTCAAATGAAAACTACCTTGAGCTCCCACCTTAACCCTGTCAGAATGGTTATCAAGAAATGGAGGACAGCAAACACTGGCAAGGCTGTGGGGAAAGAGGACTCCGTGGGACTGAAGAGAGGTGAGAGGGTACAGCGCATGAGGACCTGAGTTTGGCTCCCTAGCACATACACAGAAACTGGGCACAGCAGGGATGCAGAGACGGCTCAGTGGTTGTTGTCCTTGCTGAGATCCTGTGTCTGGTTCCCAGCACCCACAATAGGTGGTCCAGGGGATCTGATGCCCTCTTCCAGTTTCTACAAGCACTTGCCTATATGTGGTACACATGCATACACCTAGGTCCACACATGTATACATAAGAAATAGCATAATCTCTAAAGGAAAAAAATCGGGTACTTGGGTACAGCAGCACATCAATATTTGGCCTCTGAGCACACATATGCACTCACACACATGCGCACATACACATGTGCATACACACACACATATACAACACAGACATACACACGGGGGGAGCCTTAGTCATTTTGTGTGAGTGTAAACTCCCACCCAGAGGAGCCCTTATTTGCCGTTGGTGGAATAAACCAGGGTAGACATCGAAACAGGTATGGAAAGCTCTCAGAAAGCTGAAGGTAAACCTATCGTGTGACCCACTTCTGGGAGTATGCCTGAAGTTGGCTATATCCTGCAGCGGACGCTTGCTCGTTTGTTTATGGCTCCTCCAGCCACGGTAGCAAAGGAATGGAATCAGTCTGGATGTCTGTCAGCAGACGAGTAGGCAAGGAAGGTGTGGCACATGCGCACAAAGGAATTGTATTCCGAAAGTTTCCGGAAAGTGGCGTGATGTGGAAAACATCATGGTGGAGTGAGACACCCCAGACTCAGAGAGACGAACTCAGCATGTCCTCTTTCGCATGCAGATCTCAGGTTCTAACTTTTATCTGTGCATTCCTTTATGGGAGGAAGTAGATAGAGGCGCTGAGAGGGTCCCACGAGAGAGAAAAAAATGAGGCTTCAAGGAAGAATAGTAAACATGAAATATGAACATGAGGCGGGGAGAGCTGTGGAAGGTTCAGGTGATGGTAGGGGATGGAGGGCTAAGGGACAGGAGAAGGGGGAAAGTCAGCTAGAATCAAGAAGCTGTGGAAATGTCACAGAGACCCACTCTGCTTTGTGTGAACTGAGATGGAAGTTCCTGGGAGGAACCGGAGGGGGAGCTGGAGGGGATTAGGAAGACAAACACCTGAGGATCCCCTGACTGCTGCCTGGGGTGGAGCGAGCTGATGTAAGAAAGCCACCCTGAGAGCCGTGGTCACAAAACACCTCACAGTGCATGATCTCGCAACAAGAGGAACCCCGAACACATGGCTCTGGAGGCCAGGCAGCACTGATGTCCAGAGGGGCATGATCTTCAGGTGACACTGTCCTGCTGTGTCATCATAGGGCAGGAGAGGGTATAACCCCCACCCCTTGCAAGCTAAATGTCAGCACGAGTGGACTGCACACACTGAGGTGAAGCCAGCATTCGGCAGCCACAGCAATGCGGGGTTCACTTCCATCTTTCAGGGGTCTGCAGACTGGTGGCCAGGGTGGCCAGCCTTAGTCAGGCTCCGAAATCAGACCAAATGACCAGGAAAGGGGACATGGCGGAACAGGATGCGGGATGGAGGGAACCCTACTGTCCTGGGAAAGAGCAAGGATGTGGAAGAGCATGGTCTCCGCTTCCCAGATGAGGAAACTGAGGTCCCCAGAGACTGAACAGCGATTAGCCTGGGCCGCTGTGTTCTGAGGCCCTGCTCTAACCACTGGGTCACGGAACATTAGCCCACAGACCCAGGTCAGAGCGTCAACCGGGCTCAGAGTCCCCGCACAGGCCGGTGTTCCAACCAAACACCTAGCTGCGTGGGCACGTTCAGGGTGTGTAGGCTGAAGTGGGGGCCCATCTGGAAGTTTCCAGTCCACACAGCCAAAGCCAGTGCCAGTAAATTACTCTAGATAATGAGTGTGTTTGCTCAGGAAATCGAGGAGGCAGAGACAGTTGCCAGAGTCATTAAACACGAGCGTGGACGTGCCAGGCCTTGCAATGCCGCCAAGCTGCTCGTTAGTGCAACCCCTCCCCTAGGCTGTGTCTGTGGAGCTGAGCAACTGGGTGACAGGAAACCAAAGCAACACCAGAAAAGGAGTGCGGCCCGAGAAACCACCTGATGTACCTATGAGTTTACAGATAAGAAAATCAAGGCCCAGAGAAGGCGACAGACCTGCCCAAGAACACACAGCAAGGGAGAGACCGAGATAGGTTAGAACGTCTTCAACTCATCTTAGTACAGATGACAGATCATGAGAGGAGATCTGTCAGGTTAGAAAGGGGGAAACTGAGGCTCAGGTGGGTAGGTAACTTGCCCAAGGACTCCCAGTAGGGTTAGCCATGAATATAGCATTAAGCGCAGGACCTTTTGTCTGTGTTCTCCCGCCTTTTACTCCTCAGCTTCTGGATCAAATTCAATATGAGAGATGCAGGGGTGGGGGAGAGGAGGTGCCGGGAGGGAAAGGAAGGCACTCTGGGTAGGGAGAAGGATGAGTAGGACCCAGAGTGGGCCCCTGCCTCAGGCCTCTCAGCCCATCCTGTATTTGACAAGTGATGAAGCCCCCTCTCACAGCTCCTGCCTTCTGAGGACACACCAAGGACTGCAGGTGAAGAGCAGGAGGTGGGCTTGGCCCTGGGTGCCTCCCATCATCCACCCAGCTCCACACCCACCGCATTCCACAGACTGATCCCACCAGCAGCTCCTCCGACTCAGACCTGGGGTGCACCAACAGGTCCCTGGAGAGAAAGAGAAACAAGGAGAGCTTGGCCAGGGTGTTGGTCGCCTCTCTCACAGGGGCATCAGCAGGAACTGTCACCTACTCGTGGATCTGTGGGAAGGTTCACCTTCTATGCCCCTCTCTCTCCATGAGAAGGCGGGCCCTCTGCACACCTGTTTCTTCAGGTTCTGTGAAGTTCTCACTGCCCTCACCCTCTCCGGTTGTCGGAAGCAATGAGCCTCTGCCACCCGCCCTGGCACCTCCCCTACATAGCCTCTTCCTAGGATCCTCCCCTTTTGTCTTAATCACCGTCTAAAAAGTCATCTAAGGATATTAAGCTACTTAAGAAAGCAACTGAAGTCCATGACAAACGCAGCTTATGGGAGAAAGGGTTTGCTGTGGCTCACAGTTCAAGGTCAGAGTTTGAGGCCACAGTTCATTATAGAAGGGAAGTTGAGGAAGCTGGGGCCGCTGATCACATTGCAGCCGCCGTCACGAAGCAGAGTGTGGAAATGCTGGTGCTAAGTCCCCTTTCTCCTCTTTACACAGTCCAGGATCCCAGCCCAGGGGAGCAATGAAGATAATCCCCACAGGCATGCCCAGGGGCCTGGCTAGGGCTTTTCAAGCTGAAAATTGAGATTAACCATCATAACTGCCAATTTCCATAGCTCTTCACAGTTCCTAGGCTTCTTTCTTAAGGATATACACAGAGCTAACTGGGCAGATGGCAGGCAGGATTTGACCTAGTGAGTGGAATGACAGGGACAGAATCACGGGCTCTCCTTGTGCCTGCTCTGCATTCTGGGATATCTATTCCAATGTCAGATACCCAGAGCAGCAACATCCTCCACACCCACCTCTCTGTGACACTGTCCCCACACCTTCAATGGCCCACACTGTCTGAGTCCCACCTCATCCCATTCCACGGCCTTCCTGGAGACTGAAAGATGGCCATGGATGTAGAACCCACGGCTCCACATCTCATCAAACCGGCTCAAGGACATGCCGGACTCAACCGGTCACACTTCTGCAGTCACTCTGCTCAGACCATCAGGATGAACTGTGGACTCGCAAAAAGTTCCCTGGCCCAGACTATGTGGCTGAGAATAGGAAAAAAAAAAGTGCCGGAAGGCTAGAGAGCTGGAAAGCGTAGCATAGCAGTCAGGGAGCACTGGCGGGGCTTGGCCCGAGCAGAATGGGCACTGAGAAACTGAAAAGGCTTGGCAATGAAGTGTAGGCACCACCACCCAGTTCCTAAGGGCCAAGGATTCAAGTTGGTACCTTAACCCACATGGTCAGGACCTACCTCAGGCCTTCCCAGGCCCTGTTGTTATAAAAACAGCAGCTGCAAGAAGGCACAGAGCCACAGTCCAGCAGCCACCCACACCACAGACCCAGCCAAGGAGACCAGGCCACAGATGGAATGAAAATGAGGCGCAGATGGTCCCAAGACTGGGACTGAATCTCACAGAGGAGAGGCTTGGGCCTGGGTCCAAACCCAGACCCCGTCATGCTCCCAGTATGCAGGCCCAGGCAAATTCCTGGTCTCTTTGAGCCTGGAGTTCCTCACTTGTGCAAAGAAATTTGACAAGAAAATCCCGGGAACCATGAGAGTAGGTGGTAGCTCAAAGATTGATCCCCAAGGCTAGAAAGAAGCCTCGTGCCCCAGCCTAGCACCCAACCATTGATCACAAGGAAGCAGGCACTTTAGGGGACTAATCGGGTACTGGAAACAGTATATTGAATCCCACGTGATCACTGACGGGAGCTGTGGAAAGCATCAGAGACCTGATCAGCAGGTGTGCTGACAGGTGTCCCAGCAGGATTCCCAGGCAACCCTACCCTTGGGACTGTCAACCCCTTTGTTGACTGTTGACCAAAAGCTCTGGTCAGGAAGACAATCCCTCACCCAGCCTGTCCACCACACTCACGTGGGAAATGAACTCTGATGTTAGAGGGTGCTGTGAAAGCCAAGCACCCATGGTTCTCAGAAATCCCCCATCCTTTCTTTGTCTTGAACACAGCTCGGAAACACCAAGCAGAACCAGGCAGGCCAGGTGTTTTGATCCCTCTTGGGCTGTCTGATGGTGCCATATCTGATCAGGTCCCTGGACAATGGCCAACCGCCATGTTCCTTTGGAGTCTGGAGCTCTGAAAAGCCCTCCTTGCAGCATAGCAGGTCATTGAGCAACCACATGTATGCTGTGCTCACAGGAGAGTGACCCATGAGACGGGCAACCTCAGTACCAGGATCATCACTGGATGGTCACTGCCCACCTGCCACTGAGACCCAATGGAGTGCAAGCTTGTGTTCTCTCTGAAGGCACAAGAATGACAGTGGCACCTGCCAGCAGGGCCTTCCTGCCCCTAGCAGGAGAGGACCTACCCTCCTTAGTGTCTGCTACAATGTGTGTTGCTTCCTAGGTGTGGAGGTATGAACAGGTATGATGCCCCCAATAGACTTATGTGTTTGAATGTTTGACCCACAGAGAGTGGCACTATTAGGAGGTGCAGCCTTGTTGGAGTAGGTGTGTAATGTGGGATGTCCTTCTGTATGCTGTGAATATATGTTGCTTTTATTGGTTAATGAATAAAGCTGCTTTGGCCTATGGCAGGGCAGAATATAGCTAGGCAGGAAACCCAAGCAGAGATAGAGGGAGAAAGAAGTCAGAGTTGGGGAAGATGCCAGCAGTCAGATGCCAGAGCATTACCAGTAAGCCATGGGCGATACACAGATTAATAGAAATATCAATTAAATTTAATAGAACTTAAATTAATAGATTAAGTTGTAAGAGCTAGTTAATAATAATCCCAAGCTAATAGGCCAAACTGTTGGTCATTAATATTAAGCTTCTGAGTGGTTATTTTTAAAGCAGCTACAGTTCTGTTTATAGGTGTGGCCTTGTTGGAGGAAGTGTGTCACTGTGGGAGTAGGCTTTATGCTCTTATATGCTCAAGCTACACCCAGTGTGGCACACAGTTCACTTCCTGCTGCCTGCAGATCAAGATGTAGAACTCTCAGCTCCTTCTCTAGCATCATGTCTGCTGCCCCCATCATGCTTCCTGTTATAATGATAGTGAACAAAATCTCTGAAACTGTAAGCCAGCCCCAATTAAATGTTTTCCTTCCTTTAGAAGACTTGCTGTGATCATGGTGTCTCTTCACAGCCACAAAACCCCAAGGCACTAGGGATGAGAAACACTCAGGCCTGATTTCTCTGCTGTCCCATAGGCATTGTTTGTGAAGCGTTCTGAGTCTGCCCACAGGATTAGGGGTAAGGAATGGGTGTTGTGTATGGAATAGGCTTTCTTGTTCTGATGACTTAAATCAGGTCTACTTTGGGCATCAGGAGCACAGGAGGGTCAAGTCCTGCCACCCTGACATTCCCTGTGACTGAGAAGGGACAAGTGCTTTGGACACAGAAAAGCAGTGGGAACTGCACTCTAAGCCCCTCCAGGAATTCTCTCCATACCACCCTGCACCCCTGCTGCCTCTGTCTCCTTCCACATAGGGGCCTTGTTCTCTCCCAACACCCTAGAGACACAGAGAAGGTGGTCCGCAACAGCAGCTTTCTGCTCCAAGAGCCCCAAACCAAGGGTTTCTATTAGCTTCAGAAGCGTCAAGGAAGAACTGTGATTGACTCATCTCTGAACCTATCCACGTCCCAGAATGTTAATTCAGTGCACTAATTGGCCAAGCCTGAGCCTACTGGCTGGGGAAAGAGAGGTTAATGAACTAAGTTCCCAGAATCAAACAGCTTTAGGGAGTTCTCACAAAGGGGGAAATATTGTCAATAAAGAGGAGTGGATGTCTTAAAAATGTGGTTTGTTTATATGCATGTATCTGCATATGTGTGTGCAGGTGCCCACAGAGGTCAGTGCGGTGGGGGGGGGGGGTTAAACACCACATAGCTGAAGCTGTGTGTGTGTTGAGCTGCCTGATGTGGGTGTTGAGACCCAAACTTAAGCAGCAAGCTCTCTTGACAAATGAGATATCTTTCTAGCCTTGAGGGCTCTCTTTAATTTTAATTTTATTTTCAAATGGGAGTGTTTAGAGGGTTGGAAGGAAGAGAGAGGGGGGAGGGAGGGAGGGAGGGAGGGAGGGAGGGAGGGAGGGAGGGAGGGAGGGAGGGAGGGGAGGATGAGAAAGAGAGAGAGAGAGAGAGAGAGAGAGAGAGAGAGAACCTGGGTAAGGAGCCATTCTTTCCCACCTTGACTCATGAGGACTTTCATGTGTTGTGGAGTCTGCAGCCCTTGTCTGTTCCACCTTCTGTGGCTACCGACAAGACCCAGCCCCAAAACTATCATTCCTGCAGTGCTGCTTCTGGGAACAGGTTTGAGGAAACACTGGGGCACGGATGGAGATCCTATAGCAGGAGTCCCACAGAAAGACAAATGAAGCAACCTAGGTCAGGCAGAGGTGGCACAGGCGCCTTTAATCCCAGCACCTGGGAAGTGGAGGTAGGAGATCAGAAGTTCAAGGTCATCCTCAGCTACTTAGTGATTTTGAGACCAGTCTGGGAAATAAAACTCGGGCTTAAAAATGGCTTTAAATATGTGTACTTTAAAAGAAGGGTAAAAAACAATAGACATACACAATGTTTGCCTTTGAACCAGCTCTCTGTGTGCATGTGTGTTTGTAGTAGAGTCTCTAAGGAGCCACCGAACTGATAATTGTGTTCCAGGGAAGGAGCCCTAGCTTAGAGACGGCTGTGGAGCAGGAGAGACACACTCTCCTTCTACCTGAATATCTGCATATTAAACTACCAGAGCGTCTGCATGCGGCACGTGTGTCATTAAAAATCACCCTGAATGAACAAGCAGGGGGGAGGACAGGCTTATCATAATAACGCTGTTCTGGGGCGGGGGGAACACAGCCTAAGTCACCATCTACAGAGAACTCCCTACATAAGCCATGGTGCCTATGGTAACAGAGGCCCAGATAGCCAGTGAAAGAGAGAAGAGAGCGGGGAGAGCAAGTGAGAAATTTGAAAACAGAGGTGGCTACATGATCCCATGTTTGTTCAAGGAAGAGAACTTGGAATACAAATGAAAATGAAGACGCTACTGCAGAGTGTGGACTTGGGGGGTCACAGAATTAGGTTTGAATCTCTGTTCCTAATAGGGTGGCCTCGGTGGCTCATTTCACAGCCCTAAGCTTCATTGCCCCGTCTTTAAAAAACAGCAGCGACAGTATCTACTCCTTGGGCTCCAGAGGATGGATTGCGCTAAGTTCGTGAAAGTTAATTTTCCAGTCATTTGCAGTGTCTCCTCTGGGAGAGGCTGGGGAGCCAAGCATACGCTGCCTGTCCTGTCTCTTTAAAGGCTCCGTCTGAGGTGTAATTGAAATGCAATCTAATGAACATACTCCAAGCATAAAACAGGGTAAGTCCTCACATAGGTCCACATTCACATGCCCTGACAGAAGCAACTTAAAGGACAAAGGTGTGTTTTTGCTCACAGTACCAGGGAAATGCAGCCCATCACATCAGGAAATAGACAGCAGCAGAGTGGGAGGCAGAGAGAGAAGAGAAAGTGGGATATGAGGCCTCAGGGTCCACCCTCTGGGACATACTTCCTCCAGGAAGGCTCCACCACAGACAGCCCCACCAGCTGGGAACTGAGTGTTCAAACATGCGAGTCTATGGGGGACATTTAATCCCACCAGAATAAGACCACTACCATAACTTTTGAGTCAAATCTGAAGCAAGCTTTATTAAATACTAGGTAGGCTAAAGGACACTGGCCAGGTCCACACCCAGAGCTCCCAGATAGCCCCCAGAGGGAGTGGCACTCTTAGGAGGTCTGGCCTTGTTGGAATAGGTGTGGCCTTGGAGGAAGTGTGTCACAGGGAGAGGGCTTTGAAGTTTCAGAAGCTCAAGCCAGGACCAGTTTCACTCTCTCTTCCTGCTGTGTGCTGATCCAGATGTAGAACTCTCAGCTGTTCCTCCAACACGTCTGCCAGTGTGCCACCATGCTTCCCAACATGACAATAATAGACAAAACCTGTGAACCTATAAGCTATCCCCAATTAAATGTTTTCCTTTATAAGAGTTGCGGTGGTCCTGACATCTATTCACAGCAATTAAACCTTAACTAAGACACCCTGGGTCCCTGACATTGGTCCTCAGCTCTGCCAGTACCCCACACGCATGTTAAAAATGGGGGAGCCGGGCGGTGGTGGCGCACGCCTTTAATCCCAGCACTCGGGAGGCAGAGGCAGGCGGATCTCTGGGAGTTCGAGGCCAGCCTGGTCTACAAGAGCTAGTTCCGGGACGGGCACCAAAGCTACAGAGAAACCCTGTCTCGAAAAACCAAAAAAAAAAAAAAAAAAAAAAAAAAAAATGGGGGAAATAAGCAACGAGTTCAAAGTCAGCTCATTTGGGAGTCACGTGATTCTGCTGCTGTCATTTTTGGCGAGGGAATAATGAACACATTTTCAGAGACTCCAGCCAGTATGGAGAGGACTCTCCCAGACCCCAACGGAAGGGATAGTGCAGGCTTTATCAATAGGGTATCCTTTGTGCACAGTAACCCCAAAACACAGTTACCATGTGGGCCTCAGCTGGTGAGACACAGGCCAGTTCCTTACAAAAGAAAAGATCAATTTGCTCAGCTGCCAGGTAGCATCTGAGTCCACGCCCTGGGTACCTCCTATGTGTCCTGGGCAGGCTCCAGGGCACAGTAATGAAGGAGCAGCCTTGTCCTTACTTGCAATCATTGCCTTTTATGTAACCAGTGCTTCACATACCATTTTCATAGACTCAGACCCTCATATGTAACATGATCAATAAAAATGCGGAGAGAGATATTGGGGTTCAACCTGAAGGTCAGAAAAGTAAAACAGCCAGTCACTGGGTCTTGTCTCTACCTCAGTCTGAAATGGCGATCCTGCCTCCAGGAATCCTCAGAATGAGACTGTCTGAGAGCTGTCTCCTCCCCTCTTATATTCCTCTCTAGTGCTGGGATTAAAGGCGTGCACCCCTGCCACCAGGTTTCTATGGCAACTAGTGTGGCTACTGGGATTAAAGGTGCGTGAACATTGCCTGGTTTTTTAAGGCTGACCAGGGCGGCTGTTTTATACTCTGATCTTCAAGCAAGATTTATTTATTAAAATACAAATGAAATAGCACTACAAAGGTAGGCTTCTGCAGAAGGGGAAACTGAGGCTCAGAGAAGAGCATCACTCGCCATCAGCTGCTATAGGAAAGGCAGCAGTGGAGTGTAGGCTCAGACCTTTTGACTCCCTAGCGCCCTACACTGCTCCTCTCCTCCTCAAGATCCACTCTGTGTGGCGCCAGGTGAGCTCTTAAGTCTTGTGCAATTAGCTAATCGCCCCTTCCCCGAGTGCGCACTGTGTAGTTTCCCACAGCTCATCAGCTCAAGAGCAGAGTTTCTGCTTTTTGCTTCCCAGATCTCTGTTTATCTGTAAACCTGGCCTTTTCCACTGCTCATATTTCTCTGCCAACACCACTTCATATTCCTCAGACTCTGCTCTAATCACCTGAGGCAGAGGCCCTTGACCTTTGGACAGGCCAGGGGTTGGGGAAGGGACAGGCTCAGGCACATAGGACATCTCCATAGGGCACCACTGCACTCAAGAGACCAGAAACTGAGCTGAGGAGATGAAGTCAGGGAGGAAACAGCAGAGAGAAGAACTTTTCCAGCTCCCAGGAAGGGGGCTGAGGCCTAGTCTTCATCTGTCAAAGGGGACAATAACCTGAAGGTCTGTCTGCTAAGTGGAGAGTGATAAAATGATAAAGAAGCATGAAACCCACTGTGAGCCTCCCTGTGAGGATAAAGCACTATGGAGAAACATTCGCAGTCTTAAGCTGAAGATAAAAATCTATATCTGAGTTATTAAAGAAAAGGGGAATACTTAGGTGTGGGTTTGGGTGGGGTGTGGTGATCTTCCTCTCCCTGGAATTCTGAGCAAGCACTGAACATTACAAAACACTTAAATTCAACATCCCTGTTAATATGTCTTTACTATAATCCCTGCTGTGGTGGTTTGGATGAGAATGTCCTACATAGGTTCAGCTGTTTGAATCTTGGTCCCCAGTTGGTAGAGCTGTTTGGATAGGGTTAGGAGCTGTGGCTTTGCTGGAGAAAGTATGTAACTGGGTGCGGGGGTCTGAGCTTTGAAGTTTCAAAATCTCATGCCATTCCCAGTGTGTGTGCTCTCTCTCTCTCTCTCCCTCTTTCTCCCCCCCCCCCCCCCGCTTCCTGTTTGTGGTTGGAGAGGTGAGCTCTGAGCTGTTCCTTTTTGCCATGTTTGCTGCCTCCTGCCACAGTTGTCCACCATAATGAACTTTTAGTCCCTTAGAACTATAAGCCCAAATAAATCTTTCCTAACATAAGTTGCCTTGGTCATGTTTTTATCACAGCAATAGAAAAATAACTAATGAAGATTATTTTTCTGTAAATAATCAAACGTGTTAGTGAGTGTAACATGACTTGACTGACAGCTATCAGATTCTTTTTTAATGCCCTGACTGCCAGCAGGGAATGCTGTGGGATAATCCTTTTGTACACCACGAAGATTTGTCACTGTGATTGGCTTAATAAGGAAGCTGACTGGCCAATAACTGAACAGGAGAAAGTTAGGCAGCAGAGCCAGACTAGGAGAATGCTGGGAAGAAAGGCAGACTGAGGAGTCACCAGCGAGATAGAGAATGCGTTGGACACACAAAATGGGATAGAGGTAAAACCCTAAGTGTCTTGGGACAGCACATAGATGAACAGAAATGAGTTAAGTTGTAAGAGCTAGTTAGTAATAAGTCTGAGCTATTGGGTGAGCATTTATAATTTGTTAAGTCTCCAACTCAGTTATTTGGGAAGCAGCTGCTGGGATAGGAAAATGCCACCTACAAGGGAGCTACCAGTCAAATGTCAGCTGGACTACACTTACACCAGCACCAGGGACTTTAAACTCTCTACAGATACTTTGAGGAAGATGCACAACAGCTCTAGCTACTTGCTGTTCTTGCACAATTCCAGCTTCTAAAGAAACAGCCATGGTCACAGCTGCTTCAAATGGCTTGGGGTGAACCTACTGCAACTATTTCCACCCAAGCTAAGAGGGAAGCATGCCCCTTGGTGCCCAGCAGAGGGACAACTGCCACTGTTCCAAAGAGGCAATGTTGCGCTTGGTCCAAAGCCATCCTCATTTGCATGGAAGTGGAATGCAGTTGGCACAGGCACCACTCTGTAGGTAGTCAGTTCTCATTCCCCATGTTGCCCCTACAGGCCCAGTGAAAGGCTTCTTCTCCAGTGGTCTTTTCTTGCCTGCCTGTTGTAGAGCAGGCTGAGCTTACAGCAGGAAGATAGCAGTGGCGACAGGGACAGATATCAGAAGTGGAGAAGCCACAGAAGAATCAGAGTCACGAGTAGTCAGCCTCGATAGCAGCAGTGGTGAAGTCAACACCAGCAGTCTGGACAGTAGCAGAGTCTTAGCCGGGGTAACACTAGTGGCCTTGACACTGTCAGAGATGGAGCCATAGAACAGCAAGAGAGCAAAGCTGAAGGTACTGAGAAAGAGTGCAGCTCTGGCTGTGACAGCCAATCTCAGAGCAGTGCCTGCAGTCGCAGCAACAGCAGTGGCAGAACTGTCAACGGTGTCCTTAGAAACTGAAGGTCTTTAACACTCAGGTTCAGGAGCTGTATGCTAGCCCCTGCCAACGGCTAGGAACTCTCTGTTTCCTAAGCCAATGTGAAAACGGATACACTTGTCACTGTAAGACCAAAGGCCCCACAAGAACGATACTCTGGAAGGCACCACTGCTGCTACTCAACAGCTGTCAGTGCTGCTACTTGCTCCTGTCAAAAGCTGAGAGTTACAAAAGCCTTCAAGGACCACACTGGAAAGGCATCTCCTTATCCACTGTGGTTTCCATCCAGGTAGACCAGAAGGCCCCTAGTCTGCTGATTGGTGACATAGCCGTTCACAGCAAAGTCCATAGAGGTTTAGGTTTTGGACACACGCTTTATCCAAATGGGACCCTGTGATCTCCCCAAGACCTGATTTTTTTTCTCTGTTTTTTGGCTTTCAGTTTCTCTAATCTGGCTATATCTATAGAGTAGTAGAGTTAATGTGGCTGCCTAGCAACAGACAGGCTCTGGGAGTCAGTAACGTCCCTGGCAGACCATCACTGTACTGTCTTCCCTACTCTTCATTACTCCATGCCTTCAGCTGTTCCTCGATCTGCTCTTCTTGCTGTAGTTCTGAAGGGCTCAACTGTGGCCATTGGTTTGAGATCTTTTTTAATACAAA
Organism: Chionomys nivalis; assembly: GCF_950005125.1. NCBI lineage: Eukaryota > Metazoa > Chordata > Mammalia > Rodentia > Cricetidae > Chionomys > Chionomys nivalis. The sequence continues at coordinate 20,937,048 of NC_080096.1, read as the reverse complement.
TTTTCCTTGGAGTGCTGCTTGTAGCGCCATCCCACAAATTCATCTTGGGTGCCTTCAAATTATATTTAATTTACATGACTACATTGTTTCCCTTTATACATTTTTGACACATCTGTAACATAGAAATGTGGTTTTAGTTCCTAAGCATTTGGTGACTTTTCCAACAAACTTGCTCATTTCACAAACTAATCCAGTTGTAGTCAGAACAGGTTTACTTTTGTTTTTATTTCTTTTGCAAAATCGAAATCCTTCTAAACCTGTTAAGACTCTTTTCTGGTCCAGAACAAGCCCTGTTCTGGTCAATGTCCAATGTGTGATGAGAATACTGGACTGTAATCTGTTGTCGGGTAGTGCTCTGAATATCAGTAGGAATGACAATTAATAGTGTCTTTCAAGCTGTGGGCAGATTCACAAATTCCTCATTTGCTTGTTTTAATCAGCCACTGGAAAGGGGATTACAACAACCTGGCTGCTATTTGGGGTGTCTGCTTCTCCAAATAGTTCTGTTCCTTTTTGTTTCATGTGACCTGAAACTCTGCCATCATAAAAGCTGAGGCTCCTTGTATCTTTTTGGTGAATTGTTACCACTTTACGGCAGTGAAATGTCCTTCTCCCCTGGCCACAGTCTATGCTTGAAGACCTGCTTTATCTGAAATTAGCATGACCACACCAGCTTTATTTTTGTGAACATGACCAGGACATATCTTTTATATTTTTTTCACTCTTAAATTATTTATAGCTCACATATTTTTTAATGCTTATTTTGTGTGCCTGAGAAGGGCACTGCCATGCCACATGTGGAGGTTAGAGAACAACTTGGCACCACATGCATCCAGTGCCCGTGGAGGCCCGAAGAGGGCATCAAATACCCTAGAACTGGAATTGCAGGTTGTGAGGTGCCATGTGGGTGTTGGGAACCAAACCTGAGTTCTCTGCAAGAGCTCTTGCCTGATAAGTCATCGCTCTGGTCTTTTCATTTGTTTTTAATCTCATAGGATTTCCATATTGTCTCTGTGTCTCATCGTGGAGATGTGTAGTACGGATAAGAAAAACCCAGAGTCAGACAGAGTCTGCTATTTATGCTACAAGATCTGATGCTCACACTTGTCTCTAGAACCTGGTTGGTCTCCAAGGTTACTGTACCTAGAGGCCAGTTCCCCAATTGCCCAGGAATGGTGTCCTCCAAAAGTTCAAAGTGAACCCACACTTCCTGTCAACCTAGCGGGGAGACAGAAGAAAGTCTGAGATAAGCCTAAGACTCTTTGCACTGATATTTAGGTCTCTCTAGATCCAACCCTGACTCCCCACCCCACCATCTCTCACCCCTCTTAAACTTGCCACCCCTGGGACCACCTCCATCTGTTGACAGACTATACATTTTATTCCAAAGGATTTTTTTCCCTGCCTTTATCCAGCAAACAGACTCATTTTCATTCATGAATGCCTGCACAGAAGCCCTGTTATCTGAAAAACCCTCCCGTGGGCATCCTAACTCTGTGGTAACTCAGTTCCCCTCCACAGCTTCAGAACACATGACTTCCTACATCGCTACACATAGTCTATATAACCAAGTAGATCATGGTGTGTCTATTTACATGAATGTCTTTCCCAAGCACACAAGTGGAAGGTCACAAGGTGTCAAGACTCAAAGCACTGGCACACACCAGAGCTCTCTCACTGCCTCCCTACCTGAGGAGTAACTGAGCCCTTCATAATTCCTTTCTCTTCCAGCAGTGTGCTCTCTTTGCCCCCTTCTGGGCCTTGATACAATTTTACTAGTATATTCTATTTATGCACATTCAACTCCTACTATACATTGTCAGTCCTTTTGCTTTATAATGAGTCAATTATCTTGTAAAGAGATTTAAATAAAGAAAATGTATTTTTCATATGTATCCATGCACTTACAAATTGCCGTGATTTTCGTTCTTTGTAGAAGTCTGCATTCTCATCTGGAGGTGTTTTCCAGATGCTGGAAGAATGCCATTTAGCGTACTTCCACCCCACCCTGAGCTTGAAGTCCATGCTTCCAAGAGATTTGATCCTCCCCCTTTCCCTGTAGACCAGATGAGTGGTTCAAGCTTTAGATGAATCTCCTTGGGCATGCATAGGAACAATGAGGTGGAGCACAGAGCAGGGGGGTGGAGCACAGAGCAGGGAGGTGGAGCATAGGGCAGGGAGGTGGAGCACAGAGCAGGGAGGTGGAGCACAGAGCTGGGAGGTGGAGCACAGGGCAGGGAGGTGGAGCACAGGGCAAGGAGGTGGAGCACAGGGCAGGGAGGTGGAGCACAGGGCAGGGAGGTGGAGCACAGGGCAGGGAGGTGGAGCACAGAGCAGGGATGTGGAGCATAGAGCAGGGAGGTGGAGCACAGAGCAGGGGGTGGAGCACAGAGCAGGGAGGTGGAGCACAGGGCAGGGAGGTGGAGCACAGTGCAGGGAGGTGGAGCACAGAGCAGGGAGGTGGAGCACAGAGCAGGGAGGTGGAGCACAGAGCAGGGAGGTGGAACACAGGGCAGGGAGGTGGAACACAGGGCAGGGAGGTGGAGCACAGAGCAGGGAGGGAGCTTTCTCTGTGTGGAACCCAGCCTTGCTCTGGTAACAAGGGAACAGCAGGCTTGGGGCATGTGAACCAAGCACCTTGCCACATCTCTGAGACCCATCCCATGGGGTCTTCTAGGCCCCTTAGAGTTCACTCCCAAATGCAGATCAATGACATCCAGGAAGGAAACATTGCAGCCTCTGTCGACTGACAGTAGCTAAGTTGTGCCATATGCCCTCTTATGAAATGGCCCAGGAATCCTTAGCCAAGGACTTTAGCAAGAGAAAGCTGACTTAAGGGGTGCAAGAAGTCTTCAGCCACAGATAACAAATCCAGACTTCTGGTTCCCCAACTTTCCATGCCCTCCCCACTAGCCCCTGGAGACCAGAGTCAAACAGGAAGAAATCCTGCCCAGTTGGGTTGAGAAGTCCCACTCCATCTGCCATCCTGAAGCCATCAAGCTATAATCTGAGCAGTAACAGCAGGCAGGTCTGAGCATCCACAGAGGCCACTGCGCTGGGCACCCCAGATCTGTGCCCGCGACACAGAGCGTTCACACCACAGTCTCTCTCTGTCCTCTAAAGGGTCCAGTTGGTGTTGGAACCGAGCAGTGGAGAGGGCGCCACGCATAGGCATCTCACCTCTGGCTCTGCAGGATTACTGATCCCTTTGAGGCCCCAACTTCCCAGCCTAGAGTCCCCAGAGACTGACTGCCACTGTTGGAGCTGTGGGCATCTGTCTGCAGCCCAGAATGTAAAAGTCTATTATTGTTTTCTTTTTGCTTCCTCTCTCCATGATCCTTGGTCCTCCCTTCTGCCTGTCACTTCTTTAGTAGAGAAGTAGACCGCAGAGCACCGCCACCCTCCTTTAATCGGGATCTAATTCCTCCGTTCTAGAACTCAGTCCACAGAACTCCTGAAGGAGAGAACCCTGGCCGAAAATGCATATCAGTAGTGAGCTCAGGCTCCTTACTACAGGCTCAGTCTACAGAGTTCCCACTCTCCCAGGGCCCATCAAACACCTACACCGGAATGAGCCATAGCATGCAAAGAGTGTGTGTGCCTGGAGTGACCTCTTATGGAGCTAAGTGCTCTTAGACATGTGCTTAAAGCTGCCATTGCCCAGTCTGACAAAAAATGACGCCATTCATGCTGGCAATTGAAAAGCCTGGTTTCCCAGCAAACAAAACACACCGTTTCATGACAAGACCTTCAGCCCTGAGGAGCACACTTTACGTGGCAGCGTGTTTGATGGTGTTTCCCACCCACCCCAGCTTTTACAACACAGATTCCATGGATTTGCCTTACACCTGGCTAATAGATTCCGTAGCTGATTCTTCGAGAAGTGGGCTGTGTCTAGGCTAAGGGACCCCCCCCCCCATCCCAGCTCAAGGAAGTACTAATTAAGAGAGGAACTTCAGGAAACATAAGCCTGAAGGAAGTATTAATTAACTCTCCTGTGAAGGCAATGAAGGTGGCCAGGGGAGTCCTGACGCCTCGCAGATGGAGGTGGGGGTGGGAGGAATATTGTGGAGGGAGGGCAGGGTGAGGTCCTCCCTGCACACATTGTCCTCTGTGTTTGCAGCTTTCTGCCTATGCTTCACACCATGGCCAGCCTGGGAGATGTGGATTGTCGCCCATGACAACCAGCTGAGAGAACTGAGGAGTCGGGGACCAGCTCCTGAAGTCCATGGGGGTAGAGCGACTTCTAATAGTATTGACAGAGACCTGCCCTAGGGCCACTGCAGGGACCAAGACTTCATCACTGCGCCCCAGGCCCAGTGGGTGACAGAGGAAACAAACACACTGGAACCAATACAGGAGTCAGAAGGGGGCCCATGACCCACTTGGGAGAGCCAGAAACATCCCCAAGAAGCGCTGTCTGCACTTGGGTTTGGGGACAAACAAAGAAAGACTAATTCTTTCCAGGAAAGGACAGAAGGAAGGGGAACAGGAGAAGGAGGGACAGTGTACAATGTGGGGAAGGGGGTCAGAGACCAGAAGCCTGAGGAAGAAGAGGATTCCTCTTCCAAAAGCAGTAAACTAGGTGACCGTGGGGTCTGGGAGAGGGATGTATAAGGAGGGAGGTGTCAGGGTACCAGCCAGCTCAGGGTCAGGAACCAGGTTTTTGCAGGGGTGGTGCAGGATCCCCTGCTGGGAGACTCTGGGCACACCACTGGCCCCTTACTGGTCAGGCATACCCAACACTAAGAGGGGTCAGTGATAGTCCAGCTACCCATATCTAAGGATGAAAAGGGCTACTTCCACAGGTGCTGAGGATGGAGTGGGGTCAGCAAGGGGCTGAGCCTGAGCTCTCTGGCTCAGGTGGAGCATATCCCAGCAGCTTTACCCGGTCTCTCAGGGGACAGTGACCCAGGCTCAGAGGATGATGAGCCTCCTCCCTTACCTACCCACTTCTTGCTGGTGGGTGACAATACAAACAAAGTCACCCTCACCCATGGCCCTGAAAAGAGGCTGTCATCTCTTTCTCCATGCTAAAGGAATTTCTTCAGTTCAATTGTCAAAGGGATAAAGACCTATGGCTCCCCTCCCCTGCCACACCAGGCATTCGCCTTCCCCAAAAGTAAGGCCTATGTCCCAGAGGGAGTCCCTTGTTCTCTTCAAGCCTCACCCATTTCCCAGCTTGTCTCCTTAACTAGATGATCAAGCAAGTGGGTCTGCCATCCTTCCCACTCTTCTCCATGTTTCCAGAACCAAAGAGGCAGGATCTGGTTCCAGGGTCCCTTCCCATCTGTCTGCCAGCATAAACCCTCTGGGTACCAAGAGCCCACGGCTGACCTCACTTGGGCCTTTCTCAACGTGCTTGGCCTCGTGTATCATACAGAAATGGCCAGCACTCAGTTGGCTGAAGAATTGACTCAGTGCCCTTCAGGTCCAGTGCAGGTCCCAACACCCAAGTCCCCAGGCAAAAACAGTGATTAGAGGCAAGCAGGCATGAGTTCAAATCTCTTAGACCAGCTTACAGGATCAGAGATGAGACAACAATGAGCCAAGAGATATGAGGGTCAGAGCTTTGGTACTAAGCAGCCAGACTCTGTCACCTGTCACCCACGGGCTAATTAAAGAACCAAGTCACAGTGAGAGGCAGAGACGAGAGGTTGAGACAATGCGGCCACCATTGAGAATCGAACAAAGAGGTTCAACGACACCCCTGACAGCATCTCGGGGTCCTGACTTGGAGTTTAGTGTTATTATTGGAGAGATGGTTTCCTGTAACCCGACCTTAAACTCAGTATGTAACCCATAATGACCTTGACTTTCTGATCCTCCAGGCTCTACCTCCTAAATTCTGGGATTATTGGCATGAGCCACCATGCCCAGTTTACGGGTTCTGAGGGTCAAACCAAGGCAAGCGCTTAGCTATTCCCCAAGAAGTTTGTGTCTAAGTAGAAACAGAGAAGTGTTCACAACCAAGCAATCCTGGTCAAGGCATGGCTCCACCCACCACTGCCCCATCATTGTCTTGGCTCCCAGTTACCCAGTAAGCCAAGTGGTCAGAACCTGGGTCCACTGTCTCAGCAGTCTGACGACCAAAGACAGGGAGGGGCACAGCGACTCTGCATCCGAGATGCTTTCGCTGTGGGCCAGGCTCAGCACAGACCCGCTCCTGTCTCCAGCTGACATTTGAAGTGAACACAATAAACCCTTTCTTTGTGTCAGAATAAAAACCTCGCCAGAGCCTCTAAGTCGCTGTGACATTCTCATGCTGGCTTTCGGATCAAATCTCTCCTGGTGCTGAGGACGCAGCTCCGGCAGAAATAAACACTCTCCTTCATATAATTCCCTGACATGTTTTAACTTCCCCCACTCTCCCGCCCCTCCCTAGCTGATGTGGTCTCTAGAGTCCGAGAGCCACACTCTATCCCCAGGTGGGAGGTAGAAGGGGGTCTCTCCAGGAGGTCCCCTCTGTCGGCTATGACTCCTGGCACCCTTATCCACCCCATTGCCTCTTCCATATCTGTAGCAGCACCTCACATCCAGTCATCCTGGGGAACCCTCCTGCCATCGTCAGCCTCTCACAGTCCCTCACAGAGAGGGAGGGAAGCAGAGAGAGATGGGGTAACTTCTCCATGGCCTATGGCACATGGGGCAGGACTGAGCTCCCAGCCCACTCTCTGCTGCCCCCTCAAGATGTCCCTCTTGCCCTATTGGGACAGGCTGTTCCCTTCGCCTGGGACATCCTTTCCTCCTCTTTGACTGGAGAAGCCCTTCCTCTTCCTAGGATCCCTGGGACCAGTCCAGACAGGTGTTCTCTTACATGCTCTCATTATTGCTTTGATAAAAGACTTTGACAAGCGTAATTTAGAAAAACATTAATTGATTTTGGGTCACAGTGCAAAGGTACAGTCCATCATGGTGGGGATGTCAAGATGGCAGAATCTTGAAGGTGCCTGAAGCATACTGCACCCACAATCAGAAACCAGGGAGAGATGGATACATACTCCCTTTCTCTGCTTATCCAGTCCAACATCCCAGTCAGGAAACAGTGCCACCCACAACCAGTGACTCTCCCTGCCTCAATGAACACAATCAAGATAGTCCCCAAAGAAGTCCGTAGAGACTCATCTTCCAAGTGATTCTAGAGTCTGTCAGGTTGACAATCACCACCCCAGATGCCAAAGTCGTACTGGACAGAGTGGCTTCTCCAGCCCATTTTACAGATGAATGAACTTGGGCTCCAGGCGTGGAACAAGCTTTCCCGAGTCACCCCAAGGTCAGAAGAACTGGGACAACCCACTACCTGACTGACAGCTTTACGCCCCTTCCCCTCTGCCCTGGGCCTCCTCTCGCCCCCCCAAAAGAAGCATTCCTCCTTCCTTCCTGGCCTCACGATGGAACACCTCATCTCCAGGGCCATCTCTCATCTGTCTGCCTCTCTGACTGGCCCCCATCCCCAAGGAGAGCAACAGAAAGAACTCTTTCACACTTCCATGAATAAAGAGGAACCAGGAGAACTAGGGACCCATGCATTTTCATGCCCTGACTCTGCCCCCAGGGAATTTGAACCCCTCTAGCCAAAGATCAAGCTATGCTTGGCCAGACTTGGGCTCTGGGCTAAGGCCTTGGCCACTTCTTTACATGGCCTGGCCATCAAGGAAGTACCAGGACAAAACCGTGGGAGCACATGAGGTCAATTTAGGCTCAGTGTTGGCAGCAATGGGACAGGTGGCCCTAACTGGTGCCAACATCCTCCCCCTGAGTTCTGATGTCATCCACAGGACTGTTTTTATATTCCTTTGCGGAGGTAACTAAGGCCCACTCCTGAGACATCTATAATCTCGGGATGTTTATTTGAATTCTACATTTCTCAAGCTGGCCCTGAGACCCCAGAGTAGCTGTAGGGTCTAACAAGCTGTGGTGTGTTTGTCATAGAACTTTCTCGATTTTGAAGTCTGGGGTCCATAAGCAATTCTGTAAAACTCCTGTTTCCCAGGAAGTATCAACATGCCTTAGAGTTCATGAGAGAAGTTCAGGTTCCAAGAACCCAGGTATCAAAGATGCCATGGGAGACACACTGTGATCTGAACACACCCACCCCACCCACCCACCCCCCTACCTTCCCACCCCCAGGTTCCCCAACACTCTCACTCTCACACCCACAGGGAGAGAAGGTTCCAGTCCTCCCTCCACCTCAGTGTCTGCAGGCTGAGCTTGGGCTGAGGGTCTCAGGTTCCTCTCCATAATAAAATACAGTGCCTGGGGCTGGTGAGAAAGCTCAGTGGGAAAGGCTGAGGTACTAAGCCTAATACACACGCACACACACACACACAGAGGAGAGAGAGAGAGAGAGAGAGAGAGAGAGAGAGAGAGGCCCCCAGCAGAGGTTTGTGATTTGACTCTAGGCACAAACAAGCTACTCCCTTCTCGTGGTCCTGAGAGACAGCCCTGGGGTCCCAGTCTCCAATCAAAGTTTTGGCTTCTGTCCCCGCCCCTAATGAGAAGACACACTCACCCAGGCCCTCCTGGCCCAAAGCCAGCCTCTCCCCCACATCACTGTTGTCCCGCTCACAACTGGAGAAGGAAGCCACTCAGAGCTCTTCTGGAGAAGAGTGATGGGCATACAGCCACGGCCCCTTCACCCAACAAAGGCTCCTGAAGTGATGGCACCACCTCAGCTGATAACCCAGTCACATTCTACCCTCCTCATCTCACAGACCCTCAACAATATCCACAAATTTTTGTCTCTCAACCCCACGTGACAGAGGAGGAAACTGAGACTCAGGATATCAGACCTACCCGGGGGTCACAGACAGAACCAAGCAGGACTCTAGGTTCTGTGTAAACCTCTTCAGGTCTCTCCCCAAGTTCCCATTTCTCCTGTACTGTGTCTTCCCCGACCCATAGAGCATCTCTCCCTGTCCCCTTTAAACAGAACAAAAGTGGACTTGCTTTACAATTGGCCTCAACCAGCAGTAATGTCCATGAAATAAAACTTTGATGTGCTAATTGCCTGTGAGGTTTTGTTTTTTTCCACTGATGCCCTTTAAAATAAATACGTGACTGGTAAAATAGAAAACGTTTGCCCATGTCTGAGCCAGAGCCTCCTTCCTGTCTCTAGTAAGCAGCCTGGGAGGCTCTGGAGGAAGAGGAAGAAACTGGGGAAGGAGACAGGAGGAGAAGGAAGGAAGGAAACAAAGACGCGGGAGTGAGAAGGGACTGAGAGGGTCGGTTTTGATGCACCACCGTGTCTGGAAATCCATCCATCCATCATCCATCCATCCATCATCCATCCATTCATCCATCCATCATCCATCCATCCATCCATCCATCATCCATTCATCATCCATCCATCCATCCATCCATCCATCCATCCATCCATCCAGTGGCCTGAGCCACACAGCCACTCGGCTCCCCTCCCCGCAACTGTTCTGTCTTTGGTCTGATGCCATCACCTAGTTGTGTACCTCACACCATTTTCTAAGTGGTCCTGCTGAGGACCCCAATGCCTGTCACCATGACAGAGTAGGGCGGGACCTGAACTTTACAAAAAGAGAGGAGAAGTCAGGGATGGGCTGGAGACCCAGGGGCAGGTGGGAAAGAAGTGTTTCCTCTCAACGTGTGGCTGGAAAGTCCTCGTCTGGAGGTCTTACCAGCTCCTTTTCCTGAAACACGTGACCATGCTATCCCAGGCTCTATAAGAAAGAAGGCCGAGCAAACCACAGAGGAGCAAGCCAGTAAGCAGTACCTCTCTATGGTCACTGCACCAGCTCCTGCCCTCCATATCCCTGTCCTGTTGGAGTTTCTGTCCTGACTTTCTTCAGTGACGGACTACACTGTGGAAGTGAGAGACAAATAAACCCTATCCTCCCCAGCTTGCTTTTTGGCCATGGTGTTTCATCCAACAATAGAAACCCTAACCAAGACAGCAGTCTTGAGTTCATGATGTGTGGAGTCTGGGCCTATTTCACAGAATAGAAACTTGTGAGATCACAGGCCTGATGTCACATTTGAGCTCAGGTATCTCTACTGACCCCGCCTTCCCTCCACCATCCACAGCTGCACAATATCAGTATCTGCCCTCTTCCTCTAGGCTGCTGCCCTGCGCACAACTGTCTGCCTCAGCTCTTCTGTCTGTAAAATGGGTCTAAAAACAGATCACAGTGAAGGTGAAGCTAGAAAAGTCTCAAACAGAGGTGTCTAACCTTTGACATTACAACATAGTATCATCTACAAACGTGTGGGGCCACATTCATAGCCATCCAGGATGAGAGTGACCCTTGGGGATGGGACATACCCAAGAAATGTAGCTCTAGAGACCCAGGGCTATCCTGACTCAAGTCCACAGATACTGAGTGTGGTGATGAGAGCAACTCCTCCCTTTCTGCCACACCTGAGGGCCCTGGAGCTCAGTCACCAAGTTCCCAGCCACCAACAGATGGAGAGGCTGCTCGTGGTCTGCGGGAACGGGAAGCCCCAGTACAGTGCCTGTCTTCTGCCATGTTAATCACACTGTTGCCCAGAACAGATGGGGTGTTAGGACTCCCCCACCCCCATTTTTTACAGAGCTATGGTCTGGGAGATAACTGTGTAATTAAAATGAGAAATGCAAACAATCCTCTTAGTGAGACTTAGCCATCTTCCCTCCCTTGTAAATCTATTAATGAACTGTAATTGCAAAAACAGATCCTTTATTGGAACACAGTAACCAATTCACTGTGGGGCGATGAGGGCCCCAAGACCTGCAGAAAGAAAGAAGTATATATTAATTAGCTTAAGTCTTTATCTATATAAAAATCAAGAAAACAAAACATTGGTTGCAAAGCAATTTTCCATCTGCCGATAGAGCGTGGCTGCTCAGGGGAGACGCCGGGTTTCCTGATTTCTGGGGTTTGTTTATAACCTTTGGTTAATCAAACCTGGAGCAGAGAGAGACACGCTAATTATATGGAGAGGGTAGATGTCATGGGAACCTGCAGCAGATGTGGGAAGAATTGAAACGAGTTAGCACAGAGGTTTGGGGCCCATAGACCTGAAGAAAACAGCTCTGCCTTCCTCGGGCTGTGTGTGTCCTTTCAGGATTGTCCCCATGGGGTCACAGTGAGTCAGTTGTGGAGACAGCTTACCCAAGCAAAGATTCAGTGTAGAATGGGCTGCCTAGGAGACAAGCCCAAGATGGGGACTCGTGGGTGACACGGGTCAGTAGGAGAAGGGAGTAAGGGGGCGACACAGAGAAGACAAGTCCCACCTCAGTTGGGATGTACAACAGCCTGTGCCCACAGGGCACTCTGGAGCTCACGGGTACCTGTTGGCCATTCCTGCTCAGACACAGAGATGGGTCTTTTGTATCCGGTGTCAGTCGTTAGCTAAATGTCACCATGTGGTGTGAACCCCTGCCCCCGCCCCCCGCCACAGGCTGAGAATCAGTTAGCACTGACATACTGAGAGCTAACACTTGGCCATAGGAAGTTTGTGAAGGACACAGCTCACTCACAATAGTGGAGGAGTCCACCCAGGTCCTCTTGAATGGGCCACTTAGTCCACTCTCAAGCTGCAGTGTGACCTTCAGGCAGAGGGTCCATCAGCGCCAACTCAGAGACAAGGCTTACACAGAAGTGACTGAGTTAAAATGCGGCCACCATTGGGGGAATGGGGGTTGATTCAAAATAACTGTGGCCTTCTAACGAGGGGGACATTTGGCACCGAGTCATGCATCTCACAAGAACACTAGCAAAGATGGAGGGGCAATAGGGACAATCCATAAGATATACCTGCGTGTGATTGTAGCCAGGGAAACGAGGGGGAGGAGCCTGAAGCAGCCCTCAAGAGGAATGGGAACTTTTGCAGGCATGCTGTTGGTGACGTTCTGTCAAGCAGCCCATCTCAAGTCCTTGCCATTGCCAGCGTCTGGTGTTCTGCATCCCATATCCACCAACTTAACTCCGGGCCTGGCCAACCAGAGCATTGGGTCCCCTGCCACAGTGGTTGGTGCAGACATGAGCACCTGACCCAATCTGAGCCCACAGGGGTGCATTCTGAGACTTTCCTTGACGAATGTGAGCATTTGAGAGCAGGGGATTATGGGCAATAAGGTGAATGGTCATGGTAGAGAATAGAGCCTTGGGTTCCATGATGAGGTTTGCATCACCCTCAGCTTTTCTGCTTCTCTACAGATTCACTGTAGCAAATGTGCAGCAGAAACTTGTGTTCATTTTCAACCAGCACCCACCCAGTGAGAATTAGAGAACGCTCTAGGCATTGCATTATGCATAGTAATAGCGTGTCTGGGATTTCAATTTTCACAATCCCCTGAAGTCCAAAAATATTAAATGACAAAGTTCCAAAATAATTAATAAGTTTTAAATCATATGCCATTCTAAGTAGTGTGATGAAGCTTGTGTTATCCTCCTCTAGCCCACCTAGAATATGCTGTACCTCTGTCCACAGTATCCATGCTGTATATGTTACCTGCCCATTTCCTACTTAGCATCCTCTCTCTGTTACCAGATCAGTAGTTTCAGAACCACCGTGTCTAATGCAGGGTTCAGTGGTACCCAAAGTGAACTTACTACCATTGATGATTTGCGTTTTGTAATTTGCACTTTATTTTGTCACTGCTTGATGACTTTTCAATTTTTAATTCAGCCATTAAATATGATTTAAGAAACTCAGGGGAGGGGGGGATGATCTGGTCTCTTTTTACCTCTCCCTTTCTGAGCCTTCTCCAACTCCCAGAATTCCAAGCCCTCTTCTGCCGTCAACTTCTTTTCCTTAGGAGAACATCCATATTTGAGCAGGCATTTGCTAGTAACAAATTCTGTCTTAGAGTAGCTTTGTTTTCCTTTTATTCTGGAAGGTTCTTTGCCATCTAGAGAATTTGCAGTCTGCAGATCTTCTCTCTGTGTTCTTGGAAACTGTTGTTCCACTTCACATGAGCCTCCTTGGTTTCGAGAGAGACACCTGCAGTCCTTCCAATTGTAGCTCACAAACACCACACGGCCTCTCTCCGACAGCCTTCAAGCTGTCTCCACTGTCCTTAGCTCTCAGGGTTTAATTCCGGTGTGAATTGACAGGAATTTCTCTGAGATTGTGTGTGAGCTTCCTGTCTCTATAGGTCTGTGTCTTTAATGGAATAAGAATTTGAGGACTGTATTTCTTCGAATCTTACAGTCCCTCTTTTCTCTGCTTCTGAGACTTTAGCAATGTGACTGTTGGCTCTTTTGCTATCATCCCATGGGTCTCTAGGAGTTTGTGTTTGTTTTCAATCTGTTTTCTCTCCATCGTTCATAACGAGGCAGTTCTACTGGCTTATCCTAATTGAGTCTGTCCTCTACTCCCTGTGGAACCAGTCAAAGACATCTCACCTTGGTCACTGTGCAAAGAACGTGAGGGACATGGAAGTCAGGGTTCTTACCCAAAGCCACATGCCTCTGTTTCAGGATGCACAGAGAGGCCTCTTCTCTGCCCGAGAGCCCCAGCAGGCCAGACCCCTATTCTCCTGTCGAGTGTCTGGAAGACGACATTCTGTCGAGGCTTGAATGAGAATGTCTACCGTAGACTCTGTTGTTTGAGCACCTGCTCCCCAGTTGGTGCTGGTCCTTTTAGAGGTGGAGGAAGTATGTCATGGGGACAGGCTTTGAGAGTCTGCCATTTCTGTCTCGCTCTGTTTCATGCTGGTCCCTCAAGATGTGAGCCTTCAGCTTTCTGCGGTGGTCGTCATGCCCGCCTGCCACTTGTGGCCATCATAGGCTCTCAAATCCCCTGGAACCATAAGTCCAAAGCAAACCCTTCATTCTATAAGTCACTAGGGTCATGGTGCTTTATCACAGCAATAGAAAGAAAATGAAGACACACCCTAAAGGAAGCCTGCAGCCACCTCCTTCTCTGAGGTCACCGGCAAAGCTTGCCCAGCAGATACTGGCTCAGACACTTGTGACAGTGGGAAGTTCCTGCATTGCTGTAGAGAGTCCTGCCCAGGGAGACACGAACTGTATGGAAGGTCAGACCAGCAGCCAGGACTATCACTCTAGAAAGGCCAACCACCTCCCCTCCCCTCATCTATTTCCTATAGCTCTTGATGGTATTATTGGGGCTACCGATGCCAGAGAGACAGGAGAGTGAGGAAGAATGCCCTTGAGCACAAAAGAGGTTCATGGGAGTCATGTATGTCTGAATGTATGTGAGCACCTGAGTGAGCGTGTGGGCTGAGCACCTTGCCCTGTTTGTGCTGCTATGACAAATGCCATGGTCTAGGTGGCTCAGTCAACATGCGCTTTTCAATTCTGGAGAGTGGGAATGCCGAGATCAAGTTTGGCGGCAACTATGTACCTGGTGAGGATCCTCTCCCCGCTTATTTCTGGGTCTTTGTGCTACAAAGACAGCTCATACCTCTTGTGTCTTGCCTGTGAAGTCACCAGTCTCGCTCCAGCTCCTCCCACATGACTTCGTTGCTTTCTAAAGCATCCCCTGACACACACGCTCCAAATACCTCCAACAGGTGAGTCCAAATACCACCAACAGGTGAGTTTATTTATTTGTAAGCGTGCAGATCACAACAGCGAATGAGAAACACTGTGTGTGTGTGTGTGTGTGTGTGAGAGAGAGAGAGAGAGAGAGATAGCATGTTTGTGTGAAACTAGGTGTGAGGTATGTGTACATGATTGTGCAGGGGCTATTGTGAGCACACGCTTGTAATACTGTGCCACGTGATTGTGTCTGAGGATGAGGCGATTTTGTACAAGAGGATACCTGTATAATTAAATACTTGTGAAACTGGGTGTCTGGGTGACATTTTGTGTGTGAGTGATTGTGTGGGAGCTAGAAAAGGACAGAGGCAGGAAACATCACTCTCTCTGATGCTCCAGGAGAGCCTGAGAGGAAGGCAGAGTAAAGATGGGTTAAAGAAAGCCCTGGCGGGAAAAGCAGTGACTTGAATGACATGTGGAAGGTGGTCTCCAAAGGGACTTGCTGTGTGACTCGGCATGCCCCCTGGACTTCCTGAATCTCCATTTTCTTATCTGTTAATGGACACCATTTCACCTCATAGCTAGTGTGAATTATTGTCCTCTCCAGGAGGGACTTTGGACTCCAGGAAGCCAAGCTGAGAGGGGCCTGGACTGGTGCTGTGTCTGTTTAACAGGAAGGGGGTTAGGAATGAAGCCTTTCAGAGAAGACAAAGGCCCCTGCCTCCCAGAGCAGAGGCAGCGAGTGCCGAGCTTTGCCTGTGTGAAGGCTGGAATGGAAATATTTCAATTTCTCAGCTTGTATGCGTGCCACTGCTGATTTGAAGGGGCCTGCAGCAAAAGCTTCTTCGGTAAGAGTCTAAAACAGACAGAACCCAACAGTCAAAAGCAGAAACACAAATCGGAATGACCAGCCAGATCTGATGCAACCGGGGACCAATTTGTAGAAAAGAGGTTGAAGGAAGCTCAGAGCGTGGAGGCGACCGGGGATGGGTCTAAGGCAGATCTCCAACACTCAGCTCAGAAGTGGGAGCGGCAGTCACTGCAGGGGTCTGGCGGGACCTCTGAAGGAGCTCTGATCACAGGTGCCAGTGTCTTGGAGCCTTTGGAGGTTGTGTAATTCCAGATGACAGACACCACGCCTGCTGTCCGCTTGTCATCAGCGTTCAGTCTGTGCACAACAATCCCTGAGTCCTGAGGTTTGTGTTCTCTTTTATTTTCCATTTTCATGCATATGTGTGTGTAGTACACACATGTCGGGCGTGAGTGTGTACGCAGGTACACGTGTGCATGCATGTGTGTGCATGGAGAGGCTCCAGGTTCATTTGCTGCTCTGCCTTATTCACAGAGGAAGGGTCTCTGATTCAGTCAGTCCTGCTCTCCAGCCTGCTCAGGGAATCCCCTGCCTCTGCCTTCTGAGGCTGGCATTGCATGCCTACCCTGCCCAACATGTACGTGGGTTCTGGGGATCTGAGCTCAGGTCCTCCTGTTTTTGCAGCAAGTGCTTTTACTACTGAGCTACCTCCCCAGCTCTAGGGTCTTAGTTAGGGTTTCTATTGCTATGAAGAGACACCATGATCATAACAACTCTTAAAAAGGAAAACATTTAATTGGGACTGGTCAAACATCACAAAACATCTAAGTCCATGACGTTCCCAGTTAGCTTCCTCTGCCTTGCACTTGTGGTATCTAGTCAAGATATAAGCTCTCAGTTCCCCACCCCATGGAGTCACCCTCTGAAACTGTAACCCCCAATTAGTTCTTCTATAATGCCTTGGTCATGGTGTCTTATCAGAGCAATAAAAACCATGACGAAGACACCATGATTCTACATTCTATTTCTCTTAGATCAACTTTTGAAGCTTCGACATGTGACAACAGAGAGTATTTGCTGTCCTTTGTCCCCTAGGCTCATCCATGTGACTATAGAGAATGAACGTCCATTCCTGCTATGGCTCAGTACTCTCCCACTGTCATCAGTACCTACATCCCCGCCCTCCTCTGCACTTGAGACACATATCACTAAGTTCCCTCGTGGGACACTAGTGAGGGAGTCCTGGCATCTTTAGGGGCCTGGCCAGCAGAGTTGGGTCACTAGAACTGAGCCTTTGTATTTCATAGCCTCGACTCCTGTTTGATCTCTCTGCTTCCTGGGCTCTGTGATGCTAGGCTCCTCTGCCATGCGCTCCACTCCTGTAATGGCCTGAGACTCTGAAACTATGAACCACCTTTCATTTGTTTCTGTCAGGGGTTCTACTTACAGGGCTTCATCTCAGGCCCACATTCTTCCTTTCTTTGCCATCCATGGTGACACATAACTTCTACCTGATGCTTATTTCATGGTTGCAAGATGACTGCTGGGGGTTCCAGCCCTTGACAACCATGTATCAGATAGAATAAGAAGAGGGAAAAGAAGCAGGGCTGGGAGGGAAGATTCCAACTGAATCAGAGAACTTAAAGGGCATCTTAGAAGCTGCCCTGCCCACCTCCGCTCACATCTCATTGACCGTTCCAATCTACAAGGAAGGGCTGGGACCCACAATCATGCACAAAAAATACTGTCTTTTTCTTACTAAAGAAGAAAGAAACACAGGATTCTGGGCCGACCTTCTACTGCCTCTCTTAGCAGCAACCAGGGGGTTCAGATGTGTGCAGAAAGAACCTGACACTAGAGACTCTCCTGGAGTGGAGCGTTCCTTCAGTGTTTAAATTCCCATCAGAACAGCAAATCTGAGAAAAACAGTAATTGATGCTTGTTGCAGTGCGGTGGTGGCGGGGTGGGAACTGTTAAAATAGAAAAGTCAAACTCGCTTTTAATCCCATCATCCAGAGATTCAGGAACTGCTGGCATTTTTTGCATACTTGCTTCAGGGATTTCTCTTCCTAAGACTATCAGGCTGTACTTCATAACCAAATGGTAACGATTTGATGTGAAATTCCCCCCACAGCTCTTGAGTTTGAACGCTTTGTCCCCAGCTAGTGGCATGCTATTAGGGAGCCTGTGGGAACTTTAGGAGGTGCGGCCTGGGGGAAGTGATGCTGGCAGTGGGAACAGGCCTTGAGGTTATAGCCTGCCCTGCTCCCAGCTCCTTGTCTCTGTTTCCTGCTCTACTGAGATGTGTATCACCCTCACGGTGGACTACTGTACCCTCAAACCATGAGCCAAAAGAAGTCCTCCCAACCTCGAGTTATTTCTTGTCGGGGATTTGGGCATGGCAATGAGAAAAGGAATCACCGCAGCAGATCTCTGTGTTGCTGTTTTCCTAGTTCTTGTCAGTGTTTTCCCATGGTGAGCTACGTCGTAAACTGTCTTCTTCATGGCTACATAGCATTCTGTCACGTGGCCGTTGGTGACTGGAGTTAGTCCCCCCATGCTGGGCACTTTGATGGCTGCCAACTACATTTGTCCATTAATGATGGTGCACAGACAACTGACCCCACACAGATCTTTGTCCCCATCTCTGAGTATTCCTTCTGATAGGTTTGTGCACTCAGGACACTAGGTGCACACATTTCTAAAGAACTAGACTGCTGGGTAGCATATCTGTCTTAGGGTCCCATTCTCCACAAAGTGCAAGGAGCATCCTTCCCCTCACTGAGCCTTCCGCTACAAGGAGCATTGATCTCTGCCTTGGGCTCCCCTCCCCCACTGCTGCACAAAACACAATGGAAACGTTGATATTCGGAAATAGCTAAGCATGTGTTTATCTCCAGGCAGTTTAAAAAGTCAACATAATTACTAGAGTTCCATTACGTTTAATTTGCAGCCAATCTTGCATTTAGCAGGAGTCGGGATGCCATGTGGGATGGAGTTGCTTACAGCCAAAGCAGCCGCAGCCCTGGCCTTTCCAAGGTGGGGCTGCCACCTCTTCCAGGTGGGAAGCTGCTGCTGTGGACCCCACTGCCCTCCCCGCACTGTGGAAGCCACTGTCTGCGCACTGACCATCTCTCTGTCCTGCCCCTCCCCCTCCTCCACCATGAGTTGCCGTCCAGAGCTCTCACCAAGGACGGACCGGGAGTGGACCAGAACTGTGATCCCACTAATGAGACCCCGAGATGGCCCTGGCAGTGTGAGCCTGTAGGAGCCTCCTCTGTGGGATTTGGCCTTCTGAGCTTTTGGGGCTAAGGCTGTTGCTTTCCCTTCACCTCCCAGAGTCAAGAAGACGCCATCACAGAGAGTGCTGGGTCACTCAAGACCAGCATCAAGGGACCTGCAAAACAGATGGTCACAAGGACACACGGTGAGGAGGGTCTGGGTGGACTTGCAGGGAGGAAGGGAGAAGATAGGGTAAATGACTGTGCCAACTCCAGCTGCCCTATGCGGGCATCTAGTGAGCATCTCTTCCTTCCTCACGTTTGGGGGTTGGTCTGGTAAGTCCTAATGGTAATCCTCCCCACAGCTGTTTGTTTGTTTGTTTGTTTTAATCAAGACAGGATAACAAAGTTCAGGCCCTAAGATTGTTCCCCCTCCCCCACCCCACTGAATTTGGCTAGACCTGTCATTACCCTAATTGTCACATGAGGGATGGTGACTGTAAGCGTCTGTCCCTATCACACAGTAGCACACACCAGAAAAAGGCCCCATAGCCCGTGGGGAGGGCCCCAAGGAACTATGACATGAGGACAAGCCAGCAAGAGCCACCTCCTTCACCCTCATACTGTGCGGCTCTAAGGAAGGGAGTCTGGTCACTGGCCCAAGGAGCTCAGAGCTTCCAAAGATGCTGCCCAATTTAGGCCATAGTCAGAGGCTGGCCACCCCTGCCCACACTCCTGCCCACACAAACCTCTTGATAACAAAAGCCTGTTTCTGTAAGCCAAGGGATTTACATTGTTTTGCAATATTAGAAGCTAATACACCAAGGGAAAGTACTTAGAGTGAGTTCAGGGACCCCTACCTTACCTCAAATTATTAATCGAGTCCTGTACCAAAAGAGAGCAAATAGAATGGATGTATATTAAAATGGGAGGGGGTGTCAGATTGACTTACAGTGTAAACCTTACACGATCCTATCTGAGACATCCAACAATGGCTGTCTGCACACAGGAGTAACTGACAACCATTAACTGCTCAGTCCATGAAAGCAGATGCCCCAGCCATCCTGGTCTGCCAGCCATCCTGGTCTGCAAGGTGTTGAAAGCTTAGAGGACTCCTGAGGGACCCAAGAAGCTGAGCCTGGATGGCAGCATCAGCAGGCAGAGCAACTTGCCAGCAAGATGAGATGGGAAGCAGGCAAGAAGCAAGAGCTTTTCCACACGTTTCCTGGTATCTGGGCCTCTGCATGTGGTGCTGCTCACACTCAGGGTGGGTCGTCTACCAGTTAACCTAACCAAGCAACCCCCACAGGCGCAACCAGAGGTTTGCCTTTTGGCTGGTTAAAATCTAGTCAAGTTAACAACCCGGCACATGTGACAGCTTCAAATGGATCACATACCTAAAAATAAGGACAGAAATTGCCAGGTTTGAGAAGGACGTCTAGGAGGAAATCTTATGTTAGGTCAGTGTTTCAAAGATATGATACTAAAATCATGACTTATAAAAGCTGAGCTCTAAGACACCATTAAAATCAATGAGATGAGAGAGCCCTTGGTTAGCACATCTGATGTTCAGGGCTCAATCCCCAGCAGTTGCAAAAACTAAAGAAACAGAGAGGGGGGGAAGAGGAAAAGAGGGAGAGGGGAAGAGAAGAGAAAGGGAAGAAAGGGAATGGAAGGGGAGGGGAGAGAGGAGAATCTACAGCTGAAAAGAATACTTATAATTATGGATCTCTGGACTAGTACCAGAGTATGTAAAGAGTTCCTACAATTCAATAAGAAAGTATATAACAATTTAAAATAGGCCAAAGACATTTTACCAAAGAAGACAACAGTCATATGACCAATAAGCACACAGGAAGATCTTCAGCATTCTTAACCCTTAGAGAATCAGAAGTCATCACTACAGTGGTGTCTGCAACCAGACCTTTACACACTAGAATAACTATCATCATGATGGCAAGTGTTACTGGACAGTGGTGACGCACACCTTTAATCCCAGCACTTGGGAGGCAGAGGCAGGAGGATCTTCATGAGTTTGAGGTCAGCCTGGTCTACAAAAGCTAGTTCCAGGACATACTCCAAAGCTACAGAGAAACCCTGTCTCAAAAAAAAACAACAAAAAAATAAATGGCAAGTGCTGCAAGAATGGGGAACAGCAAAGCCTTGTAGACCTCTGGGGATAACATCAAATGCAATAGCCAGTTAGGAAATGAGTCTGTCAGTTCCTTAAAGATGCTAAACAAACTTGCCCAACAGCTGGATGGGATGGGAGTTCAAGACCCAGGATCCTGAAAAGAACAAGATTCATAAATCCCTCCCCAAGGTTACCAAAGCAGTAAATAGCTGCCCAAAGAAGATTCTCTCTGACCAGCCAGTGCCCAGAAAGATCTCCTAGCTGTCGAGCTGGCTGCATTACATGCAGAGAGCCCCAGAGCTCCAGCCTCTTTGAGTCACCTCTCAAGCTGAGGCAGTCTCAACCAGATGCAGCTGACTGAGTCATCCATGTTCCTGCAAGTAAGCCCTCACCCATATTTCTGCAAGTGGCGCAAATAAATCCATGGACTCACTGAGTTGAACTTTGGTGGAACCATTGTTTTTGTGTGTCATCGGTTCCCTGTCTAAGGTGAGCAGGTAACTGTGCACATCTCCCTAGGAAAAGCCATAAATATATACACATGCACGCACGTGCACACACACACACATACACACATGTGCATGCACACAACTTGCACACAGAGATTCATAGTGTCAACTTCATAGTAGTTCCAAATCAGCAAATGAACTGACAAAGCATGGTATTCAACAGACTATTACTCAGACATGAAAATGAGCAAAGTACTGGACATACCACTACTTGAGTAAACCTCAGAAGCACTATGATAGTTTTGTTTTTCAAGACAGACACAAAAGACCACTGTCTTAGTTAGTTTTCTATCTCTGTGAAGAGACATTACAACCAAAGCAACTTATAAAAGAAAGCATTTAATTGGGAGCTTGCTCACAGCTTGAAAGGGTGAGTCCAATGACCCTGATGGCAGGAAGCATGACATCAGGAAGGCAGACAGTATGCTGGAGAGTAGCTGAGAACTCACATTTTGAGATCACAGCCACAAGTCAGAGAAAGAGCTAACTGGGAATGGTACGGGCTTTTAAACCTCAAACACACCCCCAGTGATACACTTTCTCCAGCAAGGCCACACCTCTTAATCCTTCCCAAACAGTTCCACTACTGGGGATCAAGCTCTTAACTAGATTAGCCAATGGGAGCCATTCTCATTCAGACCATCACAACCACCTGTGATATTGTTCTGTTTGTACAAATTGTCGAGAAAAAGCCATAGAGATAGAAAAGAGAGGAGGGATTGCCTGGAGGTGGAAGCGGGACAGGGAGAGGTGTAAACGGGCCTATGGGCTCTCTTTGAAACTGATGGTCGTGATGACTGCCCATTCTGTAAATGTGGCAAACATCTGAGTTGAGTTATACTTTAGATGTGGCAAACTGAATGACTTCTGTCTGTGCTGGACTGCTAGACGGCTAGAATAGGAGTGGATTATTGTGGGACATTTTGTTTGGGTTCTGACAAATAAAGCTTGCCTGAAGATCAGAGGGCAGAGTGGTCACTAGTTAGACATAGCAGTTGGGCAGTGGCGACACATACCTTTAACCCCAGGAAGTGATAAAGTGGAGTGAAGACAGGATCTCATCCCTTTGTGGACGCAGAAAGAAGTGAAGTAGGAAGCAACCAGCCATTGCTTCCACTTCTTTGATCTTCTAGGTTTTTACCCCAATATCTGACTCCTGCTTGTTATTAAGATTAATTAGATTAACACTTCATCAGATGCTAATGGATCCACTGCTTGGAGCAAGTCTTACAAGGAAAGCAAAGCCCACAGAGTATGGTAGGATCTCGTGGGGAGATTTGGACATCTGGATCCAGTCAGATCTGACCTGGTCACTGGCTTCATGAGAGGTGTCTGCTTGCTACTTATCTCCAGACAGTTTTGGGTTCTTCCACTTGTGATCTGAGAGTTCCTTCAAAGTATTCTCCCTCCTGTTGTCCCTGTGTCACAGACAACAGCCAGCACTGGGCCAACGGCAGCATGGTCACAGTTATCTGTTACATACAAGGAAGCCAGGGTGGGAGGGCACAATCATTCATTCCTCGAAAATTTCCAGGCTTCCAAACGCAGTGGCAAGAGATTGAAAAGTAAACACTAGATAAGAGAAAATGCCTGCTGCCAGTGTTCCTGACCAACAACTAGCTTCCACAGGATAGATGGACTCTCACAATCCTTTAGACACAAGTCTCTTGAAGATGCCAGGCCACGTGAGCATGAGTAGACAAGAAGTTCCTACGCACCTGTCCTAGTGAAAGAGGCTGGCAGACTTCAAGATTTTTGTCACTGAGGCAAATACCTTTTCTTCCCTAAAAAAGATTTTTGGGGGGCTCCTGGCTTCAGAGGTCATGCACCCTGGCCAGCCATCAGTGTTGTTCCTGTGCTGTGTGTGCATTACCAGGCAGAGCATCACAGCAGAAGGGCGTGGTCAGGCAGAGCTCCACAGCAGAAGGGTGTGGTCAGGGAAAGCATACAGCAGAAGGGCGTGGTCAGACAGAGCTCCAAAGAGGAGGAAAGTGGTCAGACAGAGCTACTGACCTCATCCCAACCAGGAAGCCGAATGGAGTAACAGAAAGGGACCGGGAACAAGATATTCCCTCAAAAGCCCTTCTTGTGATCTTCTTCCTCAGCTTCCCATAATCTATTAAAATTTTTATTCCATTGGTGGATTAAACTACTCATTATGGCGGAGCCCTCAGCCACACCCAGAGATGCAATTCAGTGACCTCTGTCACAGTAGCAATGGTGACCATTGGGGAGGGTGTGGCATGGCAATATTGTGTCGGGGAGCACTACCTACCATTTCCTAAGCCTTGTGGGGAGCAATGGGGATGTTTTCAAAGATGTGAGCCCTGCAGACCTCCACATGACCATCCCCTCCACACCCACGTATTTTCCTAAGGGGGAAAAAATGGATATCTGAAAACCTGCAAGGGCGATGTTCTTAGCACCTTTAGTTATAACGTTAAAAAACAGGGCATGTCTGGGATGTCAGACCAGATGATAAGAGCACTTGCACAAAACCCTGGGTTCAATCCCCAGACAGAAATCCAGTGTGGTACTGCATGCCTGTAATCCCAGCACTCAGAACTGGAGGCATGGGGAGCAGGTCACCCTTGGCTACATAGTAAGCTCAAGGCCACCCTGAGCTATGTGAGATCTTGCTCAAATAATCAATAAAATAACTGGGAACAACCCAAATATCCACCAGCAGCACAAAGAACTAAGAAATTATGTCTCTGCAATCAGTTACCCCTCCGCCAATAAAAATCTAAGTGTTGCTGTAGAGAACAACATGGATGAAAATTAAAACAGGCAGGGTAAAGGAAACCAGACAAAGGGGGCATACTTTATAACTCTGATTATATAGAATTCTAAAAATGAAAATTGTTCTCTCAAAACAGAAAGCAGATCTACGACTACCTGGAAAAAGAGGAGGTGGGGAAGGGGTGAGGGAAAAGGGAGTAACACTGCATGGAGACGGCTGTTAGCTTGTGATCCTCCAGACCAGGAGGTCTCTACTGCTGAAGACAGCAACAGCCTGTCTCGGTGTTTTCCCAGTCTGTCCTCTCTGAGTGTCAGAGGGACCAGGCACAGTTTGCTGATGGCAGGGGTGAGAGGATGCTTCCCTCCTGCAAGCAGTCCTGGGAAAGTTATTCTGGCTGCCAGGACAGACAATTCTGGATAATGGATGGCTGTTCTTCAACGCTGCTACGGAAGCGTGCTCCTCCTTAATCTACTGCAGTGTCATTAGGAGAGAAAATGTTTGCTCGGGGAGCTCCCATGGCCTTTGGAAACTGCAAGTTCAACACTAACAGCCAGGGCAGCTCTGGCCTTAAACCCTCCCCTGCCCAGCCCAGGTCCAAGCCTTCCTTAATGAGGTGACTCTATGGGGCACTTGCTTAGATAGTTGGAGGCCTGGCTCTTGTCTGAGGTAGTTCCTGGCCGGAAAGCACAGTATATCACGGTGGGGAAGGCATGGCTGTTGGAGTAGCAGGTGGCAGCTGTTCACTCTGTTTCCACAGTCAGGGAAAGGGAGGGGGGTCTTGGTGCTGTTGACTTTCACATTTTTTTTTTTTTTTTTGGTTTTTCGAGACAGGGTTTCTCTGTGGCTTTGGAGCCTGTCCTGGAACTAGCTCTTGTAGACCAGGCTGGTCTCGAACTCACAGAGATCCGCCTGCCTCTGCCTCCCAAGTGCTGGGATTAAAGGCGTGCACCACCACCGCCCGGCAGACTTTCACATTTTTATTCAGTTTAGAACCCCAAGTCCTTGGGATGGAGCCAGACAGAGACCCCACCCTAAGGCATGTCTTCTAGGTGATTCCAAACTTGGAGCCATCCACAGGGCAAGGACCTCACCCTGAGGTGGGTATCCTAGGTTATTTCAAATGCAATCAAATTGACAGTGATGATTAACCATTATACTCACTTCCCCTGAGCTGAACAAATCTGCTGTTCCTACCTGTCCCTTGGCCACACTCCATGACTGATTTGGTGGGCTACGAGAGAGAGAGAGAGAGAGAGAGAGAGAGAGAGAGAGAGAGAGAGAGAGAGAATATACGTAGAAGATGGACATGGTGAAAGAGTGGGAGGGGGAGCTGTGGGTGGATATGATGAAGATACATTGTATGAATGTATTAAAGTGTCAAAATCATAAATTAAAAAGGATCACAGTCTTCTGCTCTTACAGAAGCACAGTGGTTTAATTTAGTTAATTTAGCTTTCAGATTTTAATTTTCCCCTACCATCATTCCTCAGCATGTACGTATCGAGTTGGCATCTTTGGATTAAATGGCATTAGAGTGTTGGATTTTAAAATTACCACTTGAGTTGCGGACTTGATTTTTCATACACACACACACACACACACACACCATTCTATAAATTTTGGTTTAGGATTGGGATAGAGTTTCCAGTAACTTCTGAAATGGCCCTGAGCATTCTCCTACCACTGTGTACTATGAGTTTCTGTGATGCTGTGTTCTCAGCGTTGACAGGAGATTGAGCTTATAAAATCAAATAGCAATCAACTCTGAAAAATGTCGAAGATGCTTGGCATCCCGTCGTCTCCAGCATCCAGCCAAGGCTGAATCCTTTATGTAAAAATAAACCAACACGTCTGTCTTATTAGTATGCAAATTTCCTTTTGTCTTTTAATAAAAGATATAATTGTACCCATAGTAAAGAATTGTTTTTAACATAAATGTCTTTATAATTTATTACTAATAAATTTTTGATTTTTATACCTATTTTATATGCTTATATACCCAGGATGGGATAAGAATTTCTTGGGTAGGAAGGAGTCGTGACTGTGAAAAGTTGAAGAAGCTTTAGGCTAGGGGCTGGCAAGGTGGCAGGGAGTGGGGACTGGTAAAGCAGCTCCCCTGCAGCTCAAGCCTGGCCACCTTCAGGAACACGCGCAAAGATGGAAGGAGAGAATTGGTTCCACAGAATTGTCTTCTGCACTCGGCGTACACACCATAATGCAGGTTCCCCTCCACCACCACCAGGTAAATCCACAGTCATAATGAAGACGCCTAAAGCCGCTGGTTTTTCAGCACGCTGGACAGCTCCCAAGGCGCTAAATGGCTTTTCCCTTCAGGCTCCCTGCATGGCTGACTTCCTGATGCTTCAAAAGGGAGTTCTCAGTTGATGAAGGATTTTTGTAAATCATGCCTTGTGCCCAGTAATGAAAGCAGGCACTCAACCCAGGCATTCTGAATCTGAATCCCAGCCCTCCACCAGCTAGTTTCTCCTCCCTCTAGGTTTGAAAAGAGCTCAGACAGAGCTTTTGGAAACTGAGTAACAACTATCATTGTCTGCAGATCTGTAAGACATGAATTCTTGGATTCCATCACCAGCTGTATAATTAAACCATTTGTTTTATTAATATTATTAGGCTTTTTCCCCCACTGTGATAGTGTGTTTTATAGTACTTGGTCAATTATTTAAAGCATAACAAAGTGAAGATATTAGACTAAGTGGTGCTTGCACCCCCACAACCACGTCATTGTGTGCTGTAATTACACCAGCGGCAGTGATTTATGCTGTGTCGTGAGTGGGGGAAAAGTCCCTACGAGGAGGAGGGGCCTTGAACAAGACATGGGATGTGCAGGTCGTCCAATCAGCTCCTGTTGACAGCAGCATCCGCACCTCCCTCCTTCCCCTCCCTGTGTGCTCGGGTTTCTTGGCAGGCACACTCTCCACTGTCCCATCACAGGGCCATACTTCACTCCTGCCATCTTTTGTGATCTTCTAGAACAGACCACAGACTTTCTCTCCTCAGGGACATTTCCTATGCTGTGTTCTTTGCCAGATATGCAGATTTGTCTAAAATACTTCCCACTGCAAGTGACAAAAAAAAAAAATCTAATTCAATGCAGTTTCAACAAACTGTTGCCATGAAATTAATTGGTACGTTTACCTGAAAAGCCAAGGCTTGATTGATGGCTTCAGACATGGCAGAATCCATAAACTTAGCATTGCCATGCCCTTTGTCCGGGCATCACACATAGTCATGCTTGGCATTCAGGGGGTGGCAGAAGTACATGGACAGCACTGGGCTCCATTACACTGGCTTAGCATCTGTCTCCATTGACCATACTACGTAAGTTCCTGGGAGGACTCTGCAGCCTGGGATAGGTCATCTACCAGTGGCAGAAATGCTTCCTATGACCAGGAACTGATGTTTAGGGGTGGCCAGGAGTTAGGGGACAAGTCAGTCCCACCTGCATGCTGAAGAGCTTTGTTTTATTGGGTTCATTGTTGGTTTGGTTTGGTTTGGTTTGGGGGTGTGTGTGTATCTGTGTGTCTATGTGTCTGTGTGTGTTTATATCTATGTGTTTGTGTGTGTGTGTTCTGTGTGTTTGTGTGTCTATGTGTTCATGTATGTGTGTTGTGTGCAGATATGTGATGCTCATTATTATAATGATTAAGTTCACAGACAGAAACAAACAATGGAAATTCAAAGTGACCTCAGTGGTGAGAACAGACTTTATTTACCATGAGAAGGATGCCTCAAGACAGTAGCCATGGCTTCCTCCAAGGGGGATCTGACCTTAATTTGTGTGTTCTGCCTTTGACACTAGGATGTGGTCTACAATTGAATATTTTTTAAAAATGCCAGAGAAAACCCTCATAGTGTTTTAACAGATTCATGGTTTTGTGTCAGGCCACATTCATAGCTATCTTTGATTGATACGCCATGGGTTGAACACACCTGGAAAAGATTAAGCCCTAGATGCCTCACTCCTCTTCCCCCACCACTACCAAATTTCCCGCCTCCATCGTGTACCTCCTTCTTCCTGTCTCCTCCCCAGCTAAATGAATGGATCCTGTGGAATATGTTTCATTTACATAGGGGCCATATAGCAAACAATCATGAGCCAATGTTATTGAGTCTCATCCGATCAGACAATTATGTATTCTCTCTGGGAATAAAACAAACACAGTCTTAGCTGGACATGCCTGGGAACTGGGGGTGGACTTGGGAAGAAGGACCCATCTCTGAACTAGGAAAGACTGAATGCTGAATGCTGAGTGTGACCCCAGAGTGCCTGGGAGAGTAGTGAAGCCAGACCCAAAAACCCAGGAATGCCCATCTTTGATGAGCTGGCAGACCACACAGATAGGAAGTCCCCACTGGCTGTGACCGGAGTAAGATCAGTGGCCAGTTCTTAGGAGTAATCACCTGGGAATGGTGATTACAGTGTCCTGAGACCATAGCTGGCTTCCCAATGCCTGAGAGCACCCAGCGCTGCCCAGCAGTGGAATGATTGCCTTTTCACACTGCGCAACACTGTGGTTGTATGGATGAGCCTTTGCAAGTATCATCAGAGAATTCTCTGAAAGCCCTTCTAGATTCCTGGTGCCGCCTTGGTCATTGTTGTTCAATAGCAGTAGTTGCCACAGCCCTGGCATGATAACCGCCACCACCATCCACCACATGCACCAACTCACCATCAGTTGCACGCTCGCACAGGACCGCCATCTAGAAGGCAGACCGAGCACTAGGCCGAGCAGTTCAGGAGGGGGAATCATCCCGGCTGAGGGAGGAGAGAGCTAGTTACTCTTCACTTTCACAGCTGAAGAAACGAAAGCTCCAGAATAGAGATCCAAGGCGTTGAACATGCAGCAGTGGAGGAGAATGACTCCTGAGAGATGAGGTCTGAAGAGATGGGACCCATGTTTTCCCAGCTCAGTCTCAGGGGAATTTCTGGTCTGTAACACAGGAAGCAGAACGAGTGGCACTAGAGAGACAGATGAGGAGCACTGAGGCAGCTGGAGCTCATGAGAGAACTGCAACCCGTCATGGGAATGTAAGCACACCAGCCAAGGCCAGATGAATGGATACGGGTGAGCTGAGATGGTGGCGCACCACTTAATCCCAGTGCTTGCGAGGCAGAGGCAGGTAGATCTCTGTAGTTGGTTTTCTTTTCACTCTTTGCTCTTTGGGGTCCTGTCAGCCCCGCCTATTTCTCTTTCCCGCCTACCTATTGGCCATTCGGCTCTGTATTAGAACTATCAGGGGTTTCAGGCAAGCAAAGCAACACAGAGTTAAACAAAAGTGACATAAAAGAATGCAGCACATCTTTGCATCATTAAACAAATGTTCCACAGCAGAAAATAATGTAACACATCTTTAATATTCCACAACAACTCTCTGTTCGTTCAAGGCCAACTTGGTCAACACAGTAAGTTCTGAGCTAGCTTGAAGTTGCAACTTGGCAGGGATTGTATCCCATGCTCTTGGAGTGCCCCCCAAATCCTTCCTCACCACCACTTTATATGGATTTACTTCATTGGGTGGGTCCCCAAAACTCCCTTTTCCCCTATCACATCTAAATTCCCCCCAACAGCCATCCAGGAAGGAAGACTCAGCAAAACTCAGTTACAGCAGTCAGGTGGGACGAGTCCCCTGGGAGCAAGGTCCAAAAACCTTCGTCCCTGTGTATGCCTCAGACCCCAGTCCTGGACCCACAATCTGCAGGGGATGTATGGTAGGAGAAGGTGAGGACATGGGAGAGTGACACCCCACGTCAGGACCTGGGGGCATTTGGGATGAAAGAGGGTGACATTGAGGCTCTGGAAGGACTGCAGCTCCCACCTGTCCTCAGAGGAGCTAGCCAAACTCTTTCTGGGGTCCCTGCCAGCCCCAACCTTCTGTCTCTCTGGCCTGTGTCTGGGGAAGCTGAGCACAAGTCCTGGGAGTCAGGGGTTGGTGTGGAGGAGAGGTGGGGGCCAACGACAACTAGAAGCTCAGCCCTGGGAAGAGATGCTTGGGAGGCAGAGTGGATGATGGTGACAGGCCAGGCCCCAAGTAAAGGTATCCAATAGGACCTTGTGTTCGGGCAGTTGAAGGAAGGAAAAGAGCAGAATACCACACCCTGGGCAGGAATCAGAACCAGGCCAGTTGCAGAGACACTGTGTGACCTTGGGCAGTCACATTCCCTCTCTGAGCTTCAGTTGCTTCAACTGCAAGATATAGATGATTATTCTTGTCCTTGATGCTCAACTGCTCCCAGGAATGAAGCGGATCTAAGTAAACCAAGGGGTAGAGCCTAGATATTGATTTGGGGGAGACCTAGCCTTGCCCCACCCACCTAACCTCTGGCCATTGGCTAGTCCTCAGTAGCTTTGTCAGCTGAGTCCAGTTGATTGGAGGAGACAGATCCTTTATGCAAATGAGGCAACTTTTGTTCTCTTTTTTCCCTCTTCCTTCCTCCACAAGGCCCCCCACTCCTGGTTGGTGCTCCCTGGCTGGGGCTGGACCCTGTGACAAGCTGACTTGCCATCTAAATACAGGCAGTTCTGACCTCTATTCCAAAGCCGGCTGCCTAGCCCTGTCACTGGTCCTCCCACCTTGCTGTGACAGCCGTGTGACCTTGGGTGAGTCATTCCGTCTCTCTGAGTCTCAGTTTTCCCCTCTGTTAAATGGAAAGAAGGTGGCCCATGGATGGGTTCCGTTCCTATCTTACACAGTCACGTGCCGGCAGCTTCCCATGTCTGGCCCTGCTTTGGTACTGAGGCTACCCTGTCCCCTACCATGGGAATCTCCCTCTTCTCTTTCCCATCCACCTTGCTGCCTCCCAATTCTCCTTGAACCTGCACCTTAGCTCAGTCCTTGACCCTGCAATCATCTTGATCTAACAGTAACTTAGCTAATTTCTTGAGCCCACAAACCACCCAATGGGGAAGCCGGGAGGGTGGCCGCTTCCGCTCCATCACCCTCCCAAATGCGTTGTCTGACACTTTCAATTTATTTTTCAATTCCTTCAGCATCAGAAATGACGATTAAACTCCCAGTGTAAATGCTGCTTTACCAAACTGAATTAATCACAGGGAGGAGGGGCCAGCTCTGCAGCTCAGTTGAGGAGCAGGCAATAACCACATGTCTTCATGGGGTGCCCGTTGTCCTCACAGAGGTGGGAGACAGGCTCCGGATCCTCTCTGGATGCCCTCATGGAACCTCACTGGAGGCCACCTGCCCCACATCCCTCTGCCCCCTGCAGCCTCACCCTTGTCCAGGGTCTAAGGAATGAGGCAGCCTAGGTCACTGCCTGTTAGAGAAAAGTTCAGGACACAAGCCTGGCTCCTTTCGACTCATCCTCAATTTGCAGAGGGTCTAACCCAAAGTTTGGCAGTTTCTGGTCTACATGCAGGACCAAGGTACCTGCAGACTTGAGATTTCAGAGCCTGGTGGACAGGGGCCCTAGATCCATCCCCAGCAAGGTCACTAAGAACCTAGGGCCACAGCAGCCAAGCCACCTCTCTGTCCTCCCTCTCCCCTCTCCCACCCCACTACACCCATCACCCCCTGACCCTCACAGCTGCTCTGTGCCACATCCACACCAGCTCCCAGCCCTCACAGCAAAGCTCAGATACAAACAGGGCCACAGGGCTGCTCCTCTTTCATCCTGGAGAGACAGAGGCTGTCCTGACTCCCCACACCATCCCTCCAGATTTCTCCTCCCAAGCTCCACACCTCTAGACTCTCTGCCCTTCCCCCTCAACTTGTCCTCCCACCGGAAGGCCCACCCTGTCTGGACATCAAATTAGATGTTAGCTCCTTAGAGAATCTTCTCAGGCCTCTGCCCCTCAGCCTAAGTTAGTGTCTTCCCTACTGGGTTCTCACTCCAATCCTTTCCTTTCCATCAGAGCACGTAACGGGTAAAAGCTGTGTATTTGCTGAACAGACTGGTAAAGAATGAGGGGATTGTTGAGTCCGGTCTGGGATGTGATACCTAGGTCTACAGACAATGAATGAATGATAAATGTATGAATGATGACAAAATAAATGGCCAATTCTTCCAGGTACCAGGCTAGGCTCTAGAGCCAGGGAGAATAAATGGACACAGCTTGGGCTCTGGAAGGCTGGCACACACAAACACAGTGACAGCTGAGCTGGGGCACATTGAACAGGGGAGAGGATGCAGAGAGCTGGCAACAGCTTTAAGGAGAGCATAAAACCTTCGGTAGAAGAAACTGTGAGGTTTATGTGGGAATGACAAGCTGAGTGAGGCCAAGATGTGGGGCAAGAGGCCTCTCCGAAGCTGGAAAGGTTGGCAGAGGGCCAGCGAGACAGTTCAGGGGGTAAAGGGACTCAATACTAAGCCTGAGGACCTGAGTTCAATACCCAGAACCCACATGGTGGGGAAGAGAATTGCCTCCTGCAAACTGACTGCCACACACACGCTGTGGTACCCTCTACACACATGCAAGCGCATGCACACGTGTGTGCCCGTGCGCACACACACACACAAAACAAACAAACAAACAAATGTAATTTAACAAGTTTAATAAAAGACACATTGACAAAGTCAGACCTGGAGGTTCCAAGAACCTCGGACTGAGCTTCAGGATGCTGATGATACTAAGGCTGCTGCTGCTGATAATGATGATGATAATGATGATGACGACAGTGATGATGATGATGCTGACAAGGTGGGAGGGTCTTGGGAGAGGTTTAGGCAGGAGGGTGATCAGGTGACAGAGGGATGGTCCAGATGGAAAGATAAGGGAGGGGTCACTCTAGGACTCTGGATGGCGATGTGGTTGGGTTCCAAGCAGGGAGAAGACACAGGAGTCAAATCCAAATCCACCTGAAGCTAGGTAGCACTCTCCCAGCCACAGTGGAGGAGCCACCCCTCCCCCACCACCATCCAAAGTGCCTCTCTCAGCAGCTTGGGGAGACATGCTCTAGAGACTGCAGAAGCCCAGTGGACCTTAAGACTTGGGCGGAGCAGCAGGTGGGAAACCTGGTCCTCCAATCATACTGTGGCCTTGTGTTGTTCACCCTGGTCCAGCCTGGTATAACTAACATGAACATTCCTGAACCCACGGTATCTAACTGTTCAGTCCCAACAAAACACACAGAGGTTTATATTAATTATAAACTGGTTGGCCTATTAGCTCAGGCTTATTATTAACTAGCTCTTACAACTTAAATTAACCCACACATCTTATCTATGTTTAGCTATGTGGTTTGGTACCTTACTCAGTGAGGCATCCTCATTTTGCTTCCTCTGCATCTGGCTTGTGACTCCTGTCTATAGTGGCACACATCTTTAATCCCAGGACTCAGGAGAAAGAGGCAGAGGAATCTCTGTTCATTCAAGACCATCATGAGCTACATGAGATTGAATCTGTCTAAAAGAGAAACAGCTCATACAAAGGTAATCCCAGCACTTGGGATCACACACCTTTAATCCCAGCACTGGGGAGGAGGAGACAGAAGTAATATGGTTGGGTGGAGAGAGGAAGATAAGGTGGAAGGAGACAGGAGTTCAGATGCAGTCTGAGGTTTGATGGAGACAGGTACAACCTGTGGATCACCCCTGCAGTCAGAGTATGAAGTCTAAGGAGACAGTTTGAGGACAGGATCACCCTTTAGGTCTGAGCACTGGTAGAGGTGAAAGGTCTCTCTAACGGCTACCTGTATTGCTTCTCTGAGCTTCAGCATTAACACCTATTTTTATTATTAAGATCAACTAGAATTTGTGCTACACAAGATGGACACGGGCCTGCTCAGCTACTGTGGTATGTCAAGGAGGCTTCTGGTGGTGACTCTCCATCTCTGTCTCTGTCTGCAGCACAGGGTGGTGGAAGCAGGGCTGGAGATGGGACAACCATGCAGGTCCCTTTCCTTGCTCAACAGCCAAGTCAGTCGTTAGCTCAGCACCACATTGCAATGCTAAGTTCCAAAGCACCTACTGTGTGTTGTGCTTCATGAATTATAACAAACAGGAGCTGAAGAGATGGCTCAGTGACTAAGAGCACTGGTTGTTCCTCCAGAGGATCCAAATTCAGGTCCCAGCACCCAGTTAGTGGCTAACAACCATCTCTAACTCCAGATCTAGGGGATCACATGCCATCTTCTGACCCCTTGGGCACTGCACACACCTGGTACAGGCAAAACACTCACTTACATAAAATTGAAAGTGAAAAAAAAATGTATCAGCCAATGCTTGGTCCCTACTGTGTGCTGGGCACAGGCTGAGCACCTTCCAGGTAAGATCTCATTTGTCTTCCACAGTGTCCCTGGGAACAGAGGTTCCCAGCAACCCTGCTTCAGGGCCTATGGTGTATATAGAGGAAGGGAGCATCCAAGGTCCTCCTCAGATTCTGGGGGACACAGAGCCTGTCCTTAACCTCTGAACCTGTCTGCTGCAGGTAGAGTACCAGGCAGAAAGGAGAAAGACTGCAGGATTCATGATAACAGAGACACCTCATGCCACCCCACCACCAGAGATGAAGTAGACCTTAGCAACAATGACGCTCTAGGGACCTCTCCACCCTCCAACGAAAGAGCCAGCCTTCTAGGTCTCTAGACTAGCAAGGGCAACAGTCGTCAGCAGAAGCAAAGAGTGACGGGATGGCCCCATCCTACATGATGCTTTCTGCCTTGATTTGACTCTTTTTTCACAATACTTACCTTCATGACTCTTGCAGGGAGCTGGAGCACTGGCTGGAGCCATTCTACAGGGGAGAAACTGAAGCCAAAGCAGGAAAAAAAAAAATAGACATCCCAAGGACCTCCTCTGAACTGGGATCAAAACTTGGCATGCCAATTAGGTCTCCAGGTAATTCTGTGTCCCAGGGCTGGGGGATCCTGTCTGAAGGATCAGGGAGTTCCAGGGTTGGGGAGCCCTGTCTAAAGGACCAGGGAGTCCCAGACACCACCCCTACTGGGTTATGACCTTAGAAAGTAGTTTCACGTCTCTATGCCTCAGTTTACCCCTTGGTGCAATGAGTGGCTTAGGCTTTCCAGAACACAGATGAGAAGGTCTAGGTGATAACTTTGTTGATCCAGATTCTGCCTACAGAGGGCTGGGGCCATGCCACTGTCCATGGTAGCAGAGCTTCCAACATAGCACAAAGAATGTAGCTGATATCAGGTGTTAGCTGAATAAATGAAATAGATGCCAAGACAAAGAGATACATTCCTTAGAGAAGATGAGCTTTCCCAGGGGTTCAGCAGTGAGGTAGAGTGACTACCCCTGCTGGTGCCACTCTGGGTCCCTGTGTGCCCACCTGCTCCTGCTGAGACACTAACATGGTGCAGGAGTTAACTGCCTGGCTGTGGCTCCTGGCTTCTCAAGCCCCACTGTTGACTGAACTCCACAATGAAGCCCTTACAGATGCACAGGCTGGCAGAGGGAGGATGGGACACATGGCTCGGGGACCACTTTGTCTCCTAGGCATCAGTTCAAAGCATTTCACCCATTCTCTCCCGCATCATCTTCAAAGTGACACAGGGCAGGATGACTGTCTTAGACCATAGGAGGGGCCCGGCAAGGGGAGACAACAGGCCCAAGGCCACATGGAAATTAGTGATAGTGCTGAACTGAGTCCTGCTGGGGATCATGGCTTCATATTTCACAGCATTTCCTGAGCATTTCCTGTCCTAGCTACCACCCTTGGGGTACTGCTGAGTGACAGACCTCCTCAGACTTATGGTCACCCAGGCCCTACCTGCAGCCTCCTGACAGGTCTGTGAATTACAATGATCTTGGAAGCATCAGAAGACCTGTCACCAAACCTACAGGGAGGAAGCGTGGACAAGCGTTTGAGCTCCCGCAGTGCACAATTCTCTGTTGACTCCCTCCCCCACCACCCCACCTCCCACCATCACCTGGATACAGCAGTGGACTGAAAAGACACGGTTCCCTCTGCAGAGCCCGCACAGTGAGGGGGAGCAGTGACAGTGACATAAACAACTGGGCACCAGAGCAGGGCTTCTCTGACTTCTTCAGTCACCACCCCTCTCTGCCCGAGAAACTCTCAAGTGACCTGGGTGGGTAAGTCTATTAAAATAAGCAACTGTGGGAAGCGGGAGGAGGATTGTCTGAGCCAGAGGATGGAGGACAATGGGAAAACACAGCCCACAGAATCAACTAAGCAGGGCTCATAGGGGCTCACAGAGACTGAAACAGCCATCACAGAGCCTGCCTGAGTCTGCACTAGGTCCTCAGTATATATGTCATGGTCGTTAGCTTGGTGTTCTTGTAGGAGTCCTAATAGTGGGAGTGGGGGTGTCTCTGACTCTTTCACCCGCCCTTGGAATCCTTTCCTCCCGCTGAGTTGTCCTGCCCAGCCTTGATATGAGGGCTTGTGCCTAGTCTTAATGTAACTTGTTATGCCATGCTTGGTTGATGTCCCTGGGAGGCCTGCTCTTTTCTGAAGGAACAGAGGGCAGTGCATATGGTCAGCGGCAGGGGAGGAGCCGGGAGGAGGAGAGGGAGAGGAGTATGTGGTGAGGATGTATTGTATGAGAGAAGTATAAAAAACAGGCAAGAAAATTAAACATTTGCTGATAATAAGTCAAAAAAATATTTCTTATGATAAGAGCATTCTTAATGCACCTATAATTTTACCATTTACTGAAGACAAAAGCAGGTTTGCACGATAATGAGATGGGTGTGCACACTTGTTATGTAAAGAGTTACATCTTGGCTGAATATACGATGCTGCAGGCCCCAGAAAGTATTCAGAGTTGATCGATATTTTGATACTATCATGTCGATGTGGGGAACATTTCCTATCATAAATTCATAGCACAAAATGGCAGACATATGTTTAGGATCAATTTTAGAAATTGTTAAAAAAAATTTAATTTCAAACCAAAATTTATTTGATGACTGTGGTATTGGAATGTGATTGACCCCTATAATCTCATAGGGAAGTGGCACTATTAGGAGATGTGGCTTTGTTGGAGTGGGTATGGCCTTGTTGGAGAAAGAGTATCACTGTGGGGGCGGGCTTTGAGGTTTTCTATGCTCAGTATACTGCCCAGTGTGTCAGTTGACTTCCTGTTACCTGCAAAATGTAGGACTCTCAGCTTCAGCACCACATCTCTCTGCACACTGCCATGCTCCCTGTCGTGATGATAAAGTACTGAGCCTCTGAAACTGTAAACCACCCCAATTGAATGTTTTCTTTGTAAGAGTTGTCATGGTCCTGATGCCTGTCTTTTCACAGCAATAGAAAACCCGACTAAGACAATAACTTTCATTTAAACCTAAGTCAACCCCTCACACAGCAACTATTAACATCAGCATTCTAGTACAATCCAATCCAAAACACACATAGTGTGATGCTTGTGGACTGAGAAATGATGGCAGGAAAATATTGTCTTTGTTTTCTGGAATTGAACAATATGTGTCTGTAAGAGCAGATGGCTTTTTGTGGATGGTAGGAACACAGCCACTAATAACAGAAGAGTCTCAGCTCTGTGCTGGGGACACTCAGTGTTCGTTGACACTGCACAATGAGATGGCGTGTGTAGCCCAAAGTGCCTCTGCCGTGTGTTCAACAGGGCTGCAGTGAAGTCACACAACACAACATGTAAAAAGTTCTACAGAAATGTCTCAGACTCATTACATCCTTGAACTTGCATTAGTCTTTGATTGTTTCGTGTTCAGAAACCCTTGTCACTTGCCAAATTTTTCACAACCCCTCACACCTCAGTTAACCAAGCTGATGTTGGGCTGTGACCTATGTTGCAGAAGCTGTGAACTACGGGGTGAACACAGAGAAGATAGGGATGATGCACAGTGGTGGACAGAGAAGTGGGGACAGTATGGAGGGGACACTTGAGAGGGATGATCTCTGAACTGAGGTGGAGGAGCAAAACTGTCCGCAGCCCTGGGTGGGGTCAGAGCAGAATGCCCATCACCCTCCAAAGGATTCCAGGTAGGATAGCAGTCACGGGATCATCTGTGTTGATGATGTCATCTGGGTTCAAGTTAACAATCTTAACTCAGCGGTACCAGCACATGAGCACTACCACCACCATCACCAATACCATCGCCACTATCATCATCACCATCATCGTGGTCACCATTGTCCTACTTAGCCTGAGTGGTCAACTTGGCACAGCCTAGAGTCATCCAAGAGAAAAGTCTCAATTGTGTAACTGCCCAGATCAGACTGGCCCAGGAGCATGTCTGTAGGGATTAATTGATGTAGGAGGGGCCAGCCCACTAAGGCAGCATCTTTCATGAGGTAAGTAACCCTGGACTTCATAGGAAAGCTAGCTAGACCTGAGTGTGGGAGCCAGCCAACAATCATTCCTCCATGGTTTCTGCTGGTCTTCTTTAGCAGTAAGTATATTCTCTGATTGGAGATAATGCCACATGGAATAGCAAGTGTCCTGCCTTCAAGTTCCTGTTTGAGTTCTTGCCCAGACTTTCCTTGATGATGGGCTGCAACCTGTATGCGGAAATAAACACTTTCCTCTACTAAACTGCTTGTGGTCAGAGTGTTTTATCACATCAACAGGAACTAAACTACAACAACCACCACCATCTTCACAATCAGCCCAGCATCACCACCATAGTCAAGACCATCAACGTCTTTACCATCATCACCACCACCACCACCTTTACCATCATCACCATCACTCTACATCATTATCACCACACCTTCACCATCATCACCACCACCACCACCATCATCACCACCACACCTTCACCATCATCACCACCACCACCACCATCATCATCACCACAACCTTCACCATTATCACCACCACCACCTTTACCATCATCACCACCATAACCTTTACCATCAACACCACCACCACCTTGACCATCATCACCACTACCACCTTTACCATCATCACCACCACCACCTTCACCATCATCACCACCACTACCTTCACCATCATCACCACCACCGTCATCATCATCACCACCACCACCATCATCATTACTATTGCCACATTCACTACCATCATCATTACTGTCACTGCCACCATCACCATCATCATCTCCGTTGCCATGACCACCATTATGACCTCCAGCGGCAGCAGCATTAAACTGATGACTGTCATTCTGAACACGAGTACCTCCCCCTCACCTGTTACCCATGTCTCAGAACCTTACCCAAGAGGTGTAGAGATGAACAAGGCTCCTCCAATGGAGCTGCCCACACAAGGATTGCAGGGCCAAGAAGCACCTGAGCTTCCAGGGAAAAGGGTTGCACAATGTGGGGTCCATCCATCCCACAACTTCCCCCTATCCCTTTACAAAACCTCCACATGTGCCTCTGAAAGGACTTGGCAGCTCCTGCTGATAGACCATGTGTCAGGAACCTGAGGAAGGTCTAATTGATTATAATTGTCCCCTTTGCAGATGTCTGCCATATGACGCCAACTCTGGTGACAAAAGGTTCCAGTCATTCTGTTTGAACAGCACTTCCCAGGCATATGTTTGTCATTTGAGCCACTAGGAAAACAGTTCATTTTTGAGGCCACTGTGCAGAGTGGCTGGCCAAGCTCAGAGACAGCCAGATCGAGGGACACAATATAGCATCAGATCTTTGGAGGCAAAGTGAAGGACAGAGCCTGGGATCAGGTCTGTCTCACCCAGGGTGTCTCCTCAGAGCCAGCTATCATACCCTGGGACAGTTCACCTCACAGCCCTCCCACCTCTACTCTGATTTCCTCGGGCTCTATGAATTTACATCATGAAGAACAACCTCCCCAGATTATAGTCCCGCTCACCCCACCCCTTCTGCCCCATGCCTCGATCACACATGGCTCTTAGGTAATCTTGTTTCTGATGTGACTCAAGCTGAGCCCTTTGTGGGGTAAAACTCAAATTTATGCTTATCAGTCAGAGCTAATGCCAGCATCCCGTTAAGCTGTTCTCTGACACACCCAGCGGGATCCTCCTCACGCCCTCCTCACACAGCTCAGAGAGATGGGTGCTTGTCCTAACCTCCATCTTGCAGATGATTGACCAATTTCTGAACAATGAACAATCTGACCAAAATTTTTAAAAGAATAAATT
This sequence comes from Chionomys nivalis, assembly GCF_950005125.1. Lineage (NCBI taxonomy): Eukaryota > Metazoa > Chordata > Mammalia > Rodentia > Cricetidae > Chionomys > Chionomys nivalis. The sequence continues at coordinate 20,897,141 of NC_080096.1, read as the reverse complement.
TTTGAGATTTATGCAAAAGTATAGTGTAAAATATTCAGACAATAATAATTGCCCCAAAAGGCACACTGCAGGTGTATGTGAAGCAATAGATAAGAAAAATGAAATTATACATGCCATTCTTCATTTTAAACTCCTAAATATAATTTACTCCACTCGACATAACAAACGAAAATTGAGGTGAAACAAATAAATATTAATTTAAGGTAAGTGATTCCTCATAGATTTTTTTTTATGAAAATGCTTTCACAATAAGGAAAAATTACTTAATGTAGGCATGATAACATACTTCTATAATCCCAGCATCCTGGGGGCTGAGACAGGGGCTCTCAGAAGAAAATACAGGGCAACCTTGGCTATACAAGCAGCCTGAAGCCTGACTGGGATATCTAGCCAAACACTGTCTCCAAATATATCTAAACAAAGCCAAATGCATAGTGATGTCTAATCTTCGTTGCCAACTTGACTAGATCTGAAGTCAACTAAGAGGCAAGCCGTGGAGGACACCCATGAGGGATTTCCCCCATCAGGTGAACTGACGTGGGAAGACTCACCCCGAATGTGGGCACCACCTTCCAGGGGCAGCACAGGTAGGATTAGGTCTGAGGGGAAAGCATTCATATTTTGCCTGCTTGCCTTGGCATCTCCCTGGGTAGTGCATCCACCCTGTTGCTGCCACCATCTACCACTGCATTCCAAACCAGCTTCTGTAGCCTTCTAACGTGAACTGAAGACCAGAACTCTCCAGAAATCCTCCAGGCCTTCAGCTGAGGCGTCTAGCCTCGTGGTCTAAGCAAGCTCTGATTCTCAACTTCTCCAGTATGAAGATGACTGTTACTAGGGCCACCCACATGGTGTTGTGTAATCCAATCTAAGGAATCCGGCCTTTAGAAGATTTTTTTTATTTTATATGCATGAGTGTTTTGTCTGCATGTATATCTGTGTAACGTGTTTCTGACTGTAGAGACCAGAAGAAAGGGTCAGAGCCCTGGGAACTGGAGTCTCAGACAGTTGCAAGCCACCATAAGATGCTGAGAACTGAACCTGGGTCCTCTGAAAAAACAGCCAGTGCTCTTAACCACTGAACCACCTTTCCAGCTCCTGAAAAAAATCCCCTTTGAATACATATGAATCTAGCATTCTGTTCCTCTGGAGAACCCTGCCAGTAGAAGACAGATTCCCTGGGGAAAGCCCACAAAGCTAGACCAACGCAGCCCCTTCTAGCCTTGTTACTACTGTGTCAGGGTTGGGGGCATTCCACAGTGTTAGAGGAGGCTGCTAGTTCATTTCTGGCTGCTTAGCCCCAAAATAACCATGCAGAAACTATATTACTTGCAATACTATTTGGCCAATAACTTAAGCATATTTCTGGCTTACTCTTATATCTTAAATTAACTGACTTCTATTAATCTGTGTATTGCCATGTGGCTGTGGTTTACTGGGTAAAGTTCCATCCAGCACACATGGAAATTCTTGCCCCTTGCTGGTGTACCAGTTTGTTATTGGAGATTTCTATTAGACCTTCCTTTTTATTTAGACAGAAAATGGGAAATGGTGTGTGAAGTCCTTCTGTATATGTGTTGCTTATATTGTTTAATGAATAAAGCTATTCGGTCAGTGGCTTGACAGAATAGAGCTAGGTGGGAAAACTAAACTGAATGCTGGGAGAAAGAAGGCAGAGTCAGAAGATGCCATGTAGCTGCCAGAGGGTAAAGAAATGAACTGCCAGCTGGAACATTGCTAGTAGGCCACGAGCCTGGTGGTAAAATGTAAAATAATGGAAATGGTTAATTCTAGATGTAAGAGCTAGCCAGCAATACGCTTAAACTATTGGCCCAACAGTATTGTAATTAATACAGACTTCTGTGTGTTTTGTGTGGGACTGGGCGGGACAGAAACCTCTGACTACACCACAGTATCCTGGAAGCACGAATACGTGGCAATTCGGGACAGTGGCTGCAGTTACATAGAACTATTCTCAGCCACCCTTCTGCTTCCTCTTGGTCTCTCTCCTCCTTTCCTTCCTTCTGACTTCTGCTAAGGCATAAAGAAGTTTGGATGCACCTAAATTTTCAGCTTGATTGTGTGTGTGTGTGTGTGTGTGTGTGTGTTCCATGACTCCATGTGTATGCAGGGTATATGAAGGTGAAAATTCAACCTTGGATGTCATTATTTTAAAGCATCATCCACCGAGGGTGTTTGCTTTCTCTTAATAGTGGTTTAAGCAGTCTTGAGACTATCAATGTGGTTTTGATTAATTTGTGTGTATGTGTATACCTACACATGCGAGTATACATACCATAGCACATGTGTGAAGGAAATACAACTTGTGGGAGTTGGATTCCCCCCTTCGTGAGAGTTCTAGGGATTGAACTCAGGCCATCAGGCTTGATGACAAATACCTTTACCCACTGGCCCATCTCATTAGCCACTATCTTATTTTGAGACAAGCTCTCTCCATGGGCTGGCACTCACCAAGAAAACTAGACTGGCTAGGATGTGTCTGTCTACATCACACAAACCAGGGTCACAAGGACCACCATGCCTGGCTTTTTCTATTTGGGCCCTAGTGATTAAACTCTGGTCTTACTTACAAGGCAAGCCTTTAATCAACTGAGTTCTGTGACTCAACCATTTTTACCTAAATCACCAGACACATTTTAGTTCATTTCTTTCAGTTTGTAACGCTAAGGATTAAACCTGTGTCCTGTGACTGTTAAGGCAAGCACTCTCCCCTGAGTAACGGTTCTAGCCAGAGCTTTATCTTTTGATGTTTTAATTTCTTCCAACCTTGTCTAAGATATGTTTCCCATTTGTGTGCACTTTTGATCTACAGATGCTTTTACTTCAAATTTTTTTCTTTTAGTATATCTTTCAGAAGTTTTATACCTCTGGTCTCATGGAATGTCCATCTATTGGATAACTTTGGCCATCTTCTGTGCCTCTCATCTCTGCCATCTGTTGTTGTGTGGAGCTGTGGGCCTGCTTTTCATCCTGCCCGGCTCCCACACAGCTAGCTTTACACCAGAAATAACAACACAACAAACTGTATTCTTTTAAACACTGCTTGGCCCATTAGCTCTAGCCCTTACTGGCTAATTCTCATATCCCGATCAACCCATCTCTAATAAACTGTGTAGCACCAGTCTTACCGGGAAAGATTCAGCATGTCTGACCTGGCGGCTTGCTTCATCATGTCTGGCTCAGAGAGCAGAGCTATGGCATCTGCCTGGGAGAGGGGAGCATGGCCTCTGCTCCAGAGAGCAGAGCTGTCGAGTCTGAGCTCACTTCTTCTTCCTCCCAGCATTCCGTTCTGTTTACTCCACCCACCTATGTTCTAACCTATGAGGGCCAAGCAGTTTCTTTTTTTAACCAATGACCTTCCTCCGTCAATCTGTGACAAAATACTCAAAAAGTGACATTCTTTTCTATTTAATGTTGGGTAACAGTCTACAGCTTTTCCGCCATCACTCACTAGAGAGCAGCTACATTCGTTTCATTTGCTGGGGGTTTTGTTGCTTTATTTTGTTTTTAAGTCTTGAGGCTTGAATCTGGGGCCTCAGACTTGCTAGACAAACACTCTATCAATGGCCTAGATCCCCAGCCCTTCTTTTCAATGCTTTTAATTTTGATAAGGGGTTTCACTAAGTTCCCCAGGCTGGCTCTAAACTCACCCTATAGTCCAGGCAGACCTTGAACTTTCAATCCACTCATCTTACTCTCCTGAGTAGCTAGGTTTACAGGCCTGTGCCACTCAGTTCCAACTTGATGGTGGTTCAAGTCTGTATAGTTTAAATTGCTTCCCTTCTCTCTTCCTCCCCCATCCTGCCTCATCTACTTCAGTTGCATTCCTAAGAACAGCTCCTGAATACCCACCTTGTATTCCACATTTGCTTTCTATCCCCATATTTTCTGGTCCTTTATATTTGTTCTCATTCTGTTTTAGATTTTAGATTTCTTGAGACATCTCACATGTATCCATAGGCTGGCCTCAGCCTCCTGTCTGCTGGGATGACAGACACAAACCACAGTACCTTTTTTTTCCGTCTTGAGTGTTTTTAAAGAATTGTTGTGTGGAGTGATATCACTAGGGCCTGTGGAAACACTACTTCCCCTGTGTCCTCAGGGAACTTCCTGTCTTTGCCATGTTTCCTTCCTCTGTCAGAGTCCCTGCATGCTTCCTTCAGCAGCTCTGTTAACCCATCAGAGCCTTGTAGTAAAACTGTCTAGGGGGAGCAGAGACAATGACCTCGGGGACAGCTCACATCTGGCTTCGTCATCTTGGACCTTCTTTCACAGCTCAGAGTTCAAAGCTTGCTGTCCCTGCAGCCGCAAGTCCAGCAATGCCTCTGAGGAGGACAGGTGGGTCCTCGAGCTCTGAGCAGAGGATTAGCAGTCCAAGCTTTCAGATCTGGGTGAGGTATCTGCTTTGGGATGTCTGTAAAACATAGCTTTCCTATATGTGTCTGCATGGATTCAGTTTCCTCTGGTTCTGATCTATGTTCCATAGTTTGGGAAGGAAACCTTCCAGGTCTGTGGTTCGGAGCTGTAGTCATTTCTGTTTTCAGTAAGAATGAAAGAAGAAACAAAACAGAACTCGCCGCTATGTTCTGTTTCTTGTCATTGCCACCTTCTGTTAACTTCAGAGAACAGAATCCAAGCAGCCAGGGTCATCATTCTTAATCTGGAACTAAATACGCTCTCACCCCTGTCTCTAATAAACTCCTGATGAGTGATCTGGGCTGTCACAGAGGGCAGGACGGTCATGGTAGCATGACTGACTAGACTCAGCACCTAAGTACAGTGCAGGCAGTCTTGCTGGGACCCTCTTCTACCTCAGAGACAAATCCTAAGAGGTCACCCAAAATTTTCTCTGACTTTGAGCTTCAGTGTATTCAAGACTTACCTGCTAAAGGCATAGCACAGCACTCACACTACTGTGCCTACTGCACCACCAGTGGCAGACATTACTAATCAATCACAGTGTTGGTTACCCACCCCTGCATCTTTCTGCATTACATTATGAGAAGACTTAACTAATGGAATTCAATCTATCTATCTTTTCAGTGTTAGAGATTCATTGGTCACATTAGATCTTCACAGAGGAGTGAGAAAGGCCTGGGTTGATGTTTAGGCCTTCGATTAGAGGCAAGGTGACTTGAGCTAAGACTCCCCTGAGTCTCACCCCAACCTCTAAAAACAGGGATTTTTGTTTATCCATAAAGTTATTGAAAGGAAGAAACACACAGGACAGAGTGTGGCAGCCAGGCCTGCAGAATACTCAACAGCAGGCAGCATCAGTCACCAAGCAATTGCTTGAGAGTCTCCTGGTCTGGACAGAATGTTCTCAGACAGACATGCTCTTTGTCTGTGGTTAGCTGGAGCTGACTGCTCTTGGCTGGTGTTTGTCTTAGGGTTTTTATCACTGTGAAGAGACACCATGACCACGTCAACTCTTATAAAGGAAAGCATTTAATTGGGACTCACTTACAGTTTCAGAGGTTCAGTCCATTATCATCATGGTAGGACCATGGCAACAGGCAGGCAGATATGGTGCTAAAAAAATAGCTGATAATACAAAATTTTGCAGGCAACAGGAAGTCAACTGAGACACTGGGCAGTATCCTGAGTATAGGAAGCCTCAAAGCCTGCCCTGACAGTGACACATTTCTTCCAACTAAGCCACACCCACTCCACCAAAGCCACACCTCCTAATAGTGTCACTCGCTATGAGATTATGGGCGCCAATGACATTCAAACAACTACGGTATTCTAGTTTCATTTCTGTCGCTGCTGTAAAACGCCTCGACACAAAGCAACTTAGGAGACAAAGGACATTCGCTCACAATTCCGAATTACAATCCATCATTGCAGAGAAGACACAGTGGCAGGAGCCGAAGACAGCTGGTCACAGTCACAACGACAGTCAAGAGCAGAGAGACAGGAACTCATGCATGCTCACTCGATTACTTGCTCAGCTCAATTTCTCCAGTCTTATACAGTTCAGCAACCCCTGACTGAGGAATGATGCCGCCCACAGTGGTGAGTCTTCCCACACCAATTGACTGAAGACATCCCACCACAGACATGCCTCACAAGCCAACCCAACGTAGGCAACACCTCGTTGAGAGTCTCATCCCAGGTGACTCTAGGCTGTGTCAAGTTAGATTAAGTTAAATTAAAACTAATCATCACAGATAACCTTAGGCAGTGGACGAGTGGCCACTTGGTTGTCATCTGGGGTAAGGGGATCTTTTCAGTCTCAGCATGCTCTCCTAGGGACTTATTTCCAATAGTGGATTCAGAGAGGTGGAATGGGAGAATGCATGGTGTCTGGGGGCTCAGGACCTGAGATGCCACATTGTCATCTCTATCCCATCCTGCTGACTAAAATGACTCACTAGCTGACCAGTAAGGTAGGGGAAGAGACTGAGGAGTGATGAAAGGGGCTCCAAAGGATTGGTCTATGGAGAGAGGAGCAGAATGGTGCTCTATGCTGAGTCTACCATGGTACATGGTACATGTCACATACTAAAAGCTATGGCAGGGACACAGAAAAGATTCCCAATAGTCTTCTTTTTGTCTTGTGGATGGAGTTTAAACTTTTTGTTTTTATTGTTCTTATCTCTCTATATGTGTGTGTGTGTGCGCGCGCGTGTGTGTGTGTTTGTGTGTGTGTGTGTGTGTGCAAATGCACTTGAGTGCAGGCCACCATGGAGGCAGAAGAGAGAGCTAGAACCCTTGCAGCTGGAATTTCAAGCAGTTAAAAGCTGCCCCACATAGGTGCTGGAAACTCAACTTGAATCTCTGCCAAGAGCAGTACCCGCTCTCATCCGTGAAGATATCCCTCCAGCCTCGTGGATGGAGTTCTACAGTCTGGGTAGGGCAAGATTTCAACGTGTGCATTAACTGAAGTACGAGCAAAGGTGTGAGGCTTGGGGTGCCTGGGTCAGCCCTGCCAGCCGCTGCATGGGATGGGAGGCAGTGACGAGCGATGCTCGAGGATCTGCACACACTGCTGGTGGTGAGGTCAGCACTCCATCCAGCTCTCCATGATGTTTCTTGTGGGGCATGCAGTTATCGAGAAAGAAAGCTTTTCTTTGACATTTTCTGTCCACCTGATGACAGTTCGGTGGCCCCCACTTCGTTACCAAATCTGATAGGAGCAGGATTAATTGGTACCTTCTAGAAGATCACGGGCTCCATGAGGTTCATGGGTGCCTCTGCAGCTAATTTATGCAAATTGAGCTGCCTTATTGTTCAGAAAGTTCCTGTTTCTTTGAACTTCTGAGCAGTGCGGTAATCCTTGTTCCCAGTCTCATTTCTAATCCTGCAATTTCCACGGTGCCAACAGTTATGACAACAGAATGAAGGCTGGGTATTCTGCAAATTCCACACAGCTGCAGAACGTATCTGTGGATACTAAGGCGGACAGACTGGCTGAATGGACAGGGTGGGTAGGAGAGTCCCCCGGTAGCAGAACTGTACCAAAGGGTCAGGGAGGGGCTATGGGGGTCACAGTGACTTGGTCTGCTGGGGTGACTTGCAGAGTATGGGTTCTACTTAGGTTCCTAGAGGGTCAGGTGAGGGGGTTAACTTTCAAATGCTTCCATTTCCCCTGGATAGGAAGATGGTCACCGTGCATGACCCAGCTGCTCTTTTGTTATTTAGAACTGAGGGAAGGCTCCCTAATTCCTAGCTTCCTTAGAGGAGTCTCCAGACATCCCTTTCCCACAGAGATGCCAGTCCCAGGAACAGCAGGACACCCTGCCACTGTCCCCATCATGATCCAGAGCCTGGATGTGCACACAGCTGCCCTCTATCTTGCTCTTCTCCTCCAGAGTTCACAGCACCCTCCACCTCTGCTCTAGGCACGCCTGGGGGTTCAGCAATCCTCTGAGGAGCCCTGCCTGTCCAGTCCTGAGATCCACAAGGGTACACATTCTCCCAGGCATGAGCATGTCTCCCCAAGAACCTCAGTAATGAAAGAGTGAAGGCAGGGAGATCAGAAGTTCAAAGCGAGTATTACCTATGTAGCAAGTTAAGGCCGGCCTAGGCTATGTGAGACCTTGTCTCATCAACCAACAGAAAAGCGAGGGGAGGGAGGAGAAAGGGAGGAGAAGAGAAGAAAGGAGAAAAGAGGAGAGGAGAGGAGAGGAGAGGAGAGGAGAGGAGAGGAGAGGAGAGGAGAGGAGGAGAGGAGAGGAGGTTCAAACACAAACAAGTGCAGTAGAGGGCAGAGAGAAAGAACAGCCCCAGAGGTCTCAGAGAAAAGCAGCCCATGTTAGTCCTGGACTTCCAGCCTTAAGAATCATGAGAAGATCCATCCCTGCTGTTTATCACAGGATTTTGTTATGGCAGCACACTCAGAGGGGTTCCCAAAGCCATGACCCTGAACTCTGTCTCCAGAGTGACCCAGGGAGAAGTGAGTCCCGGTAGAGTGGCAGAGGGAACAGCTGGGTGTAGGACTCAGTCAGCCATGATAGGCATAATAAGAACAGACCACCCAAAGGAAGTTCTTAACTTCCAACCATTACCACCTGCCAGGTTAGGACTCAGCCATGATAAGCTTAATGGAGGCCTGAGTCTCAGTAGTTTACCCTGAAGCAATACCTGGTTGCAGGAAGGACCACAAGCTGAGATTACCCAGGCATCACCCAAGAACAGACCATTCAAAGGAAATTCCTAATGTTCCAGCTGTTTAGATAGGATCACCTGCCAGCACACACTCACCAAGACACCCCCAGACAAATGTCAGCCGGTCAGGAGTCCTGAATTTTAGAAATCCCTCACCCCCACCTTTACTACTTTAAAAACCCAACTCTAACGGAGCTCGGGGCTCCGATTATTCCAATATGTTGGACACACCGAGAGACCGAGTTTGCAAACTTGTATAAAATAAAGGCTCTTTGATTTTACACACGGGACTTGGTCTCATTGGTTTTGGGGGAACTTCGTAGATCTGGGCATAACATTGGGGAGCCAGAAAATCAAGTCATGGAGCATCAGAAGGGGAGGGGTTAATCAGAGGTCCTGGAAATAAGCCTCTAATGTCATGTCTGAAAGATGCTAGCCCATTAGCTGTTAGTCTGAGATCTGGGACTACTTCGCCTGAACATATTCATTGTCTAAATTGTCACATTTAGTCCTTCCAGAAACTGGAAGGGAGGCAGCACTATCATCTACATGAGATTGGGGTACCGAGAGATTAGGTCCGAGGTCGTGGGCATGAGTGACGAGAGAGGGACTTGAACCATCGTTCTCAACACCTGGTGACCCTGTTCACAGCCACATTGCAGTCAGTACACTGCCAGACTGGATTCCAGAAAGGCTCCCCTGGTGGCCAACCCGGAAGATTAAATTGGGAGGAAAGCTAAAGCTGGCGACAGGCTTGGAAGCGGGCGGCCTGGTGAGGACGGGGACATCACTGCTGGACACCACAAGACTATGCAGTAAATGGACAGCTGACCGACTCATAAAGGCAGACCCCCAAGCATACAGCTTATGGGGCGCACGTTTTGCAGAGCTGCGGGAACACTTGTCTTTCGGAAAAGTCACTGTCAAATCTGTAAAAACCTTGTGAAGCCATGATTCTTTCCTTCAAAATGGGATGCATTCCCCAAACACCTGAGTAGTGTGACTTCTGCACGGGCAATGGACCTTGCTCCATTCCCCTACATATTGAGGCTTTAGAGCAATAAGATTCACTCTTTGTTCAAATAGTCAAATTTACATAGAGTCAATTCCACAGAATTACCTGCTAACAGACCACATAGAAATTTCTACAGAAGGCAGGCATTGAGGAGAAGGCAGCATGCCCCACCTTTGCCAACAAACGAATCTGGGCATCCCCAAAGCTGGTTATCACCAAAGAGACTGGATGAGGAGAACGGGTGAACCCAAGACTCAGGGGTGTTTAGTAACTTTATCTAATGGTTTGGAATGTCAAGTGCTTCCCCTTAGATGCTGGCTCCTTCCTGGGTCAGGCCACCTGTTCCGGAGTATTGCCTTGTCAGGTTCTACTGCCCCTCTTTGTGGTTTTGACATGCATATCATCATTGTCCTTACCTACAGAATTTTCCAAATATGTAAAAACCAGAAACCTTGTGGAGATCACCCCTTATTCTTTTTCTTCTCCTTTCTGCCTCTCTCTTTCTTCCCCTGGCTATTATTATTATTATTATTATTATTATTATTATTATTATTCTCCACACCCCTTCACTTTCTCCCCTCATACAAAAAATAAAGAAGATGCAGAGGTAACATGTTTGGGTTAATTTGTTTTTTACCCTCAGATCCTCACCTGCCACAGACATCCAATTCTGAGCCCTGAGGGGGTACCGAGGCTGGTACTCAAGGCCCCTGATACATGACCATGATTTTGGAGCCCCAATTCAGCTAGAACAAAGACAGCCCTGGAGAGGACGCCACACCTCCGACTGACAGATAGCTGGGTTCCCACCTCTCTCCTGTGATGACAGGAAGGGCAAATGGGGACAAACTGGAGTGGAGGTTGGAGTCCTGTGGCAGCCTCATTAGTGGGAAGGAGCCAGGTGTGAGCGCCGAGGGACGTGATGGATGACAGGGACAGTGGGGCCAGGCCGGGAGCCTGCATTCGGTGTGACAGCAGGGATGCCTGTGTTCCCTCTGCTGAGGGATGTCACGTCTCGGGGTGAACAAGGTCACCTTCCCAGGAAGCTTCAGGAGCCAGGAGACCAAAGGCAGAGTCGTGAGCCGGGAGGGGACCCTGAGTGGAGCAGCCTGCCTCCTACTTAACCAGCCTGGTTTCATGTTCCTGTATCACCGGGCTGCTCAGAGCCTGTGTGTGCTGGGAGAGGAAGACCACAGTGTCCCTTGTGTGGTGAGAAAACCCAGCCACAGAGAGGACAGTGCCTGGCCTGAGGTCACACAGCTGGGGAGGAAAGGGTGGACATGGTCTCACCAGCTTTCTTCTCTCTGCCCCTCGTCAGACACCCGGAGAAGCAAAGACAGGAAAGCCGAATGTAGTCAGTGACAGCAGCCACTTCACCCCCAAGAGACACTGTTCTACAGTGACAACAAAGGTCCCTCCAGCCTGGTCACTATGTCGAGTGGCAAGGCCAGCAGCCACCCCATCAGTAGCCTGTCGCTCAGACTCGTGTCCACTGGGTCCAGCGGAGGCTCCGCCTGTGGATTCTGCTGTAAGGAACCTAAGTAATAATATGGCCACTCCCTGGCACCTTTGCTGTTGTTGCAGTGGATGGACAGAAATCTCTGGGGGTCTCACAGCTATCAGCAACGGCAAGCAGGAAGGTCACCCTGCCTTGGCAAAGACAGGAATAGGACCAGCAGCCCTCAGACTCCCTCCAGGGTGCCACAGGTCACAAAGCCCAGATGGGGAGGATAATTGACAGGAGAAAAAGGGATGAGATCCTTCATTGAGACATGGACTCATGAAGTTCCTCCATCTCAGTATTAGGGTCAGTGATACACATGCAGGTATCTGCATGCCTGTGTGTAAAGGACACATATAAACAAATATGGAACCCACAACGCATACAGTACATTACACATCCATATGGAGTATGCATGTGTGTGCTGTCTAATTTAATCTTTAGTCGATAGCATTGCCCCATTTCCAACTGGATTTGCAAATCCAGTCCATCAAGCTGTGCTCTGGACACCAAGGAGGAACTTCACCACAGAGCCAATGACAACTGGTAACAAAATACACAGGGACATGTCAGAGTCATTCACACACCACCAAGAGTCAGCTTAGTAAAGGAATCCACAGGCAGAGGTGTGACAGGCCCTCTGTGGGGGCCTCTGAGCCGACCTGTGTTGTGGAATAGAGTATTTGTCTAGCTATGTAAAGATGTGTTGCATTTGTTTGTGGTGCAGAATAATTGCTTAACTATGCAAAGATGTGTTGTTTTTGTTTGTGTTGCTTTGTTTAACTATGTAAAGATGTGTTGCTGTTTCACCTTGCCTGCCTAAGGCACCTGATTAGTCTAATAAGAAGCCAAATAGCTAGGCTGAGGAGGGATAGGCAGGGCTGCAGGCAGAGAGAAAGGGGAGCCAGACAGATGCGGAAGAAGCATGAAAGCAGGATGGGCAGTGCATAAACGAGCCTCGGGGCAGCACATAAGTTAGTAGACATGGGTTAATTTAATTATTAAAAAGCTAGCTAGAAACAAGCCTAAGCTAAGGCTGAGCACTGATAATTATTAAGTCCCCATGTCATGATTTGGGGGCTGGTCGTCCAAGAAAGCCTGCTACAGTATGAGTGGGAGCCTGTGGAACTGGGACGCACAGGCTTATGGGACAGAGAGTGAGGTCCTGGATGGAAGAACAGACAGGTTCACTACAGAGACAAAGGCAAGTGTAAGAATTTAATGAGAAGGGCAGAGAGGAGGTCATAGAAATGGGGAACAGCCTTGCAAGGCTTCACAGCCCTCAGAGGGACCTTAGAGGGACACTGGGAAGGTGAGCTGGAGGACTGAGTGGGGAGGGGGGTGACCTGGCAGGCTGAACTGGGACTGGGGTGATCTCAGCAGTATGTGACTGCTTCCAGAAAGTTCTCCTCATATATCGCTATGTCCCTCAGCAAGTAGGTCCACTTAAACAAGTGACTTCTAATCTGAGCCTCAGTTTCCTCTTCCTCGGGGGTGACAGCTTCACCTTCTATGTGACATTCAATTGAAAACAGGGCTCCGCACACAGTAGGCTCTCAGGACAGCAAGCTCTCCAGGCCCCACTGTGTGTGTTCTGGCCTTGTCTTCTCACTCCTACCTGCAGGATGATCCCTTTCAGCCTGGCTCCGGCAGGTGCCAGTCCCTGGCAGTGTTCAACCTGGTGCAGATCAGGAAGCCTGACAGCAACAACAGCCCGGACAGCACCAGGTGAGTGTGCCTGAGTTCCTTACTACGCTCCCTCACAGGTGGGAGCCTGAGGTGGCCTGGCTACTCTGAAGAATAGCACATGTCTGCTAGCAAAACAGTAGAGAAAGTGAGCCTGCTGCTAATATTGTGGACACGTGGGCCAGGAAGCAAGCGCTGGTCTGCACACAGCAGAAACGCCAGAGAATGTGTTTGGTCGAAAGCATCACCGCAGCTCCCTAACACCCATTTATACAAAAAGTCCGGTTGTTTGGCTGGGAGCTTCACCCCAGCTCCTGGAATAAGCCCCCTCCCCTGGGAGTTGCCTCAGTCTTAAGCCCACCAAATGGTGACCCCTTCCCAGGGAAGGTCGGGACCACTCCCACAGGCTATTTAAACCACAGGCTATTTAGACCAGAGAACAAACATGTGGTCTCCAGGTTTCACGTGGTCTCCCCTTTCCTCTCTTCCCCTCTCCATGCTTTCCTGGGGTCACCCTGGAGCACTTTATTAAACATGGGCATCTTTCATTTGGTCTGATTCAGTCTGATTAGAATTATTTGCATCAGTGGAGTGGTTCAGCTTAACAGGATGTTCTCCAGGCCTTGCTGGGCCAGCCAGAGCAGGAGATAAACTATAGAACAGACACTTAGCAGTTGTGCGAATTGCACTCTGACCCACACTACCCCTCTCCCAGAACCATGCCCACCTCTGCACAGTTCAGAATGTAAAAGGTTAATTTCCCAACCACAGCCCTGCCCCACAGTATCCCTTTTGACTGCTCAGTGTTCTTGGTCTGTTGACTGATAAATATTTTGAATCCCACTCTTATATTGTGTGGGTGTGAACTTGTGTTTTCTGGTGTGTGTTGTGTCTTACTGGTCTAGAGCTTGCCCAGTGAGCTAGCCAGCAAGTCCCAGAGATCTACCTGTCTTCTCCTCCCCAATGCTTGAATTACAAGTATGCACCACCACGCAGCAGAACAGGGACCCAGGGGATCAAACTCAGGGCTTCACCCTTATGTGGCAAACACTTTACAGGCTAAGCCAAACCCAATGCCCTCTAGTGGTCCATGCGGAAAGCTGCAGGAGAAGCAAACAGGCTGTGGTCCAGACGTGATTGGCAGATTCTTAACTCACTTGTGGGGCCAATCTAATTTGAGGTGCCCAAATTGCAAAATCTCTGCAATTTCCTGGAGTCCTCACCATTCACCTCCCAGGATAGTCCTGTTCTCAGGTTTGGCAGGGCACAGGGTGTGACTGCCAGCCCAAGCAGGAGGTGAAATACAGAAGGTAATTTTTGTCCCTCTTATAAAGAGCACCCTCTCATCCGCCACCAGGGCTGTCAGGTGGGGCGTGGGGGTGCACAGCTCTAATCCACCCTGACAAGTCATCTTCCCCAGGGCAAGAGAGTGTGACTAGCCATCTCCACTGGCGAGAACACAGCCCTCTTCCCACGGTTCCCTGGGACTCTAGCCTGGACATCGCTGGAGCCTGCAAAGGTTATTTAAGTATAAGCCTCGAGGCCCACACTCCTGTGGACGCCCCGTCCATTGCCATGCCCCACCCTCTGAGTGCCCCTCATACTCATATTTGCTAGTGAGTTGAGGGTCAAAGGTTCGGATAAAGAAGAGACCATGCCAATGACCAATACCATTATCTGTCGGTCCTTCTTCACAGTGAGCTCCTTGAAGGCAGGACATAGGTGTCAAGACTAGTAGCCAGGAGAAATTTTCTATGCACATGTTTAAAAAACTAAATAAATGAAAAGTGACTAACCGATCTTGATGGTGCACACCTGTTATCCCAGCACTCGGGACGTGGAGGTAAGAGCACGCATTTAAGGCCTTCCTTCCCTAGATGTTCATTTCAAGGCTAGCCTGGGCTACATGAAACCCTTTCTCAAAGAACAAAAATTATCAGAAACCCTCACTTCTCAGGTATGGAAACTGAGGCAGACAGAGAACACAAGTCCATGTGTAGTCTGGATTTTGGGAGAGCCTCTACCAACTGCAGAGCGACTAAGCCGACATGTGTCCCAGTTCCCCACGTCAGGCCAGTCCGAGGCTGCTGCTCTGGCGGAGTCGTGAGCAGTGCCTCTTTTCCATGTCCGCTTGGACGGTAATTCCAGGGTCACCTCGGAGAGTGGTTTCTGGAAAGGAAAGATTAAATTAAAAGTCAGTAGATGCAGGAAGCTTGCCTGGATTTGCCCCGCACAACCGCCTGCATCCTGCATGGCCTCCCCACTCGGCAGGCCCCGAGGAGACTCACGGGAGATCTAGAGCAGTGGTTCTCACCCTTCCCAATGCTGCCACCCTGGAACACAGCTCCTCATCCGGTGGTGACCCCAACCAGAAAATTGGTTTCAATGCTGCTTCATAATTTTAATTTTGCTACTGTTATGAATCATAATGTAAATATCTGATAGGCAGGGCATCTGTTCTGCAACCTCTGCGAAAGGGTCCTTCGACCCCGCACCTCCCCCTCTCCAGATTGAGAATCACTGTTATAGAAGACAGGCACAGCAAAATGGCGAAGGAGCAGGCACCAGGTGTGGACTAGCTCTTCAGACCATTTATCTGAAGTTTGTTCTTTGACTAAACAGGTAGTTTATGCCACCTCTGAGCGTTACTGAGTTAACAGGGGGTGCTGGGGGTGGGGCGGAGACTCCACGCAGAATTTTATAATACCACAGAGTAGAAGAAGCTCGGAATAGATGACTTGTGCTCAGTCAAGCAAGGCAGATGTTTTGATTATGTAAACACAAGTCCTAAGCTCAGTGTGGGGGTGGCTGGAGCCAGGGAGAGAAGCACAGCCATGGGGAGGTGATGGATAAAATTGAACAGGAAATAAAAGCCACAGGAAGCAGCAATCAGGAGCCCCCACCCCCAAGCCTGGGGAAATCGCTGGGCTTCTTGGCTGGTCTGCTAAGCATTTCACGGTGGGTGAGTTTGAAACTCCAACTGGTTTACAGGGCATTAAAGGAGAGGGCAGTGATAGAAGCTGGAGGCCTCGGGCAGTCCAGCTGAAGCTTCTGAGGCCTGAGTGTTCAGAGACCACTTCTGAGCCTGCAGTCTGCTCCCCGCTCCTCACTCCCTGCCTGCACTGCCACGTGACCTTGCTGGGCACAGAGCTGGAACAGCCACGTTCCTCACTTGCTGGTTGCAGACTTGGCCACAAAACCTGCTTTAACCAACGCAAGGCGGGGAGAAAAGAGACAATGGCTGTTCCAAACTGAGGCTTGGGGCAGCAAAGGAGCCTTGGGAACCAGAAAGAGTTGGAAAGAACCAAGCAAGAGGAAACTGGGAATCACATCAACAAGGGGACTAGGGGTCAAGATCATGATGGGGAAAATCACAGAGACAGCTGACCGGAGCTAGTGGGAGCTAAGACTCGGGACTGACAGCTGGGACACCTGCACCAGACCCAACTATGCCCTCTGAATGTGGGTGACAGTTATGTTATGTGGCTTGATCTGTTGGTGGGGCCCTGGCAATTGAACCAGGGCCAGGGAGTGTTGTTCAGAGCCAAGCAACAGGAAGCTAAGAAGCCTATGTATCAGCTATGAGTGAACACTTGACTCCACCATCAAGCCGAGCGTGGGAGCAGCCAGGGACCTGGAATGCCGAATCACAGTGCAGTGTGTTCTGGGACACACACTACTGACTCTGCTGTGACGCCACCAAGATCCTGACAGCTGTGCAGAAGCTAAAGCCACAGAGCTGGGTCAGGGCTCACAGCCTGGTCAGGTGCTGCTTTAAAAAAACAAAAAACAAAACAAAACAAAACAAAAAAAAACAGCGAGAACATTCTTCACAAATTATTTAACAGAACCCAAAATTTCAAAATATCCAGAGTACAACCCAAAATTTTTTAGTATGCAAAGAACCAGGATGTGTCAACAACATGTGATGGAACAGATAACAGAAGCATTGAAATTGTCAAAAAAAAAAAAAGCATTTAAGATTCCAAGAGATAAAGGCAAATGTTCCTAAAACAAATGGAAATGTAGAGACTCTCGACAAAGCAGCACATGCCGTTAACAAAGAACCAAATGGAAGCTTGAGAACAGAACTTGAAAAAAAATACTGAAATTTAAATTTTCACCACATAGACTCAGTAAAGAACAGCACACAACATAGGAATGAGTCAGAGAGCTTGGAGATAAATATAAATTATCCAATCTGAACAAGAGAAGAAAAATAATACACAGAGCTTCAGGAGACTGTGGGGCAGGGCTAAGAGTCCAGCGTTGGGCCTGCAGAGATGGCTCAAAGTTAAGGACGCTTGCTGGTCTTGCAGAGGGCCAGAGTCCAGTTCCCAGCACCCAGATGGTGACTCAACAGCTATCTGTAACTCCAGATCTGATGTCCCCTTCTGACCTCCATGGGCACCCTGTAGGCACACACACGTGTACGCATTCACACACAGAAACACACACATAAAAATGAAATAAAATAATTCTTAACCTTTTTTTATTTGTTTGTTTTGTTTCTTGAGACAGAGTTTCTCTGTATAACAGTCTTGCCTGTCCTGGAATTCACTCTGTAGACCAGGCTGGTCTCGAACTCACAGAGATCCGCCTGCCTCTGCCTCCCAGGTGCTGGGATTAAAGGCGTGCGCCACCACCGCCCGGCTTCTTTTTGAAGAAAAGTCTCACATTGCCCCACTGGTGGTGGTGCATGTCTGCAATCTTCCCTCAGGATGCTGGGACCAGAGGTTTGGTAGTTAACAAGTTCAAACCCAGCCTAGGACTCAGACCTTATCTCAAACAAACCAGAAGAACAAGCCTTGTATTTGTGCTTTGGAGACTCGGAAATTAACAGGCTGATGCAAAAGCTTGTTTGAAGATATTAAGACTCCCCAAATTTGAGGAAAGACTTTATTTTAGGGATTAAAGAGCCTAAGCAACCCCAAACCAAATTAGCACAAAGAAAATCATTCCTGGGCATTATCATAATCAAAGCCCTGGAGATCAAACATAAAGAAATCTTTAAAACAGCATGGGTGAAAAATAGCATGTTCCATTCAACGGGGAAACAGTACAATGATGGCGAGATTCTTTTTTTTTTTTTTTTTTTTTTTGGTTTTTCGAGACAGGGTTTCTCTGTAGCTTTGGTGCCTGTCCTGGAACTAGCTCTTGTAGACCAGGCTGGCCTCGAACTCACAGAGATCCGCCTGCCTCTGCCTCCCGAGTGCTGGGATTAAAGGCGTGCGCCACCACCGCCCGGCAATGGCGAGATTCTAACCAGAGCCCAGAGAGTCAGAAGACAGTGGAAGATTTTTAAGGCATTGAAAGAAAATAAATGTCGGCACAGGATGCTACGTCTAGAATATTATGTTCCTGAAGGGTGAAAAGCATTCTTCAGGAAGGAAGGCAGAGTAAACACAATCTCAGGAGGAGGATTTCTGAGGGAGCTTGTCACAGACCTCCTCAAAGGAAGTGCCAGAGGGAACTCTGCAGCTAGAAGAAAATGGTAGCAGTGAGAAGCTCAGACCCGCAGAGATTCTGTGTCTCATCATGATAATGAAATACTTGAGGCAAGGTGACTTCATGAACAAAATAGGTATGTTCAGCTCACAGTTCAGGAAAGTCGGGTTCAACCTACCTCTTGACCCAGCAATACCACTATTGGGAATATACCCAAGAGATGCCCAAACATACAACAAAAGTATATGCTCAACTATGTTCATAGCAGCATTGTTTGTAATTGCCAGAACCTGGAAACAACCTAGATGTCCTTCAATGGAAGAATGGATGAAGAAAGTATGGAATATATACATATTAGAGTACTACTCAGCAGTAAAAAACAATGACTTCTTGAATTTTGCATACAAATGGACGGAAATTGAAAACACTATCCTGAGTGAGGTAAGCCAGACCCAAAAAGAGGAACATGGGATGTACTCACTCATATTTGGTTTCTAGCCATAAATAAAGGACATTGAGACTATAATTCGTGACTCTAGAGAAGCTAAATAAGAAGGTGAACCCAAAGAAAAACATATAAGCATCCCCCTGAATATTAACCTTCATCAGGCGATGAAAGAAGACAGAGACAGAGACCAACATTGGAGCATTGGACTGAAGTCTCACGATCCAAAGGAGGAGCAGAAGGAGAGTGAGCACGAGCAAGGAACTCAGGACGGCGAGGGGTGCACCCACACACTGAGGCAATGGGGATGATCTATCGGGAACTCACCAAGGCCAGCTGGCCGGGGACTGAAAAAGCATGGGACAAAACCGGTCTTGCTGAACATAATGGACAATGAGGACTACTGAGAACTGAAGAACAATGGCAATGGGTTCTTGATCCTATTGCATGTAATGGCTTTGTGGGAGCCCAGGTAGTTTGGATGCTCACCTTAATAGACCTGGATGGAGGTGGGTGGTCCTTGGACCTCCCACAGGGCAGAGAAACCTGCTTACTCTTTGGGCTGAGGAGGAAGGAAGACTTGATTGGGGGAGGGGGAGGGAATGGGAGGTGGTGGCGGGGAAGAGGCAGAAATCTTTAATAATTAAATTAATTAATTAATAAAAAAAAAAAAAAGAAATGAAAAAAAAAAAAAGAAGTTGAAAGTTCAAAGAGCGTGGTTGAGGCTCTGGAAAAGCCTTGTATCTTGATATCAAGACCATGTAACGGCAGAAACCATAGGGCCAAATGAGAAGCCAGAGGGGGATCTGGGGTCGGAGGTCAGCTTTACCTATGGGAGAACTTACTCTAGAAGACCAGTATTACCTGCCCAACAAATGCCCCTAATAACCTAAGGACTCACCCCTGTGCCTCTTGAAGATCCCATCATCAACTGGTCATAATGGCCATGCCTGTAAGCCCAGCATTCATGAAGCTGAGGCAGGAGGATTGCACAATCAAGTATAGCCTGGGCTGCAAGGTGAGCGCCTTCCCCACAACAAAAATCCCTTGACCCCCTATATTGCCAAGGAGACCAACACACCCACCTTTGGGTGACACTCAAACATTTCCAAACCCCAACAGGGAAGAAGAAAGACAGATAGACAGTGGTGTGAAACGCGCGAGCATTTTAAATAGAGACAAGAGTTGAAAATAAAAGTTACATTATCGAGCAGACTGTCAATGTACATGTTTATAAATCAGTTGACAGTCCCACAGAGGAGGGAGGGAAAGTACCCACAGGCCTGTAAAGCTTTTGAGTTTGAATCAAGGAACAAAATACTGATTTTAAATAGGCTGTTGATAGCCTAATGTATTACCCAGAATAAACCCTTCCTTTTCTCCTTGCCTTCTGCCAGACATTTTGTCAACTGATGAGAAAATTAACTAATCCAATAGTCTTAAATCCGGCTGTATCAATTATTCAATTAAATGCAAAAAGCCTAAACACATTATTTAAAAGACAGACTTGGGCTGGAGCCGTGGCTTGGTGGTTAAGAGTGCTTGCTCTTCCAGAGGACCCCTGTTCAATTCCCAGCACAGCCATGGTGGCTCACAAACATCTGTAACTCTAATTCCAGGGTATTCAACAGCCTCTTCTGATCTCCATAGACACCAGGCATGCCCAGACACACATGTAGACAAAACACTTATACAAGTAAGTTAATAAAATAAAGATAACTAAATTTAAATAAAAGACTACATCATATTTTCTAAAAATTAAAAATAAAAGAGCCCCCGGGTGTGGTTGGTGCACGCCTTTAATCCCAGCACTTGGGTGGTAGAGACTGGAGGATCTCTGTAAGTTCGAGGCCAGCCTGGTCTATGCAGTGAGTTCCAGGCCAGCCAAAACTATGTAGAGAGACCTTGTCTCAAAAGATGATAGATAGATAGATAGATAGATAGATAGATAGATAGATAGATAGATAGATAGATAGATAGATAGATGGATGGATGGATGGATGGATGGATGGATGGATGGATGGATGGATGGTTGGATGGATGGATGGATGGATGGATGGATAGATAGATAGATAGATAGATAGATAGATAGATAGATAGATAGATGCCAATTATATGGTGTGCACAAGAAGTATAGTTTTTTATTTGGTAAAAAGATATACCATACACATAATAATCAAAAGAAAGTCTGGGACCAGGCTTAGTGGCCATGCCTTCAATCCCAATACTTGGGACACAGAGACAAGAGAAACTCTGTGAGTTTGAAGCCAGCCAGGGCTACATATTGAAACCCTGGTCAAATTGAGAGAAAGAAAGAGAGAAGAAAGAGATGTCGTTGATATCAGAAAATGTCAGAAAAATGAAAGACACCAGAGAGTAAGAAAAGTACCAACACAATGATGAAAAGACAGTTTACAAGAAGACAGGCAGTTGTGGGTGTGGGGCTAACACAGGGCTTCAGAATAGATGAGACAACTTTACAGAGCTGTAGGGGAAATCAACAACTCAGGTTGAGAGACTTCAGAGCTCCTGCCTCCATAATTGACAGAGGAAGGAAATCAAATTATCACCGTGAACCTTCTCCACCCACCCACACAATCTATCACTATGAAGAGTAGTACTCCATTCAACAACAGCTGGAAATGCGCTTTAAATGCACACCGAACATCTGTCAGAAGAGACTTATCTTGGGTCACAGAACAAAGGGGTAAACTTAACAGAAATCATGTAGAACATGTCCTTTGACCATCATAGAACTTGACTATGAATTAGTCACCCAGAGATATGTAAATGCGCTGAGGGGTGGGTAGGTGGGTGAGAGCCCTAGCTAAGTAAGCACGGGAATCTGAGATCAGATCCTCGACGTCAACATTTAAAGTGAGCATGGCTACATGCCATCTGTGAACCCGGTACCAATGGGGACAGAGATAGCAGGTTCTCTGGGCTCGTCAGTTACTGGGTTAGTTCTGGTTTCAGTGAGAGACCTATTCAAAGGGAATGAAGCCTCTGGCCTTTGGGGGTGTGAAAGTGTGCACTGCACATATATGTGTGCATACACCATCCACAAACACACACACTCCAATACACATAAGAGGCTAGATAGATGGCTCAGCAGTTAAGAGCACTTTACTGTTTTTAGAGAGGCCTCAGTTTTGGTTCCCAGCATCTACATGACAACTAAC
Organism: Chionomys nivalis; assembly: GCF_950005125.1. Taxonomy (NCBI): domain Eukaryota; kingdom Metazoa; phylum Chordata; class Mammalia; order Rodentia; family Cricetidae; genus Chionomys; species Chionomys nivalis. The sequence goes on along the minus strand of NC_080096.1, from coordinate 20,875,230 downwards.
AACAGTAATTCCAGTTACATGGGATCTGACTTCCTATTCTGACCTCCACAGGCACTGAACACACATGATGAACAAACATACACTCAGGGACACAAACATATACATAAAATGAGATAAATGGTTTTTTAAAATAAAAATAAAAAAGGAGGGCTCATGAGATGGGCCCTCAGCAAGCATGGTGGTTCAAATGAGAACGGCCCCCACAGGCTCATAGAGTTTGATTCTCGGTCCCCAGTTAGTGAAACTGTTTGGGAAGGATTAGGAGGTCTGACCTTTATGGAGTAGGTGTGTCACTGGGGTGGGCTTTGAGGTTTAAGAAGCCCATTCCAGGCTCAGTCTATCTCTCTGTCCTCTCTCTCTCTGTCTCTGTCTCTCTATCTCTCTGTCTCTCTCTCCCTCTCTCTCTCTGCCTGAAACTTGAGGATCAGATGTTACAGAGGTAGCCCTGTCTCAGCTACTTCTCCAGCCAGTGCCTGTTGGCCTGATCATGAGCTAACCCAATGAAACTGTAAAGAAATTATTTGTTTTCTTCTAAACAATTAAATGCTTTCTTCTAAAAAAAGCTGCCTTGGTTGTGCTGTCTCTTCGCAGCAATAGAACGATAACTAAGGCAGAAGTTGGTACCGGGAGTGGGGTTTTGCTATAACAAGCCTGATCATGCTGCTTGTTGAAAAATACGGGAAATGTGGGGACTCTGGACGAGAAAAGTGGGTAAATGCTTTAAGCAAGGGCTTAAGGGGCCATCCTAACAGAAGCCTGGATGACAGTAATTCTGAAAGCAATGTGGACTGGCTCAAGAGGTTTTGGAGAGAGAGAATATTAGAGACTCTTCTTGAGATATTTTGGCAAGGAATGTGGTTGCTTTCTGCCCTTGTCCTAAAATTCTACCTGGGGCTAAATTGAAGAATTTCTAACTAATGTTGTTAGCAGAGGAGATTTCAGGGCAGCCTGATATTGACTGTGTCATGTGGTTATTAGTGAACACTGTTATGCAAATCTACAATGAAGAAGAGCAAGCAGGGCAAAGAGAAATACAAAATGTTAGGACAAAAGGGCACCAGGAAATGGAATGTTGGAGCCAAGTCTTGTGGGCAAGGAGATGAGAAATTTAAAGAAAAGCCTAATGTTAAATGAAATGGAGAGAATAATACCCTGGGTTGGAGAGATGACTCAGCACTTAAGAGCTCTGACTGCTCTTCCAGAGGACCTGGGTTCAATTCCCAGCCCCCACATGGCAGTTTACAGCTGTCTGTAACTCCAGTTCCCAGGGACCCAACACCCATGGCAAAACACCAATGCAGTAAAAATAAAAATAAGTAAAAAGATTTGTTTAAGAGAGATAGAGAGAGAGGTACCCTCAGTGCAAAACCCCACCCAGCCAATCCTGCAGCTTATAGAAAGGAAGGCTCATGCAACAAAGGAAACCAACAAGTCAACGTTCTTGCAGGTGTAAATCTTAGAAAAACCAGTTTACAGCCTCAGCAGGCAACAGAATCTGGCACCTTTGGCCACGCGGTTCTAGAATCTTCCTCCATAGTTAAGGGGAGCCACTGAGGCCAGTATATGGCAGGAGGTCCTTGCATGGATACCTGGAAGGGAGAGGCGGTTGTGTGAAGTTGAGAAGGTAAAGCCTGGACTGGGGTGGAGACCCTAGGATGTTGGAGGTGCCAGGGCCTTGGGATACATAGCCAAGGAGAGATGCACGCAGAAAGTGGAAACAGCCCAAGAGAGAAAATGTTGTTGTAATCCACAAAGCTGAAAGAAATGGGAGATTGGAGGAGGCAAATTAAGGCAGAATTTAGAGTTTGTCCTACTGGGTTTCAGTCTTGCTTTGGGTTCAATATTTCTTTAGTATGATTTCTTTTCTTACTTTGGGAATGGTAATGCATGTTCTGTGACATTGTATATTGAAGCGGATTATTGCCTTTTTTTTTATTTCATAGAGGGTCACAATTAAGAGGTTGCCTTGAGTCTCACAAGAGACTTTTGGCTTTTAAAACAATGTTGAGACTGTGATAGACTATGGGGACTTCTGAAGTTGGACTAAATACATTTTACGTTATGATATGGCTACAAGCCTGTGGAGACCAGAGAGTAGAATGTGGTGGTTTGAATGAGAATGTTTGAATGTTTTGTCCCCAGTTAGTGGAACTATTTGGGAAGGATTAGGACATGTGGCCTTGTTGTAGAAAGTGTGTTACTGGGAGTGGGTTTTGAAATTTCAAAAGTTCACACCAGGTCCAGTCTCTCTCTATCTGCAACTATAGATCAGATGTGAGCTCTCAGCTACCTCTCCAGCACCTGACTTCCTGCCACCAAGGGCCACCACATTCCCTCTCATCATGATAACGGACTAGCCCACTGTAAGCAAACCCCCAACAAAATGCTTTCTTTTATAAGTTTCCTTGGTCATGGCATCTCCTCACAGCATACAACAGCGACTAAGACAGCAGGTAAAGGTGTTTACTGCCAAGCCTGAGCATCTGAGTTCAATACCTGGAGCCCACATGGTGGAAAGAGTCAACTGATTCCCACAGGGCATCCTTTGACCTCTGTAAGGAAGCCGTAATGTGTGTGTGACACACACACACACACAAATAAGTAAGTAAATGCATTTTTTAGAATTAAAAAGATATATGATGAGTTTCAAATATTGGGAAAGTAAGCAATGTAGCTCTTAAGCTACGGATTGCCAAGTATTCCTAGCTGGGTGTGGTGACACAGGCCTGCCATCCCAGCTCACTGGAAGTAGGGACAGGAAAGATCTACTTAGCTGCAGCTTAGGTTAGGCTACATAATGAGATCCTGTCTCAAAAAAAAAAAATAGTTATCTAAAGACAAGTTTTAAAACACTTTTAATTTAGCAAAAGTAAAATTAAGGCCAGGAGTGATGACGGCACACACCTGTGGTCACAGCACTCAGGAGGCTGAGGCAGGAGGATGGGAAGTTCAAGACCAGCTTCGGCTACATAGCAAGGTCCTGTCTCAGAAAAAAAAAAAAATTTTTAAGAGTGAAGTAAAATTAAGCACGGAATGCAACTGAGTGTGTGTGGCAGGTGGGGGTGGGGGCTGTTCTGTGTGATGACAGACAGGTCTCAAACCAACCATCTAAACTTCTGCAGCAAGAAAGCTGAAAATAAAGAGCAAAATAAAACCAATGAGAGCAGGAAGGTGGGACGGTAAAAAGATTAAATCAGAAACACAAAACCACAGGGGAAGAAATACAACCAAGTCTTTACACACTGAAAATATCAATAAAATTGAAATATTTCAGCCCAGGCTAACCAAGAAAAAAGACAGAACAGAATTACCAACATCATCAGTGAAATCACTCTTGGCCCCACAGATGCTAAATGAGAATAAATATGAATAATTCCAAACCCATAAATCTGACAGCTTCAATGAAATGGACCAAGTCCTTGAAAGACACAAAGTACCCAAGTTCACTCAAGAAGAAATTGATGACCTGAGTAGCCCTATAGCTATTAAGAAATTAAATTTAGAGTTGGAAAAAAAAACTCCCAAAAAGAAAAGTTCCAGGAACAGGCAGTCTTACTGGCAAATTCTACCAACATTGAAGGGATAGAATAATACCAATTTCAAAATTTAGAAGGGAGTAAAGGCTTCCGGGCATGCTTTATGGGGTCAATATTACCATGAGCGAAAAAAAAAAAAAAAAGCTCATATATATGTGCGTGTGTGCGTGTGTGCGTGTGTGCGTGTGTGTGTGTGTGTGTGTGTAAAAAGCCACTCTAGACATGGTGGCACAAGACCGATCCTAACACTCAGGAGGCTGAGGCATGGGCTGGTGAGTTCAAGGTCAAGCTGGACTATTTAGCAATATTCTGTCTCAAAAAACCAAAAGAAAAGAAACAAAAGCCAAATATTAATATTCTTTGTGAACATATGTGCAAAAGTTCTCAACAAAACAGCTCTCAACTAAATGCAATGATATTTAATCAGAATGATTTGTCACAGGCAAGTTGATTTCAGTAACGTGAGAACTTACTGAAACTCAAGAAGGAACCACTGTAGCATCCAGCAGCATCCCAAATAAGAAAAACGCATGATCAAATATCCATGGATACAGGAAGGATATTTGACAAACAACGTTTTCCAGATCAGTGGTAGAGTGCTTTCCTGGTATGTAAAACCCCTTATTCAAAGTGTGGGTCAATACTATTTATTTATTAAATATTTGCTCATAATAACTTTTTAAATTCTCAACAAACTAGGAATAGAGTGAACTTGGTAACAAACACCTACAGAAAACTTAGAGCCATGGCTGGTGAGATAGTGGAGCAGGCAAAGGAGCTCGCTGCCAGGCCTAGCAACCTGAGTTCACTCCTGAGGACTCACACTGTGCATGGAGAGAACACACACACATGCACAGGCACACAATTGCACACACACACACACACACACACACACAAATGTAATTTTAAAAAAGAAAAATTATCTGGGCCTTAGGAGAATCTCTGTGAGTTCAAGGCCAGCAAGGTCTACAAAGTCCAGGACTTCCAGGACTAAACAGAGAAAACCTGTCTTGAAAAAAAAAACAAAAAACAAAATGGAGTTAACGTTACTGTTTATAGAAAAACAAGAAAGCATTTCTGCCAAGCTGGGGAGCTAACACAGATGACTACCCTCACTGCTCTTGCCCATAACTATACAAAAAGCTCAGCTATTACATGTGGCTGGTTCTTTTTTTAGTCTTTGGGGGCCTGCCACTCAGCTCCCAAATAAATGCACAGAGACTTATTCTTATGAATACCTGGCCTTAGCTTGACTTGGTCCTAGTCAGCTTTTCTAACTCAACCCATTTCTCTTCTACGTTCTGTCTCTGGGCTCTTTACCTTTCTCTGTTCTGTATACCTTTCTTTCCTTCTCCATGGATGGTTGTGTGGCTGGGTGGCTGCCCCTGGTGTCCTCCTCCTTTTCTCCATCCTTCCTCTCCTCTCTTCTCTCAGTCCCAGATTTCTCCTGTTTATCCTCCCTGCCTGCCATCCCTGCTTATCCTTTCTCCTACCTAGCATTGAGCATACAACTCTTTATTAGACCAATCAGGTATTTTTAGACAGGCCAAGTAATATAGCTTTACAGTGTTAAACGCAACATAAAAGAATGTAACACATCTTTGCATCATTAAACAAATATTTCACAGCATAAACAAATGTAACACATCTGAAACTAATATTCCACAACAATTACAATAAGGTTTCTTTTATTTGTTTGCTTCTTCAGTGTTTTAAATTTTCTATTGCAGAGGTCTTTCACAGCCTTAGGTAAGTTATTCTGGGGTATGTTTCAGACTACTATGAATGGGAATATTTCCATGATTTCTTTTTCCTAGAAAGACATTAGAGGATGGAAGGACCCTTGTGCCCATGAGTGGCAGAAGCAATATTGTGAAAATGGCTATCTTACCAAAAGCAATCTACAGATTTGATTGCAGTTCCTATAAAAATTCCAGTGACAGTCTTCATAGAAGTAGAGCAAAAAAAAATCTTCAGATTCACAAGGAAGCACAAAAGATCCTGGTTTACAAAGTAATAATAATAATAATAAAATTTGCATCAAGTAAATAAACTGCCCTTAGCTAGGTAACATAATTGTCCATCTAGGAAATGCCAAATCATCTATGAAAATAGCTCCTAGAACTGAGATGTGCTGGCAGAGCTGTAGGCGACAGGCTCATTATACAAAACTCTCTGAGGACTATAATGACTACCTGGAAATCAGAATTTTAAAAGAAAGTTAGAATATCTCTAAAAGTTAGAAATCCTTAAGTATCTGTCTTTTAAAAAAATATACACAGAATCTACATGTCAAACACAGCAACAAACACGATGAAAGAAACCAAAGACCTGACCTAGAAAAGAGGCATACCATGTTCATGGATTGGGAGAGCCATAATGAGAAGGGGTAGGGAATTTCCCCACATTGGTCTACAAGTTTAATGCAACCATGAGCAGTAATGAAAGGGGGCAGGGAATTTCCCCCATGTTGATCTACAGGTTTAATGCAACCATGGAAGAGGGAAATAACAATTACACGGAGCTTTATCTGCTGTAGTAGCAGGGATGGGAATAAGCCCTCCCATCCCTGTGCTTCCAGAACTGCCTCTTACACCGGCCCTTCTTCTCCATGAGTGCATGGAACAAATACCAATAAAAGTGACGCACGTGAAAGGCCATTTGAACTTTAGCATTTATCTTTACGATTTATATGATCCTGTGAGATGAAAGATGTTTATGAAAGAGATGAAGGTTATATAGATAAAGATGATAGAAGTGGCATAGGTGTAAACAATATAAATTACAGACGAACAGATATAGAAATGGGTACATGTAAGTGACATAGATACAAATATATCTTGAATTAATAAAGATACTTTACATTTGCTATGGGGGACGGGAATGTTTTTTATCTGTTATTCATTCCCCTTTGTCATAGTGCACATCCCAGGGTAAGCATACCCTGGACTGAGAGTCCCAGAAATACGCACCCTGCCCCCTTTGGGGATGAGGGGAAGTTGTGTCAGAGGGATGAGGTGAGGCTGATGAGTCTATTGTTAGACGTTCCGGAGAATTCAATGTGGGGAAAGAGAAGGTGTCAGCTGTCAACACAAGTAGAGACCATAGAATTCAACCTAGAAATCTGAGGGATATAGGCTTTGATAGATGGGGAAACTGAGGCACAGGGAGGAAGGGTAATGAACCCAAAGTCGTCCTGGTAGGTGGAAGCTGAATCCAGGCAGAATTTGGCTTCCTATACTCAGCCTCAAAATCTTCCTTTCACAGAATCCTGTATGCAGAGATCTCCCCATCTCCAAGCTAGGCTGTAGTACCTTTGCTGGTACTGACCAGAGTGGGCAGTTATGGGCTCTGATCGCTAAGAACTCACAAGTCAGAAGTAGAGGAAGAGAGGTAGGGACAATGACAACCCCCCGACACCCGGCAAACTCTGCTCAGCTCCTCCCTCCTGTGTGACTTAAGGCCGTGCCAACCTTTCTAAGCCTGGGTCTCATTAGCACAGAAACAGACAGTGATGTCTGATGGGAGCCACCAAGGAGAGCCAGGTGTGGGCCACTGTACCTACCAGGACAACTTTGGGTGCCTCAGTTTCCCCATCTATCAAAGCCTATATCCCTCGGATTTCTAGGTTGAATTTTATGGTCTCTCCTTGTGCTGGCAGCTGACACCCTCTCTTTTCCCACATTGAATTCTCCGGAACCTCATTACATGTGGTTTTCTCTGGGCCTGAACGGAACTTTATAACCCGTGAGGCCTCACCTGGTCAACGCTCAGTCTTTATAAGGGAGGTTGCTTCCACTTTGGCTCTGAACCACTCTAGATAAGAATCTTTAACCTCTCAAGGCTGAGGGCAGAGGGGTGCCACCGACAGGAAACGCTGTGCTCTCAAATGTGGCAAGGTGGACAAGGGAACCAGCAGGGAGGCCCCCATGTTCCAAAGTTGGGTCAGTCCTTGTCACGTGGGGACTGTGATCCCTGCTACTCCCATGGAGAAACTGAAGTCCGGAGAGAGGAGACCTCAATTTCACACAATTGTGAATAGGTCTGCTTGCCTCTTGGTTGCAGTTCTCTGGTGAAAAATCCTAATTCTTTTCCAGGCTCAGAAACTGAAAAGCAGGCAGCAGGAAGTGGAATCTTCCTTATATGCACTACATTTGATACCTACCGAGTAATACAAACTTAGAAAATTCATCAAAGTACTTTTAATTTCTACTAGAAAAAAAAAATCGGAAAGCTGAGGCTATGCATGCTAAAAGTCCAACCAAACCCCAAATGCCAGGAGTCTAGTTCATCTTCAAGAACAACACAGGCTTTGGAACCAGACGCCAGAGTGACTTCAGCAGGTGACATCATCCCACCGGTTCCTACTCCCACCAGGTCAGCCTGAACACTAAAGGAACTTAGTATACATGAGGTCCTGTTATGGTTGCATTTCTGCTACAGTGACAAGATGCCCTGAAGCGAGAAAGAAGTTATTTCGACTTGGGAACTCAAGGCGGGAACTTCACCCAGCCACTCACACCACAGCCACAAACAGAGAGAGATTAATACATTCATACTCACTCATCCACTCTCTCTCTTGTGCTTAGTCAAATGTTTCTATTCTTTTTATTATTATTAACATTCCTTTATTTATTCAATTTAATAACACTGAGAAAATGGCATTTAGAACCGGATGCTTTGACAACAAGTCAGATACATCACAGACCTAACCTAAGTTGCAGACTTAACCTTGGCATTCAATTTTGCTTTTTGATTGCACAGAATCAATAACTGATTTATAAAAAAAAAAAAAAAAAAAAAAACCTCTAAATATCGTAGCCGGCCTTGGCTCAGGGTCTTCACCAGAAATGTGGCAACACTCAAAAACAGTTAATAACTGATAACATGGTCGTGTACGACTATGACATGTGTAAGTGACCTTTGTTTGGCCTCTTGGAACACTGCACTAGTAGAAGGACTGATCTTTTGATTTCCATAATTATCAGTGTAGAATGACAAGCCCATGTTGGTAATACACTGAGGAGACATCCCTAGGGTGATCACGACAAAGGGTTAGTTACTTGGCAGCACGAGGTGGGGACGGGCTGATCCCTGACATGAATTCCTCTGTTATGTTCTACCCGTGACGTCCTTGCTGGTCTTGGGTCCACTGAAGCCTGAAGAAGGACCTCTTCCTCCTCGTCTGCTGCCTCCTTGACCTCTTTCAGTGTAACTGCAGCAAGCCTGGGGCTGGGCCACTTCTGGCAGGCCAAGCTCCCTTCGGACTGTCTTGTGAATTGCCCAGCAACAATCTGGTCGAGTTGAGCCTGATTCACAACTTCTTTCTCAATTGCTCCTTTCTGTACCAATTTCTGTAACAAAGGCTCCAGCCTTAGAACATCGGCAGACAGCTTTCCATCTGTCTTCTGGTAAGTAGTAAGGTATTTGACCTACAACGCCCTAGGATTATCAATAATCCCAAATATTGGCTCAAGAGTCTCCAGGCATTCTACAACTGTAATGAAAGGGTTGTTTATCTTGAGGACTCGAATAATTTGAAACGCTGGGCCTCCAAGGCTCTCTGTCAACCGAGACGTCTGCAGCATCGGAGATTCAAATTCTACTTCACCTGGTCCTGGAGGATCCCTGCCTGAGAATACACTCAGCTTTTTGTACCTCAGACACTGCAGGGTAGGCTCAAAGGCCTCAGCTAATGCCTGTGCCAACATGGGGACTCACACTTCAGGGATCGTGCCCTGGTCTAGGCTGAGAGGGTCATTTCGAGTCCAAGAACTCTGGTCAATTCACCCATCGTCATGACCTCTCCCTTTCAAAACTCATTACCAGCAACAGAAGGCTTAAAGAACACTCTCCAGACGCCTCCTCCAAGTGTCTCCTTGGGAACCAGAGCACTGCTAGTCTCTACTGTAAGCCCTTCAAGGCTACATTTTTGTTCTCATCCCTCCTGAACATCCTCCCAAGCAGTGTGTGTTCCCCCAACAGAGCCAGGCCAGCCTGCATGGCCTCCTCGATTTCCGCCACTCCGCAGGTCAGAGGGATGCCGGCAACAAACAGTGCTTTCCGAGGGTTCATATCCATCCCCCTGCACCAGTCCTCTAAGAGCTTCAGCATCAAGGTGCCAGAATACTGAAGTCGTCGTTAGCCGCGGCCACTCGCAGCTATGTGCTCACTTGTCTCTTCAACTCACGAGGTCCATACCATCGCCCCGATCTGCTGTCACGCCCTGCGCGTCCCACTCCACGAGGGGCCCAAAGAACTGCCAGCTCCTCCATCCAGGCCACACCCGCCGACAGGGTCTGGAGAGGGCCCGCATCGCCAGTCCAACACCTCACAGGACACTTACATTCTCCGGGGCTCCCCATCACACCCGACACACACGCCCCTAAGCTCCATGGTGACCACCAATGTTTCTATTCTTATACAGCTCAGGATCCCTGACTAGGGGAATGGTGCTACCCACAGTAGGCTGGATCTTCTCACATCAACTGACTTAAGACTGAAATGGCCAGGGTCCTATCCAATGTGGACAGTTCCTGCAGGGGTGGTGCCAAGTTGACAAATACAGGTACACACAGCCGTCTGCCTCACAGCAAGGCTGTCATTGCGCTTGTACTCCTTAAAGTGCCCTGCACCCTCCCATTACCCAGGTCCCTCCTCTGCCTTTCATTTCCCTGTCTCACCCACATGAGCAGCTCATCCACCTCCCACCCCACCCCCGCCACTCCAATGAGTGATTCCTGTGTTTCCAGGGACACATCTCAGTCCTGTGTTCCCTCAGACACTTCTCAGATGTCAATCAGGCTTTTTAAAAGGGCCAGGGCTCAGAAGGGAACAGAAGCGTGCAAGCCAGAATGTCTCCAGCCTGAATTCTAAAAGAGGTTCTTTTTAGGTCTATCTGAAACCGCACACCTACAATCAAGTCTCTCACACGACCAGCCATCTATCACAGGTGGCAGGGGGGCCCCAGGGTCCCAGGGCGAAGGGAATACTGTGAGGAGGCAGAGGTCCTGAGAGCACCTGCTTACATCCCGAAATGGCACGGATGTCGTCAAGAGTACCACCTCCTGCAGCCTTACACGGTCCATGGCTGCTCCCCGTGATGCTCTCCCCAGGCCTGGTGAAGAAGCCCCAGCCCCACCTCCATCCCAGAAAGCATCTGCAAGCACCAACTCAGTGAATCATCATCCATCAGTGTCCGTGGACATCATCAACCAGGATGAGCAGTGAGGCTGGTGTACGTGGAGAAAGATTGATCTTCCGATTATCTCCCGATCTATACTTGTCAAGCAAGAAAAAAGACCTAAAGAATCATGAAATTAGAGCAAATGAGCTTCCGGATGCTGATCATCTCTGGTGCCTTCCTCCCCTACCCGTGGGGAGAGGGTGATAGAGGAGATCTTCACGTACAACCCCTGGCCCCTGCCCCGGCTTGCATGTGTACACACCCAGGCCTCCCGCCACCAGGGCAGGAGGACCAGAAGCCTGAGAACAGGCTTGAGCTGGATCCCAAGATTTCACTCTGTCCTCAGTACATGGTGTCCCCTGATTAGGCTAATCCCGATACAGAGGCAGAGGAAAAGATTCTGAGGTGGCAGCTGCAGCCTCCTCAGGGTAGCCTCAGTAATCAGGGTAGCCTCCTCAGGGTAGCCTCAGAAGTCAGGTAGCCTTGGAAAAACTGGTTTCTTCTCCACCCTCACTTTTCCTCATTTGTAAAATGGGATGATGATGGTTACTGAGAAGGAGGGAGGGAGGGAGGGAGGGAGGGAGGGAGGGAGGGAGGGAGGGAGGGAGGGAGGGAGGGAGAGAGGGAGGGAGAGAAGACTGATGAGAGAGAAGAGGAACATTCCTGGTTCATCCATTTGTTCATCCAGTGTCCACAGGGCACCTGCTTAAAGCCAAAGCCTGGGGAGACAGGGCCCAGGGCAAGGAAGCCTGGCAGAGCTCAGATGCTGATGAAGGCACAAGGTGCCGGATGCTGTGACATACCAGTGTGTGTGACATGGCAGGACGTGGACCAGAGTGAGGATAGGACTGGATCTGCTGCACCCCTACTCTGTTTTTGCAACCAAGTTATCCTACAAATGCCGATTGGCCTAGAACTCATTACACAACCCGGGTTGACCCCTGCTGTGCCCCCACGCCATCCCCGTGTGCTGGGATCACAGGTGTGAGCCATGGCACCTGGCCAGAAGCTGACATTTCAGCAGGGTAGCAGCTTTCTTGAGGCTCTAACGGTTGAGCAAAGACCTGGAGTGTGCCAGTCAAAACGAGTTCTCTCCTCTTGTAAGCTCAGTATCCAGTGCCTACTAGCCCTGCTGAGCCTGGCACACTCCAGTCCCTGCAACCCGGCTGGCCCAGCCTACATCCTGACCCTGCCGTCTTTGGGTGTTGCCCTGGCACAGTAGCCTCCCCTTTGGACATCAGTGTTCCCAGCTGTACAAGGGCCTCCCTGCCCTCCCTTCAGAGGCTCCCTAGTGAATCGATATGAGCCCTGCCCCAGCACAGCCATGGCGATGGGGGCGCAGAGACCCTCGGGTCAAGCAGCCCCCAGACAGCACATATACAAGGCAATTCGCCAGAGGAAGAATGTGCTGAGTGCCCGGACACAGTTACTTTGCCCTTTCAAGGAAATCCCTCTCGAGAGATCCAGGCTCTTAATACCCTGCAAAGGCTCCATTAGTTTATCCTCCGAGAGCCAGGCAAAGGTTTGAAACGCCAGTACTGGCAGTCAAGAGGAAGCCCCCAAGAGCTCCTGCTGCCCTGGGTGGCCTTTGAGGCTCAGAGGAGCCAGAAACCATCGCACGCAGCTTAAGGTCCTTACAGCTTGTAGTCATCAGAATTATCAATATTTGCAAAGTTGACCCAGGCAGATTTTCCAAGACTTGCCTGTCTCCCTTGACGTCACTCTGCAGTCTCTGCTCCAGGTGGCAGCTACAGCCCCATGGCTGGAAACTTCTGGAACCAAGGATGTGGGTTTCAGAGGCCAGAGTGTAGTGATTATGTCCTTGGACTTGGAAGCTAGCAGGACCTGGCTGACCACAGCTCAGCCTCTCTCTAGCTGAGTGCTCCCAGGAACCCAACATGCCTTGGGTAGAGTACTTAGTTTCCACTGAGCAGTAGAATTGACTCTGAGAATATCCAGTTCCAGGTATTTCGACACATGCATACATGTGTGATAGCCCTCATTGTCGGGATAAAGAACAGGTCTATAGCCTCAACAAACTCCACCCCTTCCATCTCTTCTACTCACACCCCCTCCCACACCAAAGTTCTTGTCCCTGTTAGTCCCCTTCTAGTCACGTCCATTTCATCTGTTCAAAATGGGCTCTAGGAGGAGTCGCATGAGCCCCACCCAGGCAAGAGCAGTTCTCGGCCCTTGCCGAAGAGACAGTTCCACAGAAATCCACAACCAGTCAAGATGCAAAAAGTAAGTGACTGTGGACCAATTGTCAATGTGGCCCCTACACCTAAGGCTCAAGGAGCAGCACGGAACGGGGGGCAGAAAGACTGTAAGGGCCAGGACACCTGCTGCTGGTTAGTATCTCCTAGACATGACAGTGAAGCTGCACCCATGAAAATGACACACTCAGACGACCACACCAGGTGACACGTCTATGTGGACGGGGACACTGCACAAGGGTCCATCCCCTAAGTGAAGAGCTGCAGGCAGTCGGTGGCTGTTGAGAGAGGGAGGATCAGTCTTCTCCAGATACCAGCTTCATTATAGTTTATCCAATCCCAAGAGGCCAGGGTTAGACTTGTGTAAGCAATACTAAATGGACTCAGTAGGGGTGTGTGTGTGTGTGTGTGTGTGTGTGTGTGTGTGTGTTTAACAATAATAATTAGAGAATAAGAGGTCATGAATTTAAGAGGTGCGGGGGAGGAATTGGAGGGAAGGGTGAAAATGATGTAAACATATTACTCATGTATGAAATTCTCAAAACAATAAAAATATCTTTAAGAATCACATAGCAACACTTTGAAGCCAGCTCTTGGGCTCAGCCTCACACCAGTGAGATTTATCTGCCTTGTATCTCAAATAAACCCCACGCCTCTACTGCTAAAAACTGCTTTCCCAAAGCCTGCTCAGCCTCATCCTCCTCAGATCCTAGGCATGAGCCTTCCTCGTGCCCTGTGCCATAAAACATTTGGCCACCACGTGCACAAAATGTGATGCATGGACAAGAGGAACTGTGAACTCAGGCTCCTCTATAAGGCCAGATCCGAGAACTGTGAACTCAGGCTCCTCTACAAGGCCAGATCAGTGTTTAGAGCCTGCAGGCTGACTGCTTAGAAGTCATGACTATCACGTGGCCTCTTCCATAGTGGAGTGTGTGGCTTGGGTCACCAATCCTTGCTCCCAGATCATGGACATTCATAGTTCAGAATGAGCCACTTCTCACTCCCTTTGTGGAGACAAGTGAATAAAGAGCATGTTTCCATTGACTACTGAGTAGCACGCCATTACGTTGGTATTTGTTGGTCTCTTCATATAAGCATTTGAGTTCAAGGCCCTTGAGTGGATTCTAACAGCGAAGACTGGAACTTAGGGTCCTGCGGTCAGGCATGGTGGAGCATGCCTTTACTCACAGGACTCAGGAGGCAGAGGCAGGCAGATCGACATGAGCTGAAGGCCAGCCTGGTCTACATGGCAAGTGCTAGACCAGCCAGGGCTACACAATGAGACCTGAGACTCTGTCTCTAAATAAACAAATACCAAAATGGAACTTCTGGAACTGCCGGATGCTGCTGCAGTGAACGTGTGTTCAACATCATAAGGAGTGGCCGAAACATGCTGCGGAATGGCTCTCCCTTTCCCTTCCCCTCCCACAGTGACGGAGAGCTGCCCTTGCATCCCGGACAGTTGCTCTACCTCCTCGTCAGCACATGTTATTGTCAGGAACTCTTATTTAGTCATTCTGACCAACACACATTGCCTCCACTGCAGCTCCGACACACGTTTCCCTGTTGGCAGTGCCAGGAGCAGCTTTTCGTTTTCCACTTCTCTGCCACCCCTTTGTATTCCTGCGCGTCTCTTTGAGTCCATAGTTTCTAGTTATATCTTTTCCCTACTGATTTTTAAAATCTCTTTGCATATTTTAGACAGAAATCCTTTACTGGATATGTAATCTCAGATAGTTTATCCCAGTCTGTGGCTTATCTCTGTGTTCCCTTAATAATGCTTTTTGCAAAGAAAAAAAAAACATCTTGAAGTATAATTTATCGTTGTTTTATTCCATTGTGTTTTATAGATCTTGTTTTTTAGTGCTGTGTGTAAAAACTCTCTGTCTAAACCCAAGTCAGGAGAGGCTTTCTCTCCTGCATGTGCTTTTGGAAGTTGTACCATCGATTTTACATCCAGATCTGCAAGCAATCTTGTTTGACTTCTGCATAGTCTGACACTTGGGAAGGAGATTCCCTTTTCGCCCGTGGACGTGTGACAGTTACGGCACCATTTGTCGAAAAGACTTGGAGCATTCCGCTCCTCTGAACCTCGGTCTCCTCGTCTGGAAGATGGGTTGATAACCACAGCACTGGGTTCATCCCTTTACTCCTGACCCAGAAAGAAATGGGAGTTGATAATAGGGATTTTAGTTTTCTCCCTGTTGGTTGTTTTCCTTATTCTGTGATCAAAGACCTCACAAGAAGCAGATCCGTGGAGGGTGGGGAGTGCTCGCTTTGGCTCCCAGCTGAGAGGCTTCTCTGCTGTGTGGAAAGGCTTGCGGGTAGTGTGGCGGGAGTGGCTGCCCACTCACATCTGGGCAGACTGGAGACAGGAAGTGGGGCTGGGCTATAAACCTTAAGTCCCACCTCCCCTAGTGAGTCACGACCTCCACTGAGGCCCCACCTCCTAAAAGTTCCATAACCTCCCAAAACATGCTACCAGTGAGGGGTAAAGTGTTCAAACAAACAAGACAGTGGGGCCCATTCATATCCAAACCAGAATATGCACCCCACAGCAAGGGTGGTCGCAGAACAGCATGCCTTCTCACCATTAGAGCAGGAAAGAAGCCCCTTCGTGGACCATCCAGGACAGAGCCTGGTATACAGCATGTGTGGCCTGTGCTGGTGGTCACTTATAAAGGCCGCACGCATTCACAGACACTGGGGTCACCCTACTACCGATGACCAGTACCTGGGAAGGAAGACTCAGCCCCTCCCATTCATCCTTCACTCCAGGGTGAGGCAAATGTTAGTGGAATATAGCACAAGGAGACTTAGAGCGTAAACTTGCAACAGAGAGGACACCTGTTAAGTCACACACATGGCGATGTGCATGTGTGCATGTATGTGCGCATGCATACACACACTGGCAACAGGCAGCTTCCCCAGCATTGCTTAGGCAAATCCCCCTGCTGGGATTCATCATTAAATAATCACAGGTTAGAACAACGGGCAGGATGAACTTTCCAGCCATGTGTCTGTCTGGTCTCCACTCACTGGATCAAGATACTTGTAGCAAGTTCTTCAGGAGTGGCCCTACCAGCCCTTCGAGTCCCTCGCTTCCACCTCCCTGCACGACGGTTCTTCATTTCTCTCTTTTACTCTTAACATGTCTTCACTCAGAGTTGGGGGAGGTATGCACACACGCATACATGCAAAGTCATGTGTGTGGAACTTAGAGGACACCTGGCAGGAGTGAGTCCTCTCCTTCTTCCACTCTGTGGATTCTAGTGACGGAATCAAGCATCAAGCATAACACAAGTCTTTGCCCATTGAGCTATCTCACTGGCCTGCTGTTCACATCTTAAAGATGCCCCTGATCCCCACCAGAGAATTTCAAAGACTCCGCATGGCTTCTGAGACAGACCATCCCAGCGGGAGTTCAACATTCAGTGAAAATCTTCAAAGCCACTTTTGCCAGTTTGGATGACAGACAGACAGACAGACGACAGGCAGACAGAGGCAGACGGGTCTTGGTTTATAGTCCTGTGCACAGAAGACACTGTAGCAGAAAATGGGCCACAGTGCATCCAGGCTCATCCCTAAGGCTCAGGATGACAACCCGTGCACCTTTCCAGCTTCGTCGCTTTCCACAAGAGGCACACACTGCTTCAGAATCTTCTCACAGCAATCAGCACTAGGAGAGAGCAGACTACATATGTGAAGGTGACTACACACCCTATAATCCCAGTGCTCAGGAGGCTGAGGCAGGAAGATCGGGGGTTGACCTTGGCATGACATTTGCTACCCACCCCTCAACCTCACCATTGCCAGGGCTGCCATTTTAACAACCAAGGAGCCAGGGCTCAGAGGGATTTGTGGCACCAGCATCTTGTGTTATATAAGCGTATCAGAGCCTACATTCAGCCTCCAGCTGAAGTAACTTTAGTGCCCATCATATCTCCAGCAGCCAATGTCATGCTCTCAGTGATCCTAGGAAGGATCAAGGTATGACCACATCTCAGGAGGCCCATGTCTGGCCCCCATGCTTCCTGAGTTGGAGTCTCGGCACAGTGCTCTTTCTGCAAAAGCATAAGGTTCGGGTTGCAGAGGAATCTCCTGGGGACAAGAAGATGGGGGAGGGTGTCTGTCGGAAGTGAAAGTTCCCACCCAAGATCCTGACGGTTCTGACTTAGTATCTCTGGGAGTGAAGTCAGAAGGCCTGCCGTTTGTTTGGGAGGTGCTGGGGATGGCCCAGTCAGGCCCGTCTGAGGCACTATGTGGACATTTTACAGCCTAGTGTTTAAGATCAATATTCTGTAGCCATCTGTTCTAGAGCCAGGGAACAGATCTCCCACTCAGTACCCAGGAAAGGAACCCAGCCGCTCTGGGTTCAGAGTCCTTATCCAATACAGTAAATTGCAACAGTCCCATTTCCCGGGCCTTCTTCCCAAGGACCATGAAGCTCAGCACTTAGAGTAAAGCTTCATGACTTGAGACTTTGCAACGACAGCCCCTGAAACCGACCTACAACCTAGAGAGAGCACTCCACAGAGAAGGAACATGGCTCAGAGGTAAAGGAACTGCCCAAGGAACACAGCTAGTGAGTAGCAGGGCTAAGATCCACGCTCTCCTCTGTCCGCATAGAACTCAGTTCCGCTAACTTCTAGGCTACCTCCACAGCATGGCTCCCGGCCCCTGCAGAATTGTGTCACACTGGAGGGAGCCAGGAGAGGCCACCCGATGCTGGACATGTTTTACCTACAAACACTACACAGTTTCACTGATTCTGCCCCTGGGGCTAGCCTGGGGCTCCAAGCTGCATCCCTTTTTTTCCCTAGACACTTTGAGCATCATTGGCTCTGCTGTATCCTAAAGCCAAGGGGCAGAGTTGTTTGACCTCAGTCTAGAAGTGATAGGCAGGCTTTGCTTCTGCTCTCCCCTCAAATATAGCGGTGGGTGTGTGGATGCTGAATAGAAGCAACACATTTAAAGGCACGGTGACGTCATCTCTAGTCCAAAATGCTTGCCAAGAATCCTCCCTCTTTTCTTGCTGCATTGCGAGATGCAGTTGATAATTTTTCTACCTGAAGGGGCTTCTCCACAAATTGCTAACTATCAAAGCCCAGGAAGTTTACTAAGGCAGTGAACTCAGGTGTGTGGAGGAATTAACCTCCCACCCCTTAGCTAGCTGTTTTCTTCTTCTTCTTCTTCTTCTTCTTCTTCTTCTTCTTCTTCTTCTTCTTCTTCTTCTTCTTCTTCTTCTTCTTCTTCTTCTTCTTCTACTTCTTCTACTTCTTCTACTTCTCTTCTTCTTCTTCTTCTTCTTCTTCTTCTTCTTCTTCTTCTTCTTCTTCTTCTTCTTCTTCTTCTTCTTCTTCTTCTTCTTCTTCCCCAGTCCAATCCATACAGTACAAACTGGTCATCAATACCATGGACCAGTGCTACTCTCTGTACAAGGTCAAGGTAGCAGAGGTCTCCAGATTGTGTGTTGTTATAATTTTAAAAATGGTGGGAAAGAGAGTTGTGTCATTGAGCAGGGCTCACATAGAAGGTTTATTGGAAGAGGAGAGATAAGTGGGCAGAAAAGGGGGAAGAGAGGGGACAGAGAGGGAGGTAGAGATCGGTCCCTGAGGACAAGAGTGGCAGAAGAGAAAGGGAGAGAGAGAAAGAGAGAGGGAGGGAGAGAGGAAGGGAGGAAAGAAGGGAGGGAGGGAGGGAGGAAGGGAGGGAGGGAGGGAGGAAGGGAGGGAGGAAGGGAGGAAGGAAAAAAAAGAAAGAAAGAAAGAAAGAAAGAAAGAAAGAAAGAAAGAAAGAAAGAAAGGAAGGAAGGAAGGAAGGAAGGAAGGAAGGAAGGAAGGAAGGAAGGAAGGAAGGAGAAGGTGAGGTGAGCAAGGCCCACCTTTTAAAAGGGAACATAGTGAATGTGCACAGGAGGTGCCCTTAGTGGCTGCAGCTGAGGATGTATCTCCTTCAGGACCCCCAAGTGCAGGCCAGTACAGTACAGATGCCGTGTGTGCTGTTCATGAGAGACAGTCTGTCACTTGGCCTGAGGTGGTGTGTGTGTGTGTGTGTGTGTGCGCGCACGCACACATGTAGGTATAGGTGTCAGGGAAAAAGAGAGGACAATGTCCACTGTGGTTCTTCAGAAAATATCCACCTGATTGTTTTTGAGGCAGGGTCTCTCACTGACACGGAACTCATATTAAGTAGGCTGACTGGCCAGTGATTCCAGGAATCCACAGCACTGGATGACAAGGACATGCTCCACACACAGCTCACTTACGTTATGCAGGTGCAGGGGATTGAACTTATTTCTTCATGATTGCAAATTGAGCCCTGAATCAATCTATTTACCCAGACCCGTTAGGTGACATTCTGACAATGCACTATGGGCCCTTCCAGATAGACGCAAACTGTCTCCCTTCACATGAAACAGAATAAGAGAGACACCAGCAATTCAACAGTTGTGTCCAGGATGCCTGCAGCCAATGAGGTTGCCCTGTGAAGACCACAAGTCTGAGACAGGAACTGTGGGAACAGTCACCTGCTCAAATTCACAACAGTCTTCCCGGACCCGTGAACCTCCCAGTTGATTGGATTGGTGAGTAAGCGCCCTTTTTGAAAGCCCCAGCTTCTCTGAATTTTGAGATCAGCATTCATATTTACAAACTCCCCTTACTCGGGGAGCATTCCAGGAGCACAGGAATCTACTGTGTTTCTGGGTGCAGAAGGGAAGCTTGGGGATGCCTACTTAGCCTTTCTATCACCATAGCATCACCCCGTGGACCATCAAACGCCAGTGAGTGAGGCCCCAGTTCTGTGTTTATCTATACCAGTGACACTTCAGAAAATCAGAGAATTGCTGCCCTGGCTTTCAGTGTGATGTATCTGAACGAAAACTCCATCTGCTGCCTGGCCATTGTATCCCAACCGCCTGGCCATTGTATCCCCACCGCCTGGCCGTTGTATCCCCATGTTGACTAGCAGTCACAGTGGTGTGTTAGATGCCCCAGTTCATCATCATCCCCCAGCCACATACAGGAATCCCTGAAAAGCCTGGTGCTCATTCCCTTCTCCTTGGCAGACAGTCACTGCACCCCAGGAATTGGCAAATTGTGGCTGGTGAGCCGAATTTGGCCTGCGGCTTTTATTTTTGCATGTCCTATGAGCTGTTGAGAATAATTTGTATGTTGAAAAGAAAAAAATCTTTCTAGGCGCAGTGGTGTGTGCCTATAATCCAGGCTCTGAGGAAGACAGAGGGTCGTTGAGTGCAAGGCCAACCTGGGCAGCGTGGTAAGAGCCTATCTCAACAATAACCACAACAAAACTAAATGCAGCTCTGCTGAGCTGTTCATTGGGCCAGTACCAATTTTGTTCTGTATGGTTGGTTGGTTGGTAGAATATTTTCATCTTTTTTTTTTAAGACAGAGTCTCACAGTGTAGCTAGCCCAGGCTGGCCTCAAACTCCCAATCTCCCCCCACCCCCACCCCCCACCCCCGCCTCAACCTCCTGAGTGCTAGATTACAGGTGTGCATGGACACCTGCCCCAGTACAAATTCTGTATCAGTCGGGATGTAATCAGAAGACAGAATCACACAGTAATTTAATCAAGGAAAGTTTAATATAAAGGGTTATTGACTACTAAAGGGATTAATTACTGTAGACTACAGAGAATCCTAAATGAAACCGAAATGGGCAATGTATGGATTGGAGGTAGAGTACCCGGGAGACAAACAAATTAGAAAGCTTCTCCCTATGTCTCATCCTGGCAGTTCGCTCTGCGACTCAGGCCTCCCGGCAGAAGTAGTAGATACAGCAAAGAAACTGGTGCCTTCAGGCTGAGGTTAGCCAGCAGGAAGCAGCCCCCTGCGGTGCAAACAAGCTCGCTGCTTTCTGCTCTCTGGGGAGCCAGACACCTGCTGGGCGATCCCCCTCGGTGCTCGGAGAAGGGAATGGGCTAGGCCAGCTATGAGAGTTAAACAGCTCCTACGGAGGATAGGCTGGACAAATGGAGCTTTCCCAGAGTGCTGTTGTGGAGTTTGTCGCTGTTACTAACTCTCAAACTTCCTTTACTACTGTTATCTGCCGGTTCTCGTGGGGAAGACACAGAAAGGGCGCGGCTAAGGCCGAGCCCAGAACTCAGCCACACCTAGGTCCTTGCCCCAGCCTGGTGGTACCAAGATGCTCTTCCTACTGGTACCAAGCAAGAAGCCACTCCTCCTGTCTCCACATCAGACGCGCAGGGAAACTGGTCCAGAGATAGGCCTGGGTCCCTGGGCAAGAGGGACGGAAGCTAGTCCCGCCTCCCTCGCAGCCTTCGCCAGGCTACACAGGTAAATCCATCCTAGGTGACAACGCTGCCGGCAGCTCCCCATCTCTGTTCCTTTACTCCTCCCCCTCTGATACTGCTGTGATCTGTGTTTTTATGGTTAATCATTTCGCAGTAAATCTCCACTTACTCTCCCACTGGGTCATGGAAGCTGGCTTGTTATTTGTTAAGTAAATAATGCAGCCACTTTGTGCCACACTGTGGCCAGCCCTGAGGACCCAGGCAGTGGGAGGAGCCTGGAGGAGCCACAGGCTCTGTAGACAGAGAATCATCACAAGCTGACAGGTGTGTGGGCACAATTCCTGCAAGAGGGGAGTACTAATGAAATCGGCTTTTCCTCCAAAGCTCTAGGTGAGATTTTAAATGAAAGGGACAAACTTGGGGGCTGTGACTGGGCTCAGGGACAAGAACTCAGCTGAATCCCTGCACTGCTGCTTGACAATGAGCCACCCACAGCCCATCATGCCCTCCCAGGGCCTCAGCATCCTTAATTGTGGCCCTGGCTAATCTAGCCACCGGGTTGATGAGGTCCTTCCCAAGGAAGTGAGGCGCAGAGACGCCTGGGGTGATGGTGCCAGAGGAGCCTGGATTGCACCTGCCTCCAGCTTTCTCCTTCTCTGACCGTCTAAGGGAAAAGGCAGTGGGCAAGAAACCAGGGGCTCAGCCCAGTGTGGGCAGGGTTTTCTGTATGACCTTGGACCAACGTCCTCCCCTTGTGAGGTCTTGTGTTTAAACACAGGGATGCTAGAAGCCAATCTTGGTTCCACTGTTCCTAGGGCTGGGATCTGTGCCACGGGAGCAGTGGTTCTCAACCTTCCTAGTGCTGGGACCCTCACGTTGTGGTGGCCCCCAACCATAACATTATTTTTATTGCTACTTCATAACTGTGATTACTTTTGTTACTGTTATGAATCATAATGTAAATTCCTGGTGCGCTATTCCCATGAAAAGGTAATTCAACCCCAAAGGGGTTGACACCCACAGGTTGAGAGCCACTGCATGGGAGGCAGGAGTAAGGTTTAGAGGGCCTTCTCTGGTCAGATGCCCACCATGCCCCCTCCCTGCTCTCCTGGCCTGCACTCTCTCTCTTCTTGCTACCCAGACACTTCCAGGCATCTCTGCAAGATGCGAAGACCTGAGTCACTGCCTCCAGATGGCAATGGCCCCTCCTGTACCAAGCCTTAAACTTAAGCGTGACAGAAACAGGAAACCCAAAGCTCCAACTGCTCCCTCCCCTCATGTCATCCTGGAACTTGGGGTGTGAAGAGGCATGCCCAAGAGTGGCGGTGGCCGCCATGTACTTGGTTCTTCATCCTCCCCGTCTGCATCCCAGGTGCCAGCTCCCATCTGAGTGCCTGGCACAAAGTCCACAAGCACCATGCCACGTACTGCTCACGGGGAGCCAAAGGAAAAGAAACCACAAGGGGTCCTCAGCTTACGATGGGATTTCTTCCTCATCCGTCCACTGTACACTGAAAACCGCTGCGAGCCTATCATAATTTGGGGGTTGTCTGTGTCATCCTTCTTTCCCAGTGAGGAGTCTGAGGCCCCAGGAAGGTCAGACGACCAGGAACAGCCAAGCTGTTACTGGACCTGGTTCTCTGAACCTGAGTCCTCAGAATGAGCTACATTTCAAGTTTCTTGTACCTCTCACAGGCTCCTCCAGGGAAGCTGTGGTGACCAGATCCTGGTTGCATAGAGGGAAAGGCTTGCTCCCATCGGCCCTTCCTAGGAGTCTCCAGAGGGTCCCCAGGGCTGTCCCCACAGAGTGAACCACGAGTGAGGCCTCTTAGGGCCAGAATGCTGCCCCCTCCCCGCAGGCTACCCATGTATAGGAGGGACCCAGAGCTTCTTGGGAACTTCAGCACCTGGGAAAGGAAGCCACCAAGATTAATGGCTTGGCTTCCCAGGTCAGAGAAAGTTCTGGAATTTGGACTCCCTCCTGAGAGCAAGTCGAATGTCAACCTCTTATCTTATTTCTCACATTGTGGAAGCTTTGTTGGGCCACCACCTTCCTTCCTTCCTCAGCAGATCGCCACTGCCCGATTTAGAGTCCCTGGGACCAAAGGTCACTTGAGAAGCGGGGTCCCCAGGTCAGGACTCCTCGGAGGGAGGATAAACTTGTGGCCACAGACAATTAACTGGAGTCTCCAAGATTTTCCTGGTTGCCACTGGCAACAGTGACCAACTTCACAGGTATCTGAGGCACACCCCCTCCACTGCCCGTCACCTCTTGGCTCTCAGTGCAGTGACCATTGGTGACTTGAGTGGGAGGGGTTAGCAGCCACTGAGAAGGAACAAGAAACATTTCAAAGTCAAACATTCAGCAGGCCTTGGCTTGAAACCACCTCAGGTTCAGGTCCAGGTCAGGCAGCTCCTGCTGAGTCTGGGTTCTCTAAGTTCCCTCTCCTCACTTGAGGCTCCACCTTAGTTTCTGAACCTGGGTCATGGCACAGCAGAAACCTGGAACCTGGCCAGTGTACGTGCGGCATTCAGGCAGCAGCCAGAGAAGGGTGTGTGTGTGTGTGTGTGTGTGTGTGTGTGTGTGTGTGTGTGTGCACTCTCGAGCATTCCTTGGGGTAGGGGAGATGGTTACAGACAGACAAACACCCAAGGTTAACCTAGCCTGTCCTCTCCTACTTCCATATATGGCTTTGGTCACATCCTGAATCCCCAGTTTCCTCCCCTGGGGATAGACATGTGTCCTGTTCTGGGGAATATGGAGGGCTGAGAGAAGGAGCCCATGAAGGGATTTCTGGGTACCTGACTTAAGCCAGCCTCCTTCTTCCCAACTCCAACAGACATGCTGGAGCCTCGTGTCACTGGACCCAAGGTCTGACTCTGTCTTAGGGCACACTGACCCCTGTCCCTCCTCCTGCCGCTGGACCCAGCTGGCCAGGATACGGAACTGCCAGTCCATTGTGTTCTTCATAGACGCCAGCAAGACATCATCTTGTGACTTGTCTCCACCAAAGGTGGGGTAAACAGGAAGACACCCTTCCCCCGCTATTCAACAGCACCTCAGAACTAGACACAGGCCCACCTGACATAGATTCTAGACCAAAATCCTCTCAGGATGTCGCCATTGTTGTCCTTACACAGCTCCTATGAAAGGATCTTCACCCACTGAACTCCGTCTGCCTCCAGCCACACGGGGGCAGCGTGGGCCTAGGCTCATCCATCTATTTACTGTGACCCACGTGGTAGACTGGACTTCATTTGGTCCTTGCCACAGCCTCCCAAACTAGTGAGGAAACAGGTTCAGAGAGGTTAAGCAACTTGACCAAGGCCACACAGAAAGCAGAACAGGCAGGATTTGAACTCTGCTGACCTGCCACTCCCTCCAGTGTTTCCCCATTGTGTCTAGACAAGGTGACTTGGCCTCCCTTTGAGTCTGCAGCATGTTCCTTCCTGAGAACCGACTGGGAGCAGCCTGCTGCCCCCAAACTGGCATATGCTTCTTTGGAACCAGAGACCCCAGTCTGAGTTGCCAGATGTCCATTTTGGTGCCAGCAGCAAAGACCAGGCAGGGGAACAGCAAGTAAGAGGAAGATTGATTAATTCACTGAGAAATGGAGACGGAGACACTGGGAGGGGCTCGTGCACACCCTAAGCAGGAGGTTCATCTGCACACTTGCACACACACACACACACACACACGCACGCCCGCACGCACGCACGTTCTCACATAGAAGGAAAGAACAGACAAATGGTGAGAGATTTGGGGTGGTTTGGAAGTTAACTACACAATAAAGAGAAAGAAATGAGGGAGAAAAAGGAAGGGAAAAGAGACACACAGACAAGGAATACCTGGAGAGAGACAAAAATAGAAAATATGAACCCAGATGGAAAGAGAAAGGGGAAGAGAAGAGAGGTTACAGGAGAGCAAATTAGAGAGAGGAACGGTCTGGGGAAAGAGACTAACAGCCCATCATCCCTGCCCCCTTCAGAGATGGAAACAAACACAGGGAGACAGAAACAGACTACGCAGGCAGAAGGATGGAGTATGGACAGGGAAACGGGAGAAACCGTCTTGGGACAGAGCAAGAAGAGGCAAGCATGCTACCCGGAGATAAAGAGAAACAGCCTGGGAGCTGAGCAAAGGTGGAGACAGGAAGGGGGGAGGCGACCCCAGCAGTGCTCCAGGCTGCCCCTCCTCTTTAGCTCACAGCTAAAAAAGCTAATCCCGCCGGGCGGTGGTGGCGCACTCCTTTAATCCCAGCACTGGGGAGGCAGAGGCAGGCGGATCTCTGGGAGTTCGAGACCAGCCTGGTCTACAAGAGCTAGTTCCAGGACAGGCTCCAAAACCACAGAGAAACCCTGTCTCGAAAAACCAAAAAATAAAAAAAATAAAAAAGCTAATCCCACCACACAGCCTCCAGAAGTGTTCTGTACCCCACCTGAGTTCCCGCAAGGACAAAAGTGATGAGAATCCGTCTGCAGGCAGTGCAGGGCTCTTCTCCATCCTATCACAGATAAGGAAACAAAGGCCCAGAAATGAAACAATTTACCCAAACTCACCCAGTTGGCAAGTGTCCAACCTGGCATTTGAATCCAGGTCTGGGTGCCCTGGGGTCCCCTCTTTACCCAGATGTAGGTCAACACCTTGCAGGTAAAGCAGAGACTTGGGCAGGGAATCTTAGCTCATCAGAAGTTGGTTTTCCTGACAACAAAACCCAGGCAGGAGGGTAAGGGTCAGTGAGGGCACCAGGGTGGGGCAGGAGGGTTAGGAGCAGGGTCAGTGTGGGCACCAGGGTGGGCAAGGAGGACTCACTTTCAGAGTTCAAAGGTAGAGGTCTGACTCCAAGTGTAAAGTTCTTTACTGATGAGGTACAAGAGAATTTCCCATGAGCCTCCAGGAGATTTCTGACCTCAGGTTAGAACTAGAATCACTGATCTGAGTTTTATGAAAAATAGGGTGAGATTTTGGTGTCTTAGTTGGGGCTCCTACTGCTGTGATGAAACACCATGCCTAAAAGCAGCTTGGGGAGGAAAGGGGTTCATTTCGCTCACAGTTCCGTATAACAGTTCATCATGATAAGCAGTCAGGCCAAGAACTGGAGTTGGGAGCTGATGCAGAGTCCGTGGAGGGGTGCCGCTTACTGACTTGCTCCCCTTGGCTTGCTCAGCCTGCTTTCTTATAGAGCCCGAAACCACCAGCCCAAGAGTGGCCCTACCCACAATGAGCTGGACCTTTGCCAAATTAATCACTAATTAAGGAAATTCCCTACAGGCCTGCCTATAGTCCAGGCTTATTGAGGCATTTTCTTTTTTTTTTTTTTCTTTTTTTGTTTTGTTTTGTTTTGTTTTTAGAGACAGGGTTTCTCTGTAGCTTTGGTGCCTGTCCCGGAACTAGATCTTGTAGACCAGACTGGCCTCGAACTCCCAGAGATCCGCCTGCCTCTGCCTCCCCAGTGCTGGGATTAAAGGAGTGCGCCACCACCGCCTGGCTTGAGGCATTTTCTTAATTGGGGCTCCCTCCTCTCCAGTGACTTGACTTTGTGTCAAGTTAGCATAAAACTAGCCAGCACACTCAGGGAAACCAAGTCCATGAAATTGGGGAGTTAAATGTTGCAGACATATGTGCACGTGATGACGATAATTCTATTCCCATACACCTCTGAGAAATGAGGGCTGCCCAAGGAGGCCCTCCATTCTCTTGGGCATCTGGACGTCTTTAGATATTCTAGGGTGGAAGCAAAGAGCTGGTGCTGCCAAAGGCCACCAACAAAGGGATCAGGGGAAAGAAACTGTAATCAAGGGAACTACCACCATTATCACCAATCAGTTCACAGAGTATGAAACCCACAGTGCTAAAATCTACATGGTTCCTAGATCTGAGAGAGAGAGAGAACCCCAGGAGAGTCCAAATGTAATGGTTCTATGCATTTTTCCAGAGAGAAGATCTACAGTTTTCACCAGATTATCAAAAAGGTCTCTCTATATCAGTCAGTATGGGCTAGCATCCTGTTGTAGTAACAAACAGCCCCAAATCTCACTAGCTGTGACTTCATGCCTCTGTCTCACAAGCTGCCCTATGGGTCAAGTGACTCTCCAAAGCTTCTGTCCTCTGTGTGAGATCCAATGATACGCATCGCTTTAATATTGAGCCACAATTGTCCTAGCTTGCCATCTTCAAGGTTAACAAGGAGCTGGGGAGACAGCTCAGTAGATAAAGTGCTTGCTGCACAAGCATAGGGATCTGGGTTCAGATACCTAGAACTTACATAAAGCTGGGCATGGCATGTGTATCTATAATCCTGGTGATCTGTAGCAAGTGTGCACACGTGCACACACACTCACACAGTGATAGATATAGATAGATAGATAGATAGATAGATAGATAGATAGATAGATAGATAGATAGATAGATAGATAGAATAGATAGGCAGGCAGGCAGACAGACAGATCTCAGAGAAGAGGAAGTCGGATAGCCCAGAAGAAATATATCAGTGTTTCTATCAAACAGCAGCTCACATGGCTCTGCTCATCATCCATTGGTCAGAACCAGTCACATGGTCCACCTAACGGCAAGGTAAGCTGGGAAATACAGACTTCCATATGGCCGGGACAGAGAGAGCAAGATATTGATAAACACTGCTTATGCCTACAAAACTTCTCCACAAAAGCAGTAGGGACTATAGAGTGGCAGGAGTGAGCCCTAACTGATTTGCAAACTGGCCCCAACAGACTGCCCTTGAGTCTCTGGGGAAGCTCAGAAGCCCCAGCCACCCACCTGCACAACGGTCATCTACAGTCTAAAGAATCTGTAGTTTTTGTGTCTCAAAATTGTCCCAGATCTTGGAGTCCCCTCAGAGAGCACCCTGGCCTCTCCTACATCTGTCTTCATACTGTCAGATGTAATTACAGAGCTTCCATCAAAGTTTGATGGCAGTCATCACCCATTTTATTGATGGAACAACTGAGGCACAGAAGGTCACACTGGATCTGGGCTGAATGACACCCACCCCAGGCAATGTGTTATTATGGAAAAGGTAAATACCCCAAATGACACTTAGAATATATGAATTCCTGATGTTCTCCACAGCTGTGACCCTTTCCAGCACAAGACGTTTAAAGTCCACCTAACACATCTGGGCAGCCAGCTCTCTCTGCCACCATTGTATAATTCCCCCTGGGAAGCAAGATTGGAAAGACAATGCTAATTTCATTTGCCAGAATGAATAAGCATAAGACGGTAATGGAGGGTGATGAAGTGCCGTGAACCCTTAATTCACATCTCGACAACCCAGCTCTTCCATCACGAAGTCCTTCCCCACCTCGAGCTGATTAACCCGAGTGATGGCCATTAATTATCTTCCTCTGTCAGGGAGGAAGACGGCAGAGGGTGTGGGGGGTGTAATGGACGGATCAGATTCAACAGAGGAGGGAGAGGCTTGTGAGCCCTCTGGGGCTCGTGGGTCCTCTTCATGAAGACAGGGGGCACATGGAGGGCATGTTCATGGGCCAGGAGGTGTCAGCCTGCCAGCGCTAAAGCACACATCCGAGATGTAGCCACCTACAGTGAGGAGGGGTTCGGTTTGGTTCCCAGAGATGGAGATTTCGGCTCTCTGTTGATCGTCCCTTTGGAACACTTCATGACAGTGAAACTCAGGGCAGGAATACATACACCTCTGCAGCCAGAAAAGAGAACAGGGAGAAAGGAAGGGGTAAGCTCTGGGGTGCATCCCAGGTCCAAACTGAACTTAAAGAGATTCAGCAAAGCCGGGCAGTGGTGGCGCACACCTTTAATCCCAGCACTGGGGAGGCAGAGGCAGGTGGATCTCTGTGAGTAGACCAGCCTGGTCTACAAGAGCTAGTTCCAGGACAGGCTCCAAAACCACAGAGAAACCCTGTCTCGAAAAACCAAAGAGAGAGAGAGAGAGAGAGAGAGATTCAGCAAAGACCCCACTGTCTCTGGGATTCAGAAGTTCAGGAAGACGCTTACGGGTATTTCTAAGAGGAGTATCCAACACTGCTGGGCCCACAGCAGTGGTTCTGGTCAGGAGAGCACAGAGAAGCATCTGGACTCCGCATCGCCAGCATTCATAGACCACCATGTGCACACAGGCCTCATCAGCAAAGTGAGAATTTCCCTGGGCACGCTGAGCCCTCAGTTACGGTATGAGGGCCCTGATTCGGCACTCATGTACATGCACGCGTGCACGCACGCACACACACACACACACGATATACAGCAGTTGGAAACACCCAACTTCCAATATCCTGGGTATTTGTCACCGCCTCAGTGCAAATGAGCGCACGAGGCTTCTCTGTAGGATTACAGCGGACCCACTTCAGTTTCACTGAAGGCTAACAGCTGGAGCAAAGAATTGCTCAACTCTGCCCTGCCCCGAGGAACAGCTGAGTGAGGGTGAGCTGGGTAATTGCATCGTCACGTTGCTTCTCCTTCCCAGGTGAATGCAGGGGACATATTAGATGGTGCACATGGCCAGGACCTACCTAGCTGGCCCACACCTTGTGGTACATCTGCAGCCACAAGGAAGGGCTTTCCTGTCACACTCAAGGTGCCATTCCATCTTCCTTTGTGACTCAGACAATGAACCATGGCTCCTGGCTGCCAGGGAGGAAAAGACGCGACAAGCCAGTCCTCCGGACCAGAAGATCTGACTTTATGCAGAGCTCAAGACAGACTTCAGGGGAACTGAAAGCAATTTACAGTCGCACAAAAGGATGCCTTAGATCCTGAGAGCGGCGGCAGTAGGTGGCTGGAGGCTGAAAGAAAGGAGAAACTGGCCTGGGAGGAACAATCTGAAGACAGTCAAAGCAGGGGCTGGGTTCCTTCACATGACAAGACTCATGAGGCAGGTGTGTGGCCCTGCTGATGAGGAGGGCCAGGTTCAGCCCTACAGGTGCCGGCGAGGTAGACTGGCCTTTACTTCTGGTTTCCTGGTGAAAACTGTAATGAGGAATGTGTATTGGGGCCTGGGATGGACTCAGAGCAGATGAGGTCTGGATTTTCTCTGGAGGTGAAGGAGGAACCAAAATCCCAACAAACAAAAAGAAGTTTGGACAACAGTGGCGATGCCAAACAGTTTGGGGGTGAACTTCGCTATAAGTGACAAAGTTTGGGGGAGCAGGGAGGACCAAATTCGCAGGGGCAGCCCAAGAGAAGGCTGGGGCTGTGACAGTGAGGACGGACAGAGAGACACAGGTCTGGGAAGGGATACGGGCATGGATCTTAAGCCCACCACAGTCCCAATTCATAGTGGGGTTCCTGGGTCTTCAGGCACCAGACCTGGAGCAACCCCATAGTCACAAGGCTGGGGAAACTCAATTGGGGTGGGGAGTACTTGGAAGTAACCCAGCCCCATAACCAGACCCAAGGAATCCCAAGAGGAAGTGAGCTGCCCAATGGGCCCAGACAGTGTGAGCTTTTGTTCCACAGACCCCCGCCCCTACCCCTGACCTTGATGTCTGGTTGGTTGGTTGGTTCTTTGCTTCTGTTTTTTTTCTCCACCCTTCAATGTCGAGCCTGCCTGACAGATGCCCGTGGGACAGCAGACTGTGAGGCTGTACAAAGTGTCGCCCACTCTGGCCCATGCCCTCAGGGGGCAGCACCTGCACTCTGCACGGCCCTCGGGGCTTGCACCACTGTGGCCCAGAAGAGCGCATCTTTTGGAGTGTGTGCTGCACAGAGTCTGGGAGCTCAGAGGCTCGGCCCTGGCCAGCCCCAGGCCCACTCGCAAGGGCAGAAAGGCAACAAGCTGCTGTGCTCGCACTTTACCCGGACACAACCACACAGCACATCCAGGACTGTGGCGGCTTGGATGTGACTTGCCTCCCATTGCCCCCCACTTCCCCCCAAAGGTTAAAAGGTGTACATGGTGGGGTCCCCTAGAGGAACAGGAGTGACAGGATGGAGATACAGAAAGAGATTTGTTGCACAGCATGACCTACACAATGAGGTTAATCAGAGTATAACAATTGCTGTCTCGCACCAGAAAGGCCAAGAACCCAGTACTTGCTCAGTCCACAAAGCCGGATGCCTCAGCTGTCCCAGTCTGGAACTGAAAGCTCAAAGGATTCCTGCAGAGCAGCTGACCATCAGTCCATGTTGGAAACCAAGAGAGTCTGGTTCTAGTGTCAATGAAGGAAGCAGCAAAAGCGGCAACAAAGCAGATGAACTTGCCAGCAAGAGTGAAGACAAGCAGGCAAAAAGCAAAAAGGCTTTCTTCTTCCATCTCCTCCATCTGGGCTACCACTGGAAGGTGGCATCCAATTTTAGAGGGGGCCTTCACACTTCAAATAATCTGAGGAGGGGGCTGGAGAGATGGCTCAGAGGTTAAGGGCATTGCCTGCTCTACCTAAGGTCCTGAGTTCAATTCCCAGCAACCACATGGTGGCTCACAACCATCTGTAATGGGGTCTGGTGCCCTCTTCTGGCCAGCAGGCATACACACAGACAGAATATTGTATACATAATAAATAAATATTTAAAAAAACCATAATCTGAGGAAGAAAATTCCTCACATGTGTGCCCAGCTTCCAACTTTCAGTTGGTTCTAGATCTTGTCATGATGATATCCAAGACTAACAATCACCGTAGTGGTCCAACCTGAGGACTACTCTCCTGTAACAAAGTGCTCTGGAGGCGTATAGTGAGTAGAGAACATTGAGCTTGCTCCACACACATCACCGTGACCCCAAGTCAGTTACCTCAGCACCCCCTCTTCTATGCTGCAGTGGGGAAGTACTGTGAACTGAGAGGCACGGCCCCACCCTGACTCCCACTGGGCAGGATAAACCAGGGGCCACGGTGTGAGACCCACAGGCACACGTGGAAGATTTGTGCTCACTTTGCTGTGTGACTCTGGGGGCAGGGTGGGGACTCTGCCCCTCTGCGCTCAGTTTCTTCATCTACAAAATGGGGCGGGGGGGGTGTGTAAGAGCTCAGAATTTCACTGAGGACTCGGAGCTCTCCATACGGTGCCCAGCACAAAGGCTGGCACGGAGGGCATCCTCCGCCCCAGGCAGCAGGTCTGCACCCAGGGTCCACAGGGGGGCTTACTGTTCTCACAGCTCCCGTTTGTTTCTTGTGCATGGGGTCCACAGCCACCCCCTCCTGCCCCAACGCTTCCTCCCTCCCACCCCATCCGGCTTTGACAGGGTTGGGCTGGTTCTGGATGGAAATGGATTTTCTATCCCCATAAAAATCTCATAGAAAATGATGGTATCTTCTATCGGGTGAATGATGAAAGCAAAACTCCATCTGCAGTCTACTGTGCGGCTCTTGTGAGCGAGCAGGCTGCCTGCATACCTGAGAGCCTCATTAGGAGCTGTTTGGGAAATGTGCTCGCCCCGCCATTAAGCCACATTGTGTTAAAAGCAGTTTCCACTCCACTGCCTGCTAAGTTTTCTCCTTTTCCCTCCTTTCGGGTGACAGTGGCCCTGTTGGTTGCTATAGCCCCCCAAATTGATACATTACAGCCAGAGCTGTAATTCCCCCGGTGATTGGATTAGTCACTTTTCTTGTTGCTTTTGACAAAGTGCCTGACAAAAAGCAACTTCAGGAGGGAAAGGTCTATTTGGGCTTTAAGGGGGGCTTAAGGGACACAGCCCGTCATGGCCGCCATGGCCGTGGAAGGCAGGGCAGCAGGAGAGTGGATGAGGCAGTGGGTCACATGGCATCCATAGTCAGGAAGCAGATGACTGCTGGTCTCAGCTCACTTTTTTCTTTGTTCCCAGCTGGTGGCACAGTGCCACCTGCATTCAAGGGAGTCCTTCCTACTCAGTTAAATCTCTCTAGGAACGACTTCACAGGCATGCCCTGGGGTTGTCTCCTGACCAGTTCTAAATCCAGTCAAACTATCAGTGAAGATTAGCCATCACAGCCATCATGTTTGGAGAAGGGGCCCCAAGACAGGGAGGCAGCAGCCTCTCGCTGGCATCATGGTCTTGAACTTCAAGCCTCCAAAATCATGAGAAAATAACTCTTGGTCACGTAAGCCTTATATCAGACAATGGCCTTTTGTTATGGCCAGGAAAATGGTCTCTGACATTTATTCTTGGGAAAGACCTGCTCAGGAAGAAGAATTTGTGACCTCCTGAAAGATGCAGTTCTTAAAAGGCTATTCTGGAATCAAGTGTGGCTGAGTGTGAGCATGTGTGTGTGCGCACTAGGCCTTTAGGAAGAGGGTTGAACAGGGATTTTTTTTAAAAATTTGGGTTGGTATGTGATGTGTGCATGTGTGTGTATGTGTGTGTGTGAAGGCACATGTGCATGTGTGCAAAGTGTGTAGAAGCCAGAAGTCAACAGCAGGTCTCTTCCTCAGTAATTCTCCACTTTAGTTTTGCAGATGGGAGCTTTACTGAGCTTGGAACTCATGCCAGACTGGCTGGCCAACAAGCTCCAGGAACCCCGTCTCAGTTTTCCCTCAGCTAAGCTTACAATCATCAGGGCCTGCTTTTTTACAAGGGTTCTGGGAGATAAAGTCCAGATCTTTAGGATTGTGTGGCAATAGCTTTGCTGAGGGAGCCATCGCCCCAGCCCCACGTTAAACTGGTTTACTGACAACCTATCTGCAGTTACCTGCTCCTGACTAGTAAGTACCATGTCTGCTCCTGACTAGTACCACATCTGCTCCTGACTAGCACCATGTCTCCATGTCTGCTCCTGACTAGTACCACATCTGCTCCTGACTAGTACCATGTCTGCCCCTGACTAGTACCACATCTGCTCCTGACTAGTACCATGTCTTCTCCTAACTAGTACCATGTCTGCCCCTGACTAGTACCATGCCTGCTCCTGACTAGTACCGTGTCTGCCCCTGACTAGTACCATGTCTGCTCCTGACTAGTACCATGTCTGCTCCTAACTAGTACCATGTCTCCTTCTCCCTTACAGTCTCCAGGAACACAGTGGAGGCTGGTTATTTCTCTCAGCTCAACTCTGGTCCTGCAGGTAGCTACCCTTTCACCTACACACCCCTCAAGAGCCCAGACACACACTCTCTCTCTCTCTCTGGTCGACTCCAGCTTTGGGCCTTCACATCCTGAAGCTGGTGCAACCTCAGGACCTTTGTTCTTGACCTTGCTGTTGGGTCCCTGAGTCCTAATCTCTAAGAACTTAGTCCTTTTGACTCTTGGGACCTTCCCACTGCATAACAGAGTGTACATCCTGGAAAGTGGGGCAGGGCTGGATTTCACACCATGCTCACGTTACAAGAGACAGGATCTTTTGGCATGGCGATGATAGAAAGGTCACCAAGATAAAACTGTACGCGTACAGGCCAAGGCTTGAAGGGGACTTGCGCTCAGCCACTGAAGAGAGTCACTGGCTGTGAGAAAGCAGTCTGCTTCTAGAATGAAAGGGTTGGCTTGCTGGGGCAGGTGAAGGTCTGGTCACGTCCACGGCGGTGGGTATGTTTTCAAATGATGTTTTCCTCTTTGTGTTCTTGTAGCCTGTGGCTAACAAGGACTCAACCTGTCCCAGGAGCTACTGAGTTCCTCTCACAGTGGACAGCGCTGCCCTGTACAAACTCTCTGGCCTTGAAGCTCAGTCTGAGCCTGGTGGGGAGGCTCAAGGGCAATAGGTACTTGGGGTGAGAAGGCTATAGAAATGTCACAGGGACCAGGTGGTAGCCACACTGCTAATTCTAGCACTGGGGACACAGAGGTGGTGGATCTCTGTGAGTTCTAGGCCAGCCTGGTCTACATAGTAAGTTCCAGATCAGCCAGGGCTACACATTGATACCCTATCTCAAATAAATAAATGAATAGATGATCGATAGATAGAGAGATAGATAGATAGATGATAGATAGATAGATAGATAGATAGATAGATAGATAGATAGATAGCACAGAGCACATAGAAGAAAATGTCATGTCTACAGGCAGAGCTGAGTGATCTAACTCACAGGATGGGACGGTCAGGGACAGATGGAGTCATCCCCTGCAGGACCAACCATTGCCCACCCTGTCCCTGGTGAAACAGTGTCCCCAGGGTGTGCTCTGAGCACAGCCAGTGACGAATCTAAGGAGAACAGGACCTTTAAGGATGTCTGGGGAGGTGGTGGAGGCTTGGGGCTGTGTCTCCCAGGGTTCTGTCATCTGCCTCTGGTCTGCTCTGCCCCTCACACTGCGTTCTTCCCACTTCTAGGTAAGAGCAGCTGCCCCAGGCCACACAATCAGCTGTGCAACTCTACCCTCCCAGGGTCACACCAGCACCCAGTCTAGAGTCCTCAGAACACGGAGAGTGTACAGCAAGGGCAAACTGGGCAGCCGGGAGCTTCTGGGAGCCGAGATCAGCTGAGCAAGCTTCACTCCCATTTCCATCCCCTGGAGCTTTAACATCCAGCATAGGATGGAGCAAGGCTGTGATGCTGGGATAACACAGCAATGGGAGCAGAGCGGGGAGGCTCCCCCAGCACCCCTCAGCCTGACCCTTCTTACCTCACATGTTTCCTTCAGGCACTGGCTTCCCCACACTGTTCCCTCTGCCTTCTAGCATTTGGGGTCTTCTCTCAGACTCCCACAATACACCAGCTCCCACCTACGATAGGATCTTTATTTGCGTCTTCCTCTCTACCTAGATCAACCCTTCGTAGGTGTGGCTCCTCCTAACTCCTTGGAGAACATCCAGTCTCTCTAAGACTGAGTCTCTACTTGAAGCTATGCTGTCAAAGTGTCAGAGCCCCTGCCTGCACAGCCTCGCCCCACTTGTGATAAATCCACTGTGTACCCTGCAATTTGCTCTTCTGGCGGCTGCGAACTCCTCAAGGGAGTCTGTGATACAGGCTTAGTCGCCCTCCTCAAGCCCTGTGGGAGCCACAGAAAACAAAATGGTGCCCGGGGGCTGAAAGGCTATATAGCCTTGATGAAGCTCAGCCTCTCTACATTTTCTCTAATATAACAAGAGAAAGCGTTGACAAACTAGGGACTGCTCTCCAGCGGTCAGATGACGGTAGCCGTGGCTGAGTCTGAGAGGTACCGGTAGAATAATGGCTTTTAGAGCAAGTCCTTCCCCTTGAGGTCTGACATCTTAAAATTCATAGACTCTCAGCATCTCGGGGCTGCAGGGATTTTTCCAGGCTCTTACTGATAACCTGCCTGGCGGGAATGGATTTATGATCGTGCATGTACTTGCAACCATACACACACATACTCACTCACTCACTCACTCACACAGAGGACTTTATCTTTCTCCACTCAGCTCTCCCCTTCCCTGCCCTCTAAATGAGAATATTATCTTTGCAATGTTATCTTTGGTTTCTGACGTGTGTGTGCATACTCGTGATGTTGAACTGGGAGATTTGGCAGTAGAAAGAAAAATCAGAGAAGAGACCAGACAGCAAAAGCTGATCTTTCTGTGAAATGAAGATGGGAAGGGAGTCGGGAGAAAGGGAAAATGGCCCTGCAGACTCTGTCTGGGAGGTTGTGGGTTCAGGGCATGAACCACAGTTCTCTGAGGGTGCAGAATACAGTATTAACATGTGTTATGGGGTACAAGCCCCACCCCTATAGTTTACCTTTGGAAGCAGATATACAAGATGCAGCTTCTGTGGCTATACTAAGTTGAAATGGAGCCCATAGACCCCACTGTGACCCCAACATGAATACCTCGAAGTCAGGACGGGGGTTGCATACCATATTCCCATGCCCAGTAACTGTGCAGAGGAGACTCTTGGTTGATAACTGTCCAACCAATGAAGACAAGGAAACCATCATCACAAGCCCCAGACCGCACCTCAGAAGGGATAAGAGATATTTTATTCCAGAGCTAAACGCGAGTGACTGTAGCCGAGGAACACAGATTTGGGTTACTGTAAACACCACACTCCACTGTAGCAACAGTTTCAGGGGCTTTTATAGCAACAGAACAAAGAAAGCCATAAATTAAGGTACTGTTCAAATACGTTTGTGGGCGCATCAGGTCACTGGGCTCCAGCGGAGTGGAGAAGTCTCCGCTGAGGTCCTCAGATGTTATCAGCCACTCTCTTGGCCTTGGGGATGGTGGAGGTTAGAGATCTATTTGTTCATTCCAAAATGGATTTTACAAGGATGTTAGGTCAGGCAGAGGTGAGCAATAAATAGCTATTAAGGGGCTAAAGATAGTCCCAGATAATTTGTCTCCAGACCTGCACCATCCCAGCTCTTCACAATCAGGGACACTCTGATGGGTCCATAGGCCATGTGGGCTCCTTAACAAAGAGGCTCTTTTCTTGTCAGGAAACTTCAGCTCATAGAACAAAGTGGAGTCCTTACCTCTGGGGCCTCATTCCACAGTGAATTTGAACGCCACGAGTGACAAGACTGTCCAACGAGCAGTGATCAGATCCACTGAGCCCTTACTGAGAGTTGAGCCAGCAGTGCGAGGCTGAGGTCAAGAGGTCATAGATGCAGAAATGGATTCAGAGAGGGCCTGAAAGGCTCCTAGTTTTCACAGTCAGGCAAATCTCCCTGCTGGCTTTCATTGCGTGCTCACCGGGCTCCTTCCCCTCACTGCTGGGAGCGAAGGAGGCATATGTACACAGCTCTGGGGACCCGAGTAGGGGTCGGGGGGGAGTTGATGTGGACTTTGAATGGTTCATGATACTTCAGCAGATACAGGTGACAGGCCCAGGGTTGTGGGGAAGGAAGTGTACTCCCGAATTATTCAGCTCTCGGTTACTAGAACAAAATACCTGAGATAAGCAACCTTCGAAGAGGAACGTTCACTACTGCTGACAAGCTTGAAGATAAACCTCTTGAACCTCTTGATCCCGCTGCTTTGGGGGTCTGTAGAAAGACATCATGTCAGAGAAGCCAGTCAGGAGAAATGGAAGGGAAATGTCTTTCCTCTGGAAAGAATGGCCTGTGCCAAGGCCCTGAGGCAGGAGGGAGCTGGGCAAACTGGGGTGCCTGGAACCTCCCAGCCCTTAGGAACTGCTTGGGCATGGCCACATGGGCTTTGGCAAGGCTGAGGGTAGCTTCAGCTGAGCTTGATGTGTTCACAGCTCTCTGTCTTCCGTGTGGAGAGTGGCCTAGGGGGATGGGGGCAGGAGAGGCAGAGATAGAGGAGCCAGCTGCCAGAGTCGGGCCAAAAGTCAGAACGTGTCCACATCCTTCCAGGAACAGGTAACCGAGCAACAAGCAAAAACGTGGATGTCAGATGGCCCTGGAGAGACCTCAAAGAAACCAAACCTGCCATTCCTTGATTTAAGGTAAGGACTCCACTTTGTTCTATGAGCTGAAGTTTCCTGACAAGAAAAGAACCTCTGCCTTTGTTAAGGAGCCCACATGGCCTATGGACCTATCAGAGCGTCCCTGATTGTGAAGAGCTGGGATGGCGCAGGTCTGGAGCCAAATTATCTGGGACTATCTTTAGCTCCTTACATTCAACTCCAAGAAAATCAATCCCTGCTGTTTATGTGCCATTGTCTGTGATAGCCACTATGAACTGAGACACATCCCAACTGCCTTATGTTACACGTGGCGCTTGGCGCCTGACATCCATTCTGTGTTCATTTGTATTTTGTCCCCTCTCCTACGTGGACTAGGTTCTGAACTGCAACCATCATTCTACTTGTTCCCTGGGGTATCCCCAGACTCCGGGGTAGCTCTTCCTCCATAGAAAGTGCCCAATAAACAAAGAAGTCTGAGACATTTGTGGCACCGAGTTCTGTTCCCTCTGCCCTCCTCTGGTGTGATCTTCTCTCCCCCCTTCTCTAAGTCCAGTGTATGTTATCTGTAAGGTAGTTCTGACCATGCTGCCAACTCCTGAGGGCTTATGAACCAAGAGGAGACAAGCACAGCCAAACTGCACAGCTCCAAAATCAACAGATAGGGCCGTGCTGCTGTTCTCTCGACGGTTGCGTCCGTTCCCTCATCCGTTCCCTCCACCATTGCACGCTGAACCGTTCTTCTGACGCCAGCTGCTGGCAACACTGAAAATGACTCTGCCTTCTAACCTAGCTACCCACCCACCCACAAGACACTGAGGGAAACAAACCAGGGATCAGCGGCGTGGGCCGTGTGCACACATAAGTAGGATCGGCTAACATGGCTTCAGAGACAAGATGTTGAGAAGAAAGAGTTCACCAGTCCAGCAGGAAAGGAACGGCATTCAGGCAGAGGGAATGGTGGGGGCAAAATCCGGGGCAGGTTGTGGCTGACACCCATACCTCCGCTTGACTAAAAGATGGTGACTGTGTGTTGTGACCCTGAGGTATTGGGAACCGGAAGTTATTTCCAGCTGAGGGTGGGAACCCAGAGGCAGTGTGCTCCTATAATTACTCTGGAGCAGATCGGAGGGAAAACCTTGAAGGCACTGAGGCCAGTGGTGTGTGAACTTGGGGCAGGAAGGATACTCCGCAAAGGACCATGGAGGGCACAGAGGGTAAGGACAGGCCCCAGGTCAGGAGAAGAAGCAACCAGGCCAGGGAACATACATGTCTTAGAACACGTCTCCCTCAAATGCCTTACTAAAGTCTGGATCTCCCTGCCAGGCAGAGCTGGGTTGGCAAGTGAGGTAGAGGCTGTGGGGTCAAGGTTGAGTCAGTCGGAACATGGACATCATCACTCACAAAGATGTCAGAAGGAACATTCTGTCAACCAGAACCAGGCCAGGAAACCTGATCAGTCCAGTTTCCTCCTAGCCCACAGGCAAATGAAAACACATTTGTTTCCATGACATACTTGTGTTTGCAGGAGACAGCACAATTGTGGGTTTGGTTTTTTGTTTTTTCACAAAGGAGGCAAGAATAGAAAACTCCACCTGCCAAGACAGCCTTCCTCCCCCAGGCACAAAGGACAGAGGAAGCGCCTGTCCCCAGCTTACTGGTGCCTGAAATGCCAAGACTTGTTCCCCATATTCCAGACTTTGTCATTTGTCAAAAGGCAAACAACTTCCCAGAAGTCGTGTCTTGAAAACAGACTTAGTTTATTTAATTTTACAAATATTTACTGGGCCGTTTCTTTAAGCCAGGCAATGCCTAGCCTCTGGGAATAGAGAGACTGGTTGAGACGTGCCCAAAACCAACCTCTCAAGGGACCAGCAGGTTCTGTGTGGGTGGGTGACAGGTCACTGGTGCAGTAAGAAAGTCTGGCACAGTGGAAGGAAGGATTGGCAGGGGACCAGGCAATGGGAAGACACGGCCATGATTCATTCATTTTATAGCTGTGAAAGGTCAGGGTCGAAGTGTCATCTGAGGACGGGCTGAGAATTTCAGATGGGGGTACGGCAAGGCAAAGGAATGCAGGCGTGAACCACCAGGGCGGGGGTTGGTATCCCCATGCCACTTAGCAGGCTTGGATGTAAGGCAAGATAAGGAAGA
Organism: Chionomys nivalis; assembly: GCF_950005125.1. Lineage (NCBI taxonomy): Eukaryota > Metazoa > Chordata > Mammalia > Rodentia > Cricetidae > Chionomys > Chionomys nivalis. The sequence continues at coordinate 20,834,697 of NC_080096.1, read as the reverse complement.
TGGGACCAAGAAGCAGGGAGTTCACATAAATGACCCACGGTGGCATCGCCTGGTCCAGTTCAGTATCCCTCCCCCTCCACTTCACCTCTCCTTCCTTTTCAGAACTTCCCTGTGCCCACCCTCATCCCATAGACTGGATGGCCCACCTTTAGCTCCTAATATGGATTCTGTTTGGGTAAGCAGTCAGTCTATCCAGTTCTGCTGTACACAATGATTGGTTCAAGGAAAGACATGTAACTCTGTTCAAACCAATGAAAGGTGAAGAAATGGTGGAGTGGGAGTTCTTAAAACAAGGAAATTCCTAGTAGGAACTTGTCTTGGTCTCCTTTGCTTAGACTGAGGATGTAGCCAGTCTGGGATCAAGGTAGCAAGTAGCTGAGGACAGAGAGGGGCAAGAAGAGACAGGCAGGGAGGTACATGCTTGCAGTCCTGAAGGTGGATCCAAACCTGGGAGTTCCAGGCTAGTCTGGACCACAAAGCAAGCACACAGAGACAGAGATGGTAATGAGGAAGATGGCAGAGAAGGTGGTAATATAATGGTTAGTTTTTATCCACTTGACACGAGCTGGAGTCATCCCAGAGGAGGGAATCTCAGCTGAAGAGATGCTTCCACCGGATTGGTCTGTAGACAAGTCTGTGGGGGCATTTTCTTTGTTAATGATTGATGTGGAAGGTCCCAGGTCACTGTAGACGGTGTCGTTTCCGGCCAGGTAGTCCTGTATGTAAGAAAGCAGACCGAGCAAGTCAGGAAACAGCATTTCTCTGTGTCAAGCCCTACCTCTGGGTTCCTGCCTCCAGGTACTGCCTTGACTTCCCTACATGCATGTATGTTCACATGTGTGTTCATGTGTAACTCCTTCTACTCGAATGCCTGTGCTTGAGTGTTTGACTGCATGTGACCAACTCTGTGAACTGTTATATATATTACATTGAAACAACTTGGCATCTCAGAATCAACACTATTTTCAAACCTAAGACAAATATTTAGCTCACATTTTATCCCACGTGGAAAATGCAGACATCCGGAGTTATTTCATCTCTGCCCACAGCCCCGTGGTCACGGCCACCCAGGTGGCATCTGCTAAGAATAGGAACTCTTGTAACCATGTGGTGGAGTTGCTGCCAAGCTTGGAGGAGGCTGTGAGGATTTTGAGGTCCCAGAGAGATGGCGAGCCCAAAGATCCATGGCCAGCCTTCTAGGGCCGTGGTCCTCGCTTGTATTTCCTGTCAGACTCATCAGAGCTAACAGGAAGCTCCCTTCATCCCTGATGTTTTTATTTGCACTGATTTGCTCTGCCACCAGGCTTGCTGGGTTCTGGAAGCCTCCTAGGCCCAGACACAGACACAGGATGAGTCAACTATGAGGTTTGATCAGGGTTTAGCCACAGGTGGAGCTAAGCTAGAATCCAGATTCTAACTTTTTGGTTTGGGGGGCAGGGGAGTGTGTGTGTGTGTGTGTGTGTGTGTGTGTGTGTGTGTCTGTGTGCTCATGCACATGTGTGTTGTAGTGTGTATGTATGTATGGGTGTGCTATGTGTGTACAGTGTCGTATGTGCATATGTGATGTGTATGGTACGTGTAGTATAGGCTATGTATATATGGGATGGGGTAGGGTGGGGTAGGTGCAATATAGTGTATTGTATGGTGTGTGTGTGTAAGGGTATAGTATATGTGTATGTATACACATGGTATATGTATGTGCACATGTGTATGTAGTAAATGCACCAGTGTCTGCACATGTAGAGGCCAAAAGTCAACTTCAAGCATCTTCTCTATTGCTCTCCACCTTTCTCCCCCATCCCCTTCATGAGACAGGGTCTCACTATGTAGCCTTGGCTGGTCTGGAGCTCACTATGGAGACCGGGATAGCCTTGAACACACAGAGATCCCCCTGCATCTGTTTCCCAAGTGCTGAGATTAAAGGTGTGCACCACCACACCAGCCTGCACCTTTTTGGGGGGAAACCTGCTGACCACCCAGCTACCCTGGCTGGGGTTCAGGTGTACACCGCCATATCCAGCTTTTTAAGCAGCTGCTGAGGATCTGAACTCAGATCTTCACACTGTGCAGCGAACGCTTTCCCTACTGAGTCATCTACGCGGCTGAGTCCAGGCTCTGCCTCTCATGCTGTGGCCCATAGACTATGGAACTGTGGGGCCTGGCAGCCCCTAGTCTACATCTTAGAAAGACATAATCCCTCACGCTGGCTGCAGGGCCTAGGGGCTGGGCAGAATGAGTGCATCTACAGAAATCATCGGTCCCTGCAGCAGCTGTTCACGTCAGAAGCAGCAGGTATCTGTTCTGAGCACTTCAGAGCAAGTCCCAGAGTCCACTGGGGACAACTCTATTCCCCCAAAGTAGGATCTGCTAGAAGGCAATGGTGCATTATGTTGCATGATAACAGATTTTATCCCATGCCATAACCTTTCTTTAGCCAAAATTGGAATCTCCTGCAGAGGCCACTTCCCTGTGTAGGGATGTTTCCTGGCAGGAGACATCCTGGGCCGGCAGCATCCCAAAGGACAGAGAGACATTAAGGGCAGAGTTTCAAGGCTCCAGGCCAGGCAGGAGAGCAGTGATGGGCTTCCTGGTGGGGAAGGAAGGGCAGAGTTGAAGGGACCAGATCGCAAGGCCTGTCTACCCAGCATGGGTGCCCAAGATGGGCAGGAGCATTGTTAGGGCCCTGAGACAAGAACTCTGGAACCAACCGTGCATCTGAGAGGAGGCACAGGAGCGCGGTGAGGAACCAGAAGGCCAAGCCAGCACTAAACGACTTAATGAGTGAGCTACCTGGAGCATGGATTCCAAATCCTTCTGGGCCCCTCTCAGTCACCCTCCTAGTGGGCATTTAGCCACCAGCTTGAGGCATTAACTCCTCCTGCCCTTGTACTAGCACCTGCCACACAAACAAGCCCATTCCCCAGTAGCAGATAAAGAGGGGAAAGAAATGTAGGTATTTGGGGTAGGACGCGTCCGAACACTGGGCACTGTCCTTAAGTGCAGGGCTCACAGCGTTGAGGAGACACAGGGTGGGACACAGGCAGCAGCAGCAGCATGACATCTACAAAAGCTGCTGTTTGAACTGGTGGGTGGCATGAGGAGTCCTTGCTGGGCAGACACAGTGCTAATCCGGAATGGCGTGGTGGGGGCGGGGTGGCAGTGAAAGTTCTCCATAGGTCAAAGGGGTTCAAAAAAATAATTGCAATTAAAATTAAGTATGGGGGAGACTTGGGCCACTTTTATGCAGGAAGCATAAAGTATGGGGGAACTGACAAACTGGGGGGAGGGAGAGGAAGGATTAAAAAGAGAGTGGGAGAGAAAAAAGGTTCTGATAACAGGCACAGACTCCTGAAGACGCAAACAAAAAATAACTTATCAAGAGGATAGGGACAAATGGGTCTCAGCCAAGGAAGCAAAACCATTGTCAGTGGTGGTGGCTGGGCTGTCTACTCTGGGGAGGCCATGTGTGCTGGAGAGGCCAGAGCTCTTGAGCAAGTCAGGGTACCCAGTAGGAAGTGATGGCTGGGGTGGAGTGGGGCATTAACAAGGGTGGAAGATGAGGGGAGCCAGCAGCCTGCTGGAGGGTTGGGAGAAAGGAGGGTGGTGCTGGAGCCAGCTGGCCTTAGCTCCTGCCCCTGAGCAACACCGTCTGTACTTGCTGGGTGCAGTTCTCTCTGCAACTTCACAACTTCTTGGCAGCTCAGAACAGAAGCCGAGTCGCAGATGGTTGCTGCGAGAGATGGCTGGGACTTAATGAGCGCTGTGGTTTGGCTATGGTATGACCATGTCCCTCAAAGGCTTCATGCTCTGAAATTGAATCTCCGCTGGAAGGTGTGAAGAGGCTGGAAATAATCCAACTCTAGAGTTTAGCCATGGCCCTTTGCAGGGGTGTGACAGAGATTAAACACGGCCATCAGAGTAAAGGTCCAGAATTGGATCCTGGTGGCTCTCTAATGGTGAAAGCTGGCTGGGCAGGCCTATCGCCCCAGCACTTGAGAGGTGGAAGCAGGAGGATCAGGAGTTAAAGGTCATCTTCAGCTACACAGCTAGTTAAAGGCCAGCTGGACTACCTGAGACCCTGACTCAAAAGGGGAAAAAAGGAAGAGATTAAGGAGGCAGCGGAGAAGGGAGGAGAAAAGAGTCAAAAAGACAGTGGACGCCCAATTCCTTGTCTCTTGCTATGTGAGGCCCTGCTGTGGAGATTAATCTCTGTTGTTACCTAGGAGACAAATCTCTGGGCACACCTGTGAGGGATTATCTAGACTAAGGTTAGCCTCTGGGCATACCTGGGGTGGGGGTGGGAGTATCTCAACTCAGTTCATTGAAGTGGGAAGATCCACCTGCTATGGGTGGCACCATTCCCTTGGCTGTGATCCTGGACTGTATAAACAGGAGGATGTGAGCTGAAACTGTCCATTCACCGCTCAGAACTTCCCCTCAAACTGTGACCTTGAGCTTTAACCTTGAACTGTGATGCAAAAGAAATCATTTCTTCCTTAATATCCTCTTTCCTTGAGATGTGACCTCACTGTGTGTAGCCCTTGCTGGCCCTGGAATTGATGGTGTGGATCAGGTTGACCTTGAACTCACAGAGTTCAGCAGCTGAGGTGAAAAGCAAGCACCACATGTTCAGCTCCTAAAGTGGCTTGTGTCAGGATATTTTTTTCAGGGCAACAGGTAACTAAGGCAGCTGGGCTGCCTAAGGCCTCAGGCAACAAGAAAGCTATCGTTGCTTGGGACTTCCAGAAACGGGAGCCAAAATGAACCTCTTTCTCTTCAGCTTCCTGTGTGGTGTTGTGTTATATTGTCAGCAATGGAAAAGAAAGGAAACAACACCGACAACAAAGCAAGATGGTTAGGGAATGCCTGCCACCTACAGGAGCGCTGTTCCTGTTCTTCCTGCACAGGGTTAAAAAGGAGTTGGGGACCTAGACTCTAAGCTAGCCCCATGACTGAGCAAGTGGCTTCTTCTTTGGGGACGACATTTGAAGTTTTCTCTCCTTAGTGCTGCTGACACCAGGCCATCTAAGTCCTTGTGGGACTGGATACTGAGTGGCTTCCGAGGTCTCCCACCTCAAACCATTAGATGCGGTACGCATGGGCACTGGCGTCATCACCGGCTCCATCTCGTTCCAGACCACTCTGCTTCTCGCTACTCCTTCCACATGAGGAGATATGCAGGATACTCCACGGAGCACCTTCCTAGAGAGCAGCAGCACCCCTACATCCAGCTTCCAGGGCAAGATCAATAGGGGCCTCAACTCACTCCCATGCCCCCTCACTCTGACAGCTTCCTGTCCTCCCAGCCCTGATGTGCGGAGAGCCTTCTCAACAGCCCGAGTGGCTTCCCCGAGTTTCAGCCACAGGACCCACAGGCATTGCCTCAGGAGACGGTACTGTGCCCATGAACCTTGGCTTATTGAACCGTTCCCTAGCCTATGTTCACCTCTAGCCAACTGGCTACAGTGGTCTGGATCCCCTCCATGGGCAAGTCTTAGCCCTTGAATATTCTTCATTTCAGTGGTACTCTTTAGAGTTGTCTTTATTCCCCTGCTGTAGAACACAGCAAAAGAGCCATCATCTTCATCAGATCACAGAAGGAAGTAATAGGGAGTCCTAGACTCCCCTGAGAGGCTAGCCACACTTCTTAGCCATTCGTCTATAATTCTGCAATAATTGCACACAGTCTGGGTTTTGGGAAGTGTCAAAGTGCACAGGCGTAGAGAGCTTCCCTGAGGAGGGCTCTGTGAATCTACAGCAGTGGTTCTCAACCTGTGGGTGGTGACCCCTTTGGCAAACCCCTATCTCCAAAAATATTTACATTATGATGCCTAACAGCAGCAAAGTTACAGTTATGAAGTAGCAATGAAAGTAACCTTCTGGTTGGGGTCACCACAGCGTAAGGAACTGCATTAAAGGATCACAGCCTTAGGAAAGTTGAGAAACACTGATCTATAAGGAAGCCATTATCCATGCTGTGTGAAATCTTTCCATTGTGGCTAATTTGGGGTCACCCCAGCTCCTGTCAGTAACCTTCACCCATCCTCTGTGAGTAAGCCTAACAAACTCAGTGGATCCCCAAGGTGAACTATGGTGGAATCATGCTTTGGTTTGTCTTTGGGACCTTGGGAGGAGGGAACAGACACTGTTAGAATCTTCCCCCAGAAGAGACTCTCAAAACACCCCCTTAACTAATGCTTCTGTCCCCTAGTTGGAACTGACTGTGTAAGAAATAAATTGTCTGGTCCATTTTCAGAGTGAGCTGCTCTCAGAATTCATCAGAACTGTGGAGGAGTGGGAGGCACCAGGCCTTCCCCTAACTAGTGGTTGAAACTTGCTTGTCTCAGAACTCTGGGACTTGAAAAGCACAGGTCGTCAGCTTGTGACTGAGCCCACAATCAGAAAAGAGGGTGGTCTCAAGTCCCAAATTAGATGAGACTTTATACCCTCAACCAAAGAGATAGGAAATTCAACAAGTGGGCAAAGCCCGGCCACTGGGAATAGAGGATCGGAATTCCCCACTGTCCGAAGACCCCAAAAACCACTGCCTTACATCCAATCAGCATGCAGCCCCTTCTGCCTTTTCTCTGTGCAGGCATATATTAAAAACTACCTCATTTTCACTAGTCTCTTGAATCTATTGCCATCTTTTTACGGGCATGGGATCACTCCCAACACCTCTCCTTCATTAGTGGACCAGAGCACTGTGAGACAGGAAACATCACTCTATTACAGCGTCAGCTTCAAAGCACATCTCCCAACTGGCGCCATCCGTGAGCCCTCCGTAAGCCTTCCACCTTTTAATTAGGCCATCTACTTGCAGGTGATGAGCTGTGTGGTACGACTGGTTAATTCCACGGATAAACCCACTATTCAATTTTCTCTGTTGTGAAGTCAGTTCTTTGTGTCGATCGCCTCGGTGCTGCCAGAGGATTCCAGGTACATGAATAGTGGCGTGGACGTAAACATCACCGTCAAGAACAGCAAATCCATATCCAGAGAATTATTTCATCCCAGTAAGAAAGAGCCTTTGTCCCTGGGGGATGGAACAAGCACAATGAAATCAGCCTGACACCAGGTAGCTGCTGGTCCATCCAAGGACCGTGTCAAACTCTGGGCTCCCGTTATCTTTTCTGTTGGGGGGCTGAGCACCTAGCAATAACTGTAATCTAGGGCAGCCCTTGATAAAGGGCGGTTTGTGGCTTGGAGACCATGCATATCATACACCCTGACCACAAGAGTCCCTTGATTCGTGGGACTCCTGGCCAAGAACAGGGACATCTGGGTAAATAAGTTAGCTGACCAATATGGTTCCGGTAGACGCCCTTCAGCGAGCATTCACTTGGGACACAGGCTGCTCATCTAAGCCCTGTCCTGAAGAGCCATCTTTGTCTCTCTTCTCCAGAATTCCTTGTCAGTGACCTTCTACACCTGCGGCTTCCACGACCCTAACCATCCAGCCAGACCATTTCATTAACTGCTCTTAAATCAGTGGAGAAATCTCTGCTTCTTTGCTGCCTCTCATTCCAAGCATTCTGCCTCAATTCTACCACCGAAAAGAATTTCCTTCACTCTGTACCTTAGAGTCCTCTTGATAGAGTTATCATATTCCACCTTATCTTTTGGATGGTCAGCTGGTCAAAAGGAACTCCCCACAAAGATGCGGTTTGGGGGAGAGGGTGGGTGCTAAGGAGTTTGAGCCGCTAACTCACGGGTAGACTTCAAGACTCACCAAGTAAGGTCTCTTCAATATCATTCTCAGAAGATGATGAACTGCCATTGCTCAGAGCTAACCTTATAATGAGTTGTTAAAGAGAATCCTAAATGAGGGGCTGGAGAGATGGCTCAGTGGTCAAGAACACTTGCTGCTCTTGCTAAAGACCAGAGTTCAATTCCCAGCACCCACATCAGATGGCTTACAAAAACCTATAGTGCAAGCTCTAGGAAATCCAGCGCCCTCTTCTGGCCTCTGCAGATACCTGCACTCATGCACACATACCACCACACAGACACACACATAATTTTTAAAAATCTTTAATGATGTGGGATATCCTTCTGTATATGTGATGCTTTTATTAGTTAATGAATAAAGCTGCTTTGGCTAATGGCTTAGCAGAGTAAAGCCAGGCCAGAAATCAGAACAGAGAAAGAGAGAGAGAGAAAGAGAGAGAGAGAGAGAGAGAGAGAGAGAGAGAGAGAAGGCAGAGTCAGAGAGACACCATGTAGCTGCCAAAGGAGAAAGACGCTGCCACCAGGAACCTTTCAGATAAGTCACAGCCTCATGATGATACACAGATGAATAGAAGTGGGTTAATTTAAGATGTAAGAGGTAGCTAGGAACGCATCTAAGCTATTGGCCAAGCAGTGTTGTAATTAATATAGTCTCTGTGAGATTATTTGGGACAAACGGGCTGCCTCCGTTCTCACTTTATAAGAGAGAGAATCCTAAATGGATTCACAGGCCTTCACAGGCTTTGGCCTCTAGGTTCTACCATATCAAGTAGCAAGCTAGATGTTACATGGAAGAAAACGTGCTCCAGGTAAGGGAGGACGTTTACTTTGAAAGCCTAGAGGCCTGTCTTGGAACTCACCTTTGGGGACTTCAAGAGACCCCACAGAGCATCCTTACTCTCTGTGGACCCTTGAATCATCAGTGGCTCCCCTCAGTCATTAAAACCAAGTGATAGGAGCTAGGCAAGAGCCTTTTGCTATGATCTCCCCTCAAAACTCAAAGCCTCATGGAGGTTTTATCAATAACTCAAGAAGCAAATACTGGACTGGGATGTAGCTCAATGGCAGAGCTTTTGTCTAACGTGCAAAGCCTCGGGCTTAGTCCCCAGCACCACACAAAAACGCTAACACACTCTCACGGATTATACGTTGACTCTAAAATACAAAAACCTATCAAAGGGGGCTGGAGAGATGGCTCAGAGGTTAAGAGCACTGGCTGTTCTTCCAGAGGTCCTGAGTTCAATTCCCAGCACCCACATGGTGGCTCACAACCATCTGTAATGAGATCTGGTGCCCTCTTCTGCTATGCAAGCATGCATGTAGACAGAACACTGTATACATAATAAATAAATCTAAATGAAAGATTTTTTTAAAAAGCCTATCAAGGGTTGTGTCTTTGTGCATGTGTGATTAGAAGTGTCATTTGTAATAACTTGACTTTCACCTAGGAGGAAACATCATCGTGTTTTCTGCACCACTGAACCCCCAGATTTCTCCAAGACAGCAAAGCCTCTGAAATTGAGACTCTGTGAAATTTGATTCCCAACCTCTTTTGTGGGGGTGGGGGTTCAAGACAGGGTTTCTCTGTAGCTTTGGAGCCTATCCTGGAACTAGCTCTTGTAGACCAGGCTGACCTCGAACTCACAGAGATCGGCCTGCCTCTGCCTCCTGAGTGCTGGGATTAAAAGCATGTGACACTACCACCCAGCTTTGATTCCCAACCTCTTGTCCAAACATTTTGCCTGCTACAATCAGTTTGTCACTGGTCTAGTGTGCTGCTGTGAGGCTTTTAGAATCTCGAGCTGAACCACTTATCTATAGACCATGTAATGGGAGGGGAAAGGCAAGATATGGGAGATAGCCCCAAGCAAGACTGGGAAGGTAGGTTGTTGGCCCTTCCAGGGAAAAGATAACTGTTTCCCATTGTGTTTGGGAATAGGTATAGAGAAAAATGCAGTCGATAGATCAATGGCTACAAAGCATGGTACACTGCGTTGGCCTGTAAGCCTGGCTAAGAACCCAGATCCGAGGAGATAGAGGGCCCACGCAGTGAAGAGACCTCTGATGGTTAATTAAACTAACAGCGGCAAGCTACATCCTAAATAACTATGGTTAGTGGGGCTGGAAAGACTGGTGTGGGAGGTCCTTCTACATATGTGTTGCTTTTATTGGTTAATGAATAAAGTTGCTTTGACCTATAGCAAGGCAGAATATAGCCAGGCTGGAAGAGATATAGAGAGAGAGTAGGTGGAGTCAGAGAGACACCGTGAAGCTGCCAAAGGAGAAGGACCCGGAAACTTTCCAATAAGCCACAGTCTCGTGGCAATACACAGATTAATAGAAATGGGTTAATTCGATATGTAAAAGCTAGCTAGAAATATGCCTGAGTCATTGGCCCAACAGTGTTGTAATTCATCGCTTCTGTGTGACTTTTCGGGTCTGGGAGGCTGGGAAATGAAAGAGCTTAGGTCTGAGAACTGGGAGACAAGCCAGAACGCACAGGTGTGCGATTCCGTCTATCTCTTTCCTCGGACATGATAACCAGACAGCCATCACCAAAGTCCCCAGTGAGCCAGCACTTATGAGTTCTGGGATATCCATGCTGCCTCTCACAGGAATGTACCCATCTGCCCTTTGGCTACTAAGGAAAAGCATTCAGCCTCCGATGAGGCAAAGCCCAGTCCTTACCATGAAATCAGAGAGCCCATGCAAACAAGAACATGCTAGGTAATACTGGACTACAAAGGTGTCCACATCCGCACACACAATGCCCATGACTGTGTGTGCTGATGTGGACACAGACGGCAGCATTTCACTAGGATACGGTGTGGTGGTTTGAAAGAAAATGACCCCCAAAGGGAATAGCACTATTAGGAAATAAGAGCTTGTTGGACTAGGTCCAACTAGACTAGGTGTAGTCTTGTTGGAGGAAGTATGTCACTGTGGAGGTGCCCAGAGTCCCAGACCACTTACTGTTGCCTTCTGATCAAGATGTAGCCAGCACCATGTCCGCCTGAATGCCACCATGCTTCCCATCGTGACAGTGAACTGAACCTCTGAAACTGTAAGCCCCCACCTCAGTTAAACATTTTCCTTTGTAAGAGTTGCTGTGGCCATGGTGTCTCTTCGCTGCAACAGAAACCCTAACTAAGACACACGGGTTCTCCCTCTCCTTCATATATTTCCCAAAACCTTAGTATGAGTCTATCTTCTGAGAATTTTTATGTATTATAGTTTGGGGGGGGGCTATGCATCTCAAACCTGTTAAATGTCCCTCCAATACCTGTCTCCTTGAGCCTTTGAAATCCCTCCTTGAACTTTGAAACCCTTCCTCCACATTACGTCATGGGGCATTATAGCATCTCAACTAATGAAATCCAAGTCACCTCCATGGCCATGTTTCAGCTAAGCAACCAAGTAGGCTGTCAGAGCCAACTTCAGCTGTAGAGTTAAGCACGTTAAATCCCCGATCCAGCACCACGGATTCAGAATGACAGTGTAATCTCTTCCATCCTTAGGATCACCTCCCACATACTCGCCACTCAAGGATATGTCAAGTCTTTGCACCATTGTGCTGTAAGCCGTCTGCTCTCCCACACCAGTGCACACCTGACCCACTGAAGCACAGTGAGACTTGGCGTTGTTTATGGATATAATGGTAACCAAGTGTCTTTGGGACCTGTCTTTCAAAGGTCTGTCATTCCCTTTCAAGACATCTGCCCCATGTAAGTCATCACAGAGTTTTCAAACAAAGAAAACCCAGATATACAAAATACACACAAAAAAGTCATTTTTGTTGGCAGGAGAGTCTCCTCTGGGTGACTCCAGGATCCAGGTCTTCATTCCACTGAATCCAATCAGATGTCCCTTTCCAAGTGTGAGGATTGAAGTCTTCCATGAGTCATCCGCAGATTTCCCCGTAAGACACTCGGCGGCGTTGTCAATTTTAATGATGCAACCCACACAATCAAATTTTATGATTCATTTTTCAGCAGTCATACCCCGGCGGCACCATAACATCAAAGATTCCTCTGCAGATGACATGGAAACACCACAGCTCTCCAGCTGTCATCTAAGCTGAGAGGGAAATGGCCTCGCCTTCTCGCCAGCTTTCTAGGGAGTGTGCTCCGGTGCATCCAGGGCTCCGTGCCCTGCCACATACATGCCCCATAGTCGCCATGACTGAGGGCTGAGTGCAGAAGCTACCAGGACACGCAAGACATGTGTTTCAGTTGGCATTGAACCAAAGTCCATCACAGGTGACGGCATAATTACAGTGCCACCAGGCTGTAGATTATGAGTCTCCGGCTTCCTGTTGGCAAGGAGCTCAACACTTTGCTCAAGGCCGAGGGCACAATGAAATCTATCAGTCTGTCTCCTGGGACCACCTGCGCCCCATTCAGCATCAATTAGGGCCCAGTCAGGAGGCAGAGCTCATGTCCATAATAATATGAACATGAACTTGAGGATTTTAATATCAAGAATAGTAATCCAGCAGGTGACAGTTAATCACTAAAGCAGCCAAAGGGAGCTCTAAAGACCCTGAGGCAGCAAATGAGAAAAGCAGTTGAGTCTCTGAAGGGACCAAGTAAATAAGAAACAGGAGCAGGCTCGGGGCTGGAAAGACGGTTCAGTGGTTAAGAATGCTGCTGTCCCAGAGGACCCAGGTTCAACTCCCAGCATCCACACGGCAGCTCATCACTGCCATTACTCAAGCTCCAGGAGTTCTGGCACCTTCACACAGGTACACATGCAGGCAAAACACCTATGCACATAAAATAAAAATAAGTGGTTAAAAAAAGAAAGGAAAGAAAAGAGACAGATGGAGGTGAGATGGCTCAGAGGATAAAGGTGATTGCTGCCTGACAGTCTTGGTTCAGTTCCTGAGACACACACAGTAGGAGAAAACTGACTATTGTAAATTGTCCACACACATGCCATGGCAACACACACAGAGAGACAGACAGACAGACAGATGAAGGTGAATAAATAAGCGTTAAAGACTTTTACTTATTTATTTGGTTTTTTGAGACAGGATCTCTCTGTATAACAGTCCCGGCTGTCCTGGAACTTACTCTGTAAACTTGACGGGCCTTGAACTCAGAGATCTGCCTGCCTCTGCACCCCGAGTGCTGGGATTAAAGGCGTGTGCCACCACCACCTGGCAATGTTTACTTTTAAAGAGTAGAGGCTTTAGGAGATTGTCCTCCCTCTTTCAGCCAGTTCAGACTTCCACTACGAGGGAGACATGACCACCGGAACATGCAACCACCGCAGTGGCTAAGAAATTGGCCAGGCCAAGTGGACTAGACTGGCCCATGCTAATCCCTCGGAGTGGGAGCATGGTCGAAGCATGTACGTTTTTTTCTATCAAAGTGACTTCTTCCAGTTGGATGGTGGTGGTGCTCGCCTTTAATCCCAGCACTCGGGAGTCAGAGGCAAGTGGATTTCTGTGAGTTTGAGTCCAGCCTGGTCTAAAGAGCTAGTTCCAGGACAGGCTCCAAAGCGACAGAGAAACCCTGTTTTTAAAAAAAAAAAAAAAAAAAAAAAAGTGACTTCCAAGTGTGGACAGGGAAGCCTGGGGGGGGGGGGGGGACATCTGAAGCTGTCCCACATGGGTCACAGAGGAGATGGGAACTGGGTCTTTGTCTTTGTGGTAGGGAAACAAAGGGGAAAGTGGGAGAACCAGACCCTGGAAGGAAAGGCCTTCCCCACTACGAATCACCCTGGTATAGGTCTAGAGCCTCTACTGACTGATTCTAGAATTGCTCCCTCTGACAAAACTGTGAAGGAACCAGGTCCAATATCAAAGCCAGGCAAAGATGCGTGTATTCAGAGCTCGGGGTGATACATCAGTAAATGGTACAGGGAGAGAAGCAGATGGGATTGGGGAGGTGTGGAAGGGGTGGTAGGGTGGAAAGGGTGGAAAAGGGGATGGTTGTGGAGGATGGGGGAGGGGTAGAAGGGGTGGAAGAGGAGTGGAACATGGCTGGGGGAGCAGACAGATGTCAAGGAAGAGGCAGAGAAATGAGTTCCTAAAAGAGGCTTGCCTGGGCCAGGGCCCTAAGGAATCAACACCGTCTCTCTCTTGCTTAAAAAAGAAAATGCAGTCACATACCAAACACAGCTCAAGAAAGCCACATTGTTCCACTTTCAAAGTAACAGAAAACAAAATTCCTGGACAGATTCCTTCCTCCCACCCCTGGGAGAAGTGGGAGGTGAGCTGAGATGCATTTTATTTTCTTGAAAAGACTCTCCAGCTCCTTGGCTCCTGCTGAGTCAGGCTGCCCCCCACTCCCCTGCTATCCCACCCCCATCTGCCGATTGGAGGCCTTCAATCATTCATTCAGCAACATTGTCTACAGGTCTACAGGGAACAAAACACTAAGCCCAGGGCACTCTTCAGTTGTGAGCTGGGGTTAAAGCCACTCCCGGCCACTGTAACTTCCACTAAGTGGTACTGAGTTCTGCCAGAGAGAAATGTCCATCAATTGATGTGGTTTGCGTCCAAATCTCCAGGAATTTCTAGACAGATTACATGAGCGGTGGCTTTGGAGTCATATGACATGGGTTTTAATCTTCCTTTTTTTTTAATGTGACCTGAAGCATTCATGCGCATGCACGCTCACACTCACACACACAAGATTTGTTGTCAGAAGAAAATAGCAGATGCTGTCCTGTTCACCAGGACCTTGGTTCTAGATCTTGACTTCCACTGTGAGACCCCATCATAAATTGAAACTCTCCTAAGTCAAAAGCACCTTTAACCTACCTAACCACCTAGCATCATAACAGCACCCAGAGAGTAGGGTTGGCTTGTCCTCTGGTCACATGACCAGCACTCAGTATCACTAGAGAGTGTGCACTAATATATTAAAGGCTAGTGAGCTAACTCGTCAGGTGAGGATGTTTGCTTCCAAGCTAGACGACCCGAGTCCCATCCCTAGGATCCATGTGGTAGAGGAGAGAATTAACTCCTGCAAATTGTCTTCTAACCTCCACACACATTCTGGGGCCCATACCCCCCCACACACACACACTAAAAAATCATTAAGTTGAACTATTGTAAGCTGGGAGTTGCCCGTAGTATGATATGAAGCAGCATTTACCAAAGGACAATTGTGTCAGTACAAAGTGGCGTATATTCAGTCTTTTTAAATATTTTGCCTCATAGCTAATTCTGCAAAAGGGCACCATTGTATTCATTGTGGGGTGTTTAGAGGACCATGTATTCATTGTGGGGTGTTTAAGGGACCATGTATTCATAGTGGGGTGTTTAGGGAATCATTCATTCATGGGGAGTGTTTAGGGGACTGTGTATTCATTGTGGGTGTTTAGGGGACCATGCATTCATGGGGAATGTTTAGGGGACTGTATATTCATGGGGAGTGTTTAAGGGACCGTGTATTCATTGTGGAGTGTGTAGGGGACCATGTATTCATTGAGGGGGGTGTTTAAAAGACAGTATTCATTGGGGGGATGCTTAGGGGACTGTGTACTCATGGGGGGTGCTTAGGGGACCATGTATTCATTGTGGGTGTTTAAGAGACCATGTATTCATTGGGGGGGAGTTAGGGGAGCACCTCCTCATTGACTGTGGGGTCAAAAGAAACACCTGTGGCTTGCTGGTTCTGGAGCTGGCTCTCTTCTCAATACCTAGCCAGGTCCCAACTCCTCTGAAAGACTTGTGAACTCAGGCAAGCAGACACACACTTCCTCACTTCCTTCCCTCCAAATGCCAGGAATACTGGAACACCAGCTTCAAAACAAGCCCTTTGTTAGACAATAAATACAGCAAGGTAAACAGAGAAGCATTCCCTGTCCTCAAGTTCAACAGTGTGGGTCAATGTAAAAAAGCAATGTCTGCACCTACAACATACATGTACCAGTAAGCCTTTGGTTTTTTTTTTTTTTTTTTTTTTTTGGTTTTTCGAGACAGGGTTTCTCTGTGGTTTTGGAGCCTGTCCTGGAACTAGCTCTTGTAGACCAGGCTGGTCTCGAACTCACAGAGATCCGCCTGCCTCTGCCTCCCAAGTGCTGGGATTAAAGGCGTGCGCCACCACCGCCCGGCCCAGTAAGCCTTTGGTATCTAACAAATGAACTCCATACTTCCTGCATAAGAAAGACATGTTTATAATCGCTCCAGGTAGTAGAGGTTGGTCAGGCAGCCTCTTTTAATTAATCACACTTACCCAACAGATCAGCTGGACTGAAAGGTTGATGATGACTTCATTCGTAGACCAGACAGCTACTACTGACAGGGGCTCTCAGTCATCTGGGAGGCTACACAGGCTTCCTTATAGGGCCGGTTTCCAGGACAAGGCTAAAATGAGTGCCTTGGGTCTGGGTCCTGAACGCCACACTTTACCACCGCATTCTACTGGTCCAAGCAAATCATAGTCCATGTCTTGACCCGTCTCTCTGACGCACATTTGAGTCCAGCAGGTAAGGCTTACAGGTCAGCTCAGAACGAGGTTGGGGGTGGGGGGGGGTCAGCCTATAGGCAAGCCAGGTCAACCCTAACTGCCCAATTATTTTTTATTTATGTGTATGCAAAAATGTCCGTGCATATGAGTGCAGGTGCCCTCAGAGACAAGAGGTCTTGGATCCCCCAGAGCTGGAATGGCAGGTCCCCTAAAAGAGCAGTGTATGCTCTTAACTGCTGAGCTATCTCTCCATCACCACCTAATGAGATTTTAGCTCAGACTAGAGGAAACTGAACTGGGAGCCATTAGAAGAAGCCCTCCATTGATGCACAGTAGGTCAGGTACTGTGAGAATTGAATCCGCGTATCAAAAGGCCAGTTTTCCTGTGAAGAAATACAGAACAGGAAGTGTCTTGTCCAAGGGCTCATACACAGCAAGCTTGCAACCAGGCCAGGGGTGACCTGGGTCCCCATGAAGGAGCCTGAGGTTGGGAGTGGGCTGGCCCAGGGCAGCTGGATGATCATGTTCAGCAGGGATGCCTCTTCCTGTCTCATATCTACTATACATTTAGCAAATGAGCCCTTCCAGCCTTTCCAGGGGGCCTCCATCACCATCTCATTAGATCCTAACAAGGTTGTTCTCATTTACAGAAGAGAAACTGAAGCCCAGAGAGGGCAGCTGACCCACATCAGGCCCCCAGATGACTTACCTGAGATCCGTCTGCCTGATGCCAAAGGCTGAACCTCTCTCGGAACAACAGAGCTGAACTTGACCCAGCCCCTCCCACCCCCACTCCACACCCTACATCTTCCTCCCACCCCCACCCAGGATAACAAGCAGCTTGAGACCTCAGGATAAAGCCCATTGCCTGGGGAACAGCTTGAGAAGCCTGCCGGTTAATACCACCAAGCCTGTAGGCACACCACCATCCGGTTCACGAAGAAGGGAAGACCCACCTCAGCTCTGAGAGATGCTATTCCACAGACTGGAGTCCTGGAGCCAACAAAAGGGAGAAAGGGAACTGAGGGTCAGTGTCCACCATTGTCAAATCCTTTTTTGTTTGTGTTTTTCGAGACAGGGTTTCTCTGTGCAATAGTCCTGCCTGTCCTGGAACTAGCTCTGTAGACCAGGCTGGCCCCAAACTCACTGAGATCCACCTGCCTCTGCCTCCCGAGTGATGGGATTAAAGGTGGGAGCCACCACTGCCTGGCTTGTCTGCTCCTTTATTTTAGGGGTGACACATTTTCATATGTGCACGTGCAAAAGCCAGAGAAGGACATCTGGGGTCTTCCTCTATTACCGACCACATTATTCTCTCCCGTTGGTCTGAAGCTCGCCATTTTGGGTGGCCGGCCAGCCAGTGAACGCCCAGGGCTCATTTGTCCTCACCCTCCAATGCTGGGGTTGTAGATGTGTGCAGCCATGCCCAGCTTCTGCGTGGGTGATGAGGACTCAAACTCAGGCCCTCACACTTGGACGGCAAGCACTCTTACCCATCAAGGCATTTCCTTAGCCCATGTCCTCTGCTTCTTGGCTGCAGATGCAATGTCACCAGCTGCTTAGAGCCCCTGCCCCATGTCTCCCCCACTGTGACACCTCATCTTGGTCATCAACCTGACACACCTGGGAAAGGCAACTTCAATGGAAGAGTAGCGTCCATCCCATTGGTCCGTGGCCACATGACTGTGAGGCACTGGTTTTACTTAACAGTTGATGTGGGAGAGACCAGCCCACTGTGGGCAGTACAATCCCTAGGGAGGTGGAGATGGGCCCAGGCTATGTAAGATACCTGAGCGCAAGTCTGGAAGCAAGCCAACACAAGCTCCCTCCCTGAGTTCCTGCCTTGACTTCCCTCGATGGAGGCTTGCAACCTGTAAGATGAAATACACTCTTTTCTCCCCAAGTTGCTTTTGATCAAGATGTTTACCATAGCAACAGAGGCCAAACTCAAACACTCACTATGGTGGACTGTACCCTTGAACTGTAACCCCGAATAACCCCTTCCTCCCCTAAGCTGCCTTGGTCAGGTTTGTGTTGAAGGAATGCAGTAAGTACCTACTACCTAGTAAAGGCAACAGGACCAGGGTCCCCTGGAGCCATCTCTGTGGAGAGACTCTGAGCGATGCCCTGGTCCGTATCTCTGCTGTCTTGGTGGACAGAAAAACCAAAGCAAACCTAGCCTCTCGGCACCATCAGGTTGGTCAGTCACACACAGAGTCACCGGGTGGCATTCAGAGAGCTCGTTTATTTACAAAGCGCTTTACAAACATTACCTTACACCTCCCCACAGCCCCCTGTGAGGTAGGTCAGTAGTCATATCTACAGTTTACAGATGGGGAAATTGAGGCACGAAATGGGGGTGTGGCCTACCCCACTATAAAGAGAACTTCCACCCTCCCATCAAAAAAATAACAACAAAAAAGTACTGGTCCTCCGTCCCATGGCACCCTCTTTCTCCAGGCTCCAGGAGCTGTCACCCCGTTCTCCCCTGCCTCAACCCAGCGGCAGGCTCACCAAGAGCCACAGGGACCTCAACCCTGGGGGCTGGGATTCAGCCTTGTGGATTGTCACAGGCCCACGCTGAGCAGGACTGAGCCATGGAGGCCTGAAGGCTAGGAACGAGGGGGCTGAGATGATATTCTGCATATACCGGGCCAGGCAGGGATGGAATCCAGGAGGGAGGCCCAGGTCCTGTTGCTGCAGGAAGCTCAGAAGCAGAAGAAGGGAAGTATGGCGAGCAAAGTACCCCTGGGGCCGCAGGGGCAGTGAGACGGGGAACAGAGCTGCAGGATGGTCAGCGTGTCCCGCTGGCAAGATAGGAAAGAGCCCCTGCTTCAGGACTCTCGGGGGCCAAGCCAGATGGGACGACTCAGCCCCTGCCAAGCCCCAGCGAGCCTTCGCCATGTGCATAAGGGAGCACGCTGGGGAGCAAACCTTGGACACTCTCTCTGCAGGCCCCCATTCGTTTCTTGCCAAGGACTGGAATGGAGTGGAGAGGCCTGGCCTGGGGTGCCCAGTACTGGTTGTGCTGGCCAGTGTCATTGTCTCAAGCTTCTCCGCACAGGTCTACCGGGCCCTCAGGATCTGGGGCTGGCTGCGGTCTTGCAAAACTCCTCCTTGGCCTGCAGCCTGCCCATGGGGGCCACCAAGATAATGCAACGTCCACTCCAGTGTTCTCCCTGTGGAATTATGGCTGAGCAAAGTTGGGGGCACAGGCCCTCCTCACCAGTCTGCGATGATGGGCCACGCCCTGGGTGCTCAGTGGGTGCTCCAGGCCAGGTGCCTGCTATCTCAGCTCGAGAGCCTCCAGGTACTCCAGGGCCACGTCGTAGCAGAAGTGGTATTGATCCTGGGGAAAGAGGGCACCTTGAGCTCTGACCACCCTCCGGCGAAAAAATGAGGACGAGAGTCTAACACCCCAGGACTAGAATGGAGGCCCAAAGCTGGGGACCAGACAGGGGTGTATAGTTGCTGAGGAACCAGGTGGGGCTTGGATGGGGAGCTGAGGTGACTGTGCTTGGGACATGGCTCCTCACCATGGTCTCCACCATATTGGGCTTGTAGTTCCGAAGCGTTTTGGCAGCAAAGAAAACATCCACCAGGCTGTGACAGCGGATCATCTCCAAGACCGTGGCACAGGCACAGAAGGTGCCACTGCGGCCACCCCCGTTTCTAAAGGAAACAAAAACGGTTCAGGGTAGGGCCTGGGAACCAAGGGTGAGGGACGGAGCGAGGCAATCAAAAGGCAGGGGCAAGGTCAGAGAGGCCAAAGGGGAGGGTAACACTAAAGAGTCACGGAGGGTGGACTAGGAGGGATGAGAATTGGAGCTCAGAAGCCAGCCCTAGGACCAGAAGGCTAAAAGGATAGTTCAAGGCTGAGAATGGTACCGAAAGCTGCCGTCACGTGAGAAGACACCCTCAGAAAGGATCGGCCTGTAGACTAGAGAGAAGATCCAGACACGCTTCAAGAGAAAGTGACAGAGAAGGGAAGGAAGCCCAGAGGCAAACAAGCCCCGGAGCAAGATGGGAAGACTAGCCAGGACCAGCAATGGAGACACAGCCAAACCCAGGCACTGAGTTCAGCCTGTGGCCACCAGGGATCCTCTCTTCCTTTTGTCACTGTTCCTGTGACCAAATATGAGCCTTCTGGGAAATGGGAGAATAACCACCCTTGGCCTCCTGCTGCTACAGGAGTCTCTCACTAGAACCAAAGGCAAGCCCTCAGAGGACGGGGCCCAAGCTGGCACAGGGAGGCTCACAAAGTGGCAAGAACCATGGAAAGAAGGGACCGTGTACCCAGACATGCGTGAGAACATGCATTCCTGAACAGAGGTGCATCTGAATGAATGAATGAATGAATGAATGAATGAATGAGTGAGTGAATGAGTGGGATATGTACTGGAGAAAAAAGTCCTGCAGGTATGCATGAATAAACAAAGACCAGAATCCCACTGTCGTAACAAGTATGCTACACGGAGCCAACAAGACGGCTCAGTGGGTAAGGGGGCTTGCCAGTAAGACTGATGACCTGAGTTCAGCCCCCAGGATCTTCACAGTGGAGGAGAAGAGCAGACTCGTGCAAGTTGTCCTCTGACCTCCATGCACACACTATCACACAAAAACACACGTCTGAGCACACGTGCATGTACACACATACTTTAAATAAGGGCAGTTTTGAAAAGGTTTTAAAACACGCTATGTGGAACCAGTGAGATACTTCAGTAGGTAAAGGCCCTTTCCATGAAAGCCTGGTGACCTGGGTTTGAGCCCCAGAGTCCAAGTAAAGGGAGAAACTGAGAACCAGCTCTACAAAGTTGCCCTCTGACCTCCAGACATGGGCTGTGCTGTGTGCATACCCACCCATCACACACATACACACATGCACATACAAATGAAAAAAAAAATTAAGTCTGCTGTAATCTCACGGGGTGAGGAATCCTGATGAGACTCTCATTAAACTCGCTAACCAGAGAGTCCCGGCCACAGCCCCTGGAGGCGGAACAAGAGCGCCTGTCAGTCTCCAGCCCCTCACCCACCCTCTCACCCGGGGGCACTCACAGACAATGCACCACAGTGCGCCCATCCCCACTCTCCGCCTGCCACTTGTCCACCTCGGCCAACAGGTGCAGGAAGGCCTTCCTGGAGTCAGGCGTGTCCCGGTAAGCAGACCAGCGCAGGAACTGGAAGTGCCGTACCAGCAGATGGCCCTCCTGCAGCTGGGGGCACAGCAGTCAGGCAAAGAAACATGAGCGTGAATGAGCCCTGGCTGCCACCCAGACTCTCACCCTTGGGGTCCCCGGGATACTCACCCGAGAAGTGTTCTGCACCCGGAAAACTCGGGCCACCAAATCCTCATTTGCTGTGCCAGACACAAACTCCACCTCCATGAGGCCATACTGCTGCCGGCCTGGCTCTGGCCAGTACTGCAGGCAGGGCTGGGACACAGAGAGCAAGCTGAGTGGGGCAGAACCAGTCCCCACCCCAGTGCTAGCTCTGGGGATTCCACCATGGCTCAGTGCCTGGCTCTAGCATCCCCTGCGGCACATCTATCTCTCCCCCGCTCACCCATCAGAACACAAGGACACCTGCCCAGAGCACTGGCCCATTCAGAGTGGTCACAGCAAACTTCACAAAGAGTGCCGTGATCCCCATGGCTATGTGGATAAAAACTTCTGCTCGAACATGCTAGCTACATCCTGCACACATGTGTGTGGACTCCTGCATCACGCTGCCTTCCCCTGAGAAGAGGCAGAGATAACCCACCCATCCCAAACCAACAATGCCTCCTCCTCACCATCTCCGAGCCCAGCTCCAGCTCAGGGACAGGGTGGCCCTGATACCAGGACACGGCTTTATCCCCGCACCTCCCCTGTAGCCCACACTAGAGAGAGGCGAGCGACAGAGGGAACCCTCTGTGACACACATGTACACATGTACTGTGGCATAAATAGGTAACACAGCTACCCCGAGTCAAAGAGAAAACAGGAGGCTTGAATTTGCTTTACCTCAAAGGCCCCAGAGGAGTCAGTTTAGGGGTGCTACTGCAAGAGCAGAAACTGAGTGGAACACCCCACAGTGGGGGAACAGAGCACTGTCACCCCCCATTATGTGACCCTGGAGAAAGCACCTCCTCTCTGTGGGCCTTAATTCCTTTTCTGCCCTGAAGCCTCCATCCAGAGGCCACTGTCAATGGTAAACGAGATCAAGTGTGCACAACAGTTCTTGGCTCACGGCAGATGCTCACTAAAGAGGAGAGAGTTGATCCCGTCTGAAACACTTGTTTGTAGATTAGGAAACCAAGGCCCTGGGAGGGAGTGTGACTCTTCTAACACCACAGAGCACATTGACAGCAGAGGTGGACTCCTGCTCTCCACTTTGGGGACAGTGGCTACACGTGCCCTGTGACCCCGGCCAGCCTCACCCAGGCGGAGTTGGACTGGTTGAGCTGATTGAGCATGACAATGGAGGTGCAGCCATAGTCGTAGACCAGTCGCCAGAAGTCTGGTGTGGTACTCTGCAGTGGGTGCAGGGTCACGATGAAGGCTGCGCTCCGTGTGTAGCTCTGCGGGGGACACGGCACTCAGCGGGGGGCCTCTGATGGCTCTAACCAGCTGACCCCTTCCCTCAGACGTTCTCCCCCCGTTTTCTGCAGCATTTGATCTCCGTTTGTCTGTCTCCTGTACTTCTCTCTCAATCGGCTTTGAGAGGGGAGAGGTACAGGACTGATACCGACTCTTCCTTCTCAGGGGACATCATCCTCGGTCCCCCAAGATACAGCACCCATGTCTTTTTCTGTTTGCAATGCCCAGTAAGAGGGTGAAGTCCCTTGGGTCAGGGACAGGCAATGCATCTGCTAAATGTTTCCTGTGCCCTCCGGCTACAATTAGATAAGGACCAGGGGTCAGATCACTACTCCAGGCCAGGTCCTGGAGTTGGGTACAGTCCCATGGCCTCAGAACAGACTCCTCTAGCCCTAAATATCAGGTATCCAGTCCCGACCTCAAATCCTTAGTGATCCCCAGTCAAAGTCACCCTGTCCCAGTCTCTGCTGGGGTTGATCCTGGAGACAACCCTGTCTGAACTTTACCCCACGGATCTGCACTAAAGTTGACTAAAACACCAGAAAGGGGGCACTGAATGCCCCCAGTAGAAGACTGATGGGGTAAGAGGGTCTCCTGCAGGTCTGTCTCACTGAATGGTCATTGAAGGGGGCTGCCCCTCTATCAGAGACCTGGACTCTGCTCCATTGACTCCCGCCCCCCCCCCCAGGGTGGGAGTTCCAGACCCACTGCAGCCTTGGACTCTCACGTCGGTCAAAGCCGCGTTGATATAGTTGTTGGGGTCCCCGTCAGTGGAGATGAGGAAGGGCAGGCAACGGTCCGGCGGCAGCACATCCATGCTGCGGTTTTTGTCTCGGTTCCGGGGCAGCAGGGCGATGCTGCAGTCCTCCACGTCCAGGGGAGGTGTGACCGAGTTCAGTGTCTGCGGAGAAGGAAGCGAGGACAGAGCATGGCCAGGGCTTTCAGGGTCTCCTCGCAACTCCACGAAGGATCTTGGGCTAGATAATTAACTGTGTTGTGAATGGAGAAACTGAGGCCCAGAGAGAGAGAAGTTAGGGGCCCAAGCTGCCTATCACCAGGCCACGGTAGGCCTAGACTGAGCTTTGGGACAAGCACCTGTCACCCTGAGCCAGTGTGACCTTGGGTAAGTGACTTACTTTTCTCTACGTGTAAAATGGGAAAATGATGCGCCTTTTTCTTGGGGCATCAGGAGATCAGGAAAACTCCAAAATGAGATCATATCATGCAATGAGCCTGGTGGAGCCAGGGCTCAGTGTGTGGCAGGCTCAGGGAGGATCAGCATTATTTTGTCAGCGCTTTCAAAGATGCAAGCCTGAACCCCACCTCTTCCTAGAGCCAACCCAGGATATGAGACAGAAGCCTTGGTCACAGACGTCTAGACAGAATGTAGTCCTGAGCACCTGGCACCGGTCCTAGCCAGGGCTATGCTATCTTTACACCCCGCCTTCAGGTTTCATGTACCAGAGTCTCGGTTTCTCTCTTATTCTTGGGGATTCCTCCCAGGACCCCAAGTCTGTCCTGATCCCCAAAGCTGACACCCCTCTCCAGGAATCACTAGTCACATTTCCAGGTCTCCCTAAGCTGGCTCCAGGAGCCATATGACTGAGAGATAGGAACTCTGAATGGAGGGAACCCCCGGGTCTCTGGCACCCAGAGATCAGCAGATTCGTCTGGAGAGAAGCCTACAGCATGGTGAGCCTGGCCCCACCCAAAACAGAGCGCCAGAGCCCGGGTCTAGCATGGGTCTAGCATGAGGATCCGAGTTTAATCCCAGAACTTGTATTTTAAAAATAATAGTAATAATAATAATAATAACAATAATAAGCTAAATATGGTGGCACAAACTGTTATCCCAGTAATGGGAAGAGACAGGCAGACCCCCTAGCCCGCCAGGACTTGCTGGCTGGCCAGACTGGGTTACCTGGCAAGTCACATACCTTTGAAAGACATTATCTCAAAAACAAAAAAGAGGCAGATAATACCTACTGTTGCCCTCAGTCACCACCACCCCCAACACACAGTTCTGAGCTGGTGGCGTACACCTATAATTACAGCACTGGGGAGGTACAAGCAGAAATATCCGAACTCAAGGTCATCCCCGCATACACCACAAGTTCAGGACCAGCCTGGGCTACATAAGAACGTCTCAAAAACAAAACAAAACAAACAAAAACAGCAAAACCAAAGATGGGCAGAAACCAAATGTAGCATTAACGCTTGAGTCCCTAGAACGAGCTATGTCAAGGTATGGCTAATGGCGCCTTCACCCTTCGCGCCTGCTGGAGCCCCTGAGCTAGCTTCCTTAGGACACGGAGAAAATCCTGACGGCCACGCACCTGCAGGGCGACAGGAATTTCCTTTCTTTCCTAGGTGGCAAGAGAGCTTAGAGAGGTGAGGTGACTTGCCCAGGCTCCTCACAGCTCCTCAAGGTAAACCAAGATCTGAACCCACATTTATCTGACCCCAAAACTCTGGAATCACAGCTGCTCTAACTCATGTCGTTCATTGTCTCCAAGTCCTTTCCAGTCACCCGACTCTGTCCCTCCAGCTGGGTATCATGACTGACCCTTGATAGCTACAGCACTGAGGACCTCCCAGTGCATGCACACACACACACGCACACACACACACACACACATCCCACTCCTCTATATACACCCACACACCCCACATCTACATACACACACCTCACATCTATGCACACACCCAACTCCTACACACACATATCCCACTCCTATATACACACACTCAGACACCCATACCTGCACACAAATACATACTCAGATACCTCACATCTATACATATACATATTCTCACACACTGCTCTTACCCACAAACACACCCAAACCCCACTCCTATACACATATTCACACAACCCTATACATACTCACACACCCCACTCCTATACACACACACACACCTAACTCTTCTACAACATTCATTCATCCCCCTCATTATATATATATATGCCCTGTATACACACACCCAATTTTACACACACACCCCACACCTCACACTTATACACATACTCACACACCCCACATCTACATACATCCCCCACCTGGAATTCCTCCCGCAGCTGGGAAGAATTGCTCTGAGGGTCAATCCGGATCATCTCCCTGTAGGTGGCCTTGAACTCATTGACAGGGATGGTGGTCTCCCCACACAGGCAGGCCTCCAGGATTGCATCATGGATGAAGATGTATTGCTCCTGGGACAAGAGATGAGAATGGAGGAATGAGGGCGCGGGGGGACTGGAAGCTGAGCTCTACCGAGGATGAAGGAGAAACAAGGCCACGGCTGAGCCGGGGTGCTCAGCTGATCACGTCAACTGATCACATCAGCTCATCTCTACTGCATACTGGGAATATTCCCAGCCCATCTGAGCTGTGAGGGACAGTCTGAGGTGCCAGATCTAGTGAGGACACAAACCCTGATACATGTGACTCCAGAGCCCGCCACCATCACACCATGAAGTGAGGTTTGGAGACCTACGAGCCCCCACCACCACCACCACTGCCATGTTTGTGATGGTCCCGGGGCAGAAGAGCCTAGGATGCCCTGAGGACATGTTACTCCAGTTCTGAGCTCCATGACAGATGGAGAGGAGAAGTTGGGGACAGGGCTGGTCCGAACCTCAGTCTGGATCATGTTGACCCGCCGGGAACAGAGGGTCTTCACACAGTTGTAAATGTCCACGACGCCCTCACACTCGGCCATGTCCAGCATCACGTCCAGGACGATGTAGCAGCCTGTGCGGCCGGTGCCTGCACTGAGGGGAAGAGAAGGCCAGCGCCACATCAGGGAGAAGAAAAGAAGGGGAGACCAGGGTGTCTGCCAGAGTTATAAAACTTAGGGGTTCCATATAATGTGGCAGGGGACATAATGCGGCAGTTGGGAGCATAGAGCAAGATCTGGGGAAGGAAAGGACAGAAAGAGGATGGGAGAAGAACGTGGATGAAAGTGAGGCTGGTTCAACTTCACAGACAAAACTTAGGAAGGGTTGGAGGTGATGCTCAGAGTTCCATCTAAGAATACACATTCCCCTTGGATATCCCAGTCTCCTGCAAAAGCTTCAAAACCCCACACACTCATACCCAGCCACATCCCCAGTGGAGCTTCCAACACTTCTAGACACATGGCTCTCTTCCAAAGTCTCAGAGCAATATGGCTAGCTTCTGTTAAAACACGTGTGATGTGGTCCCTTATTTACGTGGCACAGCTCCCTAACTCCACCTGGAGCACAGCAAGCGCAGGGCTGGGTTGGATTTATCACAAGGAACAGTGTTGATGGGGAGGCAGGTTGGGAAGAATGCCCCAAGATTCCAGCTTTGAAGACGGCATCATCAAAGCATTAGCAGAACTATACAGGTCAAATCACACAAGTACTTTGGGAGACCTGGGCGGCATCTGCTAAGGCTGAATGTTCACAGACCGCAGTTCTGCCCCTACACACGGCCCACAGCGATGTGTGTGCATTTCCTATCAAAGAGCCACACCTCAGAACAGCTGTTCTCAACCTGTGAGTCGCAACCCCTTGGAGTCACATATCAGATATTTATATTACGATTCATAACAACAGCAAAATTACAGTTATGAAGCAGCAACATAACAATTTTATGGCTGGGGGGGGTCACCGCAACATGAGGAACTGTATTAAAGGACTGCAACATTAGAAAGGTTGAAAACCACTGTGTTAGAACATCCTTAGTGCTGCATTTGATTTTAACAGCACTGTTTCTGGTGAAAACCAGCGAAATCCTTAGTACCAGGAGGTGGACAGATACTCAGGGAGGGGTTTGCACACCTGACAAAGTGATGCTGTGTGGACGGACCTCGCACACTAAGGTGAGAAGAAAGTCACACAGCAGAGAGCTCACACTGGGGTCTTACTTTACACAATGTTCAAACCTACGAAAGGCTTCCTACAAGGGAGAAGTCAGATCGCCATTCCTCTGGGAACATTCCAGAATGTGTGTGTGTGTGTGTGTGTGTACAGTGGGGGATTAATACTTGTATACATGTGCAAGCATGTAGAAGCCAGAGTCAACATCAGGTGTCACTCTGCAGGAGTACTACACATGTCCTTGTGAGCCAGGGTCTCCCACTGGGCCCTGGGGGCTTGCTAGTGATGGCAGATTGGCTAGTGAGGGAAAGATACTTTCCTATCTCTGTCTCCCAAGACCGGGATTACAAGCACGTGCCTCCACGCCCAGCTTTTTGCACAGGTGCTGGGGATCAAACTCAGGTCCTCGGGCTTGCGTAGCAAACACTTCGGACATCTGTCTCCCACCCCCACACTCTGTTATTCAATCTGAGAAGACTGAGCTCGTGGTTCAGTTAGTAAAACCATCAGTTGCAGGCACATTGTTGGCAATATAAATTACACTTTCTATGACAGACTTTCTGTATCAGTTGGAATTCATTCTCAGATGCTATCTTAATGAGCTCTGAAGAGAGACAAACAGAGAAAGAAAGAAAGAAAGAAAGAAAGAAAGAAAGAAAGAAAGAAAGAAAGAAAGAAAGAAAGAAAGAAAGAAAAGTCTAGCCAGGAGGCTGTAGGGCAAGGGAAATTGGCCATGTGGCTTTTGGTGAGCTGGTGAGAATTCCTGCAAAGGAGCCAAGATAAGCCATAGGGGCTGTAGGCTTGCAGGTTCCAGTACTCCTCATTTCTGGTAAAGGGGTTCTGTGTGGTCCCAACCTCAGAGCCAAATCTCTCAGGATCTTGGGTGAGTCATTCTTTTCGATCCTCTATCTCCAAGCAAGCTGAACCCAGGTCTGGTTCTCTTTAGGGACCTTGAACCCGCCCCAGTTCAGCCCAGCTCCCCACACCCTGGCCACTCTCCTTGGGATCCCCAGTGCTCCCACCTGCAGTGGATGACAATGGGGCCAGCATCCGGGGGAGTGGAAGCCTTCACACGCCGAATGAAGGCCAGCAGCCCCGTGGCATGGTAGGGGACGCCGTGTTCTGGCCATGCTGTGAAATGGAACTGGCGGACCTCGTGCCGGGTTGAATAGCCTCTCTGTGGGAACAACAGTGGTGAGAGTCAGTGACAGCAGCACCCACCGGACACCTGCTGTGTGCCAGGCTCTGCTCTTTCCTCCTTGGCAAGGCAAGTATCCACATCCATTGTACAGATGAGGAGGACCTGAAGGCCCGGGGCGGACCATCCCCTCTGCTGAGGCTGACCAGGCACACACTCTGGGTTTGGACTGAGTCCGCCAGATCCTAAAGCTATGGTGTCCGGCATCCACCTGGTCCCTGGGCTGCCATGTCAACGGAAGAGCACTGTGACTCAGGAGTCCTCAGGCTTGCATAGCAAGCGCTTTTGCCCCCTGAGCCATCTTGCCAGCCCTCCTCTGAGGATTTTACCAAGTAATTACATGTCAACCTAGACCCTGATACACAAGGAAACCCTCTGACCCTTGCTTTTCTCATCTGCCAAACAGGGCTGATGGTGAACTCGTGTCTTCACAGGGCTCAGACAATGCGTGCAAGAGGTTCAGCACAGTGCCTCATGCAGCAGGGAACAACACAGGGCAGATATCACATTTCCATATCACATGCATCCGGGACTCCAGCAGAAACAGTCACCAAACCATCCCTCGGCCATGCTTCCTTGCCCCTCCTTCCCCTATGCTTCCTAGACTCGGGCAACGTAGGCTCTACTACATGGACAGGCGTAGGGGAGACTCACCCGCTCCAGGGCAAAGGTGCGCACCACATACTCAGCCAGTGTCTCTGTCTTTACCAGTGTGATCTTGATGTCCCCATACATGTCTGAGTCCTCAGGCCAGTAGCGAGAGCACTTTACCTGTGACCCCCCACAGCACAGGATTCAGTGGGCTCCGAGTCATCCATGAGGCCCACCCTGCCTCCAGCCCACCCTTCAACCCCGCTTACCCTGCCCACCTCTACCAGCTTGGTGATCATGACGATGCTCGCACACTGTTCCTGCCACACCATGCGCCAGAAGTCGTAGATCATCTCGGGCTTCGGCCCTGAGGGCGTAGAGGATGCCTGTCCCTGAGCACGGTCCTTCCATGGCCAGCCCACCATGATGCTCAGTGATGGACACCATCCCTCGTTGGGACGCTCCCAAGACCCAACCCCAATGGGGACTTCTCATTTACCCCAATATACCCCACCAACCACGGCTTCATGCCTACAGGGCCCTGGGATGGGCAGTAGCAAGGCAGAGCCAGGCTGGAGAGTCTGGTGTGCTGAGTAAGAACTAATGAGCCGTGTAGATGATAGACCCTCAGTGTGTGGGCAAGACAGGTGGACAGAGAGGCAGTAGCAGAAGAGAGACAAGACTAGAGGGGATCCAGGCGGCCAGCTGGACCGAGAGGCATGCTCCATGACAGTGCGTACAGCCCCAGTCCTTGCACATACATTACCACAGAGGAACACACAAACACACAACCAGGTTACGGGGGAGGGACTGAGCATCTCAGGAGGCACAGACAGGGCGGATAAGGGCTGCGGTTAGATGTAAAAGATCCAGGCAGGTAGTGGGGACAGAGAGACAGACAGATGGGGAGGCAGACTGGGGGGGGGGGGCAGGGGGATGCTGAGCAGGTCAGCAGGGAAGGCGGGCAGGCAGCAGACATTCCAGGTCACGAGAGGGCGCCACAGGCGGAGGGGCCAGGTACCTTGAGTGGCTATGAAGTGGTTTGACCTGTGGTAGCCCTGGAACAGGAGAATAGGGTGAAGTGAACGTCAAGGGAGCAGACCTCTGTCCCCTCAGACTGCCCCTATCACCGTCCTTCCAGGAGCAGGCATCCTCCAGAAACTCATGTCTCTAGATGAGGGTGACCTGGTCCTCCTCCAAGTCCCAAAGATGAATGAAGCTAAGAGACACCAGGGTCTTGCCATGGAGCCCTGAGGAGGGTGCTCCTCTGTAAGCCCAGCGAGTCTCCCACCCTCAAAGCGGGAACGTTATCTGTTAATAACATGGCTGCCGTTCAGAGACAAATGAAGCGCCAGCTGCTGCTGCCCTGTTCCACCCTGGACCCCAGATATGGGAGAACCAGGGGTTGGCAGAATCCCCAGTTTCAGGCAGGGCATTCAGAATGGAGAGTACCCAGAGCTTGGGGGAGAAATCTTAAAGAGGGCTTCAAATCGGAAGCGAAGGGCCTTTAGATACAGTTTTAAAATCTGTTTTACTGATGAGGAATTTTCCTGAGACCGATGGTTCCATACCGTACTAAACACTGCTGTTTATCTTCCATGAAAGAGAAGCCAAGAGCTACCTCACTCTCCATCCCCAGAGACCTCAGGCCAAGCATCAGTGAGCTGAGGTCCCAGAGTCATGGTGATGGTCCCATACTGTCCTAAACACTACTGTCCGCTTTATAGGAAAGAAAAGCCGAGAGCGCCCTCATCCTCCATCCCCAGTGCCCTCAGGCCAAGTAGCAAAGAGCTGAGGTTCCAAAGCCACAGTAGCCCCCAGGTCCCTCACAAGAAGACACCTTTGTGGGACAAGAACCAGTCAGGAAGTCTGTGTAGACTCTGTGTTAAGTTTCCAAAACAGAATGGTGGCAGGTGCAAGAGGAAGTCACCAAGCTCTGCCCTGACCCTCAACACAGCTCCTGTGGACCCCCGAGCACTGAGAACCCAAAGGGCCCTAGTGCCTCCCTGCCAGGATCCATTCCAGCTGCCCTCAGACAAACACCCTTTCCTTCTCTGGGCCTCCATCTTCACTGCTATAAAGTAGATCATAACAAGATTTCCCTGCCAGGGATGTGAGGAGTACAAGTCGCAATGGAGGTTAAGCGTTTGTCACCAGGCCAAGCACAAGGCAGGGCCAACAGCAGCTGTGATTATTAACCCTGCCTAGGAGGTCTCCAAAGGTCCAGATAGTGTTAATTTCAAAAACTGCTTGGCTGGGTGTGTGGCACATGCCTTTAATCCCAGCACTCAGGAGGCAAAAACAGAGAGGGGATAAAGAACAGCTGGGATGGGAGATGACCTCCAGAGGATTGGGGTGTAACGGACCTAGATCCCTGTTGGCAGGTGCCAACAAGTTCCAGCACTTATTAGTCGGTATAAATAACGAAGTAATGGAACTCAATTAAAACTGATCAATTGGGCTGAGGATGAGGCTCAGGGGTAGAGCATTTGCCTAGCATGTGGGAGACTCTGGATTCTCTACCGGCACACACATATACACACGCACACACACACACAAATACCACATTGATCCTAGTGATATTATAAAATCCATGTCTGTCACTTCTCCAAGAGGAGAGAAGTTTGGCATTTTTGGTGCACAGAGACCCTGGGATATCGTCCCAGGCAGATTTGGGCTCTGAGGATGGGGGTGGGTCTGGAAATAGGCATTTCCAGCCAGTTCCTTGGTAATGCTCACACTGCAGAGCCTCAGACAGCATAGTAGCCAACAAGGCCGAACTTTTCCAAGCCTCTGTTGCCCTCTGCAACTGGAAGATGACAGCCAGACAGCTTCGTGGTTCCCCGGAGAAAAGCCAAAACCCCTTCAAAGTGAAAAACCTCTGGAGTACTCTGCCTGCACTCCAGCAGCCTCCCCACGTCCCCACTGTCTCTACAGCCGGTCAGAGGAACAGCAGAGCCGGAGGATGGGGAGGGCCCGTTCCCAGCTGACTCCACCTAGGAAGTAGTCAAGCTTGGGAACAGGTTACCCTGAACTGCCTGTACTCCTGCACCCAGCACAAACAGTTTGCCTAAGCTCCACCCCGACACAGGATCATCAGCAGAGTCAGCCAGCTCTGCACCTCCACCCCCACCCCACCAGGCCCAGCTCTGTGCCAGCATTTGAGCCTGAGTCAGTAAACTCTGCACCTCCACCCCCACCCCACCCCACCAGGCCCAGCTCCGTGCCAGCATTTGAGCCTGAGTCAGTAAATAACAGAGGACCTGAACTTAACTAAACAGACTGACTGGGCTTGCTATAGCTGAACACTTACTTGCCTGGCATGGAAGAGGCCCATGGAAACCTGATTGATTGCCCAGTGAGTGAATGGCCTACAGTTCAGCTCTGGGGCAATGTTTTCCAGTCCTTTCCAGGATCCTATTCCTTCACTGTTGGAAAATTACATTTTGAAGAAAGAATGGCCCAGAGCCATCCAACCTACTTTGTCATGCAGGCCTATTGGTTTTGTCTTAATATTTATTTATCATTTATGTGTATGCCTGTGTGGCTATATGAGTTTATGTGCACCACGTGCGTGCAGGCACAGCAGAAACCAGAGGAAGGCATTGGATTCCTTAGAATTAGAATCATAGTTGGTTGTGGTATGATGGAAGTTGAACTCAGATCCTCTGCGAAAGCAGCAGGAACCTTTAACCACCGAGCATCTCTCCGAGCCCCACACACCCTATCTGAAGCAAGTGTACAGGTACGCAACCCGAAATTTCTACATGGTCGCTTTTTAAAAAACATTACTACATTTTTATTTCCTTTGTGATCACAGGGGAGAGTGTGGTCGCAGCGACGTATGTGTGGAGGTCAGGTGACCTGCAAGAGCCAGTTACCTCTCTCCCATGTGGGATCACCAGGCTGAGCGGCAGGCTCTCACCTGCTGAGCCATCTCACAGCCCTCACTTCTTAAGTAAGACATGTGCTACTGCACAGCCATTTTATACAGGGACACAGATAGAGGTTTTGCTATGCCTATGCATATACGTATGCATATTCATATGTCTAGGTGTACGCACGTGTAGGTGGGGGATTGCACATGCCAGGAAGGTACATGTGTGCATGTGTGTAGAAGTCAGACGACAACCTCAAGAACTATTATCAGAACAGCTGTCATCTCCTTGGAGACAGGGCCTCTTTTTGGCCTGCTACCTTGCAATTAGGCTAGACTGGCCAGGCAGCCCAAAAGATTCATTTGGCTCTACTTCCCCAGTGCTGGGATTACAAACTTGAATCCCCACATGGGTTCTGGGACTTGAAGTCAGGTCCTCACACTTGCAAGGGAAGCATTTACCACCTCAGCCATGTCCAACCCCCCACAAATACACGTTTTAAATGACCATATCACCTTGCACACTTCGCTCTAGGGAGTGGCACTGGAGAGGTCTGGACCTCGTGCCCCACGCAGGTGCTAGGATCATACATCTACAAGCTTGCTGGGGTCAGAGTGGGTGGTGCTGAGGGACTGCGGAATGGTTTAACGCCGGCTTGTGGCCTTACACACGTCACTTCACCTTTCTCGGATTCAACATTCTCATCCGCCAAATGATACTTGGCACTCTAGGGGCCTGGCACCTGGCAGGTGACATTGGCAACACAATCATTAACTGGCATTTGAGGCGGCATGGAGCCCACTGGGACTTCTAAGGGTATTTCTTAAGAGTCTGACAAGAGAGAACCAAATGGGTGAGATTCAAAGGCAAATGTCTAACCCTAGGGAACCAAGGAGTCTAAGGCCAGTAAGGACCAATATTCATCATAACCCACAGGGGGCGCTAGGACCCAGCACATCTGCTGTCTTTTGTGAGCCTAATGGGCCTTTTACATTTGAGAATTTTACAAACCAACTGTGTGGCTGCACTCAAAATAAGGGGCATGGCTGAGATAATTGGCTGGCTCTGCCAAATGTGGCTGGGGGAACCTCTCACGTCTTATGTTAGTCTCTCTGTGTTGTCCAGAAGTCTGATAATGAACAGAATCCTAGCAATGATAATAAAAAAATGAAATATCTTTTAAAAAGAAGATAAAATGGAAAATGTACCCGCAAAATAGTGAAGAATACCAGTCATTAAATAGTATGAAATACAATCCTCACGCTCAGGAGGCTGAGGCAAAAGATGGCTGGGAATTTGATTCCAGCCTCAACTACACAGTAAGCTCCAAGCCAGTCTAGCTACAGAGTGAGACCCCATCTCGAAAAGCCAAAATTATTGATAATAACAATGATTATAAATACAATGAAAACAACTTATTTTGAGACAGGTTAGCCTCAAACTTACTGTGTAGCTCAGGATGGCCTTGAATTTCTTTGGTTTTTGTTTTGTTTATTTTTTGAGACAAGGTCTTTCTACACAGTCCTGGCTGCAACTCAGAGATCCACTCGCCTCGGCCCCACAAGTGCTGGGATTAAAGAAGTGAACCACCATACCCAGTTTTCACCTGGTGCTAGGTCTCAAACCCAGGGTGTCGAGCATGCTTGGCCAGCATTCCACTAACTGAGCCCTTGTTTCAATTCTCCAAAGAGTAAAAGACATTATAATGTTTAAACTGATATTCAAACTGATTTTTTAAAAAAGCACATTTGAATTGAGGCTAACTGGAAGGCAAACTGATAGTGGTTGAGTTTTAAGCAAACTGACCATAAAGGGTTTGAACACTAGGGAGCTTAAGGAGGACTGGCCCAGGCCTGTCTGCCGCCTGGGGCTGCTCGGTGGGGGGAGGGGTGGGGTGGCAAAGACAAGTCTCAGGGCAATTTCCCCACCACACACACCAGGAGGAGCTCTGCAGAAGAGCAGAACAGGTGAAGCTCACAGGAAATGGCTAGACAGGGGGACAGAAGTGACAGTAGTGACCAGCACTCCAACATAGCTGTCCTTGTTGAGAGAGCAAAAGGTGGCAAGGAATGTCTCCCAGTGGGAAGACAGTCTTCAACCGTGGCAGCCCCTGGCAAGCTGCTGGAATGGGTGGCTGGCATTCAGTGCCAGGAGAGGGGAAGGAGGGGGAGAGAGAAAGAGAGAGACAGCCAACCAGAGCCTGTGAGAGAGCCCAGGACACAGCCAGTCCACCAGACAGGAAGAGGAGGAGGAGAAGGAAGAGATACTTACTTGTCGGTTTATCCGAATCTTAATGATTCCAGTGAGGGAACAGAACAAAGCAAAAGAGACAGATGTTAGGCCAGAGGTGGATGGAGGTGGGAGGGGCACAGGAGAGGCCAGAAAGGGTGATGTGAGCTGGCGGGCAGAACAGAGACAGGAGGCCAGGACTTGGGTGGAGAGAGGCATGGGTATGTCCCTGTCAGGGCTCCAGAGAAACCAACCAGGTGGAACCCAATGAGAAAGATCCACTGTCTCCAAGCTGCCCACGCCTGTGAACCAGGACCGTGCTGGGAGGCAGGGAGACGGCAAAGGGTTCTGGGAAGCAAGGGGTAGCACATTCAGCTCCAGGAGGAAGGTGGAAGGAGAGGAGAGTCATCTCCAGAGGTCTTGATGACCTTAACCCTGGTACACTGCGGCTTCCTCCTGGGCCTTTCTTTGCCTTCACTGCTCATCCCCGAGTGTCCCTCCCCTTCCTCTGCGGCCACACTGCTTTCTCCACAGTCTACACAACCAGCCCCGACTCTGCCACTAACTGGCTCTGTGACACTTTTCTTCTTGCCTATGCTTTTCCAGCTAATCTGAAATGAATTTCCTTCGATGTTAATCTGTTTCCCCCCTACTAGAATCTCTGTATCATAAAAAAAGAAAAAGCGGTGGTCACGTGATCTCATTTCTATCCCTGGTGCCCAGGTGCTCAAAATACATTTCCTACACAATTAAAGAAAGCTCTTCAAAGCTCAGCTTGCTGCATGAAGTGCAGTCAAGTCCCTGGGCCTTGCCCGAGCTCCATCACCATCCCCCATGCACACCTGGGAAGTCTGCCTCTCTTGGCCCATTCCTCCCATCCACACAGGTCCAAGAGTTGTCAAGGCCCCCAAACGGTCAGCATCGGAGGCTGCAGAGACAGCCCAGCTGGGGCTTCAGTCCTTTCTTTACCACTCTAGCTGCGTGTCCTACAACCAGTAGCTTCACCTCTCTGGTCTCCAGCTTCCTTCCCTGTAAGGGGAGGTCATGCATGATAGGGTGATAAGGTTACATGAAATTCAAGAGTGTATGTAAAGTGCTTATCACCATGCCTGGCACACAGTAATGTGCTCAGTAAACATGCCTCCCTACACGTGAAGCACCACTGTAAACAAAGCCAAAACATTTGAACAACTTCCTGATGGCCCTGGGAGATAGCCCGAGTCCTTAGCCTGCCAGGTAAGGTCTTTGTCATCTCACTCTGCATAACCTCCTCTGCTTCAGGATGGGAATCATGAGAATCCCACCTCCAAGCTCTCGGCCCCTTGCTGAGGCAGCTCTTCCCCTCCCTCAGCCTCCCTGTCTGCCCCAGACCTTGTTCTACCTCCCCACAGGCCTGCACAGCCCTCAGGATGCTTTCCCGCAGACCGCCACCCACTCTCAGCTCCCCATGTCTGAGTTCCCTGGCACCAAATGCACCTCAGTCATTCAGACCCCCGTTTAGTCTCTGGTAGGTTTGTGCCCTGCATGGACAGTGAGTCTGGAGGGGACAGGGACAGGTAAGCAGAAAGAGCCGGCTCAGGCACTCACGTCTATGTAGTTGGCAGAGATGTAGTCGGCATCTGGGTCTCCCAGCATCGGGTTAAGTTTCACTCGGTGACGGTCATCTGCGAACAGAGTGGCAGAGCAGGGCTGTGTCAGGAAGCCTGGAGTTTGTAGGTGGCGGGGGGGGGGGGGGGGGTCCTCTTGAAGGTTAGGGGAAGTATCCAGGCATGGCTGCCAGGTGACCTTTATAAGGACTCAGAGCTGACCAGGAAACTCTGGGCACCATGAGGCTGGGCCAAGGGTTTGAGTCTGGGTGTGGAGTTAAGGAAGATTAGCAGCAATTAGCTGTGCAAACTTGAGCAACCTCCCAAACCTCTGTTCCTTCGTCTTTAAGAGAAGCCCCTACTGTGACAGGGCAGTGACAGAGACAGTGGTGTGAGGCCCTCATACACAAAGGCCAGGGCCCTTATTTCTCTGCAGACAGGACTCCCTAGAGCATACTCTGGCCGCTCTCCTCCTTCCACACTTCCTCCTGTCTTTGTGGGCCCCAGTCCCTTCCCGGGGACTCACAAGCAGACACTGTCTCCTGCCGGCTGCTCTTGAGCTTGTCTTTCTTCTTGGTGGCATCCCAGCCTTCAAAGAAGCTCTGCCAATGGGAAAATGGTAGTCAGTGGGGGAGAGAGACCCCAAGACTTTCGGGATCCCTCCCCACAAGGGGAATGACGGAGGCGGGGTGGGGGCGGGGCACCATAAGGGATAGGTTCAAAACACATGAGTGTGTAGGGAAGGGAAAGCTGAGCCAAAGGGAGGGCAGAGTTCACAGAGTTTAAGATACAGAACCCTGAGTCTGACCTGGGGAGAGAGGAAAGATTAAACGATAAAGATTAAGGGTGAGACTAAGCGTAAGTGTGTAAGGCTGAGCTGGGGACTGTCAAAGGAAGGGCCCAACAGGGCTGGACTGAGAAGAGCCAAGTGAGGATCCACAGTGAGGAGAACGGGCCGGGCCCACCTCATATTCCTGCTTGAAGCCATAGCCCTCCGCTGTCTTCATCTGGTTGATATGTTGCAGAAGGTCAGCCACCCGTACTGCGGGGTGCAGCTGTCCTGTGTGATACGGGGAGCCCTTTCGGCCACATGGGCGCCGAGGGGAGCCCCCCAGGAGGCTGCTGGCCTCGGTGACCCCACTGCTTCGCTGGTCTCCTGTAGCCAGAGGAAGGGAAATGGACTCTCACATATATGCAAGCCCAGCCTGGAAGTCTCTAGATGGACTCGGGCAGGGAGCACAGTCAACATGGAGGGGGGCCCCGGATCGTTCCTTAGAGTCAAGCTTAGCGAGGCTACCCTGCATGAGGCCCTGCAAGCCCTTCCCTTCGGTATCTCTGGTTTCCCATTCACAAAATAAGCAGAACAGCTGAAGTGAGCCACAGGGTCCTCATGACTGTGTTACCCTGTGACCCGGTGACGTCTTCACACCACCCTGCCAGGTCTCGCTGTTTGACCTGCACGGACAGCATTAGCAGAGCCCTGGATGTGCCCTCCTCTTCCAGGGAACAATCTGGAACCACGGCAACTCCCAGCAATTACCCCCATTCAAAGACGAGCAAAGCAAAATTAGCTTGCGCAGCCGCCCCCTCCACCGACAACGCCAGGCACCTGAATAGAGTGTTTCTCCTGTGCCAGCATTTCCATTGTCAGCCAGTGGAATGGCCCAGACAAGGGGGCCCCATGGACCCCAGACCCTGCCAGACAGACACCACCCCCCCATCCCCCACCCCCGCTCCAGCTCTTAGAATCAGCATCCTCAAGGACATCCCGCCCTGGTTCCGGGGATCACATCTGAGACTGTGGAAAGCAGCCATAGTTTCTCCTGCCCGACTCACTGGCTCCTATCTCCTCTCAGGAAAGGTTGCGTGGCTGCCTCAGTACCCTTCCTCCCTATCCTTTATGCCTGGAGAACTCAAGCCTCTCTTCCAGGTCTCAGCCAAAATGATCCCCTAGCTGGCCTATGTTCCTCCTTAGTGACTCACAGAGGAGATGAATACAAGATGCACAGGCCACCTCCCCAGACCCCAGAGCTTCCTATGCCAAGGTTTGAAAGCTGCCTCTGAGTAGGAACTCAAGGCCATGCAGGGTCTTCCTACTTCGCTGTTCTGCTCTCAGCAGGCCCGGGCCTAAAAGAGTGCCCAGTTTAACAGAGAGCTGTCTCCTGTAGTTAATCCTGAGATCCAGTTGCTTACAGCTGAACTGGTCAGTGACTTACTTATCATGTAGTCAGATGCTCCATGCCCTTAACCACACAGATGGGGAAGCTGAGGTCCAAGAGGCAAGACAGGGCTCATGTCACAGTGGTAAGTACAGGAATTATTCAAGATGGCTGAGTAGGTAAAGTGCTCCCCGTACAAGCATGAGGACATGGGTTCAGACCGCAAGCACCTAAGAGCTGGGCACTGTGGTAGACACCCTTAAGCCCAACACCTGGAAAGCAGAAACAGATGTGTCCTGGGGACTTGCTGGCCTGCTAGTCTAGCTCAATCTGGCAGCTCCGAGTTCACAGAAACCCTGTCTCACAAGATAAGATGGAGATGTGGAAGACATCCCAAAAACCTCTGCAGGCACATGAGCCTGCAAAGATGTGGATGCACACACACACATACACACATGTACGTACACACATGCATACACATGCATGCACACGTGAACACATATATACATATGCAGGTTCTCATGAACATGCACACACATACGAACATGTACACACACAGAAACACAAATTAGATAAAGAGAGGAGATCTGTGCTTAAAAGAGTCTGCGCAGTTCTGATGTAAACAAAAACAAGTAGATTTATGCCTAGTGAGACCTCTCAGGGCTTCCGGCATGTCGGTGTGCATTTGAAATACCCGAGAGATGAATGGAAGAAGGCCGCTTCGCCTCTCTCGCCATGAAGGGCTCTTTGTGTTTTATAGTCACATCCTCAGGGGCTGCAGTACAGTGTGGGTGGAGACTGACTGAAAGCTCTGGAGCCAGGCAGATCTCAGATCAAATCCCAGCTCTGCATATGACCTCGGGGACGCTATTTAGTCTGCCTAAACTTCCACTTTTACATGTCAACAGAAGTAAAAACTGATGCTGCTAAACATTTGCTGCTGTAAATGTTAAATAATAAGACGGCACGTGAGAGGCACCCAGAGCCTGGCACAGCCACCCACAACAATCGCTGGCATCACTTCCAGGAAAGGGAGTCCCCGAGTCCCCAAAAGCCAGGGCAGCTGGCTGACTGAATGCTTGGTCCTTCTCCACTGTAAGATACTGGTCCAGCCTGAAAAGCCAGTTCCAAGAAGCAGCCACAACTACACAAGGTGAAGGCATGCAAGAGTTCAAGAAGGATTACTAAGGCTAAGGAGATGGCTCTGCCGGCAAAACACTTGCTACATGAACCATGTGGACCTGAGTTCAATCCCCCACGCTCATGTGAAAGAAACAGTCTAGTCTACTTTGAACTATAGTCAGTGAGAGACCTCACCATCTGAGACAGTGACACTTGATGTCAACTTCTGGCATCCAAATGCATACACACACACACACACACACACATACATGTACACACACACAAATACACACATACCACACAATACATGCATACACAAAGGGTTTCTGCTGGTTCAAAGAACCCAGAGGATCAAAGAGACCGGGAGCTCGGGGGTTTGCTGTGGACACAGAGTCAAAAGCTCATGAAGTGATCACCGGGTAGAAAGAGAATCAAACAAGAGTGACAGGAGATTGCACACTTATCCCACAGATCCCGATCAGCCC
This sequence comes from Chionomys nivalis, assembly GCF_950005125.1. NCBI lineage: Eukaryota > Metazoa > Chordata > Mammalia > Rodentia > Cricetidae > Chionomys > Chionomys nivalis. The sequence continues at coordinate 20,793,865 of NC_080096.1, read as the reverse complement.
CCATGATCAGCAGGCACGTAGGTGAGTCAATTTCTGATGAGCAAGAACCAGGCCAGGCAGCTCACAACGAAGCCCAAGAACAGTGCTAGATACTCTGGAGATCAGACGACGGGGAAAGGGTGGGGTCATATGATAGGACCTGGTTTCCTGGACTCAGAGAAGCCAGGTCCCCATTCCCTTAACTATGGGATCTGAGAAGCACTTCTTACCTCATTCCAAGTTCTGCCCCAAGGACCAACCTGCTCACCCGAAGGCAGGTTCATCGTTCCCCAGGGACTGGGGAGATGACTCTGCTTCCTTCCTGGTGGTCTGGCATGAGTTCTACTCCACTGTACCCTTCTCACACCGAGGGACGAAACCCACCAAAACAATGAGTGAAAGAGAAACCAATCCTCCCTGAAGCGATTTGTATCAGGGCACTGAATAGATCTAAAGGATGCCACATGGTTTTCTGCTGTCAACCAAAATTGGGTCTCTGATATTTGGAAAGGAGAAGGAAGAGGAGGTTGAGCCAACAGGTCAGGAGTAGACAAAGCGTGAGAGAGTTCTAAGACTCAGTTCTAGTCTCCTGGACACATGGCTTTCCAGACACTGCAACCTGGCCTTCACTGTGTCCAGTCTCCCCTTCCCACCACAAGCCAAGTCCTGAATTTTCCACCAGCACTCAGCTGCAAGGCCTGTGCCCCCTATGGTGGTCTGAGGGAAAATGCCCCCATAGGCCCATAGGGAGTCTCACTATTAGATGTGGCCTCATTGCAATAGGTGTCGCCTTGTTGGAGTAGGTGTGCCCTTTTTGGAGGAAGTATGTCACTTGGGGTGAGCCTTGATGTTTCAGAAGTTCGGGCCAGGCCCAGTGGCTCACTCGCTCTTCCTACCGCCTGCCATTCCAGATACAGAACTCTCAGCTACCTCTCCAGCACCTCTGCCTGCCTGCGCCATGCTCCCTTCCATGACAGCAATAGGCTAACCTCTGAACTGTAAGCCAGCCCCGATGAAATGTTTTCCTGCCGTGGTCATAGTGTCTCTTCACAGCAAAAGAAACCCTAACTAAGACACCACCCAACCCCGCACCCACTCTCCCAGTTCCCACCAAGCATGCGCAGCCCAGTGGAACACGGCCCTGGTCCGTCCTATACACACCTCTACACACTTGTATCTGTTGCTCCTCATCCTCCTCACTGCTGACTGCCTAAATCCTTCTATGATTTAGTCCCATGCAGCACACACGTGCATCGGCCATTCAAAAAGAAGTGTGCTCAAACTGTGGATCTGCTGCCTGACTATGTGACATGGACAAGGGATATTCCCTCTCTGAGCCTCTTTTTCCTCATTTTTTTGCTTGACTGTTTGCTTGCTTTGGTCTTGAGATAGGTCTCAGGTAGCCCAGGCTGGCCTCAAAGTCCTTATGTAGCCAAGGATGGCTCCTGCTTTCACCACCCAAACGCTGGGGTGACAGGCATGAGTCCCCATGTCCTCTGCGTGTGATGCTTGTGATCTAGCCCAGCCAGGGCTTCCTTCAGGTGACCATGCCGCCCACTGAGCCACATCCCCAGCCCTCCTCCTCCTCCTCATTCTTTTTTTCTTTCTTTCTTCTTCTTTTTTTTTAATAAAATGAAGACTGGTGATCACCACTGGGCAATGTAAAAGGGTGCGAATTCAAGGAGGAAAACTACAAAAAGGGAATGAGTGCATGTCGAGCTGAAACAGACAAATTCCCTGGAAAATGTAACACCAATTGCATCATTTTCTGATATATGTGTGATATTTTTATAGACATAGCAAAAAAAGATCAAAAGTGACTCAAAAATATAAAGTCTGAAAGCCTGGCTCCTTTAAAGAAGTTGATTATGAATTTCAAATCTTGGGCTGGGGAGATGATTCAGTGGGTCGAGGTACCCGTCACTGACTCTGCTGACCTGAGTTCAAACCCCGAGACAGGCACAGCAAAGGGAGAGTCCCAACTCTTATGAGCTGTCCACTGACCCCCACATACACACACAGTGGCACTCACGTACCTACACACATACACTTATATGCAGAGAAAATATGTAAATAAAAATATATTAATAACTTCTCAAAACTTTTGGTAGCACTAATTCTTTGGAACGCTCACATGGTAGTAGTGGCTCTGGTCTCCAATGCTCACATGGTGGTGGCCCTGGTCTCCAATGCTCACATGGTGGTGGCCCCGGTCTCCAATGCTCACATGGTGGTGGCCCCGGTCTCCAATGCTCACATGGTGGTGGCCCCGGTCTCCAATGCTCACATGGTGGTGGCCCTGGTCTCCAATGCTCACATGGTGGTGGCCCTGGTCTCCAAAGCTCACATGGTGGTGGCCCTGGTCTCCACCTCCCACCCCACCTTTTCCCATGGCACTCAGCAGCAAGGCCTGTGTCAATCCCAACTCAATATCCATTTATTTTTAAGAATCTTAAAGGTCTTTATGTTATCTATTTTGTGTTGTTGCTTATTGTCTTGTTGTTGTTGCTATTTGCTGTTGTTGTTGGTTTTTTGATTTTTTTTTTTTTCCCGAGACAGGGTTTCTCTGTGCAGTCTTGACTGTCCTGGAATTCACTCTGTAGACCAAGTGGGCTCGAACTCACAGAGATCTACCTGCATTTGCCTCTTGAAAGCTGGGATTAAATGTGTGTACTACTAGCATCTGGCTATTTTAGGTTCGTTTGTTTGTTTGTTTGTTTGTTTGTTTGTTTGTTTGTTTGTTTTTGAGACAGGGTCTCTCTATGTAGTCCTGGCTGTACTGCAACTCACTATGTAGACTACTGGGACTCACTATGTAAACCAGGCTGGCCTCAAATTCATAAAAATCTACATGCCTCTGTCTCTGGAATATTAGAATTAAAGGCATGCATCACCATGTTCAGCAAAATGTAATGATTTGTTGTTGGTGGTGGTGGTGGCGGTTGTTTTTTGTTTTTTTTTTGTTTGTTTGTTTTTTGGGGTTTTGTTTTTGTTTTTGTTTTTTGGTTTTTCGAGACAGGGTTTCTCTGTAGCTTTGGAGTCTGTCCTGGCACTAGCTCTTGTAGACCAGGCTGGCCTCGAACTCACAGAGATCTGCCTGCCTCTGCCTCCCAAGTGCTGGGATTAAAGTCATGTACCACCACCACCCAACAAAATGTAAGAATTTTTAAGAAAAAAATTAAATCTTTCCATAAAGAAAACAACAATTGGAAGATTGTTTTTTGATGAATTCCACCAAACTTTTCAGAAGTAAATTAATCTAATCTTCCATGATGAAGGAAAAAGAGCAGAAACCCATTGCATTTTTAAAATTCTGATACCAAAGCCAGACAGAAGTACAAAACAGAAGCATTTAAGAGAAGAGCCCACCCAGAAAGACCACTTGAAGATCTTGAACAATGACTATATACAGTAAGTTAGGAGATTTAAAACGTCACTCACTTCATTAACAAATGAAAGGGAAACCACGACTATTGCAGCAAGTATAGGAGAGAAAATTTAATGACTGTTTACTCTAAAACCCACTTAGCAAACTGAAAACTGAAGATAATTATTAACCCCAAACCCTCAGCAAACGAGTCTCCATGTTTAAATCTTGGAAACATCTTCGTAAAGTCAATAAAACAAGACAAAGATTCCTGCTATGACCACTTCTACTCAATATAATATGAATGTATTTACATATTATATATGTAGGTATGTAGTTTGGGTTTTAATTGCTGAGACCAAACACCATGTTATAAAGGAAAAAATTTAATTGGATGGCTTACAGTTCGAGGTTAAGTCCATTATCATCATGGTGGGACATGGTGGCATGCAGGCAGACATGGTGCTGGAGAAGGAACTGAGAGCTTTACAATTTGATCCACAGGGATCAGGAAGTGGTCTGAGACACTGGGCATGGATTGAGCATATGAGACCTCAAAGTGCGCTTCCACAGTGATACACTTCCTTCAACGAGGCCATGCCTACTCCAACAAGCCCACACACCTAATAGTGCTATTCCCTTTGGGGGCCATTTTCTTTTGCACCCCCACAGGGTGTAACACACACATACACACAAGCAAACAAACAAGTAACGTAATTTTAAGTTTCTAAATAAGAGACCTGGAGGGGTGCAGATTAGTGAAAGACACTGCACTTAGCGTGAACCAAGCCTGAGTTGAGTCCTCAGCTCCAAAGAGTAAAGGACCTAACATAGCTCCCAAAGGATGTACAGAGTTCATTGAGAAAAACGTACATATAAACAAGCAAGGTGATGTGTGTTATGTTCATACACAGCGTTCACAGGAGGAAAGACGTTTCATAAGACCTCAGTTCTCTTAAAACTGATGCACAGATTTGATAAGAAGCCACTTGCAAATATGATTCTAAAATCTGTGAGCAAAGAAACTGAAGACAAGAAAACTATGAAGAGGAAAGGGGTGGGGATGTCTCAGGCGTCGAGACAGCTAAGAGCACCCCATGACTTCAGCCCAGGGACCAGAAAACTGAGCCAATAGTGGACAGCCAGAACTCAATCCACACATCACAACCCTGGGACAGACTGATAGGGACAGCTCTGCGAATCTGGAAAGAGCGAAGGGACCACGACATGGCTCAGCAGGTAAAGGCACTTGCCACATAAGCCTGGCGACCTGAGTTTGATTCCCCAAACCCACCTAAATGCAGACGAAGAAAACAGACTCCGCAAAGTTGTCCTCAGCAGCACAAGTTCTCCCAGCCCCACATCATAGATACACAAAATACAGAAATTAAATCAAAACAAGCTCTTAAGAAAATGACACGGAAGCTGCTCATTATTCCTGTGGATTAAAGAAAATCCTTCATTCATGCCACGCACAAACACAGATTCCAGAGAAAGATTTAAATATGAATTGCAAAATATTAGAGGGAACAAAGGGTTAAAAAATGCTTAATGATGTGTGTTTATGTATGTGTATGTATGTATGTGTGTATGTGCATGTGTGCATGTGTGTGTTAATGTGTGTGGTATGTGTGTATGTGTGATATGTATATGTATATATGTGTGTGTGCGCCTGTAAGCATGTGTATGCTCCTATAGGTCTGGCTATGGGTGGGTGCCCATGTGTGAGCAGGCATGGGTGGACATGCATGTGGAATTCAGAGGCCAACACTGGGTGTCCTCTCCACCTTACTTTTCAGGACCTAGAGCTCATCACTTCAGCTCCACTAGCTGATCAGTGAGTTACAGGGACCCTTATGTGCCTAGCCTCTAATGGCTGAACCATCTCTCCAGCTCTTGCTTGGCCTTTTAAAAGCTGGTTCTGGGACTTGAACTCAGGTCTTCATGCTTGTGTAGCAAGCACTTTACCGACAGAGTCATCTTCCCGGCCCCTGAGAAAAAGTCTAAGAAAAACAGAAAGCAGCAGTCATGGAGAAAATAACTGGTAAATGTAAGGGCTTTAAAATAAAGACGTCTCTATTCCTCCAAAGATGCTATAAATAACCTGGAAAGACGAGCTACAAAACTGGGGAAAGATATTTGCAATTCATATGTGACAAATGATTATTATCCTGAATATATAAAGAACTCCTAAAAACCACTAAGAAAGCAACGAAAAAAGCCTAACAGAAAATGAGGTGGAAGATGTGAGCAGGCATTTCATGGAAGAAGAGGCCTGAATGCCAATCATGACTGGAAAATGTGTTCAACCTCATTAGCACTCAGAGGAATGCAAATGAGGACTATAGAAAATCAGCACTTCATCCAAACCAGCTCCGCAAAGGGAAGGAGGCTGGCGAGGTTTCATCCTGAGGTACAGCCACAAAGTCTTTCACACTAGAAGGGGCAAAGCAAAACTGCTTTGGAAGAGAGCCTAGTCCCGTCTGGTGAGGCTGAAGGAGCGCGCACTTCATCATCCAGCGGGCCTACTTCTAGGATTGCTCACACGGGAGGGTCTAAAGGCCTGCGTCAGAGAGCGCTCAGACACCTCACTGCGGTAACAGGAAACCAGAAGCGACAAACAGCCACGGAGAACACAACTGAGACACAGCCACACAGTGGAAAACTATACAACAGAGTACAGCTAATGAACGTCCACACGGGCAAGCCTGAGACCAACAGACTGTGGGTTCCATCTTATAAAGTTAGACGATGAGTACAATTGGACAATGTGTTCTTTGGGAAATATGTGCACATGGTATAACTGACCTTAAAAGGCCAGACAGACCAGGCGGTGGTGGCGCATGCCCTGTAATCCCAGCACTCAGGAGGCAGAGGCAGGCGGATCTCAGTGAGTTCGAGGCCAGCCTGGTCTACAGAGTAAATTCCAGGAACACCCAGGGCTACACAAAGAAACCCTGCGTCAAAAAAACAAAAGAGAACAAAAGGCCAGGCAGTTGGATAGATGGACTGGAGAGATGGCTCAGAAGTGAGGGGCTCACGGCTCTTTTGTGGTTTGTTTTCTATTGTTTTGTTTCTGTGAGGGGCACTGAGGTTTGAGCCTAAGGCTGCCTATGTGCTAGGTAAGCACTCTGCCATTGTACCGCCTCCCAGAACATCTTACTTTTGCAGAGGACCCAGGTTCAGTTCCCAGCACCCACACCGCTCTGGGGAATCTCGATGCCCTCTACTGTCCAAGCACGTGATGCACATATAGATATACAGGCAGACACATATAAAATAAAGTTTCACAATTATACGAGAGGGTGGCAGTGGTGTATCTGGGAACTAACTCTGCTACAGCTCTGAGCAGCCAGTGGCTCACGTATTTGGTACGATTATGGCTTTAGTCATAAACAGTGCCTCAGTGACCTTCCCCATTTCCTTTTGGATAAATCAACACTAGCTGGGTAGCGGTGGTGCACGCCTTTAATCCCAGCACACAGGAGGCAGAAGCAGGCAGATCTCTGAGTTTAAGGCCAGCCTGGTTCTACAGAGTGAGTTCCAGGACAGCTGGGGCTACACAGAGAAACCCTGTCTTGAAAAAACCCAAACCAACAACAACACTAAGCAAAGTAAAAAGAAGGAGAACAAAGGAAGTCAAGACCTAGCGCCTAGCAGCTGCCTCGCTCTGCTCCAGCAAATGGGACACAGCACCAAGTGATTCACATATGCTATCTCATTTGGACATCATTGCAGCCCTGAGGAGAACTGGTCCACCGAAGAGATGACCTTCTTTCCAGTTTATATGGGGAAAAAACAGATGTCAAGAGAGCTTAATTAAGCAACTTGCCCCAGGCCACACAGCCTTATAAAGAAGAGATCCCAGAGGCCAGTCCAGGTCTGTGTGACTACAGCCTGGTTATCTCCACACCCCCAGCTACTGAACCCCAGTCTGACAGACAGTAGATGCCCAGTAAGAGGTGAGCGTGTGCATGTCACCTCACTGCTGGGCTGGCAGACTTCCTCTAAGCCCCTCCAAGCACAGTATCACCCCACCCCCTTGTATTCTCTGATTTTTGTCCGGTGACCTGTGAGCCTGGGGATTGGGAGGGCCAGTACTTACCCCGAGGGCTATAGCCAGGAGTATCCATGAAGGACAGGCCCAGGCGCTCATCCTCCTGCAGGGTGCTCTGGTCTGTGAAGCTGCGGTCCACAGCACTCATCATGTGAGTCTTCTCCTGGCGGTAGTTGACGGTGGCCTTAGTCATGGTCACTGGCTTCCTGCAGAAGGGGACAGTTGGAAACAGACACTGGTACCATGGGTGGGGCCAACGGCACCTAGAGGTAGGAGGGAAGGCCCTGGAATCACGAATCAGCCACACTGCAAATGTATCTCTGGACACAGAGGGGACACAGCCTATACTCTTAACTCGCCAGCCAATAGCAACCATGATAGCTGGGACCCTGTTTCCTATCCCTTCTGACTCCAAGGTCTCAGGAGACAGAGGGCCAGTTCACTCTAGACCTAACTAGGTGTGACTGCAGAGCCGCCATCCCACAAACTGGAAGATTAATCCAGACAGCCTCAAAACCCCGCCTCCTGAAAGAGCCTTGCCAGAGAGCTCCCTCCATCCTGGAGGAGCACCAGGCCTTCCAAGGGCAGCTGCACTGCCAGCTCAGGGGTCTCCCAGGGAACACCAGCTGTGGCTCCTATCACCCACCTGCCTGGCAGCAAGTAAGTGTAGCAGGGGAAGGAGGGCTCAGCCTGCCTGGGACACATCAAGAGTGGAGACCTCAGGCTGCGATTCCCGGGCTCTTGGGGAAGATGTGAGGCAGAAGACTGTGGCCAACAGGAAAAGATGCCCGCCTGGAAATAGCCTGGGGCCCATGTTGATGCTGTGAAGACCCTGACAAGCTGGCTGAGCGAAGAGACCCAAGAGAGCCCTTCGCTGAATGGATACTGGCCCGGAAGGTAGTCTCCAGTGGTGAACCACAGGGCTCTGTTCCCAGCCAGGGGCTCTCAGCCTCCTTGGAAAAACTACAAAAACAAACCTATCAGATCCACAGGAGACGGAGCATGGGGGCCGATGGGAGACACCTGACTCCACCGGCCTCCGCTTGATCTCAGTGAGAGAGGAGGTGGATGGAATTTAATGTACACACTCAAGAGTTCCCAATTTAGGTTCAAAAATTATCTACACGAAATCCTGGGGAGGAAAAGCAGTCATGTCAGCAGTTCCTCAGAGGGAGAGGAGGGAAGCTGGGGGCTGGTGCTGGGAACCAGCAGGATGGGGGATAGGTTCAGGAAGCATGGGGGCAGGGGAGGCAGTGAACGCGGTGGAGAGAGGTCACTGAGGTCAGGAAGGTGATGTGAGCTGCAGGGTGGCTTGGAAGGAGCACCGGGCCAGCTGAGTATAGAAGCATTGCTGGAGCAAAAGGGAAAGATAATACGAGGGAGGGGAGGCCGTGGAAAGGGGCTGGCCTTGACATAGCTGGAGAGGGAGCAGAAGAGGGAGAGGGAGAGAGAGAGAGAAAAAAAAAAGACAGAGACAGACAGACAGACAGAATGATGGGAGGGTAGGCTCTGGGGCCTAGGGTGGTCGGAATTACTCACGGGTAGTAGGAGTAGGCATAGCGGTCCCTCCTGGCAGCGTGCAAAGAGAAACAGCGATGTGACCAGGCTTCAGAAGGAAGGGACCACACAGGTCAAGGGGCCATCCTCAGTCTAAAGACTGACCAGACTCAATCACTATGAGCTCAGGCTAAAAGCCCTTCCCTCAGTGTGCTGCTGAGGGAGGCAAAGAGGCAGGGTGCAGCCACACTTTCATGTGCAGAAACACACACACACACACAATAAATAGATTCACATATACATACACTCATATGCAGAAATACACATGTATTCAAACACTCAAAGTCACCATTCCGCATCCATGCCTGCTCTGGCCTTTGCAGACAGCCCCCACCCTCAGGCTCTCCTCTGCAGTCTCCACAGCCTCTGCACAGGTAACCCTTCATATACACCTCCACCTAGGAAGGAGAGTAGCTAGGGTCAAGGAGTGGTAGGGTGGAGAAGCCGCAGCAGGGTGGAGAAGCCCCAGCAGGGTAGAGAGGCCCCGGCAGGGTAGAGAGGCCCCAGCGGGATGCCTAGACAAACCTAGGACCCACACTTCCTGCCCTGACTAACCCTGACTAGGAGGCCACCCTCTCACTACACACCCAAAGCTTTTGTGTAAAGCCTGACATTGAACTAAGACTACTGATTGGTAGAACACTTGTCTAACATGTTCAAGGCTCAGGGCTCAATCTCTAGCCCTGGAAAAATAATCCCATTTCACAGATGAGGTCACTAAGTCACAGGTAGTCATGGTAAAGACCAGAGTCCCCCAGGTCTCAGAATACGTGTCTCGGGATCCTGGCCCAGGAACTCCCTCAATGCTTCCTACCCAGGCTCCATCAGGCTTTGGGAGGAAGCTGAAGCTCCTACTCGGTCCTTTACATTTGCAACACAGGCTAATCTGAAACCTGTTCAGACCCCAAAAAGTGGGGGAGCCCTGGGGAGTGCACTGGCTCCCCAAGGCCAGGACCAGCGAGTACAGTGACAGGCCACTGTGGAAACTGGTAGCTTTTAAATAAAGAAAGCAGCCACGTTGCAGTTCCAGGGAAGGCAACGGGCTTAGGGGTTTTCAAGATAGCCTGGACAGGTACTGATACATGAGTTAGCAACTGTGTGATGAGGTCGGTCTCCTAGCGACACCCTGACGGCATCATGACCGCCCTGTCCTGGCCAAGGCTCTGTCTGCAGGGCGTGGGGAAAATACCCCACACGGCCAATCCTCTCCCCTCAGGGGAGATTTCTAGTAACTTCAAACTCCAGCAGCTCCACTCACAGCCTCCTACACCCACGCTCTACTCGGAGGTCCTCTCAGGTCTCTGCTGGGCACAAGGGCCCGAGAGCCGCCACTGGCAAGGAGCCTACAGCGCAAGCGCCGAGAACCACCACTGGCACGGAGCCTACAGCGAGGCCTTCGCATCCGTAGTGAGGTTCAAGCCTGAGTCTAGGGCAAGCCCGACCACCATACCTAGAGACACGAGCAACTCACTTTAATTACAGCTTCTCCATCAGAGAAAAGGGAGTCAGGCCTGCTATTTGTCAGGATCCAAGAAGGAAATGTTCTCGGATAGACCCCAAGTGCCAGAACCTCGCCTGGCACATTCTGGGCACTCAGTAGCTAGCGCCTCTCCTGGCACACAGTCATTCCTCATTAAGTGATCATTAAAAATAGTTCGTCTCAAGATTCTGTTCTTTGACTTCGGGAGAGAGTCCAGGATAGGCCTTCCCACACACAATCCCCATCCCACCGGCACACCCTGTCTCTACCGCTGACGGCCCTAGCCAGCTCTTTGTCCCCTCCCTGGATCCTACTTATCTGCTCCTGGCAGCCCGGAGAGCCGGTGCCAACCAGCCGGCATGTGCCCAGCCTGGCAGCAGCAGGGGCTACAGAAGCCAGAGTCCAGATGGGGAAGGAGGAGGCTGGCTCTGCCTCTGGCTCCTAGGGTGACCTTGGGCAGGTCCGCCGCCCCCTCTAGGGTTCAATTACAGTGTTTGAGCCACCACGTTCTGGAGATGCCTGGTAAAACTGAGATAGTGTATGGCCGCAGGCAGAGGGGTTTCAGGAGTTCCCACCCTGCCTCCAACTCTGTTTAATTCACTTGGCTCCAGATGGAGAGTTTGTTTTGTTTTGGCACTTTGAGCTTTTGTTTTGTTTTGAAACGGGATCTCGTGGAGCCCAGGCAAGCCTTGAACTTAGTATACAACAGAGATGACAAAGACAGCCTTGAACTTCTGATCCTCCTGCGTCCATCTCTGGAATGTTAGGTTAGCACGCCTGTGTGCCATCACCTCTGGTTTATACCAGGCCAGGGACCAAAGCTAGGGCTCCGTGTATGCTAGGCAAGCACTCTGCAAAGTGAGGAGGATCATCAGCTTCGACAGGCTCCGTCGCTTTGAAACCAATATAAACACTAGACCAGATGTCCTTCAACACACCCTGGCAGCTCGCTCACTCTGGGGCTCTGAGCTTGCACAATCAGTCATGGCAGAGACCTTGGCTAGAGGGCCAAGTCACAGTCAGGTCGCCTCTGTAGAGCAAAGGAAGGGAGTGCCTGCTTCCAGCATAGCTCCTTGGCACAAGGCAGAATACCCATTCCTGGATAGTGGCTCCTGGCACCAGCCAGACCTGTGCTCCAGCCACAGCAGTGCTCTTTGCTGAGTCTCTGACACTCACTGTCCAGCGTGTGTTAATCCAGAGGCCCAATGCCCAGGCTGGCAACCCTCCACATACTTCACCACCAGGGGCAAGGGGCTGTTCTACCAACCCCAGCCATGGCTCCTCTGTGCCCAGCAGGCCTTCCAGGGGTAGGAAGCCCCTGGTGGGTGAGGGGCACTACTCACCCTTTGCGAATGATGACAATGATGGCTCCCAGGAGGAGGATAAGAACGGCAAGACCGCCTGCACAGATGCCCAGGATAAGCCCCATCTCCTCCGATCTCTGAGACACTTCAAGGGGTCGCTTGCTCTCCTTGCAAGCAGCTGAGGGGAATGAGTGAGACAGAGGATCAGAGACCACCCCACTCGACAGGCCAGGATCTGAGCACTGAGGCACGGAACAAGTCACCCAAACATGCACGCACCAAGGCCCCAGCGCTGCACCTAGGCACTGCCCTGCCTTTCAGTCGGAGATCTGTCTTCTCACCTTGCCTCTCAGCCAACAGCCTGCCTTCCACATCCCAGGTCAGTCTCCCTCAGTCACCTGCTCTCCTTCCTCTTAGCCCCACCCCCAGGATCTTCAGACAGAGAACTGGGGATGCTTGGGGCCTTCAGCCCTATCCTCTTGCCCTCCTACCAGGTGAGGGAGGGGAAAGTACCTGTGCTATAGATGAGACATCTCAGGGTGTAACCAACCATATGTCATGTCTAGAAGAGGGGTGGTCCTCACACCACATCCTCCCTGCCTGTCCTCTGTCTATTCCACCATAGAAAAAGGAACAGATACAGAACCCAGAACAAGGGACCAGTTACCATCACTCTCAAGGCACAAGCAAGATGGCTTCCCCGGCACAGGCTGGTTTCTGTCTCTGTCAGGGACCCTTCTGTCACTATGGGGAACATGAAGGGTGGGAGAGGCTGCCTGCTGTCTAGTTTGAGAGAAGAAGCCCTTGAAGTGGGCACCAGGTAGCTGAGTCAGGGAGACCTTCCTAGTCGGGGCCTGCCTTCCACAGCCCTAGGCTCTCATAGCCCTGTCTGCTCCCATAGCCCCAGGTCCCCTGGAGATGCACAGATGAGAGGCCATGCTTGGGCAGGGCTGAGGACACCCAGCAGACTCACCTTTCCTGGCAATTCGGATGCAGTTCAGCCGGGTTTCCTAGAAATACAGATGAAGAGGCTCAGAGACACAAACCTATGTTCTACAGCTCAGGAACCCCAGTTTGGGATAGCTTGGACTTAATCAGGCCTCACATGTCAGGTACAAACTGTTAACTAGGGACACTCCAGAGAGCTATGCCTTAAGATCAATAAAATCAGAGGACACAAAACCAGCATGGGAAAGTGGGGCGGGGCCCCACACATGAGGGCAAGAAGTAGATCCAGGGGTCTGCTAAAAACTGGAAGAAATCAAGGGCTGGAGCACTGAGGATCCAGAAAGCCCAGAAAAGAAGGCAGATCCCAGGGAGGAAGGAAAGTCTGGGGCGGAGGTGGGGCCTGGACTCTAGTGGTGGGCTTCTTGGGAAGACGTATCTGAGAGAAGGTAGGGCTGCAGGAAGCAAGGGAGCCCAGTCAACAGGAGTGTTGGGGCATCTATGGGAAGAAGCCTGGGATCAGGAGGCTGAGGCTCCAGGAAAGGAGGTTAGGGTATAGAGTCTAGGACCAGGTCTCAGGCCCCAGTGGTAGGCCTCCCCAAAGGTCCCCCACCCTCCAGCCCAGTACCCCAGTCTACACCCCTAGGACTTAGCCGGCTCCTCACCCCTTTCAGGTGACTCGCTGCCTGGAAGTAGATAAGGTAAGCCTTCCTGGGCTCAAGTGGTGGGTTCCAAAAGCCACGATAGGTCTGGTTGTCACCCACAGTAAAGGGCATGGCCTCAAGCAGGCTGCTGGCAGCCAGTTCAGCCCCGAAGTAGTGCACCAGGCCACGAGCCAGTGCGGTCTCAAAGGTCAGAGGTACCGAGAAGCAGTCCTGACCTCCTGGCTCCCGTCGCAAGCGCCGTGGCCGCTCTTCCTCCACAACCACCTGGTATACACTGGACAGGGAGGAGATGGTACAAGTGACCACAGAGAGCCTTCAGGTAGTGAATGAAGGTCGGGGGTCTTAGCTCTGCCTCTTTCTAACCCAGCAAGTTACAGAAGCTCCCAGGACTCAGTTTCCTCCTCTGTAAGATGGGAGTGAACCAGGGTGTAGCTAGAAAGGGACACTTAGCAAGTGAGTGTCCATTGTTATTGCTGGCACCAATTGTAGCCTTGCTCAGTGGGACTAAACCCTAAGGCCCACTGGATCTCATCAATGAGCCTTCTTGTATGTCACACACAACCTAGAACATGGTAACACCCGGGCTCTTTCCGGTAAAGGATGACTAGGGTAAGACCACATTTACTATGCTCAGGAGAGAGGCCTGCGCTGGTACTGAGGGATCTGGCCCTCCTGGAATTAACTGTCCCCAGCAGGAAAGAGATGCTCACAAAGCAAACAAGGATATGCTGGTGTGACCATCTAGAGCCCTCTCAATCCTCAGGCAACCCTCGGCAAACTGGAGCCCGCTGTGCCCCGCAGGGCCCTCCTGCCCTGACTCGTGTCTCTGTTCCTGACCACTGGGGTTCTGTTTATTTTAGCGCCTCGAAGAAGGGACTTTGGCTGTGGGCTCCTCCAGTCCACTGTGGAACTGAGCCCAAGCAAACATGTGGGGTCTGATATGCTTAACTCTTTCCCGTCAGCTTGGGACACCGCGCCGGCCAGACTCTGCTCTGGGAAGTAGGAATGCCTCTGCCTTCCTTCCAGTTTCCAGCGCAGGGAATCCATTCACTGCCTGTCACAAAACCGCTGCGAACGCCAGCCCAGATCCTTCTCAGCACCCACCCCCAAGCTCGGGGTCAAGCCTTCCCCAGTTCCAAATGCTCCCAGGAGGTTCACATTAGCCTCAAACCGAAATGGTGTCTGTGAAAACGGAGTCTCAGAGAGATGAGGATCACCCAGCCCACCATGTCCCATCTCCATATTCCCACCTCGCTTGACCAAGTCCTGCCAGACACTGCCACGCAAAAACCTGGAGGCTTCCTCAAAGAACACAACACCCACAGGGGCCTGAGAGTCTACGGGGGCCAAAGCAGGCAGTGGTAGTAAATATCGGGGAGACCCAGCAAGTGAGGAAGAGAAGGTAAAGGGCAGGGTGAGAAGGTGGAGAGAACAACCAAGCCACCTTCATGGGACAGCTCCCAGTCCCCACCAAAGGGGGAGACCTGAGTGGCAGGCAGAGAGGCTCTGTACCTTCCAAAAGTCACCCCCACCCTCGCTTCTCCATGCCAAACACACCACAAAGGCTACCTGAGATGACCCTGCTCACGCACGTTCCCATCTTTACTCCAGCATATACACACCAGAGGTTTTGCAGGTTAAGACAGCTAACATAGCTGGCAACTTGACTGAATTGGGAAACACCTAGGAGATTAGAAAAGCACACCTCTGCGCATGTGTGCAAAGATATGTCCAGAGAGGGTCACCTAAGAGTGGAAGACCTGTCATGAATGTGGGGGTACCACCCCATGGACTGAGGGTACAGGTGGAATATTGGAGGGAGCCAGGTAGAAACCAGGTATTCTCTCTCTCTCTCTCTCTCTGCCTCCCAGTTGCCCTGAGGTCAGTCATCACCCCCACCCCCACCCCATATGTTCTCACCATCCTGGTCTTCTAAGTGCACAGGGCCAAGAGACCGTGGACTGAAGCGTCTAAAAGCATGAGCCAAATTGAGTCCTTCCTCCCTTCATTGGCTTTGCTAGTGAGCTTAATCACATGCTCTGCACAGGTTTCCTTGAAGTTAAAATAACTTTGTGCATGAAGTCCTAGGGCACTGTCAGGCTGACCATGAGTCATACCTGCACGAACACCTGCATGCTCTCAAACACATGCAAGTTCCTACTGACTCCCCGCACATGTGTCTCACCCACCCTCACGTCTCCAAACACATTACGAAGGCAACTGTGAGAAGACCCCACTCACTCCTCATCGGTACTCTAGCGTGCACACACACATGCACACACACACGCACGCACACAGACAGAGCAGAGGCAGCCGTGGCAACATCAATAATCCCAGAGTCCTCCGTGGGGTGCAGAAAAGCTGTGTCCTAGACCATCCCCATAGAGATGGCCTTAACTGGCTGGTTCCCTGGTCTTCTACAGGGATACCCATCCCTGTGTGTGCAGGAACAAAACTAGCTAGAAAATACAAGGCCCCAAGAGTTTTACTTCTCCTGAGTGCCTAGTGAACCACCCTGAGGAGGCCTAGTTCCTTCTCCAAACTGGACACTGTCAAGGAAACCCATGACAGTTATCAGCAGAGACCGGTGGTCTTGGCTGGAAATGAGTGGCTTCAAGCTTTCCACTGCCCAGAATCATGATGCACCCTCCTCAACTCGGAGCCCAGGCAGCAAGTAGGGTCACCAGAGAGTTGGCCATATCAGAGGAGAGGGCTGTCGCCCACCCTCTCTCTGCCGGCTTTCCCACCTGATGGGTGCTCCGCGGCCCTGGGCCGGCCTCAGCAGCACTGTGATGGTGTTCTCAGACTCGCCCAGGGGTGACGGCATGTCAGCATAATCAAAGCTGGGAGCTGAGAAGAGACAGGAACACACGCATGGCATCTGGTCACTGGCCAGGGAGGCCAGACCTCTAACCCCCTTACCATCATGTTCCCCTGATCTAAGCTTCCATGCCTCCCCATCTTAGGTGCTGACCTCTGACCTCAACCTTCTGATTCCACCCACCATAGTTTCGTGACCCCTCTGATTTGGTACCGACTTATGACTTGAAGCCTTTAAATGGTTCATTTATCTCAGCAGGGTCCTCTGTGCCCACACCAGGCTGCTCCACCCTTCAAAATCCTTGGAACCTGGGACCCTAGGCCCCCTCCCAAGGAAGCTCACCTGAGATGTTGGTGGTAATCTCCGTGAGAGCCGCCTGGCCAAAGCCCTTGCTGGTACGGGCACGCACAGAGAACAGGTAGGTGGTGCCAGGGTGCAAGTTGGAGAAGACGTGGTAAGTCTCATTGCGGAGTTTAGAGATGGTGCGCCGCGGGCCAGGCACATTCACGGCTGGGTCCGAGGACTCAATGCTTTGGTAGCTGATCTGGGGGCAGAAGGAGCAGGTAGGTGGAACAGGACAGGGATGGGCATCACTATCCCGGGAATCCCACCCACCAACCTTTATGTTCCATGGAAACTAGAGGTGCTCTGGGCTGCCCCCCACCCTAGTCAGAACTCACAGAGCACAGACTCTGACCATCATGGAAGTAGCTTGAAGGCCCACCTCCCTCTCTGTCACAGCACAGGAAGGAACTTTGACCTCCCACCTGGGCCCCTGTTCACCTCATACTGAGTGATGAGGCCATTGGGCTCCTGGGGCTCCTCCCACTTGAGAAAGATCATGTCCTCCAGGGGAGTGAAGGTTAGGGACTCAGCTGCAATCCCACCAGGCACTGCGAGGGAAGGGCGGAGAAGAAAGTGGACTTCGGCTCCAAACACCAGAGTTCATGTGTCAGTCTCGCCTCTTCCTAGCTGTTCTGCTTGGGCCAGTCAGTCTCCCTGAGCCTCAGTTTCTGCATCTATGAAATGGACATGACGCAGCCCCTCTCTCACCGGAGTAAATAAAGTGAAGTATGCAAAGTTCAAAGTTCACATGACCCAATCCATAGGGGCCTACGTATTCCTTCCACTTTCAGGGCCAAGCAGGTTCCATTCAGGCTCATGAGATACAGTTATTTACCAGAGAAAGGAAATCAGTTGCCACAGGGGGTCTGGATCATGGGTGGAGAGGGTTCCCTGTCTAAAAAGATCTTAATTACATAAAGTCTCAACGAGATTGGAGAAGATTAACAAACTGATAACTACATCACACACACGTGCTATAAAAATCCCCACATGGGCACTGTGAGATATGGTCTGTTTGGGCTGTGTTGTACAACCTAAACAAGCATGGCAGGGTGCAGCTTCTGACTGGGAAAACACTTTGATAAACATTTCTGAGGAGGCCGGGCGGTGGTGGCGCACGCCTTTAATCCCAGCACTTGGGAGGCAGAGGTAGGCGGATCTCTGTGAGTTCGAGACCAGCCTGGTCTACAAGAGCTAGTTCCAGGACAGGCTCCAAAGCCACAGAGAAACCCTATCTCGAAAAACAAAAAAAAAAAAAAAACATTTCTGAGGAAGTGGAGGTCATCGGGAGGGACAGTGGAAGGGAGGGTTAAGAACCAGCGAGAGCTGGGCTGAAGAGCCAGTTTGGGTGAAACATGAGGTCCTGAGTCTAGATCCCCAATATGCACGCAAATGCCAGGTCTCTGGTGTACATTCGTGACCCAGCACTAGGGGTTTGCACCGTGACCCAGCATGGGTGTGTGCACCGTGACCCAGCACTGGGGGTGTGTATTGTGACCCAGCACTGGGGGTGTGTATTGTGACCCAGCACTGGGGGTGTGCATTGTAACCAGCACTGGGGGCTGTGGGGAAGACACAGGTGGGTTTCTTGGGACTCGCTGGCCAGCCAGCCGAGCAGAAACAAGGAGATCCAGGCTCCGTGAGACCTTGTCTCAAAAAATAAGATAGAAAGCAATAAAGAAAAACATCAACCTCTGGTCTACACGCCTACACACACACAGACACACATACATACACGCCTACACACATACACAAATAATAATACAATGAAAGCTAAGCATTCGGTTAAAACAAAAATTTCCCAAGATCATTCTCCAACTATCCAAACAGAAAATAAAAAAGTATAATCAACAATTCCAAGAGTCAGTAAGATCACAGAACCACCAAGTCTCATTCACTGCTAGTGGAGTAGAAATTGGCACAATTACGACCAATGAGAAACTGTCTGGCTAAATCTACTAAAGATGAGCACACACCCTTGCGACCTAGTCATTCTCTCCTACACACACCCACACGACACATGAATATCTACCAAAAATAATCTACACAGACTTTCTTCAAAGCATTGTTCAAAGTAACCAAATCGGAATCTGCCCAGATACTCACAGACAGTTAACAGGCAGTAAAAATGGCGGACTCATTTCTAGAATGAACCACACGGGGGTGAGAACACATTCACTAGGGCCACGCCTGCCACGATCCGGTCTCCAGAGAGCACAAACTTCACAGAAACAAGCGGGCACAAAGCAAGCATCTACGGTATGATTCTGCTTACACGTAGCCCAGAACCAAGCAAAAATTAATACACAGTGTTATTGGGAGAGGTAACGGCTACCCTGGGAAGAGGTGGACACAGGAACATCAGTGGCCTCCTGGGGTGCAGGGATGTGATCTCGTCATTTGGGAGTGAGTTCGCTGAAGTGTCCAGTCTATGGGAATTTATTGGACTGACCACTTAGAATAAGCACCCTGGACAGAATGAGGTGGCCTGACCATAATCCTGGGGACCAAATGACATGCAGAGATCATGAGAATGGAGAAGTGTGGTGTTTAGCTACAGACTGTGCAAAGCCTTGGGGCAGTCCCAGCCATTGCTTGCTCCTACCCTGAGAAAGCTTCAGTGTGGCCTACGCACATGCTTGAGGTGAGTGGTGTCCAGGGAAAACCAATGAGGTGAGATGAATTTTATATGGGCTACACACACATTCTAAATGCTTAGAAATTAAGCAAAGTGGCCAGGCAGTGGTGTGCACACCTTTAACCCCAGCACTCAGGAGGCAGAAGCAGGTGGATCTCTGTGAGTTGAGACCATCCTGATCTACAGTGTGAGTTCCAGGACAGCCAGAGCTACAGTGAGAAACCCTGTCTTGGGCGAGGGGGGGGGAAAGGAAGAAAGAATGGAAGAAAAAGGAAGGAAGGAAGCAAGGAAGGAGGGAGGGAGGGAGGGAAAAAAATTAAGCTAAGTAATTCTAAATAACTTTTGAGTTAAAGAGGAAATTATTACAGCAATTAGAAACTATTTTAAACTGAATGGTAATGAAAACAACATAGTAAGACTTACAGGTGGGCTGAGGACAAAGCTCGGGGCTGCACAACACCTGTCTTTTGTGCACAAGTCTGAGGTGAAGCCCCAGCACTGGACGACAACAAACACTAAGGGATGCAGCGAGAGTCGAGCATAAAGAAAAGCACATGGTTTTAATGCATGCATTAGAAATTAGCATGGTGGCACATAGCCAAAATGCCAGCCCTGAGGAGGCTCAAGCAAGGGGATTACAAGTTGAGGCCAGACTCTGCTACACAGCAAGACCATATCAGAAAAGGGGAGAGGGGTGGAGTAAAGACTCAAAAAGCTAAAACCGGGATTGGAGAGACAGCTCGGGTGGTCGACAGCTTGCTATGCAAACAGGAGGACCTAAGCTTGGATCCCCAGTGGCCATGTAAAAGCCAGGCATGGGAGTGCACATGTGTAAGCCCAGTGTTCGGGGAAGGGCGGAGACAGAGACGCATGGAAACCTGGAGCCTGCTGACCTGCCAATCTGCCTGCTGGTGAGAGGCCATCTCAAAGAACAAGGCAGAAAGTGACAGAATGCACCCAAATCTATGTCACCAGCGAAAACTGTTATTAAAAACCTTGCCATGAGGAACATTCCTGATCCAAATTCACCACTGAATTCTTCTAAGCCCGCAAGGAAGAAATTATACTAACCTAACAACCCACAGTCTCCCCAAGAATGAGAAACGGCCACCACTGCCTTGCTGGAGTTCCCTACATGAGTCTGAGCAGAGGCCCCACGTATGGGAGGCATTCTGGGCTCCGGGAATCCAGCCTGCACACTTACCATCTTCGTCTGTCTGGAAGGTGACCTCCTTGCCCTCCTTGCGCCCCTCAGGGTTCGTGAGGATCAAACGCACATGGACGTTCCTGAAAGGCAGCAGATTCTTGATGGTGTAGCGGCTGACACCTCGCTCCATCTTCACACACTCCCGGATGGTCTGGTTGTGGCTGCCACCCAGCGTGTAGTGATAGCAGAGGGACACAGCATAGGTGTGGCAACGAGTCACGTTGTAGCCCAGGGGCTCCCACTGCAGGGTCAGCTGGCGAGCCTGGATCTCAGCAAAAGCCAGGCCTTTGGGGGCCCTCGTGGGCTCTGGAGACATAGAAAGCAGGGGGAAGGTTGAGGAGATGGGAAGAGAAAAAGAAGGGGAGGAAGAAAAGCATCAATCAACGGCCAGAAACCTCCTCTGCCTCTTGGAACTCTGAGCACCCTCAGAACTGAACAGGCTCTAATACTGTATGCTCTAGAGTAAGGTGAGACACATCCGAATCCTGGTCTACCACCTGCAGCCAGTGATCACTGCCTGAGTGAGTCCGCCTCTCTCAGCCTGAGTTTCCTGAACTGCAAAAGGAAAAGACGTGGACTTGGATCCCCAGTACCTACACAGAGGCAAGGCTCCCTCGGAGGATTGCTAGGCTACACTGAGACTGTTAAGGTAAAACCCATGACACAGGCATGACAAAGGCTAACACACCATAACCCGTTAGAAGCATTAGCTACCGGGCCGGTGAGATGGCTCAATGGGTAGAGACACTTGGCTGAGCCCAATGACCTGGATTTAATTTCTGAGACCCATGTGATAGAAGAAAAGAACTCCCTGGCGTTGTTTTTAACCTCCATGTCCACAGTGTGGTCTGTGCGTGCACACACTATAAATAAAAAGTAAATGTAAAACAAGAACCATGAGCTCTTGCCAGTGTAGCGGCACATGCCTATAATCTCAGCACTCAGGAGGTCGGTCTGGGCTCCATAGTGAGATCCTGTCTCAAGATAGAACACTGTGCTATGTAACTAGCAGAATTTACCCCCTAGTTCAAGAACATTCTGAATAACACCTGGTCACTCAGAATCAACCTGTTGCTATATTTTCTTCATTTACTAATTCTAAACTTAATGCAGAAACATTTATATCAATATATATAAAATTGCATAGTATTTACAAACCAGGATGATGGGTGCTAGGACAGCTAAACAAGACTAGAGCAGAGAATGTTCGGAAAGCATAAACAGAATTCCGTGTCGTTATGGCTGAGGTAGGGCTCTACCACTAAGGTGCAAATTCAATGATGAGTTCCCTGACTGCCAAAGACACAAGGAAAACGCAATCTGTTGTGCAATGATAACACTGGCAGTTAAATTTTTTGGAAGTGGCCAACATCTTTCTGGAGGCTTCAGAATGTTTTATGTCATTTAATCTTGGTTGAAACCCAGCGAGACAGGGGCTGTCATTGACCTTGTCGTACAAATGAGAAAGCAGGGAAATAGAGGTTAGGTGAGGAGTCCAAAGTCACACAACCAAAGGTGAAGCTAGAATCTAAACCCAATCAGGCCAGCACCAGAACGCACGCTCTTAGCTGCTGCTGCCCTGGTCCCCAGGAGGAATTCACCTTCACAAACATTTGTTACTTGGAGAGACACTGCTGCTCCAACAGTAGGGAGAGGCCAGCTGTGCTACAGTCTTTTAACAACTCCATTAGCCTAAAACACGTCCCCCTTTTGTAAACAGAAAAACTGGGGTCTGGAGAAATAGCTCAGTGGTAAAAATGCTTGCTTTGCCAGAGTGAGGAACCTGAGTTCAATCCCAGAGTCCACATAAAAATGAATGTGGCAATGTGGGTTTGTAATCCCAGCACCTAGGAAGGAGAAGCAGACAGGTCCCTGGGACTCAATGGTCAGCCAGCTGAGTTTATCAGGTGAGCTCTAGGCCGGTGCAAGATCCTGTCTCAAAAATACAAGAAGGGTCTAATGACCTGAGTATGGTCCCTGGGACACAGACCTCCACACATGACCTATGGTATACACACACACACACACCCTCCAGAGAGAGGGTTCAGCCCATATCTCTATGTCTGCCTTAACAAGTCTATGATCTTAAGCCTCTAAGAGGGAGTCAAGACACTTCCAAGAGTTCTTGATGATGTGGGATGCCCCTCTGCATTCTGTGAATGTTTTATTATCACTGGTTAATAAAGAAGCTGTTTTGGCCTATGGCAGGGCAGAATATAGCAAGGTGGGAAAACTAAACTAAATGCAGGGAGAAAGAAGGCAGTCAGGCAGACGCCATGTAACTGCCAAAGAAGAAAGACGCCAGAACCTTTTCAGTAAGCCACAGCCTTGTGGCAATACACAGATTAATAGAAATGGGTTAAGATGTAAGAGCTAGCTAGAAATATGCCTGAGCCATTGGTCAAACACTGTTGTAATTAATATAGTTTTGTGTGATTATTCGGGTCTGGGTGGCCAGGAAATGAAAAAGCAGTCTCTTCTTACACCTTTATCCCTCACACACAATTCTGGGACATGGATTCCATCCTCAAAGGTTCTGGGGCGCCTTCCTACAAAGTGCCCCATCCTCTTCGTTAGGGGCTGAGAAAACATGGCTACTTAGTCCCGTAATGGAATTAAAGAGAACCCTGTGGTCATCATCTGTGAAAAATTTACTCAGCAGCCCCTTATAATTATTACCTGGAAACATCAGTTCTCACTCTCCAACACAGGACTGTAGGAGTGGCGATGGTCAACCTAGCACTGAGCGCAGCAAGTTCCTGTTCCCACCCAGCTTTCAGTTCCTTCCTAGCCTGGGCAAGAGGCAAGTCTTCCTGTATGGAGCCCTCAGAAAGAGATTTCTGATTTCATACTAACAAGGTCTATCTCTTGACCCTCCCTTCTCCCCCAAAGCAAAACACACCCAAGTCCCATCCCACATGGGCATCAGACTAGGCTGCTAGCCCAGTTGCCATACATGGGACTTCTCACCGTTCTGGCCCACAAAGAAGCCCACAGGTGTTCCTGTGGGTTTGGTTTGACCCATGATGCTTGTGTGCGTGGGGCAGAACACTGTGTGTGCTCACCTGCCACCTTGCTCAGAAGTCTGATTCGGTCTCTGTCCCCTGGCTCTGGCTTGTCCCATGTGCACTGAGCCTGCATGGCTACAGCAGCCACTTTCTCTTCTCTACAGAGAGTGGGTCTCTGCCCGCATACCGCCCTGTGCCTGGAAGGCCAGCCCATCTTCCTTCCTATCTTTCAGACACTTGCTTTCTTGCCATCCTTCAAGATTTGGACAAGGGCAGGGCCAGTTTACGGTAGTCTGGCTAGATGGAAGCTTCAGATTCAGTGAAAAAGGCTGCAGGGGTCCCACCACCAACAGCAGCAGAAGCCGGTCTCCTCATGAGCATTCTTCCCAGGGAAGACTCCAGGCTCAGGATTTCCAGACCCTCCCAGTCTCTAAGAGCTAGAAATTCAAGATTTTTTTTTATATGAAATCTCCAGGTTTCTAAGCACTAGCAACCCACTCAGGCTACTCAAAAGCACCTCTTAGAACTCAAGACGGAGCCTCGGCCACGGAGGGTAAACGCCAGTGTGGGTGGGTATCTCCCTCTCCACCTTCACAGGCTGAGGGGCCCTGAATGGAAGGCTCGCTTCCCTCTTCTCTTCTGTCCCGGACACATCCGGGACTCAAACACCATGTTGACTAAGATTGACACGCTGGTTGAAGGGTGCGAACCCAGAGTCTCTCTGCTTCCAGAAGCTATCTGCTACCAAGGCGCTCCTTCAGCCGCCAATGCACAATGGCAAGGCAGAGTTCAGGGACCAGGAAACCCTATCCAGGTGAACCCCACAAGCCACTCAGAGACAAGAGGACAGTGGGCATGGGAAAAAGCCAGAGAGCACATGTAACATTATTAAATTAACCCAGAATGACTTGATTTTAATAATGCCAATGAATGCCTCTGCCTCGTGGAAGGAGTTTTAGGATAGGGTCAAGTACATCCAAGTTCACATCCTGCATCCACTCTTCGCTAGTTCTGCAACTCCAGGAAAGTTGCTGAACCCTTCCGAATGACTGATGTCGACGGAGGAAACAATGCCTACTTGAAAACTGTGAATTATGCCAGCATTGGGCGGGTAAGGGTCAGATGATGCAGAGTTCTAGGTCATCATCAACTACCGAGCCTAGTTCAAAGCCAGCCTGAGGTAGAGGAAGTAGATGAGACAAACAAGCAACAACAAAACCACCTCCTTTAAAGACCAAATATAAGCCGGGCACTTGCCTGTGATCCCGGCACTTAGTGGGCAGAAGCAAGAGGATCAAGACTTCAAGTTTATCCTCAGCTACATAGTGGGCTGTAGGAGACCATGCCTCAAAACAACAAAAAAGGGAAACATAGCATCACATGGGACGTGGCAAACCAGAGTACCCAGCCAGTAGGAATCAATAAAGAAACGTGTGCACCAAAGTGAGACTTCCGTAACATGAATTAGTGCAAGCATGCCGCAGAGCAATAACATATCAGAGCCCTTCCTCTAGTCACTCCTGACCGTGTGTGCTAAAGAATACGACTCGAGAGAATAAAAAGAACTGCAAGCATTTAATTTTTTTGATGTAGCATTATAATAATAAGAATGTAGAAACAAACAGCCCAGAAATCCGGGGTAGACGTTGGCAGGCAATACCATGGACCGGCATCGAGCAAACGAAGCAGAATCCTGAGCGGCAGCCCCAGCCAATGACAAGGATGTGAAAATGTACCCTGAAGACATGGGCAGAGACCGGAACAAGACAGAAAATTAAGGCAGCTGTTGAGCTAGGATGGAGTGATTCAGAGGGTTTGTTCTGTTTCTTGGGGTTTTTTTGTTTTTGTTTTTTTTTGTTTGTTTGTTTTTTAGGCCTTTCACTGGTACAATATTATTGTTTTTACAGTAATAATAGAGTGGAGGGAATTGTGGGCCTAGAGAGCCCACAACACAGCTGCCCAAGAGCAAAACAACCCCAGCCAGGCTCTAGGGCGGTGATATCAACAAAGAGGAGCCTGTGGTTAGGAGGGGCTGGAGAAGGTTTTTGTTTGGAGTCTACCCACCTGGCCCCTGGCCCATCCCCACCCCGGCAAGCCTCTAGAAAAATGTTTATCTGTGGCTGACACTGCAGGCACTCGGCCTGAGGCAGGGGCCCTGCTGCTGCGGCTGCTATCAGTACCCATTAGAAATCAAGACCTGTCAGCTGAGGTGGCTAGCCACCTGACAGGTTCTAGGACCACCTGGGACGACCATCTCTGGGCCTGCCTGTGGTTGCGGTGGGAAGGACCACCTTAACCTGGACGGTACTATCCCGTAAGCTGGATCCCAGGCTGAAGAAAAGAGAAACAAGGAACCAGCATCCGGGATTCTGTTCTCCCTGACTGTGCCTGCAATGTGACCAGCTGCTTCAAGCTCCTGTGGTCTTCACTTCCGTACCATGGTGGACTGTAGCCTCAGACTGTGAGCCAAAGTAAACCCATCTTCAAATTGTTCGTCTCGGGGGTATCTATCACAGCAATAGGAATGTAACTGAGAAACCAGCTCCGCCTCTGGCTCTGCTGTGACTCAGTGCAGATTTGGTCAAGCGGCTGAATCTCTAAGCCTTAGTTTATTTATCTGTAAAATGGGAATGATCAAAAGTTATAACTGTTAGAGCTGGACAGTGATGGTACACGCCTTTAATCCCAAGGACTCGGGAGGCAGAGACAGGCAAATCTCTGTGAGTTTGAGGTCAGCCTGGTATACAGAGAGAGTTCCAAAATAGACTCCAAAGCTACCAAGAAACCCTGCCTTGAAAAACCAAAATGGAAAAAAAAAAAGTTATGAGGAATTGGGTCAGGCAACAGCACCTAGCCATAAAAAATGGCTTAACCACAGCCTGACTGTTCAGGTCCACCTGCAGAAACTACATGCACAGGTTTCAAAAACAACCTGCTCTGCCCAGTCAAATCACAAAAAATAGTTGTAACTTCCTGGTAGCTACCTCTCTCTCTCTCTCTCTCTCTCTCTGTCTGTCTGTCTGTCTGTCTCTCTCTCTCTCTCTCTCTCTCTGTCTGTCTGTCTGTCTCTCTCTCTCTCTCTGTCTGTCTGTCTGTCTCTCTCTCTCTCTCTCTCTCTCTCTCTCTGTGTGTGTGTGTGTGTGTGTACATATCTGCATCTTCTGCCTCCACACCCCCCCACACCACACACCTTTTTTGGTTTTTTGAGACAGGATTTCTCTGTGTAGCCCTGGCTATCCTGGAACTTGCTCTGTAGACCAGGCTAGCCTAGAATTTAGAGATTCAGCTGCCTCTGCCTCAGAAGAGCTGGGATTGGAAGCGTATTCGCCATCACCGACCAGCTAGGAAGTCATCTTTTTATGGAGTTGGCAGCGTGCACGTTATTGACTGAGCCATTTCCTCAGCCCCACAACCTGGGTTCTTGACCCACTGTCTGATTACAGGCAAGTCTCTGCCCCATCCGGGTTTCAGTGCCCCCATCTGCACACTCAGTAGAGTGCAGTAGAGGTTTTCTATGTGCCTCGAGCTCTGATTTATTCTAAGTGGTAAATCAAAAATGCCTTTAAAACATGAAGAACACCATAACGATGAGAGCTGTCACGTACGGAGTTGCCAGTCACTGTACTTCACACACATGCCACGCACGCCCTACAATTGCCCAGATTAACCCAAACTGCGACAGGACCCCAAGGATCAGCTTCACGTGTCCAGTTCCTCATTTCCATTCCCCCAGAACCTAAAGAGGGCTTTCAACCTCGCCACTATTGGACTCCATAATTACTTGTCATTGGGCACTGCCCGTGCACTGCGAGGAGTTTAGCTGTCCCTGGCCTCTGGCTCTTAACGCCAGTCGCATCCACAGCAGCAGCCAGTATGACAGCAATAGGTCTCCAGACACCAGCAAATGTCCCCGGGGAGAGAAAATCCACCCTGTTGAGAACACTAACATGAGAGATGTGATCCTGCCACGTGGCTTTAAATGCCACCAACACCATCTCTGTAAGGACAACTTTCAGATCCATGCCAGCAGCCAGCACCCGTCCCTCCATGTCTTGCTCATACATCCAGCTGCCTGGTGGAGATCGCCACTGGCACATTTAATGGCATCTCAAAGTAACTGTGTCCGACCCTCAGCTCCTGATCGATGGCACCCCCCCCAGGTCAGCACCCCCCCCCCGCCAACTCTGCTGCAGTGCAGTAAGTGACAGCTCCATCCGTCCAGCTGCTCAAGCAAAACACCTTGGAGCATCCTGGGGTCTATCTCTTTCTTCCCCATCCCACAGCAGATCTATCAGCAGATGCTATTGACTTCAGAACCAAAGGGACCGAGCAACTTGTCATCAGTGCCATCATCGTTACTTCCCCTCGGCTTCCGGCTACCATCTCTGGCTGCAATGGCTGCGAGAGCCTCCCCATGGAGCCCCTTCAGGAACCTTTGCCCTCTGTCATGGTCTGGCTCTCTGTTGCTGTGATAAACACCAAGACCAAAAGCGGCTGGGGAAGAAAACGTTTATTTAGCTTACTCTTCCACATCACCGTGTCCATCATCCAGGGAAGCCAGGGCAGGGGTGCTCCCTCTCTCATGACGTGCTCAGCCTGCTTTCTTATAAAACCTAAGATCACCTGCCTAAAGGGGGCGCCACCTACAGTGGGCTGAGCCTTCCCATATCAATCATTAAGAAAATGCCCCACAGCCAAGGTCACCGGACAATCAGCTACAGGCATTTCCTCGACTGAGAATCCCTCTTCCTAGGTGATTTGTCCCTGTTGACAAAAACTAGCCAGCATCCCCTCCTCGTCAATTCTCCACGAAATATCCAGAGTAGACCTTCTGAACCCCAGCTGCCCACGCTCGCTCCCGCTCTCCACACCCTGCCATCACTCCCCTCGCTCACTCGCCTCTGAACCTGACACTCCAAACTCTACTTAGACAATCCTCCCTCAGGTCCTCTCCGTGCTCCTGCCTCCAGTCGGCCTGACTGGACCGTCCCTTCCCTAGCTGTCCCCTACAGCACACCACCTAGCTCCCCCTCACCTCCCACATGACTCTGCTCAAATGCCACCCTCTCAGTAAGACAGTCCCTCAGCTTTTTTATAAATAGCAACCCTCTGCCCCTCCCCATCCTCCGCCCTGATTTATTCCCTCCTCACACACTTATCGCCATCTGACAGACTATATATTCCACTTGTTTACTTATTTATCATCTGCCTCCTTCTGCCAGGACAGGAGCTCCCTGCAGAGTCTAAGGAGGACTCAAATGCTGATGGCCTCTGTCTGGGGTGCAGCCACGTATCCTTAGAAACTGTGGCTTTACCTGGCACATAATAGACACTCAATAAACACCCGTTGCCTGAATCTTCGTGCTACCCCATATAGTAGAGATTAGTATTGCTTCCACTTATAAAGAAAGAAGACTGACGCTCTCAATGGGTATATCGCCCGACCCAGACCCCAGGGACACCGACCCACCACCCAAGCACCTCTCTCCTAAAGTCAGGTATTAAACTACATTTTAGGTAGCTCACAAATCAGCTCTTAATAGCACTTAAGACTATGAACTGCAGGTTGTCAAGATGATTCAGTGGGTAAAAAACGCTGCCAAACCTGAGGACCTGGGTTCAATCCCCAGGACACACATGGTGGAGAGAACAGACTCGAATAAGCTGTCCTCCAACCTCCACATGCACACTGTGGCAAATGCATGCCCACATACATGAACACTAAGTAAATAAACTTCAGATATATATATATAGATATATATAGAGAGAGATATAGATATATCTCTATATATATATAATTTAACATCAACTGCAAAAACTAACTCTTAACCTTAACCTCACATATTATCCAAAATATACCACGAATGTTGTAGTAGTTTGAAAGAAAATAGCTCCCAAAGGAAGTGGCACTATTAAGAGCCACCCCCAATTAAATGTTTTTCCTTTATAAGAGTTTTCGTGGTCACAGTGTCTCTCCACAGCAATGGAAACCTGAACTAAGACAGATGTAAAGATGAAACTGTTAAACCTTTAGAGAAAAAAAACATAAATAAAAGAGGAAATAGGAAAAGAGCTCTGGGAGCCAGAGGACAAGAACTCTTATGATTGATTCCAAAAGCACTGGGCAATTTGAGAAACAAATTCTGAAAATTCATCAAAATCTAAAATGTTGACTCGCAATCCATACAAAGGCAATGAGCAGAGAAGATCCCTGCTGGGAGGAGGACCTGCAGATTACACGTCCATTGATACATTCATAATGTGTTCTAGATAGATCTAGTATCTAGACTGCATAAAGAATTCTCAAGCCTCAACAGAGAAAAAGAGTAATTCTATTAAGAAATGAGCGACGATAGGAACAGGCAGTTCAGTGAAGAACACAGGCCGGGGAAGTCATGTGGAAAGGTGTTCAGCAATACTAGACACTAGAGAAATGCAAATTAAGGCCATGAAAGGGAGGGAGAAGGCTGGGGAGGGCTCAGCTGCTAAAAACAATTGCAGCACTTGTAGAGATTGTGAGGTTCCATCCCCGTGATTCACAACCCAGTAACTCCACCTCCCGGGAGAAAACCAACACCCTCTTCTGGCCTCCTGCACACATAAGTGCACAGACACAGATACACACACACACCAGATAAAATAAACATTTTTAAAACTGATATGCAAAATTGTTCCTGATGGTCAAAGCATAATTGACCCAAGTGTCTGTCCACTGGCGAACGGACGAATGAGATAGGAGAGGGTCACACATAGCGACCGAAAGGAATGCAGTAACGATAACCCACCGTAGCGCAAATAAGACCAAATGAAGACGCCACCTGCAAAAGACTGCAAACCATCATACATGCTTCTATAACATAAAATTTCTACAAAGAGCAAATCAAGAGAGAGGAAAAGAGGATTCATGGTTGCTTAGAGCTTCAGGATTAGGATGACCTGGGTGACTGTCAGACGGTGTAAGGGTCCCCTTTAGCGTGATGACATGTTCCAAAATCAATCATATGAATACTTGTTCAACTCCAGCCAGCTTGCCAGGCCCAGAAGTCAATTTTTACTGTAAAATTAAACCATAGTTGTACAAAACGTAACTATTGAGGAAAACGTGCTAGAGGCTGGAGGACCTCTGCTTTCTCACGAGAGCACGGGGGGCAGGGGGGTCCACACTGAGAATCCACATTTGTCACTGAGAAAGACGACAGCACACTGATGTCACTGAGAACCCTGCTTTCCACCCATCATCCACCCATCACTCACTTCTGATGAGTCTCCCGCTGCATCACGGGTCCTCAGCAACCACTCCTTCACCCTCCTAAGCAAGAAGAGCTGACTGCAGGCTTAATGACAGGCCCAGTGAATCTGGACAAAATCCATCACACATAAATTTTAATTGAAAGTGTTTAAGAAGACGGAATAAGGGTTCTGGCCCCATCTCTGCCACTTACTGCATGGTCTCTGCCCAGTCACCTAACATCTCTGCCTCAGTCATCTCATTGGTGAAATGGGTATTACAACAGCACCTAGGTCTTGTGTGCTGGTAAGTTAGTCTCTTGGTTTGCATTCTTGTTTTGTTTTGGTTTTCCTTTGTCTCTTCTGTTTGTTTGTTTTCTTTTGCATTTTTTTAAATATTTATTTATTATGTATACAATATTCTGTCTGTGTGTATACCTGCAGGACAGAAGAGGGCACAAGACCTCATTACAGATGGTTGTGAGCCACCATGTGGTTGCTGGGAACCAAACTCAGGACCCTTGGAAGAGCAGGCAATGCTCTTAACCTCTGAGCCATCTCTCCAGCCCATTCTTTTGCATTTTGAGAAAAGCTAAGGAGAAATAGCCTCCAGAGTCCCTGCCTTGTGTTAAGATTGAAGTCAATAAATGTGTTTGTTTCAGGAGACTTTGCTACCCCTGTGGAACGGGGAACAACCCACCTGCACACTTGGTCCGGCTGAGCAGCGGTGGTCCCGGGCGGCCTGTGCCGCCATCCCCAGGGCGCGTGAGCAGCACGCTGATCTCATACTCCGTGTCTGGGTCAAGATGCCATAGCTTGTAGGTCTGCAGGTTGACAGCGTGCACTTCGGCCCACGGGCCCCGCGCCATGCGGTACTCGATCTCCTTCCGCACGATGGGCCCATCGCCAATGATAGAGTTGGTGTTAAGCTGGATGATGAGGTAGGTGGGGCCTGCGCGCAGCAGCTGTGGGGGCGCGATGGGGGTGGGAGGCTCTGCGAGGATAGGCGGAAGAGGAGGAGCCTACTTATGCTGCCGCGTGGCCCTAGAACTCCCATAGCTTGGCTATTGGCCACTCCAAACTCCCAAGCCCGGAACTGGGGGACACCAGCACACTCGCTGGGTTAGCACCTGAAAAGTGCAACTAGACAGACCCTCACTCCCTGTGCCCTGTCCTACACAGCCCATCCCTTAGCTACACTATTCCCTTTACATGTCCGTCAGTTCACGTCACAGCCAAGAGCCTAATCCCGCAACCATCATGAGACCCCTCCCTGTCCTCTCAGGCCACTCAAGCTGCTACCAAACCCTCAACTAAACCTGTCCTGGGACCCCAACCGACTAGCTTTAGGCGGCGCAACCCTATGGACTCCACCCTATCCTATCCTGCCCCCACCTCTCCCCTGCAACTCCGGCCTTCATCAAGACCAATCTGCTGACCTTTGACGATGAGCTCTGCGAAGTTGGAGACACCAGCCCCGCGAGGGGCCTGGGACACACAGCGGTACAGATCTTGCTCACTTCGGCTGACGGAAGTCAGCGGGAAAGTGGCCAGGAAGCGACGGTGACTGATGTGCCGCACCCCAGCAGCAGGCAGCAGCACCCCACTCTGCCGCTGAAGGGAAGAAGAGATGGGAGAATCAGGGAGAATTCCAAGCCGACAGCATATATGAGTCCCTACTATCCCAGGAGTATGTGAGGATCCAGGAACTGCCCTCCACCCTGGGGTGAAGGAGAACCCAAACTGGCAGAGCACCGCCTGGGGGGAGGCAAGACAGTATATAGATGTTGGGGTATGAAGGAAGGACTCAGAACCCCAAAAGGGAACAAGACTAGGAGAAGTGTTCTGCCCTCTGCCACCTTCCTGGGCCAAGTCTACATGGGACGCCCTCACCTGCAGGAGGAAGCGCTCTGCCTCTGCAGCTCGGCCTGCTGCCATGCATTGGAAGGATGCATTCTGGCCTGCATTGACCTCCACGTCTCCAAGGCGGGAGAAGTGAGGGGCCTTTGCTGTGGGAAAACAGGCAGAGCCCCAGCATGAGCTGGGCCTGCGTGCCCTGCAGACAGGAATCAAGGCTACCCTCATCCTTGTGTCCGAGGGGACTGGGACTCACCGCAGGGGTAGCTGAACAGCAAGATGTCATCTAAGCCTATGTAGCCCTTGCGGTCTGGGGAGATGAGGGCCTCAAACAGCACCTGAGGGAAGTGGGAAGCCAATTGTCAGAGTGACAGCCCTCCAGGTCAGTTTGGGCCCCAACCCCACCCCTTTCTCCACCAATAGGTGCCAACCCAGTTCACAAAGACCCTCACTACCAAGCCAGCTGTTTCAGGGGTGTGGTCAAGTCTGGAAGATCCATTCCAGTTCAGACAGTACCTCAGAAGTAGCAGAATCCTTCTAGTCAGAATTTCCAGTTGGGTACTGCTTCAACTCACCTTCAACGCTGGCCACCCTACTAACAATGACCTCTGACCTACTAATGATAATCTCTGACCTACTAACAATGATCTCTGACACTCTACCCACACTGACCCCAGACCAACTCCAAACATGAACCCAGATTGGCTCCTGATGCTGGACACATATTAAATCCGACCTAGTTCGACCTGAGGGTGGCCTGCTGCTGCCCTGACCTCCAAGCCCAAGCCCACCAACTGTCTAAAAACCCAGCCCACCTGATATTCATTGGGCCAGAAGGTACTGACGGCCAGCTCAGCTTGGTGCCACTGCCGGCCATGGGATCCCGTCATATTCCACACAGCACTGCCCAGGGGGCCCCCGTTCACACGCACATAGACACCCAGGGTGCCGGGGCTGTGCCCATCCCGGCTATAGAGGAAGTAGCTGAACTGAACACAGTGCGTGTCGTTCTCACTCAGGGTCTGGAAAACAATATGGGCCCTCTGGCCCGGAGCATGTTGGGAAGCATTGACCATCAAGTAGGCACCTGGAGAGAGAAAAAGAAAAGGCAAGGAGACCTTAGGGAAAGCCAAGGTCACACTGAGGAAGGGACAGAAATAAAGGACCCACCAGGAATCAAGAGTTCAGGGTGTAATCAGAGTTTTTAGCTCTGGTCGGAGCTTTGGGGTAGATCCCTTCTCTCCCTTAGTCCAAAGGAGAGGACTAAGACAGTAGAAAACACAAACTCAACCTTGTCACAGCCCATATGGCCACAAGCCACCAGTTTTCCAAGCTGTGCTGTTCTGGGAGATAAGGATTAGATCATTCTTCTCAGGAGTCAAGAATCTGGCACAGGGAAGATCCCCTGAAGTCACTGCTTCCAAAACTTCAGACACTTCCTTGTGCTGGGTACTTCCCGGTGCTGGGTACTTCCCTCTGGCTCTGATCATTCATAACATGTGAGACAGTCTTGCTACCAGCCTGTCATGCCTCAGGCCCTCACTGTGTCCTCAGGCAGGCTCTGAGCCCAAACTTGATGAATATGTAGGACAGACTGAATGGAAGGATTAGCTTCCCTTCCCGCCCCCACCAGATTCCAACCTGAAGATCCTCCGTGTGTTCTGGAGATGGTGGGGAGTGCCTCAGGACCTGACTGGGGATTACAGCTTCTCTTGGGGCTGGGCGATGGTGGCGCGCACCTTTAATCCCAGCATTCGGGAGGCAGAGGCAGGCGGATCTCTGTGAGTTCGAGGCCAGTCTGGTCTACAAGAGCTAATTCCAGGACGGGAACCAAAAAGCTACGGAGAAACCCTGTCTCGAAAATCAAAAAAAAAAAAAAAAGCTTCTCTTGGAGTGTTGATAAGAGGGGTGCAGCTACTAAGGAGAGACCCAAAGCCACCCTTGCACGGCAGCCATGAGCACAGCCTCCTCCCCAGATGACAGCACATTCTGAGCCTGCTCGGGAGTGCTCCCAGGGACTAGAGGGATCTTATCTCTGTGAGCCTGGAGTCCTGAGAAGGAAGATGCTGCCCATGTCCTGCAGAGGTAGGAAATGAACCTCCAGGTCCCTGTCCCTACTAGAACCCTAGAAGGGACACATCCTAGCCAGGCACTTCTTAGCCAGCTCCTGTGGCGACTCATCTTCCAATGTGACATCTTGCCTCTTCCTCCTCTGTTCCCTGGACACTGCCTCTCCTCCCATCACGCACTCCTTCATCCCCATGGTTCTCTTCTCTCCCTCCTGCTCTCCTCTGGGACTGATTCTCCTTGTTTCATCTCCATCCCCCTATATTTTCCCTAGACTATTCATTAAGTTCACCCTTCCTCCCAGACCTAGATCAGCCCCCTTCACCAAGGAAGACAGAGAAACAAAGTGGGCAGGTCTGGAAAACATGAATCTAAGCCAGAACTCTTTTTGGGGGGAGGGAGGGTGTTAAGACAGGGTTTCTCTGTGCAACAGTTCTAGCTGTCCTGGAATTTGCTTTGTAGACCAGGTTGGCCTCGAACTCACAAAGATCTACCTGCCTCTGCCTCCTAAGTACTGGAATTAAAGGCATGCACCTCCACCTCCAGGCCTTAAGCCAGAACTATTATATCTACTCATCCGTGAGTACCTGTTAAGATCTGGGCTGAATGGCTGGGTCTAGGGGTACACAGAGGTCATACAGAGATCCTGTAAGGTGGGTGGGTACCTTTATGCATCTCTCTCAAACAAGCTAAACAGTGATACGTCTAGAATAGACATATACAAGGATCAAGGATCCGGAAGAGACAAATAATCACATCCAGAAGGACATAGATGAGCAATGACCAGCCTGGTAGGGAGAGCCCAGGGGAAGCAGAGTCTACTTCCAGAGCCCAGCCAGCCAGCCAGGCCCTAGGAACCCCTTGCCTAAAGCTGCTAGTCCACCCACCACTAAGAGCTGCCACCTCCCTGGCCTACTCTTGCCAGCAGATGCCATCTTGGCCATGCTGTGAGCTCACAGTCAAGGCCCTGGGCCACCTCTGTAACAGGACACAGGGAGGGGAGATTCTGACAGTCTGTCCTAAAGTTCCCTCATGGTCTGTCCTGCCACACAGGCCTCATCAGCAACAAAGTGGCTCATTTGGCCTCCATCTCTCTTATCCTTTTCCTTTTAAAACTATTGGGTTTGTTTGGTTTGTTTGTTGACAGGGTTTCTCTGTGTAACAGCCCTGGCTGTCCTGGAACTAGTTTTTTGCTTCTGCCTCCCAAGTGCTGGGATTAGAGATGTGTGCCACCAGCTAAGAAGATATATTTTTTAATTTTATGTGTCTGGTGTTTTGCCTGCATGTCTGTGTACACATGTGTACAATTCCTGAAGAGGTCAGCAGAAAGCACTGGGTCCCCTGGAACTGGAGTTACAGACAGCTGTGAGCTGTCATGTGATGCTGGGAACTGAACCCAGGTCCTCTGAAAGAGCAGCCAGTGCTCTTAACCACTGAGCCATCGCTTCAACCCTCTTTTCTTTCTTTCGGGGGCAGCATCTCACCAAGGAGCCCAGACTGGCCTCAAACTTTTAACCCTCCTGCCCTAGCTTCATGTTCCTTTTTCTTTTCTTTTTTTTTCTTTCTTTCTTT
Organism: Chionomys nivalis; assembly: GCF_950005125.1. Taxonomy (NCBI): domain Eukaryota; kingdom Metazoa; phylum Chordata; class Mammalia; order Rodentia; family Cricetidae; genus Chionomys; species Chionomys nivalis. The sequence goes on along the minus strand of NC_080096.1, from coordinate 20,757,769 downwards.
CTTTTTTTTTTTCTTCTTTTGTTGTTGTTTTTCAAGACAGGGTTTCTCTGTGTAATAGCCTTAGCTGTCCTGGAACTAGCTCTTGTAGACCAGGCTGGCCTTGAACTCACGGAGCTCTATCTGCCTCTGCCTCCCGAGTTGTGGGATTAAAGGCATGCGCCACCACTGCCCATCCATGTCTACTCTTAATTCTCAGTTGATTCTGCACCCAGAGAGGAGAGCACTCTCAAATATCCTCCACAATAACAACTAAACATTTAACTGACATCCAGTGGGCAGCCTCTGTGCCCTGTGATATGGGCTACTGTTCTCCCATGTCACAGTCAAGACAACAAATGCTCAGAGCTGGCTAGATGATGGGGCCAGGATTTGAACCTATGTCTTTATGATTCTGGAATGAGTATTCTCAAGGCTATCATCTGAGTAGGAGACCAGTACCAGAATCTACATCTAGCCTCCTGCCTCTCAATCCAGTGCTCCAAATGCCCCAAATGTCTGGTACTAAAGTGGGGACAGAGGGACCCAGGGCTCCCAAGAAGAGGGCAGAGGCATATCCTGAGACCCCATATCACTTCTCCTCAGTGTCTTCAGATCCCAAAAAGAGCAGGAAACCCTAGGGGAAACTAGGGAAGACCTGGAAGGAGAAAAACAGTAGTGATGGAGATTAGGCTTACCGTGGGGCAGGTCTGCGGGGGCCCGGGTGCCAGGGTGGATCCGCACTTGCTCCCACTGGAAGTCATCATACTGAGCCTGGCTGTACTCGCAGGGCACAACTGGGTCACTCGCCTCCTCGAAGGTGCAGCCAGCTGTGAGGGCGAGGCCTGATTAGCTAAGCCCAGGCAAGGCCACTGACCAAGAGGACTCCAACACAACCCTTCAGGTTCCCCCACTGGCCTCTCCTCCCCAGGCCAGTCTCTCCCCTCCTTATCATGACTCCCTCCAACTAACAGAGTTCTCCCTCCTCCACCCCAACATCCTCCCCTCACTGTCCCTCACCAGTCCCAAGACTTTCCACTGCCCATTCCCCCACCACATCTCAGGATCCCCAACAGCTCCATCATCCAACAAGACCCTCCTTGATAAAACCAGCCATCATTATTGTTGCAAGCATAGAGCCTCCAGTCAAAATCAGCCCTAGACTCATCCCATTTCACCGACTGTGAAATGGAGGCCCAGCATAGCATGAGCTAAGCACCAAAGGTTGAATGTCACTATCTGTGTCAGGTGACAATGTGACAGACATCAAGGGTATTCATTCACTGCCCAAAGTCAGTCACCTTCGATCTCTGTCCCCAGGGATGTGACATAGTATGGTTCTGTGTGTATGAACACATATGTGACTAGAGGATGCTAATTCTGGTGACTGGAGACCAAGACTAATAATCTGAATGATGCCAGGCGGTGGTGGCGCACGCCTTTAATCCCAGCACTCTGGGAGTAGAGGCAGGCGGATCTCTGTGAGTTCAAGGTCAGCCTGGTCTACAGAGTGAATCCCAGTACTGGCTCCATAGCTATTGGGAAACCCTGTCTCAAAAATAAAACAAAAAAAATCTAAATGACAGGGAAGTGAAGGAGGGGCCTGAAATACGTGCAAACCCCTCAGTTGGTGGTGAGGTCCACTGTATCTCAGCTGGTTCATCAGCACCTGGAGTTAGCATCAAATAACCCCACGCTGCACTGGTTCAGGAAGGGATCTGAGCTGGGCCTTGTACCCACTTGTACGCTTGTAATCATAGTGTATGCAGCTCGAGCAAACCAGTGTTGAGAGAACTGGCAGGAAGTCAGGCCAGGCCCATCCTGCCTGCCTATCAGACCCATTTGACAGATGAGGTGACCAAGGCTCTGAGAGGCAAAGGCATTTGCCCATGGTACAGAGCAGTGGCTCAGGGGTGGATGCTGGAGACTTGGGATGGAATCTTGACTTTGCCGTTTGACATCCCTAGCAACCCTGGGCAGATTGCTTCCACTTTCTGAACCTCAGTTTCCCCATCCACACATGGCATTGCTGAAGATTTACAACATCAACGCGTTTGAGCACTCAGGAAACACCAGCTCAGGTGTGCCGCTTGTTCCCGTATGAGGGAAGTAAATGGATTTGAAATCATGCCCATCCAAAGCCCACACTCCCCAGAAATATGAGAAGGGGCAGGAAGAGTTTCTTCCAGGTCTCAAGAAAGGGGGGCAGAGGGCAGGCCAGACAATAAGCCACCAGGTAAGTGGCATGGGCAGGGCAGGCAAGGAGCGGCTTCCCTCGGAGGACTCACTGTGTGCTACCGTTTTTATGTTTCCACCAGCCCTGTAAGAGAACCCGGCACATGAAAACACGCACGCAGAGCTAGGCACGCCTGGGCTCGTCACTGTTGGGGTCTCTTGTTTCCTTGAACCCCACCAGAGAATGGGAAGCAATGAGATCTGCATGAGCCTGCACCGAGCATACTGGGGCAGGGGAGCTGGTGTAAGGGATCCATGGTGCTTTCTGCGTGCTTGTTTGAAAGCTCCACTCAGCACCGAGCCCTAAGGCATGAGGTAAGTGAGCTTTAATGTCATCTGTGTTGGGAGGGCCCCCGTTTTCCTCTTGAAAAGGTAGTCAGTGAGTGGTCTTCCAGGAGGAGGGGAGCACTCACTTCCTGCCTTTGGAGGTCCTGGCCAATCACTGGGATAGACTGTAGGAAAAAGTATGACTTGGATCCCAGGCTAGAGTCAAGGCCCTTCTGGTTCCTACACAAAGGCAAAGTGGCTGCCCCAGGCATCTCCTCCAGTGCCCTGACAAGCCTGAGGTAGCCAGTCAGCCCTGTGGTTTCTCCCCATCAGTCCTGAGTCAGGCACATGACCAGACAGGGCTCCTACCCCACCCAGAGCTTACTGACCTCAGACTAACAGCCAAACTGGGGTCTCTGCTCAGTCCACAATTACATGATTCCAAGTGACTGACCCTCCCTAGGCTGACCTTTTGTCAATCGTGCCTGGCCAGAGTGACTCAATCTTACCCATACGACACTCCCCTAGATGTCAGTCAAATAGCCACTAGCCTGGCTGACACCTGTTCTTTCTGTGTAACCACAGTCAGACAGACTGATTTCATCCGGGGCGACCTCTTAGCCAGAGTGACCATTCTCAGATCTCTAGTTAGCCCCAGCCCTGGGTCTCTAGGCCAGGCCCAGTTCAACTCCATCTCAGCTCCTCCCCCTGCTCCCCCAGGGATAGGAACAGCCAATTCCTCCTACCACGGCTTCAGTACCAGCACAAGGGGGCACCGATTATCACCATGCCCACCAGGACTACCCTGACCAACCTGCATGAGGAACTCAGCATTTAGGAAATAGTGCTGTTGTTATTCTTGTCTTATGGACCAAGAGTGTGTGACACTCAGGGGCCACACAGAAGCAATGTGCAGACGACACAAATTAAACCACCTGGCTGTACAGTGAGAGCAAACACAGACAAAACAAGATCCCGATTTGGTCTCTCATACCAGCCATGTCTCCCCAAACAGCACAGCGTAGGATGAGCCGCGATGGGCGCTGTGAGAGGCGCAAGAATGATTAAGGGCAATGGGTGGAGTTCAGTGAGCTTTGTCTAGTGTGGGTGAGACCCTAGGTTTGAGCGCCAACATGGGGAGGGCGGCTGGGGAGAAAAAGTTCTATCTTGCTTTGGGGGGCTTCCCACCTGGGCAAAGGTGAGGAAATGAAAGTTAAGAAGGGTCAAGGTTATTGGGTTTGGAAAGGACACACGAAGAGAAGGGGTGTCGGCACACCTGAACTGAGCCAGAGGAGCTTGGGCTGACTGACATGACAGGAAACCAGAGGCTGAGGCCAGTTCTTAAAAAGTCCTGGATGCCAGGATAAGGAGTTCCATCGCATTCCTAACTGGGGAGCCATAGGAGGTGCTGGAGCAGGGAATGCCTGGATTCTGGTAGTTCAAACAGGCATTTTTTTCCAGAGTGCAACAGGTCAAGAGCGAGCTAGGGACCAAGCTACCACATGGTCTGGAACCTGGTGTCAGATTAGCAAGAAAGGAGACCTGAAGTCTCATTCTGAATACAAACAGCACACACTCCAGTCAAGAGAGTATGTACATGCACGTGTATGGGCACATGTGCGTGCGCGTGCACACACACACTCATTCCCCAGCCCAATTCAAGTCCCTGAGGCACGCTGTAAGTTAGGCTGGGAACAGGGAACGAAGACAAGGTCCCTCTTTGAGCACTTCATCTCTGTAGAGAGCTCTCAGAGAAGATAGATAGGTTGTATGCAGGACCCCAGTGCTTCCCCCAGCCTCAGCTCCAACTGGCCCAGCAACATTCCTTTGCTAATCTCCCCAATCTGGCCAGGCGGTTGCCTGAGTAACCGTCAACCACAATTTGGGAAGAAGGGGGATGGTTGGTTTATCCACATCCGGCATGCTCTGGGCCTGATGATGTCAGAAACCAGCAACTTCTGGAGAGGGGCCTGGGATGGTCCCTCCAGGGGTCTCCCTCTCCCTATCTCTCTCTCCACCACCACTCCTGTGTGTGTGTGTGTGTGTGTGTGTGTGTGTGTGTGTGTGTGTGTGTGTGTGACCTACTTGTGAGCCTACCAGGACCACTGGTACAAAAACACTCAACTAATTACAGACCAGGAAATCTGTATCTTAGTCCTGCTGGGCCCCTGGGTCCCTTCATGACTTGGGGACATGTGACTTGCCTTCTCTAACCACAGTCAGGATGACCTCTCAGGCTAATGGATTCCATCCAGGGTGACCTTAGACTGCATGACCCCTTCTCAATGATCTCTGGTCAGCTCCAGCCCTGGGTCTCTAGGCCAGGCCCAGTTCAGCTCCTCAACCATGAAATGGGAGCAGGGGTTACGGCTCTGGCTCTGATTTCATTTGTGTGAGTTTACAATCGCCAGGTATGGTGATGCGCTCCTCCGAGGCCAGTACTTGAGAGATGGACAAATGGGCATGAAGGTCAGCTGTTTGGGGTCATCCTCAGGCCAGGCTGGGCTACATGAGACCCTCTCGCAAATGAACCAATAGTAATAACAATACAAACAATAACAGGTGGTGTCTTCAGGCCATGGTGTGCATAAGAGGGCATGGATGTCTGCCAGCAAGGGCGCTCAGAAATTCTGTAAAGTTGAATCATGGAACATATCTGTGAGCAGAAATACATAGATACATTCTGTGGTGGGCATGAGCCTGGGGGAGGTGGATGTTTGTACATGGCAGGAAGAGAGGTGCGTGCGTGTGTGTGTGTGTGTGTGTGTGTGTGTCAACAGCCTGTCCTCCTCTAGCCAGGGCAGACAAGGCGTGTGCTCTGGGCCTGCTGCACCTGCAGCCCTGTTTTCTAAAGACCCTGCGTAAACAGAGCTTGTTTGCAGTGAGATTCGCCTTCTCTTTGTTTTGTCAACAAAACATCCAGTTCCCAAGGGTAGCCCCAGAAGAAACAAAACTTCTCTAGACAGATGGTAAATTTAGTCTGGGACCTCACACTGCCAGACACAACCCAACCATAGCCTAGGGACCCCACAGACAACCCAACAACAATGCCAGCCCAGTCCACCATCCCCACCCCCACCTCTAGGTTACTGAACCCAACCCTGGATATTCTTGCCCTACTCAGTCCTCTCCCTTCCTCCCTTCCTGAAGTTATGGACTAGTTCTGAAGCCTTTGAACCCCATCTCCAAGCCCCGTATACAGCAGATGGCCAAGTGGGCCCAGACTTCTTAACACCAAGATCCCACCTGGTCTAACCTCGACCAACTGCACTACATTAAGGATGTCACTATAGCCTAGCCCTATGCTAACACATCCAAGTGGAGGTCAGCCCCCAGAACTACCAAATAACTAATAAGAAGCACAGTGCGGTGGCAGTAAAATACTCCTATAACCACATAGAGTGCAGCAACTTGGGAGACCGCCCAGGGCTGGCCACAGGCGGAGAAAGCTGGAACCACCAAAGGAGCCAACACAGAGCCTAGCGATGCCAACGTCCTGCCATCTCCGCTGAGTATGAGAGGAAGCCAGCGGTAGCTGACAAACTCACAGTAGACCCTTTCCCATCCCTATTGCCCACACAATGAATTCCAGAGTCGACGAGAGGACTGCTATATTGGCAGTCCAGGGCTGGACACCATGTATCGGGGTGGGGGGGAGACTAAGATGCGTGCAGAAGTACAACGGGCAGAACACATAGATCCTCTGTGGGGCAAATGCCCTGCACAGCAGCCAGATAAAGACACCGCGGGCTAAAGCAGTGAAGGTGTGCGCAGGCTCCACAGAGAGGGAGGGCTGTGTCCCGCTGTGATGGGGTGTGCTGGAGATAGAGCACAACAGACAAGACTCCCGCAGTTCTGTGCAAGGCTGCAGAGCACGTCGTACACACAGCCCCCAGCACTGATTCCCGTTAGGCATGGAAGTGGTCAGGGCTGTGCAGTGTGGAACCACATTCATTTCGGGTATATATCACCATATTGGGGTGGGGGGGTGGCAGAATGGAAGGTGGGAGGCTCCAGCATAGGACCTGGTACAGAACAGGAACAGCCTCCAGGGATGGGTAAAAGGTGGCACCCTGATGATGCCCTGTGGAGCCATGGATTTGGTTCCAAGGGCTCTGGGTCTGGAAGCTCGGCAGAGTGCTCACAACCTGGCAGGAAGCCATTTCCTCTCAATGGAAACATCTCCTTTTGGAGGGAGAAGAGAGGAGGCAGTCACACAATCTAGCAGGCTCCAGAAGCTGGGGAAGTTACAGGATTCCCGAGACCTGCTCTGAGGTTATATAAGCAGACACAGCTCCTGGAGAGAGAAGACTCTCTGCAAGCTGCCGGGGACAAGGCTTTCAGGAGAAATTCCCCGTGCTGGGGTGGGCTTTTCCTAAATGCAGCTGCCTTTTAGGTACCGGTGTTTCTGCAAGGAAACCCACTAAACTCCGTGCACCAAGCTAGACTTGGATAGAATTGTTTCTTTGGTCTGTGGAGTGAATAGACGGTTGCTTGTGTCTCCCCGGGAAAAGTCAGGCAACACAACCCTACAGAGAACAGATGCATAACACGGCTGACTCTCCGGGTGGCAGTCCTATGCAGTTCGGAAGCAATGCAAAACCCAAGCTGCCCCACGTTCAGCAAAAAGTGCCCAAGTTCTATGTGCAATATGAAACAGGGGGGAACTGCATTGAGGACGCACCAAGATGTGACCCTCCCACGACTCTCCACAGAAAGCTGCCCACAGCCAGCACCTGGACACCTCCATTGTAACACACTCAGGGAAAGGCTGAGATGACAGAGGCATCTTCAGGGTAGCTGTGATGGGGGCAGTGTGGAGGCTGGGCTGTTAGACTCATAGCCAGTGAAGCCATGAGACAATGGGGCAATCAATGTATACTGTATATCTGAAACACGGGGTCAGCATGCAGAGGAACTGTGCCTAGAAACAGGAGGGTCCCCATGACCAGGACAGTGCAGATGCCTACTGCAAAAACTGCAGCGCACCAGACACCAACATGCAGGGTAGTGGCAGTAGGCCACGTGTTGGCAGTGCGCCACCATGTGAGGTGCTGTGCCCAAAGGCCAGGTGAGTCTACACATCTGATGCAACAGACTGCTGCATAGTGTAAACATGTGGCATGGCTGTAGAAAGCCATGCACTGATCTCAGGTGCCATGCTGTGTGAGGGTTCTCCACCCAAACACCCGGAAAGAGTCGCCCCCCCCAATGTAAGCCAGGTATCCGGCAGAGCAAGGACCACACCACGGAAGAGAACCGCAAGGAAAGAGCATGGCAGGACAGCTGCAGGATGCAGGCTCTGGTGAGCAGGATGTTGCAAAAGTGGAGTACACAGAAACCCTGGAAAAGTCCCACATTGCTGTAGCCCAGCGTCCCTGAAGTGAGCTCACATCGCTGTAGCCCAGCGTCCCTGCAGTGGGCTCACATAGACTGAGTTGCAGAGCAGTACAGACACCAGGTCCAGAAACCCAGGCTACACTCATATGAGAAGGCCAGGGCTGAAACAGTGCCTCTGTCTACTGCGAGGCAGACACAGGTACACTGTGAAGGTGCTATGGGGCACACTGTAGAAGTCTCTTGGGGATAGACTGGTGGGAAGCCACTCAGCCACGCCTGCCTCCATTGCCCTGTGGGCTTCTGTCCACCATTACTCTCACCCTCCAACATCTTCCAGTGACTCTCCAAAGGCCCAGGATGAAGGCACTGTCACGCACAGGGCAGGTGATACCAACCTCAGCATACAATCCAGGTATTCTATCTGACCAGGGTCTTTGAGGACTGGCAGGCCAACATAGAAGTGAATTCTACTGAAAATCTTTTGGACAATTACACTGCGTCCCCGAGCCCCCAGTTCAGGGTAGGGCAGTATGGGGCAGGACAGGAGAGACAGGATAGGGGAGGGGCCCGTTGGTTTAAAGCCTGGCATAGGATGTGGGATGAACAGGAGGCAGATGGGGGAGAAGTGCCTGCCCCAACAAGCCTGGATCCTCACTCCTCCCCATCCACCACCACCATCACCTCTCCCCAGGCCTGGACTTCATCGGAAGCCAAGAACAATCTTTCTCGAGCACATAGGAGCCTTGCACATGCGCGCACGCGCACACACACACACACATTTAAGAATAATTCACACTTACATGGTGCTCACTATGTACCGGGATGTGTTCTAGACTAAATATGTCTAAATACAAAAGCCACCACATCATTCTGGGCTCTGTGTAACATCTCCATCCTCATTTCCCAAGTGGAATCAACTCCATGACCCAGAGAAGTCATTACTCACAGCAGGAAACTGGAAACCGGGAGAACTCAGATGGTGTGGTCTCAGAGCCCCTGTTCCAACCCATGACATTCTAGGCCTCAAACACACATTTACACACATGCATAACATGACAAGAAGGATACACACTCGTGTTGTGGAATAATCTTTTTATATGTGGTGAAGATGTGTTACTCTGATTGGTTTAATGAAAAAACTGTACAGCCAATTGCTGGGCAGGATTTCCAGGCCCAGAGGACGCTGGGAAGAAGAAGGGCAGAGATGCCAGGAGATGCAGAGCAAGCAGCATGTGCATTACAAAGTAAAGGTGACTGAGCCACATCAGAGAACACAGATTAAAAGATATGGGTTAATTTAAGTTACAAGAGCTAGCTAGAAACAAGCCTAAGCTATCGGCTAAGCTTTCATAATTAATAATAAATCTGTCACGATTTGGGAGCTGGCTGGCAGGACAGAAAAAGGTTTGCTATACACTCACATAAACATGCACACATGCTCATGTTAAAAACACGCATCCCACTCTCTCAGCTGAGACTCACCCATCTCTAGACAGGCTTCTGTCACCTCCCAGTTGCTGTCCCTCATCTGCCTACCGGCATCCCCCAGCTACCCCCCAGCCCCACCTGTCTCATTCTCAAAGGTATCACCATCACCAGCTGCCTCCCCCCAGCTGTGCCCTCAGCCCCAGACCTGTCCCTAGCATTGACTGAGGTCCTACCTACAGTATCCCCAATGCCGTGTCCCACGATTCCATCTCAGTGCTCTCTAGCTTCTGCCTCCAACCTCAACCCGTCCCCACCCCAACTGCCTTTCTCTGGTCCCCTTTGAGTCCAATTCTACGTCCTGGGCTTTGTGTGATGGGAATCTATTCAAGACTCCACACACACTCCATCCCCCAGAGTCACACAGGCATAGCATCTTCAGAGTTGGCACCACAGGGGTGCCCCACCACTTACCATGCTGCAGGCCATTTAAGGATGCTTATCAGCCTCCCACTAACAGCCCTCTGTACCCCAGGACCTCCCTTCACCCCCTCTAAGCCTTCCCTGGAGTATCCAAGGGTTCAAACCAATGCAAACACTCCATGAGCACCTAAGGGAACCAGAGATGACAAACACCCAGCTCAGCCCCCAGAAGGCTTCCCACAAAAGAAGGGCAGCCTATGATCATGCAAGGCTTAGGAGAGAGAAGATCACCCCCACTGCCTGGTGGGGGCAGGGCAGCTTTACTGTGACAATGACAATGGGACTAGTGAGACCTAGTGTAGAGGGTCTCAGCAAAAGGCACAGAATGAGCGAAGGTAGAGACCCGGCAAAGGGCACAGCAGGCTCTAGGGGTCTGGATTATAAAGCAGACAGGTAGGAGCAGAGTTTAGGGACAAGTGACACGGAGGAGGCCAGTTCCTAAAGAATGGGCTGGCCAGGGAGGGCCTGAACTGCCATGTCAGTTTGGGGTTTAGCCTTGGGAGCTGGGGAGACTTGAGGCAAAGGGGTGGCAGCCCAACATGACAGCCTTACAAAGGGCACTTTGGTCCAGGGGCAAAGGAGAAGCTGCAATGACAGGCACAGTGTGATGAAGGTTGTTGGGAGGGTGGAGGATGGGGCAGCAGTGGTCTGTCCACACCAGCAAAGCCCAGGCCACACTAAAGCTCCTCCAGCCTTATCCTTTTAGACCAAAGCTTCTCAGACTCCTAATACCACAACCCTTTAATACAGCTCCTCATGCTGAGGTGACCCCCCCCAACCATAAAATATTTGCATTGCTACTTCATAACTGTAATTTTGCTGTTATGAGTCGCAATGCGAATATCTGATATGCAGGTTGAGAACCATTGTTTCAGACAAACACAGTCCATAGAACAGTCTACAAGTGTGAGAATGTCCCCTACTTGCCAACATGCAGACAATGTGTAACCGTTGAGGACTTGAAATTTGGCTAGTGCAACTGATTAACTAAATTAGTATTTTAATTAATTGTACCTAATATAAATTTAGTAGCCACATGTGAGTAAGAAGCCACCCCAGCAAGGAAAGAGCACTGTCGTCATCTCTGTGGAAGTCTTTATTGGATAAGGCGATTTGGACATGTGTCCGTGGGCCCACAGAGCCTGGAGGCACCAGCCTGCAGGTCTGAGCCACTGTACACCCCAATATTCTCACACCCTGGGATCAGTGCACCTACTCTGAGGCACCCAGAAACTGTACCATTCCAGGAATGAGATGCCGGGGGTTTGCCAGGTGTCTCTTCCCAATCCAAACCCCGCTCTAGCCACACCAAGGTGACCAGAAGGCTTGGCACCCTGACACGTCATGCATATGCCTTGTGCCCTGGCCTCCATTTCACACACATGCATAAACACACATGCCCTACTCTGGCTGCCCAGGCGGCAGGATCACACCTGTAGCATCTGTCCACCTTCCCCCCAACCCCTATAATGGTGGCTTCTCTTCTCTCCAGCTCAGAGACAGTCCCTCAGATCCAGGAGGAAGGCTTTGGCCTCCTCTGCCCAGACCACAATCCATCTGTGACTGAAGATTGAAGGAATGCCTGCTAAACAGGGGCCCTCCTCCCATGTTCAGACTGACCGTTGAGACTCGATGCCTCGCCTCGCCAACGGTTGTCCTGATCACAAAAGGCTGGAACTCGCGGGATTGGACAAGCTGAGCCAGCTGCCAGGGGTGGGGCTAGACTAGGGGTAAGAAGCACCAGGAGTCTGCGGGGAGAGGCCCTCCTGTAAGAGCTTTCTCCTTCAGTCTCTGCCAGGGACTCACCCTCTTTAACTCATAGCTCCCAGATGACACTTTCTGGACATGGCCTTTTCACAATGTAACACCATCCACCAGCAGAATTTTCCAGATTCTTACCAGGGGAGAAAAAAAAAATCCCTCAGCCTTCAATTCGACGTTCAGTGGAGCCATTGCGCCCCCATCTGGCACCTCCAGCTCTGGATTCGACCCACTTGACTTCATTCATTCTTTTCTGGCTTTTTTTTTTTTTTTTTAAATACGATGTCAGTTGCCCTGGCTAGCATGGAATTCACGGTGCAACTCAGGCTGACCTCAAACTTGCAATCAATCCTCCTGCCTCAGCCTCCCCAGTACTTGGATCCCAGGGCTGAACTGTATCACCCAGCTTCATTCATTCTTAGATGTCACATCCATTTATTCAGACTAAAGAGGCTCAGGCCTTGTCCCTGGCGCTAAGTAACTGAAGGTCCACACTGACTTTCCTTACGGAGTTCCTGATCTAGTAAGGCTGACAGGACTAAGAGATTGTAATTACAATATCATATAAAAGTCAACTTCTACCTTCCCTTTCCTGGGCTAGAACAGAGGAAAAACCAAGATAGGCTTCCTGGAGGAAGCTCACCAAACTAGGGACTCACATATGAAGATATGGAATCAGAGAGTCCTGGGGAGAAAGCACAGTTTGTAAAAGATACAGAGAAGAGGCACTTAGGGACTACTGGTAAATAAGGCTAACCAGAACATCTGATCCCAAAACAAGGTGAGGTGGGCCAGGTAGCCAGGGGCTAGAGCACTGTCAGGCCAAGAGGGACCTATTGGGGAGCTTCGAGGAGGATTTGAGGAGAGGTTTACAATGTGCATTTTAGGAAGAACTCTGGCACAGTGGGAGGAAGGAAGAGGCCGGTGCCTTCCTGCAGGTGGAAGATGGCTGAGAAGGGAGAGGTGGGGGAGGCATGGGTAAGACACAAAGGGAAGCCACAAAGCACCTCCTGCCACTCTGGCTGACCTAGCTGGGTGTGGAGGTCACCCTACAAGCCCAGCTGGGGACAGAATGGAGGATAGCAGCGTGCTTCCAGAAAACAGGATATGGCCAAGGACCTCCCCTGACACCAGATGCAGGCAGGAGGCAGCCGGGAAGTGTGGTATAGGATTCAGGTCACCCTCCTGGCTTCCTGCCTAGCCCCCCTTTTCAGTCCCAGAGAGAAGTCTGGGCTGTCCTGACAAGCCCTCTGGGTACCTCTCATCATTCCTGCCATCCACAACTCCAGCGATCAAAAAGACAGATTGAGCCAGAGTACAGTAGGATAAATTACTGTGCCAGGTTTGCACAGCTGAGAGACACCCTACACACACACACACACACACACACACACACACACACTGGGTGACAAGGGAGGGTAGGCAGGGGACTGGAATCACTCTCTAGACTGAAGACAGGGGACTGCCACCTCCCTTCTTCCCAGGGCTTCTCAATCAGTCTCTAATAGTAAAAGCTTCAAAAGTGCCAAGAACTTCCATAGTAAAGAGACTTATTCAAGGTCTCTCTCTCTCTCTCTCTCTCTCTCTCTCTCTCTCTCTCTCTCACACACACACACACACACACACACACGTGCACACAGCAAGTAGCAGAGGCAAAATTTGACCCCATGTTAACCCTGCCTTCAAATATCTACCAAGTATCACACACAATCACAATTAATTCCATGAAGTAGATGGGGAAATTGAGGCTCAGGAGACAGAATAACCTCATTCTCCCAAACCTCAATCCTGATAGCCCACTGTCATGGCAATTGAGGCCCAGATGTGTTCCCAAATCAAGGGGATAGGGTGGGGTGGGGTGGGGTGGGGAAGTACAGAGGGTTCGATCTCAAAGTGGGGGAAGGTTAGAAGGGTTGAGAAAAGTCTAAGAGGCAGGTTGCCTGGGTCACCCTCTCGGGTACCAGAAGGTCAAAACTGAAGCTCAATAGCAAGGCCCCAAAAGCTACAGGGCAAGGCCAGGACAGCTCCCGGGGTGCCCCCCCCCAGGGGGGCGGGGCCGTGAACTAGAACCCGGGAGGCCCGCTGTCCGGGGCAGGCGGCCAGGAGTCTGACCCAGGGCCAGAGGCAACAGCGCGTGTCACCCCTCTGCTTCCACCCGGGGCGGCTCCCTGCTACCCCACGCCTGGTGGCTGGAACCAGCGGAAGAGAAAGCCCTTGAAGAAAAGCCCTGGAAACACGCCTGCTGGAGGGGCGAGGCCTGGGGTCGAGGCCTCAGTAAGAGATTATGGGCCACGCACATACACAAGCACACCGACACACCTTCCACACAACACACGATGCGATGCGCTCGCGGACGCAGACACAGGCACTGGACATACACATTCAGACAGGCGAATGCGCACACACACACACACACACGCACGCACACACCCTCGAAAGGATGCCAGACTCCAAAGCACACTCAAGCGTGCGATCACACCGCAGGTCAAGCGGGAGCCCCACGCACACATTCACACACACACGTCCGCACACGCGGGCCCGGCTGGTCGGGAGGCCGCACAAAGTTGCAAAGCAGACGCAGGCGGCGTCCCCGGGGACCGCGGCGTCCCCGGCGCCTCTGGCGAGCCATGATGGGGACGCCGTCCCGCGGCCTCCAGCCAGGCCCTGCGGGGGCCCCCGACGCCGCAGCCCCGCCCGCAGCCGGGTGCGCCCCGCGGCCCTCCCCACCCGGGCGCCCCGCGGCCCTGGCGCCGCCTCGGATCAGCCGCCAGTCAGCGCCGCGCGGAACTTGCGAAACAACAAACGGCCCGAAATGTCGGAGTAGGCGGCCACGGCAGCTTCTCTACCCCCTCCTTCCCTCGCCAGCCGCAGGGCCGCCCCAGGCTCCAAGGGACGCTACCGCGACAACTTGTTCCGGCCGGGTGCGCCACGCACACGCGCGCGCACGATCATACACACTCACACATGCACACACACCCTCGGGTCCGGGCCACACTCGACCACGGCCCAGGAGCGCCCCACGCTCGCAGCGTTCCTAGCCACGCGGCGAACGGGTACCGACACACTCACATCCACTCCAGACACGCTCCCCACACGCATTCTCCCCACCCCTGGCATTCACTCGGACCCACACAGCACATCCCAAACACTCCCACAGGGACACTCGTGGACACAGCGCACAGAGACAGGTTCCTACCCGTTCCCACGCCTGCACGCGCGAGCGCACATACACACTCACACACACCACTCATTCCTAGGCCCACACTCGAGAAGGATCCACAGAAACCTCGCGGCACACGCATAAAACAAATACGCGGGTTCTCGAACACACCAACACTCCCGCCTGGGGAATACAAAAAAGCCAACAAATGCAACACAGTGTCAGACGCAACTCCAGCCAAGCTACCGAAACTCAAATACACAACCCACTTGGCAGCACCGTCAGACACGAGCCAGAGCACAGCCGGTGCCCCACGCAGACAACACTCACGCCAGCACACTCACAGCGGCATACAAGCAGCCTCAGCTCGCACACAAACTACGGACATAGCGGTCACAAACACTCGGAGCATACGACCGAGCATCCCGCACTCCGCACACGCGCGACGAGCCATCCCCGGCTCGAGGGATGAGCTCGGAGGGACCACGCGCGCTTACCTGCGGGAGTCTCGGTCTCCGGCGCACAGAACTGGAAGGTGAGTGCCAGGACCAGAGCCTGAGCACGGGCCATGGCTGGGGCGCTGCCGCCTCGGTCCTGGGGACCCTCTGCTGTGAAGGCGACGCCGCAGGAGCCGGAGTCCGAACCCACGGTGAGCCGGAGCCGTAGCGGAGCAGCTCCGCGCGGAGCGGGACTGGCGCCGAGTCCAGAGCGGGAGCCCGAGCGAGCGGGGCGCTGACGTCAGGCCCCCGGGCACGAGTTCCGCGGTCTCGAGGCGTCCCCTGCTGGCAGTGGTGCTCACTGCGGCCCGGGTCTTTGGGCCCTCCGGCTCCGGTGCGCCCTTCCCCCCCACTCCGGCACCCCGTCGAGAAGACCCTTTGGCGGGTGCCAGTATTCAAATCAACATTCTCAGACAGCACATTTGCTGCTCACGGCTGAGACTGTGATCCAGGGACACTTGGTTCCTCTGTCCCCTCCGTTGTTTAACTTCTTTCTACCTTGGCCCTTCGGAATATACATTCCCACCTCCCTCCAATGACAGGGCACTCTTCAACCTACCAAAAAATCGTTGTTGGACCTTTAGAATTCTGGCTTTTACTTTCAGAAACATGAAATCTACCTCTCTCATTAACGCTCGTGTCTCCTACAGTAGCCTCTGGCTACTCAGGGTAATAAATTTGGAACTCTGCCCAGGCCAAGTTCTTGCACAATCACCAGCAAACTAGTTGTCAGTAACTACGTAAAACCAGGCGTCATGTACGTGCCTCTCCCGCTGGGACTCCGTTAATCTTCCCCATTGCCCTAGGAGGCACAGACCACTGTAATCCCGTTACACCGTTGAAAAAACTGAGATTTATAGAGCATGACTTTTCCATAATTATGCATCCGTTTGAGGCAACAGCAAGACCTGCATCAAAGTTGGCTGGCTTGAACAGCGTAAGAAACAACCGCACATCTGAAAACCCATTGTTCCTCAAATATTGACAAGACATAGGGTCATTGGTTCAATAGGCCACGGAGGAGATATAAAACTGTCAAAAAAATTAAAATAAAATAAAATGAACAAGTCTCTCTCTGGGAGCTGGAGAGATGGTCCAGTGGTTAGGAGCACATACTGCTCTTGCGGAGGACCCAGAATGGATTCCCAGAGCCCTTGTTCAGTGGCTCAACTGCCTGTAACTGCAGCTCCAGGGTTACCACGTCTGGCCTTGTAGGGCACTGCACTCTCATGCACATAAACAGACATATAATTAATTCTAAAAAAATCTCCACCCTCATGAAGCTTACATGGTGGGGGGGGGGAGAGGAAGAAAGGTGAGAGGAACTAACAGTGGGGGTCAAGGGTTGCTGCAGTTCTAAACAGATCCCTGCAATTTGATGGATTTGGTAGTTATCACCGTCTTCAGAATGTGGGCTCCCCTAGGGAAGCATTGTCCCTCCGGGCCGGGTATCTGGCAGGCTCAACTGAATGAGTGGGTAACTGACAAATGATTCTAGACATGGCCCTTGCTTTCATGAAGGCTTCATGAAACTTCCGTTCCAGCAGGGGGTGGTGCAGCAAATATAAATAGATGGAGCTGCAGTCGGAGACAAGCACCCTCAAGGAAATGAAGCTCGGCCACAAGAAACGCTGGGAAGGGGGTCCCGCTTTAGATGACACTTTCCAAGAGGCCTTTGCTGAGGAAGGGGCATGATGCGGCGTGATCTGAGGCCTC
The DNA here is from genome assembly GCF_950005125.1 of Chionomys nivalis. Classification (NCBI taxonomy): domain Eukaryota; kingdom Metazoa; phylum Chordata; class Mammalia; order Rodentia; family Cricetidae; genus Chionomys; species Chionomys nivalis. The sequence goes on along the minus strand of NC_080096.1, from coordinate 20,740,909 downwards.
AAGTATGAGGGGCCAGCCTCAAGCAGACAGATGGGAAGGAACACTTTGCAGCCAGAGGAGCTAGCCTGTGCAAAGATAGGCTGGTGGGTCTAAGGAACTTAGGGAGGCCAGAATGAAAGAGTGGGGAGGAGACATGGGTGCAGCTGGAGAAGATGCCAGGGTCTGCAGACCATACAGGAAGCTGAATAAGGAGGAAGTTTCAGGTTAAACCCTAGGAAAGTGATAACCTGCTGATGTGATAAGGGGAAGGGGCTTGAGTTCTGATATTTTTATTTTCCCAACAACTAGAGATGGGGACATTGAAAGCATGTATTTAAGAACATATCCTGCCATCTGTGTATGTGAACCCTTCCTGTTCCCTGTGTCTTTCCCCAGCTGGCTCACACTGAGACTCTGCCCTGAGGCTAGAAAGGGAAGAACTGAGTGTTCCAGGGCTCCTTACCTCTGCTCTTGTAACTGCTGCTGACTCCAGGAAGAGACAGAGAAGGGGGCAAAGACACAAAGCCTGCGAGGACCAGAGCACCAGAGCATTAAACTGAGCGTCCCAAGAAGGGAAAGTGAGGACAAGATAGAAATACATTTAGAAATACATGCTGAAACAGAAGACTATCCAGCAACCAGGTTGCAGGGGGAATAGAACTGAATTTTTTTTTTTTTTTTTTTTTGTAATCTCAAAAGTGTGTAAACTGAGACTCAGAAAGCTTAAGCTATTTGCCCAAGGTCACAAAGTTAGTCCATGAAGGTACCAGGACTTGAACTTGATAGAGTCCCCATTCCCTTGCTCCTTGGTCAAGGGACAGCATTGGAAGCTTTGGTGAATGGAAAGTGCCCGGGTAGCAACAGGTGGACAGATGAAGAGAACATGCCCCTTTGCTTTTAAAAGGGGTCACAGATTTCAAAAATCCTTGAGGGATGAAGAAAGGCCCTGGCTTGGAGTGACTGTCCCAAATCTAAGGAGAAGGCTAGGGTGCCACAGTCCACGCCAGGTCAAGAAGAAATTCAATTACCTACAACTCATGGACTATTTATGATGCCTATCCTGCGCCAGGCCCATACTGAGTGCTGGTGTCGTGGAGATGAGCTAAACAAGGCCCCAGACTTAGCTGAACGGGGAAGTGGGCATATAAATAACTCTGATACCGTATCCTAAAGGCCATAATGTTAGCCCAGAGAAAATACAAAGGCATTGGGCTTGACAAATAAAACAGTACCTTAACCTGGAATTCCCCTGGCAGTTTAGACAGGAAAATTCATTTCAGGAAGTAGCAACCCGAATAAAAACATAAAACAAGGGGACTGAAGAGATGGCTCAGAGGTTAAGAGCACTGGCTGCTCTCCAGAGGTCCTGAGTTCAATGCCCAGCAACCACATGGTGGTTCGCAACCATCTGTAATGAGATCTGGTGTCATCTTCCAGCCTGCAAGCAGAACACTGTATACATAATAAATAAATAAATCTTTTAAAAAAAAAAACATAAAACAAGGAAGAACTAGCCAAAGTTGAGGGTGGGGGTCAGGTGTAGCTGGGTCACAGGCTATGTACAATGAAAGAGAAGAAGATAAAGTAGGAAAGACAGGGAGTACATATTGTCTTGAATGCAAAGTTAAGACTTTCATCTGTGGTTCTCAGACTGTGGCCTGGATGAACCCAGATGGCCAGAACAAAAGTGCAGGTTTATAGGGATGTCTGGGGAGATGAAGTCCAGCCTCCAGGACTTCTTGCTTCTGTTTCACCAGCTAGTTGGCTACCCAAGGACTGGGGTGGGTTGGGGGGGAGGTAATAAAAATATCTCAATGTCACCTAGAGGGTTCTGCTGCAGAGGGACCTTATGAACTTTTTTCTTAGACTTTTGTAACTTAATTTAAACTGTTTCTCTTTATCTACATTTTTCCTCAAGGCTCTCTCTCTCTTTCTGTATGTTTTACTTTACTGCTTCCTTCAGTGTCTGGAGCTGCCTGGCTTCTGGCTTTTGGCCCTGGGTAAGCCCTGCTCTTTCTCCTTTCTTCTCCTTTTTTCTTCTTTCCTGAGCCTAGATTCCTCCTCTTACTTATTCACTCTGCCCATCAGCCCCGCCTATCTTTTCTCTGACTAGCTATTGGCTGTTCATCTCTTTATTAGCCCAATCAGCTGGCTGCCTTACACAGGCAAGGGGAAACAAAAGCAACTCATTTTTACATAATTAAACAAATGCAACACAAACAAACGTAACACATCTTTACACAGTTAATCTTCCACAGCAGAAACAAATGTAACACATCTTGGCCTAGTTAAAGTAATATTCCACAAAACCTCATATAATTTCCACGCACCCAGATTTGGAATCAAAGGACTAACTCCAACAGCTCCTCCCTCAAAAGTTCCAGCCTGCCTCCAACAGAGTACTCCTTTCCTTCAAACTGCAATAGTGCACACTTGCATGCGTACGAAGGTTCAACCAGAGGTTTATTTGTGCTTATGTCCTCTCTCCACCAGAGACCCTGCATCTTTACAGGTCTCATTTGATCAAGCTAGGAAAAGAACAGGGCTAGGATTTGAGCGTGGTATTCCTGCTTCCCGGTCAGCTGGGGCAGAGAAGTAACTTTTAAAACCCCGTGTTCTGGTGGCGCACACCTATAATCCCAGCACTCAGCAGGCAGAGGCAGGAAGATCTCCGAGTTTGAGGCCAGCCTGGTCTACAGAGAAAGTTCCAGGACAACCAGAACTACACAGAGAAATCCTGTCTCAAAAAAAAATATATATATATAACAACGATGATGACGATGATGTGGTGGTGGCGACGGCGATAAAGTCCGGTGTTGTTCTGGGGAATTGGAGATGAGAGGAAGGGATACTTTAAAGGGCATGGTGATAGCTCAATAGATGGTGGAAAGGGGAAACTGAGGCCAAAATGTAAATGACTTTCCCCAAATGAAACACCACACTGCGAGCAATATTCGCAACTATAGGCCAGTCCCAGACTCTATTCGCTGGGAATGCTGCTTTGGTTGGCTCTGAATTCTTCTCCAGGTTCCTGATTTTCCTACGCCATTCCACCCCACTCCCCAACGTCAAGCCCGGAGCCGTTTTTCCAACCAACGCAGATACTGGGCAAGAGAGTCGAGCGCCTCTTTAAAGGGGAGGGGGCGTGGCCAAGAGCGGGGCGGGGCGAGGCTCAGGCTTGCGGTCGCGGGCTGATGACGTGACCCGGCGCGCCGGCTTCTGACAGCGCTGGTAGCGGCATGTTGGTCAGCGGGCGGCTGACAGGGGCGCGAGCCCGGGTGCCTCAGCATGCGGGTCTCCTCGAGACTTGGCTCCGCCGCAGGCGGACCGCGTCCTCCTACTCCGCTTCCTCTGAGCCGTCCAAGGTGCGGGCGCTGATCTATGGCAACCACGGGGATCCGGCCAAGGTCATCCAGTAAGAGTCGGCGGGGCAGGGAGCTGGGGGTCCCTGGAGGGTTTTAAGGCGGGCGGCGGACCGCGAAGAGAGGACAGGGTCCGAGGAAGCGGACGCCGCTGTCCGACAGACGCCGAAGCCCAAGGCGCGCTCGCTAATTCGACTCCGGTGCTTCCTGGCGGCGGAAGACCCGCGAAGTACAGATGCAAGATCGAAGGGCGACGCTCGTTGATCGATATTGATCGAGGATTGTGGCAGGCACTCCTTTATCTAGGGGGATGCTTTCGGTGGCTTGTCAAGGCAACGCTCGTCGGGGGGTGGTTATTGGATGTATTCCCATTGTGCAGATGAGAAAGCCGAGGCATACGAAAGTTAAAACCACTTGCCCAAAGTCACCCAGCCAGTGAGAATCGGAATTTGAACATATGGTCTCCCTGAGTTCTACTCCTTTGTTGACTTATATTTAAGAGGAAGAGATCAGAGTAATTTTACATCTATTTGGATCGTCAGTTCTGAGTTAAATAGGCAATAGGTTATTGTTTCGGTTTCACAGAGCTCGCAGGACTTGTCCAAAGTGATACAGTTACTCAGTGATTGGAATAGGGACTGGAATTCACCTCTGGCCCTTTCTCGTGTGAGTTTCCTTCCACCACATCACGTATGTATCTTGACGTAGTTACAAGTTGTTTAAACCCTGCTTGTTGGTGCACACCTTTAATCCCAGCACTCTGGAGGTAAAGGCAGATCTCTGTGAGTTCAAGGCCAGCTTCGCCTATACAGTGACTTCCAGGATATCCAGGACTATAGAGACGCTGTCTCAAAACAAACAAACAAAAACGAGTTGCTTCATAATCCCAGCATGCTGAGGGAAGAGGGTTGTGAGTTTGAGACCAGCATAGGCTCTTTAATGAGCCTTTGTCTCAAAACACACAGAGCAAAATACATAAAAAATTTGAAAAACCCAAATACAATTTAGGGGCTGTATATGATGGTGCATGCCTGTAGCCCCAGCACTGGCTGAGGCAGGAAGATTGTGAATTTGAGGCCAGTATGGACTACATATTGAAACCCTGCCTTAAAAACAAAAGACAAAAATTTGGTGTTTGCCAACATACAATCTTCTTAATATTGTTTTCTCTTTCCTTCTTTAGGTTTCCCTGTCTAGCCCTGGCTAGCCTGGAACTGGCCAAGTAGACTTGGCTGACCTGGAATTTATAGTGATTCTCTTACCTCTGCCCACTGCCAAATGCTGGAGTTAAAAGTGTGCAACTCCAAGTCCCATTAAAAAAAAAAAAGTCTGGCCTCTAACTGCCAGTGCCAGGATTACAGATGTGTTTGTTCTCCACTGCTCCTGCTCCTCTTCCTTTCTCTCCCAGCTCAGACAAGGTGTCCCTGTGTTTCCCAGGTTGGCCTGGAACTTGTTCTCTTGCCTCAGCTCCTCAAGGAGTTGAAATTACTGGTTGAGCATTCTTTGAAATTGCTCTAAAGGTGGGTGTGGCCAGCACACGACCTTGAGTTTCTCTGCAGCTCCGCTCCGCTTGTCAAAGCACCTAGCCTGTATTTTCACCGTCACAGCTGTACGGTTTGCTGTGAACCAAGGAGTTACGAAGGCACCGCAGGGGAGTCTCGTTCTTAGCTGATTAGTCCTGTGTGCTGGGTTTGTGAAGTGGCCCAGAGAACTAAGTGCACTTGCTAAACACACAACTAAGCCAAGTGAGGGCAAAGAGCTGCCTCCGAGAACCGTGATTTCCAGATTGGGGCTTTCACTTTCGTCCCGCTCCAAGCAGCCTTCACAGCTCTTTAGACTGACAAGTTACATGTAGATTTATTTGTTGGTAATCCGTACGTAAAAATTATGAATTACGATCCAACAATTCTCAGAGAGGGTATTATAGACATAGAAGGCTGAGAGGTGGATTGACTAGTCTAAGATCAAACATTTTATATCTGAGTTCAGTAGTGCACGTGCGTAGATCAGGGTCAGCTCTCAGGAGTCAGTTCTCTTCCATCTTTTGGGATCTGGTGACTGACCTCTGGTCATCATTGTATTCGCAGCTTGCTCCTCTGCCAGCTGAACCATCACACCAGCCCCCTAGTTGTATTTTGCTGAGAGGCAATGAATCATGTCAGGGAAGACATTTCCCTGAAGACTTTGCTGCGGTGAGCTGATAAAGCCTTTGTGAGCAGGCCTCCATTTCAGAAATGGCCCCAAAAGGAGAGCGGTGTGCTGCTGCTCCCAAAGGCTTGTCATTTGTGTCTCTCTCATAGGCCTGCGTGAAACAGCTGCTCCTGTCGCGTTAGCTGAACCCGAAACTCATTTCATTAAGAGACACACCTTTTATTGAGTTGTCCCAGCGCGATGAGGAAGGCTCGAGTGGCTGAACAGCTGTGTGCCGTGGCTTCCTGATTGGTTTCCTGTTAGAGAATCAGAAAAGCTGGAACAGCCCTGTCTGTCGGCAGATAGAAATAAAGACAGCTGCTTCTGTCTTCTGTGTAGATCCCTAGTCGTGTCCCCAAGCTCAGAACATGACGCTTGTTCCAGGCTCCACCTCTGAAGCGCACAGTGGGTCTGGGGTGTCTGTTGTTTAAGCTCGCAGGCCTCCAGGTGACTGATGTCCAGCCAGTGCTGGGAAATAATGCCTGTGGATAGACAGCCAGGCAGTAGGCATTGTCCCCTGTCTGGAATGGCCTTCCCTTCTGACCCAGATTCGGGCAACTTTGTGTGTGGGCTGAGGTCCGTGACCAAAATTTCCTTTGTAGTTCTGTATGCGGTTTACAGTAACCACAGCCTCAAAAGAATCAAGTGTTCTCACATCCCAGTGACAGGGCGTCTCTGGATCTTGTGATGAGTAGGTCATGAGACTACCCAAAATCCAAACAACAGTTCCCAGACAGGTGTGTTTTGTACTGTGGGCCAGTCTAGGAGCTGGGGAGACACTAGGGAAAGGCACGAAGTCAGAATGCAGGATTTTACAGTAGTCTGCAAATTTCAGAGGTGCTCAGAGCCTGTTCTCTGTGCAGAGTTCTAGAAGGTTCTGGAAGCCATGATGTCCTTTACCCCTCCCCCCCATCCTTCTCCCCTCCTACTCTAGGGAACATCCCCTCAGATCTTCGCTTTTCTCTTAAGTGCTGGTGTGGAAGTAACTCATTTCTTGTATACCTACGAAGTAGCAAGTGTCAAGCTAAGTTCTCTGTGAAGACTGTGGTATTCAAATGGGACCGAGGTGACTGTAGCTCAGTGTAGTGTCCTTGCCTAACATGCACAAGGCCCTGAGTTCAGTCCTAGGCATCACAAATCAGCATCATCCAGTTTTGTTCGGTCTTCCCTGTTTAACAGAGAAGGAAATTGAATCTCAAGATTGAAAGGCTCTTGCCCAAAGGACAACTAGAATGTTCCTGCTTAAAAGTTCTTCATGGGGATGGAAGCCCCCAGTGGAGACAAACACTGAAAGAAGCAGTTACAGTCATCTGAAAGGGTTTTCCAGGATGGAATGGAGTGTAAAATTAGGATCATGATTGTTTAGAAGAGAAAGTGAAATTATAGGTCATTCAGTGGCCCCGAATTTTCTGTTCTGCCCTGGGATCTGCCCTGGGATGAGGGAGGTACCAGTTTCTGCCCTCTTCTTTCCTGTGCCTGCATCCAGCTTGTGTGGTCACCCACAACTGTAATCTCAGCACTCAAAGTTGGTAGCAGGAACATCAGGAATTTGAAGCCAGTCTTGGCTACATAGTGAGTTTGAAACTAGCCTGGGAAACATGAGATGCAGTCTCAAAACACCAAAAGAAACACCTAGGGGCTGGAGAGATGGCTCAGAGGTTAAGAGCACTGCCTGCTCTTCCAAAGGTCCTGAGTTCAATTCCCAGCAACCACATGGTGGCTCACAACCATCTGAAATGAGATCTGATGCCCTCTTCTGGCTGCAGACACACAGACAGAATATTGTATACATAATAAATAAATATTTAAAAAAAAAAGAAACACCTAACACCCAAAGTGGTTTCTCACCTGCCAACTGCAGGATAAACCACGTGGGGAAACCTTTGCTTTCTATACCCTTTCTGATTTAAACCAGATGGAATTTAGGGGGCCCGGGTTAGGTTGGTAAGGCATTTTCATTATAGGGTGCTCTTTATTCCGAGTCTTTCTACACTTGATGTTGGTGTTTAAACTAAAACTCTGTGGGTAACTTGGTTTTTAAACTGGAATTTAGTATTTTCTAAATTGATGTTTGGTGCTTTGTTGAGAACTTTTTCATAGTCAAAGATGAAGGAAGTGGACATAGTGTTCATTGATACAGGAAACTAGCCAGCATTGGTTCCTTGAGGGGCAGGTAGACTCTGGGCCCGGAAGATTCAGAGACAAGTGATTTATACCTTTGTCCCCAGAAAACCCCAGTCTAGTCCAGCAGTTGGGCCACCACAGCCCAGTGGGGTAGATGCTATGATATATTCAGAATGAAATAAGTACCCAAAAGAGGGATGCCTAGTTCCTTCTCTTGCCTTTGGGCAGTCAGACTAGCAAGAAGTCAAAGCCATATGAGAGGACTGTCTTGAGCAAAAGAGGCTTCAGGTGCAGAAGCCCTGAATGCCTCAATACCTACTGATAACTGACCCCGAGGGGATTGCGCTGAGGTCATGGGATTCACACTATACTGTGGAGTTCATGCCGTGTCCCACTGTCCCGGTTTCCTCCTGTTGCCTCAGATGAAATGTGGCAGACAAACGAATCCCACAGTAGGTTAGATGTTATCCCTCCATCCTGAGCCTCTGAGAGATGCTGTCACTCAGTGCAGCTCCAGGTCACATTCCTATCTGTCCTATTAAATGCTTCCTGGCCTTTCCCACTCGGGGTGAGTTCAGATGGGCCCTTGTTTTAGAAGTAGATGAACAGATGACAGAATCATACTAGCTTAAGATGTTTTGTTGGGACCACAGGCAACAACAATACAAGAGCAGTGGTCCACATTCCAGTCCTTCCTCTGAAGAAGTCACTCGGCCAAGACCAGCAGTGGTGATATGCTTACTCTCCCTGCAGCTTCTATGCCAATAACAGACGTTCACAGGTCTCCCTTCTGTGTACCTACATCTACCGGCCTTTATAGCCCATCTCCCCAAGAGCACTCTTTCCTACCAAGGCAGGATGGGGCCTTGTGTTAAGTAGCCTTCTGTCACAACGTATGCATGAGACTGCTTAAAAAACTACATTTTGGAGGTTGTGGTCAACGAGTAGTGCCATTGCTTCTGAATAGGGACATGCACCAAAACCATGCTCCTTAGCATGAGCCAGAGAGGAAAGGACTAGGTACCCACAATGACCTGAAGACCGACGTCAGGGTTCCACCTCTTACCCACAGTGCCCTGGCCACCAAACCTCTAACACAGGGACATTTCTGGTCTGAACTATAGCAGATCCCTCTCAGCACAACCCTGCAGCCATGGAAACTGAGGAATAACTCTTCATTGTTCCAGTCATCCTCTGACTGCTCTGGGAAAGTCAGCAGCCACTGGACTACCTGCTCCAGCTGCTTGGGATGCTGAGCCCAGGAATTAAAGGTTAGGCTGGGCAACACAGTGAGACCTACACATACAAAAAGTCAGGGCAGTGGAAATTGTGTTTGACAGACCAAAAGATGAGTCCCAAGTGGAGGGTGGGCAGGATTACCTTGAGTCAGAAAAGCCAAAAGAGGCCCAACAAGGCTGATGAGTGACAGAGAGCTTTGGTCCCTAAGAGTCCAGCACTCCTTTAGATCTCTACCGGCTAAGACCACTCATTCCCTGCTAGGGGTCACAAACCAGAAGCTGAGGCACCATCTCCCTCCCACTTGTGACATGTGTGCCAGCACCCGAGGCACTTCTCTAAGGCACGGAAGGTGGCTTGTTGATCATGAGACCACATGCAGACTTGAGGAAGGCCACGTGAGGTGTCAGTCACCTTCTCCAGTGCTGTGTGAAAACACACATTCCTAGCTCATGTACCGAGCAGATGGGGAAGTCTCTAGTCGGTGACACGCTCTCTCAGCTAGGTCTGTCTGAAGTTATTTGCAGTGATGGAGTGAAAGATGAAAGATAAGAACAAATGGTGGCTAATTAAACATGGAAGGCAGGGAAGAGTGCTCAGCATTGCTGGCTGGTGTCTACCTTACCCAGCAGATAGAACTGAGCCAGTCCCAGGGGACTGGGCGCTTTTTTCCTGTCTCAAAAGGCTCTTTCTTCTGCCTGTTTTTGTTTCCTTTGTACTTCATATGGTATCACAGGTGTACAGCCTCAGCCTCAAAGGAGCCATTGTGACCTTATCCAGCCTGGGATCTATCAGTTGAGACAGTGGCAGCCCTTGGAGTTGCCTGGCGCCGTCGTCAAACTCATGGGACAGTGACTTGCAATCTAGCCAGGTTACGTTTGGGTGCGTCGTTTGAGCTCAGCCACACAGCCGTCGTTTCCTTTGGTGAATTTAAAAAGCCAGAATCAGGACAAGAATTGCTGTCATCGCACTGGAGGGCCAGCTCCTGGAATTCAGGCCCAGCCCTGTATTCCTTGTCTCAGCAGCTACGGTATCCTTGACGACGCCGTTAGAGCCGACTGCAGGAACAGCCATGTCTGTGGTATTGATGGTATTCCGTGGGGGCAGGCTGGGGCTGGTCTCCCTGATGAGATGCAGCTGGACCAACAAAGCTTACCCCAGGCTGGTAGCATCCACCACCACCACTGGTGTGTGCAGTTTCTACTTCCTAGACTCAATTTCTGCTCTGCCTGTCCCTACCCACCTTTCTGCCCTCCTCTGTGGATCTCAGCTGAACTTCCCAGGAGCCCAAGGGAACCAGGAACAGTTTGTAGTCCAATGCCCTGCCTGCTATCTGGAAGTAGGCTGGTCTGTGAAAGTCATGTTTCAGTCAGGGTACCTGGACCAAGCCACCTGGGTTGCTCTCCTGCAGGACTTCTTGGAGCCTGGCTCTTAGAGGATTAGCAGGCAGTGTTTCTCAGATGTATGATGTCCTGAATCCCAGGGAAAGCTAATGCCTCCTAGGAGAACCACCAACATGAGTGCTCTGCCTGGGCTTGGAGTCTGGCTTAAGAAAGAACAGGCTTTCTACTTTTCTTCTTTTTCCTCCTCCTCCTCCTCCTTTTTCTTTGCCAGTTAACTTAGTTTCTCAGCTTCTTAGCTTTTTTTTTTTTTTTTTTTTTTTTTTTGGATTTTTCGAGACAGGGTTTCTCCGTAGCTTTCGGTTCCTGTGTTCCTGTCCTGGAACTAGCTTTTGTAGACCAGGCTGGCCTCGAACTCACAGAGATCCGCCTGCCTCTGCCTCCCAAGTGCTGGGATTAAAGGCATGCGCCACCACCGCCCGGCTGCTTCTTCTCTTTTTAAACATCAGCATGATGATGCCTGAAGCATAAGCACTGGAAAGACTAAGCAGCCTGTAGGTGGAGACTGACAGGCTTGGGAAGACTCAGCTGTCCTTTGTTGTCTGACCTGGTGGCCAGAGTTGAGTTATAATCTCTAGATTCCTCCTACACAGTGGGCTGGCAGCTCTTTATGTTGGATGCCCGTTACGTCTAGCCAGAGCATCATCTATTGTCCATCCTGCAGGTTACCTGCATCAGACTTAAAAGACAACACCTCTGTGTCCACTGTGAGCTCCCTCATCCTTCCTCACCATTTGCTCATCCAGGAATCCAGACTAAGTCTAGGAACCATCACAGACTTTTCTTTCCCTTGACTGTGCGCGCACGCGCGCGCGCGCACACACACACACACACACATATTATGTGCATTGAAGTGAGGGTGTCAGATGTCTGAAACTGGAGTTACAGACAGCTGTCAACTGCCATGTGAGTGCTGGGAATTGAGCCGGGTCCTCTGGAAGAATATCCAGTATTCTTAACTGCTGAGCCATCTCACCAGCTCGGGTGACTGGCACTTTTATGCCACATTCTCTCACTAGAGATGACAGTTTGGTCCTAGGTACTTGTTAATCACTAAGGAGAAATTTAAGCCCCCCCTCCTATCTCTCCCTCCCTCCGTCCATGTGATAAGTCCTGGGCTTTAGGTCTGAAGGATCACAACCCAAACTCCTTTCCACAATTGCAGGAAGCTCTGCAAACTGACTCTGTGAGGGAAAACCAGCTTGCCACTGTCTATTCCCCTGCTGTGAATATTCATGCCACTTGCTGCAGGAGCACCTGACCACAGGGGCTACTCAACCTCTGAGGGTGTAGATAACTCAGGATTCTGAACTCTGGAGGACATCAGACCCCAAGAACTCCAGAAAAGGGATTTTGAACCTATGTCTTCATCAATTAAAAACTCTGATGGAAAAACTTCATAAACTCAAACACATTAACCTCCCATGAGTCACCCTGCTGTGGGACAGAAGGGCTAAGAAAGTGACCATTGCCAGCACCAGAAAGAGGTTCAGAAGACATCTTAGAGGAGATAAAGTTTGAGCTGGGTCTTGAAGGCTGAGTTGAATTTTTATTTAACGGTGAAGCTGTGGAAATGAAATTCTTGGCTGAGGGAAGAGCGTGTAGAAAAATGTGCAGAGAAAAGAAAAGCTGTGTCTAAGCAGCTTGAGCTCCCAAGCTTTGTCATCCTACAGGAAAGGTCTGATTATCTGTCAGTGTGGGAGAAGCAATAGGATAACACAAAGAGGCAGCTAGTCCAAAAACCGATTTGCTCAGGGCTGGAATTTTCTTAGGGATGTAGACCTAATATATAGTCCCAGAGAAATATCTCTGATGGCCTCCCTGTGAGGTCTGCTGGGGAGGCTGTGCCAATGCCAACCTCCCTTCCTCCCCCTCAGGCTGCTGCAGCAAGAGTCAACCTCTGGGCCAGGTCAGGCTAGAGCTCATTTCACTGCCTGCTGCTTGGTTTGGAGTCCAGTGCTTACCAGGTGGCCTCTGTTAACGTCTGAGTGCCAGGTTCAGATCAGATCAACCACCTCCCACTGTCAGCAGCCCTGCGCAAGTTATTTACCTCTTCTGTGCCTTTGTTCCTCAGCTATAAAAGCAGAACAATAGTCTGCAGCTATTGAAATGGGCTGGAAGCTGGCCTATAAAGCACTTGGCAGGGAGCCTGGCTGGTGAACACTCAGTAAGTAGCTGTTATTATTGTAGGGAGGACCCCTCCCTCCTCCAGCTATGTACACACACATGAAATCCTCGGTACTGCCTTCCTTTTGCAAAGCCTTTTCTTCTGGCCCTGGCCTCCCACTCTTCCTAGTGAACCATTTTCTGTGAGAATTTATTAGTTTATTTTCTTAGCTCATTCTTTTTTGTTTTTTGAGACAAGGTTTCTCTGTATAGCCCTGGCTATCTTGGAACTCTCTCTGTAGACCAGGCTGGCCTCAAACTCACAGAGATCCACCTTCCTCTGCCTCTGGAGTGCTGGGATTAAAGGCATGTGCCACCACCGACAGATGGTTCTTAATCGTGGTGAAACCTCATTTTTCTTTATGGGATCATGACAGTATAGAGTTTCCTAGCTTGTGTTCCCTAGATTCTCAGAGATTCTTGTAGGCTGTCAGGATCCCCAAACTCAGCCATGTAAATCAGTGTCAGTTTGAAGTCACCAGTTTGCACTTCATCATCTCAAGGACCTGTGCTCCCCTAGACATGGGCTGTTAATCCCCCCTTCCCCCAGAAGCCTTCCATTTTAAAGCTCTCCGCACAGAGCCGGGTGGAGAGAAGAGCTCAGGAGAACCTGCCTATGGCCACTCTTAGTATAAACATCACGTGGAAAGTCACACTTTTAGCCCAAGATCATGCCCTGGGTCTAATTAAGAAGGTGAGAATTCTGTAGGCGGGGTGGATTACCTTGGCTTAGTGTGGGGATACTGTGGCACCATGCTGGGAGCCTCTGACTGGGAGTTCTCTATGGTTCTGCTAAGGGAAAATGAGGAAAAGGATTCCTTTGTAGATACATTTGGGCAGAGAAGCATCGCAGGCCTGAAACATTAAGTTTCGGGAAAGAAAAGGAGTTGGCATTCACCGAAATGTCATGGGGATTCACAGTGTAGTGCAGTGATCAGCACTGTCTTGTCAGCAACTGTACTGGCTATTTATGTGTCAAGTTGGCACGAGCTGTAGCCGCCTGAGAGGTGATAACCTCAATTGAGAGATTGTGTCAATAAACTCAGGCTATCGACAGGCAGGCCTATAGAGCATTTTCTTAATTAGTGACCAGTGTGGGAGGGCCCAGCACAGTGTGGGTGGTTCTGGGTGCTATAAGAAAGCAAGCTGAGGGCTGGAGAGATGGCTCAGTGGCTAAGACTACTTACTCTTTCAGAGGATTCCCAGCGCCCACATGGCAGCTCACAACCATCTGTATCCAGTTTCAGGGGATCCGATACCCTCTCAAAGACACACAGGCAGGAGAGACACCAATGCACATTAAAAATAAGAAATAAATAAACTGTAAATACATAAGATTTAAAAAGGAACAAAAAAAGGAAGAAAGCTGAGCAAGCCAGTAAGCACCCCTCCATGGGTCTGCAGAGATGAAGGCTGAGAGTGCAGACTTCACTCTCAAAGGACCCAGCTTTGCTTCCGGCCACCACAGGAAGCAGGACACATACATGCACATTAAACATTTTAGAATAAGGCCAGATGGTAGTGGCATATACGTTTAATCCCAGCACACGGGAGACAGAGAGGGGCAGGTCTGTGTGAGTTTGAGGCCAGCCTGGTCTATAGAGCAAGGACAGCTGGGGCTACACAGAGAAACTGCATCTTGAAAAAAGCAAAACAAAATTTTGGAATAAAAACCACTTCTGTGTTTTGACACAAGGTCTCACTATGTAGCCCAGAGTGGCCTCAAACTCACCATTCTGTTGCCTCAGCCTCCCAAGTGCTGGAATATAGGAGTATGCCATCATACCCATCCAAAACACTTGTAACAAAAGTTCCCTCAAAGGCCCCTGGCAGGTCTTTTTTACATATGTGGGGTCCCTACACGTGTGTTTGTACATGTGTGTGGGTGAGCTAACTCATACAGGCATGTGTAGAAGCCAGTGGTTTGTACATGTATGTGGGTGAGCTAACCCATGCAGGCATGTGTAGAAGCCAGTGGTTGACATTGGGGTGTCTTCCTCAGTTGTTTCTTCCTCTCTGAGACAAGGCCTCCCACTGAACTTGGCGCTCACATTTTCCCTAGACTGACTGACCATGAGCCCCAGGACCTGCCTTTCTCTGCTTTGCCTCCAGGGCTACACATCTACCTTTTCTGTGAGAGCTGAAGTTGGGCCCTCTTGGGAGCTGTGGGAGGGGTGTAGCGCAAACCTTCATCACAAAGCCCAGCACAGAGAAGAAATTTTCTTGTGGTGCCCAGCCACCCTGTGGCAGAGCTTGGCACCGTGGTCTCCACCCCAGCATCCTTTCCAGGACCCCAGCCCAGAAGGGCCATCTCCCTGGGGTGCGAGTTCAGCAGCAGAGACACTTCACAAATACAGAGGCGCTCTCTCCATCGCCTCAATTTCTGCACTAAGGGAAATGTCCCCTCTGCCACCAACACATGGGCAGAGGCCAGGTCTGACCTGGAGTGCCCTCACCAGGTGATGCTGGTTCACACATCAGCAGTGGCTATATTAAAGTGAGTGCAGAACATTCTTAGAACCAAACAGCTTCAGGGGACCCGAAGGCCCCGCCGGCAACGGCTTACTAACATTTCTGTCTCTAACTGAGCCATGGTGCTAAAAGGCCAGCAAGAATTATCCATTGCAGTCATTGTGAGCCCACTCTGTGCTGGTCCTCGAAGCATCTCTTCTCCATCAGAACCAGGTTCCTGGGCACACATGGCAACCTAGATGTGTTGCTGACCTACTTTGGGGAGACAGTTTGAACAGAAGACACTTAGTCTTGGCTGGTAACAATATCTTTCTGTGGCTTTGTGCTTAGACTGAAAAACCTGGAGCTCACTGCTGTGGAAGAATCTGACGTCCACGTGAGGATGCTGGCAGCCCCTGTCAATCCATCTGACATAAATATGATCCAAGGTAACCTTGGTCTCTGGAGCTTATGTTAATTGGCTCAGCAGCTGCCTCCTTTCCACTCCTCCTCAGGTAGGGTATGAAATTCTCAGGATTAGCAGTGGCTGTCCATTAGAGGGGCTGTCTGCATACAGTATCGGCTCTCTGGCCAACCTCCGAACATGAGGCTCTGTGAGTTGGGAGGATTGCAGTTGTGGTAAACCTACCCCTCTGAAGAGCCTGTGACACTCTGGATTCCTTTCTTTCTTGTGCTTACCCTGGTGATAACTGTACCACCGAGTATTAGCTTACCCTGGTGATAACTGTGTACCACCGAGTATTAGCTTACCCTGGTGATAACTGTACCACAGAGTATAGCTCCCCACAAAGACAGGAAAGCAGAAGGCCAGAGCTTGGTTAGGTGGACAGGTGGTAAGTGCAGGGCCCTGGTGGACTCAGATGTGAATAACCCCAAATTCTAGGCCCTCGAGTCTAACCTGACAGTGCGACTGTATTATTTTTCTGTTCCCATGATAAAACACCATAAACACTTCTAGAAGGGAGTTTGTTTGGGCGTACAGTTCCAGAGGGTTAGCATCTGTTAACAGCAGGACACAGGAGCAGGCATGAACAGGAAGCATCTGAGGGCTCACATCCTGAACCCAGAACATAAAGCAAGCACTAAGTATGGCACATGGCTTTGAAGACTGAATCCCACCCTCAGTGACATACGTCAACAAATCCAGACCTCCTCAAAAGGGTGCTGCCAGCTCAGGACCAAGTGTTCAAATATGCAAGTCAATGGGTAACACTTTTAGTCAGATCACATGTACCCTCTGGCTTCTTCTCTCCCAGGGAACTATGGCCTCCTTCCCAAGCTGCCTGCTGTTGGAGGGAATGAAGGCGTCGGACAGGTGGTGGCAGTGGGCAGCAGTGTGTCTCGACTGAAGCCGGGAGATTGGGTGATCCCAGCAAGTGCTGGTTTAGGTGAGCGTCCCCTGGTGTGAGCCACCATTTCATTCTTCCAGATCCTAGCTCATCTACTCTGGAGACATACACCCACTGGCTTGGTGTAACTAGGCAGTGAAGGATTCATTGTTAAGTTCATAGGCCTGCCTCCAGTAGCATGGAGTTGAGCCAAGAGAGCAGAATCCTGTTTGCTGTGCCCTGGCGGGACATACCTGCATGTCCATCTCCTTGGCTCCATGTTGATTGGAGCTATGAGGATCTGATTCCTGAGTCTGGGCTGTAAGGTGTGATGGTGCAGATCACAAAGATGGCTGGCCCTGCCTTCAGGAGCATCAGGGAGGCAGTACCTCAACAGAGGGAGTACCCCAAGGGCTACTCTGCATGCATGTGTGTGAGACAGACACACGCTCCTGAGGACTGTGTAAGAAAGTCTGTTAGAACAGGTTGTTGGTGGAGAAGTTGTGCAGAGATGGGCCAAAAGGCCCTTCCTATGGAAAAAGTAAGCTGAGCACACATCAGGGTGAGTTTGGGAAATGGAAATTCCAGTGTAGCCCCAGCTGAGGATTTGCCCGGGGGAGAGGTTACATAATGAGAAGGTTCCAGAGGTGGAGTGGAGCCCTGAAGAGCGAAGCTGAGGACAGCGTTTCATTTATGTATGGAAAATTGTCGTTAGAGCGCTCTGCTTTTCAGCCCTTATGTTTTCAAGGCACGTCCATCATCCAAATGGATCTTCATGGGAGCCGCAAAAGGCAGTGTTCCCCAAGGTGGGTGAGGTGGCCTAAGGTTAGGAATGAAATAGAGACCAGAGGAGAGGGTAAGAGAGCTTTAATAAAGTGGAGGTGGGAAGAGAGCGGAACAGCACACCAGAGAAAACTAAGAATCGGCACCTCTCAGCTTTGTCTCTTGAGCCCTTTATTAAGGTCCATGTGGGATGAACTGAGCTTGGGACATGAAAATAGCTTCATTTCCTTAGGCAAGCTGAAGAAATAATTAACCCACATTTTGTTTCTGTAGACTTTCTTTCTTTTTCTTTTTTTCTTTTTTTCCTGAGACAGGGTAGACCAAGCTGGCCTCAGATTGAATCCACCTGCCTCAGCTCCCAAGTACTGAGATTAAAGGTGTGTGCCACCACATCCTGCCTTTTAAAAGATTTTTAAAGTTTTATTTAGTATGTGTGGGTATTTCACCAGCATATATTTGTATGCCAAAAGCATGCAATGTCCTTGGAGGCCAGAAGAGGGCATCTGATTTCCTGGAACTGGAGTTAAAAAGGGTTGTAAGCCCCATCATGTGTGTGCTGGGAATTGAACCTAGGTCATCTTGAAGACTTTCAACCACGAAGCTGTCTTTCCAGCCCTTGTTTCTGTTGGTTTTTAACTTTAGGGTGGTGAAAGGCTGTTCTGTGTGGCCCCCAAGAGTAGGTGTTTGAGATAGCAGCTAGCTAACTGAACTGACTATCTCAGGCTTACCATTTAGCTTTTTTTTTTTCTCTAGTTTCTGGCCAAGAAGGGACACCTAACTCTACACACTGTCATTAATTTACCCTTTAGCTTTGGGGCCAGTTTGAGGCCCCGGTCTGCTTTGTTCATTTTTACAAAACAATGAGAAGCTGTTAAGGATCACATATAGATATGTTAGTGTTTGAATCTTGGGTTGACCTATTTTAGTTTTACTCCCCTGACTCCCTAACACCTTGCCCAGTAGAATAGCAGACAATATCTGCGTACAAGGAGCTAAAGCTTGGGAAGCAAAATTTGCTCAGACTCAAACACAAACAGAGAGAGCACCCAGCGGAGTCTTGTCTCGCGTGTTTCCCACTATGCTCTATCAGGACTCTTTGGGCTATGACTTACTAAGCCTAACTTAAACTTGCTTTATTATTTTACATCGCTGTGCATGTAACTTTCATGAGGACTCAGACACTGCCAGCTTTTCACTTTCCTCCAAGTGTTGCTCAAAATCTTCTCCCCTCGATGCCCTTGTACCATAGAGGGTAGCCTGTGGTTGTGTGTGCAGGGTTCCTTCCTTACTACCTTGCCTTATCCTGACTCAGGAACCTGGCGGACTGAGGCCGTGTTCAGTGAGGAAGTGCTGATCGGAATCCCTAAGGATATCCCTCTCCAGAGCGCTGCTACCCTAGGTGTCAACCCTTGCACAGCCTACAGGATGTTGGTGGACTTTGAACAGCTGCAGCCAGGTAGGCACCTACGAGTTGAAGAAACAAGTGCCCGGGTTTTCCCACTGGAGTGCAACCCAAATCCTGGCCCAAAAGACTTAGGAACTCGCTGGCACACGTGGCAGAGGGAGGGTTCCTAGGGGCAATGCCAAGTTCTAACCTGAGTAAATCTTATGCTTTAAGTTTAACATGTTCAATGGGTTCCTAGAGAACACTCGAGGACACACTGAGAAGTGCTGGTCACACTCCCCGGAGCTGGGGCTGGAATGCTGTCACCCAGCAAAAATGTGTTGAGCTGTGCTAAGCTTTGGGGACACAAAGCCAGGGGAGACAGACAGTGTCACTGTTTTCAATAAAATGCTGAACTTGGTGTTAATAATTCTGCTCAGCACTTCACAGCCCTGCCCTCGCATGAGCGCCTTTGCGGCATCTTCCTGCAGAGAGCATTTCATCCTCAGAGCAATGCAGAAGGTCCTGTTGGGGCATTAAAAACTCAAGCCCCAGGCAAACAAGCAGGGTCTGGACCCAGGCATCACCTCCATCACATCACTGCTCACCCATAAGATTGAGAGTGAAGGGATGCCAGAAACTCACGGGTCACCACAGTGTGATGTTTAGGCTTCCTTTCACCAGTGAGGGAACAAGTAAGCAGCCAGAAGTGTCACTTGAGTTCCTCTGAAAGCAAAAACCAAGCAGACCTTGGGGCAAGCTGTTTGGGAAGTCGTCCCTAGAAGCAGGAGTGGGGGAAGTGGGACAGCAAGACAGGACAGAGGCAGAGCCCATTAAGACCAGTTACTGCTGTCATTCCCATAATCTCCTAAGGGTCCTCATAAGATACACCGCAGAATTAACCCCCAAAAGACAGAAGACAGGCCCGTTTGGTTTTGTTGCTTTGGGGGATTTTGTTTCCAGTTCTAGAATAGAATCTGGGGCCTGGAACATGCCAAGCAGACCTTCTGGCTACTCCTCTATGCCCCAGCCAGCCCTACCTTCCCCATGTGTGAAAGTATACTCTGTATACTGCATATCTGTGAGCCAAGCAGGGCTGTAGAAATCACCTACTGTTCTTCTCTCAAGCCAGTAAAGAACCGAGGCCAAGAGCTATTGGACTATGAAAAAACTAGATAGCCACCAACCAAGGCCTTCAGCCATGACAAGGGGAGTCTTGGGTGCCTGTGGTGGAGAGAGCCAGGTGTGGTGAGAGACTTGAGCATCTTAATAAAGCAGACACTGGGTGCCTCATCTCATGTCCTAGTCTGAGGTCACTCCTGATTAGGGCAGCCCTGTGCTTGACAGAGCCAGGCATTCTGATGCTACCCACTTTAAGTGCCTGCAGGCCACATTTCCACTCTGCTGCCTCAGGGCTGATGAGGCCAAACAAATTCATGACCTGACCAAAGTAAGCACAAATGTCACACTGCTCACTAGAACATTTGCATAAATGAACACAGTGGAAAGCAGCGTTTGGCAGGCTGGTGCTTGCTCCAGTGTCTCTGTTGTTCTGCACTCCTGTCCTCCAAGCCTCTAACTGAAACAGACCAGTGCTGCTGGCAGCCTACACGGTTGAGAATGCACTATCAAGAGACAGGCTGAAGCCTTGGCCAAGGCAAATGGGCATGGTTGACCCAGGAGTCTGCCGCCAGCTATAGCCCATTCTACACTGACTCTTGCTGACTTTCAAAACCAGATAGCAGCCAGGTGGTGGTGGCGCACGCCTTTAATCCCAGCACTTGGGAGGCAGAGGCAGGTGGATCTCTGTGAGTTCTAGACCAGCCTGGTCTACAAAGGGAGTTCCAGGACAGGCTCCAAAACCACAGAAAAACCCTGTCTCGAAAACCAAAAAAAAAAAAAAAAAAAAAAACAGATAACAGATAGTGTTTCCCAGTCAGCAGAGCATCTTTCTGCTCATTTGGCTTCAGTCATAGATGCTCTGATAGGCACTCTCAGGCCTACTGTTGTCTAAGGAAGACAAGCTGAAGTTTGAAGAGGACGTGATGTGGCCTGTCTCATTTTGTTACAGTCAGTAGTGAAGCAGGATGCACACCCAGCTTCCTTGTATTCCAGAGCCCATACTTCCCTAGTGCAGCACACTGCCTCTTGAAGCACAATTTAAAAAAACTCAGAGAAATTGGGGTTCAACCTGAAGGTCAGAAAAGCAAAGCAGCCAGCCACTGGCTCTTACCTCTACCTCAGTCTGAAATGGCGATCCTGCCTCCAGGAATCTCAGAATGGGACTGTGTGTGCGAGCTGTCTCCTCCCATCTTATAATCCTCTCTAGTTTAAAGGCATGCACCACTACTGCCTGGTTTCTATGGCAAGGTAGTGAAGGTGTGTGTTATTGTTGCCTGGTCTGTAAGGCTGGCCAGCATGGCTGTTTTACTTTCCTGATACCCAGGCAAGCTTTATTTATTAAAATACAAATGAGGGGCTGGAGAGATGGCTCAGTGGTTAAGAGCATTGCCTGCTCTTCCAAAGGTCCTGAGTTCAATTCCCAGCAACCACATGGTGGCTCACAACCATCTGTAATGAGGTCTGGTGCCCTCTTCTGGCCTTCAGGCATACACACAGAAGGAATATTGTATACATAATAAATAAATAAATAAATATTTTTTAAAAAATAAAATAAAAAATAAAATACAAATGAAATGCCATGCCACTACAGCCTCTCACGCTGGTGAAATGCAAAGCTAAGCCTGGGCTTTGAGCACAGTCATTCTGTAGGGTGAGGGTAGCTCAGGGGTAAAGTGCTTGCCTGGCATGCTCAGGGCCATAGGTTCCACCCCTAGCACCACAAAGCAAAAGCAAATATTCTGTAGGGCCCTGGAGCTTCTCATTTCTCCAGTACGGCTCTCATCCATTTCAAGTGCACCTTTACAGAGGGGAATAAGGTATAGCCCTCCTCTAGGACTGCAGGTGACTGATAGATGTGGACCTAGGTACAGCTGCGTACAGGACACAGTTACAGCCTGAACATTGGTGAGATATCAGAGTCCTCATGAAGGAAACCACAGTTGAGCTTAACTGAAAAAAAAAATGTGAATCAGAGACATCACCTGCACATGGGCCAGGGAGATGATTTAGCAAGCAAAAGTGCTTGCCACTGAAACTGACAACGTGAGTTTGACCCCTGAACCTGCATGGTAGAAAACCTATGCACCTGCAAGCTCTGACCTACACGTGTGCACACATATATACATACAAAGAAATGCAACTTTAAAAACAATAAATGGCCCAAGCAGAGAACAGAGGACATAAAAATTAGAGGTGGTGGTGGCACGTGCCTTTAATTCCAGCATTTGAGAGGCAGAGGCAGGTGGATCTCTGAGGTCAAGGCCAGCCTGGTCTACAGGACAAGATACAGAAAAGCCAGAGGTGCCCAGACAGAGAATTAAACAACAACAACCAAAAGAAATTTTTTAAAAAAAATGGGAAGATGATCAAGGCCCCGTGAAGCATTGGGGTGTGGTAGAGTGTGGGAAGTAAGGGGATAACAGAGAGTAACAGTTCAAGGTCTGAGAAGGCTGTACTGCTGGGTCCTAGATCTGCCCCAGGATCCCAGGCTGGGAGCCCCCAACCTGCCAAGGTTTGCAGGACTTGACTTGGATCTCTTCCACAGGGGACTCGATCATCCAGAACGCATCAAACAGTGGAGTAGGGCAAGCAGTCATCCAGATCGCCTCAGCCCTCCGCCTAAAGACCATCAATGTGGTCCGAGACAGGTATGGGGGGGGGGTCTAATCCCATATTGGAAATTGGTACTCTGTGGGTACCCACATCTCCACCAGATGGCGCACTTGTGTGAGCATGAGTGATTGACCACTGACGCTCATGCATTCACCAGAGCAGAGAAGTCTATGTGGAAGTCTGAAACAGAGATGTCAGAAGGAGTTAGAGGTGGTCCTTACTGAACAGTTGAGCTTGGCTTAATGTAACCCAGACTTTTAAAACCACAGCTCCCATTTGGGAGGGTCTTTTTTTTTGGGGGGGGGGGATTTTCGAGACAGGGTTTCTCTGTAGTTTTTGGTACCTGTCCTGGAACTAGCTCTTGTAGACCAGGCTGGCCTCGAACTCACAGAGATCCGCCTCCCTCTGCCTCCCGAGTGGATTAAAGGCATGCGTCACCACTGCCCGGCTGGGAGGGTCTTGAGGTGTACCATTGTGTGACCTCCCTAACCCATGGTCCCCATCCACTTGGCATTTTGCACTAAACACAGCTGGGAAGGAGGTGGGGCAGGCTTGTGATCTCTTTTACAGATGAGGAAGCTGAAGTTTCCAAGAGAGGAAGCTGCTTCCTCAGGAGGACACAGCAAGTCAGTAGCAGTCCTTCCTTCTTTCCGTTGTCCCCTCTAGTCCCTTTAAGCTTCACTGTGCTCCAGTGTGGCCTAGTCACTCATGGAGTCCGTTCTTACTATTAGTGCTTACTTCAGCCCTGACTCTGCAGTGATGATAAAGTGATTCTGTGTGCCCGGTCCAAAGTCCAGGGCCACTGCACAAGAGTGTTTGCATGATGCCCTGAGTGCCTTGGAGAACAAGAGGAAAGAAGGTAGTGTCTGGACAGAACTAGGAAGGAGAGTGGCTCTTGCCCGGGGCCAGTAGTTCCAGCCTGCACACTGACAGGGTTTTCTGATTGTCTCCCAGCCTGGCTCTGCAGGGAGGAATGGCAGTGGGGAAATGAGGCAAGAGCTGGTGGGGCATGACTAAGTTATGTGACCGGTCCCTACTTGAGGTCTGGCTTAACCTCAATCCCAGGTCTCAAAACAGAAACACATGTTCTCGAAGCTGTGGCAGAGGGGTCCTAGGAGCTTGAGAGAGGGTAGTTGGCCAGTGTGACTAAGGCCCCTTATTGTGTTTGGTTTCCAGACCTGACATCCAGAAGCTAACTGACAGACTGAAGAATCTGGGAGCTGACTATGTCCTCACAGAGGAGGAGCTAAGGATCCCCGAGACAAAAACCATCTTCAAGGTACCCAGCCAGGGGCCAGGGCTGTGATTAAGCAGTTAAGAGCACTGTTGCTCTTGCAAGTGATCTGGGTTTGAGTCCTAACACCCACATGGTGGCTCACAACCATCCGTAACTCCAGTTCCAAGGGATCAGATGCCCTTGCCCTCTTCTGATCTCCATGGGTACCAGGCACACACATGGTACACAGTCAGACCTGCAGGCAAAATACTCACATCCACACACATAAAAGAAAACAAATCTCTAAAAATAGGCCAGGTGGTAGTAGTGCACACCTTTAATCCCAGCACTCGGGGGGCAGAGGCAGGAGGATCTCTATGATTTCGAAGATAATCTGGTCTGCAGAGCAAGTTCCAGTACAGCCAGAGCTACACAGAGAAACCCTGTCTCAAAATAAAATAAAATAAAATAATTAAAAACAAGGCCATCAGCTAGCGAACAATGCCCTCTGTCCTGTGCCATCCCCTGTAATTGGGAAGTCTGGGGCTGGCTCCTTGTTCTACCCTGACAACCACCTTCTCTTCTGGAAAGAGCAAAGCCCATCCCAACCTCAGTATGGGACAACATGCTGTAAGTGCCCAGACACTGTGAAGGAGGCAGAAGCAGACAGACTTTAGGAAAGCTGAGGTTTTAAACATCTGTGGGATGCTCTATCAACTCACATGGCAGGTGGGACAGCAGACTCAGGAAGTGAGCGGCCCGGTTGGAGTTTTTCTGCACTAAACCATATGTAAGGACCAAATACCTGCTTGTTGAACGCTTGCCCTGGAGAACATTGTTGAAGTGGAGGTCAACACATCACAGATAGACGTCTCTGTTCCTTGACACTGACCAGAGACACTCTTTATCTGTGCTTCCCAGAGTCCCAGGGTGGGCAACAGGATGAAGCTGCTTAAGCCCTTCCTAGGCAGATAACACGTCCAAAAGTCACCCACACCCCATTTCCTTCACTCTTTCTCCCTGGTACAGCACTTGCTGATTGTAGCAGCTTCGAACCCCACTGCAGCAGCTTGCACCCTCACGGTAGGCTCCTTACTTTCTAGGACGTGCCCCTGCCCCGACTGGCTCTCAATTGTGTTGGTGGGAAGAGTTCCACAGAGCTGCTAAGACACCTTGCGTAAGTTCCTCAACCGCAGATTTCTATTGGGAGGGCTGTCTGGTGACAGGTGTAACTCAGGAAGTTGAGTAGCAGCACACCAGGACATTTTCCTGGCCTGCACTCCCCAGCCTCATCCTCTGTGCGTAAGAAGCCTGGTCAGCTTCTTTTCCCCCAAGGACCCAGGAGTCGTCACCGAGGAGCCTCTTAAAAAGTCACTCCCTAGCCTGTGGTGGTGCACACCTTTAATCCCAGAGGCAGATGGATCTCTGGAGTTTGAGACCAGCCTGGTGTACAGAGGAAGTTCTAGGACAGCCAGGACTGTTGGAAAGAAACCCTGTCTCAAAAAAAAAAAAAAAAAAAAAAAAAAAAGCAGTCACTCAGTCTGAACTAAGTGCTTTGATATTGTCCTAATGTCTGTTAAAACTAGGATTAATGTGAAGGAAACATTACAGCTCTTACAAACATTTGAAAGCAGATAAAGTACTGAGGGGAAGAGGTGGGCACTCTACCAGTTCCCACCACTGGGGAGGAAGGAGCTCCATTCACTGTTAACTGGAGACCTACCAGCTGTGGAGGTGGCAGAGCATAACCTGGGACAGGTGAGCTGTGTGGCTGTGTTGAAAGTCAGCCTCTGCAGTGACCTTCGCGCCGTCCTGCAGCCCTAGGCAGCTACTGCTATTCCAAATTTGTTTTGCTTTTCCTTTGGGTGCTGGGGTTGAACCAGGGCCTCAGGCACACTAAGCATGTGTTCCATCTCTGAGCTGTGTCCCCCGCCCCATCTCCATTCTAGACTTTAAAAAATGAAGCCCAGAGAGAACAATCACCTCATTCAAGGTATAGTTGGCAAGACAGCAAAAGTTGAGCCCGAGTTTTTCATAACTACAGACGCTCCTGTTCAGTCCATGAACAGTCTGAGGCTGACTGCATCCTCCGTACGGCTGTCAAAGGAAGCGGGGGTCACAAGTGTGGACACTGACATAATTGTGAACCTGTGAAAAGTTAGGGCAAATATGAAAAAGACCAAGCCTCAGTCTCCTCATCTCTGAAATGGGAGTAGGAGATAGGCCTTGCCTCTGCGGCTGGTGTGAGATGCTGAGGTGATGCAGCAGTGACGGGCTTCAGCGCTCCCCTACAGAAGACACTAGTTTCCCGTGATGTCACTGTGCTAATTCATGGAGACAGTACAGATAACATGCTGAGAGCTGTGCTTGGTACAGGGGAGGGCTTCCCCAAGAACAATGTTTCTCAACCCTCCTAATGCTGGGACCTACCTTTTAATACAGTTCCTCATGTTGTGGTGACTCCCAACCATAAAATTATCTCATTGCTACTTCATAACTAATTTTGCTAATTTTGAATCATAATGTAAATAGCTGTGTTTCCCAATGGTCTTAGATGACCCCTATGAAAGAGTTATTCAACCCCAAAGGGGTCGTGACCCACAGTTGAGAACCGCTGTTCTAGAAGCTTCCTTCCTGAGTGAGAGCCATTTGAGGGGAACTTTAAGGACAAGCTAAGCCAGGCTTGTGGGGCACCCCTTAGCACTTCAGAAACTAAGGAAAAGAATTTCTGTGAGTTCCAGGCCAGACTGAGCTATGTGCCAAGTTTGAGGCAACCATAAGATACAGACATAGTCACACACAGGCACGTACACGGAGACACGGCAGACATAGTCACACACAGGCACGTACACGGAGACACGGCAGACATAGTCACACACAGGCACGTACACGGAGACACGGCAGACATAGTCACACACAGGCACGTACACGGAGACACGGCAGACATAGTCACACACAGGCACGTACACGGAGACACGGCAGACATAGTCACACACAGGCACGTACACGGAGACACGGCAGCACAGAGAGAAGACAAATAAGGAGCCCGAGGATACGGCTTAGAGCATGCGCTTAAACTGTGAAGAGGTAAGTACCGCTCCAGAACTATGATTGACAGGTAGGGAGGTCCATACGGCAGTTACTTCCCTTAGGGCCTTTGCAGTTTTCCTCAGTTGCTCTAAAATGTGCCTCAGGTCATTTTTGATCAACCAACTCCTAAAAGACTCAAGGAGCAGGGAAGGCAGCAAAGGTTAAGTCTAGCATATGATAGCCTCACCTATTCATTGTAAGAAATTACATTAGAGCATATTGGCACTTGCCTGGAATCTCAGCTGAGGCAGGAGGATTACAAATTAGATACCAGCCTGGGCTGCATGACCAGACCCTGCCTCAAAAACAAAACACTGCATTTGTGTCGTGCCTGTTTAACTGTTGAGATGGCTGTCAGCCTGCAGGGTCCAACAAAGCCCCTTCCAGAGAGGACACTCAGCATTGTCACCTTCCCTGTCCACGTCACTCCTTCCTTAGCTGGCTCTCCATGCCATGGCAGAAATCTTTTAGAGTGAGCACCTACAGATGAAGAGACAAGGCCTGACCCGTCTTCATTACAACACTCAGGTCGCACTTTTGTAGCTGCAAGTGGAGCCCAGACTAAGCCTGGCCGTGAGCTCTGCTGTCCAGGAGATTCAGGACAGCACGCAGCCTCAGCCTCCATGGGTGGGCCAACCCTGGATCATCGTCTTGATTATCTGGAGCATGAGAGTGTTGTCCCTGTATTTGGGTTTGAGGCAGGGTATCTCTCTGTAGCTGAAACTGGCCTTGAACTTAATCCTGCTGCCTCTGCCTCCCAACTGCTGAGACTATTGGCTTGACCCCTGTGCCTCATTATGTCTGCTTGCTTGCTTTGTTTAAAACAGTCTCACTGGACCGTTGGCATGCCTGGAACTTTGTGGACCAGGCTTGCCTCAAATTCACAGGTCAGTCTGCCTCTGCCTCTCAAGGGCTGGGATTAAAGGCATGTGCCGCCATACCCAGCATGTGTATTATTTTTAATAAAAGTCCCTGCCTCGGGCTGGAGAGATGGCTCAGTGGTTAAGAGCATTGCCTGCTCTTCCAGAGGTCCTGAGTTCAATTCCCAGCAACCACATGGTGGCTCACAACCATCTGTAATGAGGTCTGGTGCCCTCTTCTGGCCTGCAGACATATACACAGACAGAATATTGTATACATAATAAATAAATAAATAAATGTTTTTTTTTTTAAGTCCCTGCCTCCTAATTCCTTAAATCAGAGGCTTAAACTGGGAAGCTGTATTTTTTTTAACCTCCCCAGAGATTTCAAGAGCCAGAGTTGTTTCCTGTAAATGTCTTAGCAGGTTCCTCTTGGAGGACCTTAAGGCCATGGTAGGTCCTGTCTCTGTCTGTACCCACTCTTCTCTCTGAACTCTGCAGGCCTGGAGGAACCATGGTGACCTATGGGGGAATGGCCAAGCAACCTGTAACAGCCTCTGTGGTAAGCTGGGGACTTGCAGCCCAGGGCTGGGACGTCTCTTTCCTTGCCCTCCAGCCATCTAAACTCAGGGATCTATACCTGAAGCAATGCTTTAAGCTCTAGTACTCAGAGCCCCAGCAAATCCTCCTGTGTCCACAGAGCCTGCTCATTTTTAAGGACCTCAGACTTCGGGGCTTCTGGTTGTCCCAGTGGAAGAAGAACCACAGTTCAGGTGAGTGGCTGATTGTCTGATACCAAGAGCCACCGGAGGGTAGAGCCGAGTATAAAGTGACCAGCTACTCTTAAGACCTGCAGAGTGACGGAGTCCACAGCCTCACAACAAGATTAAAGCATAGAGTTGACCACAGTCACAGCGCATCACTTCTAGACTGGCCAGAGTCCAGAGAGATGGACCAGCCCTGTTCCCAGGAGCTGACTGGGGGTGGTGGGGAAGCCTGCCAAGTAAAGAGAGCGGGCTGGGTGCAATGGAATACACATATAATCCCAGCCCTAGGGGCTTAGGTAGAAGGATGGTGAGGCCAGGGCCATCCTTAGCTATACAGCTAGATACTGTTTCAAAAAAGGAAAAAACAAAAATAAACAAACAAAAAACCATTTACGTGGTGCTTCCAGCATCACCAGATCCAGGTCGCCCTGGCCTAGCTGCAGAACTGCCTTAGTTCAAGCATTGTGGGTCTAAACTCTTTTGAGCCATTTGACAGAGGAGAAAACTGAGGTTCATAGCCACTAAGTCAATTACCCTTAGGAATGGGGCTGCCAGAGTGAGATGAGCCCTCTTACTGCTAGGGCCTAGCTGCCCAGACTAGGAGTCACCCAGTCAGTCATTAGCTGAGAATGAGGAATGCCATGGAGTTGGCCAAAGGAAAGGGAGGGAAGTGGTGGGTGCATGGGTGTTCTGAGTAGAGTGGTACATGCAAAAAGCTCATCGGGGGTGAATGGAAGGCTGGGGGCTGACTGGGTTGGTTGAAGTGCTTGCCAAACAGACTTAGGACTGAGCTCAGATTCCCAGCACCCATGTATAAAGCCTGTACCCCAGGACTACGGGGAGAGGCTAAGGGGGAGGGAAACAGGGGGATCCCTGGAGCTCATTGGCCAGCCAACCTAACCAAATAAAGAGCTTCAGGTTCAGAGACTCAAAAACTAAAGGTGTGAGCCGGGCGGTGCGCACGCCTTTAATCCCAGCACTCAGGAGGCAGAGGCAGGCGGATCTCTGTGAGTTTGAGGCCAGCCTGGTCTACAAGAGCTAGTTCCAGGACAGGCTCCAAAACCACAGAGAAACCCTGTCTCGAAAAACAAAAAAACAACAACAAAAAGAAAACTAAAGGTGTTCTGAGAATGGCGCACAGCTTTAACCCCGGCACTCGGGAGGCAGAGGTGGGCAGGTCTCCATAGAGAGTTCCAGGTCAGTCAGGACAGCACAGGGAGACCTTGTCTGTAAATAAGGAACACGATTCAGGGAGACACCTCAATGTGTGTTGATCTTACCTACATACATACACTTAGAAGTACATATACCCCACCCAATGTAAGCTTCTTTTGTTTTGTTTTTGAAGACAAGAGTTTCTCTGTGTAACCTTGGCTGTCCTGAAACTCGCTCTATAGACCAGGCTGTCCTCAAACCAGAAATCCACCTGCCTCTGCCTCCTGAGTGCTGGGATTAAAAGTGTGCACCACCACCACCTAGCTCCCAGTGTAAACATTTAAGAAGAGAGCATGGAACCCAGCACCCAAAGCAGGTTCTGACACCTGGAGCATTAGCCTGGTACTGGACTGAGAAGTTGAAGAACAGGTTCTGACCAGATTAGGCAAGGCTTAATAATTTTTTTTTTTAAGTTCATACTCCTACCTTGAAGATGATTAGGAAGCCAACATAGTGGTTTTGTGTTTTTTCAAGACAGGGTCAGACTATGTAGCTCTAGCTATCCTGGAATTCACTATGTAGACCAGGCTAGCCTGAAACTCAAGAGATCACCTGCCTCTGCCTCCCAAGAGCTGGGATTAAAGGTGTGAAAGGTGTGAGACATTACACCCACCAGAGTAGTGTTTTAATCAGGAACTGGATTAGACTTCAAGAGTGAGTTTATTTCTATGAAAAGCACTTCTCAGCCAAAGCTTTCACTTGGCCTCTTGCATGGATTTGGCCCTCAGTAAGAGGCAGGCCCAGGAAAGGGTAGTGGTTGCCTTAGTTGAAGAGTCCCGTGGAAGTCCAGGGCTGTCAAGGAGAGCTTTCCCTCATCTGACCTGCTGACATCAAGCAGTGCCTGGGACACTGCTTTCTGGCCTTCTCTGACTTCCCTAGTTCTCTACTGCTGCCCCACCCACCAGTCAGGGCCAGTTTCACCACTCCTGTTCTGTGGATCTGAGCCCCCTTAGAAAGGTAGGCAGTGCCCACCCTTCAGTCCTAGGATCTCTCTTCATGTCTCCCTGTCTCATGTTGGCCTCACAATGTCAGACCCTCGCTTCTTGTCTAACTTTCCTCCCACCTCCTGCAGATGAGTTCAGGGAGCTGATTCTCACCCTCTGTGACCTCATTCGCCAAGGCCAGCTCACAGCCCCCGCCTGTTCCGAGGTTCCACTGCAGGACTACCAGCAGGCCTTGGAAGCCTCTATGAAGCCCTTTGTGTCTTCAAAGCAGATTCTCACCATGTGATTGTCCCAGAGGACCAGGAGGAAAGCAAGAGTGGACACCAGTAAGTCTGTCTGGCTGCTGACCCTTCTGTGAGGACCCCAGTCTTCCCCAGGCTGCCTTCTGCTCACTGCCTCTTCCCTCTAGGAGGATGAGAAGCTGGCCTTCCCGAGGACAGGATGAAGACTAGAGGTCATCCCTGTGGAGGACTACTGTGCACCTGCTGCCTCATAGCACCAGGAAGCCCCTGCCCTGCCTGACCACTCTGAACGCAGAGGCTGGGGGATTGCTGCCAAGTCAGACGTCACACCCTAAGCAGTGTGTGCCCTAGGGTCTGGCAGAAGGGGAAAGGTGCTTAACTTCTCCCAGAGTGTGTGTCTGTCCAGGGCAAGGGAATCTGCTGCCAAGGTGAGTGCCAGGCTGAGGTCATTAAAGCTTAAGAGACCGAGAACACAGGATCTCAGGTGTCTGAGCCACCTTGAGGGAACTTCCTTTGTAACTGAGGGAATAAACATTATACCTGTGGCTCTCAGCCAGGGGCCATTTTTAAACCCAGAGGAACACTTGGTTATTGCAGCTTGGGGAGGGAGTTGTTATTGCTGCAACTGTGCAGAGATCGGTACTGCTAAATATTTTACAGCAGGGCAAAGTAGTACACACCTAGAATCCCAAGAATCGGCAGGCTTAAGTCAGCTGGACTGCCACATGTTGGAAGCCAGCTTGGGCTATACACCAAAACTATCTCAAACTTTTTCCTTACAAAGGGGACCAGGAGTATAGCTCAGTGACAGAGTGCTTATCTAGCATGCAGCAGGCCTTGGGTTCCATTCCAGTAACTGTCAGAAGAACAGATACAGCGCCCAGGACCACCTCCCAGAGAATGATCCTGCCCAAAAGGTCCCTAGTGGTGCTATTGAGAAACGCCAGCATTAAACCCCCAGGCGGAGCCACTATGACTGGTGCTATGCAGAAGGCATGCAGGGCTGCAGACACCTGGGCTTTGGGCAAGGCTTGCTCGAGGTGCAAGGTGACAAGCTGACTATGAAAAATAAGTTGTTTTATACAAGCTAAAGGAGTCTGGCTTTCTCGTTTTTGCTTCATGATCATTTTGCCCAAAGCAAAGCACAACAACTTGGAGTTGTCTCCTTTGTCAGCTGATCCATTCATTGTACCTTCATCTCAGAGTCTCATTTGGGGAGCATTTATTGAATGTTTAGTGTGGCCTAGTGTGAGGCCATTACAGTAAAAAGGGCAAAGATGTGAGAGGACAGAGGTTCAGCTCAGTCAAGGGAGGGAGGCTTCATGAAGGCAGTATTGTCTGCAGAATTCTGAAGACCAAGTAGGAAATGTGGACCAAGCAAAGCCAGCAGCTAGTTTTCTGGAGAGAAGTCCCGGGCCTTGGGAAATCACAACCAGAAGCATGAAGCTACTGCCTAAAGGGCTGCAACTTGAGCAGAGGTGGGAACGTGTGTGTGTGTGTGTGTGTGTGTGTGTGTATCAGATCACAGAGATCCTTTAGGTTAGAACCTGCCTGAGAGCACGAGATTTC
This sequence comes from Chionomys nivalis, assembly GCF_950005125.1. NCBI lineage: Eukaryota > Metazoa > Chordata > Mammalia > Rodentia > Cricetidae > Chionomys > Chionomys nivalis. The sequence continues at coordinate 20,708,847 of NC_080096.1, read as the reverse complement.
AAGGCAGTGATAATGTGCACACAGGCTGGGAGGCTATGACTGCGTGCCGGTGTGCACAGCCTGGGAGGCTATATCTGCATGCTGGTGTGCACACAGGCTTCCAGCTTGCTCAGCTTGCCTCTGGGAGCATCTGTGCTCTCTAGAGGAAAGGACTGCTTCAGCCCGAGACTGGGGCAGGTCAGCAGATGCCTCCTGAATAAAATCGGCTGCCTTCTACACCTGGGCTCAGAATCAGCTTCACCCTGTTCCTGTGCCCTTTTATGTCCTCTGGGTTGCTGGGATAGGTGTTTTGCACCAAAGGTCCCTGTGGACAAGTGAGAAAACCTAAGGGTACAGGAAGGCAGCCCAGAGACAGCAGGAATAAAAGGTAGGGGAGTCACAAAGTTGGAGGTTAAAGCCTTGTAAGGGAGGCCTTGTTCCAATCCAAGATGGCAGGTGCAGAGGGTTCCTGCACAAGCATAGGAATCAGCCCAGGAAGAACAGTGAAGGGCTTCACTGTGCCTTTAGAGGTATGAGGTTTGGGTCTTCCGTTGTCTACTCAGGAAGGGAAGACAAGCTGCAGGACTCAGCTCAGGTAAGCAGTTAGAGCTGGGGCACTGATGGCTGACCCTTGATTTCCCCAAACACTAGCTATGTTAAAACCTGCAGCCTCTAGGGGTGGACCTAGTAGGCCATAATCAATGTGCTTCCGTCTCCCTTGCAACTAACAAGTCTGAGCACTGTGATATGACAGGTATAGGTTGCTAGTGTCTTAGAACCTTGTTCAAATGAAGCTGCTATGCACTGTCTTTCTCCTTCTACCTTCCCACCCAATTTCAAACAGGATTCCTGGAGCGTACACAGCCGTGTCTGACCCCGGTAAGAATGACACAAAGTCAGAGGAACCTAGGACCCACCCACACCTCCAGACCCCCAGCTGCCTACCTCAGAATCTCCGCTTAGTATTGTCATTTAACTGATTAATCATCTTAAGTGATTTCCCCAGAACTAAGCCAAGATGTAGCAAAGGGTGGCAGGCGGTGTAGCAGGTCAGGATTCTCAGTCAAGAGACTCTAGGAGAAAAAAGACAGTTGAGAAGAGGCACAGGCTTTGGAAAGATCCTCGGGCAGTGCTAGGACAGAAGTACAGGAGAGGATAAAAGGAGAAATTCCCCGGCTTCCGAATTTCAAACCCCCTCCCCCCCACCCCACAGTCAAATTTTGAAGACCAGTTAATGGGTGCCAACACTTCAGAGGCCAGTAAGGAAAAGAGACAAAAAGAATGATTTCCTTTGCTCCTCCTCTCTACAAAGGCAGGACACATTGTCACCCTTCTGGCCCATTAAACACCCTTTGTAAATGGAGCCCTAGGTTCCCAAATAGCCATGACCTCCTAAGACAAAGCTGGAGCACACCTGCAGCCTTAATGGGGCCTGGCTCTGCCTCCATGTCCTCTTCTGGGAGCATCCATCCCACAATTCCATGGTGTCTACCACAATGTTGTGAGTGCCTGTGTCCTCAGGGGAAAACAGAAAAGGGAGAAGGGTGCTTGCACAACCTTGTGTCTCCCCCCCCTTTTTTTTTTCTATTTTTCTTTTTTTTGACTTCTAAAGACAAAGTTTCTCTGTGTATCCTGGAACACATTCTGTAAACCAGGCTGGCCTCAAACTCAGAGAGATCCACCTGATGCACCTGCTTCTGCCTCCACCACCACCTGGTCATCACTCTTCTTGTCTGGAAGGGTCTAGCAAGAGGGTGGGCTTTGACCATGGTGGGTAGGTGCTCTACTGCTGAGCCACTTCCCGAGTGATAAATTGCTACTGTACAAAGCAAACCTTATAACTAGTAGAAAGGGATAGAAAGCTGGCTCGGCACTTTAAAAGCATATACTACTCTTGAAGGAGACCAGAATTGTGTTCCCAGCACTCATATTAGTCAAGTGGCTCACAACCACCTGTAATTCCAGCTCTAGGACTTGACATCTGACTTCTGAACTCATATGCATATTGTGAATTAAATTTTTTAAAAAAATTCTTCACACCTCAAACCAAATGTGGTGGCTCAGACCTGTGCCTCCAGCATCTAGGAAACAGGAGGATTAGTTTAAGACCAGTCTCAGCCACAAGTTCTAGGCCAGCCTGGTCTATGTGTGACCTTACCTCCAAACAACATCAGAAGAAAAAGACAGAGTGAGAAAGCCTTTGAGTTATAACATAAAATTAGGGGTGGGGCACTCACATAAATTTTTTTTATAAGACAAACACAATAGGGCCAGTAAGAAGGTTCAACAGGCTTAAAAAAAAAAAAAGTGTCACACAAGTCTATGTGGACCTGAGTTCAATTCCTGGGTCATACTATGAAACGTAGAAGCATTTCTTTAAAGTCCTCTGACTCTACGCATGTATCACACATGTGCACGTATGCGTGCACACACACATAACACAGACAAAATAACAATGCCAAAAAACACTGGTGAAATATTTGCAATTCATTTGTCAAACTGCTGATTTTCCTAGTCTACAGTGAGCTATGAATCAAGTAAAATAGGCAAAGGATAAAACACACCAAGGAAAATGTGTCAAGGGCCGGGCGGTAATAGTGCACATCTTTAATCCCAGCACTCGGGAGGCAGAGGCGGATCTCTGTGAGTTCGAGGCCAGCCTGGTCTACAAGAGCTACTTCCAGGACAGGCTCCAAAGCCACAGAGAAACCCTGTCTCGAAAAACCAAAAAAAAGAAAGAAAGAAAGAAAGAAAGAAAGAAAGAAAGAAAGAAAGAAAGAAAGAAAGAAAGAAAGAAAGAAAGAAAAAAAGAAAATGTGTCAAGGTGTGTATACCAAGTGTGTGCGGATGCCCTTAGAGGCTAGAAGAGAACATGAAGAAAGGCTCACTCCTTTCTTCATTAAATAGCCTGGAGGATACCACTTTCGCTGGATTGACAGAGATCAAAATATTTGATGAGACACAACAGCTACCAAGTTATACATGCTAAACCAGGCATGGTGACACATGCCTGCATTCTCAGCACACAAGAAGTTGTGGCAGGAGGCTGTTGTGAATTCAAGGCCAGCTTGGGATACTGAGACTGTCCCAAAATAAAATGCTCATACCCTTTAGTTGTCTGAGGATCAAACTAGGTTAGACAAGTATTCTATTAGATATGTCCTTAATGATATTCCTATATAGATCCTACATGGTCACTGATTGTGGCAGTTATAAAACCCAAAGGTTGGACCCTGTGTGACTATGTAAGTTATTGTGTATAAAAGGTGTGTTAGCCGGGTGGTGGTGGCACACGCCTTTAATCCCAGCACTCGGGAGGCAGAGGCAGGCGGATCTCTGTGAGTTCGAGGCCAGCCTGGTCTACAAGAGCTAGTTCCAGGACAGGAACCATAAAGCTACGGAGAAACCCTGTCTCGAAAAATCCAAAAAAGAATAAATAAAGTAAAAGGTGTGTTATGAGACAAAAATGATCCTTAGTGCTTTTCATGAAATTCTGGAATTATTTTCAAAATAGCCAAAATTTAGGTATGGTGACACCTGAAATATATTCTTAGAAGGCTGTAACAGGAGGTTTCTGGAAGTCAAGGCCATTTGATATAGAAAGTTCTTGTATGAAAAAAACCTAAGCTGTATAGTAAATTAATAAAAATATTTAAGGAACTGCTCCTGGGAAGGAACGCTAAGGAAGCAGAAGAGAAAAAGGGAAAACTTTACACTGAACATCAGTTGAATTGAGAATGCAAACCCATTCTCAATTTGAGAGAAACAAAACCCATCAGTGACTGGGTAAAACTGAAAGGGAACCAATCAAAACTGAGTTCACTATGACCCAGAACAAGCACGTCCATGCCATTTGGTTATTCTGGCAGCACAGTGGACACCTATATATTACATTCTTAAAGGTTAGAAAACTTTCCTGTCGTGCCTCATCTAGCTGCAACGTATTAAAGTGGTCACTCGGGAGGCAGACGCAGCCAGACCTCTGTGAGACCAGCCTAGTCTACATAGTGAGTTCTAGGATGGCCAGGACAATAGAGCTTGTATCCAAAATAATAATCTGAGATGTAACTCAGAGGTAGAGCACTTGCGGGTCAGGTCCACAACAACGCAAAATAGTAAGGAATCGTTTATTTGAACAGTTTTACGTACCTAGTATAACTGTCAAGACAATACTACAAGGAAGATAAAGGAGGCCCAGAGACCTGAGAAAAGGAAATGGGCTCAAGGTCACGGATCCACAAACTTCCCACCCGGAACGTTGACCCGTAAACCGCTCGGACGCAGAAACACACTCGGGAAAAGGACAAAGGATGGACCACCCGCTCGGCGCGCACCCGCGCACACTTCCGGGGGAAGTGCCGACGCCACGCCGAGCTCGCGAGAAGACGTGCTGCAGCTGTCGCTCACCCGGCCAGGCCCCGCCCCGCGCCGGCGCGCCTCCAGGAAGGCCCTTCCCCCAGCTCTGGCCGGGCGGGAAGCGGGCGCGCGCTCCCTCCCGTTCCCCTCCGCCCGGGGTGGGGGGAGGGCGCGGGGGCGCGCGTTCTCGAGCTGCGTGCTCGCGTACGTCGCCGGGCTTCGGCTGCGTCCGTCCCGCCGCCCGCCCGTTACCGCCGCCGCCGCCGCCGCCGCCGCCGCCGCGCTCTCCTTTCGCCGGCCGCCGCCTGAGGGGGGCCGGGGCCAGCCGCCGCCGGGATGCCGCGGGTGTACATCGGCCGCCTGAGCTACCAGGCCCGGGAGCGCGATGTGGAGCGCTTCTTTAAGGGCTACGGGAAGATCCTGGAGGTGGATCTGAAGAACGGGTGAGGAGGGCGGCGGAGGGCCCGGCCGGGGGGCTGACAGGGCCGCAGCGGTGGCTGGGAGGCCGCGGCGACGCGAACGCAGCGCTCTCTGGGGCGCTAAGCCGCCGCCGGCCTCCTCTGCTCCGCCATGGCGGCGGCGCCTCGGGGGCGCGGGTAGGCCCGACTCCCACTGCGCCTGCGCGGGCGGGGGTGGTGGCGGGATAATGGGGACGGCGGCCCGGGTTGGGCTGGGGCTCCGGGCGCCGGGGAGGCCTGGGTTTCCCTCGCTGGGCCGCGGGACCGAGGCCTGGTTCGTCTCTGGGGAGAGGTGGGCCTTTCCCGCTCTGAGGCTGCTGGGAGCAGACGAGGTTTCCGGCTCCCTTCTCCCTGGTCGCCTGCTTGCCCGGCCGAGCCGGAGGGTTCCCGGCGCGTGTTTCCGGGGACCGGAGCGCTGGCTTTTTCTGTGTGCCACACTTTTTTTGGGCGGGAGCCTCTAGTTTGAGTAGTGTAGTGACAGTTTCGAAAGTATCGTCTTGCCGCGCTGAAAGCTTTTCCCCGCTCCCTTTACGAGAGTAAATTAAAGTGCTAGCTCGTTATCTTGGGGGAGTCCGTACAGAGTTTCCACGCTGGGGTTTTGGCTCTCCGACCTGCCAGAAGATGCCTGCTGTTGGAGGATTTGCCGAGTGGGTAGTGGCCGCCCTGGCCAGGTCTGCGTCGACTCCTGGTGCAGGTGGAGACACAGATCTCAAAATTGCCTGCTTAACAGCCTCCCCCGTGCGGTCTGGGCGTGTAGCCCTAATCTGCTTTGGCGGACCAGGGCTAGCCGAGGCTACCAGCTGGGTTCAGGGGGAACGGGTGAGCCGTGCAGCCCGGAGAAGATATTCGCATATTTTGCTCGGGAGCTGAGGAATACTAAGTCGGACTTGAAAGGTGTTAAGCAGCGGAACGGCGTTGGAGGCACTAAGCCTGAGGAGCCCTTAGTTTTGTTGCCTTTGTTGTTTGGCTGGTTTCTAAGACTTTGCCGTTGTTCCGTTGAGACCAGTGGTAACTGACATTTGAGAAGAAATATACCTTAATATGAGTTGCACATGAGCCAGCACGTTCTCAGACTGTCTGGATTTCGAATTGATACTTAGAAGAATCTCCTTGCTGAGAGCAAGACTTCGGTGAAATGTTACAGACTACTGGGTTCGCATAAAGGGTTTAGACAGTTTCTTATTTTGTTGAGTGAACTTACAGAAAGTATTAGACAACGTGAGAGGATTGCTTTTTTGTGGTCCTTACCTTACATGTGAGAGATTATCCCCACCCACCCACCCTTTTTCCCCCTACAGCCCAAGTAAGTTGACAGAATAACTCTGGGTGAAACATGGGTTTTGGAAGTTAGATAAGTGAGAGTCAAATCCTGGGTCCTCAGTTTACGTTTCTTTAAGCAAGTGACTTAGTTACTCTGAACCTGTTTTCTCGGTTGATACTTTGGCCGTACACTGTACTGAAGTCCTATTAGGAAGTGTGTCAGCTCCTAAGTGTTTGAGAACAGTGTATTATTTGGTGAGGTCTGTTTTCTCAGGGTGTGGATGAGAGTTGGAAAAGGTAGTAGGGCAAAACTGAAGGGTGATTCAGATGTGTACCCCCAACAGGATGCCCGCATGTGCTTCATGATTGAGTAAGGCAGCAGAAGTGTTCTGTTCCTGACTAAACTGAATCAAGGAATACTGGTTCTCAGTTAGAACTCAGACAAGTAAAATGTGGAATAGTTTACTGAAATTGATTCTTTTTTTTAACTGTTTATTTTTGTTTTGTGCATTGATGTTTTGCCTACATGTTTGTTTGTGGTGTCAGATCCCCTGGAAATGGAGTTACAGACAGTTGTGAGCTGCCATGTGGGTGCTGGGAATAGACTCCAGGTCCCCTGGAGAAACAGCCAGTGCTCTTAACACCAAACCATCTCTCCAGCCCAGAACAGATTTTTCTTAAAATGAGCTTTGAAGTGGATTTACTAGGACTTGAAGAAAGAGAAGTGTCCAGAAACACATGTTTTAATTGGTGGAAAGGTGGTCTGGTAAGGACCATTTGTATGATACCTTCTAGCTGGATCAAGCCTCATGAGGATCTAGAAAGTAACACCAAACCCGAAACAGCTATTAAGAGTTTTACACTAGGGGATTGGAGTGACGGCTCCATTGTTAGGAGCTCTGGCTGTCTTCCCAGAGGACCTGGGTTCACTTCTCAACACCCATATAGCACTCACAACTGGCCCTCCAGTTCATGGGAATTTGACTCCTCTGGTTTCCTTGAGCACTAACTAGGCAGGGCTTGCAGTGCACAGACAAACAACAGACCATCCATACACATAAAAATAAATTTTAAAAGATAAATATAAAAATAAAAAAGATTTTTTAAAAAAAGTTTTACGCTAAATTTTAAATCATGAATAGAATTCAAAGGTTTTGAGGGAAACATGGAACAATTCAGGGGAGTGCTCAGAGGACAGACACTCACTGCCTGGGTGCTTCTCATTCTTATATTGCCGGATGATGGATGATGTGCACGAAATCCATCCTTATAGATCAAGGTTGAGTTAAGGAGTGCAAAGTATTTCTGAGATTTAAAGACAGGTGGGACAGACATCTTAATTCCATACAGTATGACCTAGTATCACTCAGAAATCATTACAGAAGAAAATAACTTGAGGGAAGAGGACGACAATGTGTTAGAGATGCTGGGGAGCTGAAGGAAGTGGAATAGGAGACGTAGCTATGGGTGTGAGTTCACAGTCTTCAACCTGGGGCAGTGGTGGACTTCCTTACAGGGAAGTGTCTGAACACTTCTGGATTGAAACTCTAGAACAGGTTTTGGATTAATAGGACTGTAAAGAATTGCTAGAGAGTTTGTTCACATTTATTAAGGTGAGATATCTTGTAGGTGTTGGCAGATGGGTTGTAAAGTTGAGAATTTAATTAGGTAATGGGGTAACATAGTTTCTACTTGCAAAATAGAGATTTACTATCCAGGAGAGGATTTTGTGTATACAAGCACTTCAGTGTTTCCTTGAGCCAGGCAACCTGCCTCTGTTTTAGAGAACTTGGAGACAGATGGTTCTTCCTAGGACTACAGGTGTGATGCAAATCTCCCTGGGGCTGTGTTGACCTTACACCTACCTGCCTCAGAGACCACCTGGTGCCACTCTGGGCAAGAGTGAACCAAGATTGAATTCTGGGAGTGTCTCAAAGAGACAAAACTACTAGTACCTTTTCCTGTCCCTTCAGCTTTTATGGTGGCTTTTATTGAGTTTGATTACATGTAGTATGGAGTTTCTTTTTTAGCAGTAAATCACTTTGTTGTAATGTCTAGACTTTTTTGTTTTTATGTACAGAATTTTCTCTCTTGCCACAGACATCTTGTAGTTTCAGTCACAGGTCTTTTAGTTTTGAGTAAAACTTAATACATCCTTAGGTGATTTGATTTACCTGCTTAGGAACTAGAAAAATAGGTTCCCAAATCATTGAGATTTTCTTTCTTTAGCTAGCTGGCTAAAGTCCTAAGTTCAAGCACTCAAGGGAAAGTGAGCTGGAAATGCCGGAGCTGTGTTTGATGTGACGGTGAAATGGTAGACGGCTAGAGTTTCGATAGAAAACTTGGGATTGGTGCTTGGTTTTCTTGTTTTCATTTCATTCTACTGGGTAGGTTTGTCTTTACCTTTGTTTAAAATTAGAGTAGTATGAAGCTTGGTGTGTGTGTTTTAAAACTCTTGCAGTGAGTTAGGTCCCTGTTGTGTTTCCCTATCCTAATCAAGTGCCACTGGGCCTTATTTGCTGAGAGGAATCCATGCATTTTCTCCATGGACTGAAGCCTTCCCAGGAGCTCGCTCTTTAGAGGGAGAGTGAAGGAGGTCTAGTTAAGCTAATGTTACGGGTAATAGATTTCTGGTGAGTTGAGCGCTGCCAAATAGCAGGTAAATGCTTTGCTGTTAGTGATGGCACAAAGCTATACACTCCCTAACAAAGTCCCACCACCTTAAGATCATCCTCCAGTCTTAAAAGTAGTGTGCCACTTGAACTGTGTCTCTCAATCATTTGAGTCTGGTTAGGAATTAATCATATTTTACTTTTTCTTCAAAATACAACATATTTCCCATTATGACAGTTTTACATTGCTTAACTTCTAATATTGGAAGGAGGGCAAAAGGTCATCCAGAGATGATTCTGCTTGTATTTGGGGCACATGGTCTAACTTTTTGTCACATCTAAATCTTTCACACATACATTTCCTTCTTTCTTTAATTTTTTTGGGTTTTTTGTTGTGGTGGTTGTTTTGTTTTTTGAGACAGGGTCTCACTGAGTAGACCTGGTTGGCCTCAAACTAAAAGAGATCCGCCATTATGCCCAGCTATACATCTATGCATACATATATTCCTTGTCTCTCTTCCCCCTTTTTTTCTTTCCTTTTTCAACCAACTTAGGGTCATGTGACACATTACTGCCTGTTTGCCTAAAAGCCTGGTCTGTCTTTGAATATTCTCTAAGTTCAACAACCTGCCTTGTATGATGTGTTCTGTTGTGCTAAGGATCCAACTCCAGGCTCCATGCATGGTAGACAAGTCACTCTACTGCTGAGCCATACCTCCAGCCTCTGTAGTTCGACTTTATAATGATTATATAGAATTGCTGTATATGAATTCGTTTTAGGGTTTGCATTTAAAGCTAAGTTAGAACTGACATTTAGATTGTTTTTGATTTTTCGCTATTTTATGTGGCACTAGAGAATGTTTTTATGTAAAACTTCTTGCACGTTTTTAGGATTTGGGGGTGCATTTTTATGTTTTCTGGTAGCCCTTGATTTCCAAACCAATAGGTTTTATTTTATTTAATTTATGTGTGCTGGTGTTTTCCCTACATGTGTGCCTGTGCAGCATGGGTCTGATGCCAGAATAGACAAGGTCTCCTGGAAATGGAGTTACAGACAGTTGTGAGCCACCATGTGGGTGCTTGGAACTGAACCTGAACCTAGGTCCTCCGGAAAACAGCCAAAGTGTTAGTAACTGTTGAGCCATCTCTCCAGCCCCAAATAATATTTTTACTTCCCTTGTTTAAGAACTCTTTGTTTTCTGAATTTTCAATAAACTGATTTTTTTTTCATTTAGCCTACCAGAGTTAAGAACTTTACAACATAACTTTTGACTTAGAGATTATGTGCAGCTTGTAGGTAATTCAGACAGTGTAAAAACCGGAAAGGAAGTCAGGCAGTGGTGGTACATGCCTTTAATCACAGCACTTGGGATGCAGAAGCAAGTGGATTCTGTGAGTTCAAGGCCAGTTTGATCTCTACAAAGCAAGTTCCAGGGCAGCCAGAGCTGTTAAACACAGAAAAACCCTGTCTCAAAAAGACGAAAGGGAGAAAAGAAAAACCAGAAAGGAGATATTATAGATCTTTTGATGTTTTCTGATGATATATTATGGTAATCCTAACATTTAGGGGGCTGAGTCAAAATTATCGTGTGTTCAAGGCTCAAGGCCAATCTGGACTACACTCTCTTGTTGCCAAAACTGGCCTTAAACCCACTATACTAGCCCAAGGATGACCTTGACCTTCTGATAATCCTGCCCTCTCCCTCCCAAGTGCTGGGATTCTGGATACGGGCCACCTAATCCATTTTATGCCAAGTATCAAACCCAGAGTTTCATGCATGCTAAGCAGACACTCCGACTAAGGTATAGCCCCATGTCTTGTGTGCTACTTTTTGTATTGTGTAATTTTCTTATTATATTGGAATCTTCACTGTTGGTTGCCTAAAATTCCTTGTCTAGCTGAGTTGTGCTTTGCCTAAATTATTTCCCTAGATTGTCTCCTAATTCTAGCTGTAATAAATAACCCTTTGTTGGATATCATGCATGAAAACCTTTTTTGCATTTTGTCTTAAGACATATTTCATGGAACAGAATTCATTAGTGAGCACACAAAAATTTTTTTTTTTTTTTTTTTGGATTTTCGAGACAGGGTTTCTTCGTAGCTTTTGGTTCCTGTCCTGGAACTAGCTCTTGTAGACCAGGCTGGCCTCGAACTCACAGAGATCCGCCTGCCTCTGCCTCCCGAGTGCTGGGATTAAAAGCGTGTGCCACCACTGCCTGGCCACACAAAAGTCTTAATGCATGGTGGTGCACACTTTTAATCCCAATAGGCAGAGGCAAATAAATCTCTGTGAGTTCCAGGCTAGCCAGGACCACATAGTAAGACCCTATCTCAAAAAGAGAAAGAACCACACCAGTTACAAGAACACCAGCAGAAGCTAAGAATGCACACATCGTGGCTACCTCACTGGCATTGAGCCATGCTATTAACATCTTTGCTGCCTGAAGCACAATGTGGCGGTGTCTTCTGATAGGATAGTTCCAGCTATTCAGGTGAAGGCCAGTCTGGGCAATGTAACTAACTAGTCCTTGTCTCAGAAAGAAAAGGAAAGGGAAAAAATTCAGTTTCAGTAAACAACAAATTCAGCCAGGTGTGGTAGCATTTGATTGTAATGCACTTGGGAGGTGGAAGCAGCAGAATCAGAAGTACAGCAAAGTGTCTGACTACTCAGAGTTTGAGGACAGCCCAGACCGTGTGAGACCTTGTTCTTACAAAAAGAAAAGGACAGAGCACTCGGGAGACAGAGGCAGGCGGATCTCTGTGAGTTCGAGGCCAGCCTGGTCTACAAGAGCTAGTTCCGGGAGAGGCACCAAAGCTGTAGAGAAACCCTGTCTCGAAAAACCAAAAAAAAAGACAGGACAGAATCCCAAATGAAGTAATAGTCATTGTTTTGGTAGTCTTATAACTATTACAGATGCAATCAATCCTACGTTACTTCTTTTCCCACAACATGAGAGATTTAAACTTTTTTGAGAAAGCAATATCAAACAAGACTATACTTTAAATTATATCTAAATATTTCTAACATAAATTACCCCGCTTCAGTTCTCTTTTCTTGGCTGCCAGACTCCTGATTTGTGTTATGAATAAACGTGACGTGTAATTATTTGGTCAAGACATTTTAAAATTCCATTCTTCGTTTAGTATATTGTTCCTCCTTTTCTCATTGAGATGACTGCTCAAATGAGAAGGCTGTGTGAGATAGCTCTTCTTAGAGCACAGAATGTAGACAGGATGTGGTTTGGGTTCCTGGAGATTTGGAATGCTTCCAGGTATTCCAAAAAGTGCTCCACATACCTAAAGAAATATCAGGAATGGTACTTGTAAATGTGTGAGCTAACACTGAGCTCTTAAGCAGTAGAAAACATTAACAACTTGCATTTGTATAGTCTCTCTTTAAGTCCATTTATGGGGGTGTGGCATGCCACAGCACGTGTGTGGAGATCACAGGAAAACTGTTGGGAGTCAGTTCTCTCCTTCCACCTTGTGGTTTCCCAGCATTCAACTTAAGTTGTCAGACTTGGTGAAAGATGCCTTTATCCACTGTTCCATCTCACCAGCTGCATAGTTTCTATTTCAACTGACTGTATGAAAGCACTTTATAAACAAGTGGTATCCCTGGTCTGTGCAACTATAGAAACTGAGGCATGTGATTGACAGGCCAAAATTGCAGAATGAATTTTTGAAAGCTCTAGAAACTATGGCATTGCTGTGACAGTCAGTCAAGCTTCTCTACTGTTGTTCCTTTCCTGCCTGGAGGGGTAATCTGGGTCCTCTGGCCTGTTCACCCTGTAGTCTTTTAGAGGCTTCTAATAAGCCGAAGAACCTAAAGTGAGACAGACTGTACTTACAGTGTTGGCCTTGGGCAGAGAATGGATGGGGAGTGCTAGGTTAACCCTCCTCAGGCTTTTCTGTCATGACCACCTGGGGTAGGATGCGTGTCAGGATCAGCACATATTTCAATGTTTTGCCATTCCTACAGCCTCTGTTCTTAGAATATCCTTTAAGCGAAGGGATTGTGCTCTGGATACCTTTTCTGGGCTGAGGTGAAATCCCAGGCTAGAGGTGATAGCTAATGCCAGACATGGCGCTAATGCCAGAAGAGACCTCCAAGAACTAGAGAGAAGAGGGCGACTGAGGGGAACTTTGAAAGCAGCCTGACCAGATGGTCAAGACTCGACAGGCTTCATGTGCAGTGAAGCAACAGATCTAAAAGAACTTGAAATTTTTCTTAAAATAATGAAATGGCCAGTTTGGGGGAAATGTATCTCCAAGAAATGGCATTGGCATCTTTAACAAAATTGAAGGGAAGAAGAATAGACAGCTACTGAGGGCCAGTTAGGAAAGGTCTGTGAACAGCTCAGATGCTCCCAGAGGCAGAAGCCTTGTGAGTTTAAACAGTCTGTTCCAGTGTGCTGAGAGGATGGACCACTTTCTGTGTAGATTTGGGTAGCACTGTTGTTGAGTGTGTCCTTGTTTTGGTGAGGGGGTATAATGGACATAGTGGTGCATGTCATTTTGTGTCCTAAGAAATGTGTTCTGAACTGGTAATAGTAATGAGGTCAGTAATCTTGTTTGTAGTTTGTGGTTTGAGCTTCGTGAACTTTAGTGTGAGGCCCTTTCAGTGTCAGAAGATTGAAAAAGAGACACGGGTGTAATTTTGGACCCTAGCTGCCTCATACTCCTTTAAGGAAAGCAGCTTTTTGACTTTAACTATTTAATAATGGCAAGGAGGTTATGGTTAGTATAGTTTGATCCACAGATTATTTACAAATGTGTTGCTTTCTAAGCATCCCATTTCCTAGGCTAAGAATATGGTAAGAGCAGTGAAGCGGCTTAGCGCACTTAGCTCTTTAACAATGTTGTTTCAAGGGAGGTGATAGGGCACACCTTTAATCCTGGCACTCAGGAAGCAGAGGCAGGTGGATCATCTACTTTAGAGTAAGTTTTATTTAGTTTTTTATAATGATTGTTTCTATTTTTCTCACCTCGGTACATAAATATTCCTTTAGAGATTCCTGGTAGCTACGCTGTGGCTTAAACCCCAGGCTTGGGTTGGGGATTTAACTCAGTGGTGGAATGTTTGCCTAGCAAGCCTAAGTCCCTGGGTTCAGTCTCCAGCTAAAAATCAAAGCAAACCTGGAGACTTGAATTTAGCTACTTTTCGTTAGATTTTTTTGTCATCAAACGATTTACTCCATGTTAGTCATTTTTCATTATTGTAACTATATACCCAAGCAAATGAACTTAAAAGGAGAAAGATATGTTTTAATTCACCATACTAGAAGTTTCAGTCCATGCTCAGCTGGTTCCTTGGCTATGGACCTTTGTTAAGGAGAATGTCTTTGTCAATTGCAACCTGTGGCGATAGAGACGCTCACCTTGTGATGACCAAGAGACAGAAACAAGAAAGGGCCTATATATTCTCCAAATACATACTATGATCCATGTCCTCCAACTAGGCCAAACCCACTAAAGTTTCCACTACTTCCTAGTAAGTCCATCGGATTATGAGCTCATTGGATTAATCCATTGATGAGATCAGAGCCCTCAAACTGTTGAAACTTTTATAGTTATTTTTGCTTCCACTAATGACTTAGTAGGAGACATTTACAACTGAATAGTGTTCACACAGTTACAGGGTTGGCATCTCTGCCTTCACTGTGCTCAACATGTGGGCATTTGTCTTCTCAGGCCTGTGCTCCTTGAACCCCTGGGGGTTTTTTTGTTTGTTTTTTGGGGTTTTTTTTTGTTTTGTTTTTTCCTTCAGATTCGCTTGTTAAGGACTGCTTTCTTTTGGTCTGGGAGGTGGCAGAGCCTGATGGGGTGTAGGATTTAGGTTAGGATCAGAGTTTGAAGAGTCTGAGAATTTTGAATAGCCTTAGTCAGAGACCCAGGTCTTAATTCTCTGTCTAGGAGATAGCAGTAGACCTCAGAATTGGGAAGGGTGAGTAAAGCAACGAGTGCTTCCTGTAATGCTTGACACATAGCAAGATCTAGAAAAATAGGAGTTGGTTAATATTACAAAGGAATTTGAAGAAAGCGTCCTGATGGGGTGGAGTAGCTTGGAATTAAAATTAAATCAGGTCTTAGATGTTGTATCATCCATTGCTACTGTTTTGTTCTAGTTGGAAGTCTGTAAACCTAATACTGACTTCTGGCCCATTTATTTTCTCCTAATATTCATGCATAAATATACAAATATTTTGGTCCCAGTCACCATTCCTTTGCAAAACTAATTAAATGTATCCTTAAGTAATGTCTCTGGTGATCACTCATGTCACCACAACTAGGTCCAAGTACCTTTATCCTTATCTAATTTTTGCTGATCCTTGGAAGCAAAGACAGACTGCAGGGGTTGATGCGGGACCTCCAGAATGGAGATTGCACAGAATAATCTTATTTTTCCTCTATTCTTCTAGTCTGTTATGTTCTGAACCCACACATGTTTTCGGAAGGACCAGATGGCTGACACTGGCTAATGGGAACCAAAAGACAAGAGTGAAAGTAACCCGGTTGTCTCATGCCCCAGCTTAGAGTGCTTCACCCTACCCCAAGACCAATGTCCTTTTTCTCTGGAGACTTCACTCTGCTGTACCAAAAAACTGCTACCACCTGGCTTATCTGAGGTTAGATTATGGTTAAGTCAAGCAGCAGTGCTTATTAAATAGAAAAGATTCTCTTCGGGACTGTGGGGAACAAGAAAAGCCTTTCAAAGGCTTTGGGATCTGTGTCTTAAAGCTGGGATTCAAGAGTCCTGAGCCTAGGTTCACCTCCAGCTCCACCACTTAAATGCTCCCTGACCGTGAACAAGCTGCCTGACCTCTCCGTGCCTAGTTATCTCATCATGAGTGAAAATAATAATTCACTCTTAGCCTTTATTATGAGTTACAAATGAAATATTATAGACAATAAAATATGTCTTTATTATGAGCCAGGCACTGTGCTAAATACCCAATAGGTGCTAGCCTTTATTATGTGAAAGCCCTCATAATTGATGAGATAATACAAACCAAAAGAAACAGGGCTTGAAAAGAAAAGCATTGCCTTATAAGACAAAATACTGACGGACGCACTAGAGAAATGGCTGGATGAGCATCAGGCATGCAAGGTTCTGGGGCTTCCTGAAGAAGGTTCTTCTCAGCCATGAGCAAGGTTGAAAGGATTCAGCTTATGTAGTCAGAGTGTTTAGAAGTACATAAAGATATTAGGAGACTTCTAAGCAACAGAGTAATTTCGCTGCTGGCTTTCCCCACTACAACAAAAGAGACAAGTTGCCTGAGTGAAAATAGCTGTAGTCTGCAATTATGATCAGACACAAACAGTCCCAAGGACCCAGCGCAGTAAGAAAACTAGTGAACTTGACAGTAGCTGCAGTGGATTACCAAAGGAGGATAGTCAGAAATGATTGCAAGGTTTTTGGGAGTGAATCAGGTGATCAGGGGCTCTGGAAGAGAGAAATCATGAGGTAGGTTTTCTTCTTTGAAGGTGGGGAAAGATCAAGTGCAGACTGAGCTGTGGCCAACCGTTTGCAGACCAGGAATCCACACTAGCTCTAATCAGAGAGCTCTTGGTGTGCGGGAACTGCCAGTTTGCCGACGTGAAAGAGCCCCAGGCTGGGTAATGGTGAGCCCTGAAGTCGCACCCCAGCTCTGCCACTGAGTGAGCACGGGTAAGTCTTCCACCTTCTCTGGATGGCCTTGATGGCCCTCCCTCCTCTGAGACTAAAGAAAGGGAGGGCAGAAAGCCAAGAGCAGCCTCCTTCCTGTCTCAGAATAGGAAAGGGTCTCAGGAACCTGCTCCTGGAGCAGCAGCTTGCCACTATGGGTTGTAAACTCCCTCAGTCACTGTGGAAGTCAGTTCACACCCATGACCACTGATGCTAAGCAGTAAATGTGACACTGGTTAATATGCTGGAAGGGCCTGGCTGCCGGTGCCCTGGAATGCTGCAGACCCGTGGAGTCAGGGCAGTCACACTGTTCTCATTCACACGCCTCTCCAAGTCGGCCTCACCTGACCACAAGAGTTGGCTGTAGAACTGTCTTTGTTCTGCAGGTTTCCGTGCACTTGATGCAGCTGTCAAGAATTAGTCCTTCCTGTCAGTGCCCTTTCCACTTCTTAAGACCCAAGTTGGCTGAAGCCTAGGATCAACTGAGTGCTTTGAAAAAAAAGCTGTTTGATTCCTGTTCACTGAATACCATTTCTTTCAGGGCAGATTTAAGGGCTCTGCCCTCAAAATACAGTGCTACTGGCTCTAGATTGAGGGTTCAAGCCACCCTGTGGGTTAACTTCAACAGATGAAAATTTTTCCTTGGCTACAGCAACATCCCTAATCCTGACCAGCCATGGAGAGGTTCGGTTCTTACAAGGAAAATGAGTGAATGTGGGAATGGCTCACCACATTGGGAAAGCAAAACTCACATCCTGCTGATGGTTGGCTGAGGACTGTCTTGTCCACATACAAAGAAAAGCATGTGGCACAGTTTTAGGACAAAGGTGAGCAGAGATCCACTGTGGAAAGGGGCACATTTCCTTATTGAGAGACCATCCGAGGCATGCTCCTCGGTAAGCAGTGTTGGTGGGTGTCTGCAGTCGCATGGAGGCTTGCTTTCCCTGCTCCTTGTATCCACTCCCCGGCAGCACCCCCTAGTCAAACCTGCTCAATTAGTCATTGAGTAGCTCATCTCCAGGCCAGCGTGCTTATCATTTCTCCCCTAGGCCTGTGCTCCAGTCTCTGATGAGTGAGGGTGTTTGGAGGACAGACAACCCTAAATAAACTATTCTGAAGAGGGTGAGATAAGTGGCGACCTCTTCCGTGAAACATCAAGGAAAATGCAAACCTCGTGGTGTTCAGGACCTTTGTTTGGTATTTACAAGTACTGGGGTCAGAGAAAGCCTGCTTGGCAGCATTGTGAATTTGGGTGATAATAACTCTTGCAAGAAATGTGACTAGCATTTCTAAAATGGATAGCTTAAGAGACCTTGTATTGAAATCAATATGTCATTCCAGTTGTACTTTTTCAGTTTGACCAATAACTGAGCAGTACTAGAGCATTCATTCCAGGGGTGAGAATGGACCAAAATCCGAGCAGCCATGGGTGCAACATGGCTTTGCTTTATGCTGTCCAGGTACCCACTGGAGTTGTTTCAGAATCATAAGGCTTCATAAGGAGAAAGTAATACTAGCTTTCCCTCCCCCTCATTCTTTTGACTGTGTTTGTCAGGATATGCCAAGGCCATGGGAAACACTTTGGCAAAGAAGCAATAGAGAATCACTGAAGGAAAATTTTGTGTTTAATTGAAGTGTTGTGTGTGTGGTAGTGCTTACACATAGCATGAAGAAAGCATAAAAGGCTGCCACCGTAGAGGAAGTTGAGATATGGGTTTTTAATCAGTCTCTGCAAGATAGAGCCTTCACTTAAATTCCTTCTCCCCAACTCCCTCACACTCATCAGTCTCATGCTAAAATCTCTTTAACAGTGTTCTTAATGCAGCAGCAGCAGGTTTATAGTTAGAGAAATTTATCTGTCCAAGTCGTGTTTTGTGGGACTTACAGGTCCCACCAGGTGCTTTGTCATGTGATAAAGTCACACGTATGCCTCAGAATCCCTCCATACCTGGACAGGAAATTCCAAAGAACTTTGATGGTTTTTTGAGAATAGGTCAGTTTTGTGTTACTTGGTATGAAGTACAAAATAGGTGGTGTTCATGTCAATATTTAATTTTAAAAATACATTTATTAGCTGTGCAGTGGTTATACATGCCATTAATCCCAGCACTTGGGAGGCAGAGAGGCAGGTGGATGTCTGAACTCCAGGATAGCCAGGGCTACATAGAGAAACCCTGTCTCCAAAAAGGGGGGGGGGGGATTTAAAGAAGGGTGCAGGTTGGTTTTTGAAGAATCTGTTAGATTTTCTTTTTGAAGATATGAAAATTTAGCTGAAGGACTGCTAAGTTTTTTTAAACTAATTTGGGAACCACAGTTTTAAAAGACATCTTAGA
Organism: Chionomys nivalis; assembly: GCF_950005125.1. Lineage (NCBI taxonomy): Eukaryota > Metazoa > Chordata > Mammalia > Rodentia > Cricetidae > Chionomys > Chionomys nivalis. Next base: position 20,690,179 of record NC_080096.1, on the reverse strand, counting down.
TAATAAAATGTTAAATTTATCCCTGACTCTGGTGTTACTCTCTCTTGGTCTAGACCTGCCCAATTTTGAAATTTTAAATTATTCACTCATTTAGTATACTCTTGATGTTAAGTCAACTATTTGAATACCCCCCATAAAGGCTACTAAACCTTAGTTGTATGTAGCATATACTCTTCCTTGGCGATTAGGCACAAACAAGTTTGCTGTAAAGTTTGTTCCTTACAGAACTGGGCCTACAGCCAGTCCAGCTGACCATCTTAATATAGTTGTGAGTCAAAACTCCGCACAAAAGCCCTGCTGAGTTCTTAATGAGAGAGTTCTTTAACTTTTGTGCCTCGGTTTCTCATTTGTGAAACTGGGTTTACTGGTACCTGACTCTTGAGTGCTATGAATATTAAAGTCATATTGTTTAGAATAAGAGGTTGTTTGATGAATACATTGTATTACTTGCCCAGGCTTCTGCCTCCTTGGGGGGCCATTCACTGGACCTGCTCACAGAAAGCAAAGCTGAGTGGACAGCATTTTGGTAGAAATACACTAACCTAATGTTTGTTCCATCCTCAGAACCAGAATTCCCCACCGTTTCTCCATAGTATTTTTGTGATTTCAGCTCCATCCAGCATGCCATTGGCATAGGGAAGTGACAATCTAATGTCTGATTTGATCTTTGATCTGGACTTTGCCATTAAAATGCTCCAAATAGATTTTTAAGCTTTTCACGGAGGAGTCACCAAAGCTTTCTTGTGAAATAAATTGGACCTTAAGTCAACTATTTGAATAAGTACCCCCATAAAGGCTACTAAATGACCCCCTGTGGAGTTTTTAGAAGTAAATATTAGGAAATACAGGAACAATTTCCTTTGGCATCATAAATTGTCCCCGTGTCTTACTTCAGCCTCAATGGTAGAGATTGGTCTATCTGAGCATTGATTTATGTTTAAATGACTGTGCCTCCCCTAAGTAGGCTGTCACTGCTTTCCTGAAAGGTCACATGAGCTCTGCATATAAGCCATAGAATGGGGTGGTCTCTGCTGAGAACAGCATCACATAGGAGTCTAAGCTGAAGCCTCACTGGGCCCACAGCTGCTGGGATTCTTGCCTCATTTGCCCTGCAGGACTTAGGGTCTTGGGTTTGTGATTCTGTGATCTGTAATATAAACCTTAAGTATTTGGGGAAAATATTTTTTGATTTTCCTGTAATTGATTTGTTTAGTCTTTAGGAGTTGGTGCTGTTGTGACCTCACATTAATTCTCTTCTGATCATTGGCGGGTGCTGAGCCAGTGGATACCTTTTAAAGAGAGAAAGCCATTTCATCATGCCCATGACAAGTGTTCTTGCCTATCTTTCTACTTGGTGTCTGCTTGTCACCTGGTGCCATGAGCAGAGGAGAGCAGAGCTGGTCCAGGACTGGTCTACACAGTTAGAGAAAGGACCATACTTGGATCTTTTTGGTATTTTATGATCTCTAAAAGATCCTAAACCAAGCCAAAGTAAAGTAGTGTTTGTATTTGTTGTTGTTGGTTTTTTTTTTTTTTTTAATTTGCTTTTTGAAAAACTTTACCTTGCCAGGTATGGTGGCACACACCTTTAATCCCAGCACTGGAGACAGAGGCAAGGTGGATCTCTATGAGTTTGAGGCCAGCTAGGGCTATAGCAAGACCTGATCTCAAAAACAATCACTTTCCTGTTGACTCATCTTACCTAGAAGGGGAAAGGCAGCTGCAATATAGTGTCCCTTTAGGGTTTTTAGTGACTAGTAGTTTTGAACATGAGTAGTTAGGAAGGCTTTCTTTTATTTGCCTTGACAAATGCAACAGCATGTTTAAGACCATTATTATTATTGTACTCTTAATTCCAGCCTGTGGAAGCCTGTTTCAAAGATTCCACAGAGCTACATGAGCAGGTGTTCTGAAAACACTTCCTGTTAAGTAGGTGTCTCTTATTTTTGTTTTTTTTTTTAATGGAGATTTTTTTTCTTAAAGTTTGAATGCCACTTAAAGGACCCTGTAAAACAAAAGGGGACCACCAAGCTCAGTGAATAAAGATGCTTTCTACCAAGGCCGACTACCTAAGTTCAATTCTTAGGACCCATGTGGTGAAAGAAGAGACTCAACTCCCACAAGTTTTCCTCTGACCTACACACAGGAGCCATGATGCATACTTTTTTTTACTGTAATTTAAAAAAATTAACTCTCTAAACCTTGTCACCTTGAGAGATTTGTTTGGAAAGAACTCTTTAGTAAAGGTAAATTTCAGCAATTTTGCATTCTAATTTGACATTTTAACTAATAGATCACCAACTCAAGAAACCGGACTAGGTAGACACAGTGGTACACACCTGTAATCCACACACGGGGAAGGGGGGAGCTACTTAGTTCAGGGCCAGCCAGGGTTCCACAGTGAAACCCTACCTGCCCCCACAGAAAAAATAATCCTGAGATTTTTGTTGTTGTTGTTCCTGGCAAGTCTTGTGGCCTGTGTCCAGTGTCATTGTGTTTAAAGAAGAACAAACACTGTTTGCACTGTGCACAGCTTGCAAGAATCTAAAGAACTGGCTTGTAACTCCTTTGTGACAGGGCAGGATCCGAAGGATGACTTTGGTTTTTAAATACAGACAGTATTCACAAAGCAGGTCTTTCATAGACCAAACTAAATCTTCATTCAAGAGAATTTAACCTTGCTTGTAGGTATTTTACAAATTCTGTACTTTGCTTAAAAAACTATAGTCTGTAGCAGGCATTAACAGGATTTGGGGGGCAGTTTACCCTACATGTATTAAACCACCAACCATATCTTTTCTCGAAAGTATCTAGTAATACAGTATATAGGCTCTTATACAGTGGTGTGTAGACAGTTCCAGCCTATCTCCAGACACCATGGAAATGAACTTGGAATCCCACGGGGAAGTAAGCAACTCCAGGTGTTTTCTCCAGTAATTTCTAGAACAGTTAATGCAATTGTGACTGATTTGTTTAGGTAGAATACAGGAACTCTCAAAAAAAAAAATCTTTGGCAAAAGAATCTTAAGATAATGTGACTTTTACCTGCTTTATACTTTGAACATGATTTAGCAGTTAATAAAACAGTGCATCAGTGGAGGCCCAGCTGCACCTAAGGTACACATGTAAAACTGCCAGAGGGTGAGTTTTCATGTGGTGTTTAAAATATCACAGATCGAGTCCCAGGAAGTGCAGAGTTTTGATTCCTTAACCCAAGCAGCCCTTGAAAGCATTTGCTGCTGCTTCCTGCTAGACTTTACACAGCCTTTGACTCTTGCAGTTGCCTGTTGGCACAAAACAAGGTGGTTCTGGCTACACAAAGAGAAACTTGGCCCTTAGTTTGCAACCCCAGCCTGTGCTAAGCATGAACCTCGTTGATTTCTGACATGTTAATGGAGCTGGTTGCCAGTGGTGCTGACCAGGTTTTGTTTGCTCTCTTGTAGGTATGGTTTTGTGGAGTTTGATGATCTGCGTGATGCAGATGATGCTGTTTATGAGCTGAATGGCAAAGACCTCTGTGGTGAACGAGTCATTGTTGAGCATGCCCGAGGCCCACGCCGGGATGGCAGTTACGGTTCTGGACGCAGTAAGCATTTGAAGAACATATTTTTATCAGTTACATGCCTTTGTTATAGATGCTAATTTTTATCATTTTTTTTAAAAAATATTTATTTATTTATTATGTGTACAGCATTCCTTCCATGTGTGCCCGCAAGCCAGAAGGGGGCATCGGGTCTCATTATAGATGGCTGTGAGCCACCATGTGGTTGCTGGGAATTGAACTCAGGACCTCTGGAAGAACAGTCAGTGCTGTTAACCACTGAGCCATCTCTCCAGCCCCAGATGCTAATTTTTAAAGTAATGTTTTATTTAAAAGTACTGATACTTAAGCTGTTTCTATAAGATTGTATCTTTTAAAATACAGAATTGTAAATTTTTAAAACTCAATGGCATAAATTTGTTTTAATGCTTCATAATGTTTAATGATGTGCTTGTTTTCCTCTGTAATGCAATTGTTTCACATATATTTATGAAAGATCTCAATTTTAATTAAAAGAATCCTTTGAGGCTAAAATGACCACCTGTTCCATTTGCTCACCTTGGTTACCCTTCTATGAGTGGCCCTTGGCTGACCAAAATGGGAAGCCATGTGATGACCACAGTCATACTCAGAACTGGGTGGTGAGAACCCTTTAGCTGCAGATGAGATTAGGTTCTCTTTATTTTCCCTCCATGTAAAATATTCACAAAAAAATTTAATCACCATGGGTAGTAATAGTAACTGATTTAATAACTTGCTTTTCCTAAATTGTTATCTTTTATGTATGCTAATTTAAAATATAAATATTAACTGACGAGTATGTGTTATAGCTTGCTAAATTTTTATGTTTAAACTCTAGAATAAAAGATGAGCCTAAGGTTAAAATACACATGCCATTGTTTGGAGAGGGGGCATGAAGTTGCATATTTTGAGAGTCTGCTGTGTCATCTTCATTTTACACTGTAGTAATTCGTCTGTCTGAACCTTCTAAAGGTGGATATGGCTATCGAAGAAGTGGGCGAGATAAATATGGTCCTCCTACCCGCACAGAGTACAGACTTATTGTGGAGAACTTGTCAAGTCGGTGCAGCTGGCAAGACCTCAAGGTTTGGGCCTCATCAACTTCTCAGATAAGGTTGGGCATGGGTAAGAGTAGAAAATAAGCAATTTATGCAGGCCTGGGCATTCACGGTGTAATGGTTACAGAGTTAAAACCACCAGAGCATTGGGCAGTTCTCCAGATAAAGGTCCTATAGGAGTACAAAGGGCATCAAAACACCACTCCTACTTTACATAGGAGGAGGCTAACTGCTCCAAGGAATCGTTTGTATTACATGGAATTTTCCATTGCAGACAGTGTTCTAGGGAGCTAATGGGGTGGAGCTGCATAGAAAAAGCTAAAACAGCCCATGTTTCTGTTAACCCAAGCTCGAACATTGCAGATGTCAGCTTCAAGTGTGGGTCGGCACAATGAAACTGTCTAGCCTGTGTTCTTTTGTAAGTTTTGTTTCTCAGTCAGGTGTAGTATGCTTGGATAAGCGGTCAGGGCAGGAAGATCATGAATTTGAGGCTAGAACTACATAGTGAGTTCCAGAAGTGAAACCTTATCTCAGAAAGATGGTGGGGGTCGTCCCCTCTTTCAAGAAATACCGAAGCCAGGTGGTGGGGGCACACCCCTTTAATCCCAGCACTTGGGAAGCAAGAGTTGGGCAGATCTCTGAATTGGAGGCCACCTGGTCTACAGAGTGAGTTCCAGGGTAGCAAAGACTATGCAGAGAAACCCTGTCTCAAAAAAAAAAAAAAGAGGAAGAGGAGAGAATTTGGTTCCACAGGCAATTTCACAGTTTCCCTGTGTAGCCTGGCTGTCCTGGAACTCACTCTATAGACCAGGCTGGCCTCTAACTCCTCTGTCTCCCCAAGTGCTGTGATTAAAGGCATACAGTACCACACTTGAAGGAGGCAACTCTTATAGGGGTTTACTCAAAGCCATACTATGGGGCTCTCCCTAACTTTGCTTCATGAAAATATAATTCCATCTGGGTGGTGGCATACACCTTTAATCGTAGTTCTCTGGAGGCAGAGGTAGGCGGATCTCTGTGAGTTCCAGGCCAGCCTGGTCTACAGAGTAAGTTCCAGGACAGGCTCCAAAGCTGCACAGAGAAACCTTGTCTCGGGATGGGGGTGGGGATGATTCCATATTTGATTCTTACGGTCTCTGTTCACTAATGACTATCTCACTGACCTTAAGCAGTTAACTTCGTTGAAATTTACTGTCCATATCTGTAAGATTGATAGTTATTTATATCTGCCTATGTGGTTATAATTAGGAGTAAACACTTAAAACATGAAGGAGCATCAGTATGAAGCTGCTGTTAGGAGCCATCTATTATCCATCACTATTTGGAAGCGTGGCTAGCTGAAATAAAGTAGTGGCTCTGGGGACTGAAGAGGTGGTTCAGCAGTTAAGAACACTTGCTCTTGGGGCTGAAGAGATGGCCCAGTGGTTGAGAGCATTGGCTGCTCTTCCAGAGGACCCAGGTTCAATTACCAGCATCCATATGGCAGCTCACACTTGTCTGTAACTCCAGTTCCAGGAGATCTGATGCCAGTGCACATAAAGTTAAATGTTTTTTAAAAAGAACACTTGCTCTTCAGCAGGGCTGCATTTGCACCCACATGGTGACTCAAAGCAGTCAGCCAGGCATGTGAGTTTGTAACCAGGTACAGAGGACCCAGTACCTTCTTCTGACCTCTGAGGCCACGTGCAAGCAAACACTCATACACATATAGAAATTAAAAACTAGTAGCATTGGCCCAGCTTTTTACCAGTTGTCTTCACCCTCATCTTGTCAGGGTAATCCATTTTGGTCTAACTATGACTAATGTCCTAGTTTGGATGGCCCCCAGCCCTTTATCCAGAACCCATACTTCTGCAAATAATCAAATTCTGTGCAGAGGCATTCTTGATTGGATTATGACTAATGATCAAAATCTAGGTGTAACCTCCACTCACGATAATTGAGAAACCTTCAAAAATATGCAGGGGTGGTGACTAGGAATGTTAGGTATATTAAAACACTGACAGACATGTTTGTGATATAGCAAGTAGGGAAATGCCATAAAATGACCTGCTCAGTGTCTTCAAACTTGGTCAGGACAGAACTCAGCAAAATGAACGCATACCACAAATGTCTGTCAAGTGTGTTACACACTAACACTGGGAATTAGACAATGCCCTACATCTTAAATTCTGCCCGGAGTCATTCCTCTCCTTTATTCATACATCTGTTCTTCGACTTGACCACACTGCCTGAGACAATGAAGACAGAGGCCTATGGTCACTTAGACCAGTTTCAGTTGCCTTTTGCACTTTAACTTGTATTTTTTTTTTTTTTTTTTTTTAGGATTACATGCGCCAGGCAGGAGAAGTGACGTATGCAGATGCTCACAAGGGACGAAAAAATGAAGGGGTGATTGAGTTTGTGTCTTACTCTGATATGAAAAGAGCTTTGGAAAAGTTGGATGGAACTGAAGTCAACGGCAGAAAAATCAGACTAGTTGAAGACAAGCCAGGTTCTAGACGGCGCCGGTCTTACTCCAGGAGCCGGAGTCACTCAAGGTACTGTTAACATTGTGAGTGGGCATTCTACAGTAATTCACTAAGCAGCATGGACAGCCCATTCCTGCTCTCCTTTGGGGTTCTCCGAGCATGATTCCATGCGGTTCAGTAACTCAGGACTTTGATCTGAACATTTATTTGTGAAACTCCTGAACTCTTACATCACAAATATAAACAGAAGTAAAGTCCTTTTTCTGAGGCACAACTCAGTGGCCTCACCTTTCTTCTGGAGAGCTGAGTCACAGACTGGGTTAGATGCATGTGTGGCCATTGTGCCTGTGCTTACTCTTCTTGATGAGCAAGTCTCAAGAGTAGAGGTCACCAGCCAGACCTGGTCCCTGCCTTCCCTGGAGAAAACCGGCAGTGAGCAAGTGGTGACCATTGTGACGGGTGCACAGGGCTCTCTCTAGAATGAGGCAAGGGTGACTTTCCCAGGATAGCGAGCTACAACTTTTCATACATTTGTGTTGAAGTGAGGCTGTCTAGTGCATTTCCCCCCAGTTTAAATTCCCTGTGAACTCAAGGCTAGGACTTGCAACATTAAAAACAGGGCATACTTCAACAAGACTACAGCCTTAAGTAGTGCTCTGTCCCTAACTTCTGTTGCACCATAAGTAGCATCTGTGTGACTGACCACTGTCTAGAAACAACAAAGGTACTCTTTTGGTGTCTCTGGATGTGTGTGTGTGTTGTGTTCCACTACAGTCATGATTTTAGTACTCAGGTTGATTCTGTCTGCTGTCACTGGAGCCCTGTATCTTCAGTCTCCTGCCTTTTCCTGTTTGCTTTCCATTTGAATGCACTTCACTGCTTCCCCATGCCTTTCCTTGTGGTCATTCTCAAACCTCAAAGTTGAAAGGCCAGTTTGGATACGATTGCAGTGGTTCTGCCTTGTTTTCCTTCCTTCCTTTGTATTTATTACATACTCTTGTGTTTGCACTGTGTTCTGAAGCACATCGTAAGTTACAGCACTTACCTAACTGTCCCCAAGAACACACACAGTATATAATTGGGTCTTTACCAGATAGCAAAGCGATATTCCTATTTACCTGGTTGCTCCATGGGTGTGTTTGTGCTGGAGTGTTTCCTGGCCAGGACCCGGCTCAGTCATATAGCAGAGGTCATCAAGTCTCTTTAACCTGGAGCATGCTCACATGTTGTCTTTGACTCTTGGCACTGGAATTACGAGCATGCACCACTATGCCCTACTGCTATGTGAAACAGATGGCTTTTGATTGAAAAAAATATCTTGGTTTGCTCTAGACAGCCTATTTTTTATACAATTAAAGTTCTTTATGTGTGTGGTTGTTTTGCCTGCATGTGTGTCTGCATTTGTGTGTGCTTGCTGCCTGCCAGGGCCAGAAGAGGCATCATATCCTTTGGGATTGGAGTTACAGACCGTTGTGATCTGCCATGCGGGTGCTGCATATCAAACCTGGGTCCTCTGCAAAAGTAGCCAGTGGTCCAAACTGCTGAACCATCTCTTGAGCCACTCTAGACAGTCTTTTATTGGCAGTCTTTTTTTTTAAGTTTTATTTTATATGTATGGGTATTTTGCTTTGCATGTATGTCTGTGGACCATGTGCGTGCCTTGTATTTGCTGAGGTCAGAGGAGGGGAGGTTATTAGATCCCCTGGAACTAGAGTTAAAGATAGTTGTGAGCCACCATATGAGTGCTGGGAATGAACCCAGGTCCTCTGCAAGAACAAGTGCTCTCAAACACTGAGCCAACTCTGCAGCCCCTTGTTGGTAATTTAAAGTTTTTGTTTTCTCACTTGCGTGTGGTGGTACACACCTTTAATCTCAAGAGGTAAGGCAGGTGAATTCTGTGAGTTTTCCAGGCCAGCAAAGGTTAATGAGACCCTGTCAAAATTTTTCTCTCTACAGGTCCCGCTCTCGAAGCAGACATTCCCGGAAGAGCAGAAGCCGAAGTGGCAGCAGCAAAAGCAGCCATTCAAAGAGCCGATCCCGATCCAGGTGGGCCTGCACCTTCCCTCGTCCTGGCTGCTTCCATGCATTAGATCGAGCCCCACGTGCTCTGTGCGCTCTTTACTTCCTGACTTGCAGAGTGTCTAGTCACCTGTTACTCACTTAGCACCTATGTCTTCCAGGTCAGGTTCTCACTCCCGCAGTAAGAGCCGCAGCCGCAGTCAGAGCCGCAGCCGCAGTAAGAAGGAGAAAAGCCGGAGTCCCAGCAAAGACAACAAGAGCCGCAGTCGCAGCCGTAGTGCTGACAAGAGCCGAAGCAAGAGTAAAGATCATGCTGAGGACAAGCTCCAGAACAACGACAGTGCTGGCAAAACCAAGAGCCGCAGCCCCAGCCGCCATGGCAGTAAGAGTCGGAGCAGGAGCAAGGAGAGGAGAGCAGAGGAGGAGAAGCGAAGGAGCATGAGCAGGAGTCACAGCCAGGAGAAGAGACGAAGCCAAGAGAAGAACCTTCTCAAGAGTCGGAGCCGAAGCCGCAGCAAAGGGGGCAGCCGGAGCCGCAGCCGCAGCAAAAGCAAGGACAAGCGGAAGGGCAGGAAGAGAAGCAGGGAGGAAAGCCGAAGCCGCAGCCGCAGCAAAAGTGAGCGCAGCCGCAAGCATAGCAGCAAGCGAGACAGCAAGGTCAGCAGCAAGAAGAAGAAGGAGGACACCGACCACTCCCGGTCACCATCCCGCTCAGTGTCAAAGGAGCGGGAGCATGCCAAGGCAGAGTCTGGCCAGAGGGAAGGCCGGGCTGAGGGGGAGAATGCGGGTCCCAATCCAGAGCCCCGAGCTAGGTCAAGATCCACTTCCAAATCCAAACCTAGTCTCCCTGCAGAGTCGCGCTCCAGGTCGAAGTCAGCTTCAAAAACACGCTCTCGGTCCAAGTCTCCATCCAGGTCTGCTTCCAGGTCGCCCTCCCGATCTAGATCCAGGTCCCACTCAAGATCCTAACTGGCTATGCCACACTGGAACTGCCGAGAAGTCTTTTGTACATGTTGGTAGCCGTAGCACAAGAGTGAAGTAGAACACCCTCACCGCTGTACATTGAACTCCCCTAATGGTGTGTCTCCAATTGTTCAATCTCAGTGCTTCCTCGGTACCGCCTCCTGGCGCCAGGCCTCCCGCTCCTCCACTGAAAAGCAGCTCCTCAAACCTCCCTTTACTCACAGCAGGACATCCAAATGCCTTGGCTCTAAGGCCTGGCCACGGCTAAAGGGAGCTCAGCACCCCGACGGCTTCTCGGGCTGGAATGATGGCATAGGTAGGTGTGGTGAGTTCAACCGTTTTGCCCTTGAATTGATGCCCTTTGATGTATGCCACGTAGTGAAAGTGCAAGTCTTCAGTTTCCCACCACTTTGGTTTCCTATTTTTGGACTTAACAACGTTGTGAATAGCACAGTCAAGAGAAATTGATACTGCATAGCCCATAGGAAGTAAACTGTAGAGCTCCATATTCTGGTATTGTGATTATATTGTTTTATATTAAAAAAGAAAATTTTTTTTAATTTTATTTTTCCCCGTCTTGCAAAGTATAGTGACCCGTTTCCATTAAATTTGAATAAAGACTATTTTTGCTTGACAAAATTTCATCGTGCTTGAATCTAAGTAGCATTTCCTGATGTGTCATCTGTCCTGCTGTTTTTCCTGTGAGGAAACAAGACTTCCCAAAGGACTTTCTCACCCAGCAAAGTGAAGGTGAGTCCCCAGAGTTTTTGATTCTGGGGTTCTCTTGAGAAGCTTGTAATCAAGCTGAGGAGAAATGAGGCCATCTGGAAAGCGCTTCACCAGTGAGTTCTTCACAAGCAATCGGTTCTTCCGTGTTTGTTCTTGTCGTGGGGCTTCCCACCATTGATCCCTTCACTGTAAAATCTGAACTGAAGCCGCTGGGTTACCTTCTCCCGGTCGTTCTTGCATTAACTGCTACTTAGCTTAGGAGATCCCCAGACCGCTTCTCCAACCTGGTGCTTGAGGGTTAGCACAGCAAGGACGGTACTGGGCACCTTAGTCCATGTGACAAGCAGGGAGGACAGAGCTGCTGCACAGGAGTCTGCTGATCTGTCCCTGGAGTGCAAGCTGTTCATAGAATACAAAATAACTGTCCCCTTCCCAGAGTAGTGACCTGTCTGTAAATGGCCAACACTGAAGGCGGCCACTGAGGCTTAGGCTTGAAGACGTGTTCAGAAGGCACACTGGTTGGAAGGAAAATTGAGCAAACCGCCCAGGTTGAAAAGCATAGGCAGTGTTCCAAGGAATATGGGTTTGAGCAATTGGCAGGGCAAGCCCAACAATGGTGATACCCAGATAAAGGTATGGGAGGAGCGCCAACCTCTGACCTGTCAGCACTGAACAGGAAAGTGCTCACAGAGCAATGCTGGGGGCCTGCAGGCTGGAAGGTGCAAAATACCAAATGGCATGGAGCATGGTCAAGGCTATGACAGGAGAAAACATAAGAATGACCAGTGAGGCATAGTCAGTGGCCTGGGCAAGGGATTTGTGAGCAGAAGAGGTGGTGAACTGGCTCAGTTTGGACCATGGGACCCTACAACAGTCCATGAACAGTCTAGGCAGCTAAACTATACATCTCCAGGACTCTGGTGAGCTTCCCATACCTTTATCTGGGTTCGTTACGTGGTTGTGACAAGGTAAGGAATCCACCTCAGTATCATACAGGTCCCAATATAAAAATACACTCTCTCCTCACTTTACCCCTGTAAGGATGGGGACATTCGAGGCATTTTAAGTGTGGTGGTTTGGGGCTTTTTTGTGTTTTGCCTACATGTGCACACCATGTGCATGCCTAGTGCTCGTGGAGGTTAGAAAAGGGTTTCAGAGCCCCTGGAACTGTGCTGGGTACTGAATCCAGGGCCTCCACATGAGCTGCAGATGCTCTTGACATCGCGCTGTCTCTCCAGGCCCTACAATTTTTAAAATTCATCTGTATTTCACTCTTATAAGTTTTCCATCCCACCTTTCAAGCTTTGTCCGTTCCTTTGGCTTCTAAACAAAGGTATGCTTCTAAATTAAGCTTTGTATTGGACGTGGGGCGTTCACTTCACTTGACACATTGATTCTAACCAATGACCTTTAGGTGCAAACTTACGAAAATCCTGTATGTGCTCAGATCCCTGGTGGTGGGTTTCGCTGGCGGTTCCAAGTGTGAAGCTCTGAATAAAGATAGCCAAGAAGGTGTGGAGTCCTCGTCTCACTGCAGGGAAGACACACTCCCTAAACATCGTTAGCCTTGTTCTCAGTTACCCTCTGTTTCTGTGTCATCGGTCCCTGTGGCAGCAAGAAAGCTACATGCAGCATGCTATGCAGCCTCTCCAGCTTTAGAGTACCATTTGGAGGTTAGTTTTGGATGGGTCCTCCCTCTTCTGGTGGAGCATAACAGTGCTCCTTGGCTGGGATCCTAAGGACTGGTGTTTGCCCATTGAGTGCTGCTCACCCTCTTCGGCCACAAGTTTTTATTGTCAAGCAAATCCCTGGGGACTCGGGGACTCTTCCTGCCTCCCCAGTGAAGTTTGTCTACAGTCTTCACTTTGGATCACATTATGTTTCCTAGACATTGGGTCAGAGAGTTAAGTTCTTTTAAAAAAAAAAACAGTTGAGAGGGAAGTCCCCATTTCCAGCATTCCTTCTTACTGTGGGGTAGGTGTGCCCATGGATATTGTTAGGGTGCCCGTTACAATGAAAGCTTAGAGATGGAGTGGTTTAGCCAGCAGGGCACGGTGACAGCTACAGAATTCTCATCTGCAGTGGTGAAGTCACATCAAGTGAGTAACAGTTGACATTTGAGCCCCAATTGAAGTCAGGCAGGTTTGCCACGGGGCTGAATGTGCTTTCCTGCTGAAGACCTAGGACGGACAAGGTGGCACAGGGGGCAGAGTGCTTGGCCTGCATTTTGTTGGATCCCAGATTGCCACAAGGGGGCAGGCGAGAACCAACTCAAGAGCTCTACAGCTCTACTCATGGGCACCAAGGCGCATGCCCATTGCTGCACTCACACTTGGACTGCACAGTCACAACGTGAGAGCCAGGCGAGCAGGTCTGAGACCTTGTCTCAACAACAAAGGTTGTGACCATACAGCTCTCACCCTATTGTGAATATTTTATTACATTATCTGACCTTATTTGGGAAGAATCATGCATTTAGGAAATCAGTTTCCCCCTCCATGTGTTATGTGGACTGAACTTAGGTCCTGGAGCTTGGTGACTGGTGCCATATCCCTCTGAGCCATCTCAGCCCTTGCTGTGAAGATGTCAGTTGCTCTACCATTTGACCAACTAAGCCTATTCTGGGCTTCCCACCTGGCCAAAACCAGGACATCCCACAATAGCAATGGCAGAAACGGGGCCCATTTTCATCTCAGCGGTGAAAACAGGGCATGCATGCGCTACCACCCCCCAAATAAGCACTGGAGGGTCCCCAGGAAGCAGTCGCTGCCATCTGCCTTGTTGGGGCTCTGAGTTCACACATACCTCTTTCCCAGCGGCCTCTGCTCTCCACCTGTGGGGTAGAGGATGAAAGAGAAAACAGCACAGCCAACAAGCAGCACTGATAAGATGCTCAGATCACTAGGTCCCATGGGGTGAGGAGGTGACTGGCCGGATTGAAAAGGCAAGACGCAGCTGTGATCCATTAGAGACCACAGGAGCCGGGGTGTGCTCTGGTACAGTGCCTGCCTACCATCCTGGACCCTGGGCTTTGTTCCCCTTACCATTATATGTGAATAGTTAAAATGGGCACTGACTTTGGGGGCTAGAGGAAGACAACCATGGTAGTCCTAACAAAAAACTGGGGGCCAGGCATCACTATGCATTTAATCCTAGCACTGGGGAAGTGGAACCAAGCAGATCTCTGATTTGAGGCCAATCTGGTCTACACAGTAGGTTCCAGAACAGCAGGGCTATCTAGTGAGACCCAGTTTCAAAAGAAAAACCTCAACTACCCATATATCAAATTTTCAGATCATCTCTTGAAAATCAGTAGAACATACTTGAACAGACTCCTGCAGTCAGTTGGATCTAATGTTTATAAAGGACTTCATACAGCTGCTGGAAGGAGTGGCTCAGTTAAGAGCAAGTACTGCTCTTGCAAAGGACCAAGTTTGGTTCCCAGCATCCAAGTCTTAAAACTGCCTGATCCAACACCCCTAACCTTTGAGGTCACATGTTCTTATGCATGCACACACATTTTTCAGAACTCTGGGCTGGGCAGTTGTGTACGCCTTTAATCCCAGCACTCACAAGGCTGAATCTCTGAGTTTGAGGCCAACCTGATCTACAGAGCAAGTTACAGGACAGGCTCTAAAGCTAGATACAAAGAGAAACCCTGTCTCGAAAAACCAAAAGAACAAAAACTTGGCAGCTAGAGCAAAGACGTGGGTTTCCCTTCCAAACAACCCGTGTTTGACTGCCAACACCAACAACTATTGAGTCAGTTCCAGGGGATCCATCCCATCTCCCTCTTCTGGCCTTTGCAGGCACTGCACACACGTTATACATACATAATGTTCCAACAAAACACCAATTTCCAGGGGCTGGAGAGATGGCTCAGCGGTTAAGAGCATTGATTGTTCCAGAGGTCCTGAGTTCAATTCCCAGCAACCACATGGTGGCTCACAACCATCTTGTAGTAAGATCTAGTGCCCTCTTCTGGCCTGTAGGCATATATGCAGACAGATTACTGTATACTTAATAAATCTTTTAAAAAATTCCCAACTTAAATGGAACATTCATCAATATGGACCACAGTGGCGCAATAAAACAGACCTTAACATAATTCAAAAATAAAAATCATGGGCCGGGCGATGGTGGCGCACGCCTTTAATCCTAGCACTCGGGAGGCAGAGGCAGGTGGATCTCTGTGAGTTCGAGACCAGCCTGGTCTACAGAGGTAGTTCCAGGACAGGCTCCAAAGCCACAGAGAAACCCTGTCTCGAAAAACCAAAAAAAAAAATAAAAAATAAAAAAAAATAAAAATAAAAAAATAAAAATCATGGAAACGTTGCTAGAGTGATGGCTGAGTGGTTAAGAGCCCTTGGCTGCTCTTCTAGAGGGACTGGGCTCAGTTCTCAGCACCCACATGTGGCTCCAGCCTCCAGTAGTTCTAGTTCCAGGGGATCTGATACCCACTTCTGACCTTCATGGACACCGGGCACACAAATGCACAGACAACCATACACACCAGTGGGGTGTGGGGACAATGAAAGGTGCTCAGTGAGTAAAGGCCTGACAACCTGGAGTTTAATCCCTGGAGTTTGGGGTGGAGGGGATTCCACATGCCCCTACACATAATGTAATTTTAAAGATTTTTAAAACGAGAAATTTAAGGATGCAACTATGTCAATATTAAACAAGTAATTTTTTAAAGTGGATATCAACAGAAGGAATGCCATGAAAAATATTTAAGAATTTCTGCTTTGGGGGCTCGAGAAATGGCTCAGCAGTTAAGAGCACTGACTGCTCTTCCAGAGGACCCAGGTTCAATTCCCAGCACCCACATAGCAGTTCACAACTGTAACTCCAGGATCCTCAACACCCTCGCACAGACATACATGCAGGAAAAACACTAATGTGTACAAAATAAAAATAATTGAAAAGAATTTCTGCTTTTTTTTAAAAGATTTTTTTTAATATTTATTTATTTATTATGTATGCAATATTCTGTAGGCCAGAAGAGGGCACCAGACCCCATTGCAGATGGTTGTGAGCCACCATGTGGTTGCTGGGAATTGAACTCAGGACCTTTGGTAGAGCAGGCAATGCTCTTAACCTCTGAGCCATCTCTCCAGCCTCAAGAATTTCTGCTTTTTAAGACAGTCTCTTAACCCAGGCCAGATTCTAACAGCCTTCTTAACAGCTGGGGTTACAGAATGAGCCGCCACGCCCAGGTGAAAAATATTTTGAACTGAGGAACATGGAGGGGCTCAGAGTGCAGCTCAGAACCTAGCTCGCATGGAGCACTGCGGAAAAACCAGGTGTATGGGGCATGACTGATCACAGCATGCAGGATGTGGGCACAGATAACTTACTGAGATTGGCGACACAGCCTAAGTAGTCCCTAGGTGAACTTTTATAGTAATCAATACAAGAACAGAACTAAAATGAACTAAACTAACTTCTGCCTTAGAAAACTAGGCATGGGACTGGACCCAAAGCTCCAGGAAAATATAAAAATACAAGGGTATAAATGAAGCTGGACACAGGAAATTCAGAAAGCCACGAGAATTTTCTTTCTTGAAGATAAATTTGATCGACTAGCCAGGATAACAAGGTCAGCTGTGACACCGTGTCAGGGCTGAAGACAGGGTAGAAGCTGGGCCTGCTGTGGACAGTTCTTACCGCATTTCCTGGATGAATGGGACTGAAATTTGCCAGAACAGCAAACTCGTACCAAAAGGGCCATCGTGTTCAGGAACTTGAGTCAGCAGCTTCCAGAAGCCAAGCACCCAGAATACTACCAGTTCTATCAGTCAGACACTTACATCGGGCTGGGGGTGTGGCCTTGCTGGAAGAGTGTTTGGTGTGCACAGTGCCCTGTGTTAGATCCCAGCATAAACCTAGCACGGTCCCAGTCCTGCAAGGTGGAAGCAGGAAACCAGGAGTGCAAACCCATCCCTGGCTGCACAGCAAGCTTGATGCCAGCTTGGGATACATGATACTGTCTCAAGATTTTTTCCATTAAAAAAAAAAGTGAAATTTTTATGTGTATTTTTATGTGTCTGCATGTGTTTCTGTGTATCATGTATGTGCACTGCCCGCAACAGCCAGAAGAGGGCATTAGATTCCCTGGACCAGAGTTATTAACAGTGTGAGCCACTATGTGGGACTGGGAATTGAACCTGGGTCCTTGGGAAGAGCAGCCAGTGTTTTCTTGACTGTTGAGCCATGGCTCCAGCCTTCAATTTTTTTTTTCCCTTAAAAGGGAATAATCTTAGACCTAAACCTCTCAATTGAGGTTCCCTCTTCAAGTGATATTAGACCATGTCAAGTTGACACTGAAACTAGCCAGCACAACTGGTGTCTATGGTTCTCTCCCCCCACACTCGTCTCCTCTCTTCCCTTCTCTCCTCCCCTCTCCTCATCTCTCTTCTCCTCTCCCCTCCATCTCCCTTTCCCTGGCCCATCCCCCCCCTCTCTTGCAATATAGTCTCACTCTAGCCTAGTCTAGCCCTGAACTCACTTATTTCCTGTTCACTCAGGTGTTAGACCTGCAGGCATGAGCTGCCACATCTGCCTGTCTGGAAGAACTATGCAGCTGGGTGTCCAGCCACAGAGTGGGGCCCTGGGGCAGCTTGTGCAGCTGGGAAGGTGATGCTCCCAGCACCCACAGTGACTCATAACCATCTGTATGGTAGTACACGCCTTTGATCTCAGCACTTGAGGAGGCAAAGGCAGGCGGATCTCTGTGAATTCAAGGCCAGCCTGGTCTACAAAGTAGTTTCAGGATAGCCAGGGCTACACAGTGAGACTCTGTCTCAAAAAAAAAAAAAAAAAAAAAAAAAAAAAAAAAAAAAAAAAAAAAAAAAAAAAAAAGTTCAGTTTTAGAGGATCCAGTGCCCTCCTCTGGTATCTCAGGTCTTGTATGCAATGCACATACATGTATGTAGGCAAACATGTATAAATTTAAAAATTAAAAGTCAACTCTTGATGGTTTAATGACTTATGTTGGGGGCCGGAAAGATAGCTCAGCAGTTAAGAGTACTGAATGCTCTTCCAGAGGACCTGGGTTCAGTTACCTGCACCCACATGGCAGCTCACACTGTCTGTAGCTCCAGTTCCAGTGGATCCAACACCCTCACACAATCATACATAGGCAAAACATCAGTGCTAGGGCTGGAGAGATGGCTCAGAGGTTGAGAGCATTGCCTGCTCTTTCAAAGGTCCTGAGTTCAATTCCCAGCAACCACATGGTGGCTCACAACCATCTGTAATGAGGTCTGGTGCCCTCTTCTGGTCTGCAGGCATACACACAGACAGAATACTATATACATAATAAAATAAATATTTAAAAAATTAAAAAGAAAACATCAGTGCTTGTAAATTTTTAAAACATTGAAAAAAGTTGCAATTTAAAAAAATCACACTAACACCACTTAGAGTTGAATAACTAGAAATCTAATGAAATATGTAAAAGACATATGAGAAAAACTACAAAACTTCAATGAAGCAAGCTAGAGACCTAAACAAAGAGATATCCCATATTCATGGATGTTGTTAACATGTCCTTCATTCCAACCTGAATTACAGTCAGTACCGTCTCAATCAAAATTCCACTACATTGTCTCAAGTGCCCATAAACAAGCCAACTTTTAAATTACAAGGAAATACCACCACCACCCCAAAAAAAGATAATCCACACAGTATTGAAGAACCCAGTGAGAGTACCAATGCCATCCAGGCTCGAGGCTTACTACGACCCCAGAGCAGCTGAGAGGTTTTGAGAGAATAAGAGACAGAATGAGAAGAACACAGTGGAACTCACTGGATAAATGCTCTTTGCCAAAAAAACGACAAAAGATGAAATTCTTCCAGTGCTTCATTCAGAGAAGACTAGACAGCCACACACAGAATAATGAGTCCAGAATTTACAGCTTTAATAAATTCATCTGTGGTGGCTCACGCCTTTAGTCCCAGCACTCAACAGGCAGACTTCTGCGAGTACCACACCAGCCAGGGCTACACAGTGACATCCTGTCTCAGAAAACAAACCCACTGCCAGGCAGTGGTGGCACACACCTTTAATCTCAGCACTCGGGAAGCAGATACAGGGAAGTCTCTCTGAGTTAGAGGCCAACCCAGTCTATAAAGTGAGTTCCTGGACAGCCAGGGCTACACAGAGAAACTGTCTTTAAAAATCAAATAAGTAAACAAACAAATTCAACTCAAACGGCATCAATATAAAACAAATTAAGGCAGGAGACAGCCTGTCGCTCGCCTCCAAGCCTGATGACCCCAGGTCACCGGCAGGAGCCCGAACAGTGGAAGGAGAAACCGATTCCTGAAAGTTGACCTCTTCTGACCTTTCATACCTGCCCCATGACACACACACAAATTAAACACAAGACCATAAAAACTCTTAGGACACCATGGGAGAAAAGCCTAGATGAAGTTGGGCCTGGAGAGATTATTTTAGACATAATACAAGTAGCAATTCATATCAGAAAACTTGCCAAGTTAGACTTCATTAAAACATACTTATGGCCGGGCGGTGGTGGCGCACGCCTTTAATCCCAGCACTCGGGAGGCAGAGGCAGGCGGATCTTTGTGAGTTCGAGACCAGCCTGGTCTACAAGAGCTAGTTCCAGGACAGGCTCCAAAACCACAGAGAAACCCTGTCTCGAAAAACCAAAAAAAAAAAAAAAAAAAAAAAAAAAAAAAAAAAAAACATACTTATGGCTCTACACACACACACACCAAAAAAAAAAAAAAAAAAAAGTGAAGGGGTGGAGAGATGGCTCAGTGGTTAGGAGCACTTGCTGAGTTCAGTTCCCAGCATCAATCTTGGGTGGCTCACACTGTACGTAACCCTAGCTCCAGAGGATCTGATGCCCACTCTTCCAGACTCCACAGGCACCTGCACTCGTACACATATCCAAAATGTATAAAGTTCTTTTTGTTTTTTTTTTGTTTGTTTGTTTTGGTTTTTTTTTTTTTTTTCTTTTGGTTTTTTGAGACAGGGTTTCTCTGTAGCTTTTGGTGCCTGTCCTGGAACTAGCTCTTGTAGATCAGGCTGGCCTCGAACTCACAGAGATCCACCTGCCTCTGCCTCCCGAGTGCTGGGATTAAAGGCGTGTGCCACCACCGCCCTGTATAAAGTTCTTAAAACTCAGCAGAAACCAACCAATCCATTTTTAAAACAGGCCAAAATTTAGAATGGACTGTAGCTGACTTCCTTGGACCGCCAGTCCCCAAATCAAGACACAAGGACTTATTACCAAAGTTATGCCCTAGCTTACGCTTGCCCCGCTGGCTCTTTTTTTTTTTTTTTTCGAGTCAGGGTTTCTCTGTGGCTTTGGAGCCTGTCCTGGAACTAGCTTTGTAGACCAGGCTGGTCTCGAACTCACAGAGATCCGCCTGCCTCTGCCTCCCGAGTGCTGGGATTAAAGGCGTGCGCCACCATCGCCCGGCTCCCGCTGGCTCTCATAATTTAAATTAACCCATGTATTTTATTCTGCATTCTGTCACATGGCTCATCATTACCTCATCTCCATACTGCCTATGCTGCTTCCTCCACATCTGTCTGTCAACTCCCCCTTACCTTCCCAGAATTCTCTGTGTCCAGAAGTCCTGCCTAGCTATTGGTCAGTTAGATTTTTATTACATCAGTCATAGCAATACATTTTCACGCAGTGTACAAATATCCCACATTTCCCCCTTTTTGTCCAAATTAAAAGGAAAGGTTTTACCAGGCAGTGGTGGTGTACACTTTTAATCCCAGCACTCAGGAGGCAGAGGCAGGCGGATCTCTGAGTTTGAGGCCAACCTGCTCTACAGAGGTTCCAGGACAGCTAGGGCTGTTACACAGAGAAAACCTGTCTTGAGAAAAATTTTTAAAAAATGAAATATTTTAACTCTAACATAGTAAAACTATATATAATAAGAACAATTATCAAGTAAGAATTATATTTACAATATTTAGTCCATATGTATTTGGCAAATTTGAAGAAAGTTCTGTATTATCTTTCTAATATTGATGAGTCCAAAGTTTTGTACCTAATTCGCTTTCTACCCTAACTTGTATTACCAACACGAAAACTATCTTTTTAGATCTCCAAAGCATTTTCTTGGATAATTTAAGCTTTTATGCTTCTAAACCTTATATGCTTTATACCTCTCTTATGAAGTCTCTTTTCTGAATTTGGTAACAAGAAAAACTCTATCTAGTCTTCAACTCAGAGACCTGAGAAGGAAATAATATTACCTAAGTAAACAGGAAATGGAGAGCAAGTATTTTTCAAAACTATAAAAATGAAGCAGCCGGCTGCCTAGACAATCACCCAAAGTTCCTCTGTAAGGTTGAGGTATCCATCTTTAGCCTACAGGCCTAGATTATTTGAAAGACTTTTCTGTGAAGCAGGAATTTTGAAGGACTTTCCTACCTTGTCTTAGAAAAGTTTGGCAATCACCTTCTTTTGTGTTCTGCTTGTCCAATTTGAACAGCATTCTGTCAGCTGTCAAGACAAGGACAGTTTCTTTGCTCAGTGGTAGTTTTGCCACGCTGAAAGCAAACTCCATCTGGAGGTTCTCTGATGCCCATTATCCTCCTCTGAAGTAAACTGGTGCTGCTAGGAATAGATGTGTCTCACTGTCGTGAAAGCCTCATGCTATTAAAACATCTCAAATACCATATTCTGTAGGTCTCTGAAGTGTGTGGAGACCACCTATCTATAATATACATATATATATTTAGCCTCGAAAACACACCTAACATGACTTCAAGTTTGATTATCATAGGTGACCAACTTCTAACCTGTATTTGTTAATTACACACATTTTTAAATGAGCTGCATAGGTAGAAACCTTAAACAGAGTAGAAACATATACGATAACAAAAATAACCTTAAATTGGTATCAGTATCCAAAAACATACAAGAGTAGGAACATATATAGAGTATGTTCTAAGAAAAATAACCTTGCCGGGTGGTGGTGGCGCACGCCTTTAATCCCAGCACTTGGGAGGCAGAGGCAGGTGGATCTCTGTGAGTTCGAGACCAGCCTGGTCTACAAGAGCTAATTCCAGGACAGGCTCCAAAACCAGAGAAACCCTGTCTCGAAAAACCAAAAAAAAAAAAAAAGAAAAGAAAAGAAAAATAACCTTACATTTGTATCAATACACCAAAGTCCATACCAATTTGAGATTATTAGTTGCTTTTTTAGTTTAAAGTAGATTCAATAATCTACCCTTTTCCCTATCCTTTCCATATCCCTCCTTTTTTCTAGAAAGATTCTTAAACCCAACCTCCCTTGCTTAGTTTCCTCCTTTACCATGACCAGTAACAATTTACAATCAACCCTCCTGAACGATGCAAACATCCATAAACCACTGAACAACCAAAAAGCACCACTCCCACCTCTTGGGAATGTGGGCATTATTCTCTAGACTGCTTCCTGCTGTCAGGGTAATGACATCTTTAGGGTACTCTGAGAAAATTGCAATAATGGTCAAGTCCTGAGTGAGCTAGCTGTTGTCCAGTCTCTGTAATGGGAAAGTGCAGGCCTTATCGGAAGTCCTGGCTGGAATAGTCTGTGAGGCTGCACCTTCTCAGCTAGCAGCTTTGAAGATGTTCTAGATGTAGAATTTTGAGAAAACTGCAACAGAGGCAGTCTGTGAGGCTAGATCACCCGGGCTACTTGTTTTTATTGATGTTTGGTCCTTTTAATGGTAACATATCTGTATTAACAGAAGTCTGGAATGTACTGTGTGCACAAGTCAATTAAAGAAGACTGTTATGTTTCAGCAGGTTAAAGGCATCTGTTAACTTTATCATTTTGTATGGACTGCATAACCAAACTGTAGTATAAATATCCATTCCATAGGAAAGGGTGGCGTGCAATGAATCATAAGGACCCTATAGCCAACAAGATCTATCATGTCTTATCCCGTCTAGATGGTTCCAATGTCAAAGGATCAGTTATACACCATCCGTCCTGTAGTTTTTCTTTCTTTTTTTTTTAAGTTTGTAGCCAGGACTCAGGAGGTCTCCCTGGTTGAACCTAATCTCAATTAACTCTGAAGGAATTCATAGTTTTTCATTTTCTGTGGAAACAAAAGTACAACCTCCTCCCCAATGCAACACATTTTTTGACTTCCATTCTGAAGCCAAGACATCTCTAAAGTATATAGGCTGGTTTAATTCAGCAGTCCTTTTCATAATCCAATGTCTCAGCAGCTGCCATTAGCTCAGATTTAAAAAAAAGCAAAGTCAGCAAAGCACCATATTTTCCATCTTTATGTGGCTTATGTTTATATTACTTTATTCTCTCAAAGACTTTACTATTATTTTTAAACTATTTATTATGATTGCCTACACCCATTTTCTTTTCTTCAGCATCTGAGCACATTTTTAAACACACTGTACCTTTTTAGAGGTTTTCTGCCTGTTTCTGGCTCTACTAAGTACCTGCAGCATCCTCTGACTACGTGAGAGAAATCTTAAAGTGCCATGTCAGCTGCCACGTCACAGCTCAGTGCGAGGTGCTCACGGCCGACTCCAGCCTGCAGGCAGCAGCCCGTAGCTGTACCTCTGTATGTCAAGCACTGGCCTGCCTGAGACACTGCAGACTAGGAAGCCATGTCTGGCTCGTTATCCAGAACTTTTCTTAGCTTTCTCAGGCCCTATGTTTGGATATTCAAGCCTCCGCATTGGATGCCATACGTAGTGGGCATTCTTGGAACGCCAGCTCCCAAATCATGACACAGACTTATTAATTACGAAAGCTCGACTTTAGCTCAGGCTTGTCCCACTAGCTCTTATAGCTTAAATTAACCCATTTATTTTCATCTACCTTCTGTCACATGACTCATTACCTCATCTCTCCCTCCATTACTGCTCTTGCTGCTTTCCCCTCATCTGGCTGGCAACCCCCTTCTTCCCAGAGTTCTCTCCGCACGGAAGTCCCTCCTATACTATCTGCCTAGCTATTGGCCATTGAGCTTTTTATTACATCAGTCACACCAATGCACCTTCACACAGTGTACAAATGTCCCACAACAATGGATGCTGTCCCTGATTGCTATCTGTTGCTGCACTAAAACTATGACCAGAAATCAACTTGGGAAGGAAAGAGTTCATTACCTCGTCCAGGCTAAAGTCTGGCATGGAGCGGAGCCAGGGCAGGAACCAAAGCAGAACCATGAAAGAAGGCTGGCTGGCCGGCCTCAAACTCATAGAGATCCACCTGCCTCAGGTGTCTGAGAACTGGCATTAAAGCAAGTACCACCACACCCAGCTCAACCTATTTTTTCCTACAATCCAGGACCACGTGCCCTAGGGGTGGTACTGCCCACGGGGGGGGGGGCTGGACCCTCCCTACATCAATGATTAATGAAAGAAAATGCCCCACACTCTCTCGCCTGTCGGCCAATCTGATGGAGGAATTCTTTTAGTTGAAGTTCCTCTTCCCAGATGACTCTGGCTCTAGTCAAAAACTGCCCAGCAGAGACACTAAGAAAAACAGGCCCCATGGCGCACACCTGTAATGCCAGCACATGGGTGGTACCTTGAATATCTGAGTTCAGTGTTTTCCTTTTCTACGTAAAGGATATAGAGTTGGAAGCCAACCAGGCTACATGAGACCTACTTAAAAAAGGGGGAAGGGTTAGAGGAAAGTATAGCAGGTAGCTGATCATCGAAGGCCACCAAGGCCCAGCAAGGACATCCTAGGGGATCCAAGTTAATATGTGGCAACCAGAGGATACAGTTGTTTGTGCTAAAAGCCCTTCACACAGAAAGAATTTCTATTCCTTCCCTTGCTAAGGTCCCAAGGACAAACCAAGGCATGACTCCACCAAAGCTCACCCTGGGGAGCCACTGTGTCTGTTGGGCTTCCCTACAAAGCATGAGAGGGGTTTCTCACAGGGGTATAGGTGCTCCCGTCCCAACAGGCTGCAAGGCATGAGGACGCCCCCAACACCCCAGTCTTCCTGACATACTCCAGCTCCTCTGCCCGGCCCTGTGTGATTAGGACAGAACTGCAAGGACAGGTGGTAGGGAGTGACCGATGCTCAGGTGGCAGTCCCAAGGCCCTCCCTCCCTGCTGTGAGGATGGAAATGGGCCACCAAGCCCAGCTAGGATGACCTTTTGCAATGGGGCACAGCACTGAACGCCAGCAGTTGCTTGTCTCCCATGACAATCACAACACTCTACACCCCTCCCAGCTCTTACATTCGTTTTGCCCCCTTCTTCCACAAGGGTCCCCGAGCCTTGGAGGGGTGACATAAATGTCCAACTGTTCTCCAGCTCAGCTGGGATCCTGAACCGTCGTGTGCCCTCATCATGCCTGTTTCCAGAGTACGGCTGTTGGCAAGTCTTGGAGTTGTTTTTTCTCCCCCTCTATTACAAAACACGAATGAGGAAATGGATAAAAGCAGATGGGAAAATGTCCCGAGGGGCATGGGTAATAACCTATGATTGTAAACACACATGTGAGAAGCGCTTAAGCTGGTACATCACTTACCAATCAATAGCAGCTGTTTCTCCACCGGAGCCCGTGACAAGCTGGTCGCAGGATTTTTCCTAATTTCCCGGTGCCAGAAGCAATTTACCTCCTGTGGCGCGAGCGAGCCTTAAGTCCAATCAGAAAGCTGGTTCCGACAGTAACTGCGCACATGCGCACACTGTTGCTCTGGCTGGCACTTCCACTGCGACGAATGCCTGACCCACAGCTGGCGACCCACAGCTGGATATGTCTTTAAGCCTTCGTTCTTCCCCAGCATAGTCGCAGCAACTTCTGACACTTCAAGTTTGCTCTCAGGGGACACTTCAGGCCCATCCTGGATACTTCTCTAAGCCTCAACAGGGTCTCACCATCAGCCCCGGAATGTAACAACTGTGACTGTGAACTTCGTTGTCTTTGTGGCCTCTAGGGCGTCTGTAACAAACAACCCTCCTCAGGAGAGAACCCAGTCCTAGCACTGAGATTCCCCCAAACCACCCTACGGCCTCTGGGAACACACCTCTGCTGACCTGCGGACTCTCCCAGTTACAGGTGCAGGGTTTTAGAACTTCCCCAGGCTTTGCAGCCTTGGAGAACTGCCCCCACCCCATGCTTCCTTCTTCAGGTGCAGGCACGCGTCTCTTAACCGAGTCTCCAAACGGACAAAACACTCAAGGGTGAGCGCTATACTACCTGGACCCTCTTCGCCACACAAACACAAAAGCAGGTCTGACACCGCGACCCTGTTAGATTACTTACAGGCTCCCAGTGCTTTTAACAACTGCGCTAGACCTTCCGCCTGCCCGTACTTCCGGGGCTCCCACCATCAGGCAGGGGAACCCACTCCACACCACCTGGAAGACGACTGCCAGTCCGGATTTTCCCCGACAGCCCCTGCCACTGCTCCCGCAAACCCTGTAGGGACAAATCCCCATGTCAAAGTTTCCTCTTCAAACATGGCATCTCCCTCCCCCGCCCTGACTCAGCTTCATCTGTCCCATTCCCCGTATCAGGGACAACAAACACCTTTGCTCTTCCCAAACACTTCCTCAGTGGCTCCCACCTGATTACTAGGCCAAGTGTTACTAAAATCTCTTCCACGGAGGCGACAAAAGCAATGCCTACCCTTCTAAGGTCTCAGGGACAAACTGAGGTATGATTCCACAAAAGGTCACTCTAAAGAGCACAGATGAGATTTATACAGGTGTGGTCTCCAACAGACAACACCTGGGAAATCTTTACCCAGCAGCGATGAAGTCATTCAAACTCAGTCGGGATGATCCTTTACAAGGGGGCACAGCTGAATGTCCAAAGATGGCGACTGCCTGGTTCAGGGGACGGTCCGTGCTGTATAATAAATAGTGGTCGACTTTAGGAAGGAACAGAGGTGAGAAGTTTAGGGGGGCTCCTCTGACCGTGATGTTGGAGGCAGAGAAGCGTAGTCTCAAAAGCCAGGCTAGGCCAGGTACAGACCAGCTGAGGTGTGTAAGCCAGGAACCCACAGAGCTCTGCCTGTCTTGTCTCTAGAGTGCTGGGATTAAAGGCGTAAACCACCAAGCCAGGCTTTCAAAACTCTTGCTATGTATGTATGTATGCATGTATGTATGTATGTATGTATGTATTCATTTATAGGCAGTTTCCCATTCAGTAGCCCAGGCTGCCCTGGTACTCACTATAAAACCCAGATGGCCGCCATCCCATAGCACCTCTTGCCTGCCTCCGTCTTCTGAGAGCTGTGGTTACAGGTGTGAGCCACCAGGTCTGACTCTTGTCAACCAAACTGGATTGACAGTCACATAGAAATATACTTGAGAGCCAGGCACTTGGGAGGCAGAGACAGGCGGATCTCTGAGTTTGAGGCCAGCTTGGTCTACAAGAGCTAGTTCCAGGACAGGCTCCAAAGCTACAGAGAAACCCTGTCTCGAAAAACCAAAAAAAAAAAAAAAAAAAAAAAAAAAAAAAGAAAAGAAAGAAAACACTTGGAGATGGGGCAAGGGGTGGGGGCTGTGAGGATAAGGGAGTGTTTTCAGAAAAGTTCCTGAAGAGGGATGAACTCCCAAGAATGTGGGTGTCACCATTGCATAGGCTGGGATCTGGGAATGAAGGAAACAGAGAGCTGAGCCGCAGCATGTAGCCAGATACAGCTGCCTCAACAGCCGTGTCTTCCCTGTGTCTTACCTCCCATGACGGACAGTTTCCTCTAGCTGCCTCAGGCCGCCATGTCTTCCCTGCCATGACGGACAGCATCCTCAAATCGTGAACAAAGATAAACCTTAAGTTGCTCTGTGCGGTGCTCTGTCCCAGCGGCGGGAAGGAGTAGTTCATCACTTTAATTCCCCGCAGTCTGAGGTTAGGGGCTGGCAAGCCACAACCCGTGGCCGAAAGCCTGGTGCTCACTAGACGTGCCCTGTGAGTTCAGAAGGAGTCTAGCTTTTCAAATGGTTGAAGACAAAAATAAAAGCCATACCAAGTGAAGCCAGGTCCACTCTGGGCCCAGCCACACCCCCTCTGCTGAGTGCTTGTCTGTTGCAGGAGAGCTAGGCTGGAAAGATCTCGAAGCCTGAAATAATTACGGAGCAGGGCCGGCAGCGTGTAGTGCCTGCACTACGGGATGGAATGCGAGCCGGGAACGAAGCTGGAGGCTTAAAAACACACGCACACAGACAGACACAGGGACACGGGTCATCCTTGATACAAGAACGCCAACTTTATTGTGCGCAGGGGCAGCTTATCTAGGGCTCTGGCCACGCCCCAGCTCTCGGGATCTTTTAGTCGCAGCCCCACCAGAAACCACTCTCCTGCCATCAAGGTCTCGTGCTCAGAGCAGCTGCAAACACAGGTAAACAAGTTGTTTTGCTCAGTTCACTCCAGCAGGCAAAGGGTCTGAGGCCGGCAAAGAAAGTCAAGGGGCCAGGGGTCTACAGCCATATAATCCCTCTTTTTCATATAATTAGACCAGGCCTGTCTTGGGTTGCAGAAGCGACTCACAGGCTCCTGTCTTACCCGTCTCTGGCTCACTGGTCTTTCTGTAGCCTGCTAACCCATACTGCTCTCGGAGGAAGCCCACTTTCCTGGGCAAATCGCTGCTGGTGCTGCTGCTGCCGCTGCCGCTGCCGCTGCCTGTTGTGGAGGCAGAGCAACAGAAACCCTCCCGCTACAGGAGTTCCTAGCTGCTCAGCAAACCTAGGCCATATGGGAGTGGCTGGATTGGATAGGGCGTGGCACAAATACAATGAAAGGAAAGGGAGCCAACCGTGTGCTCCGACTGTTAGGTCAAACCGAAAAATGCCCTGGCGAAAATTATATAGGGAATTCTGGATCTCGAAGGCAGTGGCAACCTGTCTGGCTAGGGGATCAACAGCGCTAGCCACAGCGATTATCTGGTTGTCTCAGAGGCTGCAGCGGTGGCAATCCAGCCACCCACGGTGATCCCAAAGTCAGCACCAGTTGACTCACGGGAACAGACACCAAGCCTGGAACCCGGCCCACAGTGGCAGTCATCTCGTTAGCCCAACAGCTGTTCAAAAGACACAAAACTTGAGAAGAGTTAAGGGCAGAATCATGCGGCACAGACAGCCGCATGAGAAGCCCTATTTTGGCTCTGGTTTTCCATCTTGTTTTCTGTTAAACAAGGTAGAATCCTACACAGCCAAGGGTCCAAAATTTAAACAGGCACGAAGTAGGCACTGCACCCCACTGGGCTGGATTCCAGAAAGGAACTGAGAATCCTTGCTAACATTCTTGTAAAGTGATCACAGTCCCCGTCACCACAATGAATAACGTGTTCTGGCCATAAATCGTAGTACCGGGCCAACATTTAACACGAGAAGGAAAATTCGGCAAATATAAAACCCAAACTGCCAGATAGTTTCCACATACCAATAACGGCTGGCTGTTCCATAGCCCAATCAGTGGAAAGGAAGTACGGCCACACGGGACTATCCAGGCCTACCGACATCAGCACCGGAGGATTCCTGACCGGGGCCCATTGTACCTGTTGGCCGTGGCTGATGGTCAGGAGAACTGTCCATAGGACACACAAGCCATTCAGGAATCCAAGTGGGGCTTTCAGTACCCTACAGAAACACGCATGCACTCCCACACCGCCTTCCACTGTACCATCGATGAGTAGAGCCACGGGGCCGCCAGTGCCTCTGAGCAGCTGATGTTTGAGTATGTGATTCAACTGTTAGAAAATTTAATATATAGAAAACATTAGAAAGGATATCCCGGGGAGTACTATACTCCCCCTTTTTTGTTTTGTAAATATAGTTTTTGAGAGTTTGGTAAATCTATTCCACTATAGCTTGTTCCTGGGGATTGTAAGGAATTCTTGTTTTATGAAGCATGTCATAATGGTCACAGAATAATTGAGAGCCTTTGCTGATATAAGTTGGTCCACTGTCCATTTTAATCAATTTTGGGGCCCCCATGTAGGCAAAAGCTTGGAGGCAAAGGCTTTTCACATCCCTCACCTTTTCCCCGAGTGGGCAGAGGGAGGTAAAGAGCATGCCTGAATAAGTAGCCACAGAAACATGCACAAATCCCAATTTGCCAAAAGATGCCACATGAGTAACATCCATCTGCCAGATATGATTGTGCAAAAGACCCCGAGGATTAACTCCCAGATGAGGGGCAGGAGCAAGTTCTGCACACAAAGGACTTGCTTTGACAATCTTAAGAGCTTGTTCCTTAGAAATTTTATACGTGAGCCTCAAAGAAGTAACATTAAAATGGAATTTATCATAAGCCCACTGGGCAGAGACCAAGGAATCCTGGGGCAGAGAGATTAAGAGAGCATGGGTCATTTGATCAAGCTGTGCATTGCCTTCACTAAGAGGGCCAGGTAAGCCAGGATGTGCCCGAAGGTGGCCAATATAAATCTTACGAGATCTTTTCCAGAAAAGTAATTGAATGTTAGTCAACAATTCATGAACTGCAGAGGTAGTGGCTATATTTCCTGCCATTTCCAAACGGGGGAAGAACCTTAGCAACATATATGCTATCAGTAAAAAGATTCCTAAGTTCAGCTGGAAAGGTAACTAAGGCTAAATGAATAGCAGCCAATCCTACTATTTGTGCAGACTTGTAGGGCACTTTTATTTTACCAGTCTTCTGGGCTGTGACTGCAGCAGCCGTGCCATTGGAGGGTCCATCCATAAATACATTAAGGGCACAATCTAGGGGAGCTAGCAAAATAATTTTAGGAAAGCAAACCGGATGTTCCTCAAAAAGTTTTATTAATTTATTAGGGGAGTAGTGGTTGTCAAATTCAGCAGACTGAGTGGTTAGAAAGATGGTCTATTCTGGGCTAAATAACTGGAGCCAGCTAAGCTGCTCCTTATTGCACGGAACAATCACTTTACCAGGGATTTTGCCAAACGTCCTAAGACTTCCCAGGTAGGCAGTGTGCTACACCTGCAGGACAGCCAATTGATAGGGCTGCACAACCTTTTTGGGAGAGTCTCATCCATGAACACAGGGAATAGGTCCCTCCTGCCAAAAGACTGCAGTGGGATGCAAGGCTATGCAGAAGACCAGCAGAAGCAAAGGCTGGCGATAATGAATAAAATTCAGATGGACTTCTGCTAACTGCTGCTTGACTAATCTAAGACATTCACGGCCTTCAGGTGTCAATAGCCCGGGAGACATATGGTTTGAGTCACCTCTCTCTTTTTTTTTTTTTTTTTTTTTTTTTGGTTTTTCGAGACAGGGTTTCTCTGTGGCTTTGGAGCCTGTCCTGGAACTAGCTCTTGTAGACCAGGCTGGTCTCGAACTCACAGAGATCCGCCTGCCTCTGCCTCCCAAGTGCTGGGATTAAAGGCGTGCGCCACCACCGCCCGGCTTGAGTCATCTCTTAAGATTTCAAACAAGGGGGCTGGAGAGATGGCTCAGTGGTTAAGAGCATTGCCTGCTCTTCCAAAGGTCCTGAGTTCAATTCCCAGCAACCACATGGTGGCTCACAGCCATCTGTAGTGGGGTCTGGTGCCCTCTTCTGGCCTGCAAGCATACACACAGACAGAATATTGTATACATAATAAATAAGTAAATAAATAAATATTTCAAACAAGGGTTTTAATTCTCCTGTTGTTCACCCCATTGATGGTCTAATCCAACTAATGTCTGCCAAAAGCTGTTGAAAGTCATTAAGAGTGAGGAGCTGATCTAGTCTAAGAGTGATTTTTTTGTGGCCGAACTCCAGTCTGTAGGAGCTGATGGCCCAAATACTGAAAAGGAAACATAGTCTGCATTTTCTCGGGGGCAGCAACTAAAGCAGACTGTTACAGTCCTCATAAAGTGTCTGCAACTCTGCATGCAAATCACATTCCTTTGAGCCTGCAATAAGAATATAATCCATATAACGAATATAGCCGGGGATGTTGCTCCCTGAGGGGCCACGAGGCTCTGGAAACATAACTGGCACAAAGTTGAACTATTGACCATGCCCTGGGACAACACAACCCATTGATACCTTTGGGGCAGCTCTCTGAAATTATTAGAAGGAGCACTGAAAGCAAATTCGGGTGAGTCCTCAGGATGCAAATAGTAAAAGAGCAGTCCTTGAGGGCAGCCACCACCATGTGATAATCCTTAGGGAAAGCACAGGTCCTGGCAATCCTGGCTGTAATGATCCTATAATTTCCATGCATTTATTAACCTGCCTGAGGTCCTGCAATAGTCGCCAACTGCCAGATTTCTTTTTGATAACAAATATGGGGGTATTCCAGGGGGAAGGGGATGGGACTATCTGCCCAGCAACTAACTGTTCTTGCACAAGCTGCTGAGCAGCCAGTAACTTTTCTTCTGATAGGGGCCACCGTTTTTCCCATACCAGCCTAGTTTCTCTCCATTTGATGGGAATTGCAACTTGTGGCTCAACAGTGGCCCTCAGAATATTTTCCAACCTATTCTGTCCCCACCACGCTACATAGTCAACCCTTCCTCAGCAACAGCCTGTGGATGCCCCTGAAGATCTTTGCCCAGCCCCCACCCGAGGCTAAAACCCTGGTCTTCTAACATATGCTGCACAGGTTCAGTGGTCAGAACCGCCCCCATAGTTTGCAAATCCTACTGGCATGTGCCACCATAACGGGTAGGGGCAGCAGGCAGGCTTGGGAACCTTCACCATTAGCTACTGCGTGAATTGGGGTCCTGTGGGGAAGCCTGCTGCTCACGTTGCAGACTCCTGGGTGGGCAGAGCTGGGAACCACCACCTCCTTGCCCTGCTGCTGCCTTCTGGGCCTCTCTGTGAGAATTCACAGCTGTCTGCTGCCCTTGCCACGCTCAGTTCCAGCTGCCACCTCTCTGCTTGCGGGGACTCCAGGAAGCAGGCTCACACTTGGGAAGTACGGAAGGGACCCGAGCTCCTCCATTCCTTGGGTCCACAATGGCAGTCAGGCTCCCAATCCCCACTTCCTCCAATAAACAATAGTTTAGGGAATTTGGGTGTGCGTTTTCTCTGTAAACTAGTTCCTGCTGCTCATTGAGCAACATAACCTTGGGGGTATTCACAGGAGTCTGGAAGGATCCCACAGGTTCTCATGCTCAGTGGAAACAAAAGCAGAACGTCTTTTCCAAAGCAACATATCCTTAGACCCATATTTTAAAGTCAAGATACCTTTCTTAGCGGTTGCCAGAATCAAAATGTCTTTCTCCAGTCAACCAACCAAAAGACAACACAATAACATACATCTGAACACGTTCCATCTTTTCTTCTTTTAATCTGTCTATACTCTGTCTCTTTAAAAAAAAAAAAACTTACTCTTTTCTTCCATTCTTTTTTTTTTTGGTTTTTCGAGACAGGGTTTCTCTGTGGTTTTGGAGCCTGTCCTGGAACTAGCTCTTGTAGACCAGGCTGGTCTCGAACTCACAGAGATTCACCTGCCTCTGCCTCCCAAGTGCTGGGATTAAAGGCGTGCGCCACCACCGCCCGGCTTCCTTCCATTCTTTTAAAAACACACAGACATACCCATCTTCAATCCACCCTCACCATTCCTGAGGTGATCTCTCAGGATTCCCTGGTTCCTGATCTTGTGGTACCTGAGCCTTGGGTAACTAAGCTGGAGACTTAAAAACACACGCACACAGAGACATGGGGGCACGGGTCATTCTCGATACAAGAATGTCAACTTTATCGTGCGCAGGGGCAGCTTATCTAGGGCTCTGGCCACGCCCCAGCTCTCGGGACCTTTCAGTCGCAGCCCCACCAGAAACCACTCTCCTGCCATCAAGGTCTCGTGCTCAGAGCAGCTGCAGGCACAGGTAAACAAGTTGTTTTGCTCAGTTCACTCCAGCAGGCAAAGGATCTGAGGCCAGCAAAGAAAGTCAAGGAAGGGGCCAGGCGTCTGCAGCCTCCAACAGTAGTGTTGTGTGGTTATTCAATCACAGCCTCTACACACCACATTGAGGGCACGGGAAAGAAAGAAGGAAAAATGAAAACAGGGACATTTACACATGACATGCCCAGAAAAAAACCGATTTATTCAAGTCAGTAGGGTCCACAGTGCACTTCCTTCTCCCTCCCAGGACACATTTCAGTGACATAAGGCGACACTACCCTGATGATGCTGATTTACAAAAAAAAAAAAAAAGGTTTGTTGTGTGTGCCTAATGTCTAAAGAAGTCAAAAGAGGGGGCTGGAGAGATGGCTCAGAGGTTAAGAGCACTGGTTGCTCTTCCAGAGGTCCTGAGTTCAATTCCCAGCAACCACATGGTGGCTCACAACCATCTGTACTGAGATCTGGCTCCCTCCTCTGGCGTGCGGGCATACATCAAGGCAGAATGTTGTATACATAATAAATAAATCTTAAAAAAAAAAAAAAGTCAAAAGAGGGTGTCAGATCCCTAGATCCCTTGGAACTAGCCTTACAAACAGTTGTGAGCTACCAAACATGGGCCTGGGTCTTCTATACAAGCATCCAATGCTCAACCATGTCTCAGATTCTTGGATGAAGCTGAGTTTTAAGTGAAAGAAGGTTCTGTGTGTGTGTGCGTGTGAGAGAGAGAGAGAGAGAGAGAGAGAGAGAGAGAGAGAGAGAGAGAGAGAGGGAGGGAGGGAGGGAAGGAGGGAGGGAGGGAGGGAGGGAGAGAGGGAGAGACAGAGAGAGAGATTGAGATCTCAGACCTAGATTTTAATACAAGCTAGGCAAGTCTTGTACCCTCTGGTTTCATCACAAGCCTCTAAGGCTTCTTTTTGGTCCCTGTGGAAGCTGGAAGGTCTCCTTTGTTAATGGGTAGGATAGAGGGCCATTCATGAGAGCAGGAGGAAGTCAGGCCATGGTAGGAGCTAGAAAAGGC
The DNA here is from genome assembly GCF_950005125.1 of Chionomys nivalis. Classification (NCBI taxonomy): domain Eukaryota; kingdom Metazoa; phylum Chordata; class Mammalia; order Rodentia; family Cricetidae; genus Chionomys; species Chionomys nivalis. The sequence continues at coordinate 20,655,592 of NC_080096.1, read as the reverse complement.
ACTGGTTCCCCTCAGCTTCAGCAAAAAGGGTGAGGCAGGGCCTACTCCAAGTAGGGTAAGGCTGGGGGCTGGGGCGGTGCCTGCAACTTTGACACCCTGCAAAGCCCCTGCAGACCCTTAGGCTACCTCCTAGGAGGGGGATGAAGAAACGCTAGGTCAGGAAGACCCCTGGATGTTTCCCAAAATATGAAAGCCACACAGAGCCGAGTGCACACTCCAGTTCCACATGTAGGGATTGTCAAAACTGAACAGGAGCTATTAAAAACAAAACAAAACAAAAAACACTATCTTAGTAGAACCAGGGTATCCTCCTCTTAGGAGGAACTGACACTCAGAGAGGGGCCAGGTCTTCCCTGCTTGGCCAGTGTGTACAGGACTTTGCATTTATCTTTAATCCTCACCTTCCAGACAACCCCGGTTCTTCTAGTCCAGTGAAGAACCGCCCGAGCTGTTCTAAAGAGACGCCAATCACAACCACCGTGCGGGGTGCGCGGCACCTGACCCCAGTCATGATCCAGGGTTGCGGACCTGATTGTGAACTGCTGCTGCTGGACGAGAACCACAAACCACGCCGGGGGCGAGAGGAAAATCAGATTTGGCAGAAGCGGGATAGTTCTTGCCTCCTAGACATTAATCCCGAGAGGGCAGAGAAAAGCTGCCCAGGACAAAGGCGTTTACGCGGGCCTGATTTATAACCGACCTGGGGAAGGGAGGCCAGCCAAGCCCCACCACGCGGCCGGCTCGTAAATTCAGGCACCGTGCCGCAGCCGCCGCAGCAGAGCGTGGCAGTTGCCTCCCTCCCAACCCGCCGCGCAGGCTCCGGTAGCTCCCGGGGTGGGGTGGAGTGAACCAGGAACCTACCATCCAAGTTGACTGTGGAACTTTCGGTGACTTCGTTCATCTTCGTATTTGGCCCTCCAGCATCTCCTGGCAAGAGAAGATGAGTCGGTGAAGATGTTTGAAAAGCCTCCTGGGGCATCATGGGTGATTCTTCCAAACCAGGAATGTGGACCGCAGCCCATAACAAGGAAACACATGTAGGCAGGGTAATTTCGGACCAGCCAGCACAGGCTTCCGCATCGCTGAGCTCTGGGGAGACCCTTCTAGGACCTCAGCCCTCCGGGGACATTCTTTCCTCTCCCCTACAGTTTTTAAATCAGGGGTCTGAGCTTCCTGGGAGTATGGTGGGGGCGGGGAGGCCATTGATCTGGCCCTGGGCAAATGGTGTGCTGACGGCGTTTTTTTGCGGGCAGGGCTGGAGACTCAGTGGTGAGACTGCCTTTGTCTTCCTGCTGGATGGCCTTGGGTAAGTTTAACACTCCCGGCCTAGCTGTCTGCCAGCTCAGTGTGGAGAGGGCTCTGGACTCACACGGACTTGAGGTCCAGATCGTGTCTGCACCCGCTTCACCTTCAGGAATGGGCTCAGAGCTGGGCAGAGCGGCATCCTCTCCTCCCACCTCAGCCCACACTGGAGGCCGCCTGGGTACCATCTCGCCACTCAGGGCCTTGACATCAGGACGGTGACACCCATTGTGGCCTGCAGCCCTGCCCTGTGAAATGAGTGACGTGGCTGTGGACGCAAAGGTTCACCAGGCAGCCTGCTGTGCAGGGATGAGGGGGACTTGTGAATGGGCTTCTGTCCCCTGTGCTGGTGGCTGCCACAACCTTCAACAGACCTGTCTGATAAAGAGGGGCCTCTTCGGGCCTGCTGGATGCCCAAGCGAGGGCCGTGTCCACGCAAGCCGACAGGGAAGAATGGGTGAGTGGACCCATTCAGTGAGGTGGGATATAGCTGTCGTTATGGGGTGATCTTGCACTTCTTAACCTCAAGTTTCCCGAGGGAACCTCAGGGAGGCGAGCGGTGCAGCCCTCTCTGGCCTCTGAGAGCACTACCAAGCCGGCCGTAAGCTGCACGTGGCAAACACCCGGATGGACATCTGCTCTGACCTCTCCAGGGGAGCAGGGTGTTTGCAGGGAGTTCACACGAGGCCTGAAGGCGGGTGTTCCTGGCAGATCAGCAAGAACACGTGGGCACCAACGAGGGCAGCTGGCACACTCGGGCAGTGCTGAAGCCTGGCCGCCAGGGGGCACCCCACACCTTCTCCACCCCGCCCCCTTCAGGCTGGGCGCCTCTTGCCCTGGTGAGGGTCCAGAGCCCACTTCCCATGAGACACGGAGCCCACTGCTTCATTGTGGGCTCACTGTCACCAAAAGGAGTTGCCGCACGCCCGAGGTATCTGTGGCTGACTCCTGGTTGTCTCAGAATTCACTTCCCAGCTCCCCACGAAATTCCGGCTGTCCTCTGGGGTCCCCAACCCCTCTGCTGGATTTAGGCGCCTGGGGACAGGGGACAGCAAAGATCTTCAACCACAAAGGCAAGTGCCACAGCCTAGGGAAGGCAGACAAGCCTGCAGCCTCCCCAGCAGCTCCTCTACTAAAGGGTCCTGCTGTGAGGTCGGGAGACAGCCGCTCTGCCTTGCTTTTCCCAGCCCCTGTGCAAAACAATCCCGGAAACAGCTACACGTGGCACCATGGAGGTTCACAGCACACAGACCGCTACTAGGCCAGGGTGGGTAGAAGACCCGCTGCCCGGCTCCTCTCAACGGCTTAGCCTGTGTACAAACGTCATTTCCCAACCTTGCAGCCCAGGCCCAGAGATGTAACACCCCCCCCACACACACACACACACACACGCCCACACTAGCCAATTTTCTCTTGGTTTTGTTTCAGAGGTTCCTGCTGGGACCTGTCAGCTGGGAGCACTCAGGAGTAGGAGGGGGAGGATCTAAGGGACACACCTGTTTTGGAGAAGACCCACGGAGGTCAGCATGTGTCTGTGGCCACATTTCCAACAAGCGGCCCTGTTCCAAGCCCTTGGCAGATCATCTGTGAGCCCCCTCACTCCCAGGGTTTTGAGAGAAATCTCTTCCCAGCTCTTGCTCATCTTTGGACTTCCTATCCTACCCTCCTCCTGGTGTGTGTGGGGGGGAGAAGATGTCCGCTCTGAGTCGGCCCAGGTGGAACTTTCAGGACTGAGGTGGTACCCCTGCTAAGGTGACTGCCGCTCAAGCAGTTAAGGTTTCTGGGCACTTCACTTCTGAGCAGGGCTCGGCCAGGCCTCCTGGGGTCTTCAGAGCAGAGTGGACCACTTCCTGGAGGGACTAGATGGGACTCCCCGGGGCAGCTGCTGCACCCGCAGTCTTGGAGGGACAAAGTCCGTCGCCCCCAGGCAGGAAGCACCTGCTCTTCAACAGCCAAACTGATTGGCCTGGTTCTCACACATCCTTGTTTTGGCACGTGACCATAGGCAAGCCCATTACTACCCCTCCCTTCCCTGCTAGCACACATGCACCCGAGCACACACACACACACACACACAGGTGACAGCCGGGGAGCCATTTAGTCTTCCACCCAGGCACTATTGTGGAAGCTGCTGTGGCCACAGGGTCCTTGTTCCCGCAGTGGCTCCTGGGTCAACCAGGCTCTTCCTCCTCCTCGCTGGGCTTCAGGGAGCCACAGAGCCCACATTCATTTTCCCTAGGCTATGCCAGCAGCCTAAGGACACCTAGAAAGCCCATGTCACCCAGTGTAGAGCTTCCAGAGGGGGGGCATGAATTACACGGCACACAGCCACTACCCTCTAAAGGCCTGCACTCCGGATGTAACTGTGATTCAGAAGCCTGGATCCCAGCTTTGCCAGGCATTGGCTGAGCTGCCCTGGGCAAGTCACTACCCATCTCTGGGGTTCTGCTTCAGGAAATGGAGCCTGTGTTTGGGATTCTGGGTTCACCTTGTGAAACACAGCTCACTGAACTGTTCCCACCCCAACGCTGCCAGTGAGGTGAGGGATGCAGGGTAGATGCTGACGGGGGAAGTATGACTCCCCTACAGCCATTCTGCAAAGCTGGAGAACCACACTCCCTCCCCTGGGCGGCTCTGAAAGAGCCCTAGGCATCTCTGTGTTAAAGTCACCAGGAGCGGGGGCCATACAGCCATCAGCTGTGCCCTCTAGAGATGGGGCAGACTTTTCTAAAGTGATGAGAGAGATTCCATGATCTGAGCATGGTAGGGCTGTGCCTGTCCATCAGTCCGTCTTTCTCTGTAACTGTGTGTGTGTGTGGGGGGGTGCACTGCACCCAGTCCCCCACAGTCTCAGGGTGATGGTGTAACGTTTCCAGCTTCCACCTCATCCATCCCGGCTCCTCCTCCCGGTCCAGAAGGAAAGGCGTCCCGGTCACACAGAGGCCAGGGCAGAACTGCGTGGGATCCAGACGCCTGGGAAGCATCACTGTCCCAACACAGGCCACTGGCCAGCCACACATCTGCAGAGACAGGATGGAACCGTCAGGCTGGGAGGTCCCTCTGCAGGAGGCCGGTGGGAAGGAATGTGTGCTCCCCTCCCGGGTTCCTTATCTCCCCGCTTGTTACTTTCCAGAGCTCCGAAGAGAATCAGAGGGGTTTACACCTGGGAAAGGGACCTGTCGCCACAACCTTCACAGCTCAGACCCCGCCTGAAGCCCGCGGTCGCAGGGCAGGGCGGGCAGTTTGTTGGCATGCGCGTTGTGCCAGGTGTTCAACATGTGTGCTCTCCTTTCAACTCTGAAAACACTCCGTGGCGTTGTTTTTTGTTCTTATAAAGATGGGGAAACTGAGCCGCGGAGAGCTTAGGTGTTCTTTCTTTCTCTCTCTCTCTCCCTCCTCCTCCCCTTGAGCAGGGCCCCAGCGTGGAGAACAGGAGGAGTGGGGGAAGACACAGGCCTCACACATGTTCCTCCAGCATGGAGGGCCAGCTGGGACACACATTCCCCTGAGTACAAGGCTCCAGGAAGAAGCAGGGCACAAATAGCCTTGCCCCTCGGACTTCAAGGCCGGCAAGGACCCAGGAAAAGACACCCAGTCCCCAGAGCAATCCAGGGGCTCACCTGTGTGCAGAGAGAGCGCCAAGCAGGGAAGGCCTGGCCAGGGGCTGGAGCAAGGGCCCAGAGCCCCGCAGGAGCGTGAGGTGGAGCGGGGAATCGGTGTTTCTGACAGAAGAGCCAGGAACTGGCTGAGGCCTGGGGCCAGAGCTCAGAGGGGCTGGGGACCTAGAGAGATTCGGCCACACCAGCCAGGTGAGAGGGTCGGGGCATGCTCAAACAAGACGGGCTCGGAAACCTTTTGGACAGCACCAGGGAGCTGGGTTTCAGCTCAGTCGGATTCGTAGGATGCTCCGTGCAAAGCGCCCCTAGCAGGGGCAGGCGGTGCCAGACCACTGGGACTCTAAGAGATGGAGTGGCCTAGGGAGGACAGTGGCTACGGGGAGGGGAGGAAAGCAGGATGATTCTAGATGAAGACCGGGAAAAAGGGGGGGGGGGGGGAGCTAGACTAGGACTGACGGGCAGGGGAGAGAGCTGGGAGCCCGACAGGAGTGTGCTCTGGTTAGGGAGGCCCTCGCTGGTGGAGGTTCGGGTTCAGGGACCACAGAACGCCCCGGCCTCTGAGAGTGAAGCTGGGCTTGTGGCCCAGGTCGGGGAACACCCGGGAAGACAGAAGGACCGGGGAGGCAGGAGAGTCGCACAAAGGCCCAGCGAGTGAGTACGGAGCTGGGGTCAGCAGAGAGATGCCTCCGCACGAGAACACAGGGAGCGGGAGGTCTCCAGATCGCCTTGGGAGGCTCCGCGGCCGGGGGATGCCGGTCTCCGGGGGCAGAGGGGCGCGGGCCGCGCGCAGCCGGCTCTCATTAGCGCGGGCCACGGACTAATCAATCCCAGGCGGGGGCTCCCGAACCGAGTCGGCATCATGGAAACTGGCCGCGCGCCCGGAGGCGCGAACGGGGCCGTCGGCGGGGCCGGGCCAGGCGGGCGCCGTTCCGTCGAGGGCGCGGGCGGAGGCGGGGTCCGGGGCGGGGCTCAGTCACCCCGTGGCCTTTCTGGAGCCCGCCAGGGGGTCGTGGGGGTCGGGGCCGGGCCTGAGGGGCCCTAGGCGGGGATCAATCCGGGCTAGGCCCGGGCTAGGCCGCTTCTCACCGGGACCCCGGGGTCGTCTCCGGCCGAGAGCCCGTGGACGCCCCGATCCCCGCTGCCCCGCGGCCTCTCGGTGCCCGGGCCACGGCGAGTGGCCTCCTGGAGCGGCTCCAGCGTGCAGCCCCGACCCCTGGGCGGTGCTGCTCCGGCCCGGACGCGGCCCACGGAGGCCTCGGGCGGAGGAGGCTGGAAAAGAGGCCAGGCGGCGGGAAAGGGGGATGATTCATCCCCGGGAGCCCGAATCGGAAACACCGCAATCTGGGAACAGCCTTGCCTGGGCCGACGAGGGATCCGGGAGGACAGTCTGTCCCACGAGGAGCTGCGTCCCGCACTGGCAGTCCCCTGCCTCCAGCCCCGGTCCTAGCCCGGCCGTGGGGGAAGGGGGAGGTCTTTTCTGGAGGAGTGGAAAAGAATCCTGGACAAAGTCCGCCGCTGCCTCCTCTGCTCTGACTGGCTGGTCTCGGCCAGAACGGTCTTCCCAGAGTCTAGCTCAAGTCTCTCCTGCTGCAGCTCCAGTGCTGGCTGAGGAAGTCTGCAAGGAGTGGGCGAGCAAGCAGAAGCCGCTGTCAGAGACACCCCCGGCGGCCCTCGCTGCGGTATGTACAGCGCAGCACGGGGGGAGGTGGTACGCGGGCGCGCGACCCGCAGCCCCGGGGCGGTCCGAGCGCCCCCTCCCCCGGTTACTTCGGGGCGGCCACGTGCGGGGGTGGGGTCGAGCCCGGGAGGTACTTACCCGGGCCACGGTTTCGGGAGGAGGGGGGTGCCGGTGCGGGCGGGCGGGCGGAGCGCGCGCAGGCTGCAGGAGCCCCGCAGCCCCGGCTGCACCCGAGCCCCGCAGCCCCCTCCCTGCGCTCCGCCCGCGGGCCCGGCCAACGCTGGCTCCCAGCTCCGCTGCGGAAAACCCGAGCGGGGGCGGCTCCCTGCCTTGCGGCCGCGGGAAAATCCGGGGGTGGCCGCCAGGGATCTCCAAGCGGCCGACCGAGGCGGCCCCGCGCGTCCCTCCCCCGGAGCCCGGCCCGTCGGGTCACCGTCTGCCTCTCTGCTTGTCCCCGCAGAGCGCCCGGACGAGCGCGCGATGACGGCCGGGAGCCCCGGAGACGGCGGCGCGCGCAGGAGCCCCGAGGGTCGCGTCTCGCGCCTGGGCCGCCGCCTGGGCCGGCGCCGGAGACCGCGCTCGCCGCCAGAGCCGCTGCGGGTGCGGGCACGGCTGCGGCTGCGCTCGCCGTCGGGGGCGTTCGCGGCGCTGGGCGCGCTCGTGGTGCTGGTGGGCATGGGCATCGCCGTGGCGGGCTACTGGCCGGGCCGCGCTTCCCACGCCCCGAGGACCGGCCGCGCGCACGGGCCCCACGAACGCCTGCGGCTGCTGGGGCCGGTGATCATGGGCGTCGGCCTGTTCGTGTTCATCTGTGCCAACACGCTGCTCTACGAGAACCGGGACCTGGAGACGCGGCGGCTCCGCCGGGGCGTGCTGAGGGCGCAGGCGCTACGGCCGCCCGACGGCTCCGGCTGGGACGCGCTGCTGCCCAGTCCGGCGCCTGGATCCCCGGGCACCGTCGCGGAGCCCGAGACTTGGGACCTGGCCCCAAGGAGGGGTCCCTCGCCCGTCCCGTCGGTGCGCAGCCTTCGGTCCGAGCCTGCCAATCCTCGCTCTGGGTTGCCCGCGCTGCTCCATGGCTACCCGTTGAAGGGCCCGGGGCTGCCACCACCCTGGGGTCCTCGGACTCAGACTGGCCACGTGATCATCACGGTGCAGCCCTCTGGTTCCTGCATTGAGCACTCCAAGTCTCTGGACCTGGGTCTGGGGGAGTTGCTCCTGGGGACCCCAGCCGCTCGGGACTGTGCCCACCGAAGTTGGCCACGGCTGGACAGACTCAGTCTGGGGGGCTATGCCAAACTGGGTGGAGACTTGGGGGCCCGGGTCTGAGGTGCAAGGGATAACCTGCTGTGAGGCTACCAGCGTGGACCATGGGACCAGGACACCAGAAGTCCAGTGTCCACTAGCTGCTTCAGTCACTTCTGAGGCTAGGATGGATGCTGCGGTGACAGCCGCCGCTCAGCCTCCTGACCTGCAGTGCCAGCTGCACCGGCCAGCCTCAGGGGCATGTGTTAACGTGGATACCAGCATGGTTCAGCCTCAGGAATTTCTTCAGCCCATGTGGCCTTAGCCCCGGGACAGGTACCTGAGGGGCTGCAGGCTAGGCCAGGAGCATCCAGAGATGCGCGGGTACCTAGGCAAAGGCAACAGTGGTAGGTTGGGATGTCTCAGGCTGGGACAGCCCCCTCCAAGGTGGCAGTGGTGATGGAGGTGGGACCTCCAGGGGGAAGGCGGGAGATGAAGTGGAACAGAGACCGTCTGCAGCTTTCTGGGGCCGTGACTGCACCTCTGACTGCCACTTCAGGCCCATTCTTCCTCCAGCCATGTGGGCTATCCGGCAGGGCTCACTACTGCCAGTGCCCTGCTCCTGGGGTCAGACAGCTCCCCACAGAGACAGGTCTGTCTCACTTTCCTCCGGGGCCGTGCCGCAAAGTCTCCCCCAGCTGGCAGAAGGCATCCGCCAGTTGTCAGCAGTTACTTCCACAGCCCGGAGCTGCACTCTGGCCAGCGTGGGCTGCTTAGCGCACACACAGTGGCTCCCCTTCCCAGGTTTAATTTTTTCCATGCTTTTGTTAGAAATTTTAAAGTGGATCAATCCTCACAGAAGTTTTTTTTTTTTTGTCATGTTTATTGAAAAATGCCATACAAGAAGCAAGACCAAACACTTAGCTAAAACACTCAGCCACATCTGTCGCTATGAAAGGTGCGGACGGCAGGCCCATCACTGCCTCTCTCACCTAGGGTTTTCCAGTTGGCTCTACCGCCATCGTTCCTATTCTGTCAAATGTAAACAACTACTTGATATGATTCATAATTTTTAGAAAAATTTACAAAGCTCCTTCATTTTTGTCATCAAAATAATAGTAATCTGAGAGATTTGTAAAAACAACCAGCCTGGGGCTTGTATTTCCCATCAGCATTGGAGGTGCTGGCTAGGCCATAACTCCACCACCCGCCGGCCCCAGCTGCTCAGCATCCTCCAGAATACACTGCTGGCCTGGGGGAGGGTCCCTAGAGTTAGCCTCCTTGGGCCCTCAGCTGAGGAATATAGGGCTCGCTTTGTGGGTGGGTGGCAGAGATCTCATGTGGTTTGAAGGAAATCTACTTCTGGAGTAAAAATAAAACTGCAGTTGGGTTTGTTAACTGTGCTTGCCTGAGTCACTTTGGGAAAATTCCTGCCAAGTCCCTGACCCTGGAGATGGGATTCCCCTCCCCCTCGCTACTTCTACCTGGACAGAGTTTGTTCTTCACACCAACTGCAGAAAGAAAAAAAAAAAATCCAAACAATTACTATATCCCAAGATCTGTTGCCAGAGCTGGCAAAGGAGGGGGAGGAGGCCTGGGGGGATGTCAGAATTCTGGTCCAATTTCCAGACAAAGGCAGCAGAGAGGAGCAGAGGTCAGGTGCCCAGGTTTGAGGTCCTGATGAGGATAGCCCAGAGCACAGCGCTCAGTGGGCAGGCGGCCCTTCTCTTCCTCCTCCTGGGTCTCAGAGCTGGAGTCCATGCTAACCCCACTCCCAGCACAGCCTCCTCTGGCTCAGTCCCACCAGGCCCCGTACCAGTCTGTAGGCTTGTGTCTGGGAGCAGAACCCAAGGCTTTCCCTCCTGAGAGCAAGCTGCTGTTGCTAACAGTCTCACAGGAGCTAAAAGAAAAATGCACACTCAAAACCAGTTCAAGGTCGCTGAGTCTGTGTAAAGAGCACTCAGCCAGGCTTTACGCTGGCTCACTGTCCTTCAGCCAGTGCTGCTAGAGACCCGCTGTCAACCCTCATGAAGTTCATTCCTAGCCTAGAATTAGGAGTCTAAGAAGCTTCCCAGGCAGATCTGTTTGTAGGAAGTAAGCTGGAGGATTACAGAGGCCCTGTTTGGAGAAAAGGAAAAAAAAAAGGCCACAAATTCTCACCACCAATTGGGGATATCAGGCTCCTTTTTCAAAACCAATATTAAAAAAGAAAAAGGAAACTAAATCCAAAATCCACAATAAAAATAAAGTCCAAAAAAACCTGACAGACATCTCAAGACATCTCAAGCGTTGGGGGGATGAGCAGAGTTGCTCACACCCACCCCACTCAGGGATGACCACCAGGAGGTAAGCAATACCCTTGCTTCTGGAGGGCACCCTCAGGCACAGAGCGCACCCTCTTCCCTGAGCCACATCCCTTACCATGGAGGAGGCGGCCCGGCTGAGGCTGGGAGCACTCTCCGTGGGGTCCAACCAAGGTAAGGGTGCCACTCCCCTGGGTGAAGTGCGCTCCTGAACAGCAAGACCTGATTTTTAAAACCTCATTAACTTTTCCTTCCCAAACTACAACTAAAAATGTTCCACCGGCACTTTTGGCTAAGAGTGCCTAATTTTTCCGTAAATTCTGGTCTCCTGAGATGGGAGCTGGGGAACACTTGGCAAAGTTGCTGTTTCTGATGAGGGACAGGACAGCTGGGGAGGTGAAGGCCACAGATGCATTCAAATGTTCACAGTATTAGTTCTACCTGAAGCAACTGATGTCTCTGACCTACAGCTCCCAACAGAAGTAGGGTGTGTGACACCAGGTGCTCAGCTGAGGTCCCTGCCTCATCAAACACCCTGCAAAGGGACGTCTGTGACCAGGTCGTCTGCCCTGCCTGACATTCACTGGTGCATGAAGTTTCTGTGTCGTCCAGGATAGGAAGCTGCAGAAGGAGCAGGAGGTCCCATGAGCTGGCTCTGGCCTCACGGCTGACAGGGTCTCTGGAGGGCTCTCAGGAAGTCTGTGGATCCTGTCAGGGTCTGAGTTGGAAATGAGTGAGGAGAGGCTGAAGGGTCACCAACCACCCCATAAAAAACCCAAAATGTCTTAAAAACAGTTCATAGACTGAAAAGCTGACAATTTCTGTATCACAATATAGAAAACAGCTGTGGCATCTAGAAGAGTCTCGGTATAAATTCCAGTAGAAAATCAAGTTGGTTTTCTGTGGTGTGGAACAGTCTTCAAAGTCTGACTGTTGCAGGCTGGCTTCTTTATGATATGCTGGCTTCTCTTGGATGGGGAGGGGTGGGGACCGGGACAGGACAGTCCCTAGAGGGAAGAAAAGCACGAGTTTGAACCCCCACAAAGGAGCAAGCTTCCAGCACCACCACCATGTTCTCGTGGCCGTGACATGGTGAGCTGCACTGGCTTTCCTACCGAGCGTCCACTTTAGATATTCATCTGTCTGTATTTGTGCATGTCCCAACCCCCCGTGCGTTCATGCAGAAGTCAGGCCCTGTTCTCAGCTCTGTTCTCTAGCCCTCCCTGGTTCTGGCCCACAGATCCTGGAGTTGCCAAGAGCCAATAACAGCGAGTGCAGGGGACTCCAGAGGTGGGTGACAGTTCAGAGCCAAGTTTTAGGTATCTCCTCCTACCCAGTGATGCTGGCACGCTAAGGCAGAAGGACACCTATGACCTAGCTGCTCTGGTTGGAGCCACATAGTTAACTGCAGCTTCTGCCTTTACTTTCTTGAGTTCCAGAGTGGACCTGTCTTGGGGTCAGGGGCTCCCCAAGTGTCCAGAGCTCTGGCTGAGATGGTGGCATCCCCCATCCCAGCAGGAACACCCTTACCTGAGCTCACTCCTCAGAGATCTCGGTCTCCTGGTGGACGACCACCTTGGTCACTGACATGTCTGGGTGCTGTTCCTTGGCCTCCTTGATGGCTTGTACAAGGACCTGTGAAAGACAGAGGCAAAGCTGGTCAGAGAAGCCTGGTGCATTTCTGTTATGATGGCAGCACCAGAGCAGCACACTGTACAGCCCGAGTGGACCAGCACCTTGCCCTGCCCTGCCCTGCCCTGCCCTGTCTTGCAGAGGAGGCTACTGGACTTGGAATAAAAAGGCAAGGAAGGGCAGATGTTTTCTTCAGAGAAACAGGCAGTCTTAGGAGTGAAAAGATTTGTTCAGGTGGTGAACCTAGGGCACAAACCGTGTTCAATGTGGGAACAGGGAGAGTCAGGCCAGGAAGGTGAGAGAGCACACAGGTTTCTCTGGCGAAAGTTAAAGGCAGGCAGGAAGACAGGCTGACCTGTGGCGTCCTGTGCACTGGTTTAAGCACATTTATCTACCTAATCTTCACAGCCCAGAGAGTCAGGGCTCTGCGCTAAGTCCTACCCTGTAAACAAGAGCACTGCAGGCGACAGGCACAGACGCCAAGTTGTTTCACAGCTGAGAGGGAAACCGGGCTTTTGAATTTGAATTTGATGCTCTCTTGTCAGAGTCCCTTAGGTTCCAGGGTGCCGGTCTGAGCCTCTGAGTTTCTGTGACACCACTGTAGCCTGTTAGAGCCGGTTGCCTGATGGATCCTCAGGACAACCTCCAGCCAGTCAAGGGGAGTAGACGACAACTTCTGGCATCTGGATTTCCACAAAACCTGCTGTCTTTGCTGGCCCCTGCTCCTCTTCCCTGACCCAGCTGCTACATAGGTTTTCTCTGCGCTCAGCTCAAGTCCTCTCCCTGGAGGCTCCGCCTCTCTCTAAGAAAGCCTGGATTAAGCTTTTCTCAACAGAGTTCTTTCTAAAGTGCATCCTCCCAAGCAGGAGCAAACCACACCTCCTCCACCTTCCTAGAGTCTTCGAGGGTCCCAGGAGCTCTCCTCTGAGCCGTCTAGTATCACGACATTAACTCATGAGGATCTTCATTTTACAGGGTAAAGGCACAGCTCAAAGTGGCTGCAAGGTGTCCTCAGTAGACAGGGGCGGAGTCAGGGTGCAGGCCTGTCCTACTCTCTGCCTTCTACCCCACAGCATTGCTGCCAGAGATCGCAGGCAACACAGCAGGGCTCAAACCATAGGTGGCAGGCTGGCAGTAGGAAGGACCCACTGAGCTCAGCACCCAGGCTCAGGCCCCTACCTGGGCTTCCGGCCTTGCTTCTGGGACCCTGAGCACAGTATCCACAGCAGTGCGTCCTAACCCTGCAGCCCCTCTTCCTGTTCTTGGCACACCAGGGTCAGCGATGCTTTGGCAGGCCGGCCCCCTCCACCAGGCTCTTCCACCCCCTCTCCTCGGAAGCTTCACTGTTCCAACAGCACCCAGCAGTGAATTAGGAACATTAATTCTGACCTTATTATTTGCTAATTGCTTGTAGCACACAATTAGTACCTAATTAACATAAAAACATAGAGTTTTAGCACCCAGAAGGGCCCTGGAATTATCTGGATCAACCCACTCTCTTTTAGAGAGGAAAGCATCAGATGGAAAGTGATCTACGCAAGGTCACACAGCAAGTTGGCAACAGATCCAGGACACCACATCTCCTGGTGTCTTACCCTCCTCCTGCTGTCTGTTGAGCTACTGTGGCACTCTGGAGCAGGGACAGCACCTCCTCTTTGTTTCTGTGTCACCACCACCCCTGAATAACAACTGGGGATCCATGGACTTAAAGCCCACATGCACCCACCATCTCCTCCTGTATACACACTTACTTTTTGTTGTTTGAAACAGGATCTCACTGTGTAGCTCAGGCTGGCCGTGGTAAACTTCCTGCCGCAGCCTCCTGAGTGCTAGGACTACAGGTGTGGCCAACAGGCCCATGCACTGCCTGTCCACCCCACTAACAGCCTCGCCCCCTCAGGCTTCCCTGTTTCTTCCCAAGAGCTAAGGCAGCTGTTTGAAGACGCTGCTGTGCCCATCGGGGCCCCTCCTACATTCCCACCTGATCGTGGTCAACATCAGCATCTCCTGTGATCACAATTCTCTTCTCAATTCGGGTCTCAGAAATTCCACCTTTGACAGTCTGCAACCAAAGGAAGGGGCCAAGAGAAAGCCATTACACAGCGGGAAAGAAAAGCAAGACAGCCCAGGTAGTTCTAAAAGCTCCCTTCAAAATGTTCTGTTTGTTTGTTATGGTGAGGATGTGGCTCAGACTGAGCACCGTGATGCTGGCTCTCCAGCACAGCCTCCCACCACATCTCAGCACAGGTAGGACCTGCCAACAGGAGTGTCCTGCTCCCCTCCCCCTCCCCTCCCCCACTAGATTCTAGCACATGCACAAAACCACGCAGTTCATTATCCACTTTCTTTCCCTTCGTCCCAAACACTAAGAAGAGAAGAGCGGTGCCCCTTTTTGTTCGTCTATATTTTCACCTTCAACTGGGACCGCCTATTTTAAAGCATTTCACATTATTAATGTCAAAATAGCCTTAAATAATCTCAAGTGAGGACAAATAGGGAAAGCCGAGATTGAGACACACAGAGCCGGCTCACTGCATCTGTGTCTGATGATAACGTCCAACCAAACTTCCTCTTTCTAGATTTCTTCCTTATAACTGAGTGCAGGTCAGACGTGGGGGTGCACACTGCTGCTCCAGGTCAGCCTGGGCTACACGGCGAGTTTCAGGCGAGTTTGGTACAGAATGAGACGTCGAGAAAGAAAAGAAAAGAAAGGGGAGGGGAGGGGAGGGAAAGGGGTAAAGAGAGGGAGAGATGTGGAGGGGAAGGAAGGAGGGAAGTAAAGAGGGAAAGAGGGAGAGATGGGGAGGGAAAGGAAGGGAGCGCATTTCTTCTAGTGCTACAGCAAACATGGACTGCCTGATTGTGTAAGGATAATTCATATTTTTGACATTTTGTCTGCCTTGCTTCCTATAAAGTGGTCTAGTGATTTGAGCATTTCAGCTCCAAAATATGGTTTCCCATGGCCTCAGAATGCAACAAAAAATGATTCATCAGATCAGAAATCTGGTTTCTAGCTCAGAAAATATGGTTGCACCATATCAACAATCTCTACCCTTAAACTGTATGCCTGAGTCAGGTGGTGGCGCACACCTTTAGTCCCAGCACTCAGGAGGCAGAGGCAGGCGGATCTCTGAGTTTAAGGCCAGCCTGGTCTTAGAACTTAGCAAGTTCTATGTCTGGCTCCATAGACACTGGGAAACCCTGTCTCAAAACAAAACAAGAAAAAAAACAAAAATAAACACCTGTATGCCTGTGTATGTACACATACTGAGGATGGAGCCCACAGCCTGTGTGTGATAGGGAGGTGCTCTCCCACTGAGCTATACCCTACCCCACCCCAAGCTGATATTTAGACCTTGTCCACAGCAAGATGGACAGATGTGCAATGAGAAAGACTAAACATGGCTTTCCAGGTGAATTCTGGGGAAGGCATCAGGTCCTTCCAGCTGGGACAGAGCTGACTGCCTTTGCTTATGTTGGTCCCCTCTATCTAGGTGCAGCAGCTAGCCCAGCGGCCGCTGGAAGCTCCGGTACCTTGGTGATCTGAGTCGTGGTCGTGCTACTTGTCGTCTCAGATGTGATGGTCTGAGCCGTCAGCAAGATTCCAGGGTCCAGGTCCCCATTGCTGTCCTCAGTCTGCAGAAGAAAGCACACAAGCACACACAAGTCAGCCCCTCCAGAGGCCTTGGGCTGACACCCCCAGGGGCAGCGTGGCTCTTCAGCTCTATCTCCCGCTCAAACATCTACTTCCCTCACGCGACCTCTCAGCTAATAAGCAGAACCACTCTCGTAGGAACAGTTCTTTCTTCCTTTCTTTCTTTCTTCCTTTCTTCCTTCCTTCCTTCCTTCCTTCCTTCCTTCCTTCCTTCCTTTCTTTCTTTCTTTCTTTCTTTCTTTCTTTCTTTCTTTCTTTCTTTTCTTCTTTCAAAGATTGATTGATTGATTGATTGATTGATTGATTGATTTATACAGTATCCTGCCTATAGGCCAGAAGAGGGCACCAGATCTCATTACAGATGGTTGTGAGCCACCATGTGGTTGCTGGGAATTGAACTCAGGACCTCTTGCAAGAGCAGTCAGTGCTCTTAACCACTGAGCCATCTCTCCAGCCCAAACAGGTTCTTTCTTAACAAGTGGGATAAATGGGGCTGGAGAGATGATTCGGGGTGGTTGGGGCACTGGCTGCTCTTCCAGAGGATCTAGGTTTGATAGGGCCATCCTTCTGTAGCACCTACATGGCAGCTCACAACCATCCGTAACTCCAATTCCAGGGAAATCCAACAGCCTCTTCTGTCCTCCCTGGGCACCAAGTACGTGTGTGGTACCCACACATACATGCAAACAAAACACCCATATACACTAAATTAAAAGTTAAAACTAGGTGTAGTGATACATACACGCCTTTAATCCCAGCACTTGGGAGGCAGAGGCAGGTGGATCTTTGTGAGTTCAAGACCAGTCTGGTCTACAGAGTGAATTTCAGGAGAGCCAGAACTACACAGTAAGACCCTGTCTCACAACAAACAAAAAGTTGAATGAAGACAGGTGTGGTGCACATCTCTGATCCCAGCACTTGGGAGGCAGAGGGGAGCAGATCGCTGAGTTTGAGGTCAGCCTGATTTATAACTTCCGGGCTAGCCAGGGCTATGCAGTGAGACCCTGTGGCCCCTTGCCCCCCAAATGCTGAGGAATACAAGTTTCTCAGCACTAGGTCAGTAACTGGAGTGGTGCTGAAAGAGGCAGGAGTGTGGCACAGTTTGAAGAGTAGCTCCAAGCTACCCAGGGGCAACATCCCACAGTTCCAAAGGGGCATTAAGCATCTTTAGTAAAGCCAGCCTATGAAAGCGACAGAAGGGACGAACCATTCGCCTGCTCCGGCGAGAAAACTCAAGACTTGAAACTGCCAAGGAGTCAGTGCATTCTCCCCAGAGCTCATGCTCTTCACGCCCAAGGCAGGAGAGGAAGGGCTCCTGGTGGCTGAGGTGCGAGGGAGCGACATCACAGGATGAAACAGGAAAGACTGTGCTAGCCAGCGAGGGAACAGTTCCACCTCCAACAACTGAGCCGGGGACTGAGCAAATGAATCAGAATGCAGGACACATGCACAACAGGAGTTAGTGATGCTGCTGACAGCAAACTATTACTGTAAGGGCTCCTCTTGCTGGGAGGGGCTTAAATTATCTTACATGCCAGTTTATGCAGCTAATCTACATGGGAATCAAACAAGGACTGAGGCTGCTTATTATGATTAGCTAAGAATGACATTAGCGAGAAGCTACAAAGATGGTGACGGGGCCATCAGAGATGCTATCAACAGGTAGATGGGCAGTCAGAGCTGCACAGGTCTCCACGGGAACACACATAAAGGGGATTACAGCAAACACGCAGATGAGTGCCTCCTCCTCCTCCCGTGTCACCAGAACAAGCAAGCACTTTCAATTTTATTTTAAAAAGACATGGTGCTGCTCAGACTGGCCTTGAATTCTTAGGCTCCTGTAACTCTCCTGCCTCAGCTCCTGGGTAATTGAGACCTCAGGTACGGACAGTGTGACTGGCTTTACTTCACTTATGAGCAGGACCACATTTCATCCAGACTCTGAGGGACTGGGGGCGGGGAAAGGGAAGATTAAGAAGGCGCAGAATCCCTGGTGGAGCCTGGATTCCCGTCCCCAGGCTAATGGTGTATACAATTATGAAGCAATTTTTCTTCCCTTCCTCTTCAGTCCTCGCCCCTGCCAAGGCCTACTCGATAGCTTTTTTCCGTCTCTCTTGACTGACAGGCCTTTCTCTTCATTTCCAAAGGCGACACTTACTGCTGTTCTTATTATCATCCCCCAGATCTGCCCTGTCCCAGTCTCATCTTCAAGCCCGTCCCGACTTTAATACAGTCACCTGCAGCTTTAGGAATCACCTTTAAAGGCCATTGCTTTAATGATGCTACTTTACCATCTACTCCTGAACAACGGAAAGCAACTTATCACTCACCAAATTAAATTCTACGCTCTCGACCACAAAGAGAGCGGAGGGGAGCGCACAGACACAGACACAGGCACAGGCACAGGCACAGGCACTGGCTGACATCTCTGGAGACGCCGGCACTTGGCAGACACCATCTCACCTAAACTTCCTCCAAATCTTGCGGCAGCAGGGGTAGAGCCAGGGAATGGATGGGCTGGGAGTTTGTCTGAGGTTATTCATAAGCAGCTACCCCTTTCGGGACACACAATACTGTGTCTAACTACAAAGCACAGGCTTTATCTTCCAAGCTTCCCAAGGGTAAAACATCATCTGGTTCATGGTGCCAGGAAGACCGACTGAGAAGATCTTCAGTGTCCAGCTGCCTCTTTACACTGTGCCCTACCAGTGAGCTCCACCCTAGCTCCCTGGATTTACCCATTTCAGCTTCTACACAGAACTTTCTAGTATCTGATATTTGTTTACGTGGGTTTCTTCCTCCTTTTTCATTTTTGGTCGCTGTTAATTTTTCCAGTCAGGGTCTTTCAGGGTAGGCTGGGGATGGGGGGCGCAAATTCCCAGTCACCCTGCCTAGATTCCACTGTGGACCACTGTGTCTGGGTGTGGCAGGACTTATGGCAACCTTTCTCTCCTTACTAGAATGTTCCCTACAGAGGGTGGGGACTGCCTGCCCTTACATCACCACTTTGACTTAATACATAAAACTTAATAAACATGTTGTAGAAGTAAATTAAGAGCTCATCTCATAGAAGATTAACTTTTTACCTTCTGTGACTAATTACAGAGAGAGAGAGAGAAAGAGAGAGAGAGAGAGAGAGAGAGAGAGAGAGAGAATTCAACAGAACATAATTCTAGCATAGTCGGATTGCCAAAAACAATGAAGTTTCACTGTAACTAGAAAGTGAAAGACTTAAAAACAATTTGAACCCTCACAACAATACCATGACATGGACACTAACACTGTGGGCAGGGCTGGTCAAGGCGTGATGACGTGCCCAAGTTAGGACCCAGATGAGCAGAACCGTGCTCAGATTTCTCTGACCCAAAGCCCATGTTCTTCACATTAGAATAACTTTCCCAGATGACTTGGGTGGAGAACATACGTAGTCAGACCTGTGGCAACTTCATTTGCTCTTTGGTGTGGGGGAGTAGACTGGGGTTGCCCACATGTCAAGTGCAATGTTCTTCCACCAAGTTAAAACCCTCAGCCCTGACGTTCTGCATTTATTTCCTTTTTAAGATAAATTATTTTGAGAAAGGGTCTCACGTAGTCCAGGCAGGCGTCACACTGTATAACTTCGGATGACCTTGAACTCCTGATCCTTCTGTTCCCACGTCCAGAGTGCTGGCACCTCAGGTGTGCGCCAGTCACACCCAGTCTTCACTTTTATGTGTGTGCCCACACAAATAGGTGCAGGTGCACATGTGTAGAGGTCGGAGGACACCACAGGTCCCAGTCCTCGGGTGCTTTTCATCCTATATTTGAGACAGGCTCTTTCACTGACCCATAGGTCAGACTAGCGAGCCTGAATCTTCCAATAGGAGAATCTGGGGGTCCAGGGTCAGGTCCTTGTGCAGTGAACCATCGTCCCAGCCCAAATCAGACCCAGTTTTGTGTGGTTTAGCGACTGACCCCAGGTCTTCGTGCATGGTGAGTACACTGATTACCTGAGTGCCCAGAGTGCTCACTGGGACGCCCTTGTGCTTATAGTAAATGGGGGTCCTGAAGGGAGAAACCATCTACTGTCTTCAGCCCCATCTTTGTTCTGGAATGTCTGGAGTGTCAGTCTTACCTGGGCAGCCTCATAGGTGATGGTCTTGGTCTCAGTGTGGACAATAGGAACATCTTTGGTTGGGATTTCACTTTTCACAGCATTGGCAGTGTCTGAGATGGTGACAGTCTGAGTCTTTACCAGGGGAGGCTGTGGACAGTAAGGAAACAGAGTTGGCCAAACCTTCCTGCAGGCCATGGGGCGCTGAACCTCTGACACTGATCTGATCAAAGGCTGGAGCCACTCTCCGAAGACACAATTCCCAAGAAGCCCCTAAAGGGTGTCACACCTCGAGAAGGGCATTCAAAGCAGCATCACTGTAATTACGTTCATAAGCTTAATGGAAAACTATAACACCAGACAGTTTATGACCGGTGATATAAAACACTTTAGACTGACCTTCAGAATTTGAATATAAAATTATTTGCCAAATAGAAATCACTTTCATTCATCCTTGTGACTGTATATTATAATTAAGAAAACCAGGCACATTTCTCCACTGAGTACAAATGTACACGAAGCAGAGAGGCCTTGGAACGCATTTCCTTGGAATTCATTAACTTCTTTCAAATCAATGTCAGACATTCACTTTGGATTCACTAAGAAGAAATAGTGTTTGGAAAACCAGAAAGAAAAAAAAAATCAGTTCTCCCACCACCTGATGATTAATTTCAAAATTCCAAAAGAACGAGCATTAGTGGGGTGGTACAGACCCTCCTGATCATCTGTTCACCTCTTCCAGGACACCAATCACCCTAAAGCTACCATTGGATTGTGATAAGGTTAAGTGGTCATTCACCTCAGTGCAGAAGTTAGTGCCTATAATCACGGAGTCCCCTGGGGGGCAGTGGAAGTGGTGGGTTGCACAGTAGAGCAGTATAAACTGTCATTTAAAATCAAATGTTAGTAAGGAACACTGGAAAATGTCTGAGCGTGGTCTCAGAACCCTGAAGGCTCCTCCCCACAGGAGTAATTCGTCTCTTGCCATAGCTCATCCTTGAGAGAGGAGAGGAGCATTCTTACACCAGCTCCACGAAGGGAAAGAGCTGGAATTTACTCCTAAGAGTTTTGTTAAGTCATCAGAAGAGGAAACCATGTCTAGTTGGAGTTAATTCCTCTGATTGAGTTCCTTTACGACATCAAACTGCAGAGGCCATGTCCTTTACCACCACCGCTACCACCTCCTCCACAGATTCTGGCCCTCTCCCAAAGAGTGTCATTAGACCTGCATCGTCACATCAGTTACTACCTGGAAACTTCGAATGAGGGTGGGGACCTGGTTACCCACACGAGAGTCAAGAGAGGATCCGCTCTGGGTCTCAAGGGTCTCTGCTGGTGCAACTGGCTCTTCACTACTGTCTGCCTTTTTTCCACCATGTTGCAGCTGGCAGGAAGCTGGAGTTACTGGGAAACTTATGGTATTGGGCTGTTCCTCCACTCCTGAACATTCCCCACTTGGGCCTGTTGGCATCTCATGAGCATCATGATAGCCAGCTGGCCCCTGCTCCTTCTCTCCCGCCTCCTTGCTGTTTATGGAGAGGGAGCCAGAACCATAGCTCTGAGGAGACGCCGGTGGGGTGGTCATCAGATTCTGACTAGGGACCACTGACTGCTTGGGGCTCTCCCATTCGGAGGCAGGGCAGGTGGATGGCCCTTTTGTCATGACAGCCACCTCCTCTGTGCGAATGTCATTAACGCTCTACAAATGAACGAACACACACAAAAGCAAGATGAGTAAGTGGGGAAACAAGGGTGGAACTCTGAGAATCAGCAATGATTTTTAAGAAGTCTCAAACATATTATCACCAGACCTCTTCGCTCCAAAGATGGTCAGAAGAACTGCTATTCATATATGTATCAGGAGCTTAGGCAGTTTCGACTCTGGTCCTATTTCTGGACCACTGCTAATATGAGAACAATTGCAATGCGCCTCAGTGTTCTGTGCTTCATGCCCACAGCCCTCAACATACAGCATGTGCTTTCGTATCCGAAGGAGTTACCTGCCACCCCTACTCACCAGTTCAATAACGCAAAAGACAATGTAACTTGGGAGCTAATCAGAACACGTTCTCGATGAGTTCTCCTATCTCCAAACCATACATACCTGTAGAGATACGAGCGGCGGGCTACGTTCCTAGCGCCCAGCCGCCCGCATGGTTACCTTTATACCAGAAATAATTACACAGAAACTGTATTCTTATAAACACTGCTTGGCCCATTAGTTTTAGCCTCTTATTGGCTAGCTCTTACATATTGATCTAACCCATTTCTAATATTCTGCGTAGCACCGCAAGCTGGTTTACCAGGAAATATCTTAACCTGCATCTGTCTGGAGTGGGAGAATCATGGTGATTCACTGACTCGGCTTCTTTCTCCCAGCATTCTGTTCTGTCTACTCCGCCTACCTAATTTTCTGTCCTATTAAAGGGCTAAGGCAGTTTCTTTATTTAACCAATGAAATTAACTCCTCCATCACATATCATCCTGGCCCCTCAGAGAAAGCTAAAATGTAGACTTTTGTCAGCAAGGGGATGGGAGTTGAGTCCATGCTGCATGGATAGCTTCGGTCCCAATCCTGATGTCAGGCCCAATACCAAGGGAAGGGAAGTGACCAGCAAGTGACATGCTTTTATACAGATGAATGACACAGCGCTCCAATAGGAAACAGAGTTCCGGCCAGGCGGTGGTGGCGCACGCCTTTAATCCCAGCACTCGGGAGGCAGAGGCAGGCGGATCTCTGTGAGTTCGAGTCCAGCCTGGTCTACAAGAGCTAGTTCCAGGACAGGAACCAAAAGCTACAGAGAAACCCTGTCTCGAAAAATCCAAAAAAAAAAAAAACCAGAAACAGAGTTCCCTCCTGGCCACACGGGGTGGACATGTATGCATGTATATGTGCACACACGTACATATTTAGCTTTTGCAATGTCATTTTTTAAATTAGTAGCTCTGAAGCAGTTCATCATAAGAAGTTAAGCACTGACATATATAAACTAATATGAGCTTAAGATTCCCACACATTCATTCCCTTTTCTAGCCTGACTTTCTAGCAGTCTTCAGTGTCCCTGGTTCTGGCTGCTATGAGATTCTCTTTTGTCTGGAGTTAAGTCTACTCAGGCCTCAAACCTCAGAAAGACCATTTTACCACTTCACATGTTATATAGGAATGTAGCGACAGAAAGGGGGTCTTTTAAAGAAGGCATTCCAGGAGAAAAGACACGGCTGACACATTCCAGTGTCAATCAATCGTCTGTCTACCTACCATCTGTCTTTCTGATTATAATTAAAAATCACCGTGCTCTTCTCCCGTAAACCAGCCCATGTTGTATTGAATATAAACTAATCCCTCTTAAGGCTCTGAACTCTGGATCCACTTCACTCCTGAGCCATCTCCACATCTGGAACAGCTGCACTCGGAGTCAGACAAGGGCATCTGTCATTAGCTGATTGTGAGTACTATATAGTCATGCAGGAGAAGTGAGCAGTTAGAGAACTCAGCTGTCTGTAGAACAGACACATAAAATATTTTGGCTAATAGCATAATTTCCTCAAATTAAAATGAGACTAACATTTTAGCTGGGCTCGTAGAGGTCTTAGGATCAAATACAATAACATCTATGAAAACATTTTGCAATTCTAAGGTACCAACCCACTTTACGTAATTCAACCAATCAGCAGGGCAGCTCCAACGTGCTTGGCCTAGAGGGCACAGAACAGATTTGTCGTTGCTATGAGCACACTGGACTATTTTCTAGTGTCCTTCTCTCACAAGATCTTGGGGTTTTTTTCTTCTTCTCCCTAAGGAGTTGACCAAAAGTAGCTCACAAATGGGCTTTCTCAAGCTGTTCACCCACCCCAGCTCCGGGAAGGACCAAGCCCTTTTACATGCAGAGGGGTAGCAAAACTTCTCTGCACAATCTCCCTACAACTGGAAGGCTGGCTGATTATGACAACCGAACAACAAACAATTTTGTTGTCTGTTTGTTTTTAAATAGCCTCACTGTGTATTCCTTGCTGGCCCTGAGTTAGTGGTTAATCCTCCCAAGTGCTGGGATTATGGGCAGCAACACCACGCCTGACAAGCCAATCTGTGTCTGTCTGCAGAAATGATAACTGTCATCAAGACGTTATTT
Source organism: Chionomys nivalis (assembly GCF_950005125.1). NCBI lineage: Eukaryota > Metazoa > Chordata > Mammalia > Rodentia > Cricetidae > Chionomys > Chionomys nivalis. The sequence goes on along the minus strand of NC_080096.1, from coordinate 20,631,937 downwards.
GCTAGTTAAACACTGCTTAGGCTAGCACCTCTTTTTGATTGTTTGTTTTGGATGCCCTTGGGCAGAGGTGATGGCTCTTTCTTTTCACTCTGTGGGTCCTGGGAACTAAACTCAGGTCACTAGGCTCGACAGCAAGTGCTTTTAGCTGCTGAGCATCTCCAGGCTGGCCTCTGGCTGAGTTGTGCACTGCTGAGCAAAATCAAACAGGTTGATTTTTCCCCTAATGCAAATATAGAAGCGATCAAAGGTTCAAGAAGTAGTGAAAGTAATGTCAACAATAAATACTCAGAGTGCCTAGAATGTTCTAGCTGTCATAAAGAGAAGACCGGCAGCAGCTGGGCTGGTCAGCTACACTCAAACACCAAATCAACCTTACTGGTTGGTGCCATTGTCTGATCTCAGGGGCAATAGAAAACCACTTACTGGACATCCCCCGGGTATGAGGAGTGTAACATGCCTGAAATTAAACTTCCTCTGTCGCTGCCTGGCCCTCTCGTCAGCTGCTTCCTTCATTTCTTCGCTGATAAAGGATAGCACTGTCTAGAAGCCAGGTCAAACCCTGAGTCAGCTCCCATGCTATCCCTACGCTCACTACCATTTTTAAGCACTACATTTATTTTACTTAGCGTGTATTTATGTACTTGTGTACAAGTGTGTAGGTGTGCACCTGCATATCTTACACGTGGAGGTCAGAGGATAACTCCACCACGTGGGTCCCGGGAATGGACCTCTGGTGGTCAGGCTTGGCAGCAGGCTCCTTTATTCCCGGAGCCACCTCACTAGCCTGTCATTTTCATTCAGTAACACTTACCCTGCCTGCCTGTCTCTGTGTTCACACAGTAGCTCCACTCAAGCTCCACCTGGTTTTAAGAGACGAAGGAAAGTCTCTGACTGGTGTGGAGCTTGCTGGGTAAGCTGGGCTGGCTGGTCAGCAAGCCCAGGAATCCCTGTCTCCATCACTCTGCTGGGATTTTAAGCACATGTCACCATACCCTGCATTTTTACTTGGTTTCTAGGGAGCAAACTCAGGTCCTCACGCACGCACAGCAAGTGCTTTCCCAGCTAGACCACTTCCCTGGCCCTCATTTAATTCTTTACAACCTCACTTTGAGGTAATCATTATCCTTATTTTATAAATGAAGGAACGGAGAGCTTAAGCAAGTTAGAGCTGGGGTTTCCATTCAGCTCTGCCCTGGCTCTGAGAGCCTCTTCTTCCCACAGCATTAAGCGGTATCCTGAGTAGGACGGACACGCACGTCTGACCGCGTCATAGAATGACCTCGACAACAGTCCAAAGAACCATAGAGGACCTACTTTAGTGGCTGGCATTAGAAGATAGGACTGGCCAGGGGGTATAAAGCCTCATGACAAGAGAAGCCCATGATCTGGCATCTAATGTCAGTGAAGAATCTTAACGGACAGAGCTGTTGCCTGTGGCCACGACCATCAGCACAGGCCACTGTTATATAACACTGCACCACCACATGAAACCGAATTAGCCTAGAAACTATGAAGGGATCTTGCCAGAAATATGATTTGACATATGGCTATGTCTGAACCATCCACAGTGAAAGGCAAAACTGAGGCTGTATGTGACTCAGGTGTTTGTTGGTCCAGCTGTTGCTTATCTGGACCACTGGGAGACACGTAGGAAGAAGCAGGCTACAATAATCGGCCAGATACCCGTACAAGGCACTGGCAATATCCAGCTGGTTTTAAGCACATGAATAAGGACCAGGTGCACACCTCTAATCCCAGCACTTGGTACAAAGCAAGCGTCAGTGAGTCAAGGCCAGCCTGGTCTACAGAGACACCAGTCTTAAAAAACCAAACCAACATCACAGTTTGAAAAACCTTTCTAAGATTTTGTTACTTAAGCAAGCTTTCCTGAGGAATTGATGTAATTTCTCCCATGTTTATTCTTTCACTTGTTCCCTACTTGGTGAAGGTCGGGTTGCCTTTAGGTTGCGGGGCTGTGATAGAAACCCAGCACCTGGCCGGGCGGTGGTGGCGCACGCCTTTAATCCCAGCACTCGGGAGGCAGAGGCAGGCGGATCTCTGGGAGTTCGAGACCAACCTGGTCTCCAAGAGCTAGTTCCAGGACAGGCTCCAAAACCACAGAGAAACCCTGTATCACCAGTTAGAATCTTGAAAAATCTCTGATAGAAGAACTGAAATAGGTACGCTATGCTTGTATCTAAAAGATATTCCTGAACCAAGTTTTAACAGACGTTGGCTAGGCTGTTTTGAGTGTGTGTGTGTACACAGTATGTGTGTGTGTGCATTCCTGTGTGAGTGCACATGAATTCCACAGGGGTGTGTGTGGAAGAGAGCAGTGGCCAGAAGACAGCCGCGGGTGATATTTGAGAGAAAGTCTTCTTGAGCTTTGCTGCTCTGTATGCCAGACCAACTGCCTCAGACGCTTCTGGAGAGTCTCCCGTCTCCTCCCATCTTGAAGGAGCACTGGGTTTGTTGATGCCCCCACCAAGACAGCTATCCGTGTGAGTAAACTCCTTGAGGATCCAAGCCCAGGTCCTCACGCTTACAGGCACTTATCCACTGAGCCATCTCCCCAGCTCCATGGGCTACTTTAAAAGATCACTTCTTCTAGGAGTATTCAATATCCAGAAGGATAGTACTGACTTAGTCACAAAATCTACCACCACTTTAATGTATAATTAGCTCATTGTTGTTTCCAAGCCTCAAAGCATATCTTTCTATATTGTAATTACCCAAACGTTTGCTTTCTGAAGTTAATATCCTCCAAGAATGCCTTAGATTTGTAATCAAGCCTACCATCGTTATTAAAAAAAAAAAAGACTTAAGGCTAGCTTCTTAAGTACATATATATATATATATATATATATATATATATATATATTTTAAGACAGGGTTTACCTATCTTGAAATTCAGTCTGTAGACCAGGCTAGCCTCAAACTCACAGAGATCCGCCCCCCTCTGCCCCTCAAGTACTGGGATTAAAGGCTGCGCCACTACCACTCAGACTTAAGTGCCTACTTAATGGTACAAAAAAACTCTGTTAATATTATCTGCGATGATTTGTGGTTTGTTGAAACACAAATATCTCAAGGAAGATTGTTGATACACTAAACACATCAATCAGCGCTTCTCTATGTTAAGAGGAAAGGAATTTGTTAGACTTTTTAAGTCAGGTACAGTGACCTGTGCGTGCACACGGAGTCCCAGGCTGACTTGAAGTCAGGTTCAGAGAGACTTGTGTGTGTGCACACCGAGTCCCAGGCTGACTTGAAGTGTCTTGCTCAATCGTTCTCCATCTTTCTCACTGAACCTAGAGCTGGCTGTCATAGCATCTTCCCTTTTCTGCTCACCCAGGCACCAGGGCTATGAGTGCACACTGCCATGCACAGCTTTTTAGGTGGGCACCAGGATCCAAACTCAGGTCCCATGCTTGCACAGCAAGAATTTCACCCACTGAGTCAGCTCCCCAGTCCTAAAAAGACAAGTTTTGATAAGAAAGGGGAATGATGGAGATGACAGGAGGATTGGGGGTAGAAGGTTCACGCAGACACAACACCCCCAAGAGCACATTACCCTTGATTTGCAAACCCAATAAGAAATGCACTGCGCTGCCAAGGCCACAGAGCCAGCAGGAGTCCAGGCTATCTTGCTAAGCACAGTGGGAAGACACCGAGTAGAAGAGTTCAGCTCCTGGTTCCTGACTAAAGTAAACAATAAATATTACAGTCACAAATATCATCAACAATGTGAGATTCCCAGATGGTCTGCAACATGCAAGCTAAAGATGTAGACTCCGCTCCTGATAACATCAGTCAACTGCAGTGCTCTTCCTGCATTCTTCCCTTTCAACAAAAACATGGCAAGGGTTCATGTTTCAAGGAAGAATGGCTTTAAAGGCCTCAGGAAAAGGCTTAAAAAATACAACATATGTCACTACATATTAACACGATAAATATTTATAATCTTTTTCCTATTTTGAGAAACTATAAATATCAGTGTTTGCCTTGATCGTATAATAACCAGTAGGAACATCAACCTGGTAATTAACAAAGCAGCATTCACTTTCAAAATCGCTTTTCAATGGGCACTTGCAATGAAAGATAAATCAGATGTGGCAGTGGCTTCTCTGGTAAAAAGCCAGGTGTAAACAGCACATAAAGATGACAAGGCAAGCAGCAGTAGCCCATACTTCAGCCAAAAAAGGAAACAAACGAAGAAAGAACAAAAGTTACAGAAAAGAAAAACATCCCTGGTCCCCACCCCCGAAAGCTTGTAAACAGAAGCTGCCGCCATATGACAACCCAGGCTGCCAGCAGCTTTCAAAGGGACATCAGAGTGAGGACCCTGCAGACGGGGATAAACTAACAACAGAGCTAAAGTGCCTAGAGGAGGTGACTTAGAGTCCTTCATCTTTACCACACAATGCTCCTCCCCGCTGTGTCTTCAGCTTGTGTGCTGGAAGTAGCTCCAGTGCTCACTGGCGTCCCCATGAGACACAGTCATGTTCAAGGGTCACTGCATAGAAAGCTTATAACTGGGTAAAAGAGCTGGTCTGGGCAGACGTTTCCTCATACCGTTATTTAATTAACTTGATAAAATGTTTCTAGGATAAGAACACACAACATGGCCTTTCTTTCTCAATGAAGGCGGTGAAGCTCGCCAATAACAAGAATCCCTCAGTTTTGACCTCGAACCTGCGAGGCATGGCTCTGAGCTAGCCTCTGCCTCCCCAAATGCAGTCTGTATGGTTTTCTAAACGGTACTGTTATTAGATTATCCCCGAATAGGTGACTGCAAAAGCAAACATCGTCAAAACCCATGCCTGATGCAAAATTTTAACTATTAGCTAATAGAAAATTTTGCTTTTGTACTGCACTCACCCGCACGAACTCCACAGATCACGTGAGAACCTCACACCTGGGCAGATCTGCAGAAGTCAGAGTGCTTAAGCAAATGTTAAAGGTTATGCGGAACACAGCTGAGAAAACAGAAACCTGGGGTGGTCAGTTTTACCATGTTACACTGTAAAGGGTCAAGATAGACCAACGGAAGAGGAGAGGAAGAGGCCAGAAACAGCAGACACTCCAGTCATTTACAATGGAACAACATTAAATTTGTGAGCAAGACTTCACAGAAACCTCACAGAAACTTATTAAAGTCTCTCTCTCTTTTTTCTTAAGAGATAGGGGCTCACATGGGTCTTGACTTCACTGTGTAGACAAAGCTGATCTTCCTGACTCCGCCTCCCAAGTGCTGGGGTTACAGGTGTATGCCACCACTCCTGGTTTGATTAAAATCTTAATAATCACTTAAAAAATTATACCCCAACCTGATGTCTAGAAAACAACAGCATATTGATTCCACAGAACTAAAAGCAACAGAAATTATTTTTAGATGCTAGCGATCTGTAGCTCCTCTCCATCAAAAATAATCCTGCAGTAATGAAATGGCTTTCTATGCTAACAAGTTCAACAAATTCTGAAGAAGAACGCGGCTCAGAGAGAGCACAGCAGCACTTTTCTGTTATTTAGACATAACCACAGGTTATATATTATATATATAATATATATTGAGCTGGTAAACAGACCACTTCAAAGTGTGGATTGTTTGGTGCTTTTAGCCATCAACAGAAAAACACAGTATGATTCAGAACTGTGACACCGAGAGGGTTTGCCAAGGTGAAGAATGACAATGCGTCTTAATTCCATGTGAGAGGAATAAGCTCTCTTCACACCCTCACAGCCAGACCCACTCCCCTCTTCAGTCTTCAGTCTGATCAGAGTGGCAATACTGGATGGTTAATAACTACTAATTTATTCAGGGCTCTTAAAAAAACACAAAAGGCAAATCAGCATAATCAAATGTGATAACTGCACGTTACTGTGGCGGGGTAAATTAGTTAGAAAAAATTATTTTTAAAATCTGACACAAATAAGTCAAATGAACACAAAGTGATTTAAACAATATTTTAAGGACTGAACACATGCAAATAGTTGCCTCTGTATCAGGAGTAAGCAAAAGACAATTACTGGGCGTGGGCGCTGACAGTATTTTCTAGGCGATCAACTGAAGCACACGTTCCCCTTCCCTCCCATCTCTTTTGGGTCTGCCTGTGTCCAATGTCACCAGCTTTAACTTCCATCACAATCACTAGCAACCAGAAGCTGACTTGCAGTGAGAGCTATTCATCATAAATCTACACAGTAACTGAGCAATTAACGTGAGAAAAACAATAGAAAAAATGTCCCTAAAGAGGAATTTTATAGCAGGTTTCTTTAGGCTTAATAACACACCAAACTGGTAATGAATAAACTATTTAAGTAAGTATGAGAGTCAAAGGATCTTGGACAAGAAAACAAAGAAAAAGGGGGTTGGGGTTTATTAAACACTTCCAACAAGCAGTTACATAGGTCAAATTACAGGGAGCAAAGACTCTCAAAAGGACATTATTTTCTGCTAACTCACCAACAAACTACTGCCCCAAGTAGACTCCAAATCAGGGACTTCTCATCAAAAAGTATTTTATTTTGACAGTAATAATTAGAAAAGCAAATATGTCCCTTCAAGGGCTAATCGTAAATTTATGCAACTGTCTGAAACACAGAAGGGCACTAAGTGCTCAATGGGGTATCAGTTCACTTAAGAGGGGCTTATTTTTGATTATGTGCACATGTGTAAGTGGGTGTGGCATCTGCAGAGCTTGCAGGTGTGAGCATTGGGTTCCTCTTCGAGCTGGAGTCACTGGCAGGCACAACCACTTAACATGAGTGCTGGGAACTGAACTCAGGTTCTCTGGAGAGCAGGAAGCACTCTAACGGCTGAGCTATCTCTTCAGCCCCTCGTTATGCTTTGTTTTTTCCCCACAAAAGGTTTAATGATTATCTATCTATCTATCTATCTATCTATCTATCTATCTATCTATCTATCTATCTATAATTAGGTGTACAATGTTCTGCATGCATGTATGAGGGTGCCAGATCTCATTATAAATGGTTGGGGTTGCTAGAACTAGAACTCAGGACCTCTGGAAAAGCAGCCAGTGTTCTTAACCTCTTGAGTCATCTCTCCAGCCCCCCTTATTATGTTTTTAAAACCATGCTACCTCTCAGTACCATGTCTGTATGCACGCCAACATGACAACAATGGACTAAACCTCTGAACTGTAAGCCAGCCCCAATTAAATGTTTCCTTATAAGAGCTGCAGTGGAGCCAGGTGGTGGTGGTGGCAGTGCACACCTTTAATCTCAGCACACAGGAGGACCTCTGTGAGCTCAAGGCCAGCCTTGGTCTACAGAGTGAGCTCCAGGACAGCCAGAGCTACAGAGAGAAACTCTGTCTCAAAAAAACAAAAACAAAACCCAAAAAGACGACGAGTTAAAAAAAAAAAAGTTCCCATGGTCACGGTGTCTCTTCACAGCAATAGAAACCCCAAGACACAAACTTATTACATAATTCTAGAATCTGGTTAGAGAGAAGGTGTATTTAGGAATTACTATTTCTTTATTTTATATGGGAAAATTGAGACAGATCCTTTAACCCCAAACAAAACAAAGAGGGTGGATGGGCGTCAGCAAATCTGTTCAGGCCTCAGTCAACACAGCACGCTGGAAGACGAGTCAGACACGGGCACGGTGGTGTCACGGACTTCACGTTCCAGGTAAGAGGCTCCTGGTGCCAATTTCCAATTTCTAGCCACAAACAAAACAGTACCAAGGCAGAACAACAAAAACAAAAATAACCAGTCAGCTTCCTAGTCTGTGAGGGAAATCCAAAAACTAGTCCCTGCTGACCGAATTCCAACCGATCCTTGTTTTTGTATGGCCGTCAGCTAAGAATAGATTGTTTTTAAATGGGTAGGGAAAATATTTAGTGGCATAAAAATTGTACAGAAACCAACCCTCAGTGTCCAATGAAGTCTGACTGGTATGCAACCACATGACTCCTGCTGCCGTTTTTGTAACTTTCACTGTGCTATGGCAGAGCTGAGCAGAGCTGACCACACAGCCTGCAAGGCCTGGCACCCCCTGTCACTGTACAGAGAACCACTCAGCGGCCTAACGTACAAAACTCGTGATGATCTGATAGTTTTTGTGGTTTTATAACATAAAACATAAGAAAAATGTATCAGATTGATGTCAGCAATGTATTTCAGATAAACACACATTCCCTTATGACATCACACTCCAAGATGAGCTTATTATCCATGTGAGCATGTAAACCAGTCTTGACAATATATTCTGGGGTGAAAATAGCTGATTATTAGCTGTAAGAAAGGATAACTAAACCAAATGACAGATGTTAACAAGGGAGATCAGCATTTGCCATAGCGGCATCCAACTTGAGGTCCTTTAAGTAAGACAGGGACTACCAAAGGTTCATAAAGAAGGCTCTGCCCTGGCTTTCTTGGCTCCCTGCATGTACTGATCAAGCATACAGTGATCAAATCTATCTTAATACAACAGTCCATGTCATTTATCCATTGCCATCTGCTATTAGTAATTTAGCCAACAGACTGATTATCTGTTATATACAAGGCAAGGTAGCACCTGGGATACAAAGGTGACAGATGTCAAACAAAGATGAACAAACCAAGGGCTCACCTTTGACCCAGACAGTAACCCTCAAAGGGCAATGACTAAGATTAACTCCATGAGAGAGTTCCCTTTAACTTTAACAAGAACTTTCATGTAGAGGATAGAAATTTCTTTCTTTTTTTTTTTAAAATTTATTTATTTATTATGTATACAACATTCCTTCCATGTATGCTTGCATGCCAGAGAGGGCACCAGATCTCATTATAGATGGCTGTGAGCCACCATGTAGTTGCTGGGAATTGAACTCAGGACCTCTGGAAGAGCAGCCAGTGCTCTTAACCTCTGAGCCATCTCTCCAGCCCCCTAGAAATTTCTTTCTCTTGTTTTTTGAAACAAGGTCTCCCTATGGTATCTAGTCTGGCCTCAGCCTCCCAAATGTCTGTAATACCTGCTCTGCACAAGTGCACCCCACTCTTAGTAAGAAACTCTTTATAATCCCTGCATTCGAGATCGATAAACTAAGCTGTGGAGAAACACCGTGACTTAATGCAAGAGTGACTTATATAAACTCTCGGCTGTCCAAAAACGCGATCTTCTATCTTGGGAGATACCGAGGCACAGCTGCAAGGCTAGTTTCTAAAGTTCTGAATGACACTGCACCTGACAGTCAAATGCTGGAGGGGAGGGGGCTGAATTAAGATCTTGTGAGACCCTAAAATCCAGAGATGCTATCTTTCTGCATCCGTGCAATGCACAGAAGAGTGCAGGAAGTACTCATGCATGCAACAGCGGGGCAGCAGTTCATTGTGGTTTGTCCTTTCTCAACAAATGGCCACTGAGTGAAGTGTAACTATACATTCTTATCGGTAATAACCTCTAAAAACAACTGAATCTCGAAGGCATAGACTGCCCCATAGGTTTATTCATAGAAGTGACTTAAGAAGCCCTAGTTTCTCCGATGACAGCAGGATAGTTCCAGATTTTACCCTTGCTCAACAGGAAGTCCCATAACAATGTAAATAAAGTAGTAATACTTCATACTACAAATGCCAGCCATAAGCAAACTGCTAAAAAACAGGTCTGAAATACAGAAGCTGGGCTTATTCCCAAGCACGCTCTATTCGACGAATACCATTTGAATTTATTGAGAGACGGATAAATTTGGAATGGCATTTTAAATTCCACTAGTTTTAAGTGCTTGGTCAAATACCAATCAGGAGCAGACAGAAACAAACATAGCTATTTGCTTACTTCCAAAAATAAGACTCTCAAGAGGTTCATATGTGATTGCCTTTTCCTTAAATTCTGTCTTCCTAGCACATCTAAGACTGAGGACGGAACCGGCATCGCTTCCTGAAACATGCTGAGGTTCGTCCTCATGAGGTAGATTTAGGTAAGGAACTAGCTGGAAATATGGGCACCAAATGGTTAAGCGACCCCCTTAAAAGTCACTCTGGAAATGACCCACAGGAAAACAAGGCAAAAACCCCAGACTTTACACAAGTCAGTGTAGATATTCTTAGTCCAAATTACTTCTGGATCTGCCATTAAGAAGCCGGTCCACGGTAAAGCAATATCCAGCAGTTGGAATGCCTGTGAAGCCGGGGGGGGGGGGGGGGGGGGGGCAATGCTGTCTGCAGCCTCATGTTACAAATACTGGCAGCATTAACTTGAGATCACACAGGGCTGGAAGAGGACGTGTGTCCTGAAAACTATGACAGATCTATCTTTTGAGCCACGTTGGTCAGTTTTGTTCAATATAAGGGTTGGCACTCTGCTCTTAGCAGCTTCACTAGGGAGAAAAGGCTTCTTTGTCAGCAAAGATCTCTGGGGATCCTTGCTATACTTCAGATCACAGAACAGCACCGTTGGCTCACACTAAATTTTTAATGGAGTTGAAATAATTCCAATATAAAAGGAAACAAAATTCAGGGTGACGTTTACAATAATTAATAAAAAGTTGTGTACAATGATGAAACTGGAACTTTAGGAAATATAATTTGAAAGTTACAAAAGTACTGATAAAATTTTTAAGATTATTTCCTTTTAATTCCTAAAAAAAGACTTACAGTAACATGACCAACGCTAGTTTCATTCGTTATTTCATTAAGGAAATCTTAACATCTGTTTCATACTTAGGATCATCAGATCCTCCCCGGAAAGCAGTTTTGCAGCACTTTAGGTGGCTTTGCAATCTTTTCTTACGAGTGAATCAATAAATATGCTTATTTACAAAATACCTGTTATAAATAGACATAACAACTTGTGACACAAACCATATATATTAAGATTTTTTTTTTTTTAAATCTAGCCTGGTGCTTGCTTCTTTTTCCAGTTGTTTTTTTTTTAACTCCAATAATGACAGTAATAGCAGTTTTCAGTAGATATATGATAATCACGTCGTCTGTGAAGGCAGCAGATCAATACTAGTGAACACTGAAGAACAACAAAAATCTTGGTTTTACTGTTTCTCTCTCTCCCTCCCTTCCATCGTTTCAAAGGCAAAGCCATCTTTAGAAATACTTCAGGAACCAAAAACACTAAGAAGTAATACAAAATGTAACAGTCTCAACACGACGACCCTAGCAACTCAGTCCAAAACAGAGTTTGCAAAATTAACAATTTGTCCAGACTGAGGCGTTCAAACGCCACAGGAAGCAAGCGACATCATGCAAGGTTAATGGTAAGGTGAAACGCCAGTTTCCGCTTCCGGGCGGTGCTCTGAGGAGGGCCTGCTCACCGTTACTTCAGGGAAGCCTCATAATCAACATGCAAACTGCACGCGTGTCACAACAGAAGCGTAGCTCTCAAGGCGAGTGATTAGAAACAATTGATTTCAACACAAGTATGAGAACATGTCTGAAGGATAAGGAAACAACGTATCTTTTAAGCTTATTATAACAGCTAAACATAGCTCCTAACAATAATTACTTTAGCCATAAGGAAATAATAATATTTTAATTTAGAGAAAAGTGTGTTTACATACAGATCTTGAGTTAATCTGTACTCCAGGACTTTAAAAGGTAGGTAGTCTGAAATTTTCAGCCCTGGCTGGAAGCCAAGGTACACCAGCACCGTTTCCCTAAACTAAATCAACTCTACATATGAAAAGACAGCATTTAACCTCTGTGTGACTCTTCCACATCCCAGGTGGGATACAGTTGTCTCCTGTGCAGCTCATGAACACTGACAAAAAGGCTGCAGGTGCCACAGCCCCTTCCAGAAAAGGCTTTGTATGCACGGATACATTACTCTAAGAAAAGGAGTGGTTATGGATTTTTGGATTAAAACTATCATTTTAAGGCTTTTGAAAGGTTGGGAAGTTGAATTTCTTCTTAAAACTACGGAGCCCATGCCACATGAATGGCTATATGAGGCTGGGAAAATAGTCTATCAGATGTTTTTAGGGTTTCCCAGCCTCTGTGAAACAGTGGAAAGGAGGACACAGCAACCGTTAACAGGAAGAGCATGCAGGGTAGCTTTCCAGTGAGTACCACCTGCCGTGCGCCTCAGTCTGATTTGCCTAAGTGTTGACTTTGGGGCAGGAACTCTGGCTTAGACAATCCATTGCTACTCCTTTTTCCTCACAATTTGTGCTCTCCAACAAAGTTCCACATTTTATTATTGACAGGAAACATGATCAGAAAAGGTCCCTATAACAGTGAATGATCAAGACCAGAGGCATGATGTAGGTAGGCAATTACACAGTTCAAGCCATAGACAAGAGTTCAATGGTTTTAGTCTTGACATGTCAGAGGAGCACCCTGTTTTCCAATCACAGAAAGATCAGCCACCAGACAGCCAGCGCAAGGACCAGGAGAAAAGACATCATGAAAGGGACACGAGGAGATGGGAAAGCACTAGAGTAGAGGTGGCACTTTTTGAGAGCCTTGTGTTCCTCAGGGATTGGAATAGAAACCTTGGGAGGACTCTCTTCATTTTCTTGCTGGGGCAAGGTTCTTTCAGTGGATCTCTCTGGCCTTTTAGTTCTATCTTCACCCTGTACTAACAGAGCACGCTCCTGCGTCTGCTTTCACAGTAGAAGATCAAGAAAGACAGAGAAAGATGAACAAAATGACAGATGGAAAACGCTTAAAAGTGACACTCGGGGATGTGCAAAGGTGTGGAAAGATATCTGGATGCTCTTGAATTTAGTTTCTCTTTACATTGGCAATTTACCTAGCAATTTCTATAACCCAGAAGGTTTGACTATGCAATTAAATTAAAATTTAATGTTTTGAATAAACTGGCATGGAAGCCTCAGGAGCTCGAACGGTCACTGACTTCCCTGCATTCTATCACTTATTCCCTCATTTCAGGTTACTCATACATTTCGTTTTGCTTTGTTTTTTCACTAATGGATTCCAAGTTGCTTTAAATTGCTTTAGTGCTGCAGATAATTACTGGATCAGGCAATGTCAAGAATGAAGTATTCTTGCCATGAGTAAAGTTACTTTTACTAACAAACAGAATGGTAGAATGTAAAGAACAATTTTCATATCTCTTCAAAAAGACTTGAAATGCCAATAGCTCAGTATGAGAATTAGATTTTGCTCAGGGAAACAGAAGTAGTAAAGACTGCAAAATAAGAACAAAATGTATAAAAATTTATAATGTGCCTCCAGGGTCTACCCTGGGGTGGGGACGGGGGCAAAGAAGAACAAGAAAAGAAAGGAAAATACATTCCCACAAGAGCTCAACTATTGCACAGCCTCAAAATCCTGACTAAAATAGTAATGATCATCATGAAGGATTATACTCTTAGTCAATACTTCTGAAAACTTTCAAGGAAAGATCCACGCCCAATTGGCCAGCTGAGACTTTTCTCCCCCTGCATCTCTGTGTTCTGCTTTCTGAAGTCAAGGCCGATGGTATCTACGAAAGGAAGAACTTGGCTCTGAGCTCTCTTAGTTGAGCCAGCCTTCTCTGGTCAGTTTGGAAGTTGAATACTGGTTCTTTGCACACCCCTAAGTGATATGTATCAGGGAGAAAGTAGCTAGGGGACTGATCAGCAAAAAGAATAAAAGAAAAAGGAAGGATGCAAAATCATAATGATTTTTAAATGAAAATACGGTGGGAGAAGAAAGACAACATAAAAAGAATAGGGTATAATTAAATTCATTTTCTCTCTGAGTACATAGTAACATCTTCATGCAGCTTTTTCAACCAGCCATGCGCCGAAACAAGCAAATTGAAAACTGCAGATGCTGCAGCAGTGGAAGTGTGATGTGTTAGGCCAAAGGCTGAGGGTGTGGATTTACTAGTGTAGCAAAAGAAAAACACTGTTCAGCCACTGCTGCTGAGTACTGGGTTCTCTGCTTAGAGCCATGGCCGGGGCAGGTTCTAGTGAGCAGCGCAGCCACAGCAGCAGCTTTACCTCGGGCCCACCAACCTTTCTTCCCGAGGGGAGGGCAGACGTTCTCTTCACCTGGTCACACACAAATCATATGAGGTTCAGTTGCCCTGCAATGCAACAACAGTGCTGCCAAAGGCAGGAGAGGTGTCCCCAGAGAACAGAAACGCTGGCATGACCAACCATAGAATTGTCCCAGCACAAAAGATTAAGGCAGTACAGTCATTTGTCCCATTATTCATTCAGAGGAAATATACATATGTATAGAGAGCTAAAATTATCTGAGTACCCCTCAGGGATCAATGTGACTTTATAAGAAGTCATTTCTTTCAAGTTTACAGAATGGCACCGCCATCCCCAAATTGGCCTTAGGATGATTTCTAAAGGGTTTCTATGTGAAGACATAAGCTATTTTCTGAAAATGGAGACCAATACAAATGTACCCAACGACATCTGAGCCAGCATCAAGATACTTTTTCAAGCTACTTTTAGAGTTCAAAACAGAACTAGAAAAATATGTAGGTGTGTGTGTGGGGGGGTGAAAGACAAGATAGCAACAAGCCACTCACATGCAGACACCAAAGTCAGCAAGGGCATTTAACACCATTCTGTAAGCAGGACCAACAAGACAAATAGCTTGTTGAGAGCATTTCATTAAGCTTTGACTGGCCAGACCCTCTCAGTCAAATCAAACCGCAACTATCCTTGAACCTTTATGATGAGTCTTATTTCTGAGGACACATCAAAATGACTTATCTGTTTTTCGGAGTGATGGTCTGACCCAGAAGGGGTTATTTTCCCAGTTTAAAGTGCATACTACAGACTTAGAACACAAAACTAATGGACGCGTATGTCTGGAAACAGGGTCTAAGAGGACAATGCACGGGAGTAGCTGTAACCTGTCACCTCGGTAACTATGCAGCTGCCTGTTACTGAGGTGTCCTCCCACCTCACTTGTGAAACTGTTAGCTAATTTTAATCTAAATTTGAAAAAAAAAAAGGTTATCTTGGAAGAATTTTTAGCCCTATCTGCAGCTACAGAAACTAAGTAATAAATGATTTAACTGGATAGTTTACCAAGAAGCCTGAAAAAAATTAAACCAATTTGTGTTTTGTTTTGGAAAAGAGTCTCACTATGTTATCCAGGTCTACCTCAAAATCCTAAACTCAGGCACTCCTTCTGCCTCAACCTCACAAGGAGTGGGTCACAGGGGCAGGCCTGCTAAATCTCAGGTTTTTAATGGGCACACTAGTTTGCCTTTCTCATCTAGAACTGCTATTGTTGGGGGGGGTGCAAAGTAAGCACATAATTAAAAGATATATAATCAGTCATGAAGTTATGGTCACTGCTTATACAAATGACATACTGGCTAGAGATGAAGACCTTTCAGATCTAAGTTCGACAAGATATCACCTTTAAACGGATTTATGTATTCTGAGGTAGGGATTCCAAAGCAGGAAAAATAATAATAATAGAGAACAGACTCTGGAAGGGACCTCTGGCCTCTTCTGATGGTAACTGTCTCATAAAACAGCTGGTTGAAGGTCTGGTGTTACGCAAGACAAATCATCAGTTGTTTTTCTGAAATTGAGTGTTCTACATTCTCTGGCTTCAGGGCTTCCTTGTTTCTTATATAACTGTGAGCAATCATTCCAGACATTTCTAAGTTGTACAAATGTTCAAATAAAGTTTTAAAAAACTATTACTCCCTTCCAATTGTGACCTTACTAAGTTTAGCTAACTGGTCCTGGAAGGCACATTTTGAATATAAACAAAGTTTTACTGGCATAAAGTCAACTTATAAACACAAACTAGCCAGAAGCAGGCAGCTTCAAGCAGTTCTCAGAGCCTAGACATCCACTTGTAATTCTAAAGGACTCCCACAATTGAGCTGAGCTGTGTAAATTATCAGGAGTGTTGTTATTAATGTTTCCTAGCAGCAACGAACTTCTAGGGCACCAAAGCCAACTTTAGCTCTATGCTTCCAGATACAGAGTGTTAACACACATAGCTAACATACTTATTGCCTTCAGCCTCACAGACATGTAGACAAAGGACTTACTCCATCTCCAGTAGGGACTTGCCCGTTGATGTTAAGAGTTCGGAAGGGCGAGTGTGTGGATAAGCGCTTGTCCCACTCACTAGGCCGTGGTTCGGGTACCGATTCCATAAAGTTCTTTTTCAGCTCACTGATGCTGGCGTGATGCTTTTTGATTTCTTCTTGACTCTTGTCTAAATCCTACAGTTGGAAGAACAAAGACGGAAAACAATAAATAGTTGGGACAAAACACACACCAAGGGCAACCTATCAGAGACTGGGCCCTGGTAGAAAACAGCACATCCAGGGCAGATGGTACTGGCCCGTACTGCATTAGCACCATAAATACACAACACTGTTTGCCCCCTTTCTTCTTTCACTCTTTTTAAAAACAAAGTGCTGTACTTGGCAGCAGTGAAGTATCACAATCCCACAGCTCTTGGAGGTTAAACAGTCCACAAAGAGCATGCTCCTTGATTGTGTAACTCCTCTGCCATAAAGGATGCAAAATCAGATCTCCACCTCCTCATCCTGAAAAGGTAACCCCATGATTCAGTTAGCTTCAGCTTGATAAGAACTAACTTAGGCTCAGCTCAGGCAGGATGGAGATAGCAACAGGGAAACCGATGAATGAGGGACATGACAAATGACCTCAGCTTCCACCAGCTGCTGTCCGTGGTGAGCTGCAACACTGCAGAGCCCCTCTCTGTCCGCTGCAACACTTTGCTTCTCTATTACTAAGACTTTTCTAATTCAAGAATTTATTATTAAAGTTCCTAGTTCCAGCCTCCAAAATCAATTGTTACTAACTCTAAAAAAGTGACTTTGGAGATTTTTGGACTTGTGCATGTGTAAGTGCAGGTCAGAGGTCAACCTCAGGTACCCCCCTCAGAAACACTGTCTACCTCTCTTGAGACAGGGTCTCTCATTGGCCTGGAGCTTATCAGGGGCGAGGCTGGCAGGCCGGGGGGGGGAGGGGGGGCTAGGGATGTTCCCACGCTCACTCCCCGGCTCTGGGATTACAAGTATGCAACCCCATGCCCAAAGCTTGTGCATGGGTTCTAGGCATTGAGCTTCGGTCCTCACACTTTACAATTAAATATATATATATATATATTTTTTTTTCTTTTTCACATTTTCCCTACAATATAAAAACTTTATGTTTTCCCGCTTCACTTCTCTTAATACAATTCAAAATAGGGACTTACTGGGGCCGGGGAGAGTGGCTCACTGGTAGAGTGCCCTGGGTTGGATCGTCAACACCACCCACAAAAGGGCTTCTAATGACCATCAATAGTGTCTCATCTTTCTCCTTGATAACTTAAAATAATACACTAGAGGTACATGAAAAGCTCTTTGAGGTAACATTCTAGGGAGAGATGATCAAAACTAAGGCGAATAAAGCATAGGCTAAGACATATTCAGATTTTTCTTGTTAGAAAGAGATACATAATATTTTTTTTTTTACAAAGGGCATCAGATGAAAAGGAGTCTGATAAATTTAACTTGAAAACAAAGACTCAAATGTTCTTTGTCTAACAATACATATTTACTTACACACACACACACAAAAAAAGAAAACCTCAAAAGTTTGAGTTTCAGGTCACAATATCTGGGGCCTGAAGCTATAAAACAATCTTGTGTTTATGATGCTAAATAATCTCCCCTCATGCTGTGTGAACTTTGGGATTCATCTATTTTTGGCATTGTGGGAAATAATTTCATTTTGGAAAAAAATAAAAACAAAATAAAATAATTTTTTTTTTGATCAACATGTGTCTACAAGTTTGTTTTTCCCCCCTGCAGGCAAGAAAGATCCTAACGAAAACCTTCTCCAATCCACTATCAAAGGAAAAAACAACAGAAAACCCAGGAACTCCCGTGACATCTGGACTCTGGAGCGGCTCCTTGAGAAACTCATGAACTAGTCTCTTTTCTCTCTCTGTTTGCAAGACTGACCTGACCCATGTGTATTTGCTTTGAGCGCAAAGAGAAGACTAACCCCAATAGTAACTGTAGCTCTCCACAAGGAGCATCTCTTGCTTACTAAGAAGAAACGTAAGTGTATCTCATGAACATGAGCTTCCCCAGGGAAACGCCTGTGTTAGAGCTGACAGCGAGGAGGGTATCGTTATGAGCTGAAGAAAACAGCACGTAGGAGCTCAGTACTCAGTCTTGGGCTGAAAACTGACACCCATCAGGCTTGTGAGAGTGTGACCCAGCTCCTAACTGATAGTAAATCTGTTTTGGCTCAGAACAACCGAACACATTTATGATGATTAAAAGCACAAACAGGGCAAAACAAAACCAACTAACAGATGTCGCGACAAGCACAATTCTGAGCCAGCCTGAGCTGAGCCCGCTGATTTGTAACTCTTCTTGCCTAGCTTTTGATTGGTTTGGATCCCGAGAAAAATAATTTTTTCAATAAAACTGATAACTTCTGAGGGAGCTTTCTCCATCCTTCTTAGCTGGCTTTGTTGGAAACCTGTGGGGGCACAGAATAAAATTAAGATCTCAAAGGGACCTGTTCCAAATAGAATTTGTCATAGACATTTGCTACAGGTTCTCTCTGGGAGCTGGAGGAGGAGGCGGTAGATCTAAAAATGAACTCGACCTTATTTGTGCCAGAACAAAGCATTAGTGAGGGTGTGATAAGAGAAGGAGGAAAGGGAGGCTAAAAAAAAAAAAAAAAAAAAAACAACCCTGCCAGATGGATAGATAACTTAAGAGAACTTTCTTGGGGGCACTTTTTACAATAATTGAGGAACGAGGGTCAAATTATATCAGGTTATATTCAGGTTAGATAATTTTTGAGGGCCATCATCTTATGATTTTAGCAGCAATAAAACCAAACACTTCGTTAAACGTAAAATGTTCTCAAAAGGCAGTTAGTAGTTTTAAATTCCAAACACACACTTATTCAGAAATCCCCTCCCAGGGCTCTCCAGAAGAAAAACACAGCATAACACAGGAGTTTTGTGAGTCTCAGAAGCCACCACACACCTCGTGGAACGAATGACAAATATATGATTGGCACAGCAGGTTCAGGAATGTGGGTATTGAGTGAGGAAATGTCACACCGAGAAGAGGGGATCACTGGACGTGTCTTGTCCTTCCTAATCCCAAAGATATGGGCTAAGACAGAGACATCCATTCAAGTTTTTAATAGGAATGCTATGTTATATGAGACAAATATACCTAAGGCACTTGGCATTGTGTCCATAATTCAATATGCAATTAATAAAGGACACCCAGAATTTTCATTATTTGTATTAAAGTACCTTATACAAGTACCTTACATAGCAGATATTCAAAATATAGTTATCAAAAAATGATATTAAATAATCTTTACAGGCATATTAGTAATGAGAAATCTATTTTTTTTATATGCCCAGGCTGTTTTCTTGTTGGTTTTTTGTTTTGTTTTCATTTTAAGACTGGCCTTATAATATAGAGAGAGCTGAGAATGACCTCTATTCCTTGATCTTCCTGTCTCAGTCCCTCAGGTGTGGAGATTAAAGATGTCCTACCATGCCTAACCAGAGATCTAGTTTTTTAAAATTTCTTCAAACTTTCAGATTGGAGATATTTAATACACAGTTTTTCTTCAGGTCGCAATTAAATGCTATCTCACTGGCTACACTGGCATACATCTGCAATGCCTTCAAGAGGAAGACAAGAAGGCTATGAAAATGCTCCCTCCGTAGAGACCATGCCTGTTTTAGAGCAGACCGCCTGTAGCACAGCACAGTCTTACCTCCTACATTTCTCCTTAACTGACTGTAGCTCTGCATTGCTCTTCGCTCTCTTTCCTCCTCCCCCAATCAGATCCCCACACTGTGAGCTTCCTGCAAGCAGAGACCATAGTGGTTGTTTCCTTCAGAGGGAAGTTAATCCCTGTGAGAGATGAGTTTATACTCATTTCTTCTGGTTCCGCCTTGAGTTGTTATATTATATAGTCTTCAACTACTATACAGGAGTTTTCCTGATGGACGAATTATATTGGTCTTCCTTTCCTCCACTTAATTTCTTTAATTTTTCTCACGGAGTTCCTCTAACCTCCAAACAGGCTTTAGATCTCATATCCAGTGTGCAGCTCCAGACCAGATATGTCTGAGTATATGAGCTGAGGTCAAAATCTGGTCCCTGCTGAATGTAATCGGAGACAGACCTTAGCACTCCTCTATGCTACTCTTTCTGAGAAGAAACCTGTTGTTAAAAATTATAAAACGCCTACGTCAAATCCAGCTTTCCCAAATTACCAGCTCTGGGGCCACAGAGAAAGTACTGACATTTCCTGGCTTCAGTGCTTTCATCTCTAAAAAAAATCCCACTCACAAGCTTGCTTTTACTGTTAAGCCAAAGTAACCACCCCTCAAAAACCGGGCTCTTTTCTTTCTTGATTTTTCTTTTTCCTTCCAACTTTCTTCAGTAATTTTTGCTATCTCCAATGAGTAAGCCCTTATCAATCGTGATCACGCACGTTCCCTCTATTTTTGATACTCTTCTCAGTTCAGGAAAAAAAAAAAACAAACCTGCAAATTTATTTCTTGGGAAATTTAGAGTTTATATTCTTGGAAAATTAAAGAAACTTGATGTTTGAACATTCTGAAAGGGGGTAAAAGAGCAGACATGAGAGGGAGAGACAGCTCCAATCATATATTTTTCTAGATCGTATGAGAGATGGAAACTAAGAGTTAGGAGAGGTGACTGCGTATCTTCATGTTTACCGGCATGCAAAAGCTCTTTAAACCTAGAAATCTTACATGCAGTGTCATGCAAAACCAAACGCAGCGGAGAATGCAGGGATCAGCAAAGAATGCAGAAGGTTCCAGGCAACCAACTGAAATAAGCTTCAAGTTCATACAAACCTCCAACATTAAATTGCTATGTCTGATATAAATGTTTTCACCATCTAGTCTCTCTCTCTTTTTCTGTGAAAATGAAAGGGGGAAAAACAGAAGCATAAAAAATTAAAATGTTGTTCTTGCGGGGGAACGAACTGCAAATTGGCAAACAAACAAAAAAAGCAGTTAAAAGTAAATGTCTGTGATGCAACATATGCCAACATGAGATGGTCACAGAACTACACGGACACAGAGAGTGTGGTTACCAGAGAAGAACGGATGACCTCGTTTGCGAACGATGGGAAGTGGTGATGATGTCATTTAAACAGACAGTGCTCCTGGCTCCACAGCTTCTAACACAATAAGCTGCTCGATGTTTGTTTTTGAAATTGAACTATCTGAATATTACCCATATGCATATCTCAAAAGCTCTGAACACCATGTATCATGGAGTGGAGAAATGCTGTAAAAAGAACTTAGTTTTTTGGAGAGTTTTATACTTATGAATACTGCAATATCTGGATCTCTACAGTGTTCTGTATCCAATCAGGTAACAAGTATATCCAGGAAGAACTGGTTCATCCCACTCTGAGGTTGGGAAATAAGCACGCAGCAGCTAACCCCATACTGTTAATGGGAGACGGTGCTGCTGTGGTAGCTCTTGTGATAACTGTGGATAAAATGCTCATGGGCCTAAAAGTGTGATGCCATCGGGAAAGTTTTGGTAGCGTCTGAACATGAAAGATAAGTCTGCCTCCATGACTGCATTTTATTAAGACACTCCTCTGCTGAAAACCTGTCAACAGTCTCAGGTTCTAATGTGTAAATACACATCACAACTACACTGTTTGAAGGTTCTCCACATCCTGGCTCTCCAAAGTAATTCCTGATGAGGGAAATCAAGGGCTGGACCACTGTCTTTTTAACACACTGTCATCAGCACGGGTGAAATGGTGGCGCAGCTGTGTGAAAGCAGAAAATGTCTAACCTTCCTCATTCTTATCAGATCTTCAGCTTTTTCTGCAGGCTTCTGTTTTGGCCACAATTCAATAAAGAAAAAAAATAGACAAAATATTGGTTCTTTGAAATTTGTTTGAATATTTTATTTATTTTTAATGAAAGAAGAATGGGGGAGAATTTAAAAACTGAGGGGTCTAAGGGGAAGGCCTGTTGGCACAAACCTGTGTTTGGTCACCATTTGAGGTAGGAACTGTGACCTCGATGTGGGTTTTTTCCACCTACATTTAAGAAATAAAATAGTGAAACATTTCAGGTTGCAGGCTTCCATGAACAGTTAGACAGCATCATGAAGCTGGGGGTTAAACATACTGAAAAATGATCACCACAGCAGGGAAGGTTTTATTCCCAGTGCAATCTGTTAGTTCATCATCATAGTGTCAAGGCTGAAGAGGTAATATGGATAGCCAAATTATAAAATGGAAAACTGAGTTAATCATTCCAATGATGAAAAAGCATTTGAAATCTTATTTATATATAAAAGTACCCACTAAAGCAATAATCTAGTCTTAGTACTAAGCCATATGTTCTTGTTTATGACCTGGAAGTACTTTAATGAGAGCGCGTGCACGCGGGTGTGAAAGCACTAGTGTGGAGGTCAGTTTTTATCTTCTACCTTGCTTAAGACAGGGTCTCTCTTGTCCACTGAGGTGTGTGTCTTATCATATTGACTCTGTCTCCCTTCTCCGGTAGGGTGTTGAGATCACAGACACAAATATTACTGCCTCTGGCTTTTTTTTTTTTTAATTCACATGAACTTTTTTACATAATTCATTTAACTTTATTTTTATGTGCATTGGTGTGAAGGTATCAGATGCCCTGGAACTGGAATTATAGACAGTCATGAGCTGCCATTGTGGGTGCTGGAAATTGAACTCAGATCCTCTGGAAGAGCAGCCGGTGCTCTTAACCACTGTGCCATCTCTCTAGTGCCCACCTCCGGCTTCTTATGAGGGCTCTGAGGATTTGAACTTAAGCAAACACCTCATCCACTGAGTCATCTTCCCAGCCCTAGAAGTACTTTAAATCATACTTAAGAACAGATTTCCAAATAAAAATATAAATGTGTGATCACATGATATAAATAAATAGTTTTTACAGCTAAAACACATGTAATAAAGCATGTAAGACACTAAACGGGTAAAGGTAAAAGTCAATCATTTAAGGAGATGATTTTACTCTTCAGATTATCAATAAAGATGGCAGCAAAGGAAATTGCGTACAAATTGTAACTGACGCATGCAACTACTGCCACCTCAGCTGCAGCATCCAGCATCGCAGCCTCCTCTCTGGAAGCTGGGACCACGTGCTTGGCAGATGGGCAGGATTTATGCTTAGTAGTAGCAGAAGAATAACTATCCTAGGGACGCCTGTGTATCTTTGGAATACCTCTAGAAATAACCACCTTACACCCAGAAACTGGAGTCATTATTTTAAAACCCGACTGGGATGAGGAAACAGTGAGTACTGCATGAAGCACCATGTATTTCAAATTTAGAAACCGAATTGTCTTTTCTAATGGTTAAATAATTTTTTCACAGAACTTCATCAACTTGTGATTTTGGCACATTCTTTAACTCATACAAAGCAGCATTGCTCTAGAGAACAATGCCACTTTGCTATCTTCCCTAGGTTGAATATAAATTAACACCAGGTAACAGTAGACTCTGCAATACTGCCAAACAAATATACATGCACATCCAACCACGACACTTTTAACTACAGAGTAACTAACAACTGGGTCATTCTGTTCTAGATCCCAGGGAACAAGTTAGTTCATTTGTCTGAGATTAACCGTCCTTAAGTAATAAAAAAAAGAATGTCTGCTTTCAGTTTGTTTGTTTGTCTTTGAGACAGAGTTTTACTATGTAGCCTGGGCTGGCCTCCAACTCCATTTCCCAAGATATGGAATTACAGACATATGCCACCATGTCCAAATTAAAACAGACATAATGTCTTTATAGAATTATGCAAATACTAGTTTTAAGTTATTTCATAAGCTTACGTTCCTTTTTTAAACAATAACATCCTTCTGGGTCCTTAGTAATCTAGCAGCAGAAAACAGGGAGCCACTACTTCAGTTTAAGAATTAAAGCTAATAGCTGGGAAGTGGTGGCGCACACCTTTAATCCCATCACTTGAGAGGCAGAAGCAGGTGGATCTCCGTGACTTTGAGGCCAGCCTGGTCTACAGACTGAGTTCCAGGCTAGCCAGGGCTATTACACAGAGAAACCCTGTCTCAAAAAAAAAAAAAAAAAACCAAAAAGAAAAATAAATAAATAAAAGAATTAAGGCCAAAAAGAAGGGAGCAGTGGCACATACTTATAGTGCTAGCTACCAGGAAGAATAGAGCAGAAGGCTCTCGTGAGTGCAGGAGTTCAAGGCTAGCCTGGGAAACATAGAAAGCCCATTTCATTCTGCCAAAGAGCCGAGAGTCAAATTAGCCTATTTTTGAAGTACCTGCATGTTTTTATGGGCAGAAGGAAAACTAGTGAGAGCTATCAGAAGACCAGGGGCGTCTCAACCATTCAGAAAAAGCCCCTGATAGCTTTAACCGCCAACACAGTCAGAAGTGCTAGCTGATATATTCCAACATTACAAACCACGCAGGTATTCCAAGGCCACACAGAGCCTGAAGACTAACGTCATGAACACCAGGCTGGTT
This sequence comes from Chionomys nivalis, assembly GCF_950005125.1. Lineage (NCBI taxonomy): Eukaryota > Metazoa > Chordata > Mammalia > Rodentia > Cricetidae > Chionomys > Chionomys nivalis. The sequence goes on along the minus strand of NC_080096.1, from coordinate 20,607,478 downwards.
ACAAAGAAGCAAATACCCACCATTCATTCACTCAAAGACAGAGAATCTGATTGCCATATTTAACAGTTAAAAAAAAAATTAACAGCTGCCCACCGTTCTATGTTAAATAAGATATTAATCTGGCTCCAAAAGAACAGGTCTGATGTTATCAGTATGCAAAAGAGAAGGCACTTTTCCTAAGGCCTTAACATAAAATTTCTTTTTTCTTTCCTTCTTTTTTTTTAATTTTATTTTTTGAGACAGGGTTTCTCTGTGTAACAGCCCTGGCTGTCCTGGAACTCACTGCATAGACCAGGCTGGCCTTGTACTCATAGAGATCCACTGGCCTCTGCCTCCGAGTGTTGGGATTAAAGGTGCATGCTGGGGGGAGGGTGTGCGTGCCATTCTTATGAAGGCCATTTCTCACAGTCCCTGCATCTACTTTTACAGACCTAAGCTAGCACTGTGTAAACGTTATTTTCAAAGCTTGAACATATTAAAAAGATCAACCCAGTTACGGTGTCTGGGAGATCTGCTAACTAACTGGTGATTTTTCAGCTCAGTGCAGGGACTGTGGGTCCTCAGCGCAGCAGATCTTCTTCATAGCTAGCTGTGTGCTGTCTAAAGAGCTGGGCTGGAGATGGCTCAGCAGTTAAGAGCACTGGCTGCTCTTGCAGAGGACCTGGGTTTGAGTCTCAGTAACTATATGGTAGCTCACACTGCAACTCTAGCTTCAGGGATCCAATGCCCTCTTCTGACCTCTGAGGGCACCAGGCATACACATGGTGCACACACATAAATGCAAGCAAAACATTCATACACAGAAAATAAAAAATAATCCTAAATTTTTAGAAAAGATTTAAATAGCTATATAAACGTGCTTTATGCAGTATCTATTCTTTGGAAATCAAATTCTATAAAAATATACAAGAGGCTGATGAGAAACGATTTCTTTTAGAAACAATGAGAAAAAGCAACTTTGCTGGGAATCTACAGGATTCAGTTGCTCTGAAAGATGCGTTAGCTGATGTGAGGTACCTAAGACATACCTTCCACGCTTCTGTGGGCTCTGGCTCAGCTTGCTCAGGTGGTTCTTCTTCCCCTTTCACTTCAACCTTTGCATCTTCCTTCTGTGTTTTTTTAACAGGTACCCCTGGCCCTTCTGTGACCTGACTCTGAGCAATGGCTGGTGCAGAGGTGGGCCGAGGACTTCGGTCTGTGGGTTCAGCAGCTGCTGCTATGTGAGAAAAAGAAGGAAGAAGAGTTGAAGGCACGTGTCACTGTCCTGGCCTTCAGCCACAGGGTGAAACTGAGAATTCTGTAGTTATCATATAGAATGAAAGCAAACATGAACCATTAGTGCTTTTCAAGGTAGCTTATGGCAACAAAAAAAGGCTTCCTCAACAGAGAAACTAGGACATCTAATGACCACTTCATAAATGCTGAATTTGGGGGCAGAATGAAGAAAGGAAGCAAAACCAAAGTGTGGATTCAGGATGGTTCTCGCGATAAGCCTTTTTGAAATAAGTATCTGTTTATTTTTAGATGATCTCAGGAACCTAAGCATCTAATTTAAGGGGGGGAAATGAAGTCTCTTTATTTATTTTTGTTTTGTTGTTTTCTGTGAAATCTCTGCAGAATGATTACAAAATAACTTGATAAATGGCCCTTCCGATAAGACTAGGACTACTACTGCTGTTGATGTGTGTGCAGGCAAATCTTCGAGCCAGACATTCTCCTTTAATAAGCCATCTGATTAACATTAATTCAAAAACTTCTTTCATTCAAAACAAAGAATAAACTAATCGAGCCCCCCACCCCACCTTACCAATGTCTTACAGCCTGTTCTCAAAGTATTAGAACACTGGCTCTCAACTAGGGCTTATTTTTCCCCCAAGCACATCTGACAATGTCGGAGAAGAGAGAAAGGAGGTGCTGACATCTAGTGCGCAGAGACAAAGGGTGCTGAGGCTGAGAAACCCTAGTTAGGGGAGAAGCCTGTCTAGATCACTTTGGAGAGAATAAACGATACAGGCTGACAATAGAAACTTTGGCACATAATTAACTGCTGCATGGATTTGAACTATTTGGTGTCTATACATAAGGTAACTTAATTCAAAACAGGGACTGGAACTACAGCTCAGTAACAGACTGCTTGCCTAGCAAGGAGGGCCTGTGTGCCACCCCCAACAGCACAAAATAAATCAAGAAACGGTCATTATTTTTAATTTTTAATCTTCATTTTTTTCTTTTAGGACTTAAATGAAAATACCCATATATTTAGTCAGAAACCTTACTAATTAGACACTACCTAAGAAAGTAAGTTTTTAAAACATGATTTATTTTGTTTGTTTGAGGGTATTCTCTCCATAGACCTGGTTCTTCTGGAACTCAAAATGTAGACCAGGTTAGCCTTGATCTCTCAGAGATCTGCCTGCCTCTGCCTCCTGAGTGCTGGGACTAAAGATGTGCACTATCACACCGAGTTTTAGTATGTCATTTAAAATTGTGTTTAATTTCGATTACCAGTGTGTCTGTGGGCATGGGGTACAAGTGTGTGGAGGTCAGAGCATAACTCTGGGACATCAATTCTTTCCTTCCACTTTGGGATCAGGGACTGAACCCAGGCTGCCAGGCTTGCATGCCAAGTGCTTTTACCCACTGAGCCGTCCCAACCACTCTGACTTAATATTCCAGATAACGGACCATCATCCTTTCTTGTACTGAGACTTTAACTTTCACTGAAACCTCACAATTTTATCATGTACTTTCCTTCCTCTTCAGACTGCTGAACATAATTTGTTCTGATACATTTAGATTTATAAACTTCAAAAATGAAGCAAAACAAAGAAATTCTTTCAGCTAGAACAGACTGAAAAGTGGAAAGCTACACCTATCTTACACGTATGACACCAAGAGAGAGAGATGCTTATTAACCCAAAAGGATCTCCAGGGAAAGAATTCCTTAGAGGACGCCTAGCAGAACAGCAGAAACACAGAGCCAGTTTCATCTTGCAATGACAGATCTGTGGCCGCTTGCAAGTCCCTGTTGCTAATGCGTGCTCTCAGCTAGTCAAGGCAAGACTGGCAGATGGCAAAGCAAACCTAACAAAACAAGGGAAATGACAAAATATTTGTCTCACAGTTGTGCTAAAGCCTCATATTACATGTGTATTCACACCTCCTCCCAAAGAATTAATTCAACTCTGCCGGGAATCACAGAAGCACAGCCCTTGCTTGCACCATGTGCTATTTTGCCACATGAATTTGGTTCTAATCCAATACTAATACCGCAGAGCCGAGTGATTTATGTCTTCAGCATTCCTACAGTGTATGGGAACACAGACGCAAACACAAAAACTGATGGTCAGACACAGAGGTGGCGACAAGTCAGAAACTGGAAAGCACCAGTTGCAGTGAATTATCCCTCACTAAGAAAAGCAGCAAGAGCCGGGCGGTGGTGGCGCACGCCTTTAATCCCAGCACTCGGGAGGCAGAGGCAGGCGGATCGCTGTGAGTTCGAGACCAGCCTGGTCTACAAGAGCTAGTTCCAGGACAGGCTCCAAAACCACAGAGAAACCCTGTCTCGAAAAACCAAAAAAAAAAAAAAAAAAAAAAAAAAGAAAAGCAGCAAGAAACAGGCAAGGTCCAAACTCAGAATGACACACACAGCGGTGCTAGGAAAAGAGACTGGAGTTTCCTCGCCTGTGGAATGTGGAAGATACTAACTGTAGGAGCCCTGGGGAAAGAACACACAAAAGATAAAAAAGTATTTTGTGAGCTCTAAATATCAGTAACTTTTAACATCACACTTCAGTCCTCATATTTATTTTTTATAGGCTATATTATTTAAAGAATATGCTGGGCAAAAATTAATTATGCACATAGTGACATATAACTCAAATGAAAGCTATCACTTAGGAGCCCTGAAGAAAGGCAAATTTTCTTCATTTTCACAGTAGGGATACTACAAACTATAGATCACAATAAATATGGTAGGGGTTGGTTTTCAAAAAAAAAAAAACAGCTTTCTTGGGATATAATTTACATATTGTACAACTTGCTCATTTAAAGTATAATTAAGCGTTTATTAGTGTGTTAGTGATTGGTTTTTAGGATGCTTTGGCTTGGGCTGCGGAGGTGACTCATCTGGACTCATCTGGTGGTAATGTGCGTGTGGTGCAAGGGTAAGGACCTGATTTCAGATCCTCGGCGCCCACGCACCAGCTAAGCACAATCTGTGAACTTGGCCCTGGGTGTGAGATCAGACCCCTGGAGCTCACTGACCAGACAACCTATCCAACTGGGGAGCTCCAGGTTCAGTGAGTGACCCTGTCTCAAAATAAAGGTGGAGTGTGAGCATGGAGGGCACTGACGTCACCCTCTGGCCTCCACGTGCACTGTGTAGCACAGCTACTACAGCACACACTTTAATTCGGGGATAGAACACAGCTCAATGGCAGAGCACTTGCTAAGCATGCCTAAGGTCCTGGGTTTGATCCTCTGCACCAAAAAAAAAAAAAAAACAAACAAAACAATAACATTATTACTTCATTTTTAGCAATTAACAATTCTGGAGTCTGTATAGAGAACACTTAACTTTAAAAAGTCAGTGTCTTCCACTTCTAAGATTTCAGCTGTCAGGCCACTGCTGGCTGACAAGAACAGAAGCAGACCTGGATGAAGTGCCATTATTTTCTAATTGTGTGTATTGGTGTGTCCGTGTGTGTCCGTGTGTGAGTGGTGGGTGTGTTCACATGACTGCAGGTACCGACAGAGTCCAGAAAGGTTTGGAATCCCCTGGAGCTAGTGTTACGGGCAGTTGTGAGCTGCCTGATGTGGGGGCTGGAAATTGAACTCAGATTCTCTGCAATAGCCCCGCATGCTCTTAATCACGACATCACTCCAGCCCTAACCTTTTTTCTGATTTTTGAGACAGAGTTTCTCTGTGTAACAGCCCTGGCTGCTACTCTTCTGTCACCACAGCGGCTCACCTGAATCTATTGGCCCTAACACCCTCTTCTGACATCCAAGGGCACCCACACTCATGGCTACACACCCACACTCATACACATACGCACATAACTGAAAATAAAATAAATCTTATTTTTAAAGCACACATCTCAGAGGACCGTCCTGGCTTCTGTTTCTACTTCCAAATAGCTTTCTGACTTTGGTGAATTGCTTAAATTCTAAAGCTAAGAAAGAATGATAAATACTAGTAGACAACTATCTGAAGAAATCAGAAAAAAAAGGATTCAATAAAAGTATAAAGTTTCAGGGCAGTGGTGGTGCACGGCTTTCATCGCAGCACTCAGGAGGCAGAGGCAGGAGAGAACCTCTGAGTTTGAGGCAGCCTGGTCTACAGAGCGAGTTCCAGGACAGCCAGGATTACACAGAGAAGCCCTGTCTTGAAAAACAAAAAGAAAAAAAGAAAAGATATGAGTTGGGATGACTTAAAATAAAATACATAACAGGAAGAAAAAACAGTTCTAGCTAAGTGGTAAAGCATTTGACTACAGAAAAATACAGGCAATCAATACATATGGTTTCTGTAAATAAAGTTTTCTAATTTGTTTAAATTACCAAAGACCATTAGCACTTGAAATTTTAATTTTGACCATGTGAAGTCGGGTGGTGGTGGCGCACGCCTTTAATCCCAGCACTCAGGAGGCAGAGGCAGGTGGATCTCTGTGAGTTCGAGGCCAACCTGGTCTACAAGAGCTAGTTCCAGGACAGACTCCAAAACCACAGAGAAACCCTGTCTCGAAAAACCAAGACTACACAAAGGTATGGAGGGGGAATGAAAACACAAATGGAAACCTCACCTCTCTACATCCCAGACTCTGCCCCCTTCTGCAGTTCCTTCTTCCAGTAACTGATCAAACACAGGAATAAAACCTGATTTTCTCTTCCTTGCCATTTCCAATACTTAATTTATTAGCAGTGCTGTCAGCCCTACTTCCAAAACGAATCCCTACCTGCCTTCCACTGCGGTGGACAACACCTAAGCAAGCTGTCACCATCTCTCACCCATGTCCTTCTCCCCTAAATTACTAGAATTTACACCTGTGCTGTTCAGACAATTGTCACACGTAGTTTTGGATTTTTTTCTTAAATGAAAGCTCAGCTCCTCGGCAGCAGCCACATTTCATGCTCTTAACAACCACACACGGTGACTCTGAATCAGCATCACAACACGTTTCCTTGGGCACAGGAACGTCAAGGGACACAAGCTCATTCTTCCCTTCAAGAAGATGCACTTGCTACTCTTTCGGTTCATCTAGGCTTTCGGATTGCTAGTTACTTCTCATAGTTCACGTTTTTCTGGGGAACCTTCTGAATTTAACTGGATTACCTAATCTGAAACAACCTTTCCATGTCCCCATTTTGCAATCTACCTGTTTTAATTGTTTCTGTTTCTACCTATGGAATGAAAATTCCATGAAGACAGAGGCCATGTTTGATACCCACAGCAGTATCTCCAGGGAATACTAGGCACACAGGAAGTGCAAAATAAGAGATTGAACAAAGTAAAAATGAGTTAAATACTTATATAAGTCTATTGGTATTCATCCACTGCTGCCCTGCAGTGAAACTTCAGCTCACATTTTCTTGAGATGGCTTTAACTCAGTTGTTGGGTTTTGTGTTTGTGTGCTTTTGAGACAGGGTCTCACTACGTGGCCCTGGCTGGCCTGGAACTCACTGTGTAGACCAGGCTGGCAAAGAGATCCACCTGCTTCTGCCTCCAGGTGCTGGGAGTGTTAAGATCAAAGGTGCACAGCACCAGCCCCGCGTGTAGTTTTTAGGTCTGAATTAGACAGTAGCATCACTACCACTTTACCACCGAGGTTCTTTGTAAACCAGAGACAGTTGGATTCTCTTATAAAGAACCAGGCTTCCCAGTTGGGCATGGTGGCTCGTGTGTAACTCCAGCACTCAGGAAGTCAGGAGAGGAGGCTAAGGAACTTGAGGTCTGAGATACAGAAAGCGCTTGTCTCAAAACAACACAAAAACAAAACAACCAAACAAAACCCACTTATACTTCCTTTCTCTTTCTCCAAGGATCTCAACTACATCTAATACAAACCTCCATCAAGGCTCCTGGATGCCCGTTTGCTTGCTGTCCGCTCAAAGTGCGGGGCAGGCCTGTCAATCAGAGCACTGGCTTGTCTGGTCTGCGCCTGAGTTCGGCCACTGTATCGAAATTTAGATCCCAGGGCAAGAAATTTACTTTTGGGAATGGTGTCTGTAGAAGTCAGTCTGGAAGAGAAAAAAAGATCATAACAATTGTGTTATTTTATTATTTTGTTATTGTGACTATAAAACTAAATATCAACCAAATCCTTGTGGTTAAGAGATTTCTAGTCAAGTAATAATTATTGTAAATGTATGCTATATCTCAAACAACCAGAATAAGTTTAGTAGGGACCTATATTAAAACATCGTTAGGTCTCTATAGATAAGGTTTTATGGTTTTCAAAATAGCTGATAGCCCTGTAGAACTTACTCTACATCCCTGAAATGTTTTCATGGCTTTACAGACACAGGATACTGAAACATCCCAGGAAGAAGTTCTTTGCTTAAGGCTACAAAGCTATTAGGAAGTTGGACTGTAACAACCCAAGCCCAGGACTGAGTTCAGCTGCTGTGAAAGCACAAGAGCCCCTAGCAAGCACCAGTTCTCAACCTCACTTCCGCTGTCCTTTTATGGTGCATGGAAAGGCGCTGTGGGAATGCTGAGGCATGCTCTCCAACCAAAGAGGGGGGCTAGATTCACTTTCCTAGGTTAGTTTTCTTGGCTCACTCTCACCTGAGCTAAATAAAATGGCAGCCCCACAGAGAAGACAATTTCAACAGCAGGCTCAAAATAAATGTGCACAAATAACGCATCCTTGAGGACCACTGGTGAGGACAATACCTGAAAAACGTGTGATGCTCCACACAGACTTTCCATAATTTCTTAGCTGCTCGGTAACTTGGAAGCTTGAAGCCAATGGTACTTTCATATTGCTCTTGCTATAAAGATACAAAAACACACAGAACATAAGTATTATCTGATGACAGTGATACAGGGCCAGAGAAATATGATACCACCAAAGAGATATTTTTTAAATACAAAGAATGTCTTCGGGTTTGAGAGATGGCGTAGTGGTTCCAGAGGATTCTATGGGTTCCATCTCCAGAATCCACATGGTGGCTCACAACCAACTGTTGCTCTATACCCCAGGGATCTAACACCCTCTTCTGAACCCCATGGGTACTAGGCACGCATGTGATGCACAGACATACGTGCATGCAAAACATCCATACACAATATTCTCAAAAATTAAAAAAAAATACACTAAGTTTTTTTCTAACTAAAAGAAATCTGCTCAGTGTGGGAGACTTTTTCTAAAGGAAAAAGGGCAGGAAACAAGTCTTCTATTACTTATGCATCTTTTTTTTTTTAGAACACAGAATACAGGGGTTCTTCTGAGACACTTCATTCAGCTCTTCTTCTGGCTGTTGGAACTGCTTTTCCTTAGGCACATACCTGCACCTGTAACTTTAGATTACTCAATAATCAGAGAAGGAAACAGCCAGTCATTTCTCCAGCCAGTCTATATTATTATGCATTAGGAATTAGTAATGGGAGCTAAACATTTGTCTCAAACCAGATTACTCTTTTATTTTCTTTTTTCTTTGTAAGGAAGGGTCTCACTATGTAGCCCTCACCGGCTGCCTATGAAATCAGAGCTAGTGCACCCTCAGCAGTTTTCAAGAACACACTCATTTGTAACCTACAGTCACCACATTTTGCAATAAGTCTCTGACACTTAGTTCCTTATTCTTGGATAGCTACAAGTTTTCCTTCCCCATTTTTTAAAATTCATTTTTATTTTTTGGTGTTTTGCCTGTATGCATGTGAGGTTGTTGGATCCTGGAGTTACAGACAGTTGTGAGCTGCCATATGGGTCCTAGGAACTGAACTTGGGTTCCCCTGGAAGAGCAGTCAGTGCTCTTAACTGCTGAGCCATCTCCCCAGCCCCTTCTTTTCCTGATTAACTGATCTGTAAGTGCCTTTCAGACTGGTACTGTGACAGCTACTACAAACACATGCTTTGGTCAAGCCCACGTTGTAAGATGGAAAGGAAGCAGGCTTCTTTTGAGTGTGCCGCTGCCAGCAACAGTATGAGGAGACACTACAGCTATAACTTCACACACGAAGAAGCTGCGCTCTAGAAGTTATCTGCTCACTCAGCTACAAAATGGCGCAGATCTCTGCTGGAGTCAGCACTCTACTTCTCAGAATCCTGCTGTTCAACTGCTCTGAGAAAGAATTATGCATTTTACTATATAATGGACATTCGAAACTTCAATGCCAAGGATTTCCCACATTTATCAATATTTCTATACATGTATACTTTTCTCCTTTCCTACATTAAAATGCAAGCTAGTTGAAGAATGGCATATTTTTACTTACTGCTATATTTAGAGCCCCTAGAAGAGTCATTGGCACAAAAAAAAAAAAAAAAACCTGTTTAATAAACATTTCTTGGTTAGCTGGGCATGGTGGCGCATGCTTTTAATGTCAGCACTGGCAGACAGGGCAATCAGATCCTGCAGGTTCCAGGCCTGCTGGGTCTACACAGTCAGACACTGTCTTGAAAAAGTCTTTGTTGTTGAGACTCCAGGATTTTAACTGAGGAAAGATACTGATAGGCACTTGCACAGGTAAATGATGATGGTATGAAACAGTTCTTCAAGGCACATCCAGAATGTCCAGGTTGAGACAGTGCCACTTTTCACCAGCAGATGGTGATATACACACACAAAGCCACTTCCCATAGCACAGGACTTCAGGGGTTAAGAGCAGATACTGCCCTTGCACAGGACCCAAGTTCCATTCCCAACATGCATGTCAGGTGGCTCACAACTGCCTGCAGCTCTGGCTCCAGGGGATTCAGTGTCTCTGGTCTCCTGGAGCATCTACATTCATGTGTACATATCCATATCCACACCCTTCCCACATACATACTTAAATAAATCTCCAGGACAGTCAGAGAAATAGAGATCCTGTGTAAAACAAAACAACCTTAAACTCCAATTTAAACAAGTTTCTGTTGCACCACCATGGTACTTCAATATAAAAGCTAAGCTGATGGGTATAAAATGAAATTTGACCACCAGTTACTGAGGTTTTGTTATTGTTGTTTTGTTTTTATAGGTTTTGTTTTGTTTTCTAGGTATTACAGACAGTTCTTGTGTGTAGACTTGGAAGTCCTGATCATCCTTTCTTATAGTGATATTTTATTTATGTTTTAATAAATAAAGCTTGCCTGAATATCACAATGGCAAAGCTAAGTAACTAGAGGTCAGGCAGTAGTGGCACACACCTTTAATCCCAAGTTTTGGGAGACAGAGGCAGATGGATCTCTGTGAGTTCAAGGCCAGCCTGAGCTACACAAGATCAATGCAGAGCAAATCCAGGTGGTGGTACTTCACACCTTTAAGCCCAGCACTAGAGGGAATATAAAATGGGAGGAGAGAGAGGCTCTGTCTGCTTATACTGTAGTCGCCCAGCCTTGGTAGAGGTAAGACTTCTCTAGTTGCTTGGCTGCTTTGCTTTTCTGGTTTTGGGGTTGAACCCCAAGATCTGTCTCTGGGTTTTTATTATTTGTGCTACATTTCCCCCATTTTACAAGTGCTAGGATTAGCTGAATGAGAACTTCTTAGATGACATAATGGGAAATGGGAAGAAGAAATATTTGATTGATTCATTCACTGCTTTTCTTTCAAGACAGGGTTTCTCTGTGTAGCCCTGGCTATCCCTGGAACTCACTCTGTAGACCAGGCCTCGAACTCACTGAGATCGGCCTGCCTCTGTCTCCCAAGTGCTGAGATTAAAGGTGTGCATCACCACCACCACCCAGTAATTCATTCATTCTTACGACAAGGCCTTCCGAATAACTCAAGCTCAACCTGAACTTGCAGTTTTCCTCCTGCCCCAGCCTCCAGGATTACACGCAGAGGGATTGCAAACACTTGCTAATTATGCCCAGCTAGAAGGGATGGTTCAGTCTACATTTGGCTCGGGAGAAAAGAAACTTAAATTGTGTACCTCTCCAGGTCGGATCTTGATGAAGAAGCTGCTACGTTTGTAAGAAATCTTTAGCACTTTGGGCCAAGGAAAGCGGTTAATTCTCAGCTTATCTTTGTAAACCAAAAGGCCACTAGAGCAGACTCCTAGGATGATATCCACTCCCTCCAAGTCCTGAAAAAGAGAAGTATCAGATTCCACTTGATTGAAGTGTTCAACATACTGTTGCCTATTATTAAATAATCAGAAGAGATCAACGACCCAAAACAGCTACAAAGCATACAATAAAAACAATAAAGACGGGCGGTGGTGGCCCATAACTTTAATCCCAGCATTCAAAAGGGAGAGGCAGGCAGATCTCTGTGAGTGTGAGGCCAGCCTGGTCTACAAACCAAGCTCTTGGATAGCCAGGGCTACACAGAGAAACCCTATCATGAAAAAACAAAAAAAACCTTAAATAGTCATCACCCACTGGAGTATTATGTTTCAGAAGACAACTTCAGTGATCCTACTGGCACCATGGTAAGAGTCATCACTCTTAGGCCAGCGAGATGGTCCAGCAGATAAAGGCATTTGGCCACCAAGCCTGACAACCTGAGCGCAAGCCCCAGAATCTCTATGGTAGAGTGGAAAAATTTCCACATTGTCCACTGTGATGTGTGCGTGTTTATTACTGTAGAAAGTTAGCAAAGAGATCTGACAGCAAAAAAAACTTGATGCTAAGTATAAATTATAAATACTGTCCCTAAGCTTAGAAAGAACACTAAAGCATTATATCAATGTACCTAGTTATTGAGAAAAAATAAAATATTAATCACATAATTCAAAGAAAACAATCTGCACCTGAATTAGTTATATGATTATTTATCTAGTTAAGTAATCAAACCCAAAGCTAAATGCTTCCCAACTACTTTTCCTAAAATGAGTACAGAGGAAAATTATAATTACCTAAAAGTGTTAAAAGAATTACACAGATAAAGAAATCCAGCTTCAATTCCAAGACCATGTAGCTGAGAGTTTACCAGAAGATGCCCTCTTATGCTTTTTTTTTTTTTTTTTTTTTTTTTTTTTTTTTATACCTGGAGGGACAGCCGTGGGTGCTGGGAACCGAACTCTTATATTTTTGGTTGTGAGCCTAGCCTTGCTTTTTTGTTTTGTTTTGTGTTTTTTTGTTTTGTTTTGTTTTGTTTTGTTCTGACACAGGGTTTCATTGTAGCTTTTTGGAGTCTGTTGTGGAACTAGCTCTTGTAGATCAGTCTGGCCTCGAACTCACAGAGATCCGCCTGCCTCTGCAATGTGCGCCACCACCGCCCGGTACCCTCTCACATTCTTTTTTTTTTTTTTTTGGTTTTTTTTTCGAGACAGTGTTTCTCTGTGGCTTTGGAGCCTGTCCTGGAACTAGCTCTTGTAGACCAGGCTGGTCTCGAACTCACAGAGATCCGCCTACCTCTGCCTCCCAAGTGCTGGGATTAAAGGCGTGCGCCACCACCGCCCGGCCCCTCTCACATTCTTAAAGGCCACAGGTTACAACTATCTTCCTCTTCTTAATTTTTTTTTTTTTTAAAAAGGGCTGGAGAGAGGGCTCAGTGGTAAAAACACTCACTGACTGCTTTCCCAAAGGACCCAGGTTCAATTCCCAGCACCCACACGGCAGCTCACAATTGCCTGTAACTCTGATTCTAGGGGATCTGACACACTCATATAGGCATACATGCAGGCTAAACACCAATAAACATAAAAATGTTTAAAATTTAAACTTAATTAATTAATTATGGGTGGGCCCAGACCTGTCACAATGAAAGTACTTGTGGAGGTGAGAGGACAATTTGCCGGAGCTGGCTGTCTTCTTCCGCCATGTGGGTCTCGGGATCAAACAGCTCACCCGGCTTGGCACCAGGTGCCTTTACCCACTGAACCAGTTTGTTAGCTTTCTTTCTCTTTTGATGACATTACTGGGAGGAACATCGCTTTGCGACATTTTGAAAGGGCACGTGTTACCTGGCTCCATCCACTCCTGACGCCAGCCTCCGTTAGGAAATGAAAGCTGACACACGGGTCCTAATGGAGGCACGGTGCCCTGTGCAGAACAATGCAGAGCACAGCGAGGGCTTTAGAAAGCCATGGTCGTGCAATGACATTTTACTAGGATGAGAAGAACCCGGAAAATCGTCCACAGGTCTAAGTAGAGACCAGATGCTTGAATGACCTCATGCCTGAATGCTTCTAAATTCCTACCAAGTGATTGTTCTGCTTATTCTGGAATAAACGGAGCAAAAGAGAGTTCATCATCCTCTGAGATAAGCCTATCACATCTTTGAAGAGTTCTGCTAAACAACTTGTCACACCAAGCTAAAAAGTAGATTTCCCTGTAGTTTCCATGTTTCTATTTTTATGTCATTGGGTTTATGCCTGGAAGCCATGATAAAAATCTCTTTACTTTAAAACATTTATTTATTTGAAAAAGGGTCTTATGTATTCCAAGCTGGCCTCAAATTTCCAAAATAGCCAAGAATGATCCTGAACTTCTGATCCTCCTGCCTCTACTTCCTAAGGGCTGGGCTTATGTATGGGCAAGCACCAGCACGTCTGGTTTATGACTGCAGGGGACTGAACCCAGGAATTCACGCACACTAGGTGAGCGCTCCATCAGCTGAACTTTATCTCTAGCCCCATTTCGTGGCTAGGTATCTCTATTCCTTTATTTCTTACTGGCTGTGGCTTCCTCTACATCACAGCTACCAGTTCCTCTAAACGAGCTTCGGGATCATCCCTTTGCAGCACCCCTAGCCATTTTAGTAGCAAACGACCTGCATTAATTAGGCAGGTCTGTGATGGAAATTCACACTTCTGATTTCTGACCCCAGTGGCTCTCCAAAGAGCTACAGCTCAGCCAGAGTGCATGAGTCACTTGGAGAGCTTGTCCCAGACTGCTGAGGTCCTCCCCACCTTCTGACTATTAACTCTGGGAGAGACCTGAAACATGGACTTCTAACAAGTTCCTAGATGGTGTTAAATGCCATTGACTCAGAGACCACACTTAGAATCACTGGCCTTGGGAAATGGCTCTGATTCCGGCATCGTGAGCACCATTTGAATGCTCATTAAGTCTGGAGCGAGAGCCGCTTCTGAGCCAGCCTATAAATCTGGGCAGAGCTCTGGAATCCGCATATTTAGCAGGCGACCACGTGATTCTTTGCTTGTGAAACTGAAATATCCCTTGATGACTCTATGTATTTTATTTTTTTTTTTGGCTGTCTGTATTTTCAAATGTAGCTTTATTTTAGAAAATACAACTTATTTTCCTTTTGATGTTCATATTTTTATCTTTACATGTTTTGGTTGCAATTTTTTTGTAAATAGGAAACATTTTATTGATATAGAATTCATATAGCACACAATCTTCCCACTTAAAGAATACAATTTATTTTTCAATATTTAGAGGCATACAATCTCCTCCCCCACCAAAAAAAAAAAAAAAACCTTAAGAAGCTATTCTCTAACATGGCAGTGGTGGCATATGCCTTTAATCCCAGCACTTGGGAGGCAGAGGCAAGCAATCTTTGAGTTCGAGGCCAGCCTTGTCTACAGAGCAGCAATGTTCCAGTATAGCTAGGGCTAGGGCTACACAGTAAAACGCTGTCTTGAAAAACAAAATAAATAAATAAATAAAACACCATAAATAAATGTTGTTAAGAGGGATAAAACAAATGTATCATATACATTTTCTTGCGGGGGGGGGGGGTTCGAGACAGGGTTTCTCTGTAGCTTTGGAGCTTTGGTGCCGGTCCCGGAACTAGCTCTTGTAGACCAGGCTGGCCTGGAACTCCCAGAGATCCGCCCGCCTCTGCCTCCCGAGTGCTGGGATTAAAGGTATGCGCCACACCGCCTGGCTCACCATATACATTAATAAATCTGTGTCATATGCAAATACACACACATTAAAGGCAAAGTTATCACTACCTTTGCTTTGTGAAGATCAACTCCATACATGGATAACTTTTTGGCATTCTCAAGAAACTCCAAGTCGGCCTGAGCTGGAGTCATGGACCTTTGGCAGAATAAAAACAGAAAATTCATTGACACGGCAGAAGCATTTATAGCAGTAACAACTGAATATTCACTGTGCTTTATATGAACACACATCCCCCAACATATATGTATAGAATTGAGCCCTCAAAGCAATTATGGAATGAGACTCTTCTCACTATGTGAGTCTAAATAATTTAAATATGTCTTAGAAAACAAAAGTTTAAAAAAAACGGATGTCACCCAAAAGCTATCGGAAAGGCAAACTCTTATCCAACTACTTGCTTCAAGCGACCCCATCCATCTGAAGCTCAGCCCCCTCTCTTCGGCCTTTTTCTGTGTCACACATGAATTCCTCCTACTTTTTCTTTTTAACCAAGGAGATGACCAAATTAAATCCCCAGTAAAATTTACAAAATCCTCTTAGCTACCCTTTTCTCTCTATACCCTGAATTGAGTTATTATGGAAATTAAACTGGAGGGCAGGCTACTGTTACTTAACTGGGACTCTTAATGGGGGCAGATTTGATGAAAAGAAATTTTCTGGTAACAGATGGTGTCCTGCCCACTAATCTCAACAAATAAGCTGGCTAACAGAAGCATCCTGAAAATGGGACTGTTTTCTGTTATTAAGATGTCTTCACTGCCAGCCATATAATGAGTTAAACTTGTTTGGAAACAATCAATGCACTGGGTAAGCATTCACTGTGCCAGCCTCTCCTTTATAAGTTTCTTCTCGAAGGATGTGCTTGAGCTGTTCTGTTAGCTTTGGAGACAAAGACATCACTCATAATGATGCACAATCTGGACCAATTACGACAGGTTCACAGTAACAGCAAGGCAGTCGCATCCCCAGGGAGAACCACTCAGGACAAGCAGCCTTCCCCTAAGACTGCCTGGAGTCATCGAAGCAGCAGGGGCGTCTTCATTTAACCAGGAAAGGCCTCTGCCAAACCCATCTGTCTTTTACTAAAAAGAACAAAGGGTTTCTTGGAGCCACCAAAGGGAGAAGAAAAAAAAAATCCCCCTAGCTTTCCCGAATAAATGTTTCAAAAGCTCTAAAGCGTCACACCTGAACCTATTAATTGACGGTGTAAACAAAGGGGGTGGAAATCTGTGTGCAAGTTATTCAAACACCTCGGGCAACTTTTGTAATTGCATATATCTTTCCATGTAAGCGACGTGAGGTTAGTCTCAGCTATTTTGTTTTTGTTGTTCCTATTATTACGTGTTGATAAGTAGAACCCAGATAATGTCACCAGCAAATCAGAATTCAGTAAGAGGCAGTAGGTTCAAGTCACATCCTGTGGACTGGAATCCTGCCCTTAGAGTCATGACTCATCTCCTTCAGTTCCCTCTATTAGGTATGAATCATAATAATGTCTATTTGTACATCACAGGAATAAATAATGATTTTTTTTTGTCTCTGGTAAACACATGAAATGTGATTATCAAAATCAAATGAGATTATGTTTGTGAAACTGCTCTGTAAGCTATAAATGTTTATTACTAACTGAAACTTTAGTTTTCTAGTAGTTCAATGGTCCATCTACATACAGAGCATAAAATAAAAATACAAAAAAATACTTCGTAGCCAGGAGTGGTGGCACAGAACTGGAATTCCAGTACTTGGGAGATGGGGCAGAAGGACAAGGTGCTTGAGTCAGCACAGGTTACATGAGACTATCTCAACCCCTACCCTCACTCCCAAAACTTTTTTTTTTTTTTTTTTAAAAAGAGAAATAGCCAGAGGTGGTGGCACAGGTCTTTAATCCAAGCCTTAGGTAAACAGAGGCTGAAGGACCTCTTTGAATTCAAAGTCAGCCTGGTTTACATATTGAGTTTCAGGGAGGCAAGGCCACACAATCAGATTTTACCTCAAGAAAGATTTTTTTGGGGGGGAGGGTTAGATCACTTAAATTCATACACAAATTTTAAAACAATAAATAAAACACACAACAGAAGCCTTCCTCTACAGCTGGGGAGATGGCTCCCTGCTTGTTGTGCGAGCATGAGGACCCGAGCTCCCAGCACCCACAGAAAAGGTCAGCAGTGTGTGCCTACAATCCCAGTGCTGAAGAGGCAGAGGCAGGGGGATGCCAGTCTTCCTGGCCACTTAGTGCAGAGAGCTCCACCGTCGGTGAGGCTGACAGGAGCTGGCGGGCTGGTAAAGATATGGCTCAGTTGGTTCAGTGTTGACCGTGCAAGCAGGAGGTGCAGAGAGAGTTCAGATCCCAGCATCCATGTGAATAAAAGCAAAATATCATCCACATCTATAACCCCGGCCGAGCAGGACAGAGGCAGGAGAATTGTTGGGACTTGCTGGCTGCCGGCCTAGTTAAGAGAAGATGAGCTCCAGGTTAAGTGAGAGACCATATCTCAATGGCACAAAGTGGAAGAAAATGAAGGACACCTGATACCACCCCTGAGCTCTGCCTACACAGGCGCCTATGCATGCATATGTGCACATACACCACACACAAAAACATCTCTCACACAATAAGGTGGAGAACAACAGAGGAAGACATTGATGGTACCAGTCTCCAAAGATGCTTGCATAGATACATGTTATCTGCATACATTTCTCTCTCTGTCTCTCTCTCTCTCTGTCACACATACAGTTTAATTTTCCACTATATTCACTTTTCAACTCTAAGGGACATCAATTTGAATATACATATTCAAACTATGTATCTAGGTAAGTGTGCTTCTACACACGAGGAGGAGGTAAATGTATAGATCTTCATTTATTGATACAAATTTAAGGCAAATTTTGTTATATGTATATTTCTGCTTTTGACTAAGGCATTGTGTCTGAGCAGTTCATTTAAAAATGTAATGTATAATTAAGAAATAAAGGTTAATAGATAATCATCTATAATAGCCAAGATTGTAGTCATGTTAGTTAGGTTTTCTAGATATATAGAGATATATTTCAGTTAGATATCCTTCAAACTTTTCAAAGACTAACAGAATATGGCATTTAAAATGTTTTAAGAACTTAGTACTTTTCATGACAATGAGACACATCTGCTCCTGGCAGCAGCAACTACTTCAAGAGGATGATGGACAGCAAGGAGGCTCCTTATGGAGTTTGCTACCCATTGGGGGGGGAAAAAAAACCTTCTCTTGTTTGGATGGCTTGATGTTATGCTGTATGAACTGGACATGCAGGACCCACAGGAAAATGACTGCTCAACTTGCCTAAAGGTGAGACAGTCCTTTGGGGTCCCTGTTTCATGAAAGAGTCTGCCAGACATTCTGCAGGAATGCAGAAGAAAGTGACTGACAAACTGCCAATATAGGCAGAATTATCTTTGAAACTTCCTGCTTCATGGAAAAGTCCAGGGTGGTCCTAAAATCCTTGACCCAAATGAGCCTTCCACCTCACCCTCCAGAGTACATGCATCATGAAAGTGTACCAGTACAACAGTCTTAAATGCTATTTTTTGTTTGAAGGCTTGATTTTTAGTTTTTTAAAAAACTTTTAGTTTTTTTCTTCTAAAAGTACTGGCTCATTCCTTTTTTTAAAACGTATGTCAAATAACCAAGTCTGAGCGATTATAGATTGTTGATCTTTTTTTCCAATAGTGTTACAGAAAAACAGTGGTGAACTTCAGCCCACAATGTAATCATGATGCTTTTGCTGCTGTACACAGCTGTACTTGAATTGGCAGGCAGAGGGATGCTTTAAGTACATTTCATTAAGTCATAGACCATTAACTAAAATACATTCAAGATTTGGTAAAATGAACACTTTTTTAAACTATTTAATCAATATTGTCTTGGGCTGAGAGCGAAGCTCAGATGTACAATGCATTTGCCTGGCATGCTCAAGCTCCAGGTTTAACAACGGCATCTAAACTAAAATAGACTGTTCTTCAAATTGCTGGGCATAGTGAGGCAATGCTCATAATCCCGGCACTCAGGGGCAGAGGCAGGAGGACGAAGAGCTGCTGGCCACTCATACTCATGAAGAGTATGGAAGAAAGGAAAGATGGGAGGAAGATAGGTTAGTTTTGTTGTTTCATTTTTTAATTCATTTGTTTACACAAATGCAGGCCATAGCACTTCTATGGAGATCAGAGAACAATTTGCAGGAGTTGGTTCTCTTTCTCCCATGTGGGATCTAGGGATTGAATTCAGGTTATCAAGTTTGGTAGCAAGTATCTTTACTTACTGAGCCATCTCATAGGTCCCTGTAAGAAAATTCTTAAATGAACCGGCCTTTTTATTTATTTTTTTTTAATTTACACGTGTGTGTCTATGCATTACGTATGTGCATATGGGCACTCCCACTCACGTGTGAGTATGTAGGGGTCAGAGGTCAATGTCAAGAGTCCCCTTCTATTGCTCTCCAACTTACCTTTTGAGGCAGGGTCTCTCCCTGAACCTGGAGCTCTGCGACTGTTAGTGAGCATCCTCCTGTCTCCACCTCCCAGGGCTAGGATTATGGGTACTTATATTGCATACTGGTGAGAAATATGGCTACTAGGACAGTTTTGTGCCTTAGTTTGTGCTTCAGCTCCTTCGACACAGTGAAAAAGTCAAATACCTTAGAACTACCATGGAAACAATTCTGAGTTCAGAGACCTCTTTTTGAAAAGCAGCAGAGTTTGTGGACTATGCTTTTAGATCTGCTGGCGAGTTTAAAAGGTGGCTATAAAGGTTAAGTGTGACACTGAGCACAAAGTGCTTAGCACACTATCTGGCGTGTAGGAAGGGACGATTATAACTGATGACTTATAATTATCATGATTATGTAACAACGGTATAAAGAACAGTCAAGCGTTAGACGAGAGACTGTACAAAGTCCTTCCAAATTTGAATACTACTGTGATCAAATAACTATTAAAAGTATCATCAGAAGCCGGGCAGTGGTGGCGCATGCTTTTAACCCCAGCACTCAGGAGGCAAAGGCAGGCGGATCTCTGAGTTAGTGGTCTCACACATTAGTACCTTAGGACGCATAAGCCCAATGTAGAAGTAAATTTTGAGAGCTAGAGAGACAGATCAATAGTTGAGAGCACTTGGTGCTCTTACAGATGATCCAGGTTCAATTCTCAGCACCAGCATGGTGGCTTAATAGCATTCTGTAACTCCAGTTCTGAAGGTGACCCAGTGCCCTCTTCTGACCTCCATGAGCACAAGGCACACACACAGTGCATATAATACATGCAAACAAAACATCCGCACACATAAAATAAACAAATGTAGCTGGGTGGCATCTGAGATGACTGCTACACGGGCTATAAACTTTACACTTCTTAGTATGGGTCTTGGGGGGTGGGGGGCAAAGACACTTATCATCAAGTCGGAAAACCCGAGTTTGAGTTCTGGAACCCACACGATGGAAAGAAATCTGACTCCTGCAAGTTATCTTCTGATTTCTACACATGCACTCTGGAACACACATGTGTGGGGCATATACACACGCACACACACATACAATCAATTAATGAAATTATGGCTTTCATGACTAAGACATCTGAACCTTAAATGCAATAAGACAGTCAGAACCAGGCCATATTAAGGTAAAGATCTCTCATTAGAAGCATCTCATGATCTATTAAAACAAACTCAAAGAGAACAGGACAGTTCCACAGACAGACAGAACACTGTGGCTACCGCAGCAAGCTCCAAAGACCATACTTTGGACTTCTCTTTGAACAAACTGACCTTTTAAATCTTTGTAACACAGTGCATGCTCACACAGCTCAGGATGCCATGCTAATGTGATGTCAACCAAAGTCAAGATCAGACTAAAGCAGTTTGTGAAATTTAACTACAGTAAGTCATTCAAATAAAAAACAGGCATATGGAGAAAGAAATACAGCGGGGGTGGGGGGAGTTCATTTTGGTATTAGACAACAATTACTGGGTTTATACGTCACACACACACATTCTCTTTTCTAAACTTACTCTTTGCCTCATTTCTTCTAAAGTAATAAACTCAATTAGACACTCTAGGAACCAGATCAGAGAAAACTGAAGGGACTTAAGTTCACAGGGAAGGAACAAAGCAGAGGCATGACCTCAACCTGCCTCAAACCAAGGATAGGCCTTGCTCTTGGTCATGGTATGCTACCTCCCAACGTTACTAATTAACTTCATTAAAAGCAGTAAATCAGGGAATTTGATGAAGATGTGGCTTTAGAAAATACTTTCAAGGGTACCATGACCCTCTGAATCCACACCCACATGCACAGCACCCAAGTCAGAAGGTCTTGCTCTAAGGCTCTTAAGGCACCTAATATAGCATATGTCTAAAACCTGGAATAGAAAAGTTAAAGCAATAATAGTAATAGCTACCGTTTACTGAGCACCTACTATGTAAAGGCCTTGTGCTAAGTGGTTTCATACATACACACACACACACACACACACACACACACAAATTAAACCTGGAAACAAAAACAGAAACAAACAAAAAAAATTTTTCCATTACCCTGATAAGAAAAACAGTCAGAGGGCTTGAATGCCTTTCCCAAAGTCAAACAATAAAGGGAAATGAATTCAGGGTGACTCTCCCTATGATAAACAATGAATCAATAACAAGTCACGGGTTTAAACTCATGGCCAAAATAAACCCAGAACATCTGCAGACAAGTTCACCTGTACGATTTATGCAATTCCATGACCTTCTCTTCAAGTTCCCTGGTCTGATTTGGAGCCAGTTTAAATTCACTAACATAATCCACGCCATGCAGTTCCGGGTCATAGTCTCCCAGTTCAGACTGGATGGTGTAAGAGCCGAGGAGGGCTAAGGTTGCAAAGGAACAGGGTAGCCGTCCAGCAACGATGTCCTGCCGAAGCTGAAGACATAAATAATATCTACATCCAAAATAAGAAAAGATGTGAATATGTCAGTAATAACAAAAGAACACAATACAGACAGACAAAAAATAAAAAAGGGAAAAGAAAGAAGAGAGAAGGAAAGAGGCTAAGGAAACACAACATGATAATTGTTCAGTATAGGACAGGGGACACATGGCTAGTCATTGTGAAATTGTTTCTTCCTTTTATTTAAAATATTTTCATAAAAAGTTCAATAACTATATTGAACAGAGTTGGAAAGCAGTTTAGAAAAAGAGGAAAAGCAGGAAACATCTGAAGGAGGTAAAGAAATTATTTTATTGAGTACATACTCTTTTTGGGGGGTAGGGGCGGAGGTCTTGAGACAGTGTTTCTCTGTGTAGCCCTGACTGTCCTGGAACTCACTCTATAGACCAGGCTGGTCTCAAACTCACAGAGAGCCACCTGCCTCTGCTTCCTGAGTGCTGGGATTAAAGGTGTGTGTCACCACCGCCCAGTGAGTATACACTCTTAAGTATTATGCACACACATGTATACCATAAAAATGAAATAAACAGTTTTCTCAGGGAAGGAGAAGACGTCTCAAATGAGAATGACTTTACACAAAGTAACCTTAGAAAATGCTATAGGCAGCTGGGCGGTGGTGGCACACGCCTTTAATCCCAGTACTCGGGAGGCAGAGGCAGGCGGATCTCTGGGAGTTTGAGGCCAGCCTGGTCTACAAGAGCTGGTTCCAGGACAGGCTCGAAAGCTACAGAGAAACTCTGTCTCGAAAAACCACACTTGATCTTAGCCAAAAGGCTGAGAAGCGATTGCCTCGAAAAAACAGAAAAAAAAAAAAAAAAAAAAAAAAAAAAGAAAATGCTATAGGCTTTTCACAGCACTTAATCATCCGATTTTAGGAGTTTAAATTAGTCCCTCATTTATATTTTCTTGTATTTTTATTTTATAAATGGGTATTCTACATGCATATATCTGGGTACCATGTGCATGCACTGTCCGTGGAGACCAGAATAGGGCTTCTGAGTCACAGATAGCTGTGGGCCACCATGTGGGTGCCGGGAATTGAACCTGGGTCACTAGGAAGAGCAACCAGGGCTTTTAACCATCAAACCATTGCTTCAACCCCTCTCTCATTTTAGAGAGATGAAAACTGAATCCTAGACTGTAAATTCCTCACAAATCAGATTATCAACAACAAAATCAGATTGAGAAAGTATTTTCTTGGCAACCCAGCAATTCAATTTAACAAATTTTGCCAAGTATCTACAATGAAGAGGGCTCCTTGATGACATCACAGGTGTGAATGCTCACATCAGTACTGTTCAACATACAGCAGTTTTCCGTTTAGTTTTTGTTCATCTTTGATAAAATCAAAAATAATTTTCTTAAAAATTCAATAGGTTTTTTTGTTTTGTTTTGTTTTTGTTTTTTGTTTTTCTCTATAGTTTTGGAGCCTGTCCTAGAACTCACTCTTTAGACCAGGATAGCCTCAAACTCACAGAGATCCGCCTGCCTTTGCCTCCCGAGTGCTGGGATTGAAGGTGTGTGCTATAAATTAAATAATTTCAAAAATGGGTCAGTACAAGGGGACGGTTTAAAGGAGAGATAAAGAAATAATTATCATGTGATTTTGCTGTTTTCAACCCCATGGGGAATACAGTAAAACAACTGGGTCTTGCCAGGGGAGTGTGGTTTAAGAGAGGCCCCTCCCACGCTGTACTGTACTATGTGGTGTAGCACATAGTAAGCAGGGTGGCTCCTGCCAGGTTCCAGAAAGCCTGGTTTGAAGGCACCAGAAACTCTGTATTTTAGAGTAACCATTTAACATTTTCTCCTGTTCTGAGTGGGGAAATTCCCAGAGCTGATGATAAGAACACATCTCTGGATTTCTATGCCGACGAAGTACTTACCTTGTTATGTCTTCAGTCAACTGTGCTGGGTCAGGCGGATAAAACTTCACATTAAATGTGAAGTTCCAAGGAACACCTATAAAAATAAAGACAGGAGTTTTGTTTTTTATGTCTAAATTTGTGACTTTTTTTCTTTTTTTTCCCTTAAATCTTTCAACATTTTCTGTTTTAAAACACTATTACCTTGCTTAGATCCCACCAAGGAAAGCTAGAAGACCTCATTTATCTTTTAACCTTAGCACAGTCTTCATTATAGTGGATTAGAACCATACAGGCACAATTATATGAAGAAACAATCCTGCATCTTGACTTGCTCACAGAACTTATTTTAGGAATGTGATTTATATTTTGCTCTGAGCCATCAGAAGTCAATGGGTGCTCTTTTGCAATTTTGAAGATATTTATTTATGATATGTAAACACTACCTGAAATAAAAGTTCATGTGCACATATATACACACAATTCAATGTATGTAAAAGAAACAAAAATTTAAGATAAAATAAATTCAGCAAAATAATATTTGAGGAATTGGGTACAGGCCACCTATGAATTCTTATACTATTCTCTTTAATATTTTCCATAAGTCTGAAGTTATTTTAAAAATTTATTAATAATTTAAAAGATTTACTTCTAACTGTGTGCGTTCTCTATATATGCATGTGTGTGTATGTACACACACACACATGTATGCAGCTGCTCACAGAGGCCAGAAGTTGTTATTGGATCCCCTGGAGCTAAAATTCTAGGTGGTTCTGAGCTGCCTGGTATGGGTGCTGGAGACCAAAGGGTCCTCTGGAAGAGCAGGAAGCGACCACAATTGCTGAGCCATCTTTCCAGCTCTCTCTCTCTCTTTTTTTTTTTTTTTTTTTTTTTTTTTTTAGTTTTTCAAGAGAGTCTCTCTTACATAGTCCTAGCTGTCACACTCTGTAGACCAGGCTGTCCCCAAACTCAGAGACCTCCCCGCCTCTGCCTCCAAGTGCTGGGATTAAAGATTTACTCTAAAACATCCCAGCCTAATTAATTTTTTTTTTAATGGTTTTCTGGCACTGAAGAAAGTTTGGTTTAGCAAGTAAGAACAATTGCTACACAAGTATGAATTCAAATCTCCAGAGCCCATGCTAAGAAGCTGGACATGGCTGCACATGCTTGTAACCCCAGCACCAATATAGGGGCAGGCAGAGAAATCACTGGAGCTTGCTGACCACCAGCCTAGTTACAGCTTCAGTGAAGAGACTCTGTCTCCTGGGAATAAGGCGGACAGTGAGGGAACAAGACATTCAACTTCCAGATAGCCTGCTAAGCCCTATTTCCAGGCATACATCCTAAATCAGGGTTGTTTAGCTTTTTTTTTTTTTTTTAAGTGTAGGTTATGATCCATTGTAAACCATTTTGGTGGAGGAAATATCAGCACTAAAAATATGAAGTAGATATAAAAGAAAACATAAAGATGTCACTCACAGTAAGGGTAGGAATAGTTGGGTGAAATTTCTTTCTGATGAATGTTAAGTTTCAAAAATGATGCTGAGTAAGACAAGTCACTTAATTTTTATGGCATTCAAACGGTTTTAATACAGCCATATTTGAAAATAATAAAAACCCAGAAGAAATTAAAAACACTCCCAAAAATTCAATAGAATAATTATCTCAAAGTTCAAAAAAGTGGTGACCTTTGTGGGAAAAGTGGAGGAGGGTACATGGCTAAAGGTTTTTTAAAATGTAATTTGGGTAAATTACATGTAATTTTCAGCACACAGAAAAGGTGTAAGCATATCTTGCCTGTGGACTATCCCTTGTTTAAATTTTCTAAAATTCTGAAACTGTGTTAAAACATTTTATTAATAATTTTAAGTTAACTGGCTGTTTTTGTAATTTTTTTAAAAAAAATTATGTGTATGGGTATTTCTCCTGCATGTGTGTCTATGTGAGCAAGTTGGATCCCCTGAGATTTTGAGTTACAGGTAGTGTGAGCTGCCATGTGGGTGCTGGGAATTGAACCTGGGTCCTCTGGAAGAACAGCCAATGCTCTTAACTGCTAAGCTATCTCTCCAGCCCTACTAATAAATCTTTTAAAGAATTATTTCTATGGGTGTGTGCTGCATGTGCAGTTACTAACAAAGGCCAGAAGAGGTTATTGGATGCACTTGAGCCAAAATTACAGATAGTTGTGAGCTGCCTGACATGCCTTAGGATGAGGGTGGTTAGCCTGACTCAGCAAGAGAGAGCCCTCATCCAGAACCAAGAAAATAAAGGACCTTAAAGTCAAGTGGGCAGGAGAAAAAAGACAGATAAGCCTAGAAGAAGACACACAAAGCTGGCTCTGAGGAAATTTCACAATACAGGACAAAGCAACTTTGTATGTTCTGCACGTGGATGGCTATGAAAGGGACAGAAACAGAACTGGAAAGTCCCCCGGCTGACAGCAGACTTCTACAGGCAGGGGAGATGTGACTGGAAAGAAAGCCAAGGAGCTCAAACTGCTCTCTGCTGACAAACAGAAATGCTAACGCATGTTAATTCTGGATGGATGGGGAACATGGGCTCAGTTACATGGCCTCCATTCTTTGTTGAATTTCTATTACAATTTAAATTTTGGGGGTTTTTGCTCTGGTGTTTTTTTTTTTCCTTTGTTTTTTTTTTTTTTTTGGTTTCTGCTAGGCAAGTGCTCTATCACTATGCTATACGGCCAGTCCTGAACTTTACCCTATTTTTAAGAATCTGGATTGGGGAGATAGCTCAGTTGTTCAAGCACTTGCCTTTTAAGCATGGAAACTTCAACTTGGTTCCAAGAACCCATAGTAAAGAAAAAAGACTGTACATGATAACACACTTTTGTAATCCTAGCACTGTGTAGGTGGAGACAACAGATTCCTGGAGCTCACTGCCCAGCAAGACTAGCATACTTGGTGAGTTTCAGGGATTTCAAATAACAAGGAGACAGTGCCCAAGGAATAGGACCCAAGGTTGATCCCTGCCCTCCATACACAGGTACACACACGTGTACCTCTACAAAAACAATTACTCATACACATACCAAAAAAAAATCCATAGACACTTAGCGAATACAGAGATATATCCAAAAATGCAAACATGAATGCAAAGGAAACTAACGAGAGTAATCCAAAATACACAGAAATATGATTATTTATATATAGTGTATGTGATCATTTTTTTCTTTTCTTTCTTTTTTTTTTAAATATTTATTTATTTATTATGTATACAATATTCTGTCTGTGTGTATGTCTGCAGGCCAGAAGAGGGCATCAGACCTCATTACAGATGGTTGTGACCCACCATGTGGTTGCTGGGAATTGAACTCAGGACCTTTGGAAGAGCAAGCAATGCTCTTAACCACTGAGCCATCTCTCCAGCCCTGTGATCATTTTTTTAAAACAATGAAATATAGATAGATGGAAGAATAGATAGATGGACGGATGGATGGATGGACAGATGGATGGACAGAGAGAGAGAGATAGGCAGGCATAGATACCAATACCCTGTTATACAGAAAGATGAGTCACATATTTAAGTAGACACGACCATGGGTATGTGTTTAAATGTACTCAGACTTGTCTAGAAGGAAGACAGAAAATTAGTTGCCATGGTTGCTTCCAGAAAAGGAAACTGCATGACTAAGGCAGGATAGGAAGATTCACCTTGTGCTATTTTCGTTTGCACCTTTAAATGTTATATTGTATACCTGTAACATTTACTTTTATAATTGGGTTTTAAAACCATGTACAGCGTAATTGCTTTGGTCTGCTTGTTTTGAGAGAGGCCCTCAAGTAGCTGAAACCCAGAAATGTATATCTCTCCTGGGTACATTCTGAAAAATTCCTATCTGCCTAGAAATATCATACAGATTATACCAATCTAATTGATTAGATTTGATGATGTTTAAATTATTCATGGGTTACAGAGATGGCTCAGCAGGTAAAGGTGCTTGCCACACAAGCCTAGCTACCTGAACTGAATCCCTGGAACCCATGTATAGGTGGAAGAAAAAACTGACGCCACAAAGCTGTTCTCTGACCTCTGCATACAAGCGCATGTGCACACATACATGTATACTCACAATAAAACTTTCAAAATAAAATTGCCATGAGTATACACTAATTATATGAAGAAAAGGTTAAAAAGGAAAACTCCTTTGTAACATGCTTCCTGACAGTATATATTTGATTC
This sequence comes from Chionomys nivalis, assembly GCF_950005125.1. NCBI lineage: Eukaryota > Metazoa > Chordata > Mammalia > Rodentia > Cricetidae > Chionomys > Chionomys nivalis. The sequence goes on along the minus strand of NC_080096.1, from coordinate 20,579,478 downwards.
ACTAGTAAAGTTTTTATGGATTTTCCCCCATACGGTAGGAAGACTTTCATCATTATTTTTAATAGAGTCTTGGATATGTAGATTTATTTATAGCTTGCTTTGGACTATCTAGTGAGACTAGTCTCAAAATAGTAATAACAAAAATAGTAATTATAAAATAATAAATTCAAGCTTTTATCAGTGAAGAACAAATGTAGAAAGTTGCCAGTCCAAAGGGGAAAAATTTTTTTGCTTCTCTATTTTAAGAATGCTAAAACAAAAACAAAATGAAATAAAAGAATGCTAAAACAGTCGCTATCAAGGGCTAAAGAAAAACGTTTCATGGTAACAGAAATGTTTCAAGAAACAAGGGGACAATTCTCGCTGGGTGACAAAAGAGTTAAAATCCACTCATCAGGATGAGTAACAATCACCAAGTTCCCCGAAGGTTCTTCAGAAATAAATGAAGCTACAGTGATAGCTAGCTGGCTTTAGTCAAGATGCGCCATCTCAATGAGTCCACTGGGTCTGGAGCTATGAAGTACTAATCTGCACATTTTTCACACCAGAACAGCAGTCAGTATGGGTATGCTAGACAAAAGGGGACTCCTGGCCTAGACATGGTAGTGTAGGGTCACACAGGTTTCATTACCACCCAGAAAAGCACACAGCCCAGACAAAAAAGACACAAGAGTCTAGAACACTAAAAGAACAGAGTCTAGAACACTAAAAGAACAGAGTCCAGAACACTAAAAGAACACAAAGCCTAGAACACGAAGGGACGCAGAGGCTAGAACACTAAAAGAGCACAGAGTCTAGAACACCAAGGAGACCACAGAGTCTAGAACACCAAAAGAACTAGAACACTAAAAGAACACAAAGTCTAGAAGGCTAAAAGAACACTAAGAGGGTACAGAGTCTGGAGCACTAAAAGAACAGAGAGTCCAGAACACTGAAATAACACAGAGTCTAGAGCACTAAAGAGAACACAGAGTCTAGAACACTAAAAGAGCACAGAGTCTAGAACACTAACAGAACACAGAGTCTAGAACACTAAAAGAACACAACAGCATAGAGCACTAAAAGGACCAAGATCCAGCAGCAAACTCCTGCCGGTGGCTAGCACAGTTCCGTCTCTGCCATTTTGAGAACTGAGTCCCATTTTCATTTTCTCATTTTTGTTATTTTCCAACCTTCTGTTTACTCTCACCTAGTCCTACTTTTCCAACTTTGCCCAGTTGGTTTTTGTTTTGTCTTTTTATGGTCAAAATCTGACCTACATCTCAATATTGTCAACCTCTAGTATATTGTTCTACTATGGAATCAGCTCTTCCAGGAAAAAGCTTTATCTCTATTTCAAAGCAGTTTGCCACAGTCAGGACTCTCAAGCGAATGACTCACAGCCAGTGATGGCTGGGATCCTCTGGCCCAACTGAAAAAGAGAGATCCATAAGAGGGCTGTATCCACTTACCTCGAACCTGTTTTTTTATTTCTTTGGCAGAATCCAGCCATGTCTGTAAAAAGAAGAAAAGGCATTCACACGGAGCTCCAGAACACACAAGCAATTCAGCTCCCTGGCCACCTGGGGAAAAGGCTTCTGGTTGAACCTCCATTTCCCCCTGGAAGCCTTCCCGTTAACGTTACAGAGCATAGTGGTTTCTTAGCAGCAAAGAAGGGAACCAGAGGTTGGTTTGAATCCGTGCTCCAGTATGTCCTGGCTTAGTATCTAGAGACTCTCCATACCTAAAATGTAAATTTTGTCACAGTATCCATCTTACAGAGCTGCTCATATATGTAAGCCTGCTTGTAACAGCAAATGTGAAATAGCGTGTACTATTTATAGTATTAGGGAAAGATTAGTAAAGATCTAGACAGTGAGTGAGAGACATCATCCAAATCCTATTTTCTCCTCTAACCTTTGGTCTTGTTCAAATTTTCTATGTCAGCCCAGCTTCTGGAGCACGGTTCATTGCCCAGTTAATGTTTCTCCCCCTTCTCTGTTCTTCCACAACCCCACTATACATCGCCACAGCAGGCCTCTTCAACCTGCACATCCTCTGCAAGATGCTGGCACTTTAGAAAAAGTTTCACTATTAACAATCCTTCAAAGGCCTCAATGAAAGATGTTTAAAGACAAAACACCTAAATTTCTAGTATTATTTAAAACAGCTTTTTTTTTTCCTTTGCAGCTCTAAATGGTCTGAACTCATTATGTAGACCAGGCTAGCTTTGAACTCAGAGTTCTGCCTGTTTTCCAAGGGCTAGGATTAAGGTATGTACCACCACACCCAACTTATTTACATTAGATTTGAAACTATTAAAATATTTAAAACTGTAAGATACATACACATTTTGGGTACAAACTTGGTGATGGAATACATACTTGCATGTGCAAAGTTCCCAGGCTTAGTCACCAGTACACACACACACAAATAAATGAAGTTACAAAGCAAACACATAAGAATTACAACATTAACAAAATTCCAGATGCCCTATTCTTACCTAACTAACCCTTTTCTTTCCCTCATCCAAAAGATTTAAAATTGAATTTTAGTAATTTCCAGGGTGGAGGAAGTATGGTTTTCATTCCTTACCTTTTACCAACACAGACGGAACACAGAATGACCAAACAGATACCCTTCCAAATGGACAGGCTCAACCACTACAATTTTTACACTTGCTTATATACTTACTACTTTGGCAGTTATAGACAGTCAAAACCACAAACTATATGCATAAGAATGAGGAAAGTTTCCTTTTCTATTTCCCCAAAATTAACATAGAAGACTAAGGAATATTTATTAATAAATACCACTTAATAGGAAGCTATTTTACAGTATGAAAATGAATTACATACGTGACTGGAGATAGCTCAAGAGGTAAAATGCGTGTCATGTAAGCATGACGACCTGAGCTTGATTCCCAGCACCCAGATAAAAATTTGGGCTTGGTTGTGTATGCTTGCAATCCCAGTGCTTGGAGTGTGGAGACAAGAAGATCCCTGACCAGTATATAAAAACCAGGGGGCTCCACCTCCACTGAGAGCCCCTGTCTCAAAAACAAGGTAAACATCAAAAGAGGAAGACACCCAGTGTCAACCTCCTGGCCTCTATACACATGTATACATATGTACACACTTGCACAGACACACACATAAAAATGAAGCACATACATGTTTGAGCCTTGTTGTAAAGGAAGTATCTGAATGTTTTTTTCTTTGCCTCCCCTTTGGTCCAAAGGCAAGGGAATTAAACACCAATGCTAAGTCTAGTGGGACCTCTGAAAACCCTCAGTTTATATGCAACCCCAAATGCTTACTAATGGCAACTTTCTATCGCCTTGGGGAGGGTGCCTGCTCCAACAGCAGAGTGCTCTATATTCTCCACTGTTTTTGTTTTGTTTTGTTTTGTTTTGTTTTGTTTTTTTGGTTTTTCGAGATAGGGTTTCTCTGTAGCTTTGGTGCCTGTCCTGGAACAAGCTCTTATAGACCAGGCTGGCCTCGAACTCCCAGAGATCTGCCTGCCTCTGCCTCCCGAGTGCTGGGATTAAAGGTGTGCGCCACCACCGCCCGACTCTCCACTGTTTTAGGAGACTTCCCAGATCTTCCTTCCAGAAGTCCCAAGAGCATATATAAGACTGGGGCCAAAATCCCCACCAAGCTGACACTGAAAAAGTAAATCCAGATTTGTGTCGATCACATTGGAGCTTCACAGTCTGAGCTGTCTTTCCGAACCAGTAGTTGCTTATGATGTGAGATGGCTCAGCAGGTAAAAGCACCACTGCCAAGCCTGAGTCGAATCCCCAAACTCTTGTGGTAAAAGGAAAAAAACCAATTCACAAAAGTTATCCTCTGACCACCGCACCCCCCACAAAATAAATTGATGTAATTTATAACTTTTTGTTTTGTTTTGTTTTGTTGAGAGAGGGTTTCTCTGTGTAGCTTTGGAGCTTGTCCTGGAACTCACTCTGTAGACCAAACTGCCATCGAACTCACAGAGATCTGCCTGCCTCTTCCTCCTGAGTGTTGGGATTAAAGGCATGCGCCACCACCACCCAATTTATGTTTTGAAAATGATCAAAAGTAAAGGTTAAAAATAGATCAAAAGCAAAACTAAGACTTTCTAATAATAACAAAATCAATATGTATACTTTTATGCTCAATTTAAAATATTCAATTCTCGGGGCTGGAAAGATGGCTCAGTGGTTAAGAGCACTGGTTGCTCTTTCAGAGGACAGGGTTTCAATTCCCAGCACCCACAAGGTAGCACACAATTGTCTATAACTCCAGTTCCAAGGGATTTGACACCCTCACACAGACATATATGCAGGCAAAGCACCAACACTCATGAAATAAAACTACATTTAAAAAAATTCTCACCAGGCAGTGGTGGTGCACACCTTTAATCCCAACACTCGTGAGGCAGAGGTAGGTGGATCTTTGTGAGTTGGAGGCCAACCTGGTCTACAAGAGCTAGTTCCAGGAGAGGCTCCAAAGCAACAGTGAAACCCCGTCTCGAAAAAATAAATAAATAAATTCTCTGTATTTTATTTAGCCAACAAATCTTTGAGAAATGACTTCATATGGATGGCATTGTGGTTATAAAAAAGACTAAAAATAGCACTTAAGGAGAGGTCACTAATGAGAGAGATGATCGATGAACAACAATTTGCTTGCCCTGGGTATAAACAACTATGGCACTACGCTGATGCTCAGAGCATCTCAGAACACGGATCCAGGGGAATTTTAGGAAATGTTTCTCCAGGTATCTGGAGAGTCTGAGTCTTGAAATATAAATCAGTCAAAGATGAAAATAATTAGATGGGCACAAAAGTACAAAAGAGTTGCTCTGTGCAGTTCAGCATTACCTGAGCACAGAGGTAAAACTGAAAGGTACCGTGAGGGTCAGAACACGGAGACCGTATTTTGTGTGAAGAAACCAGGCTTCATTAAGTTCTAGGCAAGTAGAAGAAGCCAATGAAGGGTTTAAATCTTTCTTCTTCTTCTTCTCCTTCTTCTCCTTCTTCTTCTTCTTTTTTGATTTTAGGAGACAGGAATTTACTGTATAGCCTTAGTTGTCCTGGAACTTGCACTGTAGACCAGGCTAGCCTTGAACTCACAGAGATCTGCCTGCCTCTGCCTCCTAAGTGCTGGGATTAAAGGTGTGTGCTACCACTTGGCCACTGAAGGGTTTAAAATAAAGCAGCATTTGTTCTCAATTATAGTCTCTGTCTACCGTCACATTTCCTATAATTAATGCCATTCCTGTATCACTGAAGGGTCTAAAATAAAGGAATGACATTAATTATAGGGAGCGTGACGGTAGACAGAGGCTGTAATTGAGAGTAAATGCTGTAGTCAGTGAAGGATAAGGGTCAGGTATCTTAACTTTTCCACCACTCATTAGCTGTACAACTTTGATATGGATAATTGCGCTGAACTTCAATTTTCTTATCATTAAAATTGTAGGAATAAGCATGGTAGGTATTTTCACTTGATGATGAAAAAAGCACATTCATAATGTTCTCTCTTTAAAATAGAAAAGAAAATCTCTTTTAAAAAGAAAAATCTCTTTAAAAAAGAAAAGAAAAAATCTGAGACAAAATTTACCAGTGCCTTAGAGAAGCAGATACAAACATTGTTACCAACATGATAATAGGCAGGCAGACATCGTTACCAACATGAGACAAGGCAGGCACAGACATTGTTACCAACATGAGAAAAGGCAGGCACAGACATTGTTACCAACATGATAATAGGCAGGCAGACATTGTTACCAACATGAGACAAGGCAGAAACAGACATTGTTACCAACATGAGAACTGAAATTGCCAGCTGCTTATACTGCAGTCTCCTTACCTTAGAGGTTGCACTATCCCAAATAGCCAAACCAAAGTAGTCTTCCTCCAACAGATTGAGGTGCTCACAAACTCGCTTAAGCAAATCCTGTCCCTTAGCATGTTTCTGTGAAGATACACAAACATTAGTTAAGGGTTCTTATTCCTGTATTCATCACCAATTTTTTTCAAAAAATGTTCTTTTCCAATTTCCTTTTTTACCTTTGGTAATTAATATATTCTCAGTCTAAATAGAACATGATTTATAAAACCCCCCTCTTCCTGGATATGTCAGCTCATAAACAGAACATATTATTACAGCACTTTGGAAATAGCCACAATGCTAAGTAAAATCCCACCTCCCCTCTTTCTCCACTTCCATTAAAAAAAAAAAAAAATCACACCCCCAAACCAGGGTCTTATTCTATTCTGTGATCCTCCTATCTTAGATTCTTTTTTGTTTGTTTGTCTGTTTTGGTGGTGGTTTTTTTCGTTTGTTTTGTTGTTTTTTTTTTTTTTTTTTTGGTTTTTAAGAGAGGGTGTGTAGCTCTAGCTGTCCTGGAACTCACAACTCACAGAGATCCGCCTGCCTCTGCCTCCCAAGTACTGGGACTAAAGGTGTGCACCCCCACCACCTGGGTCTGCCTTCGATTCTAGGTGCCAGGACTACAGGCATGTCCTGCCACACCCAACTAAGCACATTCATTCATTCTCATTCGCTAATAATTTTTTTGTGCAGCATTTCCTGAGCCATGCTACTGGTCACTACCAGTTACCATGATCAACTAAATTACTAACTCAACCTTTCAAAACAGATGATAATTGTGGCTGTGGAAATTATTTTCAAAATAAGTATCAATAAGAATGAGTTATACCCGAACTCCCTAAAACCCCTTTCTGAGGAGTAGGAAACAGACAGCCTACAGACATTAGATGTTATAGCAGTTACTCAGCAGTGTTACAAATCATTTTCTTTACAAAGTCAAACAACTTCTAAAGCTGGCACTTAAGCTCTAAAGGAAGCATGCCGTAATTTACAGGCTGTGAATTAAAGCTAAAACAACAACCTGGCTCCTCTATTTACCAGCTAACCAGCTGTGTCATTCAATTAACACTAGCTCTTCAACTGTAAAATAAGAATTTTTATACCCATTTACTAAAAAAATCAGAAACAGGTTAATGCCTTCTGAAAAATACATATAAAAATACTTCAAAATTTACAAATCTTTCCTTCCCAGTTCTAGGTATGAACCCAGAGCCTTTCGGGTGTCAGGAACATGCACTATATTGAGCCATGCCCTAGCTACACAGATATTTTTAGTATATACAGTTGACACAGTCTCCTGTTAATGTATTATTTTAAATAACTATTAATAATTTGCATAATTGTTCATTTAGTGTTAACTCATTTATATAACATCATTAAATTTAATCTTTTTTTTTTCTGATTTCACTCTAAATGAGGGTCAATAATTTGAGAATTCAGGTACAAGTCCCTAAACACTTTCATTCATAATTCCCAAATCCAGGAGTTCTAACAATCAAAAAGTTTATCATTAAAACTTATTTGTTGAAAACTTCTGGCTGTTTATTACCCTCAGTAACCCATATCAGAACAAATATTTATATTTTCTCGTCATAGAAGTAACATGTTTGAGTCAGGCAAGGTGGCACACGCCTATAATCCTTGCACTTGGGTAACACAGGCAGGAGATTCAGGAATTCAAGATCATCCTAGGCTACATGACAAGACCAGCCTGAACTACATGACTCTCCATCTCAACAACAACTACAAAATTAAAATTATAGTTAGACAGTGGTGGCACACGCCTTTAACCCCAGCACGCAGGAGGCAGAGGCAGGTGGATCTCTGTTAGTTAGAGGCCAGCCTGGACAAATAAAATTCTAGAACAGCCAGGGCTACACAGAGAACCCTGTCTCAAAAACAACAGTATTATATACAGAATACATACATACATACACACACACACTATACATAATACTTTAGAATGCTTGTGATTGGATACATTTATAGTTGCACAAAATCTGATCAGTAATAATAAAGCTCAAGCACATGAACGACATGTTTTGTCCATAAAAACTACTAGTACTTGCAATAATTGTGCATATAGCAACCACAGCACAACTGGCAACTACTGGCAAGTTAAAGCAACAGTTAACAGATGTTTTAGTTCATCCTGAAGGAACAAAGAAAGAAGCTGAAAACTGACATTTGTTAAATCCTGATTCAATTACTGATTCTTTCATAAAACATTAGAGCTTTTATGATATGACATTATATTTCAGTCTCCTTCTAACTGGGAAAAAAAGAAATGGCATTATATAATTTATATTTCTATAGTCTATTCATGGGACTAAAAATATATCAGATTGATTGAGGCGTAGATCTGGGGGAACAGAAATGTTAAACAGAAACTGTGTGTGTATTTGTGTGTGTGTGTTTGTGTATACACAAAACTGTGTATACCACATGTTTGCAGGTGCCTGAGGAGGCTGTAAGTGGGTGCCCAATCTCCAGACAGTTATGAGTACTGGGAACCAAACTCAGTCCTCTGCAACTTCAAGAGCAGCAAAGTGCTCTGAGCCATCTCTCCAGCCTCATAACTACTTTCTATGTTAATTATTTGCCCCCACCCGTGTGTGTATATAACATGTATATATGTGTGTTTGAGTTCCATGGCATGCATGTGGAGCTCAGAAAACAACCTCCGGTGTCAGTACCTTGCCTTGTACCTTATTTGAAACATCCCTCATTTTGTCTCTGCCTACACCAGGCTACCTGCGCACGAACTTGAAGGAATTCTCCTGTCTCTGTACACACCTCACTGCAGGAAGACAAGAATAACAGATTCTAATGCAGCCAGCTTTGTGTGGGTTCTAGGGATTTGAACTTACAACTGAATTGCAGGTGCTTTTACCCTGAGACATCTAGAGATTTCATTTCCAAACATAATTATGGGGATAGCTGGACCTAGTATCAGAAATTCAGCCTACCTTGGGAAATCTGGTCATAGAGAAGTACTACACACACACACACACACACACACATAAAATCTTTTGAAAAACAAAATGATTCTAAAATTATAAAAGTAACCACATGCTTAAATCTCAAGACCTTGACAGATTCAGGGAGGAGAAAATAAGACTCCCATTTTTCTACCACTTCATCTCCAGAAAGTCACTGTTAACATTTCTGTCCACAGAATGGTCCTCAGAGTAGGTCTTATCTTTATTAGCCCCACACGCCACACAAAGCGATTGTAGCTCTGACTCTGGGACTAAAACACACTCACCTCCACCACACACTCAAAAACTGTGTCGTCCAACAGAGAGACCTTGCAGTGCATGTCTCGGTGCCTCCTGACCGGCTTCTGTGAAGCCTCGGGTTCTCTCTCCGCTTTTGACTCGGGGTCCTCCTTCACGCCTGTCCTGGAGCACTCTTCAATCCCTTCTTCCCTCGTTTCAGACTCCGGATCTTCTCTGTGTTCTTCCTGAGCTGGCTGCACATCCACCACACCAAGACAGTGAAAAGACATTCACAAAACAGGTTACACACTCCTACCTACAGTAAGCAGAACCCCACCAATAAAAACACAAACAGAAGCTGGACGGTGGTGGCGCACACCTTTAATCCCAGCACTCAGGAGCCAGAGACAGGCAGATCTCTGTGAGTTTGAGGCCAACCTGGTCTACATTAACAAGTTTAGCATATATTTTCTTACATTTTGGGGTTATTATTATTAAAGACAGCTAACTAGCCTCAAACCTGTAGTTCTCCTGCCTCAGTCTACTAAGTGCTGGGATTAGAAGTCATACTGGATTATTTTCTTGCTTTCAACACATTGTTGAAATGAGTTTTAACTAAATTCTATGAATTCTTTTCTTCCAAAACAATACATGGTTGGCATTTATTAAAAAAAAAAAAAGAAAGAAAGAAAGAAAAAGAAAAAGAAAAAGATTGAATTGTTTTCCTGCTATATTAGATCCAGGAGGTGGCCGACAGGCTGATATGCAGTTTTGATTATTAAGAACAATTAGAATTTATGCTACACTCCTGTCTCCACCCTCATCTTTCCAAAGGAATGCTGGGATTACAGATTTGTGCTACCACATTCATCATTTCATGGGGGTTCTAGGGATTTGAATTAGGTCACAAGGCTTGTGCAGCAAGCCTTCTTACCCACTGAGTCTCCTATCCATCCCGGGGTATTGTTTTTAATATTGTTTCACTAACAGCGAGTACCTATTATGATTTCATCCTAAAGTCAGCTTTTGACACCCTGAACATACAGGTAATATTTCCAGAAACACATGTAATAATTTTAGAAAATCCTAATGAAACTATATACCTCTTTAGACCTTTCAAAGAAGCACATACAGGACTTAACAATCCAGATAATGTTCAAAAGCTACAGAAGTAAAATCTGAAAATAACTCTTTGTAAGCAGTAAGGCTATAAACAAGTAAGATTCCCAGAAGACAGTCTGAATTATGCTAGTTGTGCTTTTACGTGTTTTTTGGAGAAAAGAACAACTTATGTTTAATTACACTGTGGCAAGGTTAAAGCCCTGCATGAATAAACACTACAGGAGGGGCCAATGAGATGGCTTATCAGGAAGCAGCACATGCTGCCAGGCCTGGCTACTTGAGTTTGATTACTGAAGGCCACACTGTGGAAGAAAAGAGACTGACTTCCCAGAGTTGTCCTCTGGTCTCCATATGTACACTATGATACAAGCATGTTCAAATATGTACATACACACATGCACAAATAAATAAATAAATAAATAAATAAATGTATGTGATAAAAAAAACTTAAAACCATTACACATGGAACGTAATTAACAGTGCAGTGATACGCTCCCTAGCATAGAGCCCAAATAGGGCAGGCGTGGCTCAGATTGACCACATGAATTAATTTTTCACAAAAGGGCCACACTGACTGGTAACTATCCCATCCCTAATTCCACCAAAATGAACTCAGAACCACTTCTTTCTTGCTCTCTCATTAAAACTCAAATTTGTTCTGTTGTTACAGCAAGATGATACATGGACTGAATAAACTCATCTGATAGTTTCCTTCATTTCTTTGATTTATAGAGCATATTTTTTTAAGTCAGGTTTCAACTGATTACATTAATTTCTTTAGAGCAGAAACTCTTTATGCTATTTATCACTATCAATGCCTAAGTCAACTGACTCATAAAAATAATAGCGAATATTCTTCTATGAAAAGTACAGATATAATGTATCTTCATTATACTCTCCCCCACAGGCGAACGCCTTACCTGTGTTTCTATACTGCTTAGTGAATGAAGATCCAAAGATGGGTCTGTTTTGAGTTCAGGCTCAGGAGCTGCAATGGGGGCCTTTAAAATGATGTCTTCATCAAGGCTGGTTCCAAATTCTATCTCCTTTGGACCTCCTTCACCTTTTTCTTTATCTGACTCTACTTCTCTGCCTTCTTCTTCAGAAACCTGAGATTTGGGCCTTTTGAGCAACGAGGAGAGCAGTCGTGACAGGCCTCTGCCTTCTGATGTCCGTTCCCTGTTCTTGGTCAAGTCTTCATGCGTCGGAGTGTCCCCATTGGATGCTCTCAGCTTTGGCTCACACTGATTAGCGCCCTCAGCTGCCAGTTGGGAAGCCTCTTCCAGCTGAGTTTCTTGTTGGCCTGAGTTTGTGGCTCCCTCACCTTCTTCCTTTTGTTGCTGGTGCTGAGAATCCTCAGCTTCAACCACCAAGCTCTTCTCTGTTGTCATGATGTCCCTATTAGAAGGAAGAGAAGGGGGGACTGTTATAAGCAAAACACCTTGCTAAAGGCCAAACCCAAAAACCTCAAAAGACTAATATATTTGGATTTGATCACCAACACACTTCCAATCCATTAAACAGAAGACCTTACATTAAAGCACAAAAATATTTTACCTATACATCCTGGATAAATTATTAATGCCTTAAGTTACGAAAGACTAGCTTAAAATAGTATCTACCAAGGCCACGTAATGAAACATACCACAGTTGAATTCAAGGCTCAGAGCTGCACAGGGCAAATGCGCCTTCATGCTCCTAGAACAGGGCCTTATCTGGACACTGTCCTTCCACAGGGTCAATGAGAAAATGCAAGATCTGCAGGAATCCCATACTCCAGAGACGACTGGATTAGAAAGTTCCGCAAATCTCTTTTGTTTTCCTTCCTCATATTTCTTAGCGTGAAGATTTCTCCATTAGGAGGAACTAATGCAGAATTCTGATCAATTGCTAGCAGAGTTGTCAACAGCAAGAATAAGTATGGAGCCAAAACAACCACATAAAAGATGCCCTTAGGTTTCATGATGCAACACCAAACTCCAACCTCTTTCAGTGGCATCTGATTTTAAGCTCTTCAAAACAACTTTTCTTCTGAGAAACATGATTTTGAATGCTCAGCAATTTTGAAAGTAGGAAGTAAAACCATTATACTGGGGGTGAGAAGTCAGAGAAACGCTGCGGGGGAAGTCTTAGGAAGCTAGTGTTGATTCACTTATTTGAAACTTGATGGTCTCTAGTCTTTTGATGTCGAATCTCCTGCATTGCCACTCAAGCCTCACAATAAGAATCAAAGGGCATCGCCACTGCTGCTGCAGTTCAGAGGTCAAGTCTCTGAAAGAGGCCTCCCAGGCACTCCAACTAAAGTGGCAGCCCTCATTCCCAAACACAGCCTCTCAGCCCTGCCATACCACAATCTTGTTGACGCACTTACTGCCCCTCCTCCATATAACCCTCTCTCCATAGAAAATACAGGATCTCATGAGGATAAGACCTTAGGTCTTTTTTTTTTTTTTTTTTTAACAGATTCATTCTATCTTTAATCTCTGTATGTGTCAGTATACATGTGTGCGCAGGTGCCCAAGGGAGCCAGGGAGGGGGTCAGATCTCCTGGAGCGAGAGTTACAGGCAGTTATCATTTTTAAGCCCTTCCAGTGTGGGTGCTGTACATCAAACTCAGGAGCTCTGCAAGTGAAGCAATACTCTTAACCACTGAACCAACTATACAGCCCCTGAGTCTATTTTACCACTTGCACACCCAATGGCTAGAACAGTACCTGCACAGACTAGCTACTAAGTGTTTGTGTGTGTGGTGTATGTATGTGAGGGTGTGTGTATGTGTATAAGGGAGGTCAGAGGTCAACTTTAGGTATCTTTATCAATTGTCCTCCACTTTGTTTTTGAGACAGGGTCTCTCACTGAACCTGGAGTCCACTGATTTGGTTAAGCTGGCTGTTCGATGAGCTCCAGGGAGCTGACTAGCCCTGTCTCCTCAGTACTAGGGATTACAGGAATGTGACACTGAGCTCAGCTTTTTTCCTGGGTGCTGAGGATCTGAACTATGATTCTTTTGCTTGTAGGGCAGCAGGCACTTTTTTGACGGACCCATCTTCACAGTTACTTAATAAAAGTTTAGGGGTTTTTGTTTGTTTGCTAGTTTGTTTCTGTTGTTGCTGGTGTTTTTTGAGACAGGGTCTCACTGTGTGGCTTTGACTGTCCTAGAACTCACTACATAGACCAGGCTGGCCTCAAACTCAGAGAACTCAGAGACCCTCTGCCACCCAAGTGCTGGAATTAAAGTGTATGCACCACGCCCGGCTCATTTTTTTTTTTTTTTGCATTTTTCGAGACAGGGTTTCTCCATAGCTTTTGGTTCCTGTCCTGGAACTAGCTCTTGTAGACCAGGCTGGCCTCGAACTCACAGAGATCCGCCTGTCTCTGCCTCCCGAGTGCTGGGATTAAAGGCGTGCGCCACCACCGCCCGGCTCCGGCTCATTTTTTTTTTTATTGTGAATGTCAGAGGGCAATTTGTGGGAGTCAGCTCTCATTCCAGCCACGGTTTCTGGGCTTAAACTCTAGTCAGATGTCATTATCCACTGGACAAGTAAATTTTTTTAATGACTTCATTTTATCTGAGTACATCTGATGTCTATAAACTTCAAAGGCACCCTCTAAATTTATTCAAGCATATTCATTCATCCATCAAGCACTTAGTACAGGACCAAGGTTAAGCGCTAAAGATGCCACAGTAAACAAAACAAGGTCTCTGTCATAAAGAAGTTTACTCTCTCCATTCAGCTTTGATACAATGGAAGAAGAATGCAACAGGAATCTTGTTTTAGCAAGAGCCACACCTAGAATAACTGTGCACACATGGAGTGAAAGGGGAAGCAGCTAATGCTTGCACTGGGTACTGTTTTCTGTGTCAGAGTCATGTTAGGGGTCTTACCTACATTACCTCAAATCTTTCAATAACCCCAACCCCCAAAAAGGCATGAATCATCTGATCTTGTAATTGAGGACATTTAAATTCAAGAAATACCCTGAATACGCTCTATCTCATAGCATCCTGGACGGTAGGTTGAGTCAGGAATGGCTAATACTTAATTGGGAAAGAGTAAACTTGCCCAAGCCAACACAGCTAGTAGGTTGTGCTACTACAAATGGTGCTGAAATAAATGAAGGCATAGTTATAAAAAGAAAGGCCTTAGAAGAACATTGACTCTATTTTGAAACATTAATAGTATTTTTTTTTTTTTTTTTTGGTTTTTCGAGACAGGGTTTCTCTGTGGTTTTGGAGCCTGTCCTGGAACTAGCTCTTGTAGACCAGGCTGGTCTCGAACTCACAGAGATCCGCCTGCCTCTGCCTCCCAAGTGCTGGGATTAAAGGCGTGCGCCACCACCGCCCGGCTTCATTAATAGTATTTTTAAAGTCATGATATTTAAAGACATAAATCTATTCTCATTTACTAAGCCACTGAAATGACTCTGAGCTAATACAATATAAAATATGGTCTTTGTAAATACTGCACAAAGCATTGGCCAATCAACACTCAGATTTATTTATTTATTTGTTTGTTTGTTTGCTCCTGAGGCACACCTGTACTTTAAGAGAAATAAAATAGTATCAGGAACACAAAACACATAGATCCCAAAGTATTTTTCCTTAAACTTCAAAGCAATTAAACAACACAGAAAGAAAATCTGGAGTAGGGTGGTGGTGGAGCATGCCTTTAATCCCAGCACTTAGGAGGCACAGGCAGGCAGATCTCAATGAGTTTAAGGTCAGCTTTGTCTACAGAGTGAGTTCCAGAACAGCCAGAGCCGTTACACAGAGAAACCCTGTCTCGAAGAAACCAACAAAGGAAGGAAGGAAGGAAGGAAGGAAGGAAGGAAGGAAGGAAGGAAGGAAGGAAGGAAGGAAGGAAGGAAGGAAGGAAGGAAACCGGGATCTGGATGCTGACCTATGTTACTATGCAAGATTAATGAGAGCACCACGATAGTCTCTTGGCAAAACTAAGCAAGGAAACTTGAGGATGACACACTATTGTCCATGGGTTGCACACACGCTCCCCATCTCCCTGATCAAAAGGGAACAGAAAGCATCTCTGCACTAAAATGTCCTGACGCAGAAGACTGTACACCAGCTTCTCTCATACAGACCTTCAAAACACTGCAAACCTGTCAGGAAAGTCTCAGCAGGCATGAAAACAACTTAGCCTCTGATAGTCCTGAACTTTAGTGGATAGAGTATTTATTCTTGTGTTTTAGGGCTTTTTCTTCTTCTGGTCTTTTTTTTTTTTTTTTTTTTTTTGGTTTTTCGAGACAGGGTTTCTCTGTAGCTTTGGAGCCTGTCCTGGAACTAGCTCTTGTAGACCAGGCTGGCCTCGAACTCCCAGAGATCCACCTGCCTCTGCCTCCCGAGTGCTGGGATTAAAGGCGTGCACCACCACCGCCCAGCTCTTCTTCTGGTCTTAAAGACAGAATATCTTCCAAGGATATCGTGATATCAGCAAGTGCCGAGTAAGTACTCTAACTGTTACACACGCATAGACAGTAACAGGCCATGTGCTATTTGTGTGCTTGTTAAACTTCAACCTACACAGAATCAATTAGTGATCTTGTTAAAATACAGATTTGAGTTCAGCCCACTTGGAATGTGGCCTGAGAGTCTGTCTTCCTATCAAGTTTGATACCTGTGCTACTGGCCCTCTGAAAACACTTTAAATAGCAAAGCACAAACCCCACAAACAGTCACTGAAGGAAGGTACTTCAAAACGCCTAGCAAACAAACAAGAGCCACTTCCAGAAAGAGGAAAATGTACGGTGGGAAAGCTTTACTCAACATGCTTGCTAAGCTAATGCAAGAAGCAAACAAAGCCCCATGTTATTGAGCATGCGAGCAGAACTATTCACATTCTTTAGAACTCAAAATCAGGCTTTGGAATTTTTCTAACCACAGAAGCATGGCCCTGCCACATTCCCCATGCAGACATGACATTTGCCCAGACTCAGCATTCTGGATATCTCTCCCCGTTCAGAAAATCTCCTTACCATTAGAACACAATGATTAAAACATGCAAAGAATTACGGAATAACAACGATCAATAAAGAATCAATATACTTTGCCACAAAACTGAACATATTATTTTTTAAAAAGAATGGGGTATGGTAGCCCACACTTTTAATCCCAGCACTCAGGAGACAGAGGTAGGTCAGACAGAGTTTGAGGTCACCCTGATCTATAAGTTCTAGGATTGCAAGGGCTACACAGAGAAACCCTGTCTCTAAAAACAAACAAACAAAAAATTAAACAAGTAAGCAAATAATCTGTTTTTGGCCTTTTGAGACAAAGTCTCATATAACCCAGGCAATCCTCAAACTGTGTAGGTAGCCAAGGTTGACCTTGAACTCCTTCCTGATCCTCCTGCCTCTACCTCCTGAGTACTGAGACTAACAGTGCCAGCATGCCACCAATTCAGCTCAATAAATAATTATTTTTCAGTAGCTCAAACTTGTCCTGGCAAATCAGTGATACACGCAATCAGGTTCTTCAGGTTACAGACGACAGGTTGGATAGTGAAGGAAGATACAGTAGCAGCAGAACCAGGACACCCTCTGCAGACTCGCCGCTGAATGGTGCTGTTCTCATCCTGGATACAAAACCCTGAGGAAAGTATCTATTTACTTCATGTCACAAAGAGCTCTTTTGATTGTTGTAAAGGAAAAAAAAATCCGTACAACATTGAAGACAAAGTGATGAGCCCCCATTCAGAATCAATCCTGCAAATCCTGAGACGTATAAGGCATCTGGAATCAAAGATGCATTTGTCCTAACAGTGTGAATCTGTTATCTTCAGGGAAATCAGATCGTTATGGCCCCATACTAAGCTGGTTGAAAAGGCCAAATGAGGACTTTCATCTTTTTCTTTTTTTTAAAATCTTTCTTAAATTAATACAGTTGGTGTTCCATTAATGCTTTGTAGGTAGAAAACTTTATGAGAACAATACTATTTGGTGGCATTTATAAAAGCTTTCCTTGCTGTCCACATTAATTATCTCCTTACTCCAGATATCTCTCACAGTTACCTCCCCATGGTTACTGACTGCTAATCAGGTGTGAGGTTTTGGCTTGGGTCTCTAATACACAATTCTAAGGTAGGTAAGAAATGCATGAATAACTAAAACTAAAAGGTAAAATACTGTTTAATCTGACAAGGTGTTCTGAGCGGAATCAGGACTCTAAAGTAACAGAGAACACTCTAAAATAAGAACTCACAACTCGAGTGACCAAGAAAAGTGACACTAAGAAGGTGGCTTTTAAGTTAAGGATGAATCCAGACGTCAGTAGAAAAAAACCTGAGGTGCATGAACAAATGGAATTCCAGGCAGAGGAATTAGTAAGAATTGTATAAGTCCTTAGGAACTAACAAGATCCCCAGACTGGCTGGAATAAGATCACAATAGGGAAGTAGGAAGAAGTACAGTTAGAAGAGAGCTATCATTTAAGATTAGATTTCAAGTGAAATAATAGCAGCAGCAAGCATTTATTATCTACTTGACAACACACATTATTCTTAATGTTCACCATGCTATCTTATAACCATTCTGTAGACATCCTCATTTCCCAGATAAGCAGTCTCTTCAAAGCCTTAAAAAAAAGCTTCAATTCAAAGTCAACCTGTACTTTAATAAAAATTTTAATAAACCAGGAAGTGGCAACTCTATAGTAAATTCTCAGGCTAGTAATTGTAAAAACGTGGCTGCTTGGATGTTTCTGCCCCAGGGCGGTAGGTACTATGGACCCACACATTTGTACAAATTTCCCTTTCTATGAGATCAAGGACACAAGGAGAGGACAGTGCGGAAAGACTTGGCTATGCTGAGCAGTGTGTCCTGAAAACAGGGGAGTCTCTGAAGTTCTCTGAATGGGGACGTGAACAAATGGAGACCAAGAGAAACTCCACAAACAGCTGTGTAAATTCAGGTTATCAGCGGATGCCCACAATGGGAATCCCTAGGGAAGCTGAAACTAATACTGGGTAAAGAATGTGCAAAGCTTGAAACCCCAGCCTTAAAAATCACCGCTGCCCTTATCTCCCGGGCTTTGGTTGCAGTTCAGTGCTAATCTTCAACACAAGCACTGCAGGTCCGATCCTAAATGCATTTTGTAATGTATTTCCCTTGGCCCACGCTGATAATGACTTAGGACACAGCATGCTGAGCGCAGTGGCACAGGCCTGTAATCTCAGCACATGGGAGGCTGAGGCAGGAGAACCTGAGTTCAAGTTCAGCCTGAAAGTTCACAGTGAAAGACGCTGTCTCAAACCCAAACCAAAACAAACAAAAGACATACAGCAATGGAACCAAACTAGAAGAGGGAGATCTCACAACTATCTGAAAGTACAATGGCACTTAATTCCCTGTTTTACCTAGCTCAGTAAGTAATTAGTCAAATCATACACCTAAGTGCCACCCCGTAGTTTTCCTGTCCTTCCCAGCCCCTTCTGTTACTTGCATGGATGTCACTGGGGACACAGAGAGAGGTGGTCCATCTCCACTGCCATCATGTTTGTCAAGTCTACACTTTTAGCTCGATCTACAGCCCCTTATAGGATCTGGCTCTTGCCCATCTCACCATCTCCAATATGACAACAGCTCATAAGAAAAGTATCTTAAGTCGGGCGGTGGTGGCGCACGCCTTTAATCCCAGCACTCGGGAGGCAGAGGCAGGTGGATCTCTGGGAGTTCGAGGCCAGCCTGGTCTACAAGAGCTAGTTCCAGGACAGGCTCCAAAGCTACAGAGAAACCCTGTCTCAAAAAACCAAAAAAAAAAAAAAAAAAAAAAAAAAAAGAAAAGTATCTTAAGCCTTGATGAACAGGACACAAGAGAAATACAACTCTAAGACAGAGCTCTTTAGCTGCATTTCTAAGGCTGTGGAGACAGAGAACTTATTTGACAATTCACTATGTATTTTATGAATGTTACAATGTTACAGGCACCCAGTAACTAGAAGGCGGCAGCTCTGGAAAGAACTCCTCCATTCACAGCAATTATGCTGTGACTTCAAACTCCCATTCGATTCTGGTGGTTCAAAGAAAAGACAAAATAGTAGAATTTAAAGGCGACACAGAAGTAATTCCTCCAGGAAGAATTCACTAGTTCCTGGAAATTATAAAGACAGTTTTTATTTATATAAAAACAAAAATATCCTAATAATCAACTACTTTTAATAATTAAGTGGTCTGCTTAGGAACTCAGTTTATTGTAACCATCCGTTGTTAGCCATGGGAGATGGGATCTAGGATTCTCTAATGATAACCAAAATCCACAGATGTTCAAGTCTCTCATGATTCCTATAGAAGCCCTCCTAAAGTTTTAATTATTGTTAGTGGGCAAGGGGCTTGTTTCTCAAAATGTATGCGGGTGAAGGTCAGAGGACAACTTTGAGAAATTGGGTTTTCTCCTTCCACTGTGGACTCTGGGACTGTGGAGCTTGGGTTGTCAGGCGTGCAAGGCAAGTGCTTTGCACACTTACCAGCCCTCCTACATGTGTTAACTCACCTATAGTTAGCTCACAGAACCTCACATAATGTGATGTTAACAGCTGCTGTGCTATACTGTTTAGAGTAATGAGAAAAATAGTACGGGCGCTATTTTTCCCATTTTCGGAGATGCTTGAATTGTAAAACTAGCAGACACAGAGACTCAACTATCACCAAAAACATTCAATCAGTAGATGAATGGACACGTGTGACAGAGGCCAGAGAAAGGATTCCACCAAGTGGAGCTTCACCTACATTAACTGAACTCAAGACTTTCTTCCAGGGCCAACATTTTACAAACAGAAAGGTAGGAAAGAAAACAAAAGGGCTATTAGAGTGATAAAACGAATGGGGTATTTTAGAAGTTTACATTGTAAAGTGAGAGTTACCAAATAGATTAGAATTAAGAAAAAACAAAAACACACCACAGTGGTAGCACGCGCCTTTAATCCCAGCACTCCAGAGGCAGGTGGATATCTGTGAGTTCAAGGCCAGACTGGTCCACAGAGTGAGTTCCAGGACTGGCTCCTTAGCTACTCAGAAACCTTGTCTTGAAAAACCAAAAACCAAACAGACAACGCACCTCCCCTCCACAAAAAAAAAAAAAAAGAAAGAAAAGAAAAAAAAAGAAAAGAAAAGAAAAAGGATAAAGGCCTTTTCTCAGAAAATGCAATCCTGGAACAGTCTTTCAGACAGAAAAAAAAAAGTTCAAACATTGAAGTTTTAAGAATATGCTCGAAAACAGCCTGTTTCCCAGTAAAATCAATTCTCCCCAAACCACAGGAAGGTGTCTTTCCTTTATAATTCAATTTAAGTGCACTAAACAGCACTTCTGGAAAAATGAGAGACACATCAATGTGATTTTCAAAATTAAAAAGGTAACCCTCCCTCCTTCCTCTTGAAATTATTTTGAGTTTCAATGACTCTCTAAGACTTATCTGCCATACTGCATGAATCAGGGGTGATACTCAGCATGAACAGGCTGTTTTCAACAACTTGATTTTAATTTAAGTCATTTCTATGCTGACTAATACCATTGGATCAACTCATTCAAAGATAGTTTTTAAATAAACAGATTCTTACTCATCTCCTTCTAAGAATAAAAAAAAAGTCCTATATTTCTATGTAGAACTCGAGCTTGCACTTAAAAAATGTCTAGGTACATCCTAGACGTATTAATACTCTGGCTTTCTGAGAAGAATATCTAAAGCCTGTTGACCGAGGAAAAACTGAGACAGCACCCAAACACCCAAAGCCATTTTCATAGAATGACTTTGCATTCTCTAAGTCTCAAAATGTGTAATTTTAGCCATTCTCGGTGGAAGTCTTTATAATCAGGTTCTTCTTTTTGGATTTTTCTAAATCTATAGAACATAATTAAACTTTACTAATTTAGTCATCACTGTGGGTTTCAATTACTATGCAGAACTATGTCCTAGAGAGAGAACGAGGTTCTCGGAGTGGCTGTGCTCTTCCAGTCTTGAAGTCTGCCTTTGAGAGTTGTTTGTTCGCTAGCTGTCAGCTCACACTGCTGCTATCAAGGACACCTGTCAACAAGCAGCTTGCAACATCTCCTGTTCTGACACACTAATCTACCATTTGCCGAGAAGTCAAATAGCCAGCCATGTTAAAATTGTGTCCGAATTAAGAGAAAGTCCTAAGAACAGAAAGACTGAGTCACATTTCTGGAAAGCCTCCAGAGCATGAATTTTTATGAAAATTGATTTAGTTCTTCAAATACCTCATAAGTCCCCACTGAGGTTTCCATTATAAGGCTATCAGATAAGTGACCTTTGGGAAAACCACATCAATACAACGGCCAGTCTCTTTCTTTCCAGAGTATTCTAGCTTGAATCTCTCTTGTGATAAACACCACAACCAAAAGCAACTTGGGGGTGTAAAGGGCTTCGTATATCTTATAGGTTACAGTCCATTCATGGAGGGAAGCCAAGATAGGAATTTAGGGCAGGAAACTGAAGCAGAACTGAAGTGGACTGTGGAGGGATGCTGCATTCTGGCTTGCTCAGCCAGCTTACTCATACAGGCCAGGACCACCTGGCCAGGGCTAACACCACCCACAGTGGGCTAAGTCCTCACACTCCAATCACTAATCAGAAAAACTGACCCACAGGCATGCCCACAGGCCAGCTGGCAGGAGGCAGTTCTTCAGGTGAGGCTCCTTCTGCCTGGGTAGTTCTTAGTTTGTGTTACATTGACAAAAACAAATGAGCAAACAGAGACAGTAAATCCCCCCCCTTTTTTTAATGTGCATTGGTGTTTTGTCTGCATGTATGTCTGTGTGAGGGTGTTAGATCTTGGAATTAGAGACAGTTGTGAGCTGCCATGTGGGTGTTGGGAACTGAACCCAAGTCCTCTGGAAGATCAGTCAGGGAAGATCAGTCAGTGCTCTTGACCGCTGAGCCATCTCTCCAGCCCCGACAATAGGTCTTTAATGCTGTTATTTCTAGAAGATGCTGCATCCATATAAACTCTTCGGCAAAACATGAGCAAAAAACAGCAATAATTTAGCCTGAAAGACCCAACACAGAAAGAAAACCACCCAGAAGGGTCTTTGTTTGTTTATTGGTTGGTTTCTTTTTTTGGAGACAGCATCTCTCTAAATAGCCCTGTCTGTACTAGAACTAGCTCTGTAGACCAGGCTGGCCTCGAACTCACATTGATCACTGGGATCAAAAGCATATGCCACCACTGCCTGGCATAAAATTCTTAATAACATAACATTAAAAAAAAAATCAAGATAAATAGCAGCCTAATTTCTAGCTACAAAGAGGTTTTAGCAGCAGAGACTATAGAACTTTTTACTCTCTTATGTGATCTCAAAAGAAAACAAAACACATGGGTGCACTTTTCTAATTCCAGCACTCAGGAGGCAGAGGCAGAGACACGCAGAATTCTAAGTTCAAGGCCAGCTTGGTCTACAGAGAGAATTCCAGGACAGCCAAAGCTACACAGAAAAACCCCATCTTGAAAAGTTGAAAGAAAAGAAAACACAAAAACAAATGTGCTACTTTTGTAAAATTGATTCTGACAAAGAATACTCATCCTAAAAATATTTTTAAATTTCTAAACTTGAGAAAGTCCACAAAGTTTGCTACACTGGTAAAGTTTACTTTAACCAGATCACTAGCTGATGCTTAGATGTGATGTGGTAACAGTACAAGGTAAAGCAGAAACCTGCACAGAATCGAGGCTTGTTTCAGAAGCAACTCTGGCGACTGGAAAAGATGTAGCAGCTATCTCTCACACTCTCAACATAAATATACTGCAGACTGCCACCAGATACAATACAGGAGGAGATGCGAGATAGTAAAATGCTGGGATATTTCAAGTAACTTGCTATTTGTTAAACTCATCCAATAAAATTATCAAGTAAATTTGATGATTACTTTCCTTCTTTAAAAGGTTCTTTTGGGGCTGGATAGATGGCTCAGAGGTTAAGAGCATTGCCTGCTCTTCCAAAGGTCCTGAGTTCAATTCCCAGCAACCACATGGTGGCTCACAACCATCTGTAATGAGGTCTGGTGCCCTCTTCTGGCCTTCAGGCATACACACAGACAGAATATTGTATACATAATTAATAAATAAATATAAAAAAAAATTAAAAAAAAAAGGTTCTTTTGTTGGACATAGTAGCTCATGCTTATAATGCTAACGTTTAGGAAGCTGAGATTGGAAGATTAACATGAGTTCAAAGAATCCTAAGCTATAGAGTGAGACTTTGTCTCAAAAAACTCACAAAGGGGAGGGGGCCCTATTATCACAGGCTGAGTTCTAAGCAATAAGTGGACACACAGAATTCCCAGAAAAGGCTAGCTTGCTATGCTAGGCAAATCATTGAGCTCTGGGCTCCTGTAAGACACCTCATCTCAATACAGGAAAGGGAGGCAGACAGTGTCAACCTCTGGTCTCCACAAACATCCACGTCTACCTGAACACACACAAATATGTAACATTCAAAAAAAGAAGTTTATTAAAAAAAAAAAAGACAAAATAGTGAAGTGGCTCAGTGACTTAAAGCACTTGCTGCATTTGCAGAGGGCCCAGGTTCAGTTCCCAGAACCCACATGGTTGGCTCACAGCCCTCTGTGACTAAGTTACAGGGGATCCGATGTCTTCTGACCTCTGCACACGGTACGCATACACACGTAAGTGCAGGAAAAATACTATGTCTTTCAAGACAGGGTTCTCTGTGCAGCCCCGGCTGTCCTGGAACTCACTCTGTGGACCAGGCTGGCCTCGAACTCAGAGATCCGCCCGATTCTAACTCCCAAGTGCATCACGACCACAAGGCAAAAATAAGTGTTTTTAAAAGGAAAAAATAACCTGCTCTACAAGTAAATTCCAGGATAGCCAGGGCTCTGCAGAGAAACCCTGTCTCAAAATAAACAACAACAACAAAACACCAAAAAGAAAGACAGTCTGCTAAAAATGGCAACATGGGGAAGGAAAGCAGGGCAGGATGGAGTGAGGGAGGGGAGAGGAAAAAGAGAAAGGAAGGTCAAATTCATACTACATCAGAGACAAAATTACCTGTTCCCTTTCAAACCTAGCAATATAAAGAGGAATCTGCAACCAAAGAATTCAAGCCAATATAATTAACCTTAAGTTAAACTATAGTGTTAGTCTTAGAAAAACTGTACTTCAAAGTTCAGAAATTGCAAAATTTTATCTCAGATTCACTACTATACTACGAGCTCTTAGAAAAGGTATAATTAGTAGGATTGAGTCATAATTCAAAACCATCTTGAGAAAGACAGAACTAAAACCAGTAAGGCAGAATTAAAAAGAAACCCAAAGTTTATATACTGAAGCTATAAAACGCTTTTTAAATTTTAATTACAACATTAATTTGTTAAATTTATTGTGTGGCAGCAGAAGGACATTAATTAATATGTCATCCCACACAGAAGCATAACACTTGACACTTAAGTTCTTGCCAATCATCTTCTCTTGCCCTCCAGTAGCGAAGATGTTGCCAGAGCAGAGTGAGGAGCATCCCCTCCAATGGCAGCGGCACTCGGCTCCACAGGGATGTGGTTCTTGGTCATCTGCCTGGAACCTGAGTCCACAGAGAAGCAGGCTAGCTATTCCTGCCTGACCGCCAGGCCACATCTCATTTACATGTGCTCTGAAAACATGAGGTTTTATTTCAATTTTGCCAAGATCATGAGTCACTCTAGACACTCAGACCCTGGTACTTCATCCCACACCTAGCCATCTTGCCTTCGTTCCATTTTACAGTTTCCAGACTAACGCATTACTCTCTAAACGAAATCTCAGCAGGAAATAAGTTTCAAATTTTTTCTTTTAAAATAATTATAAAATGCCATTTTATTATTATAAATGCTCTTCCAAAGGTCCTGAATTCAATTCCCGGCAACCACATGGTGGCTCACAACCATCTGTAATGAGGTCTGGTGCCCTCTTCTGGCCTGCAGACATACACACAAACAGAATATTGTACACATAATAAATAAATATTTAAAAAAAATAAAAATAAAAGAGAGGATGGGGGAAAGCCAGCTACCACCGATATTCTCTCTCTCCCCCCTCTCCTCCACCACCCTGCTTCCTGGCTGCAGCGACAGCAGGTCTGCTCTGCCATGCCCTCTCCGCCACACTGGCCTGAAGGCTATAAGAAATAATGAATAAATGAAGCTCTGAATAAAATGAAATAAATCCTTTCTATCCTTTCTGCCTTTACAGACCTAGTTCATCAGTTTCTCCTAAACTGGGAACTTGGGGACATTAAACTTCTTTAAACTTCTGTCTTTTCATTTGGGGAAATAGTATCGTACTTTAGAGGATCGCTGTCATGATTAAATGAGCTATCATTCTAAGAGAAAAAAATAAGATTAAGTTTTACAGACTATATTAACAAATGACAAATATATGTTTTAGTTAGTAAATTCATTCTGCCTCACTAAAGCATACTTGCTTCTCATTTTCTATATTTAACACAGAGTATTGGCAAAAATATACTTTCTCTTTAAAATATGCTGCTTTGGAATTCAGATTTGTAGTACAGTTTGGACAGATTAGATATAAAAATTTAAGATTCAGTACCAGATAAAAAGTAAAGTAGCAGAAGATTTTTGTATTTTGTGTCTCCTGTATCTCAGGGTGGCCTTGAATTCATGGAATCTGCCTGCTTCTGTCTCCCGAATGCTGGGATTAGTGGCACAAACCGCCATGCCCAGCCCTTCTCTTCTGATTAGAATACAAAAATAGAATCTAGAAATCTGCCTTTGATTGTTTATGTTCCATAAAAGCCTTCATTTTAAAATATTTTCACATTATTGGGGTTAGAGAAATGGCTCAGCAGTTGAGCATGCTTGCTGTCCTTGTAGAGGACCTGAGTTCAGATCCCAGAACCCACACTGGGCACATCAAAACTGCTTGTAACTCTAGTTCCTGGAGATCAGATGACTTCTTCTGGAGTCTGTGGGCACCTGCACTCATGTGCACATGAACACACACACACACACACACACACATATGTATAAATAACAAAATAAATCTAAAAATATTTCCATATCATTATTATTACTAATAATGCATTGGCATTTCTTCACATATTTCTAGCAGAATTTAAAATGTGACACATTGGACTGGAGAAATAGCTCTGATCTTCCAGAGGTCCTGAGTTCAACTCCCAGCATCCACATGGTGGCTCACAACCATCTGTAATGGGATCTGATTCTCTCTCCTAGTGTGCATAAAGACAGGTCACTCATAAACAGAAAATAAATAAATATGGGGAAATGTGATACATTTAGTGACAGAATTGCTGACACAATATCAGAATATCTACATGCAAAGGAGTCTAGATCTGGGGCTAGAGAGATGACTCAGTAGTTAAGAGCATTGGTTGCTCTTCCAAAAGACCCAGGTTCAATTCCCAGCACCCACAAGGCAGCTCACAATTGTCTGTGAGGGAAATGTAATCAATGGTTATTAATTTAAATAAACTATCAGAAAAATAAGTGCTGATGAGGTTGACTGGTCTCTCATACACTCACCGCTGTTAGGACTATAAAGGTACAGCCATTATGAAAAAAAAACTATGTAGGGCTACAGAGGAGGCTAAGCTGTTAAGAACACTGGATGACCTTCCAAAGGTCCTGAGTTCAATTCCCAGCAACCACATGGTGGCTCACAACCATCTGTAATGAGATCTGGTGCCCTCTCTGACCTGCAGGCATACATGCAGGCAGAACACTATATACTACATCAAAAATAAACAAATCTAAAAAAAAGAAAAACCATATGCAGTAATTCTTTAAAAAGTTAATCACTGAGTAACTACATTACCCAGAACTTTTACTCTTACAGATATATTCAAGTTGAAAATACATTCACACAAAAACATGTACATGAATATTCATAATAGTATGACTTGAAATACTCAAAAGTCTAGAACAACTTGAGTGTCCATCAATTAATAAATGGATAAAGGAAATGCGGCATATATACAAAATGGGTATGATGGCTATTCTTGGTTGTCAGTGTGACTACATCTAAAATGAACTAAAACCCAAATGACTGGGCACACCTGTGAATGACTTTTTTCTTAATAAATCATTTGAAGTGGGAAGATCCATTTTTCTTTTTCCCGAGACAGGGTTTCTCTGTAGCTTTGGAACCTGTCCTGAAATTAGCTCTTGTAGACCAACTGGTCTTGAACTCAGAGATCCGCCTGCCTCTGCCTCCCAAGTGCTGGAATTAAAGGCGTGCGCCACCACCGCCTGGCCCTTCCTTTTTTAAGAAAAGAGGTAAGTATTCCTTTGGCTCCTGGGATTTTGTTTATTTTTGTTATGTTTGAAAAAGCGTTTTCAAACCCAGGGCTTGTGCATGCTGAACCAAATTCCCAGCTACACCTCAATTCTAGGGGCTTGGGGGAGACAAGAAAGAGGAAGAGGAAAAAAGGAGAGGGAGTGAGGAGAAAGAGGAGGAGGGGAAGAAAGAGGAGGAGAAGAATGAAGATGAAGACCACCCCCAATAATAACTAGAGAAATCCATTTAGGAAAAGAGCAAAACCGGGGCTCAAGAGGTGGCTCAGCAGTTAACAGTACTTACTGCTCCTTCAGAGGAGCACACACACAGACACACACACACACACACACACATACATACATACACACACTGGGTGGCTAACAACCACCTACAATTCCAGTTCCAGCAACTCTCATAGCCTCTTCTGCTTCTGCAGGCACCACATGTACAAGTTTGCACATACACAAACACAAAATGAAATATTTTTAAAAGTACAAAACCATCTTAATACTTATCATAAAAAAATAGTATGTTGGATGTAATGTCCCACACCTTTAATCGCAGCACTCTGGAGACAGAGGCAGGTGGACCTCTGTGAGTTTGAGACCAGCCTGATCTACAGAGTGAGTTCTAGGCCAGCCAGGGCAACATGGTGAGACCCTGTCACTCCCCACCACACTCGCAAAAAAAGGAAAAGAAAAATATGTACATTAAAGTCATCTTTGCATAAAACCTATAAATGTAAGTTGAACTTATAAATGTACAGGATGCCATGTGTTCTTCTCGAGAAGGGAAAATAAGCTGGTGTTTCCTCTAAGCTCAAAGCTTCACTGAACCTGGACTGGAGGAACCACACCTGACCACACTAATCTGCATTGTTATAACACTGATTTTTAAAGTTTTTCTTTTGTGAAAGTATCAGAGTCATGTTAACCTATGTATTCCTGAGAGACAGGTTCGAGGCCATTTGAGGCCAGCCTGGTCTACAGAGTGAGTTTCAGAACAGCTAGAGCTACACACAGAGAAACCCTATCTTGGGAAGAAAAAAGAAGTACTGAGTGACAGACATGTTGAATGGAGGAGAAAATGGCACACTACTAATGCCTAATTCTTACAAGTTTTTACATGTGTGTGGGAGGAGAGTTGTCAGGGTCTCACACTGTAACCTATTCTGGTCTGAATCTCAACCTGCAGCTCTTTATATGCTTCTTCTAAAGAACTAGAAGAATGCAAAGGTTCCCAATTTAAATCAGCATCCCTGCCCTTGAAGCTTACTTTGTAACCCTGTATTTCTAATCCTCTGGCTTCTGCCTGCTGGATTACAGGTGACACCATCACACATAACATGTTCCCAACATAAATGCTAATTATCTTAACTTAGTCATTGCATACCGTATACAAGTACCTATCACAGTATGCCCCCATTGTACATACATAAACACAACTGCTATTTCAGCTAAAAAGGGCCACTCAGTAGTGGAATACTTGCTTAATATGCATACCATCCCCAGCAGTAAGAAAAGGATTTTGTAATCCTACATTTTAAAAAAAATTGTATCACTCTTTAAGAAAATAAAATTAAGATTTTGGCCAGACACGGTGACAAACAGCTTTAATTCCAGCACTCAGGAGGCAGACACAGGAAGATTTCTATGAATGAGGCCATCCTGGTCTACAGGTCTACACAGGGAATTCTAGCACAGCCAGGGCTATGTAGAGAGATCCTGTATCTAAATAATAAGTAAGCATGGTGAGTGTATGGAGGGGAGGTTGGAGACAGAGGCCAGAAGAGGGCTTCAGAGTTCCAGGGGGCTGAGAATTACTCTCACACACTGAACCACCTTTCTGACCCTCTGTGTTACTCTGTTCTTCACTCGGTTATCCAACGTGTACTAAAAGATCAAAGTCTAAAGACCTTTAGGAGTTGCAGCTAAGATTCCAGGTGTTTTCCCACTGCTGCGATGTGCCCTCGCTTTCCCAGCTCAGTCTCGCTTGCCAACAGCCCCAGCTGAAACTACTAGGGGTCCTCACACCCCTGTACTTGTGATACCCATCCCTTCCTCGCCTTCATTGACGTGCTAATACCTTCAAGGCTTAACCAGAATGCTGTCTTTCCCAGGAAACCTATAATCCTTCCTATCAGAATAAATCCGTCCACTTAAGTCATTGTTTACTTAAGACAAGTGAACATCTTTTCATAAATATCCACCTCGTTTCTTCAATCGTACGGTACTCCACTGTCTAAACACAATAGGTTTTATTCAAACACGACAGTTTTTCAAACCCATCAAATTTTAAAATAGAGGATATTTTAAAATCTTATACTTAATGGGTTGGAGAGATGGCTCAGCGGTTAAGAGCACTGAGTGATCTTCCAAGGGATCCAGGTTCAAATCCCAGCATCCACATGGCAGCTCACAACTGTAACTCCAGTTCCAGGGAATCTGGCATCCTTCCAGACACACATGCAGGCAAAACCCCAATATACATAAAAAAATAAATCTTTTTTTTAAAAAAGAAGTATACTCAACTCAAAAGTCAAGAGAGATGGCTCAGAGGCTAAGAGCACTTGCTGCTCTGGCAGAACCTGCAGCACAGCTCACGGCTATGTGTAACTCAGCTCCAGGGGGTGAGACACGCTCTTTTAACTTTGATGGGCATTGTATACCCAGACATACAAGCAGTTTAACACCCATAGAAATAAAATAACAAATAGTCTTTTTTTTTTGGGGGGGGGTTGTTTTTTTTTTTCAAGACAGGGTTTCTCTGTGGTTTTGGAGCCTGTCCTGGAACTAGCTCTTGTAGACCAGGCTGGTCTCGAACTCACAGAAATCCGCCTGCCTCTGCCTCCCGAGTGCTGGGATTAAAGATGTGCGCCACCACCGCCCGGCGAACAAATAGTCTTTTTAAAGGGAAAAAAGAAATTCTGATCATTTAAAACAATAATTTATCAAGCAACTTTCTAGGAGAGAACCAACCCACGACAGTTCTCTAGTTTAAGGGAACACCCGTCTCTTAAGGACACGCAGTTCAAATCTGCTGAATGAACTGGCAGTTCCTTACTTCAATTCTTAAAAACTAATTTTCCATACAGCTGTGTTTACTCACAGCGTGTCTCGTTTATGCTGGAGGTGTAAAACAGCAGAGCCCGGATCTCTCCCTTCTCCTTCTATTTCCCCCGCCTTTGTTATTGGCCTCTCTGCAGTTTCCCAGCCAAAGCTGTAATTAGTACCCCACAGGGATCTATACTTTTCTAATAAAGAGCAGCCTACTGAACAATGACATGTGTGCACACACAGTCATGTGTGCTCCTAACAAATTAGGAATATTTTTGCACAAGCAAGCCTTCAAAGGATTTTAATAACTTAATGAAGGGCACTTTACATAGCAGCTGCAACTGGCTCATAACACTGCCTGGATTGATTCATCCCTTTCTCTCACTGCACATGCATCCAATTGCAAGAAGGGAAACAACTCATTTGAGACTGAGTAAAATTATGAATTCAGTCCCAAAACAAACCTTCATAAGCAAGCCACATTTGTCAAGGAAAATTATCCTCCAATTAGTTCAAAAACTAGTGTTTGTTTCATAATAGTTTTATATATATATATATATATATATATATATATATATATATATATATATATATATTGGCAAAGTCACTGTTGATAGACAATTAATAGTGCTTCCAGAACTGGCAAGATAGCTTAATTCCTGGAATTCAAATGATGGAAGAAGAGAACTGACTCCCACCAAGTTGTCCTCTGACCTCCACAGGTGCACCATGCCATGCTGGCGCGTGCGTGTGTGCGCGCGCATACACACACACCACACACACACACACACCATAAATAAACAAACAAACAAACAAGCAAATGTAAAAAAAGAAAACGTAGATTTTTTTTTTTTTTTGGTTTTTCGAGACAGGGTTTCTCTGTGGTTTTTGGAGCCTGTCCTGGAACTAGCTCTTGTAGACCAGGCTGGTCTCGAACTCACAGAGATCCGCCTGCCTCTGCCTCCCGAGTGCTGGGATTAAAGGCGTGCGCCACCACCGCCCGGTGAAAACGTAGATATTTTAAAAATGTGTTTCAAAAGATAGTTAAACAAGCAGCAAGATGAATTTAGATCAGAAGTGGAATGCAGAGGTCAATCCCCAATACTGCCCCAAACAAAAACCATACAAAGCACATGTGTGTACCTGAGTGTGCATATGTATATACATATGCACACTCCAGATCCTGTCTCACATTCCCTTACTGCCCAGCCTCTTCTCTCATCCAACACCAAGCTTCCACAGCCTGCCATTAGTAAAGTCCTAATCTACATTTCTTCAGTAACCTGCAGACAGTCAGAAAAATAACCATCAGACTATAAAGGAAAATCGGCCAACAACTTACTTTGCCAAGCACCTAACTTACAAGAAGAACTTTGATGGAAAGACAAGCCTTCCCCTTCACTAGAGAAATAAGAATGAAACATCCTTCATTTGTGCAAGTCTACGTACCACAAGAAACACTAATAACCAATCTACTTCATTGCAAGTAAAGATTACTGACCCTTAGAGGTTTTTCAGTTTATAACAAAGGGTTCAAAAGTCATGTGCCCCAATGCTGTCTATAACTTGAATATCAGCTCCAATATATGCAGAGTTTAGGATCTAAGTTTTCAGATTTCAAAGGATGGGGAAATTTGTACATAGACAGACAGACAATTACCTTGGTATAGAACCCAAGTCTAAGCATGAAATTAACTTCACATATAACTTTCTATGCACAGCCGAAAGGTAGCGTTACACAGTATTTTCTGTGTACTTGCATTTTAAGTGTATTATGCCATACGTAGCTGGGGTAGATTTTCCACATGTCGTGTCAAAATGTATCGTTCAACAGGTTTTAGATTATGAACCATTTCAGACTTTTTATTTTTGGGTTAGAAATGCTTGATCTGCAAAACTATTTCTCATGTATATGTAGATGCTGCTGTGATTAATAAAATCAAAGCAGGCTTACAAGATTTATTGACACGTACTGGGTCTATCATAAATTTTATTAAACAGTAATTTTTTAAATTATTACTATCACATGAAGATCCAGAAAATATTTTACTTTGCAAATAAATCTACATAAGTAATGCTTGCTAATTAAGGCTGGGAATTAAAATTGGAAATTACTTCATGAGACTGGGCCCCTTGAACTAAAGCAGTGTCTGAGTCATCTTCTCACTCAGGGACAGACGCGCTAAATACAAGGGCTTCCTAGCCCTTCTGTGTTCTTTATTTTGGCAAAACGTTTTTAACTCTTAAAACTGAGAGGCACAAAGTATAAAACAAGTATTAATCAGGGAACTTGCCAAATGGCTCAGGGGGTAAAAGCACTTGCCACCGATCCTGACGCCCTGAGCTGGAGCCCTAGCACCCACATGATAGGAGAGCTCCCATGCACTATCTCCTGATTCACACGTGTGCACTCACAAGAAAATAAAAAAAATTTAAATGCAATGAAAATATTTCTAGCTGGGTGTGGTGGGGCACATTTTTAATTTCAAGGCTCAAGAATCACAGACAGGAACTCTAGGGGTTTCAGGCCAGCCTGATCTACATAGTGAGTTCAGACCAAAAGGGATACAAATTATTTGCCTCAAGTAATTTAAGAAATAGTATTAATGGGTGATCCTCAGGTTGGAGACTTTCCTTAGAAATTGTTATTCAAAACCTTAAAATTTGTTTTTGTCTGGTTGGTTGGTTGGTGTCTTGCTCATAGTTGCGTGAGACAGGATTCTTGCTACACTGCCCAGTCTGGCCTAGTAATCAGAATCCTCTTGCCGCAGCCTCTGGAATGCTGGGACTACAGACGCTCGTCACCATGTGGTAAGAACTTAAAGCTTTTTATCTCACAATTGTCACGTATAATCTGTAAGATTCTACTCTATAGAGCACTCCTAACTGATAGGTCAAAGGAAGTTCAGATTCTCATGCTAAAGTTTCTTTAAGGAAAAGCAACCTCAAACTAAACTAATTTTAATTTCTGTTTGAGAATAATTAATAATCTTAAAATAGCAATTATGCTTTTCAGCAAACAAGAACATTAATATTGATTGTACAGGTGCCAAGAGCTCTTTACTATCTGGCATTTTTTTACTCTGCCTCCTACAACGACAGACAGCTCACTGTAAAACAATGAATCATTGCTAATCGCCTGTCCTGTTTGCCACAATATCAAAAGTCTAGAATATTTTACAATGGGAAATGAATGAGCTTTTTTTAGAAATTATGGAGGGAAAAAACTATGACAGGAACAGTGAGTCTCAGCATGGAATATGCATCAGATTCATTGTAGCCCCAGCCTAGCATCTTTAAGAACGTTTTTGTTAAAAAGCTGATTCTAACACCAGCCCCTCAAGTCCCCTAACCAGGACCACCAACATCACCTGGGAGCCTGTTAGAAACAAAAATCCCTGAATGAGGGATGGGGAGTGATGCTCAGAACACTGTTTCACAGCCTCAAGCTACTTCAATGCCCGTGAGTTTTGAGAATCCTGGTTTTCCTCCTATAGGACCCACCTATTCATCACTAACTCCATTAAGATGAAAATGAGACTTAACTAACACAGTGCACTGAAGGCACGATGTTCTTATTTAAAAGCATTCGGTTTCATCTTAATCATTAAATTAGCACTAATGTGATCTCACTGGAAACCATGTCGATTGAGCAGGTTCTTAGATTGGGCTCTTTTTTAAAAACGCGGTGTCCTGATTAGCCAAGAACTTTAAAGCCAGTATGTTAAGGATTTCTCCAATCAGGATGTAATTGCACCCCCTGAGATGAAATACATATGTGTGTGTGTGTGTGTGTGTGTGTGTGTGTGTGTATTCTTTCATGACTTCAAGATTAAATTCAGGCTAGGCAAGGTGACTCAGATTTATACCAATGAGGTTGAGGCGAGAGAACTGCCAAGAGTTAAAGGCCAGTTTGAGCTGTGGAGTGAGACCCTGTCACAAAAACAACAAAAATGACTGAATTGTGCCTCAATTCAATTATCAATCTACAGGAAATGCAAAGAAACCTTGAGCTAGGCAAGCACTCCGTCACTGAGCTACACCAAGCCATGACCTCGTTTCTCAACAAACATAAGCAAAAGAAAAAGATCCAGATAAGGGTATACTTCTAGATCAAGATAAACTTAAAATATATGTCACTCACCTGCCACAAGGAGACCTTATTTGAATTGTAATTCAAGCATACCACAAAAAGTCATGAGACAACTAGAAATCTGAACACCATCTGATGGTAAATAATTATCTTTTTGTTAAAGATGGTAGTAATGATGTAATATATTTTATTTCTAGCCGGGGTCTGGTAATATAAGCTGGTCTCTATCTTGCTATAGTTAAAAATGGTCTTGAACTTCTGATCTTCCTGCCTCTACCTCTCTCTCCATGTAGTGGGGGAAGCAAGTCCAGAGCTTCAAGCATGCTAGATAACACTCTACCAAGTGAGTTATATGCACAGCTCTGTAAGGTTATTTCTAGAGTAACTGTCAGACTGAACACAATAGTGCACATCTGTAGTCCCAGCCTTTGAGAGGCAGAGCCAGGCTGATCTCTGAGTTCCAGGCCAGTCAGGGCTACATAGTGAGACTTCCTTGTCTCAGAGAAAAGTAATGACCTTTAGGGAGCTAGCAAATTATTTAATCTAAATTTGTATAATGTCTAAAATTTATTTCTATACAAGAAGAAAAGCAGGTGGTTAGAAAAAAGGGTGACTAGCCATGAGCTGGTTGCTGTCAAAGCTGGGTGATGAGAACACGTCACTGATTATAGCGTACAGGTTTTGTACATGTTTAAAATTTCAAACTTCGTAAGTTTGTTCTACTTATATATTTATTTAGGTTTTTTGAGACAGGGTTTTTCTGTGTAGCCTTGGCTGTCCTGAAACTCCTTTCTTGTCCATGCTGGACTCTAACTCACAGAGATCTGCCTGCATCTACCTGAGTACTGGGATTAAAGGCATGTGCCACCACTGCCTAGCTTTACAAGGTTTTTGGGTTTTTTTGTTTGTGTGTGTGTGTGTGTGTGTGTGTGTGTGTGTGGTTTTTCGAGACAGGATTTCTCTGTGTAACAGTCCTGGCTGTCCTGGCATCTGTTTTGTAGACCAGACTGGCCTTGAACTCACAGAAATCTGCTTGCCTTTGACTCCTGAGTGCTGGGATTAAAGGTTCACGCAACTACTGCCCAACCTTTCACCCAGCCACTTACAAGTTTTAAAATACAAGAAATGAAGAGAGACTGACTAATCTGTGATGATAGCATTTGCCTCATGTCTCTCAGGAAATACAGACTATAAAGCTATTTAGGGCTTTTAACGTTTAAAAATATACATGTGACTTTAATAAGGGAGATGATTCAAGCTCATTCTCTGGAGCTGTTCAGCTTTGCCTTTTCATTCTCAATAAATACATGGTCAGTATACTTCCATCCTCGTACCCAGGCGCGTACAGATATCATGCCGATGACCCCAGCTGCCAGGCCCACTAAACGACTGTGGATTCTATACTTACGCTCATTCTTTCTTGAGCCACTCCACCAACCGATCCTAAGTGAGATGATGAAGAAAGCACAGCTGAGGTCCTAAGAAAAACCTCATTTTCTTTATCTCTGCCTCACGTCACATAAGAAATTTACAAAGCAGGAAAAACTTCTAGATTAACAGTGTTTAATGGGAAATACTTTCTTCCAGATGTACTTAGTGGACATAATTCATAACCCGACACTATCACTATGGATAGAGCATGTTCATTCAAAAAACGCAGCCCAGTGGCAGAATGCAAGCTTAACATGAAAGAGGCCCTGAGTGTAGCCCAGAATCCCACCCACTGGCAAATACTCTGCTGAAAGAACACACCAAGTGAGGAATGGTTATCTTCCTGTGGAGAGATAGTCTTCTCTCTGTATTTTTCAGATTTACAACAATGAACATGAATTATTTTGGTAACTGAAAAAAGATATTACTCAAGAGAAGTGAATTTTTAATTTTAATTACATTTTATTGCACATGTGAAGGGCAGAGGAGAACTAACCAGGGTCAGTTCTCTCCTTTGATCACGGGGGAGCAGGACGGAAGCTGGGTTGGCAGGCTTAGCAGCAAGCAGTTTTACTCACTGAACCATCTTGCTGCTCCAAGGGAGAATTCTTATTTTGCCATATAAGCACAGGTCTCCTTACAAAATTCAGTTGGACTTCAGGATTTGGTGTTCTTTTTCTTCTAATCACATCCTAACTTGCATCTCCTAAACAAACTAGGTGTCTTTTTCCTGCACCCCCTTATCAGTGAGGAGGCAAGGTACCACTGAAGAAGATAACACTAATTCTCAAGCTACTTCCTAGTTTGTTAAAGACAGTCCCCTTTAGACCTCCTAACACAAATTCTTCCTGACCAAGCCACATCACATTCATGGCCAACCACTCTGCAAGTCTCCTGATTGGCTTCTCTGCTACTGTGCTCTAATGCTTTCAAACCACTGTGCTCTGGGATAACTCTCCTGTGGAGTCGCTGCATCTACGTCTAAGCACTGGGAGAGTAAATAAATTAAAATTCCATCTGGGACAGACTCATGTTCATCAGGTTCAGCTGATTAGGCTTCACATAATTTGGTTCCTCAATAATTAAAACCAGTAACTTTAATGCCATCCACAGCAAACTGAAGAGTTATTTCTTCACTTAGCCTTGCGATAATTGTGCAGAAAATGTGAGATGCCTATCCATATAATTAAAAGCAGAACCTTGCCCACTAAAAGGCTGTCCTTAATGACAGAGGCAGCCAGTAGGATATAAATGGAAGTCACTGCCCTTTGGCCTTCTCCCCGATCCCCAAGGTCTTCTTGCCTAGAGCACATATGGCTGTCTGGATGTGAGCATCCATCTTGGGACCTTCAGAAGTGCAGCCATATGTTAAAGTTCATAAAGTGTAATTTTAGAAGACAAGAGCTTTCTTCGTGCTTCCAAGAAAGCGTTTTTCTTATTAATATTCACATAGAGTTCGCTCTCTAAAATAGATCCATGACTCAAATATGCTCAGTAAAAAGCATCCCAGTTACACTTTTTTTCTAACGCCTAATCACACTTAAAAAGGCAAAACAACTTACAAAAGCAAACATGGATCTGAACTTGCTCAGCCACTTGCTACTTAAGTGGTTGCTTGGATACATGACATCTCTGAGCCAGTTGCTGCATTGAACTGCTGATGGGGTGAGTTGTTCTGAGTACCAAACAGAGAACTAATACTTAGGACCATTCTCTGATGATCTAGTAAGGCTGAGCACACACTGTGACACAACCAGTCTAAGCATCCCCTTAGAGAAAACACACACAGGCACACGCATGCAAGCATGACACAGATGCAAGCAGTCATGTACGGTGGGTTGGGAAGACAGCTCAGCAGTTGAGAGCAATGGCTGCTCCTCCAGAGGAGCTGGGTTTGATTCTCAGCACCTACACTGGGCCACTCACAACTGCCTGTAACTTGTTTCTGGGGATCTGACGGCCACTTCTAGGCTCTGAGGGCACCTGCATGCACATGGTAGGCAGACACTCAAGCATGCTATGTACATATACATAAAATGAATCATGTTTTAAAAGAAAAACTAGAGAGTAATTTTTTTTACATTTATTTGTGTGTTTGTGTACACATACACATGAACATGCAAGCATCACGGTGCACATGTGGAGGTAAGAGAACACCTTGTTGAGGCTGGACCTTTCTACCACGTGGATTGAACTTAGGTCTCAGGCTTGACGGCAAGCATCCTTAGCTACTGATCCATCACAATGGCTCCTAGATAACATATTTTTAAGGTTCTATCATCATATGTTCATATGTAATAATACACAGCAATTTTTTTTTTTTTTTTTGGTTTTTCAAGACAGGGTTTCTCTTTGGTCTTGGAGCCTGTCCTGGAACTAGCTCTTGTAGACCAGGCTGGTCTCGAACTCACAGAGATCCGCCTGCCTCTGCCTCCCAAGTGCTGGGATTAAAGGCGTGCGCCACCACCGCCCGGCTCACAGCAATTTTTTTGAGATGGAGTTAAACATATTACTCATGATGGCTTTAAAGTCTTAGGATCCGGTGACCCTCCTGCCTCCGATTTAAAAAAAAAAGTAATATAAAACATATGTGCTTTGCAGCCATTAATTCTAAGGGGGAAACACCCGAGCAGTTAAGAAAAGGTCCAGCAGGGGCTGGAGAGATGGCTCAGTGGTTAAGAGCATTGCCTGCTCTTCCAAAGGTCCTGAGTTCAATTCCCGGCAACCACATGGTGGCTCACAACCATCTGTAATGAGGTCTGATGCCCTCTTCTGGCCTGCAGACATACACACAGATAGACTATTGTATACATAACAAATAAATAAATAATTTAAAAAAAAAAAAAAAAAGAAAAGAAAAGAAAAGGTCCAGCAGTGTGGACAGTACTGAGGCAATGCCCCAGTTCTTAAGCTGGATGTGGGCTTGTAAGGCTCTCTTCTGTTGCAATATATCCCAAATTATACCTTATGTTCCATATGTTCCTTTAAAAAAAAAAAAAAAAACAGCTTAGATGTACAGCCCAGGCTGGTCTTGACTCCAGTCTTCATGTATCAGCCTCTGGAGTGTTATGATTACAGGTGTGCAACCACACCCGGCTTTGTTCCTTTCCAATATATTAACTGTCATATAATAAGGATATAAAAAAAGTATAAAGGGATATTGTCAACTTAAATCATTAAGAAATGACATCCATTCTTGCTACCATCAGTTTATTGCTTCAGAGAGTCAATAATCTGTTTCTCATCACTTAGTGGAAGACAGACAGTACTGTCCTCAGCAGCTTTTCAAGAACTATTTATTGATTTGTCTTATTTTCTGATGATGTATTAAGTTTCTTGGAGGAATAAAATTTCCACATAATTTGAAATATAGTAAATATAACTTCTAATAAAGTATGAATAGTACATGTTACCGCAAGTATATCTTACAAGGAATCTGGGACTGTCTAAAAAAAACATGAAAAACACATTTCTATTTATAAACCACAAACAATATTTCAATTTGTAGCTCACCAAAATACAATCTACTCAGTGAACTAACAAACTGAAACAAATTAGCTAGTTAGCAAAAATTAATATAAAATATCCTAAATTAACCATTGAGATGCCCATCCTATTCTTTGTATATCTAAAGTAAC
This sequence comes from Chionomys nivalis, assembly GCF_950005125.1. Lineage (NCBI taxonomy): Eukaryota > Metazoa > Chordata > Mammalia > Rodentia > Cricetidae > Chionomys > Chionomys nivalis. Next base: position 20,539,776 of record NC_080096.1, on the reverse strand, counting down.
TGTTATTTTTAATGGCATTCAAACACTAGAAGAATTCCCCAGTTGCATCTAACAAGAAGAAAGCCATTCATCCTTAAGGGATTAAGGAGGCCTACTTAAGATTCATAATTAAGCAAAGAATCTCAAGTTACACTGACCCATTAATTTGGCCTCCCTTCTGCATTGCCGCAGCTGCTCCATTCCCACTCCCGAATAATGAGGCATTCTCCCTTGCCCCTTTATGCAGCCCACCTCGCTCCGCACACTCACTCTACAGACAGGGTCTGTCGCTGGGATGTGGGCCTCACCACCTCTCTCCTCTCACTGAGTTTCATTCCATGCTAAAAACATAAATACCTGAAGTATTTGCTAACACTCCATCTGTCTTATAAATATATTCAATAAGTCAAATCTGTTGTTTTAAGACAATGAACCTTAGAACAGTCCTGTGAGAGTTAAATGAGTTACCTACACTCATATTTTATTTTTACTGCTTAAAGTTGCATATTGAGAGAGGAGGCATGAGACAAAATATCATCCAATGGGCATCAATAGACCAAAAGAAGCAGAGTCTAAAATGTCAAATATTTCAAAGTTTCATCATATGCCTAATTATCTTAGATTATGTCCACATTGGACAAACATACAAGATTCATGTCTTGAATGAGAAACTGAAATAGGTCAGTCTTAAGGTTCTTTTCTATCATAATAACATTACATCTATTAGTAAAGGGCAACAAACACTTATTAAAGGAATAAAATTGGCCGGGCAGTGGTGGCGCATGCCTTTAATCCCAGCACTCGGGAGGCAGAGGCAGGCGGATCTCTGTGAATTCGAGACCAGCCTGGTCTACAAGAGCTAGTTCCAGGACAGGCTCCAAAAACCACAGAGAAACCCTGTCTCGAAAAACCAAAAAAAATAAAATAAAATAAAAAATAAAGGAATAAAATTTTACAAGTCAACAAAAATCCTAATCTGTGTGGTGATATTTTTATTCTCACATTCATTAACAATATCTTCTTGAAAGACAGAAGTGGGAAAATGCTCCTGTACGCTGTAAAGATATGTCACATCTATTGATTTAATAAAACATTAATTAGCCAGTAGCCAGGCAGGGAATATAGGTGGGGTGACCAAATAAAAGGATTCTGGGAAGAGGAATGGCAGAGATTCAGTTGCAAGCCAGACACAGAGGAAACAAGATAAGAATGTCTTACTGAGAGAAAAGGTACCAAGCCACGTGGCTAAACATAGACAAGAATTATGAGAGCCGGGCGGTGGTGGCGCACGCCTTTAATCCCAGCACTTGGGAGGCAGAGGCAGGCAGATCTCTGTGAGTTCGAGGCCAGCCTGGTCTATAAGAGCTATTTCCAAGTCAGGCTCCAAAGCTACAGAGAAACCCTGTCTCAAAAAACCAAAAAGAGGACTGGGTTAAACAGAAACTTCCATCTACAAAAGTCATGGACAGATCTTCAATGGTGAACTATATAGCATACACTATTAATTCTCCTGTTACAGTTGGGACACTGACTCACAGATATAATAGCAGCCCAAGGTACTACTCCAGTGGTTCTGGTAAATCTATTAGATGCTGATCTAAACCAAAAGCCAACGGGATTTGTAGCACTGAAAGGAAACTTATTTTGTTTTTGTGTCAAACATAGCTAAGGAGTTTACAAAACAATTAAACTTGAAAATATTAAGCTGTCAACACACATTACATTCTAATAACTCATCACATATAGGCTGTTTTCTAAATTAAACAAAAGCAAAACATTAAATACATAAAACTAATATATTTTACTGGCCCTCAAAACCCTTCTTCATTAGAGTTATAAAATTCCTTTTGTCCTTCAGAGATAAGATATTATATTATCTCTGTCCTTGTGTGTATTGTGTTTGGATCCAGGACACACCTTCTTTAAAAACCACTAACTTAAAACCTCTGAACTAAAAGACTAGAGAGATAGCTCAGTGGTTAAGAACACTTGATCTTGCAGCGGACCCAGGTTCAGTTCCTAGCACACAAACAGTAGCTCACAACAGCTGCAGCTCTATTCCAAGGGATGTGACCCCCTCTTTGGGCTTTCCTGAACCAGGCAAGCATGCTGTGCCCACACATGCATGCAGACTGTGGTGGCTCAAATGAGAAAGATCCCAAAGACTCATATATGGTCCCTAGTTAGCAGAGCTTTTTGGGAAGGATTAGGAAGTGTGGAGGAAGTGTGGTTTTGTTAGAGGAGGTGTATGTATCACTGGGGGTAGGCTCTGAGGTTTCAAAATCCCATGCCAGGCCCAATCTCACACTTTCTCTGCCTGCAGCTTCCCTATCAGATGTGGGCTCTCAGCTACTGCCACCTAGCTCCTGACCATGGTGATCACAGACCAACCCTCTGAAATTGTAGACAAGTCCCTAATTAAATGCCTTATTTTATAAGTTGTCTTGGTCATGATGTTTCACCCCAGCAAAGAATAACAACTAAGACACAGGCAAAACACCTATACACATAAAAACATATACATAAACTTTTTCTAATTCTAAACTGAAAAGATTACCTAGTCATTGTCATAAATAAAAATTAACTGAACTCCATTATGTGACAGAGAAATCCTTAAAGAGATATGCACACCACCTTTACCAATATGGTAAAAGTACAAGCCAGGAATGGTGGAAACTCTAGAGAGGTGGAAGCCTGTGGATGAAATTCAAGGTCATCCTTGGCTATGCAGTAAGTTTGAGGTCAACCTGAATAACACAATATCCAGTCTGGGGGGGAAGAGATGGATGGATGAATGGATGGATATATACACACACACACCCATCTATGTATGTGCAAATATGACAAAAAAGGGAGAAGAACTATGTCTCAGATTCCCTTTAGAAATACACAGTATCTACAACAGTGTTTGGCTAGATGTGGTAGCACACACCTTTAATCCCAGCACTCAGGAGACAGAGGCAGGTGGATCTCTGTGAATTTGAGGCCAACCAGGTCTACAAGGCGAATTCCAGTACAGACAAAGATACACAGAAAAACCCTGTCTCGAAAAACAAAAAAATGAAAAAATAAAAATAGTAAAACAAAATACTGTCTGCATATGTTTCTCAGCAGACATCTACGTATCGAGAGGGATTTCACATTCATAAGGACAGTACAGCACACTCAGAGTCAATTCAGTTCACAATATGACTAGGTAGAACCATTTTAGATAGCAAACTATTACACAGAAACATAAAGATTTAAAAATGGAATGATATTCTCAGTTTTAAAGTTAGTTTTTAAATTATTATTCCCTGGAATAAAGGGACGGTTCCAAAGTAACACCTTAATTTGTTTGTTCTGCTGATCAGAGCTGAAGCCTGCACTCGTTTAAGCATGCAAGCAATGTTTCTCTGCCAGTCAACTACACTGATATCCTATGACACTTAAAGGAATTTTCACTGGAACAAATAAAAGAAAGGTTGGGAGAATGAAATCCATAAAGCTACATGTTACCTAGTGTGGTGCTGTGATATAAAAAGAAATACACATTTGCTCTCTGTTCCAGCTCCTAAAATTCTTGAAATTATCAGTAGTGAGTAGCATTTCAATGAAACAGAGATAACTGACAGGGCTCCTGGAAAAGCCTGGGAAGAGGGCTGCTTACAGAGGGACCTACCCCTCAACCTCCTGAGAGAGGAAAATGGCTGAAGACCGGGTTAATTGCCAGTGACCAATGGTATAGTTAATCACGGCTCTGTAATGAAGTTGTCTATCTAGTGTCAGAATGAGGGTAAGGCTATCATGGATGCTCCAGCTTCAGGTCAGCCACTGAAATGGATACCCTTGCCTGTGCCACAGAGGAGAAATGAGCCATTTCACAAAGCTTTTTCATGGCTCTGACTGTGGATCATGAAAAGGTTTTAAGTCACTAAGTTGAAAGTGATTCATTATATAGCAAAGGTGAGGACTTTTAAAGAAAAACCTTAAGGTCTTTAAAAAGCACTGCACACAAAGACTGGCAGTACAGGGGAACTAGCAAACAAACCAACAAAAAACAGGAGCTAGGAAACAGCAGCAGATATAAAATCTCCCTTATCTGTAAAAAAGGACTTCACATGCACATACACTTGGTGGGATATGTAGTGCATGTCTGGCATGTTTGAGGTTCTGAATTCAATTCCTGACTTGGGGGTGGAGTGTGCTCCCATCAAAAGAGTGAAAAGACAAGACACAGAATGTAAAAGAACAATATCATATGTCTGAAAAAGATCTACTCTACGGAATATAAAATTCTTGGTTAGGTATGGTGGCACAGACCTGTAATTATAGCATGCAGAAGACTGAGACAGGAGCATGGGGGGGGGGGGACACAGGATAAAGGGTGTGTACCAGAGGGAAGAGGAAAATGGTTTTTCCACCAGAAAGCAGATATGCATTACAGGCCACGAAAGGGAAATATCCCAAACACAAGCACATCCTGAAGTGGGGCAGTGTTCCTTCTAAGCCACGTTACAGAGAGCCATACTAGTGCTGCACATGCTACGCCTATAAGATGGGCACAGAATGTTCCAGGCGGGTCTCAGCTGCGGACTACATGAGTTTTAAGAGAAGGCTCTCCACTGGGACGGAAAATGGAAGAGAAAGCTGCACTCCCTGAGGTCAGCAAGGAACTCCCCAGGGGAAGAAGAATCTTTAGGAACAAAAGTCCTTACTATGATCTCCAATTACTCTGCCCTACATGCAGAAACTCTTTCAAAGTCAAGTCTGGATGATCGTTTTATTTAGTGCAGTAGAAAACTTTCTTTTTCCTATCAAAACATAGCATTACTGAAAACCCATGTCTGACTCCAAAACCTGTATCCTTACTAGCTCCAACATCACATTACCCTTAAAATACTGACCAGGCATGGTGAGCACACCTTTAACCCCAGCACTCTGGAGACAGAGGCAGGTGGGTCTCTTTGAGTCTGAGGCCAGCCTGTTCTATACAGTGAATTCCAAAACAGTCAAAGATAGATAGAGATCCTGTCTCAAAAAAACAAGACAACATCAAATGTATCCTCAAAGTACTATTAATAGAAAGTATGGGAAAGAGTCGTCCTGAGAAGATGAAGAAAGGGGAGGAGAGAGATTTTCAATAAAGCCGTACAAAATTCTTTGTGGGACCGGAGAGCTGGCTCAGTGGACAAAGTGCTTGCTATGCAAGCATGAGGACCTGAGTTCAGATCCCAAGAACCCATGTAAAAGGCAGGCAAGGCAGGCGTGATGGCCACCTGTGATTTAAGCACAAGCCATAAGAAATCCCCAAGCTGGCTATAGACTAGCTGGAACTGGCTAGCTCTGGGTCCAAATGACTCTGCCTCAACAAATACAGAGTAATCAAAGAGAAACCCAAAGTCAACTTTGGGTCTTCATACACACCCTCCTCCCACACACCTCCTCCACACTCATGGACACATATATACAGGAACACACACCACACACAAAAATAAATAAATAAATAAATAAATAAATAAATAAATAAATAAATAAAACTTCTTTGTAGGCTAATATCAAAGAAAAATATTTGGCTGGGTGTGGTAGCGGGCACACACCTTTGATCCCAGCACTGGGGAGGCAGAGGCAAGGAGATCTGTAAATTTGAGGCCAGCGTGGTCTACATAGTAAGTTCCAGACAGGCCAGAGCTACATAGTGAGACCCTGGCTCAAAAAATAAAGAAAAGGATAGAATACTTAATTAGTCCAGAAGGCCTGCAGGGTAGTACCGGATTTATAGCTAGCATTCAATATGATATTCCCTCTGTTAGGAACAAAGACCCAGAGTAGAAAAATACTGTCTTAAGGGCTGTACTTTAAGCTCAAGCACAATACCACCAGAACAGATATCCTAAAAAGTCAAAAACTCCACATTTCCTTGTTGAAAGTTCCTCCAAACAGAAAGAGAACCTAGGATTAGGGTGGTTCTAACATAATCGAGGGCAGGAGCATAGCTCAGGGGCAGAGAGCCAGGGGTCTTGCTAGCAGAAGAGGCCCTTAGTCTTGATACTCAGCACTATGAAGAAAAATCATCTCAGTTCTTTGTTTCAACTTAAAATAGGAACATTAACTACTTCTCCAAAATGTGTAAAAAGCAAAAGTATATTACATTCATGACTGACTTGATTAAACTGCATTTTCTTTAAATATTTACTTTTAAAAAATGAGGCACCATATCTTTTCTAACAGATTCGAGACTCTTAAGATTATGTGGCTTGAATAAAAGCTGCCGTGAAAAGCACCCTCCCAGAGAAAACCCCTTCCTGTTTTTCAAGTGTGTATGTTTACTTTCACATCTGCTTCAAAAGATAAAAGCAACAATGGAGACACCAACCGCATAACTGTGTCCTACCAACCCGGAAATGAAGCTATGAAGCCAGACTTGCTGTGAAATGGGTCTTTAGAACACTCGCGCACAGGCTAACACTCAAAAGAGAGCTTAAAAATTTCAGTATGAGTCTAAATCAAAACCAAAGACCAACACTAGACAAAACCTAATGCTTTTTATATAAATGTATTACATACTTACATATAGTAATTATACAGACAGATATCCAATTTCAGTAGAAACAGGTACAAGTAGAATGCAAAACTGAGCTGGTTCAATGGGTAAAGATTCCACACAAGCCTGGAAACCTGGGTTCAATCCCAGAACCCATATAAAGATGGAAAGAGAACTGATGCTACAAAGCTTGCTTCTGGTCTCCACACATGCACACATCATGCACATGTACACACACACAACTACAGTAATAATACACTAGTCAAAAATATTTAAAAGAGCCGGGCGGTGGTGGCGCATGCCTTTAATCCCAGCACTTGGGAGGCAGAGGCACGCGGATCTCTGTGAGTTCGAGACCAGCCTGGTCTACAGAGCTAGTTCCAGAACAGGCTCCAAAACCACAGAGAAACCCTGTCTCGAAAAACCAAAAAAAAAAAAAAAAAATATTTAAAAGAGGGGACTGGAGAGATTGCTCAGAGATTAAAAACATTGACTGCTCTTCCAGAGGTCCTGAGTTCAATTCCCAGCAACCACATGGTGGCTCACAACCATCTATAATGAGATCTGGTGCCCTCTTTTGGCGAGCAGGCAAACATGCATATGTATGTGTGCATATAGGTGTGTATATACATACATACAAACATACATACACACATATATATAAACACACATACATACATACATATATATGAGCCTAGAATGATGGCAAACACCTGCAATCCTAACATTTGAGAGATGAAGGAAAGAGATGTGGAGTTCAAAGTCATCCTCAACTACATAGCAAGTTTCAAGGCCAGTCTGGGGGTACATGAAACTCTGGCAAAGAGAAAGGAATGAAGAAGGGAGGGAGGGAGGAAGGGAGGAAGGGAGGGAAGGATGGAAGGAGGGAAGGGGAGGAAAGAAGGGAGGGAGGGAAGCAGGGAAGGAGGGAGAAAGGCAGGGAGAGAAGCAAGGATAGAAATGGGAGGGAGGGAGGGAAGGAAAGGCAGCTACTAAAAAAAAAAAACAAAAACAAACAAAACAAAACAAAAAACACAGATTATTCCCCCTCATGTCCATGAGGTTGTAGTTTATCAAAGGGAAAAGAGAAGCAGCATTTATTTAGTATCTTCGTGTGATGGGCACATACTACACGTGTATTACCTGAAATAAGGATGTCATCCTCATTTTACACAAGAAATACAAGCAAAGAAAAGAACTTTCATAAGACAGCAATTACTAAAAACTCATCAATTTTGACAGGAAAAGGTTTATATCCAAATCTCCTATCCCCCACTTGCTCATGGACGTGCTGAGCAAGCAAAAGGGTCCTAGTAAGACTTCCCTCTTGACGCCAATTTTCAACTGTGAAATTTTAAACAAGTCACTTAACTTTTAACTTGCTACCTAAAACGTAAAGCAGGATTGCTAACACTCCAAAGATCTGTGAAAATCATGTTGACCAGCATCTGATGTCAGCATGACTCTAAGAACATCACACAGGACTAAGGACGTGGCTCACAGCAGGGTGCTTGCCTAGCATGTGTCAGCACCTCAAAAACGTAAATACTTAACATCCTACCTTTTTAGCTTATTTAATCATAACAACATTAAAGGTATAGAATATCCCCATATTATAGAACGGATAAAATGTTACAGATACGAATTAACTTGTCCATGGCCGCTACTTAAAGACTGACACTAGAATTTAAAACAAAGCATTACCCCAAAGCCCATATTCTTTAACATCTACATTATATCTACACAGCACCCAGCACAGAGTCTGGACCACACTAAGCAATCAATGAAGGGGCATACTAAATAGGCCCCAGTGAATCCTGTTGGGGATGTGTTGAGCCAGAGAAGAGCCAGAAATGTTAGCACAGGTTGACTCTGCTTTTTCTGTATGTATGTGCCACTCCCACTCCTCTATGTAGGTGCCTAATCAGTCCTACTCAGACCAGATCATTAAACTCCTTTAGGGCGGGAGCATGTCTTCTACATTCTTTTATGATCACATATATTCACAGGATCCTGCTCATCATGGATAATCAATATGCAGTGAACGAATGAGTACACCATTCCTCTTCTCAAAATCCTTCCAAGAACCCTGCTTACGTTAACATGCAAAGACATTAACACAAAGAACTGAAAGGCTTACCCTTCCTACCTATGACATCTGAACTCGACGCTGACCCTACATCATTCTGACTCACTGTGCACACTAACTTAATGTTTCTCAAACACACCAAACAAGGAAAGTGAGATGGCTCCCCCTGATAACCTGAGCTTGACCACGGGAACCCATGGTAGAAAGAACCTGACGTCTCCACCCACACCATGCATTTGCTAGTGTTTATGTCCATATACACATAAACATACACAGTAATAGATAAAACTGCAAAGACCACACCAAATAAGCTTAATCCTTTTTATGCTTAAACCTTGCCTACACTGCTGGTCCTCCAGATGCCCCTTACTTCATCCAGAATTCTGCTCAAATGACACCTTGGAAAGGTTATCTCTGACCTCTATGATCTAAAATATTAACCCCCCCACCTTACTCTTTGTTCTCTTACTCTGCTTTCCCCATTCCTCAGTAAAATCTAATGCCTTGTTTCTTATCACCAACTTACTATTTATCTGTACCCTCTCACTAAAATGTAACCTATAAGCAAGGTGTGGTGTCAGTGTTCCCCTATAATCTCAGCACTCAGGGTGATGGACAGGAAGACCACAGGTCAAAACCAGCCTGGGCTACATAGCCCTGTCTCAAAACATCAAGGACTTGGGATGTACTCAAAGGTGGACTGCTTGTCTAGCATGCACAAGATGCTAGAGGTTTGATCTTCAGCATCATGTACACACAAAAAATAACAAAAATCAAGAACAAAACGCTTAGGGGCTGGACAGATAGCTCAGTGGTTAAGAGCACCGAGTTTAGTTCCCAGTATCCTTGTCAGACAGCTCACAACCACCTGGAAACCCAGTTTCAGAGAAAAAGACACCCTCATGACATATCTTGAGAACATTTAGGCCCACATGTTAGGAACCCCAGTGGTTATGTTCCACTCCAATGAAATATAATCCTCTAAGCCTAATTTTAGGAACAAATCGGGGGGGGGAGTACAAGAAATCAGATTTTCACAGGGAAACCAGTGTACTTGAACAGCAAAAGGAGTTCATTATCTTTCTTTTCTTTCCTAATTTAAATCCTCCAGATTCATTTCCAAGAGCCAACAACATATATAAACCCCCAAGGATCCATAGATGCCCAAAACCAATGGGAACAGGTAATTGGGAACAGGATATTTACAATGTCAAAGTTTCTCCACAAATACTAAAGCATACACCACTACACGGTAGTTACCACTTTAACCAGGTGGCCAGATTAGCAACACTGATTGTGAAACAGCCTGACATTCTGAACTTCCTGATGATTCAAAACAAAGAACACATCATGCAGAAAGTCTTGCCAAAAATGTTTAACCTACGTCTAATCAAAGCTACAGAGATAAATTTCTAGTTTATAGGAAACAAAGCAAATAGAAGAACAAATTAAACAAAACCTTAAGGGAACAATCAGCCAAATTCAGAATAGAACATTCTACAATCAGCTGGCACCAGGACTTACCAAAGTTAATGACAAGTGTGAGGGGGTAAGTACTGTTCTAGATTAAAGGAAATGAGAGAGATATGATCTAATATTTACATTTAAAAATCTAACGAGGGCTGCTGAAATAGCTCAGTGGGTAAAGGCACAAATCTGGCAACCTGAATTCAATCCCTGGAAAATACATAAGATGGAAAAAGAATAGAACTGACTCCACAGAGCTGTCTTTTGGCCTCTGTCCACGTACCCACACATACGCATCATAGATATGCATGCCACCAACAAATAATTTTTTTTTAAATCTAACTAGGGACATCTAAATTTGGGCTAGATATTGACTGATATTGTGGAATGCTATTACTGTCTTAGGCATATAACCATGGGTTATGCTTATGTAAGGTAATAGCTTTATTCTTCAGAAATGTACACTAAAATGTTTTGCAAGTATAAAGTACCTGACTTCTTCAACTTCAAGAAGAATCACACAGCCGGGCGGTGGTGGCGCCCGCCTTTAATCCCAGCACTCGGGAGGCAGAGGCAGGCGGATCTCTGTGAGTTCGAGGCCAGCCTGGTCTACAAGAGCTAGTTCCAGGACAGGAGCTACGGAGAAACCCTGTCTTGAAAAATCAAAAAAAAAAAGAAGAATCACACAGAAGGACAGAGGAAGGAAGGAAGGAAGGAAGGAAGGAAGGAAGGAAGGAAGGAAGGAAGGAAGGAAGGAAGGAAGGAAGGAAATACGAATCTAGAATAGAATTACAACACAGATCATAAATCTTAATTATCCTCTCATTCACATCATACTATGCACTCTATGTTGTAAGTCTAGCTAATGCACTAAACCGTATCTGCATTGGGGAGGGAGGTACAGGAAGGGGCAATAGTGATAATCCTTTGCTTTCTAAAAGCTGACTGTCTTACTGTGAGTACCAGCATCATATGACATATCTAGAAAATATGCAAATGCTGCAAGAGCTCAAAAGAACACCAATAAACCTTTAGAGACTAAAATAGCTTTGGAATCATTGCCTTGCCCTAAGAACATATCTTTTATCTACTTGGTAACAACCGACTTTTTTCTACCTGACAAAATTACCAGAGACTATGGAAACATAAAATGTCTGTGTTTTGCCTGTAAGGAACACAGGGTATGATTTTAAAAATAAAACACTGCTTCCATTTCCACCGAAAAAGCTACTAATAGACTATGTGGATGTTCTCGCCTCCCAGAGCAATTGTGTTATTCTGAGTGTTGAGGATGCCAAGAAAGCTGGAAGATTTAAAAATAACCTAACAAAGAGCTCATTCCAATACCAGATGGAAAAAAAATTACTCTAAAGACACATGTGTGGGAGGGCATATATACAATTATCATATGACACTATGAAAAAAGGATTTATGTAATTGCATAATACTATCAGGATTGGCAGGACTCTGCAGGTAGTAAGCTAGCAACAGTATCAATTCTCTGAATCATTTTCTTTAAAAGAAAATGGGCAAGAAACAGCAAGTGGGTGGTAGAAAGGAAGGGAAAAGCGAAAGAGAAAGCCTTCCCTGTAAGGCTGCCTTCATGTGTCCCTCTTGCATGCTGAAATGGTTGCCAGGTAAAATTTGAGGGCTTAAATCCTTGGAGCCCTTGACAGTTCTGCCTGTGAGTCCATATGGCTAAAAACTAAGGTAGTAGTAGGGGGTGAATATCAACAACATGTTCCTAGTGCATTACCAAGGTGAAATACCCTTCACGTGAATGAATACATGTAGCACTTCAAACTGGCAAATTAAAACACATACTTACAGAGAAAACATGTCTTAAAAAACAAAAAATAAAAAAGTGAAAGATATGTTTGACACACAAGTCAAATAGTATTTCATGGCAAGTACTAGTTTCATAGGACATATCTGGCATATAAGCAAATGCTGCAAGGCTGGGGAGACAGATGGCTCCCTGGTTAAAGCCCTCACCATAAGCATAAGGACCTGAGTTTGGATCCTCAGAACCCACACAAATGCCATAGTAGAGAGAGTAAAGTATCAAGAGGCTACTGATTTTTTTCCAATCTATTTTATCAATATAAATTCATGGTCATAGTTCTTACCCATTTCATCAAACTATCTTTCCCCTTCAAATTCACTCTGTCAAGATTACTGTAACCATATCTAAGCTCCAAGTCACATAGCCAAAAAAAAACAATTCTAATGTTTATAGGCAGTGATCACATTGGGAATCAAGAATGATTGGTGAGAGCCTAGATTAACTGAAAGGAAAAGACTCAAAGAATCCATAGCCATGGAAGGTAAAGAATGAGAGCCCAATAAACAATCAAAGTTTAATTTAATCCACATGGATTTATCTTGGAGATAATAAAGAGATAATTGAAAAAAACAGAACTGATTCTCATAAGTGAAATAGTAGAATAAAAAATAGAAAAATGAGGGGCTGGAGAGATGTCTCAGTGGTTAAAAGCACTGACTGTTCTTACAGTGGACTCTGGTTTGGTTCCCAGGACCCATAAGGCAGCTCAGAACACGTTACTCCAGGTCCAGGGAATCCAACGTCTCTTCTGGCCCCGGTGGGCACAAGGCACACAAATAGTACACATATGTACTTGCAGGCAAACACTCAAACATATAAAACAAAAATAAAATTTTCAATGTAGTAGAGTAAACATGATGCTAGAATTTCTATAATGAAAGAACATCAAAGGAAGTTCTCTGACTGTAAAGAGAGGGAATATTTGCACATCACACTCCAATTTCTCTATTCAGGCTGCATATTTACTTTCAGTTACTTTGGCGGATGCTGATGACAAATGGGTTAGAGATATTAAAGTTCTCTCAAGCCATCCTTGACATTATACGAGCCACATGGTATTTTTCTTATTCTCAAATAATTACCTATTTTTCTAAACACTTCAAGATGTTTGAAATCTTATTCAAATAAAAATAATTCAAGTCAGAAGATGGTGGCACATGCCTTCAATCTCAGCACTTGGGAGGCAGAGGCAGGTGGAACTCTGTGAATTTGAGGCCACCCTGGTCTACAGAGCGAGTTCCAGGACAGTCAGGACTACACACAGAGGAACCCTATCTCAAAAAACAAAATACTCAGAAAAATAAGTGAAAACAAACTTAACCATAATCTGATTCTCCTACTACACTTTCCTAAAACTGGTATTTGAAGGATCAGCAAGATTGTTCTAGATGAGATCATCACACGCGTTCTCCTTCCCAAGGCCTCTAAACTCTGAACGGTACTCACTGTTGTGGTTCTTCCTTTATCCTTCTCACCACGCACTCATTAAACAGCAGCAGAGGAAGCCAAAGTGCTAATCCAACTCCGTGTGCTCTCCAGAGTATTGGTTACACTGCGTTTACCTGGCACACCATGAACTCGCTTAGGAAAAGAGCACACGGTGTAGGCGACGCATCAAGAACTGTAACTGACAACAAAAAGCTACACATAGATTTGGTGTCCGGCCTTACCGCTAGTTGAAAGCTACCACGAATGCAGCAACTACCGTCTAGTAATTCTGGGTTCTTTTAAAAATAATGCCTGAGCCAGGCGATGGTGGCACATGCCTTTAATCCCAGCACTTGGGAGGCAGAGGCATAGGCAGGCAGATCTCTGTGAGTTCGAGACCAGCCTGGTCTACAAGAGCTAGTTCCAGGACAGGCTCCAAAATCACAGAGAAACCCTGTCTCGAAAAACCAAAAAAAAAAAAAAAAAAAAAAAGCCTGTAATTGATCAATACAGGGGAAATCCTTGTAAAAATTTCATCTTTGCAGATTTTATTCAGAGAAAAAAGTGAAGTTTTTCATAGAAAAGAGTAATTGAAATTATTATTGCTTAGTTCACAAACAAAATAAGGTAAGTGATGTTGTGTCCAAGCAACTGGAGGAAAAACAAATCCTTGAGAGGTAGCGATGAATCCACTTCTGAATATGCATTTGACTAATCGCCAACCCAGTAACTCTTGGAAAAATATGCTGGCAGCACCACAGTGGGCACCAGCCCGCTTCTTAGATAACAAGGAAACAGACTGTGGTCTAAACATATGCTACTCTTGACTTCAGAACCAAATTCAGGTCCTGATGGCCACTGATATTCCAGAGCTATGCAATCAGGTCATGATCACCAATTTTGTATATTCAAAGAGTAATGGAAACTCTACCTATCCCACCAAAATCTACAGGCAGAAGAATATCACAATCTAATGGCAAGCACATTAAAAGCACCTGCAGAATTCAAGAATCTCATGGCTTTTAGACAGGGTCCCTCCCAAACAATTTAACTCTGAAGCTTTCTTAGGAACAGGAGGAAGGCAAAACAAATAGCATCTTAAGTATGCACTTAAGAGTATGAATTTGTGCTGGGCGGTGGTGGCGCACGCCTTTAATCCCAGCACTCGGGAGGCAGAGGCAGGCGGATCTCTGGGAGTTCGAGGCCAGCCTGGTCTACAAGAGCTAGTTCTGGGACAGGCACCAAAGCTACAGAGAAACTCTGTCTCAAAAAACAACAACAACAAAAAGAGTATGAATTTGTTTGAAATAAAGACCATAAACACTCGCACTAGAGAGATGGCTCAGTGGTTAAGAGCACTTGTTGCTCCTGCAGAGGACATGAGTTCAAGACCCAGGACCTACATGATAACTAACAACCATTTGAAACTCTAGTTCCAGGGGATCCGACACCCCCTCTTCTGACCTCCAAAAACACCAGGCATACACAGGTACACCAGGCAAAATATCCACAAACATAAAATAATTTTGAATACTATAAACCTCTCTACCTTTAATCCTATTAAAGGAGCTGCGGCCAAGGATCAGCAATTAAGGCCACTATGGGCAACATACTGAGTTTGAGATCAGCCTAAACTATGTAATCATACCCTGTTTCAAGACAGCTATACACACTGAGCAACCACGAACTAAGGGATGAGATGATGGAAAGCTGGATATGTAATTTTCAATTTTGTTAGAGTTGAGCTAGGTGTGATGACACACACATTTTAATAATCCCAGCACTGGGAAGCTGAGGCAGAAGGATCTTGAATTTGAGGCTAGACTGAGTTACATAGCAAGACTGCTGGAAGGAAGGAAGGAAGGAAGGAAGGAAGGAAGGAAGGAAGGAAGGAAGGAAGGAAGGAAGGAAGGAAGGAAGGAAAGAAGGAAGTTAGAGAGGTAGCTCAGCAGTTAAGAGCTCTGGCTACTCTTGAAAAGGACCTGGGTTCAACTTCCTGCCCCCGAGTGGTGGTTCACAACTGTAACTCCAGTTCCAAGGGATCTGATGCCTTCTTCTAGCCTTCACAAGCAACAGGCATGTCTTGCATTTACGTACATGCAGCCAAAACACCCATACACATACATTAAATTAAAAAAAAAAGTAGAAGTTGGAAATTTAGCTTACTAGCAGAGAGCTTGCCTAGGTCCTCAGCTCTGAAAAAAAAATTTAAAAGACCAATGAAAAATTTAAACTCAAGCTGAACACAAAAATGTACCTATTTGATATAAAAACACTGGTATAATGCTGAAAGAATTTTAGTGAGGTCTAAAGATTTTAAGTATTTATTTCTAAACCTGCACTTATACAGTGGGGGATATGACTTCATTAGCAGAAAAATCAGGTTACTATGCTGAGCCTGGGGGCAACATTGGTTTTACTTTTTAAAATGGCAAAGACATGCAGTACTTCCATCCCAAGGCATCTGAACAATAGCTATCTTAGTCATAAGGAAAGTGGCCAGCTACAGTGTCAAATGCCTTTAATTCCAGCACTCAGGAGGAAGAGGCAGGTGATCTCTCTAAGTTGGAGGCCAGCGTGGTCTACAGAGCGAGTTTCAGGACTGCCAGAGCTACACAGAGAAACCCCATCTCAAAAAACAAAAAGGGAGAGAAGAAAAAGGTTAGGAAAGCGAAGAGTAGAAACTTCTTCAAAAAAGAGCAAAATTAAGATGAGAAGAATTACATAAAGGGTGTGGTGTCTATCCGCTTCACTAAAAGGGTCAAACCAACTGCAATCTTTCTACCAGAATAAGAACAGTGAGAACAGTCATGAGCAACCGCATGGAGTACAGTGGGTCCCCAAGAGAGCACAGACCCGCTGTAATAGCCCTCAGGACACAAACGGAACCATTTCTTGCAATTTTCCCTAAAAACAGAAGGAACAAAATAGTAGCTGTGAAATCACCCGGACTACTAAAATTAAAAGAAAAAAAAACCTCTCAGCATCTCTGAAAAACACAAAAACAAACCAACAAAACAAACAACAAAAAAAACCCTAGTCTCCACAGGCTAGTCATTTATGGTAGGGGACAGTTCAGGGAACAACAGGAAGACAGTCGCTGCCGTGTGACCCCAAAGCAGCCCGCCAGCGATTTGTTCCAGGTAAGACCGCTTCCTGCCTGCAGAGAACGCGCGTCCCCAGGGAGGACGACCCTGTTTGGGCAGAAGCTCCCTCCAGGAGGATCCACCTGGAGATGAAGTCAGAGGCGAGCCCAGCTCCAGGATCGCCACAGGTACAGGCAGCCCAGCAAGCCGGGAACGATTTCCAAGCCGACAGATGCGCGAACTGAAAAAGGAGGTCACGGAGCTGAGAGAATAGCTTTAACCCTTGGCTCGCTGGGACCCCCGAAGATCACGAAGCAAGGCACCGGATCCGGCGGGCTCTGAGATCCGAGGGGATTCTGGAAGGCCTGGGAGCGCTGCGAAGCGCCCCGCGCCCTCGGATGCCGTCCGACTCCTCTGCCCAGCTTCCCCGTCCCCGGCGGCACCAGCACCTTCGCACCGCTGCCCACCTGGTTTCCTGCCGGGGCTCCCGCCCACCGCGCGGTGACTGACAGGCCGGCACGGGCCGGGGACCCCTCCGCGGGAAGACACCCCAGGCTGAACTTTGAGACGCGAGGCCCGGTGCTCTCCCCCCTCCCCGCGCTCTCCACAGCAGCGCCCGGGCCGCCGCCGCCCCCCTCCTACCGGCTCCCCAGGCCGCGTCCCTGCCTCTAGCCCCCCGGCTCCCCGTGTGAGCCCGCACCCCGGCTCCCGGGCCTGCAGGGGGGGGCTGGAGACAAAGGCTGCGGCGGCTCCGCGGCCGCCCGGACCGTCCCCTCGGGGCCAGCGCCGCGCCCCCCACCGGCTCGCCTCGCGCCTCGCGCTCCCTCGCGCGCGCGCCTCGCCTCACCAGTGGCTCCCGGCCGCGCCAGCAGCAGCTTCAGCCCGACGAACAATGGCAGGAGGCGGCGGCGGCGTCCGAGGCTCCGGTCCTCTGCGGCTCGTCGGCTGCAGGCGGGCTGACTAAACCCGCCGGCCGAGGAAGGGAGCGAGCGAGCGAGGGAGGGAGAGAGCGAGCAGGCAGCCCCGGCGCGCGCCCTCCCGCCTTTCCTCGGCGAGCAGAGGCCGGCGCGGCCCGCGGCCCGCCCGCGCCCCTCCCCCCCGGCTCGCCACAACATTGTAGTAAATTCTTATTGGGCCGCGCGGGAGGGAAGGAGGGGGCCGGGCCCGCGGCCCGCCAGCGCATTGGCTGAGGCCCTGTTCGGGCTCCCGCGTCTTACCTCCCCCTCCCCTAGAGCGGTAAGGAGAGGGGAGGGGGGGGGGAGAGGAAAAAAGAGAAGGGGGGGTAGCAAGGGTCTGGCGGCTGTGCGCACGCGCAAATCGAACCCGGTCTGGCGCTGGAGACCCCGGGTTCTGGGCTCCAGAAGAACCCGTGTGGAGAATGGGGCAACTAGTGACCAGAACGCTGGTGAGACCTTTCCACCCCATGGAGGGCCAGGGAAGAAGCTGAGATCTGGGGGCCTCAGGGAAAGCAGAATTCACATAGATGCTGCTCAGTTGACCAGGCTACCCCAAAAGAACGCCCCACCCTCAAGCCTTTAGTAACCTCAGGTAAGTCACTCCCCTTCTTTGAGCCTCAGTTTACCTATCTACTACCATGACCCTATGTCTCTAGGCTCTCTTCCAACCCTGACATTCAGTAAGACTTCACCTCTCCTGGCAGCTATGCAAGACCTAAAAGTGCTGAGGCCACGCCAAGAGCTCACCTGTCTTCTGTCTTCACTGAAGAGTCTCCTATTTCTGCCTGGCATTCACAAAATTATTTTCAAAATCTAGCTTCCACGGTCTGGCCTCCAGATGAATTCAGGGTTGCTCTGAGAAGTGCACACGAGTATATTTCTCTCTAGAAGTTTCAGAGGCTGCCTGACCCTTCTACTTCCCGCCACGCTGATGTCTGAAAAGGGCTGCCTCCCCACAGGCAGAAAGAGGGTTCTGTTGCTGGCACATACTTAGAAGATAAGACAGGTCCTGCTATTTCATTTCGGAGATGAGGAAACCAAAGCAGAAAGGCTTAGCCCTGCGGAGATCAGAAGCCAGGCAATGTGACCCGAGAGCCTGCACACGCCAGCTAGACTGCCTACTGCTGGAGAATCAAAGCCGTTCACAATCTCAGCTCAGCCTCTGGGATCAGACTGCTCAGGTTCAGTGCTCAGGCTCAGCCCTCCCTAATTGTCTCACCTTCTTTGTGCCTGGTTTCTGAACCCATAAAAATAGAATAAAGGCTGGGAGTGGCGGTACATGCCTGTCACCCTAGCACGTGGGAAATGACAGCAGGAGTAACACAAATCCAAGGCTAGCCTCCATGCACAGTAAGTTTGAGGCCAGCCTAAGCTACACGAGACTCTGTCTCATAAAAGAGGAGGAATGACAACAATCCCACCGCATAGAGTTACTGTAACAATTAATTAATTGATTAACTGATTAAACTATGTACAGGGCGCAAACAGTGCTTAGGACATAGTAAGATCTCAGTTAAGTGTTAATTATACTACTACTTAGAGATGAAAATACCAACTAAGAAGCACATGGCAGGCAGATAAACACTCAACTGCGGTCAAGTCTGAGCTCATTTCTACAGTATAAGTCATAAAACCCTTGAGAACCACCTGACTATCTAAAATAACCCATTCACACAGCCTTCCTCTGTTTTTGATTTCAGTTTTGGTTTGGTTTTTTTTTGTTTTTGTTTTTGTTTTTTTGAGACAGGGTTTCTCTATGTAACCCTGGCTGTCCTGGAACTTACTGTGTGAGACCAGGATGACCTCGAACTCAGAGATCCACCTGTCTCTGTCTCCTGGGCACTGGGATTAAAGATGTGCGCAGGCCACTATTGCCTGGCTTCCTTCTCTGTTTTAATCACGGCACTTTTCATAGCCTTTACCCCTGCAGCCTTATCTACTGAAGACTGGTGGAATCTCTCAAACTGGATCCAGAAGACTAAGCTGGAGAGGACGTGGACTTTGTCCTTCTTGTTTATTGCACAGAGTAGTGCAGGCATATTAAATATTTATTGAACCAGTGAATGGACTGTCCTCGTTTTATTAATAAAGAACCCAAACATTTAAGTGGTCTGGGCCAAGGAGCACCCATTTTTACATACCTTGGTTCCCTGCTTGGAGCCCTCCAGGTTTAGCTGTGCTTTTGATTGGAAAGTTCCAGGGCTCCCACCTCTGAGCCTCAAAGGCTTCCTCTACCTCCCAGACAGGAAAATCTGGTACCATGAAGGATAGATACTGAAAATCCACCACCAGACAGATCGTTTCCTCTCCTACCACATTATCCAGGAAATTCACACCTGCGGCGCTAAAGGCTCTGTACGCTAGCCAATGGCGCATCACATGTCAGGATGCTTGCAGTATTCATAGTGTTTAGTAATCATCACCCTGAAAAGACGTACAGGTCTTAGGCTACAGAAGCAAGGCAGATGTAAATCACTCCTTGAGTGTTGTGTAACCCCACACCAAAATCTGTTGGTCTAACTTTTAAAATCTCTAAGTCAACTGGGTGGTGGTGCATGTCTTTAATCCCAGCACTTGGGAGGCAGAGACAGGCAGATCTCTGTGAGTTCAAGGCCAGCCTGGTCTACAGAGGGAATTCCAGGACAGGGCCACACAGAGAAACCCTATCTCAAAAAAAAAAAAAGAAAGAAAGAAAGAAAAAGAAAAAGAAAAGAAGGAAAGAAAGAAATCTCTAAACCATGAATTCCAAAGAATTCCAACAGTGGCTTTTCGTTCTTAGCCTGGAGATGAAAGTGTCTGTGACGTGCATCTGCACATAAGAGATTTTCTTGTTATTATACTCCATCGCCTGTTATGTGTCTGATCTCTGAGTATGGCTGAGCTCAACCAATAATGAGGACTAGGGATATAAATAGCATCCACTCAGAAGACAAAGAAACTAGCCTTACTCCTGGGCCCATCTGCTGAACCAGAAATCCAGTCCCAGCTCACCCTACAGAAGCTCCCACTGGGTACTAAGGGTAAAGGTCCCAAGCACCATCTCTTTGGCTAATTTCCTAGGCAGAAACACTTCTGGCTCCATGCTCACATCTGGGCGGTGGCTGTGCCATGCTCCAAGGCCCAGGATAGGGTCCCTCAGGACCATCTCCATCCCGTCTGCCAGCTGAGCCCCAGCACTACCTCCATTACAGCCCTGCTCCTTTCTAGGGAATATAGACCCCACTAGCTGTTGGTTAGCCCCAGGAGCGGTTCGAGAGCTCTGAGATTAAAAAAAAAAAAAAAAAAAACCAGCGTGAAAGGATCTTAATCC
Source organism: Chionomys nivalis (assembly GCF_950005125.1). Taxonomy (NCBI): domain Eukaryota; kingdom Metazoa; phylum Chordata; class Mammalia; order Rodentia; family Cricetidae; genus Chionomys; species Chionomys nivalis. The sequence continues at coordinate 20,519,092 of NC_080096.1, read as the reverse complement.
TTCCCCATTGCAAACTGAGCGCCAGCAAACACATACACCAGCTGCATGAAACAGGATGAAATGAGATAGTGAAATTAGGTGATGGCCAGTGGGGAGAGTCAGGGAGGGAAGATGTGACCTGGAAGAGATGAGATTGGAAGGAAGAGGGAGGGGGGACAGTTGGAGTCTGACCCATGCTCAAATCTGGGACGGGGGCGGATTAGGGACACAGCTGGTCTGAAGCCCTGGCAATAGGGCTCATGGAGAATGTTCATCTGTTGTGGCGGGCTTTGAAAAGCTGGGTACGTCGGCAAAATGTTCTGAACAGTCATTACGGAGTAAAAACCAGCCCAAGCACTAAAGGCACAGAGAGAGCAGAACGCACCTCCCATATTCTCATTGCCATCAAACTTCCACCATTTATTAAGTTATTTTATTTGAAACTAAGGGCTCGCATATGCTAGGCCACCGTCCTGCTAGGCAACCGTCCTGCCACTGAGATACTGTTTCACTCTATAGTCCAGGTTGGCCTATCACTTGAAGCAATTCTCCTGCCTCAGCCTCCTGGGTAACTAGCAGCCCAAACCTGGCTTTTTAGGCCTTTTAAACACAAACAATCAAACTACACTGGGATGGAGGAAATTAATATTATACAAAAGGAATGTCTTTCTAAGGGAATATTTTTCTTAGGAATGCTTGGATTTTAGAAAGTACAGTTAAGAATAAGTGTGGATCAATAAAAATATAAATCACCATAAGTCACCAATTAGAAATATAACTACCACAAGGTCCCAATGTAAGACTTTCCCTGTGAATACCTTTCACACATGGGCACACACACACATATTTACACACACACACATTTTCATTTATACATCTTAAATTAAATAATAGGAAACTGCTGACTTTAAGGTTAAAAATTATTAAAAATCACCAATTTCATATGCCTCAGCCGAGTGCATTTTTCTTCTTTGTGTGTGGCACTTATCCATGCTTGTTTGTGCCCGTGAAGGCCAGATGTCTTCTTCTATCTTCCCATCTTTGTGTGGTTTTGTTACGACATAGTCTCTCATTGAACCTGGAGCTCACTGTTTTCGGTAAACTGGCTGACCAGGGAGCCCCTGGGATCCGCTTGTCTCTGCCTTCTACAACCCCCACCTCACCCTCAGCACTGAGACTCCAAACACACACCAGCTCTTACACGGGTGCTGGAGACCAAACTCAGGTACACACACAAATATGGCAAGCACTCCACCCACTGTCAGCCTGAAGTATTTTTGTTTTTGGTGTTTCTGAGACTGGGTCTCTGTAGTGACAGTTTTGTTTGTGATCTAGCAAATGAAGCTTGCCTGAAGATCAGAGTGCAAAGCTAAGCCACTAGTTAGCCTTAGAGGCCAGGCAGTGGTGGCACACACCTTTAATCCCAGCACTCGGGAGACAGAAGCAGATGGGTCTCTGTGAGTTCAAGACCATCTTGTGCTACATGAGACTGAATCTGTCTAAAAGAGAAACAGAGCTCAGGCAAAGGGCTCCCTATGTAGCCCTGACTGATCTAGAACTCACAGAGATCTGCTCTTCCTCCTGAGTGCTTGGCAGCGAAGGTTGATTTTTATTTGTTTGCTTGTTTCCAATGCATTGTTTGGAGCTGACTTTCTACTTCACAATAGATTGCAAACATTCAAATCATCATCTTTTTTTTTTAACAATGCTATAGGTGTTCTGTAATTTACTTAACCCTCTTGTGATAAAGTTAGGTTTGTTTCCCGTTTTCTCCTCTTACAAATGATCCCTGATAACTGTCCCTTTGTGTAAATTATAGCTGTAATTATTTTTTAAGGGTACATTAAACATAGCATGTTACTTCTTTTAATTAAAGCGTACAAGACTGCCTGTTCCCATCTTTTCTGAAACAACACAAAGGAAGCTAGCAGATGCAGTAACTTTCTACAATATCTTGTCTTTTGTGTTCAAAAACACAAAGCCTGTTTTTAACTCTTGGACAGAACGTACTTTTCTAATTAAAACTTCTCTTAAGCAGCTGGAAAGATGGCTCAAGTGGTTAAGAGCATTTATTGTTCTTGCAGATGACCAGCATTTGGTTCCCAGGACCCATGTCAGGTGACTCACAAACCCTGTAACTCAGCTCCAAGAGATCTAATGCCCTCTTCTGACCTATGCAGGAGGTACCTGCATCCATGTGTACACACACACTCACATAATTTTAAAAATGAAATGAATCTGGGGCTAGAGAGATGATTCGGTAGCTAAGAGCACTTGTAGCTCTCACAGAGGTCTTTTTTTTTTTTTTTTTCCGAGACAGGGTTTTCTCTGTGTTTTTGGAGCCTGTCCTGGAACTGGCTCTTGTAGACCAGGCTGGTCTCGAACTCACAGAGATCCGCCTGCCTCTGCCTCCCGAGTGCTGGGATTAAAGGCGTGCGCCACCACCGCCCAGCGTCTCACAGAGGTCTTGGATTCAGTTCCCAGCACCAACATGGCAGCTCAAAAACTCCAGTTCCAGATCTAACACCCTCTTCTGACCACCTCAGATACTAGGCATGCATACATACATGCAGGCAAAACACTTATACACATATAATTTTTTTTCACATATAATTTTTTAAATCTAAGAAATGCAATAAATCTTTATAAAAAAATCTTTAAAAGTTTTCTGTCACTAAGAATGGCAAGACACACCTTTAATCCCAGTCTTTGGGAAGCAGAAGCAGGTGGATCTCTGTGAGTTTGAGGCCAATGTGGTCCATAGAACAAGTTCCAGGACAGCCAGGGCTACACAGAGAAACCCTGTCTAGGAAACACACACACACACACACACCTTAAAACATAATCCAATCCAAACAAATAGTGATTTGGAGGTCAGGGCCCCTCTTGCCTCTGAGTGCTGGAATTATAAGCATATGTAACCACACTCTCAGCTGGACATACTAATTTGATTTTTACAGCCTGAGGAATGATGTGGGAAAATATTAAAAGCCTTAAACCAAAATGTTTCTATAAGAACAGAAAAGTTGGTATGGATAATTCAAAATACTGCAGTTTATTGTACACTGAAGTCTCAAGTCTGAGCCAAGGCATCTTAGGCAGCACTCACCGACATGGCATAGGCACAGTAAATCTGTCAGATGTTCAAAGCCAAGGCTACAGTGAGGTCGGGGTGAAGTCACACACTGTAACATGGGGTCATGGGCAAGTAATGCCAACAATGCTCCAATTCCTGATGCATCTGATTTTGAAACTGATTTTTGGTTGTTAAATGATGGAGGAAGGTCATTGGTTAACTAATAAAGAAACTGCCTTGGCCCATTTGATTGGCCAACCCTTAGGTGGGTGGAGTAGACAGAAGAGAATGCTGGGAGAAAGAAGCCGAGTCAGGAGTCGCCATGATTCTCCCACTCCAGAAAGACGCAGGTTAAGATCTTTCCTGGTAAGCCAGCTCATGGTGCTACACAGAATATTAGAAATGGGTTAGATCAATATGTAAGAACTAGCCAATAAGAGACTGGAACTAATGGGCCAGGCAGTGATTAAAAGAATACAGTTTCCGGGTAATTATTTCCGGGAATAAGCCAACCATGCCGGAGGCTGGGTGCCGGGGACGCAGCCCCGCCGCTCATAGTACAATGTAAATATTGTAATTTTTACTTGATAACTGTTTTGTTATATGTAATTTTGCTGTTAAAGTTAAAGCCTTCTTTTTTTTTGTTTAAACAGAAAAAGGGGAAATGATGGAGGAAGGTCATTGGTTAACTAATAAAGAAACTGCCTTGGCCCATTTATAGGCCAGCCCTTAGGTGGGTGGAGTAAACAGAACAGAATGCTGGGAGAAAGAAGCCGAGTCAGGAGTCGCCATGATTCTCCCATTCCAGACAGACGCAGGTTAAGATCTTCCCTGGTAAGCCAGCTCATGGTGCTACACAGAATATTAGAAATGGGTTAGATCAATATGTAAGAGCTAGCCAATAAAAGGCTGGAACTAATGGGCCAGGCAGTGTTTAAAAGAATACAGTTTCCGGCCGGGCGGTGGTGGCGCACGCCTTTAATCCCAGCACTCGGGAGGCAGAGGCAGGCGGATCTCTGTGAGTTCGAGGCCAGCCTGGTCTATAAGAGCTAGTTCCAGGACAGGCACCAAAGCTACAGAGAAACCCTGTCTCGAAAAACCAAAAAAAAAAAAAAAAAAGAATACAGTTTCCGTGTAATTATTTCGGGGCATAAGCTAGCCATGCGGGCGGCTGGGTGCCGGGGAAGCAGCCCCGCCGCTCCTATTACAACAGTTAAAGGTTCAGACATCTCCTACATTGCCAAATTTTTCATGATACCTATTTAATTACACAATCATAACTGGGATTACAATCCATAGTTTTAGGAGTCCCGCTAAAAGGAGAGGAGGCAACAAGATGGCTTAGCAGATACAGGTGCTTGCTACCAGGTCTCATGACCTTAGCTTGATTCCCAGGAGCCATATGGTAGAAGTAAGCAGCTCCCAGAAATTGTCCTCTGCCCTACACACACATACAACCACACACATAAATAAAGAAACAGAATTTTAAAAGGCTGTGATCTAGGTTCCCCTATTGTTTTTTGTTTGTTTGTTTGTTTTGGGTTTTCGAGACAGGGTTTCTCATAGCTTTTTTGGAGCCAATCCTGGAACTAGCTCTTGTAGACCTGGCTGGCCTTGAACTCACAGAGATCTGCCTGCCTCTGCCTCCCAAGTGCTGGAATTAAAGGCATGTGCCACCACCGGTGGCCCGGCGGTTCCCCTATTGTTTATTTCCCCTTTATTCATATATTTTTACATGCAGGTGTTTATCAAAAAGCCTCAAAGGTCTTGTTCAAGGCCCCTGTCTCTGCTGTACCGTTGATGCTGGGCCCTCACTGAGACTCTCCCTGGACATCCTGCTGCTGCCCTGTGTCATGGAGATTCTGTAGGCCTGGGTTCACAGGACTGACCCCCCTAACCTCCCCACCCCCATGTTCCAGTTGATCACAGATGGGGTGGTTGTTGTGGGACCAATGTATAACCCTGGTTCTGGGACTGGGCAGTTAATTGCAGGGTTGGTCAGTCCGCCAGCTCTCCAGCATCTTCACCACCAAGAAGGGCTCTCCAGCATTGCCCTGGCCAGTTCACCCCTTGCAGTGATGAGCATGGGGCAGGGCCAGTTCTCTGGCTTTCATGCCCTCAGGATCAGCTCTCCCAGGCCTTCAAGGGCAGCTCTACTGTGCTGCCCAGGCATCGTGGAGGGCTTGCTCTCCCGACTGTGGCAGCCAATGTGGGGAAGGAACAGTTCCCTTGTCCTTATGACCTCAGGGCCAGCTCTCCCATCTGCCTCAGGCATTGAAGTGGGGGTACCCCCCCCCCATGCCACCACGAGACAGATGAGTAATGGGGCCAGCTCTCCCATGCTCACAACCTCAGGGCTGGCTCACCTACTGTTAATTAGGCCTTTAGAGACTACCAAGCCCAAGCTGCTAACTTTTGAGCATTTTGAGAAACGATCTTGAAGACTACAGCACACTTGGCCCAAGGTCACACAGCACAATGATGACGGAGTCCAAGCTTGAACCCACCTTTTCCAACCCTTACTACAGGTCTCTGCTCGTAGCTTTTTAAAAAGTCTAGCTATATTTACTCTACAAAGCTGGAGACCAAATTAAATTCTGCAGCCATCCAGGCACAGTGTTATCTGCATGTAATTCTGCCACGGGGGAGGCTGAGGCAGGAAGATAATGAGTTTGAGGCCAGCTGAGCTATAGAGTGAGCACTGTCTCAAAACATTTATAAGTAAAAATAATACAGCCAGAAAACTGAGGGATAGCTGAGCTGAAAGAGACCTTTAAGGTAATTTATTTTTAAGCAAGAACTGGTAGTGCAGGTCCATAATCATAGCTACTCAGGTAACTAAGGCAGAAGGATCAAAATTTCAAAATCTTCCTGGGCAACTTAATGAAACCCTTTCTCAAGATCAAAAGCAGCACGAGGGCAATAACTTAGTGATAAAGTGCTTACACAACATGCACAGGCCGCTGGTTCAACTAACACTACTAAAAATAATACTAATAATATTTTACCACTGAAAAGAAATAACAATTGGGGATGAGATGTAGCTTAGTGGCAGGATGTTTGCCGAGCATGCACAAGGGCTTGGTCCCCCAATGCCACACATAAACAATAGCAAACGATCGTAGTGGCACACGCCTGCAAAGGGTTGTAAATCTGAGGGCACAAAGTGAGTTCAAGGCCAGCCTGTGCCATATAGACTGTGCCTCAACTCCTCTACATCCCCCAAACCTAAAGATAAAAACTACATTTATCAGGGATTTATAATGTATTAGACACATACTGAAAGTTATGTGTATGTTATTGCATTTAGCTACTAGCGACCCTTCGAAGAATTATTAGTGTCAATTACATGTGAAGACACTACAGCTTAGAATTTATGCCACCGTCCTCAAATTGCCCTCAAGAAAGCCTTTAAGCCAGGTGGTGGTGGCACCTGCCTTTAATCCCAGCACTGGAGAGGCAAAGGCAGGTGGATCTCTGTGAGTTCAAGGTCTACAGAGTGAGTTCCAGGACAGCCAGGGCTACACAAAAGAAACCCTGTCTCGCAAAGAAAAACAAAAGAAAGCAGTGACGTGGATGGGAAATGCCGACATCTAACCAAGCCCCTAGAGAAAAACTGTTCCTGTGCTTCTGATCGCAGCTCTGAGACACCTGAAAAAGGAACCAGGAGGGTCTGACCTCCCGTGACCCTCCCCAATCCTCTTCCCCCAAAGCCATAAAGAGCCCAGTGACCCTGATCCAGCAAAGCCTCCAGCTCCCTCAGGCTTAACTCACTGTATATCTCTCCCAAGAGCAGGAAACTCCCTTGTCCTAAGAGGTTTGCTGGGGGACAGAGAGAGGGTCACGTGACACCTGCTCACAGAGGCCCTTCTAAAACTTGTAAAGTCGGCCTGGCCCAGCCCTCAACTGAGCCAAGAACAAGAGAGAAAGAAGATAAAGGGAGCAGGGGGATTGACTGGGTATCCAGAAAGGGCTGTTAGACCTGCTCGAAGAGCTTCCAGCGCTGAGGTGCAGGACGGTCCCTGAGCCACCGAGAGAGCATTCAGCTAACTTCAGTTTCTAAGCTATGGTGTGACTGGGGGTGTGTCGGAGAGGGAGACGGAAGCCATAAGAGAGCCTAGAAAGGCCTACAACCTCAACCTGCTAGAATTTGACTGTGTGACTCTGGGTAAGTCACTTCTGAAGTATTGGCCATCACCACACAGTGGCGACAGAACTCAAAAGACAACAGGCACCACTTCTTCCCAAGTTCACCTCTACTCATCTTCAGAGCTGGAGAGCAAGCTCGATTCTAGAGCCATGAAGCCAAGAAATACCTGAGCTGGAAGAAGCTTAGAGACGAGGCCGCCGAGATGGCGGCTCTGCAGGTAAAGATGCTACAGACAAACTTGACATCCTGAGTTGGATCCCCAGAACCTCCATCGGGGAAGTGGAGAATCAACTCCCACAAAATTTCCTCTGACCTCCCCAGCAGCAAGCACAAGTAATAAAGAAATAGATAAATGTTTAGCAGGGGGAAAAAAGCCTTAAAGATAATTTATTATTAAAAGCAGTAAGAATGGGGCTGGAAATGTCACTTAGTGGCAGAGCACTGGTCAGGGACATCACGGCCCTGGGTTCAATCCTCAACACCAAGCCCCAAAGAGGAGGGGGAACAGGCATAAACCAGATGGTTAAAACAACTGGATGGATTTTCTCACATTTTAGGAAGCTAAAAGTTCAAGATCAGGATGCCAGCGTAGGTGAAGGCCCTCTTTCTAGCTTGCAGTCACTCTCTTCCTGTGTCCTCACATGGCAGAGTGACTTTTCTGACATTTGTTCTCATGAGGGACCTTCATGGTCTTCAAACTACCATCCAAGAGCTACATCTGCAAGCACCATCCCTAAGAATTCTGTGGACACAAATACTCAGTCGGTACCACCTCCTCCGATCTCTGGCTCCCTCACCAGTCAGATGAAGGGGGTTTGCTTACCAGGCTGTCTCACAGGGTGGCCAGAAGGATCAGATGGGGTGTACAGGAGTTCTGCAGATTACAACACACACTACCCTGCACTACACCTGATATTTTTTTTGAGGCAAGGTCTTGCTAGCCCCAAACCCTGATCTGCCTACTTCTTCCACCTCCCAAGGCATATACTATCACTTTGCCCTAAGTAAGACTTTTTTTTTTTTTTTTTTTTTTTTGGATTTTTCGAGACAGGGTTTCTCCGTAGCTTTTGGTTCCTGTCCTGGAACTAGCTCTTGTAGACCAGGCTGGCCTCGAACTCACAGAGATCCGCCTGCCTCTGCCTCCCGAGTGCTGGGATTAAAGGCGTGCACCACCACCGCCTGGCTAAGTAAGACTTTTTTAAAAGAAAAAAAAAATTTTAAGGGGACTGGAAAGATGGCTTACCAGTTAAAAACATTTGCTGCTCTTATTGAGGACCTGGCTCAGTTCCCAGTACCCACAGGGTAGCTCACAACCATCTGTAACTCCGGTTCTAAGGACCCAACACCTTCTTCTGGACTCTGTTGACACCAAGCACATACATGGTACACATACATGCATACAGGCAAAACGCTCATATAAATAAAAACAATCTTTAAAATATATTTATGTGTAGCCGGGTGATGGTGGCGCACGCCTTTAATCCCAGCACTCGGGAGGCAGAGGCAGGCGGATCTCTGTGAGTTCGAGACCAGCCTGGTCTACAGAGCTAGTTCCAGGACAGGCTCCAAAGCCACAGAGAAACCCTGTCTCGAAAAACCAAAAAAAAAAAAAAAAAAAAAAAATATATATATATATATATATATATTTATGTGTGTGTATGTATGTATGCTCCTATGAGTTTATGTACATCACATGCACATGGAAGCCTACAGAGGTCAGAAGAGAAGTCAGCTCCCCTGGAACTGGTGTTATAGGCAGCTTTGGGGTAACTGATGTGGATGCTAGAAACTAAACCCTGGTCCTCTACAAGAACAGTAAGGAAGCAATCTCAAACAATGAACCATCTCTCCAGCCCCAAGACTTTTATTTTGGGATTTTTTTGGGGGGAGGGGCGTCAGTTTTCAAAACAAGGTGTCAATATATACCTTTGTCTGGCCTGGAACTTGCTATGTAGATCAGACTGGCCTCAAACTTGTAGCGATCCACCTGCCTTAGGGCCCTGAATGCTGGTATCAACCCAGCTTGACTTTTAATTTAAACCTATTATAGACCACACAGAAAGAACCCTCCAGTCAAGGCAAAAGACTCCAGAAGTGAGCAACCCACATTGAGCTCCTCTTCCATGCAGATCTGGGGATGCCACCAGGAGCACGCTGAGCCCCTGGAACTACAGTAACAACCACCAGCACCATCGCACATGTGGGTGACGACGACGGCAGGAAGAGGCAAAAAGATTGTGGGGTTCTGAGCAAGGAGACTGGTTTCAAACCAAAGTTGCAGTATCAACATACTATGTCACCTTCCCACCCTCCTTATCTATAAACTGGGGGTGGCACGTGTCAACCTCAGCGTCAAAGTGTTACATGCAATGTCACTACGCCTCAACAACAACCTCCTGAAGAAGGCAGGATTACCTCCTCCCATTTATAGATGAAGCAGAAGCAGGAAATTTGCCCAAGATCCCTCAGCTAGTCAGGCCACTTCAGCTCCGCCCTGCCACGAGTCCACTAGTCATTCCCACGGCGGGCTCTGTAATAACTCCAGCAAAGGCAGACAAGCTTCAGTGCTGGGCTCACACGCTTGGGGAACTTTCCACTCACCTCTGGAGAGGGCATAAATAACCCTATTTTCTAACTTCAGAAACTGAAATCAGGTGGTTCATCCTCACAGCAGGAAGGAATGTAACTGCTTGTATGACTTATCTAGTCCCTTGTCCATGCTACTCTCCTGTCTCTGCCAGTGAAGCCAAGCAGGCATCCTTATCCAGTTTGGCAGATGAGAACACAGAGAGCTCATAAGAAATATTGTTGTAGCCGGGCGGTGGTGGCGCACGCCTTTAATCCTAGCACTTGGGAGGCAGAGGCAGGCGGATCTCTGTGAGTTCGAGACCAGGCTGGTCTACAAGAGCTAGTTCCAGGACAGGCTCCAAAACCACAGAGAAACCCTGTCTCAAAAAACCAAAAAAAAAAAAGAAATATTGTTGTGCCTGCGGTGGCCCAGCAAGTCAACAGCTAAGAAGACTTAACTAGGCTCCTAGCTTTGTGTTTTTTTAAAGGTTTATTTATTTATTATGTATACAACATTCTGCCTCCATGTATGCCCGCACACCAGAAGAGGGCGCCAGATCTCATTACAGATGGTTGTGAGCCAACATGTGGTTGCTAGGAATTGAACCCAGGTCCTCTGGAAGAGCAGTCAGTGCTCTCAACCACTGAGCCATCTCTCCAGCCCCAGCTTTGTGTTTCTTTAGATTTGTGTGTGTGTGCACATGTACGTGTGCGCGTGTGTGTGTCTGCCTATATGTGTATGTGTGTGTGTGCACTCACACCTTTGGAGGTCAGAACAGGATGCAGATCCCCTGAAGCTGAAACTGGAGTCACAGGAGGTTATAAGCTGCTGGAAATGGGTGCTAGGAACTGAATTCAGATCCTCTATGAGACTAGCATGTATTCTCAACCACAAAGCCATACCCACAGGTGCCAGCCTTTTTTTTCAGTGCTGGGGACCCACGCCAGGGCCTTGTGTCTACACAACAAGGGCTCCACCACTGAGCTGCACCCCTAGCCCCACATTCCTGGTTTTAAACCTAGTGGTATTTTCTCTACTCATAACTGCTGAATCCTGAACATCTGAACATGTATATCTGAAAGCCCTATAGCCAATCAATACCATAGGAGTGTGAGAGCCCTCGCTACACCAGGCTAGGCCCAGGAAGCAGAGAGTCCTGGGGAGAAGGTGCAGGATACAGTTCAGGGAGACAGCAGCTGAGCTATTGACCTATGAGTCTCCTGCTTTGGAAACCTCCATCTTCATCTCCCTAAACTGATGGCTCAGAGCTGGGAGCTGGGTCCCCACTCCGTAGCGCAGCTGTCTGCTATGATTTCTGCTGAAAAAACAAAAAACTTCATCATGTGGGCCTACGTGGTAATTACCAATAATGACATAATAACCATTGTGGGCCCAACAGCCAAACAGCCCCAACTAGAAATTCTGCATAGCTCAGACTTAGTAACAAAAGACTTGGACACACCAACTGAAACTGATGCCCTGGCAGAAAATATCAGGAGCAAAAGGGCCTCAGAGTTGACCGAGCCAAAGTATTATCTGGCAAACGGACAGGGGAATGGGCACTCCTTCCTCAGGTCATAAACACTTGTGTGCCTTTACTGAGTATCTACTACACATCCGATGCATTTGAAACTTACACAGAAGGAAGGCTTCATTTACTCATCAATACACAGACAGTTATTAACACATGCTATGTGCCACGCATGCTCTTCTAGGGACAAGGTAAAACACTGAGTAGGCAAAGCCAGCCCCATCACCAACCTTACATTACAATGAAGGAAAACAGGCAATAAGTAAATAATCTATAAAAGATGGTAGATTAGAGCGATAAGCGATATGGAGAAGAACAGGCATGGGAGGGAGGGAACTGGTGTCAAGGTTCAGAGAAAGAACAGTGTTTAGGTGAGTGTGGTGTGCACACCTTTAATCCCAGCACTCAGGAGGGAGAGGCAGGTGGATCTCTGTGAGTTTGAGGCCAGCCTGGTCTACAGAGTGACCAGGACAGGCTCCAAAATTACACAGAGAAACCCTGTCTTGAAAAACCAAAAAATAAAAAATAAAAAGAATTAAAAATGAGTAGAGAAATGCCACTAAGGGGATGCTCCCTAAACTCAATGAACTGCTTTCCGGATAGCCTTTTCTTCTCCTGCTAGTTATAGGACAGCGACAGTAGCCGCCCCAGTGTGTCCACCTGGATTAGCCACTTTACATGGATTACATAAACACTCGTCCGTGGGAAGGCACTAATCTGCTTCCCTTTGATAATAAGGCAGCTGAGACTCACTGAAGTCAAGCAATGAGGCTCCATGCCAGTGAGTGGTGGAACTGGGGTTTGTTTGTTCGTCTGTCTGTTTGTTTTGAGGCAAGGTTTCCCTTTGCAGCCCTGGCTGTCCTGGAACTCACTCTATAGACCAGACTGAACTCAAACTCAGGGATCTACCTACTAGGGTTAAATCACTGCCTGGCTGGGACTTTTTTATTTTATTAGATTTATTCTTTTTACTCTATGTGCTAGTGTTTTGCCTGGAGGGAGGGAGGGAGGGAGGGAGGGAGGGAGGGAGGGAGGGAGGGAGGGAGGGAGGGAGGGAGGGAGGGATAAATGGGTACCACGTCCATGCCTGGTGCCCATAGAGGTCAGAAAGGGCATTGGATCCCCTGAACCACCATGTGGGTTCTGGAAATCTTTAATCCAGGTCCTCTGCAAGAGCAAAAAGAGCTCATAACCACTGAGCCATCTCTTCAGGCCTTAGGCTGGGATTTAAACAAGGTCTCCTATAGCTCTGACTGGTCTCAAACTCACTATGTAGTTAAAGTTAACCTTAAACTTCTGATCCTGCCTCTACCTCTGGAGTGCTGAGATCGCAGACTTGTGCCACTATGTCCCATTGGGCTCATGTGATGCAGGAGGTGCTGGGAATCTAACCCTCATGCATGCTGGGCAAGCACCCTACCAACTGATATATATATAGATATAGATATCTATATCTATGTCTATATCTATATATCCTAGCCCCCAGGAATCTACTCTTAAACCTATCATGTGTCAGGAACCTGCGATCACTCCATACCCTTTCTTGTAGAAATCAAAGCAGAGGCAAAGAAGCTGGTGACCCCCAAATCCTGGCAGAGGAAGAGCTACAAAAGCTGATGCTGCTTCCACCCTCCTGCAGGCCAGATGTTCTCTTTGGAGCCTTCATGACTTCTGCAGAAGTCTGTGTCATCCTTACTCCCAGAGGTTGGTTCCAAGGAACTCACAGTCTATCTCTGTCCCTTTGGCCCAGACCTGGCAGGGCAGGACCCTTGCTACTATCTACCTTTCCAACAAGTGTGCAGAGGTGGCATCCAATCAGGGGAGGCTGCAGAAGAGAAACTGTAGTGGGTGAAGAGATGATATCCTAGCCAACCGAGAGAGAAGGTTAAGATGCTGAGCCTCTGGCTTCAAAACTGGCTCTTCGGGTTCCATTTATTCAATAAGAAACCCATCAGACAGGCGCGGTAGCACAAGCTTGTAATCTCAGGAGGTTGAAGTGAAAGTATGTGAGTTCAAGGATAGCCTAAGCTATGTAGAGATTACCAATCAGCCTAGAATATATATCAAGACCCTGTCTCAAAATCCTAAGAAGAGGGACTGGAGAGATGGCTCAATGGTTAAGAGCATCTGCTGCCCAGCCATGAGGACCTGAGTTCATATCCAGCACCCACATAAGACGGGCATGATCTGAGTGTTCCTCTAACTCCAGTCCTGTGCAATATGGGACAGAGACAGGAGGATCGCTGGGGCTTGCTGGTCGCCAGCCTAGATGAACAATGGGAACTTTGCACTCAGAGAGAGACCCTGCTTCAAAGGTATAAGATGGAGAGTGACAAAGGATACCCAACACCCTCCTCTGTCCTTCACACACATACATGCATGCACTTATATACCACATACATATACACCACACACACACACACACACACACCAGATATACACATATCAAATCCAAAAAGAAACCATATTAAACTCCAGATGGGATAGGGTAGAAGTTTAAGAGATAAAAGTCTGTGATCCTAGAACTCAAGAGGCTGAGGCAGGAGGATTGCTGTGAGCTGAAGGGCTCATAGTCAGAATATGTTTCAAATAGACAAAGCAGTAGCTGTAACAACAACAACAGTAGCTTCCCACTCTCGAGGAGCTACTGGCGCTCCCTCCCTCTTCACCATCAGCCATCCTCACAGCAAGATCAGACCCATTCCACAGCAGAGGAAACTGAGGCTCAGAGAGGTGAAGCCAGAGCCAGGGTACACATATGCATTGGGGACCAGAGCAGGGACTCCAGAGAGCTGAAACCCTTCCAGGAACACTGACCTCCACACCAGTCCGAGGACCCAGGGTTGCACTGGCCATGGCCTTCAGAGACACAGACCTCTCACCTACCTCCTGTCCCCCTGCCAGAAGAGAGGGAGCCTGGTCACCAGCTTCCAGGGAAAAAGAAAAGCTACAAATTTCCTAAATGTCTGTCCATGTTTCCGGACCACTGCTGGCTTTGGCCTCCAACCAGAGAGGGTCATCTAGGGTAAGGGACAGAGGGTGCCCAGGCCTCAGGACTAAGAGTCCTTGGCCTGAGTCCAAAGGGGGTCAAGGAGCAGGAAGGCAGCCAGCTCGGCAGGAGGCCAGGACCCCCCTGGAGACTTAAACTTGTTTCTTACTCTTTTCCTTCCTTTGGGAGCAGCATGGCTGCCAAGACAGACAGGGGAAGCCACGGGTGGGGACAAGGAGGTGGAGAGGTTCCATGATTGCTTTACTAGAGCTCCTGTGGGTGGTGACACAGGACAGACATGGAGCCAGTTCTCAGGGGTCACCCACTGAAGTCTGACCCGCACACTCTGAGGAAGGCCAGTCCCCATTCCCTGACAAGGACATGAAGATGCAGAGAGGGCAGGAGTGCCTGAAGCCCACACAGCTCATCAGCGTCGGGGCTGGAAGAGAACCCAAACCGCTGGTCTCAAAGGGAACCACTGAGTCACTCGGGGTAGAGATTGGAAGGGGGAAAGCAAAGAGATGAAAATACAGTGTTAAAAAAAAAAGGCCCAGGCTGTCTCAGCAAGTGGGGGTTCAGGAAGGTGTGGAGAGTCAGAAGTCAGCCCCCAAACCCCACATAGTGTGACCCCATTTCCCTTCCTAGCTTCATCTCTCATCTCTACCTGTCCCTTTCTGCCCCAGCCACACACGGTGTTTATCCACCCTGATCACATTCTCCAGGCTGAAGCCTTTTACTCACGCTGTGCACAGCACCCAAAAGATGGTTCCCTCCACCGCCCACCTAGAGAACTCATTGTCTAGCTCTTCAGTCTTTCCTCTGGTTCCTAGAAGGAGTCACTGGTGCTCTGGACTCACTGCGCATCCGAGGGACAGGAACTCATGGGAGTCATCTGGGCCCCAAGACTCTAACCCAAGCCCATGCACCACAGAGATTTATTGTCTCTGAAAGTCACGCAAAATAGGTTTTTATATGTTTGCATTCGAGAAAAAGGAGGGTAAGAGAGAGGGTGGCGTGGAGAAGTCTAGAAACCCAGGGCTTCTCTGTACCACACAGAGCTTGCCAGGCACTGACACCCAAGAGCACATATCCCTGCCAGCCCCACCAGCATCACACAAAGGACTCCCCGAGATAGGAGGATAAGTCCTGGTGGCTGGAAACCGAGACTCCATGTCCAGCTCAGACAGCGCTGGAGAGGGAGGGTGCTGAGACCCAGACAAGTGGCTTCCTTCCCTATCCCTGCTGTCTTCCCTGTCTCCCTCGGCCAAAGCATCCAAATCAACCCCCAGACCCCAGAGCCTCACTCTCCTCAGTCCTCGCTAGCCTGTCCACTGTAGTCCATCATTATGCCCCCCGTCCCCGCCTCCTACACAGACCTGACATCTCCCGCGGCTGCGTGGCACAGTTCCCAGACCAGTATCTCAGCCTTCCTCCCTTAAACAGATGGCCCCGCCTCTCTTCTCCCTGTGTAACACCCCAGGGCTCCCACTGCCCTGAGCTCAGGCCTCAAGTTCTCCCGAGCCTGTCTTTGGAGGGACATTTCCCCAGGTGCTGGTCCCGGCTCCACATCTTGGCATGTACAGTTCCTGCCGGGAGGAACGGCCTTTCTTCCCCCCACCTAATCACACTTCAGTGGCAGTCAGAGCTGGACCTGGTGCTTTCGGGGCACTTCAGCCCAACTAGACACTGCGCTTGCCCAGGAACCGAGAAAGAGTCTGCATGGAGTCAGTTCTAGCCCCATGCCAACATAGGGCCTGGCACAGAGTACGCACCAGAAAAAGCAAGTGGCAAGGACATGAAGGCACATTCTTACCTCTATGAAGCCACCTCCCTCTCTTTACCCTACAAGCACCTTTTGGAACCTGTCAAACTAGATTGCTAACCACCGGCTCCCAGCAGTGCCCTCCCAGACCCGATTTCTCCTGTCCCGAGAGAGACATCTTTACATTCCCGGAATGGATGCCCAGACTCATAACTGTGGTAATAACAACCATTACCATCATTTATTGGGTTCTCATTGTGTGCCTGGTTATTTAACCCTCACAGGAACCCTAACAGGGAAGGAGCTGTTTTATTGTCCTCATTTAACAGATAAGGAAACTGAGGCTCCAAGAAGCTATCTTGCCCTAAGGTCACACAACTAGTAAGCAATCAGTACTGGGTTAGCAGTCAAGGTCTGTCTGACTGACCTACGGCCACCCACCCCCACCCCCTGCAGCCAGGTCTGTTTGACTGACCTACAGCCCCCCCCTTGCAGCCAGGTCTGTCTGACTGACCTACAGCCCCCACATCCAGGTCTATCTGACTGTCCCACAGCCCCCCACAGCCAGGTCTGTCTGACTGACCTACAGCCCCCACATCCAGGTCTGTCTGACTGACCCACAGCCCCATACTGCCCAGCGGCCTCTTGCTTTCTACAGTCTCACCTCTCAGAACCTAAAGCAGCAGCTCCGCTCCCACCAGCCTGAAGCTGGGCATCAGAAGTGGATAGAGAGAGCACTGACACAGTACTGATCCTTTAGGGGCAATGAGATGGCTCATGGGGTAAGAGCACTGGCTGCTCTTTCAGAGGACTTGGGTTTGATTTCCAGCACCCACATGGGAGCCAGCAACTGTCTGTAACCCCAGTTCCAGATGACCGACACGCTCTTCAGGTCTCCAAGGGCAGCAGGCACACATGTTGTGCATGGACATACATGCAGACAAAACATGCATACTGGGCTGGAGAGATGGCTCAGAGGTTAAGAGCACTGACTTTCCTTCCAGAGGTCCTGAGTTCAATTCCCAGCAATCACATGGTGACTCACAACCATCTGTAATGAGATCTGGTGCCCTCTTCTGGCATGTAGGCACACATGCAGACAGAACATTGTATACATAATAAATAAATCTTAAAAAAAAATGCATACACATAAAATAAAAAACAATATTTTGTGTAGGAAAAAAGGGTCACATGATGGGGAGGCTTTGTTAACCAATTATCTTTAAGAGGTGGGGCTAAGTTAAGGTGTTACTTTCTGGGACCAGAGAAAAAACAGGCTAGGCTCAAGGCCCAGGTGCACTCTCTCTTTGATTCCCGTGGGGCACAGTGGAGCTTGGACTTCTCATTTCTGTTTCTTTAGTTTTCCCATTATAATAAATAAAAATAAGATTGTTTTATCCTTTAACTAGCCTGGTTATTTCCCGAATCAAGCTAATTTCTACAGTCCTGGGTCACTGGGAGGAAGACAAGAGGTACTGTGTCGTCTGGAAGAATAGATAGGGCTAGTCAGAGAGATGGCTCAGCTGGTAAGGCACTCGCCTAAGGACCTGAGTTCAATCCACAGGAAAGAAAACCAACTCCCAAAACTTGTCCTCTGACTTCCCATGCGTGCTGTGGTACAGAAACATCCAAACTCCCTCATTCACACACATATATTCTCTCTCTCTCTCTCTCTCTCTCTCTCTCTCTCTCTCTCTCTCTCTCTCTCACACACACACACACACGATAATAATACAACTTAAAATTTAGGAATAAATTTTAAAAAACAAGTTAAAACAAAAAGATTAAAATAAATCCCAGCACTCAGCAGGTAGAGACAGCTTGGTCTACAGAGCGAGTTCTAGGACAGACTCCAAAGCTACAGAGCAACCCTGTTTCGAAAAACCAATACCAAAACTACAAAATTAAAGGATTAAACTAAAACAGCAAATAACCAGACAATTGGCAGTAATGCAGATAACTTAAACTTCTCAGGACACCTACACCTAGGGAACAAAATTCTCTATGACCCTTTGTTGTGGAAAATTACTTTAACTAGGCAAAGATGTATTACATTAGTTCATGCTGCATTTGTTTAACAATGTAAAGATGTGCTGTTTTGCCTGCTTAAGGCACCTGATTGGTCTAATAAAAAGCTGAATGGCTGCCGGGCGGTGGTGGCGCACGCCTTTAATCCCAGCACTTGGGAGGCAGAGGCAGGCGGATCTCTGTGAGTTCGAGACCAGCCTGGTCTACAAGAGCTAGTTTCAGGACAGGCTCCAAAACCACAGAGAAACTCTGTCTCTAAAAAACCAAAAAAAAAAAAAAAAAAAAAAAAGCTGAATGGCCAATAGCTAGTCAGTAGGAGGATAGGTGGGACTGGTGGGCAGAAAGAATAAATAGGAGGAGGAGGAGTCTAGGCTCGAGAGAGAACAAGAGGAGTGAAGGAAAGAGAGAGAGAGACACCTGGGGCCAAGAAGCAGGCAGACAGACACAGAGCAGGACATACAGACTGAAAGAAAAGTAAAAAGCCCTGAGGCAAAATGTAGATGAAGAGAAACAGGTTAATTTTAAATTCTAAGCTAGTGGGACAAGCATTAGCTCAGGCCGAGCATTCGTGATTATAATAAGTCTCCATGTCGTGATTTGAGAACTAGTTGGCGATCCAAAAGAAAGTCTGCTACAGCCTTCCCCAGCTAAAGCCAAATGGCCAGTAATGCTAATTTAATGCTTATCTACCTGTCTGTTTGAGTCAAGCAGCTCTCCAAGGGAAGAGCCCAGGCAACCAAGGATAAGAAGGGTAACGGAGCCAAGTCACACAGAGCCAAGTCGCATAGTGAATCACACCAGGCAGAGCCCAGTCCGTATTCGGGGTGGGGAGGGGCGCTCAGGGACTCCTGACCCCTGGATTCTAATCCAGCTACTAAGAGTTAAAAATAGGGAGTACGGAGAATAAAGGATGAACACTTATTTGAAACCTCCTCCAAAAGAAGCCTAGGGCAGAGGAAGCCCCATATTGGACTGCTTCTGGCTGCTCCTTCCCACAGCCACTGGGGGAAACGTCTTGTGATATGTCTGTCACAGATAAAGTCACAAGATCCAGAGACGTTTACCACTTGTCCAAGGGTACACCACGAGGAAAATGATAATACCTTGGAATCCCTCCTCACCCCTCTTACCTTCAACCCAAGCCTTCCCAACTGCCCCTTGGGAAGTTTCGCATCAGAGGA
Source organism: Chionomys nivalis (assembly GCF_950005125.1). Lineage (NCBI taxonomy): Eukaryota > Metazoa > Chordata > Mammalia > Rodentia > Cricetidae > Chionomys > Chionomys nivalis. The sequence goes on along the minus strand of NC_080096.1, from coordinate 20,499,827 downwards.
AACCTAAAGGCTCTGCCACGCCCTCCCAGGAGGTCCAGTTGCCTTTCACAGTCTCTAAAGAATTCACAATTGTGCGGTGATGAGATAAGGGTCGTTCAGTCTCTGAGCCTCAAAGATAGTGGACACTTTGTATCCATCTTAAACTTTCTGAGCCTCCAAGAAGGTGAATATTTTGTATCCATTAACTATTTAGTCCAACACACAGCACATGGCTGGGTGGTAGTAGAGTCTCAACAAACATCTTCATTTATTCAGAAATGTCCACTGAGACCTACTACACCCAGACCTTGGTGCTAGAAACATAGGCATGGAACAGATGAACAAGCCCCCGCCCTGGTGGGCTCTGTGTATAGGAGCAAATACATAGCTATTATTGAAGGCTATCGGTGTTCTCACTCTGCAGAAATGAGACTGTGATTCAAAAGCCATCCATTTGTAAGTGGCAGAATAAAGATTCTGTTCCAAGCCGTCTGCCCTAAAGCCCTCTAGGTCTTCGTCAAGTCACCCAAATCACTACGCACTATGTCAAGCAAGAAAGAAACGACTCGGTATCTTATAATTCCAGAGAGTACCTTCTCTCTGTACTTCTGCCCTGACCTCTTGTGCCTCCCAGTGGCCTCAGAGGCACACACATGCATCAGAATGGCACAGTGCAGCCGGTTATGTCAAAGCAGTACTTACCCAGAAGTAGCAGGTGTGGGCACACAGCCAGTTGGGGAGAGACAGTGGAGCCATCATCACAGCAGCACATAGAAACAAAGGACAGAAGTGAGACACAGCACAAACAACAAACTGTCCTGATCAGCTAGACCCCGGCCAGCGCGGCACCTGCCCCCCTAACCCCGGTGTGCCTCTGGCATTCGGATGACCAGACACTATCCAGGAAGCTACTATCTGACAACCCACCCTGAGCTCATCAGGCCACCCTGGGCCCAGTCTCCAATGGGCATCCACAGCAGCACCAGGTGCCAGGTACTGGGAATGGGGTCTGGTCAGACAGGGCCTTACCCCTGTGAACCTTCAGAGCAGCACGGAGGTGTAAGTTTGCTAAATTCCTGCTGTGATGCATGCATCGAGGAGACCTTGAGGACCTGGGGTCAAATTCTGCCTCTCTCATTTACAGCTCTATGCTGGTGTCATCCAGGGGGTTTCCTAATTTCTCCACACCTCCTTTACTTACCTGAATCATAGAGGGTAGCCCAGATCCCTCGCTTAGGTCTAGGCAGGAGTCTAAGAGTTCACATACTGAAAAACTTTTCGAACGATACTTGGCATACAATTTGTTTATAACTTGTAGCTCCAATGACTACAAAGGGCTATGGACAAGGACTTTGGAGGGACCTGGTGTGGGTGGGGCTACCATCTCCCTAAGAGGAATGCTGCTGTTGGGGACGAGGGAGATAACAAAAGGTGAAGTCTGGGCACAATGCCTGGGTGCTGCGAAGACTCTGTAAACGCTGCTGTTGATCGTAGGGTGTTCTTCAGCATGTCCCCACCACGAGAAGTCCCATCAGGGCTGTGGCAAGTGCCCCTCCCCACAAACACACCCAGGACTGTAACTTCAGACTGAAAAATGACCAGCCACCATATGCTCCCAATTCCACAGATGTTCCAGTTTGATCGTCAGTCACCCAGGACACGGTGCTAGTGAAATTGATACTGCTCCCATTTTACAGACAAGGACAGAGGGTGAAAGGCCTCCCTTCTCCCTTGGTGGCCTCATGTGGGTCTCCAAGCCTATGGAAGTGATCAAGCTCTCATGTCCGCTTGGATTATGTTCTCTAGATTTCTCTGACTTCTCCCGCTGGGTCTCAGCAGAGTTAGCTGCATGGCCCAGGCAAGCCTTGGAACTCTTTGATCTGGAATGGTCATTGTCAAACAGCCAGCTTTAGGATGCAAACTGTTCCTGAAACCACCCTCCAGGCTCAGTCATTAGCACCACGACCCCCCGTCTATCTCTATAGCTGACCGCAGCCACTAACTTATAGGTCAAGAGATGTCTACATTCACTCAAATCCACATTTTATAGATGAGGAAACTGGGGTCCAAAATAGACCCAAGATTACTTTTCAATGTCCAGCTCTTAAAGCAGACAGTTGAGAAGATATGGCCTCTAAGTAAACACCACTGGGCCCTGAGATGTAGGTGTCTCCTCTCTCTTTTTTCCAGCTCCCCAGCTGAAACACCCCAGAGTTCAGAGGTCCATCCAGAAACTATTAGGGGTTTCAATAGGTTAGGACTGAGGAATGGCAGCACCTCGGTATGGACAGAGTACTGAGACGTGAAGGTTTCCTGTCTTAGGGAGGATTGGCCCTAAGTCAGCCACTTCACAGCTGTGTGGCTTTGGTCAAATCAATTTGCCCCCATGAACTCCTAGGAAACAAGGGTGATGCTTCATGAGGTGCTAAAGATTTAATGAGTTAATGCTACATGTGACACCCTTAGAACAGCAAATAGGCAATAGCCCTAATTAAAGAACAAAGCCAAAAACAGGGTATGTGGCCTCGCTACACACAACCTCAATCTAACCCCATTCTATTTCCTCACAGTTATGAGTCTAAGTTCTAAACCAGTTCATGGGGTGTGATCATTTCCTACTGTCAAAAGTCACCAATACAGGAAACAGTAGCAATGGTGTTAGAAGACACATAGAAACTTTTGGCTCATTTCCGTCTCCATATTACCGAGGGAAACTGAGATCCAGGAGGAAAAGCACCTGACCCACAGGCCATGAAAGGATAGAATCCTGCCCTGTGATAAACTGTAGAACCTGGGGAAATTCTGAACACACACACACACAACACGAACATGCACACACACATACACACACACCTCCCTGTCATAAGAACCCAGTCTGCAAACCCAACAGATCTCAGTCACTACGACCTTGGCAGCCAAGCCTGTGTGAGTATCCTTTCCAGTTACTGGGAAACCTGTATGGCACACAGTAGGTACTCAGGAGGCTTAGAAAACAACCCAATGAGGTTTTCTGGCTTCAGGCTGAGGGTCCCTGTTAGGCCTCTCTCTTTGAATCCTCCCTCCTGACTCCCACCATAGCCTCTGCCTCACCCTGTACCCGGGTCCTATTAACTGGGCCTAGTTCCAGCTCACAGAGTACTGGGCCTGCCCGGAGTCAGCATCTTCCCAGCCAGCCTGGGATATTCCTGTTCAACCCAGCCAGCCAGGCTCCTGGCCAGGGTCCACTCTGCAGAGTGGGTGCTGGCTCTACCAGACCCTCACACCCACTAACCTATAGGTGGAGCAATCAGGTGGTCCTAGGAGCTTCTATCGGCACCCAGGGCCTACAGAGGGAAGTCAGCCTGGTCTAGACAGTGCAGGGACATGTTGATCAGGAGACAGTGGGGTGTGCCACCCACACAACCAGCCGCTCCACCCAAGTCCCATGTTGCTGGGACCTAGCAAGCACTGACGAAATCTCCTGCGTACACAGGGAAACCTAAGGGTTCCCCACTCCATCCCTTTCCTAAAACACCCCACACTGGTGTGTTCTCATACCGACCACCAATCTGGCCCCGCATACCTTCTGATTCATTTGATTCTGCTAATGCCTGTAAGGTCCAGATTATTGGCTAAGGGGACTGGGAGAGGGGAAGTGACTTATGCAAGGTCACAACGTGACGACAGCTGGACTGGGATTCAAACCTAGTTCTTCCGCATGTAAAATCCGCGTGGTACTGATGCTGCCCTCCCTCTCTGTTCCCTATGGTTTCCGGGTCCCTTTCTTCCCCGACCTTGCACCTCCATCTGCAATCTCCCTCCCCCATTCCGACCTTACACCTGATATCACACCTTGCTTCTGTGCACCCAACAGCAGCAGGTACCACAGGCTGACACTGAAAGTTATTTCCGAGATCTCTGGCTTAGGAGGGCCTTGAGTGCAAGCAGTAACCCCAGCAAATGCTCCTTAAACAAGTCTGTTGTTTCTACCTCTTTACTTCCTCCATCCCCAAGCCAATCTCCATGGCCTCCCTTCCCCACCCCAACCCCCTGCCAGCATCCACCTCCAGGCCTGTAACCCGGATGGGGACGTGGGGACAAGAATTTACTAACGTGTTGGGAGAGAAGGGGTTCTGAGACAGTGCTCTGGCCTCTCCCTCTCCCCTTCAGTAGCTGAGGACCCGACTCTGACTTGGCACCAAGCAACTATGGCCGGACTCTCAGCTGCCCTAAAGCCCATCCCAACCAGCCGTTCTCCCAAAGCCTCTACGTTTGGGAGAAGGTTCCAGAGGAAGAAAAGCGGCTATAGCTTAAATTCAGTCATTCCCTCCCAGGGGACTCCAAGGGCGCTGGAACAACTCACTACACCACCCTCCCTAGTCTGTCTCAGCAGATTCCACCTAGGGTCCTTTGGAGCAAGTCCCCGCCTCCAGCCTGCAGGGCTGCAGGGGTCCGGTCCTCCCCAAAGAGGTGGGGCCTGCGGGGAAGTGCGGGTTGAAGAGCAACACAACTCTTAGGGAAACACGGAGAGAAGACCGGGAAATATGTAAGACAGAGAACCCAGAGACGGCAACGTAGGAGCCTGGCCCTGAGTAGACTAGGAGACCCGAGGCAGAGGAAGTCCCAGCCTGGACGCGAGTACGTGCGTCCGGGCGGCGACCCGAGGGCCACCCTGATCAGCGGAGCCAGGGTCGCACCTCGCGGGTCCCGGGGTCCGGAAACTCAGAGTTAGTTACGTAAGGACCCGAGCTGGGCTCCCGGGGTCCCCCTCCCACCGCCCTCTGGGCCGCCAGGAGCACGCGGGGCGCGCAGGGCGGGGCTGGCCGGACGGCCTGGGGCTGCGCCACGGCGCAGAGACCCGCAGCGGACACCCACGACTGGACTCCAGTTCCGGAGCGAGCTCCTACACGCCGTCTCCCGAGCTCCGCGTACCCTCAACTTTGAGACTCCAGAACCCCTGGGGACCTCAAGTTAGGAGCATGCAGTCCAGGACCTCCAGCACCCACGCCGGGGATCCGGTGACCCTCGGCTCGCTGCTCCCGGGATGGCCCGGGCCCTTGGGAGTGGGTTTCTGGGTCCTGCACCTTGTCCCTCCCAGACACCGGGGGCCACCCCCTAAGGCGGTCCAGGCTCACCTGAGCTGCGTAAGGCAGAGACCTGGCAGGGACCTGGCCAGGCCGGGCCGGGCCGCGTCCTCGCTCTCCGCGGCTCTCTCCCTTTAAGAGGTTCCTGCCACTTTGCCCCGCCGGGGGCCTCCACCTGCACTGACAGGGCAAGTCTGATGCGAGGCCCCGCCCTCTCCACGGGAGGTCCTCTAATTGGTGCAGACAACTGCCAATCCTTGGGGCGGCGGGCAGGCCCCAGCAAAACAGCCCGACTGTCGCAACTGGGAAGGGGCGGGGGCTGCAGGTGCGGCCAGACTGGGACGCCCAGCCTAGGACAGCTCCTGATAGACCCAGAGCGGTTAGGGGAGGGGAAGCATGGAGTTCCTGGATTGGCTGCTGCGGTCCTTGACGTCATGTGGCAAAAGTATAAAGCAATTTGCAACGTGGTGCTAACCCTAAGGCTGCTAGGTTGGCTTGGAGGTTGTTCTAAGGGAGTTAGGAAAGTGACCTTGACATAGACTTACCTGGACCACAGGTCTCACTATTCCATTCTGGGTGACCTCGAGCAAGCCACTTCTTTGAATCTGAATTTCCTCAACTAAAAATCCTCGGATGTTTTCTTGAGAATGAGTGATATTTGCTAAATGCCAGTCGCAAGCCTGGGGCCCAAGAAGGTGTTCATGAGCTGGAGTTCTGGCTTCCCTTGTGCCCACCTTGTCCCTCTTCTTGGGGTAATTAGAAGCAGCTACCCTCTTCTAACGATCTGCCCCGTTTACCCTGGAAGGGGTTAAGTGGTAAACCTCAGACCCTCTTCTCCCTTGCCCTTCAGACCTGTCCTCCCTCGCTCACATAGTGCCAAGGTCAGGAAGCTGGCTGGCTCCCAGCGTGGATTCATCCTAACTAACCCACCCCAGGGTTTCAAAAGCTGTTCATGAGATTAAGGCCAAATCTGCCTTAGGATTCCCACCTAGAAGAGACAAACATAATCCCCCTTTTATGCGGAGGAATCAGAGAATCCTAAAATCATGGAATAGTCGTGATACCAGGGAGCCCTGGTGAGTTAGTCTGTTGTGTGGGTAAACTGGGAAACTGGGGATCACCAAGGGCAAAAAACTTCCTGAGTTTTGGTGACATGGAAGAAGCTCACTCAGGACACCAGAGAAGCCTTTGAAACCCTCTGACCAGAAATCTAGATGTGTTTCGGTCTCGGCTGTATGAACGCTGTACAGAAACCTGGGGCATACGTACCCTCAGGCGCCAAAGCTGACTGATACTCCGCTCCCCGCCTATCCATGGCAGTGTTGGCCATTGGTCAAAGCTAGAAACTCAGACAGCGGAGGCTAGACTCCTTGCTTAACTCAGCATTGAGTGTTGGTAAAACCTCTTCCCCTCTGGGGCAAAATATGCTGTAGCACCAACCTTAGGTAGAATTACTGTGCTGATTGGAAGTGAAAACTACGTATGTAAATATTCAATCTTGGATCCAGTACTGTTTTTTAATTGCTCTCACATGTATCCATGCCTGCCAGAAAGAGCAAACAGGCTATGAATTCGTTAATTTGGCCTCAGGAAACGAGGGCTCCCCAGCCAACTGCCTCCTCTCCTGGACTCAGTCGAAGGGCTGAGGAGAGGAAAACCCCAGCCTTGGGGTGGCCGGAGTTATTCTAAAGGGCTGCAAGAGGCCCCACCTCTCGGCTGGGGCACGTGGCTCCAGCGCTGCCGGGTTAAGCTGCCAGTGGGTGACTCAGCATAGGCAGCATCTGCCCCAGCCTGATAAGCGAGTGTGTGCGTTTGTACTTGGGAAACACGGAGGAGAATGTGAACTTCTGTGTTGGCTGTCAGTGTCCTGGGGCTGGGGCTGGACTGGGGGCAGGTGCGTGTGAGCTTATACACAAAGGGACGACTCTTTATGTTGCCTGACCCTGGAGAGCTTTGTCCTGCCCCTGGGACCTGTGTGCCCAGCCATCCATGTGCTTTTCCTGTTGAGGTACTCTGTAGCCAACCAGGACCTTCTCAGGAACTCTGCAGGGGTAGAGGTTGCTGTCAAGGCCTCTTCCAGGGAATCCGTAGCTTCCACGGCCTTCCTAGAGAGAGGCTCCCTGTGAGAGATGATCTCCTGAAGGAACAGCTGGTATTTACTCATCACTGGTATTTTATGTTATCTGCTCCTTTTACAGCGTCAAATTCTTCCAGTCAGAAGTGCTTGGAGCTCAGAGAGTCGAAGTGACAGCGTCAAGTCACACAGTTCTGAAATAACTGTGCAGGTGACAGGCAGGGGGCAGTTTTCCTCCTCCCGGAGGCTGAGTGCCCATTCTGCTGGGGCCTGTGAGCGACTGATAAGCTGGGGGGAGGGGAAGGGACCTGTTTGTGTCAGCCGCCCTCCCCTTCTGAGAATATGTGAGCCTTCTTATCCTGTCAGAGCCTGGGTGCTGTCCTCAGCTTCAAGTGGGCTTGAGCTGGGTGATAAAGTGATCAGGAATGGGGGGAGGGGTGAAGTGTGGATGGACATATATGGGAACATCTGTTTCTTCAACAGAACTTCATTAAGCATTTTACTGAAAGTTAGCGCCTCCCCACACATATCAAAACAGACAAGGTAGTAGCATGTCTACAGTACATAAAGTCCTATAGCAAACAAACAGAAAGTTAATCCCTTACTGTGTGTGTGTGTGTGTGTGTGTGTGTGAGAGAGAGAGAGAGAGAGAGAGAGAGAGAGAGAGAGAGAGAGAGAGAGAGAGAGAGAGGCTATGCTCATGCCATGCCCTGGGTCTCTAGTCACATAGAATCTCAAGAGGCTGAAGCAGGAGAATTGCTTGAAAGGATTTCAAAAGCCTCTTCTACCCTGTCTCAAAACAAACAAACAAAAAACACAACCCAAATAAATAAACAAACAAAATTTTAACCTGCCAGGAGGACTCGCGAGATGTCTTATTGGGTAGAGGCCCCAGCTACCAAACCTGAGGTAGATGCCCAGGATCCACTGATGGAAAGAGAGAACCAACCCCTTAAGCTAATCTCTGACCAGCACACACACACACATATAAAAACAATCCTAGCGCTTAGGAGGCACTGGCGGAAGAATTGGGAGTTCAAGACCATGCTTAGCTACACACTGAGTTCAAGGTGAAAAGCTTTCAGAAAATCCTGTCTCCAAAAATCAACTAGTTCAATAAGCAGAAATGTTGACCCTGCTTGGTCCAAGGGTAGAAAGAGGATCTCAACCAGGCCCAAGGCATGGTGGGAAAGAAGAACCGCAGGCCTCAGACAGCCAGGCAGCTCCAATCAGCTGCTGTTTGAATCCTGCCTCTGCCACTCACAGGCTTGTGGCTTCTGCTTAGACTGTTTCTTCATCAAATGAGGTAACAGCGCTCACACCCTGTTTGTCTTTCCCAACCACAGCCACTGGAAGAGAAAGCTTTGGTAAGTTACTCTCTATGGGAGAAGCACAACCCTGCGGTGATTCATGGCTCCAGAGAAGACAGCCCTGAACAAATGTGTATTCAGATCTGGGAAGGCAGTGTGGTCCCGTCTGTAGGATGAAGAACATTTTCTGCCGGGCGGTGGTGGCGCACGCCTTTAATCCCAGCACTTGGGAGGCAGAGACAGGCGGATCTCTGTGAGTTCGAGACCAGCCTGGTCTACAAGAGCTAGTTCCAGGACAGACTCCAAAACCACAGAGAAACCCTGTCTCAAAAAAACCAAAAAAAAAAAGAACATTTTCTGGAGGAGGCGACCTTCTCGCTGCCTTCTGTAGGATGAATTTACTACATAGGGATGGAAAAGTACATTCCACGGGGAGGAGTAGCCTGCACAGACTCAAAGATAGGACAGTAGTAAAAATATGTGTTCCTGGAACAAAACACGGGCTGGCAGAGCTTTAAAACGGAACAAACCATGAGACCAATGTATAGAAGGTTTCAGATGCCAGATTTGGAGACGGCTGGGCGGTCCTTGAAGTGGAACCACTCATAGACTAGTGGGGGTGTGACCGCCATTGGGGGAGGGAGGCGTGGTATGGGGTCGACTCTTCCAGAAGGACAAAGCTCCAGATAAGCATATGGAAGATGACATAAATACAGAAAAAGTTAAGCGTTTTTTGCCCCAGCCTAGGGCTGGGATGGCGGAGGCAGGAATGGGAGAGTGGGGGTGTCCCCAGACAATTGTGTTTAGGGCACCTCTCACCCTACCATCAAACCCTGAAGGTTCTTTTTTTATATATTGATTTTATGTTCATTGGTGTTTTGCCTGCATGTATGTCTGTGTGAGAGTGGCAGACAAGTCTGGAGTCACAGACAAGTGTGAGCTGCCATGTGGGTACTGGGAATTGAACCTGGGTCCTTTGGAAGAACAATCAGTGCTCTTAACAGCTGAGCCACCTCTCCAGCCCCAACACTGAAGGTTCTAAAAGGTCACTCGGTCCAAGAGTTTCTCTGGTTTTGTTGCAGTGTGGCACTGGTGCCAAAACTGCCAGGAAAACCCCTGTCGGTGGAAGATACCACCTCCTGTTGAAACAAGCCTGGGTGTTTGGAGATGCCCGGTGCCTCATCCCCTCGAGCCAAGAGGCACCTTGTTTTATGGAAGAATAAATGGAGCGAAGTAACCTTCTTCCCAACACAGCCATTAAGCAGACTGAACAGGACTGGAAGACAGCACCTTGATTTGTTGGGAGAGTGGGAAAGATTTGATAGTGCATGGGAAACAGCTGAGATTCCAGCTCTTAAAAAAAAAAAAAAAAAAAAAATCCAGGGAGAAGGAAAGATGGTGTTTGGCGCCACCTAGTGTTAGCGAGTCGAGATGCCGCCGAGGCACAGAGCTGAGCCATCCGGGCTGCCAGGAATTAGTGGCAGTGATTTCAACCTTATAAAAATAGGAGTACGGGCCGGGCGGTGGTGGCGCACGCCTTTAATCCCAGCACTCGGGAGGCAGAGGCAGGCGGATCTCTGTGAGTTCGAGACCAGCCTGGTCTACAAGAGCTAGTTCCAGGACAGGCTCCAAAAACCACAGAGAAACCCTGTCTCGAAAAACCAAAAAAAAAAAAAAAAAAAAAAAAATAGGAGTACGGGTTATGAGGGAGGTGGTTTTCAAGCAAGACTGTCCTGGATTGCAGAGCCAAATCACACAACCTGCTAAGAGTCGTTAAATATAGGTCATTATCCTGCCAGACAATGGGGACACAGGTCTTTAACCTCAGCACTAGGGAGGCAGAGGCAGGTGGATCTCGGACTTCAAGGCCAGCCTGTTCTACAAAGCGAGTTCCCAGATAGCCAGGGCTACACAGAGAAACCCTGTCTCGACAAAGCAAAACAGAAAGCTTATTATCCTGCTCCTCAGCTCCTCCCTAAGAGTCCTCGGTGGATTTAGCTCGAGAACAGCAGGTGGTTGGCAAGCAAGAGGCCTAGGGTTTGTGCTTCGTCACACACTAGAGAGATAGCGAGAGGCAGAAGGAGATGGGCTGGGGGATGACTCACTAGGCGGAGCCCAGACTCTGGAGCAAGCAGCTTGTTTATGGGCCTCTTTAAGGAAAACAATGCAGCCAGGCGCAGAGGCAGGAGGATCACTACCAATTCAAAACCAGCCTGGTCTACCCAGCGAGTTCCAGGCAGAGATAGGACACCAGTGAGACTCTGCCTTAAAAAAAATAATATATAGGGCTGGAGAGATGGCTCAGTGGTTAAGAGCATTGACTGTTCTTCCAGAGGACCTGAGTTCAATTCCCAGCGACCACATGGTGGCTCACAACCATCTGTAATGAGATCTGGTGCCCTCTTCTGGCCTGCAGGCATACATGGAAGCAGAATGTTGTATACATAATAAATAAATAAAATATTTAAAAAAAAAATAATATATATATATATATAAAATACAGCAAGACATGGTGTCTCAGATCTGTAACCTCAGCACTTCTGGATGCTGAGGCAGGAGGACTGCCATCAAGTTAATATCAGTCTAGCTGGGTGGTGGTGGCGCACGCCTTTAATCCCAGCACTTGGGAGGCAGAGGCAGGCGGATCTCTGTGAGTTCGAGACCAGCCTGGTCTACAAGAGCTAGTTCCAGGACAGGCTCTAAAGCCACAGAGAAACCCTGTCTCGAAAAACCAAAAAAAAAAAAAAAAAAAAAAAAAAAAAAAAAAGTTAATATCAGTCTAAACTACACCCTGAACCCGCCTGCACTTCCTTCCCCTAAGAAAGAGCACAACTGGACATAGTGGCTTGGACCTGTACTGCTTAGCACTCAGAACACTGAGGCAGGAGGATCTTGAGGCCAGCCTGACCTACATGGTAAGACTGTCCTAAAAAAAAAAAAAATAGGGGGGCTGAGAGGTTGCATGATCTGTAGAGTGCTGGTCTTGTAAACTTAGGACCTGAGGGGCTTTGTTAAGTTTTATTTTTAACTTTTAATTATGCGTCTACATGTGTGTCCGATGCCAGCAGAGAAGAGAGCATTGGATCAGCTGGAGTGGTTGTGAACGGCCTGATGAGGGGCCTGGGAATTGAACCTGGGTCCTCGGCAAGAGCAACCCGTGCTCTTAACTACTGAGTCACCTCTCCAGCCACAGGACCCAAGGTTTTTGTTGTTGTTGTTGCTGCTGCTGTTGTTGTTGTGAGGCAGGGTTTCTCTGTGTAGACCTGGCTGTCCTGGAACCTGCTCTGTACACCAAGCTGGCCTTGAACTCAGAGGTCTGCCTGCCTCTGCTGGGATTAAATGTTACAACCTGGCAGTCCACTGTGCCATCTTACTGACCCAGCTTGTCAAATTCTTAACCACAGAAGCCAGAGCAGGACACGGAGCAGCAGGAGGGCAGGCATGCAGGGGTGGGTAGGGAAGCCATCTATGTCCTCTGCCTGCCCTTTTCTTCTTCCCTGCCCCAGTAAAGAAATCAGATCTTAGTTTTAACAGTTGAGAAAAGTTTTCTGGAGAGATGGTTCAACTGTTGAGTGCTGACGGCTCTTACATCAGACCCGGGTTCAATTCCCAGCACCCACATGGTGGGTCAAGGTCATCTGTAACTCCAGTCCTGTGAGATCTAATGTCCTCAAGGACTAAGCACACACATGATGGACATAAAGTAAAATGAATATTAATCTGTAAAAAAATTTAATGAGAACAGCAAGGCCAGGCAAGAGCGAAAAAACTGGACCAAGCTCACAGATCATGCTGGGACCATGGTTGGGTTCCATCTGTTGGACTTAAGCCCAAGGTTCTCTTTGTTCACCTTTCATCCCAGACGGTGGGGATCAAACCATCCCTGCAGTCCCTGGCCCATCTCTCTTTCCTGGATCCTCCATCCCTTCAGCAAAGCCAGGTGGTAAAGAGTTCAAGGGGTCCCCAAAGTCCTTAGGAGTAGGGCATGAAGGAAGGAGCCCATTGGGAGCCCCAACATTGGGTCGAGGACAGGGGTTTGGCTTGGTCAGTTTCATTCACTACTTCCCTCTCTGAGAGCAGCGCCTGGCTCGCCATAAGCTATGCCTGTGGTTGACTGAATGAGCTGGAGGAAGCAGCTTCCTTCCGGGGAAATCATCCTCCTGGCAGCTCTCATCCTCCTCTGGGTACCTCCTGACCTAGGGGAGGAGACCTTGGCTGAGCTTCCTGTGTCTCAGCACACACTCTCAGGTTGGCCCCTTCCTTCTGCTCAGAGCGCCATCCTAACAGAAGCAGCCATCCTCCCCCATCTCCCCATTTGGTGCAGATGCTCACTTCGCTGCCAGGAATGTGGCTCAGTTGGTGGAATGCTTGCCTCAGATGCACTAAACTTCATGACTGATCAAATAAAACCAGGCATGGTGGAATATGTCTAGAATCTTAGAATTAAGGAGGTAGAGGATCGGGACTTCAAGGCTCTCCTCAGTTACTTGGCCAGTTGGAGGCCAGGCTGGAGAACATAAGACCCTGTTACAAAACAAACAACAGCAACAAAAATAAAACCCCACTTTTCCCCCTTCAAATTTTCCACTTAAAGTAGAATACAAAATAATGGGTTTTGGGGGGCTGGAGAGAACTCAGCAGTTAAAATCACCAACTGCCGCCTTTAATCCCAGCACTTGGGAGGCAGAGACAGCTGGATCTCTGTGAGTTCAAGGCCAGCCTGGTCTACAGAACAAGTTCCAGGACAGACTCCAAAGGTACACAGAGAAACCCTGTCTCAAAAAAACAAAAAAGAAAAAGAAAGGAAGGAAGGAAGGAAGGAAGGAAGGAAGGAAGGAAGGAAGGAAGGAGAAGGGAAGGGAAGGGAAGGGAAGCGAAGGGAAGCGAAGGGAAGCGAAGGGAAGCGAAGGGAAGCGAAGGGAAGCGAAGGGAAGCGAAGGACCAGCTGCAGCCAGGTAATGTGGCAGCACACGTCTTTAATCCAGGCACTCAGGAGATGGATCTATGTGGGTTTGAGCCTGGTCTACAAAGGGAGTTCCAGGATAGCCAGGGCTGTTACACAGAGAAACCCTGTCTCAAAAAAAATTTTAAAAACAAACAAACAAACAAACAAACAAAAAGCACCAACTGCTCTACCAGAGGACCGGGTTCAATTCCTAGCACCCACAAGTACAAGGTGACTCACAACCATCTACAGCTCTAGTTCCAGGGGATCTGATGCCCTGTTCTGGCTTCCAAGGGCACCAAGCATGATGCAAAACATACGTACAGGCAAAACAATGCAAAAAGAAACAGAAGAACAACCGAAACACCCATACACATAAAAATTTTTAAAAATTAAAATAAAATAATGGGGTCCAGGAATGGGAATGTAGCTCAGTATGCAGACTGTGGGCCTATCATTGGATACGAGCCATAGGTTTGATTACTAGCCACCATGCAAAGCCAGATATGATGGTTTTTGCTTGTGACCCAGCTCACAGAACATGGAGGCAGAAAGATCAGAAATTCAAGGTAACCCTCAGTTACATATAAAATTTGAGGCCAGCCTGGGCTACAGAAGAAAGCTCGAAAATAGGGGACATCATTATAACATCACGCATGTATGTCATGTAATGTGTTCATAGCCACATCCACACATGGATGGATGGATGGATGGATGGATGGATGGATGGATGGATGGATGGATGGATGGATGGACAGATAATTTAAAATAGTGCTTTGCTGAGTGTGGTGATACATGCCTGTAATCCCAGTACTTAAGACACTAAGGCAGGAGGTCGGGAGTTTAAGGCTAGTCTAGGCTACACAGTGAATTGGAGAACAGCCTGAGACACAAGACCCTGTCACCAAAAAAACAGGAAAAACTAGAGTGTTTTTAGTTCATTCAATTAATGTGTTTGTTAGGAACCAACAGCTCCAGGGATGAGGCACAGATTAGGCCAAGTTTATGGGCAGAATGGAAAAACTAAAAAGGAATGCGAGTGCAAGATGTGCCTCTAGGTGGCAGCAGTGCCTGTGAAGTTAGTCGTTCCCCGGCAGCAATGTCCCTGAAGACTGTTGGACTGTTTAAGAGTACCAACACAGGTGTGTGAGCATGTGCCCAGTGAGAGGTGCCGTACAAAGTGCATAGACATGTCTATAGTGTCAGCACTCATGGGCAGGTGTAAATGAGCAAAAACACAACCTGGGGCCAAGAGTGAATCTTTGTGTGTGAGCAGAGTCTGGGGATGTGTGTGCATGGTCCAGGATGTGTGTACATTTTTATGTGACTGTGTGATGCAGCACCTATTGGATGTTTTTGGCCCTGTCTGTGCCTTTGGAACATCTGACGAAGGTTTATAATCCTGCAGTAAGATGCAGTTCATGCCCCATTCCAGAAGGTCCTAGGGTCCCCTGGAGACCCCATGGTAAGGGAACATAGCCAAATGTTAATGGAATAGTGAATATTACTGATATGTCCCTTTCTTATTTTCCTTTTTTATCATGTTTCTCAAGTTTTTATAATAAGCACATTGTTTTAAATAATGTTATATGTATATTTACATATATAATCACATTATATAAAATATGCAAATATGCAAATATTATTATGAGAATGTTTTGCTTTGCATGTGTGTCTTTTTTCCATGTGTGTACCTAGTCCTTGTGGAGGTCAGAAGAAGGCATCAGATCTCCTGAATCATGAGATGGAGGTGTCTGTGAGTCACTGTGTGAGTGCTGGGAATTGTGCCTGGGTCCTCTGCAAGAACAGCCAGTGTTCTTAACACCTAAGTCATCTCTCCAGAACCCCATGTTTATTCTTTTATATATTTATTTGTTGTTTATTGGTATTTTGAGACAGGGTTTTTGTAAACAGGGACTGCTCTTTCATTCCTGGCCTCCCAGACTATCCTGTCTTTTGAAACATTTAGCAGTCACTTTTCTGTGGGTCCTGAATGTCTAGTTCATACAGCATACCATCAAACGGTACAGGCAAAAGCAGTTTCTTGTCCAAATGATTAGCCTTGTCACATTGAAGGCAAATTCTATAACAAGTTTCTTCAATGACCATCAACCTCTCTGAAGTAATTGGTGCTGCCAGAAGTAGACGTGTCTCACTGTTGAGAACAGTCTAAGTTCCTAAAACATTTTAAATGCCATATTCTGTAGGTCTTTGAAGTGTTGAAGATTAGCTATCTAAATGAAATGTATCTCTATATCTCTAGAAAATCTAGCTTACATGATTACAAGTTTGAGTATTATAAATGATTACCTATTAATCAGCATTTTTTAATTATATATTACATTTTTAAATGAGCTGTCTAAACATAATATCATAAACAAGAACAGAAATGCATATAACAAAATTGACCTTAAATTAGTATCAATAGACCAAGATCTATACCAATGCAAAGTATTCATCTCTATATAATATCGCCCTTATTTTTACAAAAAATGAGATTGCCTAGCTGGGTGGTGGTGGCGCATGCCTTTAATCCCAGCACTCGGGAGGCAGAGGCAGGCGAATCTCTGGGAGTTTGAGGCCAGCCTGGTCTACAAGAGCTAGTTCCGGGACAGGCATCAAAGCTACAGAGAGACCCTGTCTCGAAAAACCAAAAAAAAAAAAAAAAAAAAAAAAGGAAAAAAAAAAGAGAGAGATTGCCTGTAACCATTTAACCATTTATAATAAACTCTCTTTAAATGAAAACAAACATTTATAAACAATTATTTTGGGAATTTGGGCATAGTTTTTTCCAAACTGCTTTCTGTTGTTTGTTGGACAAAGTATTTTTAGGGGTTTACAGAGACCTCTTGGGAGGTCTTGATCCATCAAACAACATTAGCATGGAAGGAATCCACAGGTTTTCATCCTCTATGGAAATAAAAGCAGAACTTCCAGAGTAACATATCCTTAGATTCAAATTTTGAAATCAAGATATTTTTAAAATATATATGTTGGTTTAGCTTAGCAGCCCATACAATGAAATGTTTCTCTGTACTTAGCTCATTCACAGTCAAAAATTTTAAAGAAAACACAATAATATACATAATCCGGACTTTCTATGTATATTTCATCTTTACACGGCTTATTGTTTTACTCCTTTAATCTATGATTGTCTATACTCTGTCTCTTTAAAGACTGTTTTATTTTTTTAAATTAGCATTTTTTTTCTGTCTATACTCTTTTTTCTCTCTCTCCCAAGCTTACATACATTTTTAAGCACACTATGACCTGTTCACAGGTTTATTTTTGTCTGAATCTGTCTTTATTGTGTATCTGTAATCTTTTTCTGACCAGGAGCAGTATTTGAAATGCTAAGCAGCCTGGCTAAGACTAATGCAGTGACTTTGCATGTTGACTCCACCCAGTCCAACATGGTGGAGATATGTTCATCACGTCTGCAACCCATACACACTGCCCCAGCTCCAGGGACACAGCAACTCTATGTCTCCATTAAGCAATTTGTAACATGCTGCTCACAGAACCTGCTTAAGTACTCCACAACTACGCCAGTATGAACCAGGAAGCCAGTTCTTAAAGGAGCCACACAGTTTTTGTTGCTAATGCTATCAGGAAGCCTTTTCTTAAAGGGATCATGCCTCTGCTTGCCTCTAGCAAGCAGAGTCTGCCTGAGAAAATGCTGCTACCAAGAAGGCGTGTTTAACTCTGTTCTTTTATGTCTAGAATTCCTTTCCACATTGTCAGGTTTTGTTTGTTTGTTTTTGTTTGTTTGTTTGTTTTTGTTTTTTCGAGACAGGGTTTCTCTGTGGGTTTTTTTGCCTTTTTTTTTTTTTTTTTGGTTTTTCGAGACAGGGTTTCTCTGTGGCTTTGGAGCCTGTCCTGGAACTAGCTCTTGTAGACCAGGCTGGTCTCGAACTCACAGAGATCCACCTGCCTCTGCCTCCCAAGTGCTGGGATTAAAGGCGTGCGCCACCACCACCCAGCCTCTCTGTGGTTTTGGAGCCTGTCCTGGAACTAGCTCTGTAGACCAGGCTGGTCTCGAACTCACAGAGATCTGCTTGCCTCTGCCTCCCAAGTGCTGGAATTAAAGGCGTGCGCCACCATCGCCCGGCTCTGTCAGGTTTTATGTGGATGTAGTCACCCAGTGTTGGGTGCCTTATGTAAATGAAACTGCTCTTTCATTCCCGGCCGCCCAGACCCAAATAATCACACAGAGATTATATTAATTACAACACTGCTTGGCCAGCAGCTCAGGCATATTTCTAGATAGCCCTTTTTATCTTAAATTAACCCATTTCTCTTAGTTTGTATTTATTTTATCACAAGGCTGTAGCTTACTGAGCAAGGTTCTGGCATCTGTCTCCTTCAGCAGTTACATGGTGTCTCTCTGACTCCACCTTTTCTCTCTCTCTCTCTCTCTCTCTCTCTCTCTCTCTCTATATATATATATATATATATATATATATATATATATATATATATATTCAGATTTCCTGCCTCACTTTACTCTGCTAAACCATTGGCTGAAACAGCTTTATTCATTAACCAATAAAAGCAACACATATACAGAAGGACATCCCACATCAGGTTTCTCTGTCCTGGTTGTTCTGGAACTCATTCTGTAGACCAGGCTGACCTTAAATTCAGAGATCTGTCTGCTTCTGCATCCCCAGTGCTGGGATTAAAGGCACCTAGCTTCCTTTTTATCTTGGGAAAATCAGGCCTCATGTTCCTAGCGATTTGTCGGGGACCCTAGTGGGGACCTAGACAGAAATTGTGGGAGTGCAACTGACCTCAAAAGGCAGTGAAGTCAGCATATGGCAGGAGACTGAATTCCCTGCCCAACTTCTCTGAGTAGGGCTTACAGTTTTTTTTTCCCATAATGGGCCCCTCATCTTTCCATGGAAACCTGAGGATGCAGAAAACTTGAAATTTAAATCTGTAGAGCCCATCCATCCCAAAGGGGTCTAAGAGGTCATCGTTAAAAGCAGAATGTTCATACCCTAGTTACCATGTGTAGCTGCCGCTGCTGTCTTACTGTGTCCATAGCAGAGGCTTCCTTGAAATAATTATTTGTCCTATTTTTTTTTTTTTTTTTTTTTTTTTTGGTTTTTCGAGACAGGGTTTCTCTGTGGCTTTGGAGCCTGTCCTGGAACTAGCTCTTGTAGACCAGGCTGGTCTCGAACTCACAGAGATCCGCCTACCTCTGCCTCCCAAGTGCTGGGATTAAAGGCGTGAGCCACCACCGCCCGGCTTATTTGTCCTATTTTACAGAAGAGAAACAGGCCTGGTGTTGCTGCAGAATTGTTCATAGGCCCATTCCACTGTGCCAATAGAGCCACCTTGAATCAAAGGACAGAGTCAGCCGTTGGCTGACCAGGATCGTGATGGAGTTGCTGGAGGACTGAGGAAGTCAGCTAGAGAGGGACAGGAAGTGAGAAGAGGTATTCTGGGGGAATTTCCAGGGCTGGTGGATCAGGAAAAACATGGAGAGAGGGTCGACCAATGGACTCTTTGTTGTTCTTGGACTCATCAGGTTTTAATCTCAATTTCTGACTCCCAAGCTTTTATTCTACTGGAACAATTTAGGTAATCATCTCATCCGAGAGTCATCATACAGACATGACCTCACTCAGGACTCACAGAAATCACTGCATACACATGCTTGCGTAAGCACCTACATGTTCTCAAACTTGCCACACAAACATACACATTCACATGAACCTTCAGAGTTATTCTTCCCAGCTTTGGTGGGAACTGAGTGGCTCCAGGAAGAGCTCACAGGCCTCTGTGACATCTCCTTGGTCAGAGTGTCTCTTTGAGCAAGGTGAAGCCAAGGAAACAGCCCCACCCCGCCCTGGGCTGGCTCCCCTGCAGTCTACACTGAGGACTCTTGACATCCGCCTGGATGCTCATTACCCGGCCCCTAAGGCTGAGTCAGGAGTGATGGAGAGGCAGATCTGGGTCAAGGAGGAAGTCTGTCCCAGAGTTACTTAGTAACCAGTAGGAACAACCAGTCCTCTGGGAACTAGGAAGGGGGCAGAGGAAAACTGCTTTCTTCCCGCAGGGTTTCGGTGAACCAGAACGGGAACCACATCGTTAAGTCTCCATACCTTACAAGAATAAGTTTTTGTTTCCTATACCTAATGCACCCTGCAAAGCATGTCTTTCAGCCTGCACTGAACTTGTGACCCCATGATGTGTGACCACCCTTTGCCATGCTGAACTCATGACCCCATGATGTATGGTTGCCCTTTGCCTTACAACATATGTTCTCAAGACACCTTACTCTACACCGTGACCACCTATCCCACAGCATACGACTCCCCTTCCACATGATGTGTGTTCTTGCTTTTATCCTCACCTTCCATTGGGTTTTTCTAACAGCTGCTTATCCCGCCCCTGCAAACAGCTTACAGCTGTTCTCCGTTCTTCTCAACCTTTCCCTACAAAAGGGACCTCAGAAAGCCGGTAAGGGGCTGCTCTCTAAGCAATCCTGACTCCGGGTGAGACAGGCAGCTGGCCAGTCCCAGGCCATCTCTAACATAAAGCTTGCTCTGATCAGACAGCTGTGGATTTGGTCTTTCTCCTGGTGTATTCAGGTTCCACATTTGGAACTTGCTAGCAAATCAGACCCTTCCTTCACACAAATTCTGAAGCTGGGCCCTTCACTCCAGACCTGAACAGAAGTGCTCCAAAGGGAGATAGCAAACTTTTTTTTTTTCACACAAACATGTCTATGGATGCTTCCCCAGGTAAGTCAGAGAAGCCTCTTTAGTTTTTGTGACATCTTTTGTTTTCTGTTCTGTCCTGGTTCTGTGGGATCCCAGTCTGGGAACAGAGAGCAGGTATGAGTGATGAAACTCAATAGTCCCCATTCAGGGCACAGTGAGACAGCACATTTGGCCCTCTGGTTATTTCTGGCTATTCGGGAGTTCAGCCAGAGCTACCAATTCTTTCTTTGACCTACCCTGAGACGCTGAGGATGCCCTAGTGATGACTAGGAGCCCGAAAACTTGGAGAGGCCTGGCATCTGGGCACCCACTAACACCTAGGCTGCCCAGCAGAGCTGAGGAACCATAAGGATGTCCCATGACACAGGGGGCCAAGTCAAGAGTTTGAAGAGGCACAGGAGGACGTCATGCATTCCAGGAGCCAAGGAGATCTCTGAAAGGCTCAGCCTAAGTGAACCAAAGAAACTGGAGACTTAGGAAGCCTCTGGTGTCTGGATAGAGCAGGGAAGAATCTCTAAGAAGAGACCTCCTAGTTGTTAAAGAAATTTCTTTGGTCATCTGGTGAATCTCTGAATGATCCCATCTGTTGCTTTGTCCCTGCTGTTATCTTTGCTCTGTCTTTTGTCTTGGGTTTGGTCTGTTTTGTGTGCTCGGACTTGAGGTGACAGAAACTGATGAAGGACATGGATAACAAGACTGGTAAGCTGGGCAGCCCTCTGGCCTGGTTCTAAAAGACTTTTACAAATTTATCCCCTCTAGTTAAGGATGATTTTGGCTATTCTATCTCCAAGAGCCGACTGCAAACATACTGTGAACTTGAATGGCCCACGTTTGGGGTCGACTGCACACCCTCCCCAGGGCACTTTTGACCCACAAATGACCTTGGCAGTAGTTTATATGGTCCTGGGAAATCCCAGCCACTCAGGTCAAGTTGGATACATTTTTGCCCCTGGCTGAGGTAACTTCCCTCCCAGCCACTCAGGTTAAATTGGATACATTTTGTTCCCTGCTGTGGTAACTTTCCTCTCCATGTTCATGATCCAGACCAAGCAGATGGCCGCCTTGTTCTCCTAGTCAGTAAAAGAGCCCTCAGGGAAGCAGCTGCCCAGCCTCAGGCTCCGCCTCCAAAGCCTGCTCCCCAGTCTCCTTCCCCCTCACAACCACCACGTCTCCCCACAGCGCCCTTCAACAGCATCTGAGTCTCCCACCCAGGCTCAGGCCCTCTGAGAAGACTCAGTTGTATCTCCAGAACCCGTTCCTGCCCCACCACCTGACTTCCCCAGATACTCTGGTTTCCCACACCAAACCTTTCCATACTGTCTGCTCCACCTTCCTGCTCCATCAGCTCTTCTCTCCTCCTCATTTGTTCTGCCTCCCATCTTTTCCCAGCTCCCCACCTCCCCAGCTCTGTACCTCCCATATCTCCCTGCCCTCCCACCCTCCCATGCCAGCAAGGGGCCCACGTGGGACTCCTATTCCAGGTTGGGCCCTGGTTCCCCACCAGGTCTCACGCCACCTCCTCCTGTTTCCTCTCCCTCCCTGCTGCCAATCTCCTCATTTTTCTCCCCTCCACATCCCTATCAGGGAATCCGCCAACAGGATCCCACTCTGAGCCCCCTGAGTTCTCAAACCCCAACTCAGAGGCAACACCGTCTTATGCCTGTTATCTCTGTATTGCCTTTTACACCACAGACCTCTACATCTGGGGAACCCAGAACCCCCCTTTCGGTATCAGCCCTGACTCCCTGATTTCTCTGGCTGAATGTTTTTTTCAATCACGTCCCCACTTGAGATTACACTCAACAGATTCTCCACAGCTTTCTTCTCACTGTTGGACAAATTGAGGGCTGAAAAGATTGGCTACGTCTCGCCAAGGCTAAAGCGCCTTGGAATTACAACACTGAGGGAGGTGGGGATCACTTAGTCGTGACCACTAGACTCTGAGAGAAGGAACGACAAGGACAGTAGGAAGGCTCACTAATCTAGGCCCACAAATCTAAGGTAGCTGACATAAAGCAGGGCCTGGACAAATCGCCTTCAGCTTTCCCAGAGTGCTTCCTGGAAGCTTATCAGCTAAACACACCCATAGATTCAAAGGACATAGCAAATCTCAAGGGGATTAACTTGGCCTTTTCCACCCAGTTGGCCCCTGATGTATGTAGGAAAATCCACAAGATAGATGGGCTTGCAGGGATGAAGAGGTCAGAACTGTTAGAAACAGCCCCAAAGGTATTTGACAACTGAGACAGTTAAGAAGACCAAATGGCCAAAAAGGTGGCACAAGCCACCTGAGTGACTCTATATGACTCAGTCACTCTCAACAAGAAAAAAGCCACTACAGAGAAGTCAATGTGGCTACTGTAAAGAGACAGGCATTGGAAGGTTAAATGCCTGCATTGGAAACAGGTGAACCCTCCTGATGAGCATCAGAGAGATGCAGGCCCACTTCAGAAGCAGGCAGAGCCCCCCTCAACCTAAACCAGTACTATATATGGAAGACTAGCATGGCAGAGGCTTCTTAATTGGGTCCCCAGGAGCCCAAGGTAACTGTTAATGTTGGAGTCAACTTACAGACTTTCTGGTTGACACTGGGGTTACTTACTCAGTCTTATAGGGGTACCTGGGACCCCTCAACAGTCAATGAAGATACAAGGGGCAACAGGGGATTTAAAATAATACAAATGCACCACTGATCAGACCGTCACTCAAGCGAAGGGACTATAAGTCATTCCTTTACGGTTATCCCTCAATGCCCCTTTCCATTATTGGGGTGAGATCTTCTGAGCAAAATTCAGGCTATGATTTCATTCTCAGGGGATACCCCCAAGTTCCAGTTAGGAGAGCCTGCAAAAGTCTTGACTGTAGCTACAGCCTGCCTAATAAGTGAGAAATTCCTGCTCCTCCAAAATCCTGTTCATCCCCTGGGAGGGAAACGGAAAACCTTGCTAGTCCAAGAAGTTCTCACAGTAGGGGGCAGAGGACAATCCCCCCGACATGGCAGAGCATGTGCCGCCTCTCATAATATAGGTAATATCCAAGGCTATGCCCATTTGGGTTGAGCAAAACCCCATCAGCGCAGAAGCCAGGGAAAGAAAGGGTCAAGGTTCACATCAGGCATTTTCTTAAAGCAAGGAGACTCACTGCCCCACTCAGCCTCAAATGCAGCTTGTTGCCTGTCTGGAGATCAGGAACTCAAGACTATAGACCAAGACAAGCCTTGAGGGAAGTAGGCTAACGGGTGGAGGCCATTGACCCAACCGTTCCAAACTCACACATTCTGCCCAGTTTGTCGGCACCAGAACGTAAGGTTTACACCGTACTGGATCTAAAAGATGTATCCTTCTCCATCCTCTGTCAAAATTTAGTCAACCTGCTTTCTCACCTGGGTGGGCTGACCCTGCAGGAGGACTATAAGGACCACTAACCTGGACCAGACAGCCTCAAGGGTTCAAGAACTCTCCCACCATCTTTGATGAGGCCATCAATCAGGACTTAAGCCTCTTCTGCTGTAAATACCCTGAGGTAACCTTGCTCCGATATGTGGAAATTTACTGTTGGCAGCAGACAATATGGAAGACTGTTTAAGAGTCAGTGAGGCCTTTTAGCCCCATTAGGCTACAGAGTTTCCAGAAAGCATCTCAAATTGCTCACTGCAGGTTACCTTCTTGGAGTATAAATTAAAGGAAGGAAAAGGGGAGGCTGGAGAGATGACTCAGTAGTTAAGAGCTCTGACTCCTCATTCAGAGGACCCAAGTTCAATTCCCAGTATCCACGTGGTAGCTTGCAGCTGTCTGTAACTCCAGTTCCAGGGGCTCTGACACCCTCACACTGACATACATTCAGAAAAAATACCAATGCACATAAAAATATTTTAAAAAAAAAAAGAAAGGAAAAAGATTGTTGTCCTAAACCTACATAGTGGACATAATGCAAATCCTAGCTCCAACTACTAAGAAATAAATCAGGGCTGGAGAGATGGCTCAGAGGTTAAGAGCACTGACTGCTCTTCCAGAGGTCCTGAGTTCAATTCCCAGCAACCGCATGGTGGCTCACAACCATCCGTAATGAGATCTGGTGCCCTCTTCTGGCCAGCAAGCATACAGACAGACAGAACACTGTATACATAATAAATAAATCTTGAAAGAAAGAAAGAAAGAGAGAGAGAGAGAGAGAGAGAGAGAGAGAGAGAGAGAGAAAGAAAGAAAGAAAGAAAGAAAGAAAGAAAGAAAGAAAGAAAGAAAGAAAGAAAGAAAGAAATCAGCGCTAGGCAGTAGTGGTGCACGACTTTAATCCGAACACTTGGGAAGCAGAGGCAGGCAGATCTCTGTGAGTTTGAGGTCAGCCTGGTCTACAGAGAGTGTTCTAGTACAGGCTCTAAAGCTACAGAGAAATCCTGTCTTGGAAAAAAAAAGAAAAGAAAAGAAAAGAAAGAAAAAAGAGAAAAAGAAACAAGTCAGGGAGTTTCTGGGAGCTGCTGGATGTTGCCATCTTCTGGATACCTGGGTTTGGGGATTGCTGAGCCCTTGTTGTGTGCCACAGCTGGGGATAACATCCCTTTAAAATGGGCGGAGGAACATGAACAGTTCTTTAAGAACTTAAAAGAGGCCCTCGTACAGACCCATCTTGACTCTCTCTGATGTCTCCAAGCCCTCTATGTGCAAGAAAGAAAGACCAAGGGGATCCTAACATAGACTTTGGGTCCCTGGGAGAGGCCAGTGGCCTATATCTCAAAGAGACTGAACCCTGTGGCCTCTGGATGGGAA
The DNA here is from genome assembly GCF_950005125.1 of Chionomys nivalis. NCBI lineage: Eukaryota > Metazoa > Chordata > Mammalia > Rodentia > Cricetidae > Chionomys > Chionomys nivalis. The sequence goes on along the minus strand of NC_080096.1, from coordinate 20,474,959 downwards.
AACCGCAATGGGTGGTGGGTCTTGCTGGACGGAAGAATTTGCATACCCCAGGTGTTGGGCCAGAACTGGCTAAATGCCACCCCATTCACTTATCATCTCCACTACACTCTGCATGGACATCAAGAAATCCTTAGGCCGGGCGGTGGTGGCGCACGCCTTTAATCCCAGCACTCGGGAGGCAGAGGCAGGCGGATCTCTGTGAGTTCGAGGCCAGCCTGGTCTACAAGAGCTAGTTCCTGGACAGGCACCAAAGCTACAGAGAAACCCTGTCTCGAAAAACCAAAAAAAAAAAAAAAAAAAATCCTTTAAAACACTTCAGATTGTCGTCTCACCTGCGCTCAGGTAAATGCAAAGAAAGGATATGTGCTCCCTCTAGGACAATGGAGTCAAGATTCTATACCTGGTGAATTTTGGGAAATGGATTTTGCTGAAGTCGAGCCAGGACTATATAGATACAAACAGCTGCTGGTCTTTGTCGATACTCTCATGGGCTGGGCAGAGGCCTTGCCATCTGCACAGAAACAGCCCAGGTCAGAAACTGAGGGTGGAGCTTAGGCACTTATCCCCCAGATTTTGGCTTCCCTTTCCCTCTGGTGTCTGACAATGGCTCTGCCTTTACAGACAACTTGTCTCAATTACTCCCCAAGGCTCTTAGCCACAGTATGTGCCACCCTCGGAGCTGAGGGAAGATAGCAGGGATACACAGCATTTGAGGGACATTTTTAACTAAGTTCACTTTTTGTGGAGGGGCTTGAGACAGGGTTTCTCTGTAGCTTTGGAGCCTGTCCTGGAGCTAGCTCTTATAGACTAAGCTGACCTCGAACTCACAGAGATCTGCCTGCCTCTGCCTCCTGAGTGCTGGGATTAAAGGCATGCACCACCACCGCCTGGCTCTAAGTTCACTGTTGAGACTGGTAGAGACTGGGCTGATTCCTTGCCTTCTGCCCTTCTCATGATCCTCTGCAGCCCCTGCTGAGAAAAGTTTACCCCTTACAAAACAGTCTTTGGAAGAGCAGCCCCCATGTTTCCTTGGGTGCATGACAGACTGTTTCCAGAGTGCCCCAATCTCTGAGTCCTTAAAAGGACCGTAATTAACTTTGGATGAGATTTTTCCCTCGGGTCCTAGCAGCTCAACCTGTTGGGTACCAGCCCCCTGATCATCCCATGCCAAGCCAGGCTTGGAGAGCACCTTACATCGTAATTCTCCGGATTCCTATGCTGGCAAAGTCACTGATATGGCTGTCTGGATTCATCACTCCCACCATAAGAAGGCACCAGAGGGCCAAGAAGCTCCAAAGGAGAAAGAGAAGAAGAAGAGGTGGGCTGTGCCTGAATGTGGCCCCGGAAAAGATTTCCAGTTGTCCCCACTTCCTGACAGCTGCCTCTGGTTGTCGCTACCGTTGCTCTCTGGTTAACAATAGTGCTCCCATTTGCCTTAGTATCTGACCCCGACTGTCTTTGAACTGTGAAACCTGTTATAGGAAATACCTTAATATTACTTTGAAAGGCTAGGGACTGTTCCCACCCACCAGATCCCACTATTTGACTGAAGGAAGGAAAGCAAATTGTTTTTACCCAAAAGGAAGGAGGGCAATTGGGATGGACTAATGTAACTGACCAGTCAGTATCAATGTGCCAACATAACTACATATCTTCAACAAATTCTGAAAATGGAAATTACAGATGTACTAAGATGATAAAGAGAAAATAACTCCTTAGGCACGTCCATGGGTCCATCAGAATCAACATACCGAAAATGCCACTGTCTACAGCTAACGGACTCGATACCAATCTTTATCTCGATACCGCCTAGCATCACACAGCAGACAGACAAGTTCCTTTTGTGTCAAAGGTGATCCTTCAATTCCTGGGCTCCTGTGAAAAACTGATATGGGGTACGAGTCACAAATGAACACATATAAACACATACCAACTCACCCGGAGACTCAGTGGAACACGGCTGTACACGCTCCCAAGGCTGATGCCCCTGTAAACAACGCCCTTTTCCTTCGCTGCCTGTGTTCTGATTGCACAGCCGTCCCTCCCCACTGCAGCCCCACTTCCAATCACGCGCTCGCCAAGGGAAGATCATTCCGCCTGGGATGGACCTTTTTCTGTGAGAATAACACTGATTCTGCCTTGAGTTATAAGGTCACACGTGGGTCAGGGCACATCACAGCTAATTTAATGCCCCTGCCGTCTGTTATTCGGATTCAAGGTCTCTCCCTGAACTGTGATGACGCCCAACACCTGTGCCCATCTCAGCAGCCATTGCCGCTGCCTTTGTGGCACCTGTGCCTGGACTGTTGCGGGGATGCCAAAGGACATGTCTACAACGGCCTGCTTAACAGCTAAAGTCACTAATACTCAGCAAAGATACTGGCAGAAATGAATCAAGAAACGGGAAGATTAACATAAGAACGGCAGTCTTACAAAATAGAGCTACCACAGGCTATCTGTGGCTCAAATATAGCCTTGGATACTATCAACAATCCCCTTCACTGCCTTGGTTTAAAATATCAGACTTCACTCACATCATTGATTACCAAATCAGGGAAATAAGCAAAATCTCCCAGGCATAGGTTGAATGGCCCTGGAATATAAAACCAGAACGGGAGCCGCATTGTTAAGTCTCCATACCTTACAAGAATAGGTTTTTGTTTCCTATACCTAATGCACCCTGCAAAGCATGTCTTTCAGCCTGCACTGAACTTGTGACCTCATGATGTGTGACCACCCTTTGCCATGCTGAACTCATGACCCCATGATGTATGGTTGCCCTTTGCCTTACAACATATGTTCTCAAGACACCTTACTCTACACCGTGACCACCTATCCCACAGCATACGACTCCCCTTCCACATGATGTGTGTTCTTGCTTTTATCCTCACCTTCCATTGGGTTTTTCTAACAGCTGCTTATCCCGCCCCTGGAAACAGCTTACAGCTGTTCTCCGTTCTTCTCAACCTTTCCCTACAAAAGGGACCTCAGAAAGCCGGTAAGGGGCTGCTCTCTAAGCAATCCTGACTCAGGGTGAGACAGGCAGCTGGCCAGTCCCAGGCCATCTCTAACATAAAGTTTGCTCTGATCGGACAGTCATGGATTTGGTCTTTCTCCTGGTGTATTCAGGTTTAACGTCTCCAGTACCCATGCTGCCCTGGCTGCCTTGGCCACACAGAAGGTGCTGTGGCCAAGGGACTGAACTGAGGAGTTTGGGAGAAAGGATGCCCTGGAAGCTTATGGGGGTTGGGCAGGGCTCTGGGGAAAGAGGCCTAGATTAGAACGGCAGAGAAGGGTGGGGAACAGGGCCGGGGTCAGGCTCTTGGGAGTGCCTACAGAGACCCCTGTGGTGTCTGTCTCCTCCATCAGGCTAGGGTCCTGGGGGCCTCCCTGGCTTCTCTGCCACACTCTCACTAGAGCCTGGTCGTAAAGCTGTTATGCCCAGATCCATGAAGTCCCCCAAAAAATCAACAAGAAAACCAAGTCTCGTATGTAAAAGCAAAGAGCCTTTATTTTATACAAGTTTGCAAACTCGGTCTCTCTGCGTGTCCAATGTATTGGAATAATTGGAGAGCCCCGAGCTCAGTTAGAGCTAGGTTTTTATAGTATGAAAGGTGGGGGTGAGGAATTTCTAAGGTTCATGACACCTGATTAGCTGACATTTGTCTAGGGGTGTCCTGGTGAGTGTGTGCTGGCAGGTGATCCTATCTACAGCAGTTGGAACTTTAGGCATTTAGACCATTTGGATGGTCTGTTCTTGGGTGGTGCTCAGATAATCTCAGCTTGTGGTTCTTCCTGCAACCAGGTATTGCTTTAGGGCAAACTGCTGAGACTCAGGCCTCCATTAAACTTGGCTGAGTCCTACTCTGGCAGGTGATAATGGTTGGAAGAACTTCCTTTGGGTGGTCTGTTTCTATTTAGCTTATCATGGCTGACTCCTACAAAGGACCATGGAAGGAGAACAAAAGGAGAGTCAGAGGAAGCCACCAAGAGACTGTCAGTGGGCAAAGACAGTTGCCACACAAGCCTGACAACCCGAGCTCAATCCCCAGAGCCCGTGTGCCGTGGTTTGCTTTCAATGGCTGTGATAAACACCAGGGACAAAGGCAGCTTGGAGAGGAAAGGTTTTTTGTTTGTTTTTTGCTTACTATTAGGTATATTTCTTAAGACAAGCCCCTCTGCCGATGCAAATAATTCCAATTAGACCAAATTAGACTGGATAAAAAAATGTCCACGTTTAATGCAGCGCTCCCAGGTGGCCCAGGAAAGCATGGCAAGGAACAAAGAGTAGGGGAGACCACGTAAAACCCGGAGACCACGTGTTCCTTTTCTAGGTGGCTGGGGTCTCACTTTTGACCAAACACTTACATGTCCCAGGTCACACTCCATCACTGAGGGAAGTCAGGGTTGGGACCTAGAGGCAGGAACTGAAGCAGAGGTCATGAAGATTGTTGCCTACTGTCTTGCTCCCTATGGCTTGCTCACCACCCACAATAGGCTGGGCTCTCCCACATTAAGAAAATGACCCACAGCCTTGCCTACTTGACGTTCCCTCTTCCCAGATGACTAACTTATGTCAAGTTGAAGGAAAAAAAAAAAAACCCTGCCACAATGTAAGGGCAGAAAGAGAAACAAACCCCATAAAGTTGTCCTCTGATCTCTACACATGTACTGTCAGAACACGGTCATAAGAATGACCCATGGAGCTGGGCAGTGGTGGCACACGTCTTTAATCCCAGCACTTGTAAGGCAGAGGCAGGCGGATCTCTGCGAGCTCAAGCCAACCTTGTCTACAGAACGAGTTCCAGGACAGCCAGGACTGTTACACAGAGAAACCCGGTCTGGAAAAACTAAAAAAGAAGAAGAAGGGGCTGGAGAGATGGCTCAGTGGTTAAGAGCACTGGCTGCTCTTCCAGAGGTCCTGAGTTCAATTCCCAGCAACCACATGGTGGCTCACAACCATCTGTAATGAGATCTGGTGCCCTCCTCTGGCATGTGGGCATACATGGAGGCAGAATGTTGTACACATAATAAATAAATCTTTAAAAAAAAAAAAAAAAAGAAAGACACACGGTGAACAAGCCTTGGACTGTGAGAGAAACTCCAGGAAAAAAGGCAGAGGGCTTTTTACCTCAGGTGCATTTTGTTCCCTGGATTGTTCTTGGGTGTGATTTCGTGCCTCTTGTGACATTTGCATTCAGTTTATAAGACATGTTTACTCTTGTTGGATGTGAGAACACAGCTATAGAACCCAATCTGGTCAGTGTACCTTGAATACGGATATGGCCTTCTGTCTTGTGTTCATGTTTTCCCAGATATCTATAGCACATGCCAGGTAATCATGTTTAAATTGTCTGTCCTGAGAACGTTCTGGGCAAGGGCTGCTCTGTTAATATTTAGTATGTGCCAACTGACGTTTATTTACATGTTCTTTCTGATCATGTTTTTTTCTGAACGCAAACAACCTCCCTTAGCCAACGGCTTTCTCTGTTACATTGGGGTATAAATTGCTCTGGGACTGAAGTCAGGCTGCCGACGGCAGTAGACTATTCCGCCTCGCTCTTTCGGATTCTCAGATCCCAGGTCCTGCAGACAAGATCTGCACAGGTCGGCTGGAAAGTCGACCGTGTACCGTGGCACAAACCCCCTCCCCACATACACAAACACTAATAATAGACCACTAACTAGAAAAAGAACAAGACAAAGACAGCACTCAGGAGGCAAAGACAGGCAGCTGCCTGTGAATTCCAAGCCAGCAAGGACTACATAGTGGGACTTTACCTCACACACAGAAACACAAAGCACAGAAAGGAAGATTCAGAGACGCAAGTGTGGAGAACTTTATTCGAAAAACAGAAGCTGGATGTTAGTACCGGGATGGGGTCCGGGGTAGACCGAAAACCAAGAGTGTGAGGCAGTTTCTGTCTCTGCCACATCTGCCTCACCCTCAAACGGGACAACGTCAATGACAAACATCACCCCATCCCACCCCCCACATGCTCTTCCATCTCTGGATAAGTACCCGGGATTTTTACCAATAGATGTCTGTTTTGGGGGAAGGTCAAAGAACAAGTGGTGGGGGGATCTCATTTCTCTCTCAGGATGGCAGATTCCTTGGAATCCTTTAATTTCAACCTCTACTGGTCCATCATGTAGAGGCCCTGAGAGAGAGAGAGAGAGAGAGAGAGAGAGAGAGAGAGAGAGAGAGAGAGAGAGAGAGAGAGAGTGGCCCAACAGCGAGGAAGTAGAGGACAATGAAGTAAAACCATGTTTCTCTGCCTCCATCTTGGGATTCAAGAATCTAGAAGCTAAGTCCCAGGTGGGTGTCACCTCCTGCTTGGAAGCCTATTCAACAGATTCCGTCTCTGTGACTAAGTTGTTCAACCAAAGGCCACCAGCGACCTCTCTTCCCTCTAGGTTGTCCCTCGTGGGTCTCAGGAAGGGACAAAAGAGGACAGGAACACAGGAGGGGAAATCCTTTGAAAGTTGCTTCCCCAAGGACACAAGAAAAGGTCCTTTGCTGCTGACCTGCCGACAGCACTGAGAAACAGAGGTGGCAGGGCATGGTGGCTCGTGCCTGTGATCCCAGAATTTGGGAGGATCTTGAATCCTGGCCAGCCTGAACTACACAGAGATCTTATCAAGAAAAGAAGGGGGTGGGGAGGAGAGGAGAGAAGCAAGGGTTGGTCTAGAAAATCTAAACATAAGGTAATAAAAGACACCCATTTGTTGAGCGTTTGCCGCTTATGATTACTAGAAGCTTCCATGACCAAATCATGCAAGGCCTCTCATTCGCGCCTTCTTTTTAAATCATCTCGATTTCTCACTGAAGGGACTCTGGCCAGCTCGACCGTGGCAAAGGTGGCTCTGGCAGGACTTGCCCTTCTCCCAGATTCCTTCTACCTTGCTAAAAAAAACTGTTAGACTAAAGCTAGTCACCAAGGTCTATCTATTCCCTTATTTGGCCACTTCCTCCTCCTGAGCTGACTACCAAGGTTCAGCTATCAAAGTTTTGAAGTCCAGCAATCAGAAGCCCCCTTTGGTTACCCTAATTAAAATTAAACACCTCATCCTAACACAGGTTTATCCTTGTTCCTCTATAAATTGCCATTTTCCTAGTGCCACGTCTGTCTCCTCTCTATCCCGAAGCAGTCCTTTGTCCCTCTGGGACAAATATCCCTGCCTCCTCTCCTGTTCCCTTCCCCTTCTCCCTCATCCCCTGTCTCCTGTCTTTGTCTCTTATTCCCTGCCCTCTGTCCCTCTAGGACGGCTAAATCTCCTTTCCCTGGGGTCCTGAGCCCATTTTTCCTTTCACTAGCCAAGGAAGCTTCTTTTGTAGTTATTGTCTGTTTCAGGGTTGGTTGGGTTTTTTTTGTTTTGCTTGTCTTATTATTTATTTATTTTGCACAGGGATTTTCTGTGTAGCCCTGGTTGTCCTGAAAATTACTCTGCAGACTAGGCTGGCCTCAAACTCACAGAGATCCTCTTGCCTCTGCCTCCTGAGTGCTAGGGTTAAAGGAGTGAGCCACCACCACCCAGCTTCCCACACCATTACTAACAGCTAGGACGACCTGCCTAGTGCCCCAGAGAGCATCACGGGATAAAAAGTGAATAGACCAATGAGAACTAGCGTGGTTGTGCACACCTATAATTCCAGCACTTGGGAGGAAGGAGAATCAGAAATTAGAGGTCAGTCTTAGCTACCTGTAGAGTTTGATGCCAGCCTGGGCTACATGGGATCGTGACTCAAATAAATGAAGGAAGGTGGGGGGGAACATGCATAGAGTTCATGTATGTGTATGTCTCTGTAAGTGTATACTGCATATATGGGGATACCTGCAGAAGACAGAAGTGGTCAGATTCCCTAAAACTACAGGCAGTTGTAAGCTGTCTGATTTGGGTGCCAGGAACTGAACTCAGGTCCTCCAGAAGAGCAGTACCTGCTCTTACCCTGTTCCGTAGACGGCTGGTATGCAAGCACTGAGGCCAGGACCCACCTCACTGTCTAGGTTTAGAGTATCCGGAGCTGGCTTTGTATGGCTCTGCAGTTCTAAATTCAGAATCTGTTACTGATGTTGAGAGCTGGAGGCTGGCTTTTGGGACCAGGAGGTACTAGGCTGGGGTACCTGCTGCTCCAGCAATGCTCCAGGTATCCAATGCCCATCTCCAACTTGCCAGGCATTTCCAAGGCAAGCAAACTTCCTTACAACAGGCAGCTCTGGTACCCACAGAATTGCTAGACTCTGTATTGGGGGTCCACTATGTGCTAGAATCTGTATTGGGGTCCACTATGTGCCAGGAACTTCTGTAGGAACTCAGTTTGCAGTATCTAAGTGCCCAGAAGGGACTCTTGAAGATGATGTGACTTGCCTAAGACCCAGCTGCTACAAGTGGCCATGAATTCAACCAACCCAAGAGGCTGATTAGACACCAGCCACCGTATGAGGGACCACCCATTCTCTTGTCTTAGATGTAGGGGAAAACAGAAGTTTGGCGAGGGCAAATCCTTTGCTAGTTCATGGGCCTATTTAACTTTATTTATTTATTTATTTATTTTTGGTTTTTTGAGACAGGGTTTCTCTGTGGCTTTGGAGCCTGTCCTGGAACTAGCTCTTGTAGACCAGGCTGGTCTCGAACTCACAGAGATCTGCCTGCCTCTGCCTCCCGAGTGCTGGGATTAAAGGCGTGCGCCACCACCGCCCGGCCCTATTTAACTTTAGAGCTGAGATTTGGAGCCAGGTTTGGGGGTCACTCAGGACATGTAGGAAACTAAACTTGAGGTCTCTGGTTTACTCTCATCACCCTCCTGCCCTCTGCACCCCCGTCCTCTCTATTATACTTGACATTATCCATCTCTCCCTCTCTCTGGGAACGCCCTCCTCCTCCTGTTTCCATGACAGCAATTCTCCCCTTATTCCTTCTGCTGCTCCAGTAGTTTCTTACTCTCCATGGGGGCTCCAGAGCTAGGAGAAAAGGGGGTCCCCGACTAGATTCCCGTTCTCCTCTCTCCACTCTTGAAACGGATGCATCCTCTGGGTCCTGGGCTCTGACCTTCCACTCCAGCTCCGCTTTTCCAGTCACAGCGCCTTGCCGGGTGGCAGGCCCCATGGCTATACATATACATTACCTAATCGGTCCTCACAGGCTCTCTCTAAAAGTCCACTCTACAGGTAGGGAAACTGAGGCTCCGCTAGGGAGAGCCAACTTCAGATTCTAGCCTTCATCGGGAGTTCTAGGACATCCAGAAGAGCCTGAAACTGTAGGGCATTTTTAAACCAAAGGCAAAATCTTTCCTCCCACCTCCTGGAGAGAAAGGAATGGAAATTTCGGGGAGGAAGCGCTCTGTGATAGTCTAGAATTACACTGTCAGTTTTCAGCTCTAAAAATCCACTGCACATGGTACATTTTGAAAAGCAGAGATTTGGAGAACTTACGGAGGAACAAAAGTTCACAGAAAATTGCCCTTTTCTCCCATTTTGTGAAGTCTTCAAAAGCCTCATCCCGAGGTTCCGGCAGTAGCTGGGTTGTCTTCCTACTTCACTGATGCCCACTGTTCACAGCAAGCTTGGACCTGGGAATTTTCTTCTGGCCTGAGTCCTGCCACTCCTGACACAGTCTAAGACTCAGGGGATATCAGCATGACCTCTCCAAGCCCAGTGTTCACATCTAAAATAGGGATACTAACCAATAAAGGTACACACCTTTAATCCCAGCACTCGGGAGGCAGACCAGTCTGTGAGTTTGAAGCCAGTCTGGTCTCTATAGCAAGTTCCAGGACAACCAGTGCTACATAGCAAGACCTTGCCTCAAAAACAAACAGCGGGGTGGTAGTGGCACACACCTTTAATCCCAGCACTCGGGAGGCAGAGGCAGGTGGATCTCTGTGAGTTCGAGGCCAGCCTGGTTTACAAGAGGTAGTTCCAGGACAGGCACCAAAGCTACAGAGAAACCCTGTCTCAAAAAACCAAAAACAAACAGGCAAATGGGGGTCGTGCTACTTTTGCCCCCTCTGCTGTCGAGAGGATGAGCTGAGTCACTGTGCCCAAAGCACTTGGCATCAAGCCTGGTGCTCCACGGCACTCGGCCGGTTCTCGGCCTCCCCCACTCAAAGCTTGTGGTTTTGCCATGCTTGTGGACCTACCCATGCTTCCCCCACTGTCTGCCTTCTTGGTAGCCAATTCCTATGCATCCTTTAAAACCCCCTGGCCCTTTGCCACCTTTTAGAGAATTGCTGCAAACGTGTTTAGTTAAACAGGCACTTCCCTGGAACACCCTTCTGGGGTTGCCACTACTTGTCACACAAGCATGCAATCCCCTGCGAGTGATTCGCCTCCCAGCACTGGCTGGAGCTCTCAGAGAGAAGAGGCATGGCTGACTATTTCTGAGTCTCAGTGCCCAGAGTGCCCAGTGAAGGAAGACTTCAGTGTGCTTACATTACCTTGACCACACATGGTCTGGGCCAGCCTCAGCTGATTCCAGAACAAATGTCTGTTAGTACCAGAAAGGGGGAAAAAGCAGCCAGATCTTGTTGGATGTGGTAATGCATGCCTATAATCTAAACACTTGGGAGGTGCCACAGCTTGCCAGTGTGTACACGCACAAACACACGCATATGCAAACAAATAATAAAAAGAAAAAAATTAAATTGGGCTCAGTGGATAAAGGTCCTTGCTGGCAAGCCTCATGACTTGAGTTCAAATTCCTAGAAACCCACGTGGTAGAGAGAATGACCTCTCCCAAACTGTCCTCTGACCTCCACATGTGCGCTGTGGCAGGAGCAATGCCCCCACAGAGACACAATCAATCAATCAATCAATGCTTAAACAACTTTAAAACCTACACTCTGGAGGCTCCAGCTGGGAGATCAGGAGTCCAAGACCAGCCTGGGCCACAAACAGACAGACATACAGACATATATACATACATACATACATACTGACAGACAGACAGACAGACAGACAGACAGATAAATTGAGTTCTCATTTCCACAGGCAAGAACAATGAGGGAACTAAAGCAGCTTTACAGCCTGCCCTGGGTGGGACACAACGCTAGAGTCCTTGCAAGGAAGACACACAGCCCTTACTCCTGTGTCACCTGCTTCTGGAGTCTGCCCCTGTGTATTTGTCCCCTTCCCTTGCTATTCTCCAGTAGCGAGTGTCGTCTTTTGCGTGGTGACCACCTCACCACCACCACACTCAAACAGAATCTCTGGTCCATTTGGGTGGCAAAGGTCATTTATGTGGCTGGGTTGCAGGCTATGGTGGCTGAGCCGGCCTGATGTCAGTGGTGACCATTACACCGCATCCCGGGTACGGAGATCCCAAGGTTCTGGGCTTTTAGGAACTTCCCACTGAGTAAAGGATGTGCTTTGTCCATCGAGGGAGCCTTCCCCGATTGCCTAGCTCCTGCCTCCCTGGAAGCTGGTTCAGTCCTTGCTGGAGTGACAGCCTCCAGCTTTTGTTCCAAAGAAATGGCTGTCAAGAAGAAAAGAGGTATATTGTCTCTCTCCTTTTTTTTTTTTTGTTTGAGACAAAGGCGTCAATTTCTTTCCATCTGTCCCAAAAAAGGAAGAGAATTAAATTTGTTTTTACAGGGATGTCAGCAGGCTGCTTCAATACGGAGTCAGGCAGATTGCTCAGGCAGTGGGGGAGGCACGGGGGACAAGGGAAACAATGATATCCAGGGGAGCTGGGATCCAGGAGTGCCTGGATGCGTTCCTATGTCCACCCTCAGCAGCTTGAAGGGGGCAGCGAGGGCAGAGGAGAGACCCAGGGGGCAAACGGAGAGGCAACAAAGGGCCATGCCGACGTCATTGCTATAAGAAAAAAAAAACCTTCTTACCTTAGTGCTTTCAAAGTTGGCTCCTACTTGGGCAGCTCCAGTCCCTGAGAGCCACTAACACCAGACATCTGATGGGCAGGGGAGGAAGGGGAAGGAATTCTTCCAGGTTCTTATCCAGGGTCCAAGTATTTGGTAGTTCTGATAACCCCCACTCACGCTAAGGTACCACACGTGGTGTGCTCAAACAAGGGGGCATCTCTGGGCTCCAGTCCTGATCCAGACACTAGGGCCCAGCGAACTCCAAAAGTATCCACCCTCAGGCTCCACGACTAACCTGGAAGCAGAAGCCTGCCTCTCTTTCTAGTCTCCTCTAACAAACACACACTTTTGTTTTCATTTGGTTTTTGAGACAGGAACTCACTCTGCAGATCAAGCTGGACTCGAACTCAAAGAGATCCTCCTGCCTCTACCTCCAAGGTGCTGGGATTAAAGGCGTGCACCACCATGCCCAGCTCCATTTTGTTTTTGTTTGTCTTGATATTTTGAGACAGCATTTCATCCTAGTTGTCCTGGAATTAGCTCTGTAGACCAGGCTGACCTGCCCCAGCATCCCGGTATTAAAGGCATGCATCACCACTGCCTGGCCACATGTTTTTTTTTAAAGACTTATTTTATGTCTATGAGTGTTTTTCCTGCATGTATGTGTGTGCACCATGTTCGTGCCTGGTGCCCACAGAGGTCAGAAGAGAGCATCAGATTTACTGGGACTGGAGATGGTTGTGAGCCACCAGGCGGGGGCTGGGAACTGAATCTGCGTCCTCTGTGAGAATAACGAGTGCACCTAAGCCCTGAACCGCCTTCTGGCTTTACTTCGGTTTCTCGACACTAAGGCTTGCTGGGTTTTGGAGTCCCAGAACCTTCTCGCTCCTTCCTGAGCCTCAAAGATCCTGTTAGAACTTGATTCTGGGGGCCTTGCTCCAGTATTCGGTGAGCCACTGCTTCTGCCCCACGACCTGTCCTCAGCCCCACGGAGTCGCCAGGCCATGGATGCTATTCAATTCAGAGTCACCCATACGGTTTATTTTTTGTTTGTTTTTGCTGTTGTTTGGAGGGTTTTTTGTTTGTTTTGTCTCATTGATCCCAGAACCTCACACAAACACCCTGCCACTGAGCTACACCCCCAACCCTCTTTACTTTTTATTTTTAAGACACTCAGGTGCCCAGGCTGGCCTTTAACTCTCCAGCCTGCGCCTCCAGCATCACTGGGATTACACATACCTGCCCATCAGCCCAGCTTGTATTCTTTATATAAAGAATTAAATTGGACCTAGCCTCAGCGAGTTTAGTCGGTCGGTTAGTTAGAACGCGGTGAGAGTCTGTTCTCTTCTCCAAACTGAGGCCCCCACCTCTGCCCCGCCCCGGGAGGTGCGTTTATCTCCTGACCCTAAAGTGCCCTTCCTGACTGCCTGCCTGTTGGGTCTCTTCACCTTCTCTAAAAAGAGTCTGCTCCCCATAATACAAAAGCCCAGAGATCGCTGCCACCATCCTTCCTGCCCCTCCTGGTTTCTAGAGCTGGAATCCTCAGGTCTTGGACTGAAACTGGGTGTTCAAAAGGCCAGAGCCTGGGGCTGTCCCAAGGCTTGAAGCGCTGCTCCACTGGATCCAGTTTAGAGCCTCAGGTGTCACTCTCTCTCTCTGGAGTTGCCAGCTCTGCCCCCACCCCTCCAACCCCATAGCCTAGGATCCCTCAGGTCCCCTCCCTGCCGGAGGCCACCCCTCTGCGCAGGCCCCATTCCAGCTGCCCAGATGGTGGCCCGGGCCTCCCAGGGGGCTCGGTGTGGCCGCCAGGTCACTTCACTTGGGTGGGGTGCTTAGCGGGAGGTCAGGCGGCAGCACCACCGCCAGGGCCATCGGAGGGGGTACAGGCGGTGACGCGCTCACGCGCGGTGGTCTGGCGGCCACGGCGGAGGCTGCCGGGTTCTTGGCGGCCGCAGGGCCCGCGACAAAGCTGGCGGAAGCAGCGCTTGAAGTTCTCGTCCAGGAAGGCATAGAGCACGGGGTTGAGGCTGCTGTTGGCGTAGCCCAGCGCAATGCACAGGTGCAGCGCGGCCACCACGAGTGGGTCGCGCCGATTGATGTCCACCAGCGTCCAGACGATGACGAAGATGTGGATGGGCGCCCAGCACACTACGAAGGCGCCCACCACCACCAGCACCATGCGTGTGATGCGCCGCAGGCTGCGGTCCTTCTCCTTGGAGCCCGACAGCAGGCGCACACTGCGCAGGCGCAGCAGCATGAGGCCATAGCACACGGTGATGATGAGGATCGGCACCACGAAGGCGAAGAGGAACACGCAGATCTTGGTCACCGTGTCCCAGTACCAGCTGGGGCTGGGGAACTGGAGCATGCATACCACGGCTCCATCTGAGACCGGGAAACAAAGACAAGGGTCAGAGGTCTGTGTGCCTAAGGGGCCCTGTCTGCTTGTTCCCTTTCAAGATGATTGACTGATGCCTAGATTGTCCCTTTACTTGCTGAACTCCTTCTTATGCTTAAAGACCCCAGGATTGTTCCTCATCTGGGAGGTCCTCTTCTGTGTCTTCTCTCAGGCCGTTTGTAAGCCCCTATGTCCTTGGACGACATTAATAATTTATCGCGGCCTGGTAAGGGCAGTCATGGTGCTAACTCAGCAAATCCCCTACTACCGATTTCCAAAATCGCTCCAGTGAGTTGATTAATACTGAAGATTGATTCTGAGGGTGAGTTAGGGCTGGGGATGTAATTCAGTTGCTAGAGTGCCCAGCATGCCCTATGCCCTGGGTTCAATTCCCAGCACTGAATAAACTTGACCTGGTGGCACATGCCTATAACCCAAGCACTCAGGAGATTGAGGCAGGGAGGAGCAGAAGTTCAAGGCCATCCTTGACTACATTAACTTCTAGGCTAGCCTGAGCTATATAAGATCCCCCTGCTCCCCCCAAAAAGCCTGGGTTAGGAGTCTAACTCCAGCCCAGATGTGTATGGCCTTGGGCAGACTACTCACTGTCTTCAAGTTTCCTTATGGTGAGGCTAACTGCCAAATGCACATTTATTTAGTAATGGTTAGATATATTTGTTCTCTGTGTGTATCTGCCACATACACATGTGGAGGTTATAGGACAATGTGCAGATCTCAGTTAATGTCAACAACAGCCCTGTACCAGGCGAGGTAGCTCAAACCTCCAGTCCCACCGGCTCAGGAGCCTGAGGCAGGAGCATCCCAAGCGCAAGGCTAGGAAAAGGTACATACCGAGACTATGTCCAAAAGTAAAATAAAACAACAGAGCCCTTCCCAACAGCCAGCACTGTAGAAAGAGGAAGGGAAGCATCCTGCTCCTGGAGAACAGGATTGGGCCACACGAGCGTCTCAGAGGATGTCTTAGGGTTCTGATGTAGGCCGGAAGCTGACCCAAGGGATGCTCCAGATCTCTTGGAGCCACACAGTAGACTTGCAGCCCAAGAGTCATGAGAAAGGGGCTGGAGTCCTTCAGGCTGTCAGGAGCCCCGGGGATGACTGAGGACCAGTGTGTCGTGTGAGCAATGGTGCTCCAAGAGGGAGGAGTGAGGTCCATTTGCCTCGGCTTCCAGCAAGGCTGCAGTTAATGAAGCGTAAACTGAAGGCTGACATTGAGCAATGGGCCCTGCTGCTCAGTTAAAAGCAATTGCTCAAAGTCTGTATAATGGCACTGGGGGTCTGCCCTTGTGGCCGTCAAGGTACCTACTGCGTCTCCCACCAACCCTCTTCCCTTTCCCTACCATGAGAATCAAGCTTCTACAGACTTCTACCAGGGGAGCAAAAGAAAGGAGAGACCTGAGGGCAGGAGCCTTAGATCAAAGGTCATTCCATCCAATGGCTGCCTGGGAGGCTGGAACTAAACCACCCGACTTGATTCTGTTTTCTTTTGATCAGGGTCTGGATATATAATATAAAGTGGCCTTGGATTCAGGGTCTTTCTCAGTCTCCTGTGTGCTGGGGTTATGGGCAGGTATCATCACATTGTGCCTCAGTCAGAGGAGGGGGATGGGAAGGAGAAAAGGGAGAGGTATCTCCTGCCTTGTCTATGAGGAGACAGGGCTCAGAGGTTGGCTGCTAATGCATAGGCACCCTTCCTTCCTTATGTCATGGTGGGGCCATGTGAGCAGTCAGCACTAGGAAGGGATGGACAAGAACACTGAGGAGTGGTCATGACTTCTCCTGATTTCCTTCTCTATGCACTGACCAGACACCAATAGTGGAAGACGTGGACACCTTCTCTGGGAGCCTGGGTTACCCCCAGACTATCCTCCTACCCAGTGGATTGTAGTGGACTGAGAAGTAAACTTCCATGGGTTGGGGATGTTTGTTACAGCAGCTACAGAGACGAGTACAGATACCCCAGGAGATGTGCCTGTCGCCACTCCCTGCGGACCACTCTCTAGGTCTTGCTTTGGTCATTTGGACAATGGTATTTTTTTTCCTCCTTATTTTTCTTTCTTTGTTTTTGAGACGGTTTTAGGTAGCCCAGGGTGGGCTAAAGCTAGCCATGAACTTTTTATCTTCTTGCAAGGTTTATGGGTATGCAGCACCTGATCTGTGCTGGGGATTGATCTGGGGCTCTGTGCATTCTGGACAAGCTCTCTACAAACTGAACTACATCCTCCCAGGAAGTCCCTCTCTCCAGGCTCTTAGCCCATAGCCCAGGCTGGTCTCTCAAGACCTTCCTGCCTCAAGCTCCTCATGTCAGGATTAGAGCCCTATATGTATTAGATACCCAACTTCCAGCTGTCTTCTTTTTAAATTTTTATTATTTTAATTATGTGTATGGGGGAGGGGATGGGCACATGAATGTGTGTGCCCACAGAGGTTGGAGGTATGAGATTCCCCCTGGAGCTGGGGTTACAGGCAGTTGTAAGCCATCTGATATGGGTGCTGGGAATCAAACTCGGGTTCTCAGAAAGCAGTGTGTGCTCTTAACCACTGAGTCATCTCTCCAGGCCCCGCAGTGGTTTTCAGAAGTGGGATAAATGGGAGTTTATGATGGGCCTGAAGATTCCGTAGCCTCTGCTGTTGATTGGCCAGTGACAATCATACCTTGACCATTTATGCATCTCCCTGGCCGGTATTATTCACAGTCCTGGCCAGTCAGTCCTTAAGTCTATTATAAATTCCTTTTGGCCAGCAACCTACCAACCAGACGTTCATCTTCACGACAGTCTACCACCCACACTCCCCATTGGCTGACTCTCCACCCCACTAGCCAATCCACTCCTTTCATTGCTCTGTAACCCCTCCCACTTGCCCAAATAAACACTGAAATTCACAGAGGTCAACAGGTGGTCGGGACCTCTGTTACAGCTTCCTCGCGCACTCACCCCGCGGTCGGGTCACTGCCATGACCATGATGGGAACCCCAACACCTGAAGCCAGGACCCAGATGCAGATGTTGATCAGCTTGGCCTTGGCAGGCGTTCGGAAGTCCAAGGCCTTGACCGGGTGGCAGACGGCGATGTAGCGGTCCACGCTCATCATGGTGAGGGTGAAGATGCTGGTGAACATGTTGTAGTAGTCAATGGACAGCACCGCCTTGCACAGCAGCTCTCCGAACGGCCACGTTTCCATCAGGTACTTGGCGCTCTGGAAGGGCAGCGTGCTGGTGGCCAGCGCATCAGCCAAGGCCAGGTTGAAGATGTAGATGTTGGTGGCCGTCTTCAACTTAGTGTACCTTAGAAGGAAGAGCACGGGTGACTACCCACTTCGTGGATTTCAGTTTTCATTACACTGGGGGAGTAGAGGGAATTCATCAAAATTCCACAAAGGACTGGCCCAGTGTGGTGTCAATGCCTGTAATCCCAGCACTCAGGAAGCTAACCCACAAGGACTGGGAGTTCAGGACGAGCCTGGGCTACATGAGGCCCTTTCTCATTAAAAAAAAAAAAAAAAAAAAAAAAAAAAAAAGGGCCTTGCACCACCCAGCTGACCATCACTCCTTCTCCCAGAAGCAGATGGGTAAGGATCTCTTTGGTGCCTACGATCCCAGCACTGGGGAGGCTGAAGCTGGAAGATGATGTGTTCAAGGCCAGCCTGAGCTACCTATGACAATGAATGTGACATGAGGACCTGAGTTCGATTCCCAACACCCACATCAAGTGGCTTACAACTGCCTATAACTCCAGCTCCAGGAAGAATCTCACCTTGTCTCCAAAAAAGAAAAAAAAGGAAGGAAGGGGTCAGGGGTCAGGGAGTGTAAGGTTGTGAGAATTTAGTGCGATGATAGACAATGTAGCCCTGAGCCCAGGGATGTATAGAATAGAGTCTGTAGAATCTAGAATATATCAAATCTGGATTGTATAGAATGGATAAATAATGCACCCCTGAGCCCAGGGATTTATGCACTCAGGACACAGGCAGGGTGCAACTCGGCTGTCAGAAGCCTTGCCCAGCAGAGGTCAGAGGAAAACTTATGGAGGTCCGTTCTTACCCACCCTGGGGTGTTATCCATCTGTATAGGATGCAGTTAGGAATTAGGCCATTTTCCTAGTCTTTGGGGAATATGATTGTTCAGCTTCGAGTGAGGGGTTCTGCTGGGACCTTACACCTTGAAGTGTCCTCTGTGGTAGCTCGGGGCTTCTGGTTCTTTCTTGGTTCCATTCAGGCCTCCTAACCCCACACAACTGGACCCATCCCACTGTGAATGCCATGGTTCATTCCCTTTCCTGTCCCCGTGCTGTGAGGAAGGCGAGCCACATTTACCATCACACATCATAACCCAGGGTGTGAGACGCCCTGAACACTCCCAGCATACTTCACGCTCTGGGCTGCAGACAGCCATCCACAATGCAGCAGGCCCTTGCATGACCAGCATATACAGGCGTGGTCCCTTAGGTACAGGGCCTGGGCTGGGTACAGGGTGGTATGGAGGAAGCTGTTCTAGAATAGCACCGTCTTCATAAAAACCCAGCCACAGGCTGGGAGGCAGAGACAGGCAGTTCTGTGAGTTCAAGGCCAAACTGGTCTACAAAGGGAGTTCCAGGACGGACTCTAAAGCTACAGAGAAACCCTATCTCAAAAAAACAAAACAAACAAACAAACAAAGCCACAGCCATACTGGGGCAAGGTAAGAATCGCTCTTACACCTTGGACTGGTAAGAAAGGGAAGGGCAGGCTGGGATTAGCGATTCCTAGTGTTTCAGGTTATAGCTGGAAGTCTCTGAGAGTGGGGAAAGTGAGTACCCATCATTGTAATCCTAGCATCAGGAAGCTGAGACAGGAGGATTACAAATTTGAGACTAGCATGGGCTTCATAGCAAGACCCTGTCTTGGAAAAACAAAGAAACAAAGCCAAGGATAACCTTGAACTCTTTTTTAAAAATAATTTATTTAATTTTATTTGCATTGGTGTTTTGCCTGTGTGAGAGTTTCAGATCTTGGAGTTACAGACAGGTGTGAGCTGCCATGTGAGTGCTGGGAATTGAACCCAGGTCCTCTGGAAGAGCAGTCAGTGCTCTTAACCACAGAGCCATCTCTCCAGCCCCCATTGAACTCTTTTTGTTTGTTTTTTGAACCCTGTCTGTCCTGGAACTCACTCTATAGACCATGCTGGCCTCGAACTCACAGAGATCCACTTTCCTCTGCCTCCCAAGTGCTGGGATTAAAGGCAGGCATGCACTCACCAGGCCCTGCTTGGTACTTGGTGTTTCTGAAGGGCTAACCAAACTTTCCTCTGTTAAAAATTATCCGTGATGCAGCAGATAGTTTTTTTTTTTAATTAAAAAAAAAAAAAAGGCTCCCCTCATTGTCCTCCAAGACCAGCATCTGTCCCAAAATAACTACTCTTTGCTCTGAGTCTGGAGCAGAGAAACTTTTCGCTCGGAGAATTGTGAGTCTCGGAAGTGTCTTCATCAGGCTGTGGATCACAGCTGTGTGGGAGGCGGTCTCGAGCCCACAGCTGACTCGTCTAATTTCTCTGCTCTTACACGGAACAATTCGAGGCTGTTCTTCGCCTGCTATTTTGATTTGTGATGGATCCTTCCATCCCCAGAGGGGGCTGGGCTGCTGCTGAGTGAGAGCCAAGGCTGCTGGGCTGGTCCATGTGGGGCTGAAGGGTCTCCCTCTCTCTTGTCCTCCATAACCACGCCCTGCCCTGGTGGCCTCCTTAGGCTCCTGCTCTAGCCAGAAAACAAATCGTACCCTATTTCTGCTCTCAACCCCCAGGATCTCCCCAAAACACCATCTATGTTCTATAAGTGGGCTCCAACTTTACCTCTGGGGTCCAGGCTCCCCAAATCTATTTGACGAATGTCCTGGGTCACACTAACCTTTCTGCTATTCCTCAGACATGTCAGCCCAGTGCCCCCTCAGGACTTCTGGACTTACTGCCATCCTCATCAGTCAAGTGCATTGTCACTCCACTTGGCTCATGTCTCTTTTCAGACCGCCTCTTCTGAGAGGCTCACTCCATCACCTTCTCTTGGGCTGTGTCTTTCTAGCACACACCACTGTCTCGTGTTTTCCCTGACGGAATTCTCTTTACTCCCAGGACTCTGGCCTCTCTAGGTTCCCCAAGTTAGAGGATTTGGACCATTCTTTCCCTGGAAGCAGCAGGCTCCCCCAGACAAGTATCATGTCTCATACCAGGACTCGGGGTGTCACCCCGGAAAGGCAGATCTGCGTGACCCACTATGTGAACTTCCACAGTCCTCACCACCAACCCCGCAGACCGACATGCCTTCCCATGTCTGGTCACGTGTGAATTCCTCGGTGGGGCTGTCTAGCAAGCTGTTTTTCCTGGGACACACCTCTGTGGACAATTTGTCTGGTGGACCAATTTCCAAACTACAAGCACCAAAAATTACAAAGTTGTATTCCTGCCAACGTAACACAAAGTGCAGAGTGTCAGAGTGTAAACACCACCCTCTGTCCTCTCTCTCCTCCGTCCTGCTCCCCGCCAGCATCCACGGCGAAGGCTTTATCTGTCCTCTCGACTATTAGATCTCAAATCCTGAGGTCCATCCCCAGGACCCACATAGTAGAAGGTAAAAATCAACTTTTGCAGGCACACCATGGCGCATATGTCCCCCACCCATACACAAAGAGATGTTTTTAATATCCTGGAGCTAGGGAGACGGGCTCAGCAGTACGGCAAACTGACTACTCTTCAAGAGGTTCAATTCCCAGCACGCACATGGTGGCTCACTGCTGTCTGGAACTACAGTTTCAAGAGGATCTGACGCCCTCTTTCTGCCCCCCATGGGTACTGCATACATATGGCACAAATACATGCAGGCAAGACACTCAAACACATAAAATAAAATATAAAAATAAAAAATGTCAAAGAAGATGCTTAGATGATGTTCTCATTTGTCATCTTTAGACAATACTTCTTGGACTTTGCATGTGGTTAAGCAAGACAATGACAACCCCAGAATCTCAGTGGCTGTACTCACCAAAGGTTCGTGTCTCACCTCACAGTCTGCCCAGCTTTACATAGACCTCGCATTCTATGATGTAGTCCTGGGTTGCTCCACTTTTCAAACCCTGTCATTTTAACCCAAGTCCTTCCTGAAGCCAGGAGTCGCGACCCTGCCACCTGCAGGGGGCTCAGTCTTCTCTATGCCCAGAGAACCAGATAAGCATTTCAGAAAAACATCCAGGGTTTGTTTTTTTCATTATGTGTGTGTTTGTGTAATTATCATGTTTTAATATTCATATAGAGAGTCTCAATATGTTGCCCAGGCTGGTCTCTAATTTGTAGGCTCAGAAGACCTTCTCACCCAGCTGCTGAGATCATAGGTGCACCATGCGTGCATGCTAATTTCACCTGCATGGAGGCCGTCAGGCTTGGTGGCAGCACCTTACCTGCTGGGCCGTCTCAGCAGCCCAGCACTGACATTCTTCTTACGCTAACTGTCTGCTTCTGTATCAGAGCCCATCACGTGTCCACTTACATTCAACTGTCTACTTCTGTATCAGAGAGCACATCACACATACACTTACACCCAACTGTCTGCTTCTGTATCAAAGAGCCCATCACATGTCCACTTACATTCAACTGTCTACTTCTGTATCAGAGAGCACATCATGTGTCCATTTACATCCGTGTGCAGATTTTCCCCCTAAAGTCAGCGGCCTCTTTTTCTTTTCTTTTTTTTTTTTTTTCGAGACAGGATTTCTCTGTGGTTTTGGAGCCTGTCCTGGAACTAGCTCTTGTAGACCAGGCTGGTCTCGAACTCACAGAGATCCGCCTGCCTCTGCCTCCCGAGTGCTGGGATTAAAGGCGTGCGCCACCACCGCCCGGCCAGCAGCCTCTTTTTCATCATTGGCTTTATTAGTTTGAATTTTTGAAAGCCCATTTTGGTCCAGGCTGACCTGGACCTCGATATAACTGAGGATGACCTTGAATTCCTGATCTCCTGCCTCCACTTCCTGGGTGCTGAGGTGATGGGCGTGCACCTCTGCTCCAGGCTTCAAATGCTCCTTTCATTTATTTCTATGTGCATCTTGCTAAACTTCATCGGACCTGTAAAATGCTTCTCTGTTTAGCCACATCATCTATGTATTGCTTTGTTTTCCTGTGAGCTCCCTTCTAGACCCTTCCTTCTCCTGTTTGCACCTGAGTCTGGATGCTATCTCAGACCAGCTACCTATCCTTGTTTCCTGGATCCAAAGTCTCCCTGCATCGGGTTCATGCCTTCATTTTGGCGGAGCACATCCTGTAGCCACCTTCTGAGAAAAGGTTTATAGGTGGCAAAGTTTTTATCACTTTCTCTGTAATTATCTTTATGTTGACTTCTAATTCCTTTGAATGCAAGTATGATTATGAGTAGAAATAATTTTCCATCAGAACTTTGAGTACATAGGCCGCTCATCGCCTGCCTTGCAGCATCTGGAAGTACTGGAACCATTCTGATTCCTGATGCGATCTGACCCCCTTACCCTAAAATTCCTAGAATGTTCCCTTTAAGCCTAGTCGTCTACATTTGGGGAACTCGTTTTCATGTGCAGTCTGCAGACTCATCTCCTGTTGTATAAAACAGGCCTCCTGCCTTGATCTTCTGACTTATTTTCTTTCCTGATATTTGTGAGAGCCAGGGGTGCTCACACATGCATGTCTGTGTGGAGACCACAGGTTGGCCTCGGGGGTTCCCCTCTATCAATCTCCACCTTATTTTTGGAGACAGGGTTTCCCACCGAACCTGGAGCTTCACAGTCCCACTAGACCGGCTGTCCAGAAAGCCCCTGGAACCTGCCCACTTCCGCCTCCCTCCTGCCTAAGTACACTTGCCATATAGCACTGTGCTTTGAAGTGAGCACCAGAGATACGAACTTGGCTCCTCCAGCTTACACAGCAAGCACTGTTGTGCACTCAGCCACCTCCCCACCCTGGCCTTCTAACTTTCTTATAAGGTCTTTTTTGATATAACCTCCAGAGAATGACCGTTTTGTTATCTCTCGAACATTCTGTTTACTTGTTAAAACTTTAGACTCTGGCGATTTATCTTCCTGATGCTTTCTTCTCTCGTTATTCCTTCTCTCCTAACAGTTACAGCTTCTTGTGTCATGGCCATAGTGACAGCTCTTAACTCTCCGGGGACACTGGTCATTTGTGGTTTATGCTTTCTTCCGCTCTGCATTGTCAGCCTGCGTCACTGCCGTAGCTGACCTGTCTGCTTTGGGCTCTCTTTTATCCTGGAGAGTCCCTTCAACTGTCTGGTGAGATGGGACTAAAATTCGATCGTTGAGCAGAAGCTGAATAATGAGCTGGCAGCTGTGAGCGTGAGGATTCATGGGAAGATCCTGAAAACTAGCCCTGTAGGGACTGGTTCTAAGGGACTTCCACACCGAGGACGTGTAAGCATCCGTTTCTAGAGCTGGGCATAAACGCACATGGCACTGACGCTGGTACTTGGGAGGTAGAGGCCGAAGGATCAGGAGTTCAAGGTCATCCTCTGCTATATAGTGAGAATGAAACCCTGTCTCAGAGAAATAAGGAAGAAGAAGGAGGAGGAGGAGGAGGAGGAGGAGGAGGAGGAGGAGGAGAAGTAGAAGAAGAAGAAGAAGAAGAAGAAGAAGAAGAAGAAGAAGAAGAAGAAGAAGAAGAAGAAGAAGAAGAAGAAGAAGAAGAAGAAGAAGAAGAAGACGATGACAAAGGAAAGGAAAAGGAAATTAGTGCCTAAAGTTCTCTCCTCTCCCACCTGTGGTGGGGACTTGTGGTTACAGAGCTGGGGAAGGGGCTGATGGGCTCCTGACGGTTCCATTTGGCATTTCATTCTGGCCCTGAGTTTGCTGACCCTGGGTCCAGGTCTCCAGGGCAAAAACCCTGCTGTCCTGTAGGGGGAGGGGATAATTACCTGGCTGTGCAAGGGGCATAGGTGGGGTGGAGGGGGCAGTAATCCCACACCTTACCCTGTTCAGTCGCATCTCTGTCACGCACTTAGAACCTTCTAAAACGCATATTGACCTCTTCCAGAGAAGAAAAACTAAAGCACACAGATGAAGTGACTTTTCCAGGTTGTGTGTCCAGTTAGCATATCAAGAGGGCATTTAACTCTGGCAGTACAGCCCGGGCACCGCTAACCACTTTGCCACACCACCCCTTCTGTCCCATATTATAAACTGAAGTCTTTCTGTTTATATACTTGGGGTTTTTTGTTTTGCTTTTTTCTCCCAGACAGGGTTTCTCTGTGTAGCTTTGGAACCTGTCCTAAAACTTGCTCTGTAGATCAGGCTGACCTCGAACTCACAGTGATTCACCTGCCTCTGCTTCCTGAGTGCTGGGATTAATGGCACGCACCACCACCTGGCCCCACTTTGGTTTTTTAAAAAAGATTTAAGTGTAGATGTATATGTGCTTCATGAGGAGGTCAGAAGAGGGTATCAGATCCCCAGAGTTGGAGTTATAGGCAGTTGAGAGGTTTGGGAACTGGACTTGGGTCCTCTGGTTCTTAATTGCTGGACCAGCTCCCTGGCCACGTGGTTTCAAGCCACTGAGTCTGCCATAGAAGAGTGATGATGTTGAACATCTTTCATTGTAGCACTGGGTTGTGGCTCAGTGGTAAAACACCCACTTAGCATGCACAGAGTCCTGGGTTTATCCTCAGCACTGGAAAAAAAAAATACCACCCATTGGACCAGACCCAGAGAAAGCTCTGTCTGAACCATTATTGACTCTTTGATGCTTTTAGGAAATCTTTTTTCCCTCAAGTCAAAAATCCCCATTAGCTGATCTTGAATTATGTAGCTGCCTGGGCACTTGCTCTGTAACAGCCACCTCGGCATTCTTCCTCTTCTTAGAACACCGAGGGCCTGAACACCTTCCCTCCTGAGCCTGGAAATCATTCATTCTTCTGTCAAAACAGCCTAACTCAGGAGGATGGGTACCACATCTTTTCATAATTCGGGAGGACGGGTACCACTTCTATTCGTAACTTTGGAGGATGGGTACCACATCTTTTCATAATTCAGGAGGATGGGTATCACTTCTATTCGTAACTTGGGAAGATGGGTACCACATCTTTTCATAATTCAGGAGGATGGGTACCACTTCTATTCGTAACTTGGGAAGATGGGTACCACATCTTTTCATTTTTCTTCTTCACATGGAGACTGGGTGTGCTCTGTGAGGGGACCTCTCTGCTCATGCATACAACCAGAGCCACAGGGACTTCATAATGGTCCGTGGAGTCTGGGGAACTGGGTTTCCTCAACTCAAAACCTGCCCTCACGCAAACTGAATAAATGAAGGATTTCCTCCCCAGGCAAATTCAGGGTAGCTGGTCAGAGTGCCAAGAACCTGACCCTGGGAGCCCAGAGATGGTCGAAACTTCCCCTCCTAGTACAAGGCATTCTTGGGACTGGTCTGACCACTTAGTGGGTTATTTGCGTTCTTCTGTCTCTTTCTCTCTTTTGTTTTGGTTTCTTTGTGTAGCCTTGGCTGTCCTGGAACTCACAGAGATCCACCTACCTCTGCCTCCTGAGTGCTGGGACCAAAGGTGTGCACCACCATTGCCTGATGCTTTCTTGAAGCAATACTCTTGGAGTGATGGGGCCACAGGAGTGCATGCTGTTAATCTTAGCACTTGAGAGGGAGAAGCAGGTAGATCTCAATGAGTCTGAAACAAGTCTGATCCACAAAGTAAACTCCAGGCCAGCCAAGGCAACATAGCAAGACCCTGCCTCAAAATAAATAAATAATAAATGAATAAATAAATAATATAAAATTCTTGAAGTGTCTTTTCTCTCTTTCACGAGCCAGACACTATGCTAGAAGCAGCGAATGCCTGATCTCTGTCCCGCCTCACTGCAACCTTGGGTTAATACCCTCTTACGGGATTGGCAGTACATGCCTGTAATTCCAGCACTTAGGAGACTGGAGCAGGAGGATTGTCAAGAGTTCAAGGCCAGCCTGGGCTACAGAGTTAAACCCTGTCCAAAAGAAAAAAGAAAGAAAGGAAGGGAGGGAGGGAGGGAGGGAGGGAGGGAGGGAGGGAGGGAGGGAGGGAGGGAAGGAAGGAAGGAAGGAAGGAAGGAAGGAAGGAAGGAAGGAAGGAAGGAAGACGTTCTCTTTCTACATGATGAGCTGTGCAGATCTCAAAGATGTGTGGCTTAGGGGAGGGACAGTGAGAGAAGTCAGACTCAGACCTAGACGGTCCCCAGAATGCTAACCCAAAGCCCCTGCCCTACAGCTCCCTAGTTTTCCACTATCGCTCACTTTGTCAGGGTTTTCCCTGCTCTGATCATGGGTCCAAACTCGGGTGGTGTTCACACATTCCAGGCCCCTCTGGATAATCAGAGATAACCTGCTCACAGGTCAGCTGCTTAGGTATGACCAGACTTATTGATAATGTCACAGGCACAGTGACAGGTCCAGGGGGCAAGGAGGAAAAGGTCCACTAAGAACAAACCACTCACCTATGTCTGAGGTTTCTGGGCAGCGGGAGTGCCTCTGCCTTGGTTTGCTTCAGTAGATGCTAAACATCTATTAGACATTTACTGTGTGCCAGGCACGCAGACAAGCCATTTACATCACTTAATCTCCACAGCACTCCATGGGGTAGCAATTACAGACCTCAATTTATCAAGTGGGGAAATGAACCTGTCGAGGTCACAGTCAGGAAGAAGAGGTGTGGCGAGAGCCTAGTGGTCTACCTCAAGACTGGTGTTTCCTCTGAACTCAGGATTTAGCTTCTCCTCCTCTGAGCACTCAGTGGGGGCTGTGCGTGTCCCTCACATGCTCCGTGTCCATTAAATATGAGATCACAAGACAGGGACAGCATTTGTCTCGCTTCACTAAGAGCCTCACGCCTACAGAGCAGGCGCCCAGGCCAGATCTGTGGAATGAGTATATATAAAGATGTCTGTCTTCCACACCAGGCTGGCACTGTGACCTTCTCCCTGTTGACCCCAGCAGTCTGGGTAAGGACAGGTAGAGTTGACACACAGTATTCACTGTAGGGTACCAATGGGAAGGTATCAAGGTACCTTAATCTTCAGAAGTAAGAAGCCGCAGACTAAAGGCTCAAATCAAGATCTCTTCCTTCTTCAGCCCTCCTCCCGCCTCATCTCAGACGTACCCAGATTCCCTGAAGGATGACCCTCTCTGCCCTGTGTCTAAAGTGAGTCAGCCCTGCAGGTGGCGAGAGAAATCTTCACTCATCTATCTGAGGCAGCTAATTTGATTTTAGCTAAATGGAGGTGGTAATGATGTTGTTTTTCTCCAAAACAGGGGCACGAGACCAAAAATCAACAGACACATAAACCATCCAGCCGACCTTGCGGGACCTCAGGATGTAGAGGCTTCAGCCTGTAAGAAGCCCCACCCCCAACCAAACCCGCTGTGGGTCACTGAAGTATTTACATTGAATATTCCTCCTAGATGCTTTTTCAGCTCTCAGATATAACCGCTGTTTACTGGAGAATATTCGCATACAGAATCCTATCCGAAGGAAGGTATGAAAACCAGTGTTAATACTGCAGAGATCCTTATTGCTGACACCGTGCTAACATGCAAACACCACATTCCATGAAAGGGAACATGCTCCAAGACTGTTATAACCCTCTTAGCGATATGCAGTGGCCATCTTTCTGTGTTCATATACAAAGCAGTACAATTCTTGGTGGTTTACAGTCCAGAGGCCACCAAGGTTTTACTGCATAGGGCCAGAAAATGAATATTAGATAAACAATAGTCATTTTTAGGAGTCCACTAGCTCTCTGTCCTGTATTTCTCTTCTTTCTTTTTTAATGTATGAATGTTTTGCCTGAATGCATGTATATCTGTGCACCATTTGCATACCTGGTACCAGAAGAGGCCAGAAAAGGGGAGGGGCTGCTTGGGATGCTGAGGGCGGGGTCTGGAATGGGGCTCCAAGCTGTAGATTCCAAATCACCCAGGATCTTGACCATGCTCAGTCTCTAACACTGAACTATTTTTTGAGCTATTATTTTTCATGTTTATTTATTTATTTGGGGAGGAACATGCGTACCACATCATGCATGTTGAAGTCAGAAGACAGCTTTCAAGACTGAGTTCTCTTCTTCCACCAAATAGATCCCAAGGATTGGATTTACATCATCAGGTTTAGCAGCAAGCTCCTTCACTAACTGAGCCGTTCCCCACCCTTCTTCTTATAAGCCAAAGACAGGACACACGCAGAGATGAACATGAGAAAATAAGGAGCCAGCCCTTGTGCAAATGGAGGGAAAACCGGAGACAGTTACAAGCAAGGGATGGAGCTGAGTACTGGCAGCGACCAGCCCAGTCAAGGAAGGATTCTTCCCAGAGCTGGACCATGCCTTGAGTTTGGGCCTCTAACCTTTTGAAAGAAGACACTCTGGAGGCTTTGAGGAGGTCTAACTTAATATCAGTGCAGCCATGACAGGCTGCAGACCAACAACACTGGGGATGGGCCTCACCTCACAATAACCAGGATAAAACACAGTGTACCCTGTGGGGGACCAATCAGAATTGAGACAAACAGGTACTAGAAGCTCCAGAGCATTAAGGATAGCTGACCTGACCTGTATATAGGTTGCCACTTTCATTGCAGCAAGGCCAGTACCAATCCCTGCTTGACAAGACTTCTGCTACCCCACTCCTGCCCAATCAGGAGTTCAACCTCCATCTGAATCCGGAATTACCACACACACCCCATCCATTACTCCTTAAAAACCCTGCCACAGTCGAGCTCAATACTCTCCCCGATCCAACCGCTGTGTCAGAGCAGAGAGCCCGAGCTTGGGCTTGCAATAAAGGCTCTTTGCTTTTGCATATGAACTCGGACTCCTGGTGGTCTCTGGGGGCTCATGATGTGGGCATAACAGCTTCTTGCTTTGATTTTAGTTTTGAGATGAGGGGTTTTTTTAGTTTGGTTTTAGGTTTTTTGGTTTGGTTTTTCAAGATAGGGTTTCTTTTTAGCTTTGGAGCCTATCCTAGAACTCGCTCTGTAGACCAGGCTGGCCTTGAACTCAGAGATCTGCCTGTCTCTGCCTCCTGGGTGCTGGGATTAAAGGCGTGCACCACCACTGTCCAGCTGTTTGTTTTGTTTTTACAGGGACACAGATGTGCTATTGTTGCCTGAGACAGGGTTTCACCTGGTAGCCCAGGCTACCCTTGACCTTGCAGTCCTCCAGCCCTGTGCTATATCTAGACCATTAACACTGAACAGAAACCTACCTGGGTGTGTGTCTAACATGTAGATTCCCCCCCCCTTTTTTTTTTCTTTTGAGACAGGGCCATCCTGTGTAATGTGGCTATCCTAGGACTCATTCTGTAGACCAGCTTGGCCTCAAACTCAGAGATTGGCCTACCTCTGCTGGGATTAAAGGTGTGCACCACCATGGCCCAGCCACGAGCAGACTCTTAACTGTGGGACGGGCTTACTTGCTGAGGATATAGGTCACTCATTCTCCCACAGACCCAACATAACCACCCGAGAGGGCTGCATCACTATCCCATGGAGGCCAAGGGGCAGAGAGGTAAAGCTGTCTAGCAGGCCTTGAATTAGGTTTCTAGTCCCTGGGGTTCAAAATCTCACCTCCCTAATCACTATCCCTAACGGCCTCCCTGGGGTGGAGTCAAAGCCCTCTGTTTTACAGATGAAGGCTGAGGCCCTGTTACTGCGGAGATCCCAAAGGCTGGGTGCATTGTGGGGAAACAAAGAGCAGTCAGCATTGCAACCCCAGCAGCCAGGGGTCCAGCTGGAGCTTCCTCTATTTGCAGACAAAGGGTGATTGCTCTCCCAAAGGACAAAACAAGCCTGGCTGGGCAGCAAGGGCTGCAAGCTGTGTCCCTACCCGCCATTTAAGAGGGATGGCACTTGGCCAGAAATTAATTAGTTGTCTCAGTTTTGGCAGAGCTGGGGGAAGGAAAGTGGTTAATTATAATGAAGCCCAGCGAGCTCATCACAGGAGAAGATTATGGCTGGGACGTGGAAATAAAGGGCCCCTGGGTTGAACATGAGTGGAGAGACCAGCCAGGCTATACTTAGCCATAACTAGGCCAAAGGCCCAGCTTCCACTGGAGACCCAAAGCACACTCAAAGGGCTCTCCATTCCGATCTTTGATTCTGTTTAAGGAAGGTTGGATTTGTGCTGTGGGGTGTGTAGGAGCCAGCCATGATAAGCTAAATATGAGCAGATCACCCAGAGGAAGTTCTTTACTTCCAACCATTATCGCCTGCCAGAGTATGATTCAGCCATCGATAAGTTTAAGGGAGGCCTGAGTCTCAGTAGTTTACCCTGAAGTGATACCTGGTTGCAGGAAGGTCACAAATTGAGATTACCTGAGCACCACCCAAGAACTGACCATCCAAAGGAAATGCCTAATGTTCCAACTGCTGTAGATAGAATCACTTGCCAGCAACTCACCAGGACACCCCTAGACAAATGTCAGCCAATCAGGAGTCCTGAACCTTAGAAATCCCTCACCCCCACCTTAACTACTAGAAAAACTGAACTCTAACTGAACTCGGGGCTCTCCGTTTATTCCAATATGTTGGACATGTGGAGAGACTGAGTTTGCAAACTTGCATAAAATAAAGGCTCTTTGCTTTTACATACAGGACTCGGTGTCCTTGTTGGCTTTTGGGGGACTTCGCGGATTTGGGCATAAGAGGTGGACTGGATGCAGACACCATGGGAGCTCCAAGGGAGTGGACTCTGGGGCTGGGGAGACAGTTAGGTTGGTAAAGAGCTTTCTGTGAAGCTTGAGGACCTGAGTTCAATCCCCAGGAGCCATGAGAACAAACCAGGCGTGGCGGTGCTGAGGAGGCAAGACAGACAGTTTTTGTTGTTGTTTCGGTTTTTCAAGACAGGGTAATGCAAACAAGATTTGCTGGGACTTGCTGGCCGGGCAGTCAGGCTCCCTAGGCCATGGTTATGGGCCCCAGCTTCCAGGTTCCAGTGAGTGGTGCATCTCAAAAAACAGGATGACTGGGTCCTGAGGTTGCTGATATGATATCAGGTTGGTGTGTGTGTGTGTGTGTGTGTGTGTGTGTGTGTTCGCTCACATGAATGTGTGAGTGTGTGCATGTGTATGTGTGTGAGTGTGGAGAGATGGAGAGAGAAAGATCTTCACTGTGATAAACAACTAATCAGGTAATCCAGAAACAGGGCATGACATTCCTACAAACCGCATGTGCCAGACTCCCTCACCCTGCTCCCCATTCATAGGGACAGAGAGACAGATGGACGAGTAATTGGGTGTTTGCAACAGCGTGTGGTGGCTCAGGTGTGCTTCGATGGACAACTGCCTAACATGTTTCTGAGATCCAGGGTTAGATACCCAGCACGCAGAAGGAAGGATGGAGAGGAGGAGGAAGGAACAGTCTGTGGTCCCTGCTTTGATGGGTGACATAGTGATCACTGTTACCAACCATCAGAGAAAACTTCCCGGAGGAAAGAGTTTCTGAGGGAGAAGATGGGCTGCCCTGGAGCACAGCAGCCTGCTAGTCTAGCATGGCTTACTTCCCTTTTATCTGGAGACTGTGGGCTTCTATGGTAGAGCTCAGCAGCTACAGAGGGAACCAAGTGCCAGTTAAAGAGGCAAGAACTATTTAATGATGGCTTCTTAGGGTCAGGGACCTAGCTGGGAACAGGAATGGAGGAAGCAGTTTCTGATCTCTACAGGAAGCCAGAGAGAAAGGGAGGAGAAGTTAAAGGGAGGGAGGAAGGAAGGAGAAGCCAGAAAAGGAGAAGACAGTGAGAAGGAGTAGTCAGAAAGGGAAGAGAAGCCAGAAAGGTAGGAGAAGCCAGAGGGAGGAAACGCCAGAGGGAGACAGAGGGGTAGAGAAGAAGCCAGGAGGGAGGGAAGCCAGAAAGGGAGGAGGAGCTAGAAAGGGGGAGGGGCCAAAAGGGGAGGAGGAGCCAGAGAGAGGGAAACAGAGTGGATACCACTATAAAATCTTGCTTACTAACCATCTGTGTGTGAAGACGCTTATGTGAAGGTTAGAGGTCAATTCCAGGATCTTTCTCTGTTGCTCTCTACCTTAGTTTTGGGGACATCACTGGTCAGCTAGGTCTGCCTGTCTGCCTCTGTCCAGCACTGGGGTTACAGAAGATGCTGTCACAACCAGCATTTGTGTGGATGCTGAACCATCTCCCCAACCTGGGAAGCACAAGTTTTTGTTTCTGTTTCTGCTATTGTTTGAAGGTGTCTCCCAAGGCTCCACCTGCCAAAAATTCCCATTGGGTGTGTTTAGACGGTGGAAACAACCAAATACGGTGTCTGGTCAGAGGGGCAGGGGGCTTCACGAGGTGAACAGGGTAAGATAGGGGTGTAGGGAGTGTCCAAAATAGATCCTGGAGGACACAGAACACCCACCTATAGTACCGGAAGAGCGTGAGGCCAGTCAGGTGTGGCGGTGAATGCCTTTAATCCCAGTTATCAGAAAGCCAAGTGTATGGAGATTTGCCATACATATGCCATAAAGGTTTCTCTGCTCAGTGGGCTTCCTGGGAGTCGGGGATAACTAGGAGTCTTGTTCCAAGTCACAGTATTTGCCTGATCTTAGGGACAAGTCCCAGGTGGGACTTTCTTTTTTTTCTCCCCTCCCCCAGACAAGGTTTCTTTGTGTAGCTTTGAAGCCTGTCCTGGTACTTGCTCTGTCGACTAAGTTGGCATTGAACTCACAGAGATCCACCTGCCTCTGCCTCCCAAGTGCTGGGATTAAAGGCATGCACGACCAGCAGCCAACTGGGAAAGGACTTTCTAAAGGGCCCAGAAAGGCAGTCTTCTGGCACCCACCATGCTAAACCACAAATTCTGAACATCTTTTGGGGCGCAGGGGTGTTGAGACAGGGTTTTTCTGTGTAACAGCCCTGACTGTCCTGGAACTCACTCTGTAGACCAGGCTGGCCTTGAACTCACAGAGATCCACCTGCCTCTGCTTCCCAAGTCCTGGGATTAAAGGCATGTGTCACCACCACCCGGCTACAAATTCTGAACCTCTTTTAAAAGGGGGACAGTGTTCCTAAATGCCACGCAGCTCTGCTCAGGCATCGTCTGGCAAGACTAGAAAGCTCACCACTGTCACTCCATCGCCTTCTTCTAAGTGGTGATAACTGGGAGGCACCTGAATGACGTCATTGCATTTAATCCTGACAAAACTCAATGGTAGTGAGCACTGCCCCAGAACTAGGGGGCTGGGAGACTGGGGCTCAGAGAAGTAAAGGAACTCGCCCAAGGCCACACAGCACCACCTAACCTTTCATTTTGTGCCCCAGCTCAGCTACACAGCAGTATCCAGTTCTCAGGTACGGCTGGCGAGGACTTTATCATCAGCTGAGCCAAGTGAAGGATAAGTTAACCTTGATCACTGGAATCCCTCACCCAACCAGAACAACACTGAGGGCCTCTGAGATGGCTCGGAGGGTAACGGTGCCTGCCTCCCAACAACGCAAGCCCAACAGCCTGAGTTCAACTCTCAGAACCCAGGTAAAGGTGGAAGAACTGACTCCACAAAGCTGACCTCTGACCCATGTTGGGGAAGGTGCCCCCCCCCCATAAAAATAAATTTAATTAAATACAGTTTTTTTTAGAACAACACTGAGATCTTCCTTCCCCTAGAAGAAGACTCAGTCTCCTGTGGAATGCAGCAGCTTTGCTGGAGGGTTTCCAACCCGGCAACTGTCCTACCAGACTTAGTTACCCGCACCCCACAACCACTGAAGCCCCCCAGAATGGTAGCCCACGGGTTCTTTTTCCATGATAGAAGCAGAACTAATAAGGATTCAGGCTAACCTCAGGGCCAGTGAATTAGGGTTTCCTCACACATGGGCTGTGTTGTGGGGGTCAAGGTTATAAAAGCATCATGACAGAATGTCGAGAGTGAGGGGCTCTGCCATCAGACACCGGCAGGGTATCCTGGGGCAAATGTCTCTCCTCTGTGAGTCTTAGCTTCCTTGCCTGTGCAGTGGGCATACGAAATTGTTCCTGCTAAACAGGAGTGTTGGGAAGATTAAGGGAGAATCGGTGTCTCGGATTTTCTAAGCCAGCATCTGGTTGGGATGCATTTGCCACCACACTGGGCTTTGCTAGGCTGCCCTGGGTGACCCGGGGTGACCAGGTCTAAGGAAGTAGGAGGGGTGTCTCATAGCTACCTGCTCATCTAGTGGCTCTGCTCGTTCCCCCAGAGAGCAATGGAAAATCACCAGACACAGGGCTCTGGCGAGATAAGCATTTGTAGCCACGGGAAGCAGATGTTCCCCCACAGGTCCTGCAGGGTCATCTGGCTTGGCCAGGAGCTGCAGCTTCTCTCTTTACTTAATCTTTGTCCCTGAGTCCGAAGTGTTGGGCAGGCAGCCCACTGGCATCACAGAACCAAGTCTTCCCGTAGGGGTCAGGCCCGGTGCTGAGGTCACGCGAGCATCATCGTTGTCACCACCTTCTGCCGGAACACGCTCCCTCCCAGCCGTGGGCCTCTGCTCACCTGCTGCACCCCCAGCGCAGCATCTGCCCTGCCTGTTTTTAGCTTCCTTGATTCATTGTCTGTGGATTGTAGCATGAATTCTAATTGTTCTTCATAATAAAACCCCAGAGTCAGATATAAGGGTTAATGCTGGAAAATCAGGGAAGCAGAGCAGCCAACCACTAGAGAGTTCTTACCTCTACCAATGCTCAGCCCAAAGGGGAGATCCTATCTCTACAAATCCCCAGACTGCTGCTGTATCTACATAACTTCAGGCTGCATCTGTCTCTATGAATCCTTAGACTGCCTCTGTCTGCACTGAGCCCCTGTCTCCTTCTGCCTTACATTCCTCTCTCTCTGTCCAGCCATATCACACCTGTCTCCACCTCCCTAGTGCTGGGATTAAAGGCCTGTGACCCCAAGTGCTGGGGTCAAAGGTGTGAGTTCTGTTTCTCTTAGAAACTGATTCAATCTCGTGTAGCCCAGGGTGGCCTTGAACTCACAGAGATCCATCTGCCTCTACCTCCTGAGAGCTGGCTTCTATGGCTAACTAGTGGCTTAGCTCTGCACGCTGATCTTCAGGCAAACTTTGTTAGATCACAAACAAAATGTCACTACAGTGGCTGGTGTTTGCCTAGCCCCCACAGCCTGACCTTCTGAACCTCTATTTCCCTAGGGCTGAGACTGCAACTGTATACCACCACTCATGACTGGTGACAACCTGGGATTTGAACCCAGGGCCTTCCAGGACACTAGGCAAGCATTCTTCCAACTAAACTACGTCCCTAGCCCTGTGTCTGGTCTTTTGCTGGCTAATTCATTGTCTATATTTTCTCTACTAGAACAGCAGCTCCGTGGAGGACAGGGACGGTGTGTCTGTCACTGTCCACTGAGGTGGGCTTCAAACTCAGGAAAAGCTGCTGATGGGAAAGTTCCACCTGCTGGCAATGAAGACATTGTCCTGTCGTACCCCGTTCATTGATAAAAAACAGGCTCAGCTAGCTGAACACAAAGACTTGGATCCGAACCCGTTCATCTGCCTCTGAAGAACGGAACTGCCTCTCCAGCTGCTGGCGCTGCCCCAGGGAAATTCTACCTGTCTGGGTGATAAGTCAGCAGCCCCCAGAACTGCCCTATACATTCCCAGCACTACTTAAATTGGCTGTGCTGTAATAGCTACAGTCCCAAGACTTGCACTTGGGAGGTTTAGGAGGAAAATCAGGTCCATCCCATTACACAGGGCATCAGAGGGCAGTGTGACCTAAGTGAGACTCTGTCTCAAAAAAATCTTAAAAAGAACTCACTTTTTTTTTGGGTTTTTTGAGGTAGGGTTTCTCTGTGTAACAGCCCCAGCTGTCCTAAAACTAGCTCTGTAGACCAGGCTGGCCTCGGACACAGAAAGATCAGCCTGCCTCTGTCTCCCGAGTGCTAGAGTTAAAGGTTCACCACCTGGCTGAACTCAGTTCTTCTACGTTTTTAATCTTGTTTTTAAAATTTTAACACAATTATTAATTTTTGTTCTTTGTATATGGTGTTTTGCCTGCATGTATGTCTGTGCACCACGCATATACCTGGTGCCCGTGGAAGCCAAAGAGGGCATTCAATCTCCTGAAACTAGAATTACAAACAATTGTGAGCCACCATATGGGTGCTGGGAATTGAGCCCAGGTCCTCTAGAAGAGCAGCCAGTGCTCTGAACTGCTGAGCCATTTCCCCATCTCAAGAACTGCTTCCTTTTTTTCTTTTCCTTCTTTCTTCTTCTTCCTTTTTTTAATGCATGCTATCCCCTATGCAAGATAAACAATAAAAATATACTTTAAAACCTTTTTGAATTTATGTGTATGTATGTGTTGTGTCTGTGTGAATTTATGTGCACCATGTGTGTGCAGCAGCCTGTGGAGGCCTGAAGAGGGCGTCAGAGCCCTTGGAACTGAACTTACAGAAGTTGGGAATCCCCATGTGGGTGCTGGGAACCTAACCGAGTCCTCCACTATAGCAGTAAGCAGTCCTAATCACTGAGACATCTCTCCAACCTCTGAATAAACATAGTTTTAAATTTCTTAAATTAATAGTGTTCGCCGGGCAGTGGTGGCGCACGCCTTTAATCCCAGCACTTGGGAGGCAGAGGCAGGCAGATCTCTGTGAGTTCGAGACCAGCCTGGTCTACAAGAGCTAGTTCCAGGACAGGCTCCAAAACCACAGAGAAACCCTGTCTCGGGGGAAAAAAAAAAAGGAATAGAAAAGAAAAAATAGTGTTCCACCACAGTCCTCCATTTTTCAAAGCTTTGCATTTGGTGACAAAGTTGCTTTTGCAGAGGAAGGAGACATACCCTTCCTTTGCTGCAGTTGTTTGGGGTTCTACTGTGGGGCAGGGTCTCATTCTGTATGTAGTTCTGGCTGGCTTCGAACTCACAGAGATTCACCTGCCTCTGCTTCCCCAATAGTGGAGCAAAGGCATGAGTCCAGCTGAGGTTTTTGTTACTGTTTTTTAAGATTTTTTTAAAAATGAGGTATGGGGCTGGAGAGACAGCCGGGTGTTTAAAAGCACTGGCTGCAAGCCAGGCAGTGGTGGTGCACAGGCAGGAAGATCTCTGTGAGTTCGAGGCCCAGCCTGGTCTTCAGAGTGAGTTCCAGGACAGGCTCCAAAGCTACAGAGAAACCCTGTCTCTAAAAACAAATAACAACAACAACAACAAAAAAGCACTGGTTGCTCTTTCAGAGGGCTTGGGTTTGATTCCCAGCACCCAAAAGGTGGCTTGCGATCATCTGTGCTTCCGGTTTCTGAAGATCTGATGCTCTTCTGTGTTCTGACGTCACCAGACAGGCAAGTGGTGTGAACACATGCAGGGCAAATATCCAAACACACAAATAAAAACAATAAAATCTTTAAAAAGAATAAAAAATTATTGGTGTGTATGTATCTGTGTGTGTGTGTGTTCACACATGTGTACAGGAACCTGCAGAGGTCAAAAGAACATGGCAGACTCCCTGGGGCTGGAGTTACAGGGTGCTGTGAGCTGTCAGTGCTAAGAACAAAAGTGTCCTCCAGAAAAGCAGCAAGGGTTTTGTTGTTGTTGTTGTTATTGTTGTTTTGTTATGTTTTGTTTTGTTTTTTGAGACAGGGTTTCCCTGTAGCTTTGGAGCCTGTCCTGAAACTTGCTCTGTAGACCAGGCTGGTATTGAACTCACAGAGATCCACCTGTCCCTGCCTCTGAGTGCTGAGATTAAAGGTGTGCGCCACCACTGCTCGACTGTTATTGTTGCTTTCTGGTTTTTGTTTGTTTGGGGGGAGGCTTCTTATTGTTGTTATTGTTTGTATTTCAAGACAGGGTTTTTTTGTGTATCCCTGACTACCTTGGAACTCTCTCTGTAGACCAGGCTGTCTCAAACTCAGAGATCCACCTGCCTCTGTCTCCTGAGTACCAGGATTAAAGGCATGAGCCACCACGGCCCGCTCAGCAAGGGCTCTTAACCACGGAACCTCTGGCAGCTCCTGAGTAGGACTTCTGATGCCCTAGGACTTTGAAGCTGAAGTTCTTTCTCCTGGCTCATCACAGAGACTCAGAAGGCTGTGGGGGACAAGCCGCTTCTTCACACAGCCTTCCCGGCCTGAGACAAAGCCGTTGATTTCTGCAGCTGCACTGGAAGCTATAAATCAGTCGAACACAGGCAGCCACCCCACCCCACAGCCTCCAACTGGAAACGGGACCGAAAGCCTGCACGTTGGTAACTCGCTAATTTAAGCCAGGCTTTCTGTTCTACCCTGCGATTACCCTCCTTCCGGTGCTGTGAAGATATTCTG
Source organism: Chionomys nivalis (assembly GCF_950005125.1). Taxonomy (NCBI): domain Eukaryota; kingdom Metazoa; phylum Chordata; class Mammalia; order Rodentia; family Cricetidae; genus Chionomys; species Chionomys nivalis. The sequence goes on along the minus strand of NC_080096.1, from coordinate 20,436,452 downwards.
GGTAGCCAATTTGATTTCAAAGTCCCAGGATCCTGAGTCTAATGAAATCATGCTTTGCCCTTGCCTCTCAAAGTCCAGACATCTGGCAAGGGTGTGTGTGTGCAGGGGATGAGCCCTTGGGTCACGGCTGGTAAAGACTCATTCTTGCAATCCCAGCTGTGGTGGGAGAGGCCTGAATTTTTGCTTCCCTTTTGTTCTCCATCTATCTGAACCTCGGACACCACACTTGCACCCAGCGGCTTTCTGGGGTCTGCTTTATCCCTTCCGCCACAGGAAGCTCCTTAGAGGGCAGCAGCCACAGGACAGCAGCCACTTCATCCTTAAAGAGCTCTGACTGGGGGGGGGTCTATACAGAAACAGTGGGAGGGGTATACAAATCACACATATTCAAAATACTCATGGGAACACCATGTAGACTGCCATGATGGTAGAAGAAATTAGGGAGGGGGTGGAGAGCTAGCTCAGTGGTTAAGGAACCCATGCTGCTCTTCCAGAGGACCCAAGTTCAGTTCCCACATCCCACCCACATCAAGCAGCTCACAACTGCCTGTAACTCCAGGTACAGGGGGATCTGATGCCCTCTCCTGGCCTCCTTGGGCACACACGCGTGCACATACACATGCACACACATACATAAACACACACATACCAGAAATTAAAAAAATAAAAATTAAAAAGAAGCTCCCAGCTGACCCCCTCTACGCTGGACAGATGACTCAGCATTGAAGAGCTCCTGTTCCCAGCAGCCACTGGGTGGTTCTCAACCATCTGTAACTACAGTTTCAGATGATGTGATATCCTCTCCCGGCCTCCAGGTGTACCAGGCATGGACGTGGCACACATACGAACATGCAAGCAAAACATTCACTTGTAAAAATAAATAAATAAATCTAATTTTAAAAATGAAAGAAAATTACAGTGACAGAACCAGAAAGACGGTCCTGAGGTTAGAAGCACTTGCTGGTGTTGCAGAGGACCTAGGTTCGGTTCCCAGCACCCACATGGAGGTTCACAATCATTTGTTAATTCCAGTTTCAAGAGATTTGACATCCTCTTCTGACCCCCTTGGACACCAGGAATGTACATGGTACACAGACATTCATGAAGGCAAATACTTACACCCACAAAAATAAAATAAATAGATCCTTAAAAAATAAAAATAGCAGCTGGGTGGTTGTGGCATTTGCCTTTAATCCTAGCACTCAGGAAGCAGAGGCTAGAAGATCTCAGTGAATTCAAGGCCAACCTGGTCTACAGAGTGAGTCCAGGGCTACACAGAGAAACCCTATCTCAACTAAAACCAAAACAACAACCAAAAAATCCATGGACTTTTTGAAAATACTTGTTTTTGTTTTATTTATTTATTTATTTATTTATTTATTTATTTATTTATTTATTATGTATACAATATTCTGTCTGTGTGTATGCCTGCAGGCCAGAAGAGGGCACCAGACCCCATCACAGACAGTTGTGAACCACCATGTGGTTGCTGGGAATTGAACTCAGGACCTTTGGAAGAGCAGCCAGTGTTCTTAACCTCTGAGCCGTCTTTCCAGCCCTGAAAATATTTGTTTTTATCTTTTGTGTATGAGTGGTTTTGTGCCAGCTAGTTTATCTGTGCACCATACTCATGCAGTACCCTCGGAAGCCAGAAGAGGGGGTCAGTTGAATCCTTTGGAACTGGAGTCACAGACAGTTGTGAGCTGCCATGTGGGCGCTGGGAATGGAACCTGGGTCCTCTGGAAGAGCAGCCAGTACTTCTAACACTGAACCATCTCTCCAGTCCCATAGCAACTTTTTAAAAACTGTTTCTCTTCTCCCTTTGGTCTTGTTCATTTGAAACAAGGTTTCAATTCTGTATTTCAGGCTCCTTAGAAGGCGAGTGTAGGCTACAGAGTAAAAATCCTCTATTACCTTCACACAATCTTACAAAATCCATATACCCGGATCCTGATTTTACTTCGTGATCCTAATTTCATAAAGACATGTGTGTGTGTGTTTATGTATGTGTCTGTGTGTCCGTGTCTCTCTGTGGAAGTTCATGTGTGTGTGCATGTGTTCCTGCAGAGATGTGTGTGCCCGCATGTGTGTGTTTCTGTATGTGTCTGTGGGTTTGTGTCTCTCTGTGTGAGCTTGTGTGTGCATGCACTTGCGTGTTTGTGTGTGTGTGCGCGCGTGTTTGTATCTCTCTTTGTGTGTGTGTTTTTGTATGTGTCTGTGGGTTTGTTTGTGTCTCTCTGTGTGAGCTCATGTGTGTGTGTTTATGTATATGTCTGTGGATTTGTGTTTCTCTGTGAGTTCATGTGTGTGTGTATGTGTTCAGAAACAGAGATGATAAAGAAATACACATAAATGACTAAGCTTTTCTCTGCAGTAGGATTGAGGGTAATATCAAGCTCTGCTGGAACATCTCCCTAAGTCCTGAAGTAACTATCTAGTTATCTTTATTATAAATGAAAGCTTCTAATATTGACCTGATAAGCTTTTCCTGAAGCATCCACCCTGAGCTCCTCTGAAACTTAATAAACGTCAACACGGTGAATGAGAGGAAAGCCTTACCCCTCCCCTCCACAGTCAGATTTACAGAAATCGCTTCTGAGGCGATTACAAAACACTTGGTGCAGGTTCATGTCCCGTGATCTCCTCACACTCATCCCTCGAGGGTCTACCATCCTCCCCTTCCACAGAGTAGAGCCCTAAGGCTGAAAGAAATAATGTATGTATTGTTTAAGCTAGCTCCCTTTGGAAACATCAGTCTGCCCTGATATTGGGCTTTTGGCTTCTGGTATCACCCACTGAGGTCTCGGAGATTTGTACACCCTGACCTCCCCTCTCTGTGCCATCTCAAGCCTAGCACAGGCAGAGTGGTTAAGGATGGTTTGGGGAGCCAGGCGGTGGTGGCGCACGCCTTTAATCCCAGCACTTGGTAGGCAGAGGCAGGTGGATCTCTGTGAGTTCGAAAGAGCTAGTTCCAGGACAGGCTCCAAAACCACAGAGAAACCCTGTCTCGAAAAACCAAAAAAAAAAAAGGATGGTTTGGTTTGGGGGCTCAGAAAGACCTGAGTCTATGCGGGGTGTGTTTGTCTGTAACCCCAGCACTTGGTGGGCCAGAGACAGAAAGATGAGAAGTTCACGTTCATCCTCAACCACATAGCAAGTTGGGATCAGCCTTGGCTACAGGAGGCCCCGTCACAGCTGAGCTTGTGACTCCTCTATACCCCTCTGCAGGGAGAGGCACCTGCTGCCTCCGCGCCTATGTCCTGGGCGATGAATGAGAATAGAAAGCCCCGCTGTAGATCTGTGTGCAGGCTGGAGAATCCCTGGAGCCCAGGAGAAGCTCAGGAGAGACTTTGGTGTCCTTGGTGACTCCTCCCACTCACTCAGCTGTGTCTGTGAGTCACACAGGCTCCCCAGGGAATGATCCTAAGACCTAGGAAATGGCAGAATCTGAGCCAGGCCAGCAGGCTCTCACTGCTGCTCACTCTGCCCTCCTCCTGTTTGGTTTCATCCAAAGTCATCAGCCCAGTTTCTGCCTTCCTGTTAGGTCTAGAAGGCTTGAGTTTCAGAGAGAGGCCATAGAAGTGGGAGGCAGGGGTTTGGGTTACCTGTCCAGGGTCACAGGGCTCCTCCCATTGCCTGGCACCAGCCTCCAATTCCCCAACACTCACTCTCTGCCCATCCAGTGTGCCCCTTTACCAAATGCATCCTCTTGCATTCTTCACGGATCTCCCCCTCCACAGACATCCCCCTGACTTCCCAGCATGGCTGGCCTTAGCATGGGCCCAAGAACCTGTCCAGACTCCAATTCCACATCCAGATTAGCAGCCAGAGCCCCAGCACGCTGTCTGTCCCTAACACATCCACCCTGGTCTGTCTCCAAGACTCTCCTCAAGCTCTCCCCAGGTCAACTCCTTCTATTGCCTAGGGTCCACGGAGCTCCTCCAGCATCTGCACCCTCTTGGACATTCTGGAAGACAGACACTAGGCTGGTAGATTCATCACTGGCTCCCAGGCCCTTCTGAAGCTCAGAACACAGCAGACGCTTCTGACAACCCCAGGGAGAAGGACACACTGTTGCTGCTTTTTATGCCTTTGTCCTGCAGCTTCTCTACCTTCTGACCACCCAGACCCCAGGTGAAAGTCCCTGCTCCCTACCGGACCTCTCTCTGTCTTCGCTGTTCCTCTGCCTAAGATGCTCCACCCCACCTCACCCTAAACCAAATGCAGCTCCTCCTTCACCACTCAGTCCAGGCATCACCACCTTGCCCTGGATCCCACAGCCATAGAAAGCTGCATTTGATCCTGGGGTAGCATCTAACCTGGGGACCCTGGAGAATGGCTGTTAGGAGCTAGAGGCCAACTGAGGCTTGGGCTCAGAGTCTGGGCATCAGAAGCTCCAGTGGCCAGGAGTGGTGGTGCACACCTTTAATTCCAGCACTTGGGAGACCAAGGCAGGTGCGACTCTATGAGATGATTTCAAGGCCAGCCTGGCTCTACACAGTGACTTTCAGACCAGCCAAGGCTGTGTTAGAAACAAAACAAAATGAACCTGAGACTGGACAGGTGTGGCAATGATTAACATCAACAATCTTGATGTCCCTTGCAGGACAGGAGAGAGGGACCAACAAGGAAACCATAGACAACGAGGCCCCAGCAGCTTCCCACTGCAGAAGCTAATCCCAGCCCTCAGGACACACTGAAGGCCTAGTACACTCCAGGAGCCTGCCATTAGGCCATTCCCTGCATCACTCCACTTAATCTTCCCAACAGCCTATTGTAATCACTGTACTTTCTCAAATGAGGTAAACGAGGCTCAGGAAAGTTGAGCTATTTGGCCACAGCCACATCAGTAGGACACGTTGAAGAGGCAGTAGAAACTGGGTACAACCTGACCCACAGTCATGACCTTTACCTCAGCACCGTATCCTCTTTCTAGAATGTCTTCTGGCTGGGAGTACAAGATCTGAGCCCCTAATCTGAGCAAGACAGGGAACAGAGGCAAGGGACACATACTGAACCTGTCTAAACAGGACAGGGTTTAGCGCTCCTACATCTCAAAGGTGTGGTTGAGGACTCTTCCCAGCAGCCCCTGACACCTTGGCAGGATACAGAGGGGTCAACCAAACCTTTCATTTGCATACTGCCATCACTGTGCCCCCAGGCACAGTGAGTTGGAGACATTTACTTCGTTTACTTCGTTAACTTAAGCCGTATTCTGTGTTGCCCGTTGGTGGGCAAGCGCTCTGTCCATTTACTCCAAGCCCGTTATCCTAGGCTGGCTTCCAGCTCTCTGTGTAACAAGAGCTGACTTCTGGCTTCTGAGCCTTCTGCTTCCATGCCCCTGGGGCTGGGATTACAGCCCTGGACCACCACACCCAGTTTATGGTGTGCTGGGCATTGAAACCAGGGATTTCTGCAAGCTACACAAGCTCTCTGTCAACTGAGCCACATCCTGCCTCTCTCAGGGTCTTGCTATATTCTCTAGCTGGCCTTGAACTCGTTCTGTAGCCCAGGCCTCAAAGAGGATAGCCTGCCCTGAATCATAGCCGGAGTTCCTGACCACATGGCCTCTGGGGAAGGGAAGAGGGAACCCACGACCAGTGGGCAGGAACCGTGGGGCTACTAGAGGCCACACAGCGCAAAGACAGGCGCCCAAAGCCATCCCGGGTGGCTCCCTCACCTAGGCGCTTTAGAGGTTTGACAAGAAACAATTCAAATACGATCTCATACAGAATTACAAACGTATTGTTTGGGACAAGCCCACACTGCCACAGCAACCACAAAAGATGACTACCAAATGTGATTTGGGGAGGGTCCCCACAGCATGGATCCTGACCCTGCTGTATGCTCTGAAGACCCAAGGCATGGTGTGGAACCCCCTGTGAGGTTTCCCGAGAAACAAATACACACGCACACGCACGCTCGCGCGCACACACACACACACTCCTCCTGTCAAATTGCACGGTCACAAAGTGTGGCTAATCTCTACCCCACTTCTCTGATGCAGAAGCAAAGGAATGTCAAGGATGATTAAATGTAATGTAGTTAAGCTAGTGCAAGCACACACACACACACACACACACACACACACGAGCCCCATCCTCACCTCAAAGGACTTGGCCTCTGTGTGCGGGACAGGCAGGAACCCGGGAGTCGGGGCTGGGGATCCGGGTCTGCAAAACGTAGTGTCCACACTGACCCAGGGACAAAACCCGCAGCGCCCTCGGCTGACTCACCGGACGATGCCAAACATGACAAGCACGTTGCCCAGCAGCCCCACGGCGCACACAGCAGAGTAGAGCGCGGTGATGGCGATGGCTAGGGCGAGGGATGAGGCGCTCCGAGCGCCCGGCGGCCCCGACGCGTTGCCGCTCGCGCTGGAGAAGGCGCTGGGGTAGGCGTCCGAGGTGTTGGCGAGGAGCGGGGACTGCAGCTCCGCACGGGCAGAGGGTACCGGATCCATGGCGCCGCCGCGTCCGTCTCCACCGTGCGCCCTGGGCGCAGGGACCCAGCGAGTGGCGCGCGGAAAGCGGAGGCCACGGCCCCGACGCCGCAGGCTGCAGCGCTTGCTCCCGCCCCCTCCGCCCAACCGGCCGCCCGCTTCGCTCGCCCCAAGCCCCGGGAGCCCCGAGCCGCCGCACCACGTGGCTCGGAGGCGGCCGCCAGTCTGCGCCCGCTATCGGGGGCGGGCGCTGCACCACCGGCTCGGGGGCTGGGCTGGAGAGGCCTCCCGCGAGCTCCCTCGCTGGGCTCTGCAGGCTCCAGGCGCCCCCGGTCCGGACTGGCCTCTCGCCCCACCCCCGTGCCACTTTGGAGTCAGAAGAACCTGGATGCGAATCCCACCTCCCGCCTCTGCACGGACGAGGGAAATAACCTTGAGCGAGTCGCTTAAGCGCTCTCAGGTTCAGTCTCTGTATCTGCAAGATGAAGAAAATCTCCCTTCTGCCTTCATAGGGTTTGGGGGAGATGGAGACGACGGAATAAAGAAAACTCAGATTTCTTTCCTGATACTCGGTGTTGTGTGCGCTCTACTCCTCGCCATGTCTTCTCCCAAAACAACTCAAGTGATTCCTGACCAAGAGGCAGAAACAGCCGGCCGGTTCCCCCAAAAGATCCTAATGAGTTCATAAAATCAGCTACAACTTCAGGGGAGACACTGGAAATGGGCCCACCTGAGTTTGTAAGGACTTGCATAGGAGTTGGCAGTAACCCCTTCAAGGTCACTGGCTTCTCACCCCGTCTAGCTGAGCAGGTCACAACTATCAAGACAGTCGGGTGTGAGTTACTAGAAACACTACTTTCCTGTCCGGATCTGTGCTCTGAGCTAGCAGAATGCTTCAGCGATAAGTGGAAACTGAAGAGAGAGGGAAAGAGAGATCCACAAACATCCATTATCAGCCATGCTTTTTTATGCCCCATTCATTAGCTCCCAGATTCTCCGAGGGTGCCTAACCTAAGAGGCAGGCACACTGGTGTACATAATCAGATGAAGGCCGGCTCCCAGGGGCTTACAGCTCAGAGGGGAAGCCTACATTAACTCTAAACCTCACACTTAATGAGGCCCTAGTTGAGAAAGGGGGCACGGCAGTGAAAGCTGGAGTCGGGATAGGTTTCCTAGAATTGACACTTGAGGTGATGTGTGAGTTTAGAAGTGGGGGAGATTAATTTATGGAAGAAATCAGGATAAGGGTTCTAGAAAAAAAGGAAACACAAATACAAAGGACTGAAGACATCCGGGGACACCAACAGGAAGTGAGGTGAAGAGAAAATGGAGCTCCGTGATGGGCAGGATATTACAGACCCTGTGCTGCGTTGGTTTGTTTGTTGCCCTCGATTTGACTAGCCGTATCTGGGCAGAGGAAATCTTAATTGAGAAAATGACTCATCAGATTGGCCTGTAGGCAGGTCTGTGTGCCATTTTCTTGATTGATGATGTGGGGGCAGGGTGCCACCCCTGGGTTGTATTGGAAAGCAAGCTGAGCAAGTCAGTAAGCAGCTTCCTCCTGGCTTCTGCTTCAGTTCCTGCCTCCAAGTTCCTGCCTTGAGTTCCATAGAGGACGGGCTGTGATGTGGAAGGGCAAACCAATTAAATATACCCTTTCCTCCCCTAGTTGCTTTTTGTCCTGGTTGGTTTTCGTAGCTGTTGTTGTTTTGGGTTTTTTTTTTTGTTTGCTTCTTATCACAACAATCGAAACCCTATCTAAGACAAGCAACGTGAGTGGGGCTGGAGTGGTTAAGAGCACTGGCTGTTCCTGCAGAGGACTGGGGTTCAGTTTCCCAACACCCACGTGGTGGCTCTCAACAGTCTGTACTCGGATTCTAGGGGTTCTGACCCCCCCCTCTTCTGGCCTCCATGGACATTGCATACACATGGCACATAGAAATTCCTGCAAAGATTCAACAAACAAAAAAAGATCTCCCAGTGTGGTGGTGCACGCCTTTAATCCCAGCACTTGGGAGGCAAAGGCAGGCAGATCTCTATGAATCCAAAGCCAGTCAGGTCGGCACAGCCAGTTCCAGGCCAGCTAGGACTGTCCAGTGAGATCCTGTCTTAAAAACAAGACCACCTTAAGGTCCTCTTGTGTTACTATAAGAGCAAATGAAGGGGGCGGAGTCTTAACTGACTTTGCACACTTGCTCTCCAACCCAGATCCTAAACTATCCTTTTCCTCAAGGTCCCAAGCCATTCCAGAACATTCTCTCTACCAAATTGTTGCATGCCTGGGAAGTCTGTTTCTAGTCAGACTGAGAGGGCAAGGACAGACCGAAAAAGCAAGATCTATCCAAATCTAGTTTGGTTATTTGTTTAATTCCTTACAGGAGCTTGAATGCAGGGTTACCTATGGAAGTAGGAAAGCCTAGGACAGTTACATCCCCAAGAATAGCCCCACCAAGTCATGAATAACAACCTAAGGAAAATCCCTGGTGCAGCTCTCAGGCACCTACAACACTAAAGCATCTCCTCTCCCCAGCAACTCTTTGCTGTTTACGTGACCTGAGCCAAGAAGCTCAGGGTCTGTCATAAGCCTGCTGGGCTTCCTACATTTTTATTTCTTGTGAGTTTCATGAGCCTTTCCACAACACCTTCCAAAGAGACAGCTTTTGTTTTCTTGTTTTTTGACACAGGGTTTCTCTGTGTAGCCTTGGCTGTCCTGGAACTTGCTTTGTAGAACCAGGCTGGCCCCAAACTCACAGAGATCTGTCTCCCAAGTTCTGGGATTAAAGGTGTACCACCACTGTCCAGCTTTTTTTTTAAAGATAAAGTCACACTGTGTAGCCCTAGGATTCACTATGTAAACTAGGTTAGCCTCAGACCTGTGGTAATCCTCCTGACTGTGTCCCTCAAGTGCTGGAATTACAGATGTGAGCCACTGTGCCTGGCAGTCAAGGGGAGGTTTGAAGGATGAAATGGCTACACAACCTGCAGTGGAATAGTACTTTAACTATGTAAAGGTGTCAAAAACAAAACAAGAAGTCAGGCAGTGGTGGCATTTGCCTTTAACCCCAGCACTTGGGAGGCAGAGGCAGGTGAATATGTTCGAGGCCAGCCTGGTCTACAAAGCAAGTTTCAGGACAGCCAGGACTGTTACACAGAGAAACCCTGTCAAAAAAAAACAAAACAAAACAAAACAAAAAACAAAAAAAAAAAAACAAAAAAAAAAAACCAACCTATGTAAAAGTGTGTTGCATTTGTTTAACTAGGTAAAGATGTGTTGCTGTTTCATCTTGCCTGCCTAAGATACTTGATTGGCCTAATAAAAAGCCAAAGAGCCAATAGCTAGGCAGTAGCTAAGCAGGCCTGGTGGACAGAGAGAACAAATAGGAGGAAGAATTTAGGCTGGAGAAAGAATGAGAGATAAGAGAAGATAGAAATAGAGGCAGACACCAGGGGCCAGCAAGGCAGCCACCAGGCAGACACAGAAGCAGGGAAAGTAGAACATGCAGAATGAAGTAAAGGTAAAAATCACTTTGGCAAAATATAGATGAAGAAAAACAGGCCAAATTAAGTTACAAGAGCTAATGGGACATGCATAAGATAAGGCCACACATTCATAACTAATGGCAAGTCTCCAATCATGATTTGGGAGCTGGTTGGTGGCCCAAAAGAAAGCCTGTAAGTGGTTGAATAAGAGTGGCCAATGCTTGGGGGGTGGGAGGGTGGCGCGTGCCTTTAATCCCAGCACTCAGGAGGCAAAGGCAGTCAGATCTCTGTGAGTTTGAGGCATGGTCTACATTGTGAGTTCCAGGACAGCCAAGGCTACACAGTGAAACCCTGTCTCAAACCACAAGTCAACTAAAAAGAATGGCCCAAATAGGCTCATGAGGGAGTAGTTGCACCATTTAGAAGGATTAGGAGGTGTGGCCTTGTTGGAAGAAGTGTTTCACTAGGGATGGGCTTTGAAGTTTCAGAAGCCCAAGCCAGGCACAGTGACTCTCTCTTCCCCCTGCCTGCAGATCCGAATGCAGAGCTCAGCTCCTTCCCTAGCACCACATCTGCCTGTGTGCTGCCATATTCCCTGCCCTGATGAGATGGACTAAACCTCTGAACTGTAAACCAGCTCCAATGAGATGCTTTCTTCCGTAAGAGCTGCCATGATCACTGTGTCTCTTCACACAGAACAGGGACTAAGACCCAACACCACCATTACTGTGCTCCAAGCACTGTGGTGAGTACTTTATTCAGGCATCACCACTCAACAGTGGAGTCTGATTATTGTCCTACTTTACAGATAAGAAAACTGAGGATTGACACTAAATTATCCCATATGGTAGCTTTGCTATATGATCTTTTCACCATCATGACCAAGTCTGATTGGTCCCCTGAAGCCAGGAAAGGGCTGGTCATATTGGGTGCTCAAGAAATGTCATTTGAAATGATAAAGATCCTGAAGTAGATTGGAGTAAGATCGTATTGGGGCTTCTTGGTTCTGTGCTCTTGGGTAATGTCCTGGGCTCTGAGAAGTTAGCAGGGAAAGTTCCTTCCTCCCCCCCCACCCATGAGTCATTTATCAAGGCATTTATTCTTTCCCAGAAAGAACAGAGCCAGGGGCTGGAGAGATGGCTCAGCAGTCAAAAACCAGTATTGTTCTTGAAAAAGAACCAAATTTGGTTCCCAGCATCCTTGTTGGGAAGTTCACAACTGACTGTAACTCCAACCCCAGGAGACTCAGACACTGAAGGTCTCTCTGTCTCTCTCTGTCTCTGTCTCTCTCTGTGTGTGTCTCTCACACAAACACACACATACACACAACACCTGAAAGAAATATTTGTTAAAATGCTTCCCAAATATATTTTTTAATGAACATATCAGAAGCCCCCAAGGCCACACTCCTCTTCATTCTCTGAATACTCAGCATGCACACTTTCATGTATACTTCCACGCGTACTCAGCATGCACACTTCCATGCATACTTCCATGCATACTCAGCATGCACACTTCCATGCATACTTCCATGCATACTCAGCATGCATACTTCCATGTGTACTGAGCATGCATACTTCCATGTGTACTGAGCATGCACACTTCCATGCATATTTCCCTGCGTACTCAGAATTTACACTTCCGTATGTACTGAGTATGCATACTTCCATGTGTACTGAGCATGCATACTTCCATGTGTACTCAGCATGCACACTTCCATGCATATTTCCCTGTGTACTCAGAACTTACACTTCCATATGTACTGAGTATGCATACTTCCATGTGTACTGAGCATGCATACTTCCATGTGTACTGAGCATGCACACTTCCATGCATATTTCCCTGTGCACTCAGAATTTACACTTCCATGTGTACTGAGCATGCACACTTCCATGTGTACTGAGCAAGCACACTTTCATGTGTACTCAGCATGCACACTTCCATGAGTACTCAGCAGCCATCTCTGCCCCACCGTCAACTAGAGAACACCCCCACCCCTCATGAACACACACGTGCAGGCTTTCCCACTCAGCCATCTGAGGACTTGTGAAACAAGAGTTTTCTGTGATCCTATAAGCTGCTAATCACCATCCTCATTTCCAACAGCCTGGTACATTCGGAGATTTAGTGCAAAGGAGAAAATTGGGACACGGGAGAGAAGAGCTCCTCCCTACCTATCTAACGAACCATGCTTTTCCTCCCCCTCCAACATCAGGACTTTTAAAAATTATTTTCCAACACTTGAAAGGTTAAGTCACTACTCTAGGTTCTTAATATGCATTCTTAATGTGTAATTCAAATTCAAATTAATGGCTTGATTTCTGGGTTGGGCTATATAATTCAGTAATATAATGTGTGCTTAGCAGGTATGCCTAAGGTTTGATCTCTAGTACCTCAAAATAAACAAGTAAATGATACGAGTTCCTTTGTAGACTCCTCACTGACACCCCCACAACTCCACACACCCCAATTAAGTCAGGCTCTTTCGGTCAGGGTTCTCTAGGGGAAGAAAACCAACTGACAGAATAAAGGATATTGATCTGATTGGCTAACACCGTATGACTGCTGCACTCCAACAACGACAGTCTCGCGTCAGAGAGACCAACGGTGAGGAGCTCACTCTGTCCGGAAGCCTCGGGAGTCTTCATCTGGTGCCAAAGGCCAGTAGTACAGGCTGAAAGCATGAACAAGCTGACTCCAGTGTCAGCGAAGGTGGAAGTAGCTTCAGCAACGGGGTAGATGAACTTGCCAACACCAGGGAGAGTGGAGGCCAAGTAGGCAACGCTTTCTTTCTTCCACATTTACAAAGTACCACTTGCATTTAGAGTAGGACTTACCTCATCAATTAAGGCAATCAAGACACCCCCTACAGGTCAATTTGACGTGAACAATCCTTCACTAAGAGGCTTTCCCTCGATGATCCTAGACTGTGTCAAGTTGCTGATGAGCACTAACCGTCACACGGGCCTTCTTATCGGTCCTAGCATCCCACACCTCTTCTTTGTGTGACCTCTCCATGTATTTCTTCATCGTCAGCATTGACAACAGAATATTGCTGTGGAACACCTTAACCGCTCTTACAGTGTAGCCCAGGCTGGCCCAGAACTCCATGTGTAGTTTGAGCTAGCCTTGAACTTATGATCCTCCTGCCTCAGTCTCCTATAGGCTGAGATTGCTGCACACAGCAGGCCCTGTTCATTGCTGGCCTTCCACCTCAGCCTGCCCTGACTCTCGGGTGCTCCCTGGTAATAGATGAAGCTACTCATTTTGAGGAAGGGACAAAGCAGATGCAGCTTGATACAGACCTAAGACTTCTCAGGAGCCAGAACTTTCTGTTTAATAGACGTGGTATTACAGATTGGATTGTCCTCTGAGAGTCCATGTGTTGAAAACTCAAGTCCCATGCAGAAATGTTCACGCGTGAGGCCTCTGGGAGGTGACTGAGTCATGAAGGAGTCACCTCATCAATGGTGAAGTCATAGCATGATAGGTTATGGGGGAGGGGCTAGTGGGTCGGTGGGGGATGTGCCTCTGAAGGAGAGATTTTTGTCCCCGCCAGCTTAGCTGCTGTCATTTCTCTCTGCATCCTGGCCACCACAAGGTGAGCAGCTTTGTTCCCCTTGAGTTCCATCACCGCCACTGCTCCGTGAGGCTCTGCCAAAATGACAGAACCGTCCGAAACCAGAAGCCAAAATAAATAACCCTTTTCCCCAGGCACAGGGGAGCTGAGGTCAGCCAGGACTACACAGTGAGTCCTTGTCTTAAAACAAAACAAACACAAAAAAATAGTAATAAATAAAACCAATCCTCCTTTACTTTATTTATGTATTTTAATGTGCTGGTTGGAGATCAAGCCCAAAGTGTGCATGTCATAGGGAAATACACTATCATTGTGTTCTATCCCCAGCCCCTAAGCCTTTCCCCTGGTAAGTTGTTTAACTTGGGTTATTTGTCATAGCCATGAAAAGCTGACTACCAAATACCAGCTGAATTTCTTTTTCACCTTTATTTTCATTTTATGTGCATGGGCGTTTGGCCCACCTGTGTGTCTGTGCACCGAGTACATGGAGTATTCATGAGGCCTGAAAAGGGAGTGCACTCCCCTGGGATTGGAATTACAGACAGCTGTGAGCCACCATGTGAGCGCTGGGAATCGAACCTGGATGCTCTGGAAGAGTAACCAGTGCTCTTAACCACTGAGCCATCTCTAAGGCCACCATTCACATTGTTTGGAATGAAAATGCTAAGTCCCAATTCCACCGCCTCCTGCCTCAGCTTTTGCAATCACTAAGCAAGTCTCCCCTGACTCTCTGGCATGACATTTAGGGGCCTCCCCTGCCTGGTCCCACCTTCACAGGTTGCTGCTACCCCCTTTCACTCCCGTCTTCTCCACAACCAGACACTTCCTTCTGAGAAGTTTTGTTGTTTGTTTTCTGTTTTGTTTTGTTCGTACTTTTCCCAAGATTTAAAAGAAATCATGCCGGACAGTGGTGGTGCACGCCTTTAATCCCAGCACTCGGCAGGCAGAGCTAGGTGGAACTCTGTGACTTCAACCAACCAAAAATGTTAAACAGAGAAACCTTGTCTTGAAAAACAAAAACAAAACAAAACAAAGTGGAATCTGGGAGATGGCTCAGTGGGTAAAGTACTTACAAGAGAGGAAGACCTTCAAAAATCCCAAAAAGAGTCAGGCGGTGGTGACACACACCTTTAATCTCAGCACTCGGGAGGCAGAGGCAGGTGAATTTCTGTGAGTTCGAGGCCAGCCTGGTCCACTAGAGCTAGTTCCAGGACAGGCACCAAAAACTACAGAGAAACCCTGTCTCGAAAAAAAAAAAATCCCAAAAAGACACTGGGGAAAGAGCAGAAAAAAAATGAATGAGGGCTGGAGAGACGGAAAAGCACTTAAGAGCCTGTACCACTTAAGTTTTCAGCAGCCACATCAGTGGCTCACAACCACATGTGACCCAGTTCCAAGTGGCATTTCTTTAAGCTCTTATGGTTGAAATCATTCTTTCCAGAACAGTTATACAAATATGTAATACAATACTTCATGACCCTCCATGACTCATTCAGGCTGGCAGTATGGCTAGCATAGAGAAAGCAAGGAGAGAGCACATAGCATCCAGGCTCCCGGGGTCATACCCAGCACTATGCGACAAACTCGCCACAGGTCCTCCAGGGGCTCCAGGGTCTTGCCACAAGGAGAGCTATCTGGGCTATTCTGAAACATTGCTCCCAGAAGAACTCACAAAGCTCCTGCCAGTAGTCACAGACTCGTGCAATCCTCCTGGCTGCTGTTTATGGAGAACTTGCATTGACCAAGTGCATTGTGGGTGGTGTCACTTGGTCCTCAAGCAGCTCTGTAGACATGAGCATCTGCCACTATCATTCCATTTGGCAGAGATTATGTCTCATTCCTGCTCAGGCCAGCTTTTACATATATCTTGTTCCTAAGCCATGGATATATTCAGGGATGTAACGCCTGTCTGGCAAGCATGAGGCCTTAAGTTGGGTCCCTTGTACCAAAAGAAAGAAAGAAAGAAAGAAAGAAAGAAAGAAAGAAAGAAAGAAAGAAAGAAAGAAAGAAAGAAAGAAAGAAAGAAAGAAAGAAAGAGGGAGGGAGGGAGGGAGGAAGGAAGAAGAAAAAGAGTGAACTCCAGGTTTTCCTGAGTGGCTCTGAGGAATTTGACACCATTAGGCTGGCTGGATTTGGAACCTCAGCTCAGCTCAGCTCAGCAGAGGGGCCAGGTGTGTGTGTGTGAGCCAGTACCTTGTCTCCTGCCTCCCAGAGCAAAGTATGGAAAGTTCCCCAGCTTTGTCACCTGCCCACCCTCTTTCTGGGGACCACTCCCTTGCAAATCAGGAAGTTCTTGAGTCTATCCCCACTCCTTTTTGGGGGGTTGGAATGAGAGAATGTCTTATTATGTAGCCCAGGCTGGCCTCGAATGAACGAGACCCCTGCCTCAGCCTCCTAAGTGCTAGGAATGTAGGCGTAAATGTCACACCTGTCTCCACCTTGCTACAGTATAGAGCAGACCAAGCCCTCTATGTCAAGTGAGAATTTGGCCTAGGCTTGGCTTAACCCTACCGCTGACTTCAGGAGCAAAAAGCAAAGCGAAACTGGGAAATCCAGGGCCACCCGGGGGCATCAGAAGGCGTCAGCCACAGAGCAACAGAAATCATGGGAGGAGTCAGAGCAGAAAGGAGGCTCCCTAGGGAAGCTATTAGCAATTTAGTACGTGGGAATGTGGCTCCCACCTGCCAGAGCGATGATCTGCCTGATGGAAAATACGGCAGCTGGCTTGCCTCTTGGCAGCTCTCCTGGGCTGCCTTTCAGTCCGGCTCCGTCTGTGAGCCCCAGGAGGGAAGCGGAGCACAAAGACAAGCGTAAACTAATAACCACTTCCATTTGCAGAGTACTTTTGGCTTTCCAGAGCACTTGCAGATGAGCGACTGCAACTTCTCTTGATGCCATCCCTGACACCAAGGTCAGGTTCCTTATTTCATCTTACAGCCAGAAAGACAGACATCTTCAGAACCCAGAGAAGATCCTGAGGGCATCCAACCATGGAGAAAAAGAGGATTGGCACCCACCGTCCTGTTGCTGATGGTAGGATTTGAGACTCAGGGGGTGAATACGATCAAGAGCCAAGGCTGCGTGTATGAAATTCTCAAGGAATTAATAAAAATATTACATTAAAAACAAAACCGAGGCTCATTCTTTCTTGTTTTGTTTTATTAGTGCTGGGAATTGAATCCAGGGCCCCTAGCCTACCAAACACCCCCTCTACCACTGAGTCATGCTTTCAGCCCCTAAGACTAATTCTTTTTTCTTTAAATTTTATTATTATTATTTTATGTTTATGGGTGTTTTACCTGCATGTATTTCTGTGCAGCACATGTATGCCTGGTGCCTAATGGAGGCCAGAAGAGGGCATCAGGCCCCCCTGGAACTTGAGCTACAGACAATTGTGGTCCACTCACTACGTGTATGCTGGGAATTGAACCCAGGTCCTCTGGGAGACCAGCCAGTGCTCTTAACCTCTGAACCATCTCTTCAGCAATAAGATTAATACTCCCTTTTTCCATCTTAAAAAGGTATTTTAATTACATCTTATTTGTGTGTGTGTGTGCGTACATGCGTGCATGTGTGTGTTCATGTGTTTATGTATGGTGCGTGTGTGTGCCAGGTCAGAGGACAACTTGCGGGAACTGGTTCTTTCCTTCCACCGTGTGAGACCCGGGATTCAAACTCAGGTTGTTGGGTTTAGTGGCCTGCACATGCTGAGCCATCTCGCTGGGCCTGTTTCTGCCTCTCAGCGGCTGTCAACTCCTGTCCGTAACCTTCATGTCTTGCTGCTGAAACTGTTGACGTGGCTGTTGTCCCTGCGTGCAGCCTTGAGGGCTTGTGGCCTGTGAAGTTGTCGCCTGACTACAAGGGCCCCCGTGGTTTCACCTGTTTCTACCTTTGGTGGGTGACCCTTTCCTAGAGGACACTGTGAACAACCATCTACTTACCCTCAGACAGGCAACAGACAGACAACCAAAGTCCTTCCGGGGAACCAGTGAGTTTGTCGGGGTTACTGGTGGGAATAAGGGTGAAAGGTTACTTACAAGCGCATGGACAGCTCAGAGCAGACAGAGACGTCGGTCACTAAAAGCCACCACAGCATGAGTGACACACGAGGGCCAGATCACTGGAACTCTGCATGACTGCAGGTAAACCACCGGGTCAGAGAGCGCCTCCCAGTCTCCCAGGCCATTCTGCTTATCTCAGTTTCCCCAGCTGTCCTTCCTGGAGAAGGAGGGGGCCCGTGTGCTCATGAGTCAGTGTCAGAGTAATGTGTGAGGCGAGAAGGGATGCAGGAGGCGGTTCCTCCGTCCCTCGAGTGGCTCTCCGGACCAGATCCTGATCATTACACTCGGCAGCAAACCCCTCTACAGGGAACAAACTTCCAGACTGTTGGCTCATTTGTTTGGTGTAGGGGTGACAGGGCCAAGGAAAGGACAGACTGAGATTAGAGCATAGGTCACAGACCTGCGAGCCCTGTGACTCACGGGCCTCTGGGGTGAAGGCCTAGGTGCTGTGTGCAGAAGGTAAGGAGCCCTGAGCTTGAACCCAGCAACCTAGGCTGCCATGTGTGTGGAGCAGCCTTCTCTAGATTTCTCCATTAAAGCGGTAGCCTCCCGGGGCAGCAGGCACACAGTCTGAGAGTGGAGGTAAACATGCTTTGAAAGCCCGCATCTGGCTCCTGGCTTTTCGGCCAAGCTGTCGGTTTTTCTTCTACAGAAATCAGTTCTCCTCCTTTCTGTGCCCTTTCTTTGTTGATCCCCTTTGGCTTCCCGACCCTCTCTGCCACATTTGGGGATTCCTGTCTTCCCTGCTGGAGTCCTAAGGGCAAGACCCTCCCCTCTTTCTTACCTTCTTCCATCCGGAATGGATGTCCACACTCTGACGCACAAGATATACAGAAGTGCTGGCTGTTGACCATGTCAGCCAGGTCCTCTTAAGACACTCTTCGCTTCTTCCTCAGCCCCTCCCATCAGAGCGTGCTCAGGGACCTAGGCCTGAAGCAAACCAGGGAGCTGGATGACACCCCAAAGTTGACTTCCTACCTTTGGTCGATCTCTCTCAGTCCTTGCAAAGGACCAGTCTGGCTTTGAACCGGGATTCCACAGTGCCGGGAACCCTGGGATTCCTATCCTGTCACCAGACACTTGGAATGGTAGCAGTGGAAGGAAAGCTCAGGTACCGCCCAGCGCCACATTCCTTCTGCCTGCTCAGAAAGAGACCGAGGTCCAGAGTGTTAGATGGTATATGGGGAATTCACAGAACGCAGAAGCCGGAAGTCCCCTGAGTTCCACAGCATTTTGTCTCGCACTGGGTGGTGACCGCAGACAATTATACATCTTTACCCTAGCAGCAAGCACTCTGCGAAATTCTAATCGGTCTTACACTAAAAACTAGGAGTCAGGTCATAGGGGGTGAAAGCTGAGAGATCAGAGAAGCGGGGCAGCCAGCTACGAGAGAGGCCTCTTACCTACACCGAATCCTCAGTCTGAAGGGGCAATCCTGTCTCTATGAATACTCAGACTGAAGGGGCGATCCTGTCTCTATGAATCCCCAAACTGAAGGGGTGATGCTGTCTCTGCGAATCCTCAGACAGTTCCTCAGCCTGGCTGTTGCTCAGCCTGCACTGAGTTCCTGTCTCCTCCCGCCTCATCTTCCTCTCTCCACCCAGCCATATCACTCCTGTCTCCACCTCCCTAGTGCTGGGATTAAAGGCGTGTGATCCTAAATGCTAGGATCACCTTTGTGTGAGCTCTGTTTCTCTTTTATACTGGATCAATTTCATGTAGCCCAGGGTGGCCTTAAATTAACAGAGATTCCTCTGCTTCTGTCGTCTGTGTTCTGGGATTAAAGGTGTGTGCCACCACTGCCTGGCCTCTAGTGGCTTAGCTCTGCATTCTGATCTTCAAGTAAGGTTTATTTGTTAAAAACACAAACAAATATCACTACAAATGTGTGTGTGTGTGTGTGTGTGTGCCCAGCCCTTGCATGCATACTGAGGGCTTCCAAGAGGCTTGGACCCAAGTCACATGATCTCTACAAGGGCTGGATTGGAACCCAGAGCTTTAATTCCATAGAGCCTATTGGTCAAGGCGTAAACCACTGGTGAAATGTGAAGTACCCTGCCCTCAGTTTCCTCACGTGGCGAATAACTGCATCTGGACCCCAGTCCTGAGACCCGTCCACCTTCAAGGCCTTGGGAGGAGCTCCGAGAAGAGGCTGTGTGATACTGGGAGCCAGGATCAGGGGGAGAATTGTTCTGTTTTCCCTGCTTGCTTCCAAACAGCTCGCCCCCAGGTTTACACACAGAGGAACCCAGGAAGGTGCCATGGCAACCGCAGCGACTCCAGGGAGTTGAAACTGCCTGACTTGGCCAGACTGACAAAGCATGTCACCCACAGCCTGCCCTCTTGCAAGAGTGCCAGGAGAGATCCCAGGCTGGTGCAGGCGACGAGAAGCAGACTGTCGGGAGATCTTGAGCAAATCACTTTCTCTGAGCCTCCAGCGTGCTCCCGCCCTCCTCTCCCAGCACAGGAAATATGGACAAAAGAAAATATCTGATATTATGATTACTGTAACCCAAATGCCGAAGAATTAGATGCCCCAAAGACAAGGAGTTTGAAAATGTTTCCTGTATCACCACACTCAACAGTGCGAGAGGCTCTTGCTGCTTCTTAAGGATTTTTACTATCCTCAGATGTCCAAGGTTCTTTATACACATAGAATTGGCCCCAGCACTTCCTATAGAAAGGGTATATTGGACACCATGGGGAGCAGCTCGGTGAACAATACGTGAATCCACATAGCCTGGAAGACACAATGGTGGCTGTTGGAATAGGAGAGCCAATGAGAAAAGCGCTAGGTCTTCAGAGACGTAGGCAAACCATGGATCTCGTCAGACAGTTGTGGGGAGGTTTGCCAGGGGACAAGCCAAGTGAGCAGGAAATTAGTCCCCATGCCACAGCTGTACCCCCAATGCTGCCGCCTCTGCGAAGGCACACACTTCCTGGATTCCAGTTATTTATTGATGGCTATTGTCAACCGGGACTCTGGTTACACAAACCAGAAATCCGTCCAACTCATTTAAACAGACAAAGGGGATGTGTTTTACTGCAAGGAAGCAGGGATGTTTATGAATCCCCAGCACCGATACAGACCCAAAACCTCTACTCACCTGCTCATCCCCCAACTCTACCCCACTGCTCTCCTCCCAAAGGCCAGCCCCCTCTGCACTATAGACACAGTGGTGCATAAGTCTGACCCACAGCCAGGGTCCCCCATTCAGCCTTCACTCAGGAGGTAGGAGAACCTGTGATCAAGGCTACCCAGGGCTTTCCTGGGCTTCCCACAGAAACTTCTTAGGCCCTGAAACACCGAGACAGTCACCTTAACTGTGAGGCCAAGCTCAGGACATGTTTAGCCAATAAATATTCAGGGTAGGATTTGAACAGGCACTTCAGCAGGCCTGGGCCCAAACTAAATCCCATCTCCCCACTCTACATTGTCTTTCACTTCCTGTATGCAGTCCGTCTTTTTCCTCTGGTTTCCTTCCCAAGATGAGTTACCCCCTACCCCCGAAATTACCCTGGTCACTTACGAGCTTGAACTGTTTCCCCAGCACCATTATGTGAATCCCAGAAAACAGGGACCTCATCTCTCATGAGTCACTGTGTCCCCAAGAGAGGGGTAAAGACTGCCTCCTTGCAGGCTGTTTGGGTGGAAAGTTCCACCCCAAACCCCCTCCCCTGGGAGTTGCCTCAGTCCAGACTCCACCCCTGAGAAAGCCCACCATATGGTGACCACTCCTCAGAGATACTCAAGACCACGCCCACAGGGTATTTAAACTGCCCCCACCCCCAGAGAGAACAAACACATGGTTTTCTAGTTTCTGGTCTTCCTTCCCCATTTCCATCCCTGGGGGGCTGGAAGGCCACCCGGGAACATTTAGTATCCATT